>NC_092372.1:163475531-164725531 GCF_030028105.1 Mobula birostris
AAACTTGGAATCTATGTGTCATATTTAATTAATGAACTCAGGGCACCTGTCAGATAATTCCACTTGGTAAATATCAGTGAACAAAGCTAGAAGGAATACTAAAATTCTTGCGGTGTGCACTGCAACATCATCTTAACTGTAATTATGAATGTTTTATTGCAACCATCCTGAATGTTTTCCTCAAACCATACTCCAATGCTCTCACAAAAGGTACCACTGTATGCAGTTGAGAGGTTGAAATGATTCTTCAGATTTTGAGAACCCCACATTGATTCAACGATCCCTCCCATCCATCCAGCAATCTCTGAGACCACGTACCATCAGGTTTCTGGCTTTAATTCTTTTCTTGATACCAACAACATTGTTTTCTCTCTACTTTTGCAGTATGTCAAAGATATAAAAGCTTCCTGAATCTATTCCACCAATCCTTTCTGTCAGATACTGTGTCCTAAGTCCATCTTGTCACTTGATTTCTATATCTCCCAAATCTTTTTTTTACCTGAAATCAATTGATCACATTCCTGAGCAACACACACAAAATGCTGGAAGAACTCAGCCTGTCAAGCAGCATCTAAAGAGGGGGATGAACAGTTGACGTTTTAGGCTGAGACCCTTCATCAGGACTGGAAAGACGAGGGCAGAAGCCAGAATAAGAAGGTGAAGGAGGGGAAGGAATCTTCTGACATTTTATTGTGTGTTGTTCAAGATTTCCATTTTCCATAGAACCTGTTGTGTTTATGATCACATTCTTGAATATGTTTAAAGCACTCATTTACCCTGAGGTAGAGAATTACTCTGTGGCAGGAAACTTCACCTTATAGTTAAAACCCAATCCTAAAACATACCCTACTAGATTTTGAACTCAAACTACTTAACAGTACTTATTTTCTCAATTCCATTCAGAACTTTGTTTCAATATCACCTCACACTCTTCTGAATTCCAAAGAAAGTAAACTAAACCGGCTGAAATAAAAAAAATCCTTACCTGTTTTTAAATCTGTACCACATTAGCTCTGAGGCATGTACTGTATATCCTCCTTTAAATACAGATAGCAAGACTGCATATGATGTTCCAGATGCAATCTCATCAAAACTGTATACAATTGGAGCAAGTTTACTTTGCTATTTCATCCCTCTTTCAGTAAAGGCTCCCACTTGGCTTCCGAAATGCTTGCTGCCACTACATGTTAACCTTCTGCTTTTCTTACACCAAAGCATGCAGTTTATTCTGTACACAAACACATTGTTACTTTTCCATCAATGAAGAAAAAGTATTGTATAATATAGCTCAAATTTCTCCACGTCATGCTCAATCTGCTGCCACCTTGGCTACTCACATAGTCCATCCATAATCTCTTGTAGACTCTTTGTATCCTCCTAACTTCTATTCCCACCTACTTTCAAATCATCAGTAAACTTGCGTACAATATGATTATTCCTTCCATTTTGGACATCAATACTGATTGCAAATAGCTGAAAGCCCATCACTGAATTTTGTGATTTACCACTATTAATAGTATGAATCAGTGAATAATTGCACCATTTTTGTGTCTTCTTTCGCTTAACTCAAACTTATGAAGCTCAGTTAACGATAAAATTGTTTTGTGTGGCAACTTGCCAAATGCCTCTGAAAATCTAGATATACTGGTTGCCCTTTACTGGTTGCAACCCCAAGAAACTCCATTAGATTTGTCAAAATAATTTCCAGTCCTTTGAGTCCGCTTTCATGATGTAACATAATTTGCTGTCTGTATAATTAAGTACCTTCCAAATGCTTCCATTTTTAGAATGTAAAGATTAATATTTCAGTCCAGAAGCAGCCAAAATCCCATTAATAACTCTGAATTTTCTGATCTACCAACCTCCAGACCAGTTCCAAAGTGCATCATGTGCTATGTGCTGAAGGTAATTCAAAAAAATACTTAATGCAAGCCACTGGGCTGGCGACACATTCAGGATGTGAGGAGCTGCACTTTTGCATTTCTGTACTATATATGTGATTGGAGCCTCATTTCAGATCAGAAACTGGGTAAATACTGAGTAAGCTAAAGGCTGAAAAGTTACTTGGATCTGACAGCCTTTGTATATTGGTGGAAAAATAAATAGTTTGTTGTCACATCAGTCAAAGACCCTTCATCGGAACTGTGCCTGTGTAAGATTGAAAAGGAAGGATAATTAATCAAGAAAAGAGAGTAAATGGAAGAAAGACCCAGTTACTTAGGCTTACCCAGCACGGCTAACTTCTGTTCTTGTAAAATTGTTAAAATATATTATTTTATATATTCAATAAATATTGGAATATTAGGCAGGATGTTTTTTCTATTGTAGGTTATAGATTAGCAGGCATAGTTTTAGGATGAAAGTGTCATATATTTAAGATAGAAACTTCTTCCTTCAGAAAGTCATGAATCTTTGGAAATTCCAACATGAAGGTGGAATCATTGAAATACATAAAGGATAAATGTTGACGGATATATGAAGTGATGAAGTTAAAGGTTATGGGGAGAGACCGGGAATGCGGTAATGAGGTCAAAATTATCCAGCCATGACCTTACTAAATGCTACAGCAGTTCAAGAGGCTGACTGCTCTGCCCCTGCTGATGTTTCACATGCTCTTTTATTCTCAATGACTGATGTCACTGAAGCAGGTCCCAGTTGAAGGAAAACCAATGTTATGTAGTTTACTCACTTTTAATTCATGATAAATTATTTTTTCTCTGATGTAATGTTTCAGATTCAGATATCAAATTACTTCCCCCTAAATTGTAAACTCAAGCTTCAAGATAAAACAATGTATGCATTTGATTCAATTTTATTGATATGATCCAGCATTATGCAGTTTGAAGAGAAACTTAGCAATGCAATTGAATTCAGTATCATGGGATACTTCAGTGAAAATAAAGATGGGAGGTGTAAAATAGATCCCCAATTTACTATCACCTGTTTTACACTGTTGCAATAGCAAAATCATCCTAATTTTGTTTGCTCAGTTCTACTCTGAGAGTCTTGTATGACCTGTGTATTGCTGAAATAGAGGCCTTTGTAGTTCATCAAGATGAACAAATTGCTCACAGCAGCCTACAGGACCACTTAGCCACAGGCAAAGCTTGCACATGACTTTGGGAATTCTGCCATTTGAAAGAGCAATGCTCATTTATTCTGGAGCTAGTAGTTTCTGTGAAAAGGCATAAAACTGCTTGCCCTGGTAAACCACCCACTGATGCATCTATGAACTATAGGTTTCCTGCTGTTGAATAAGCTTGAAAAAAAGCCAGAAGCACAGTCACAAGGGATTATATGGGACTTACTAACCATTGGAATTGACTTGCAATTGGCGAGCGTGGATCGGAAGAAGTGATACAAATTTCATCATAGGCTCTCAGTTTAATTATAGCATGCTCTGGAAGTATTCCTCTGCCAGTGGACTGTGATAAAGGCAGGTGCCAGCCATCAGTATGAATTGCAAAGTACTTCTGAAACCCCATTTCTTTCTCCTTTGCTATCACATCCTAAAACTACAGTCATGACATTCGTTGGAGTGTTTTGTAAGGTATTCTGTTTTTCAGTCAAAACATTCAGCTGCAGTTTCTAATAATACCTTGCTACAAAAGCATATCACACAACGTATTTAAAGTCAACAGACTGCAGATGCTGGAAATCTGAAACAAAGATCGAAAATGATGGAGATAGAAATAATGTATCAGCTTGATGACTCTTCATCAGAACTCATAATGATACAAAAATAACTAGAATTAAAAATTGCAAAATCCAGATGTCACACTTAAAATGGTGACGTGTCAACATCAAAGCCTATGCAAGTCAGGTGCATTTTATAGACTATTGCCTGGCACATTCTGTCTCTGCTTAGCCGTGTAGCATGAACAGGATAAGAAGACACTTCCACGAGCAAATCTGCAGATGCTGGAAATTCAAGCAACACACACAAAAGTTGCTGGTGAACGCAGCAGGCCAGGCAGCATCTCTAGGAAGAGGTACAGTCGACGTTTCAGGCCGAGACCCTTCGTCAGGACTAACTGAAAGAAGAGATAGTAAGAGATTTGAAAGTGGGAGGGTGAGGGGGAGATCCAAAATGATAGGAGAAGACAGGAGGGGGAGGGATGGAGCCAAGAGCTGGACAGTTGATTGGCAAAAGGGATATGAGAGGATCATGGGACAGGAGGCCCAGGGAGAAGGAAAAGGGGGAGGGGAGAATCCAGAGGATGGGCAAGGGGTATAGTGAGAGGGACAGAGGGAGAAAAAGGAGAGAGAGAAAAAAAATGTGTGTATATAAATGTGTGCATTAGCGGAAGTTTGAGAAGTCAATGTTCATGCCATCAGGTTGGAGGCTACCTAGACGGAAGGTAAGGTGTTATTCCTCCAACCTGAGTGTGGCTTCATCTTTACAGTAGAGGAGGACATGGATAGACATATCAGAATGGGAATGGGACGTGGAATTAAAATGTGTGGCCACTGGGAGATCCTGCTTTCTCTGGCAGATAGGGTGTCGGTGTTCAGCGAAACGATCTCCCAGTCTGCGTCGGGTCTCGCCAATATATAGAAGGCCACATCGGGAGCACTGGACGCAGTATATCACCCCAGCCGACTCTCAGGTGAAGCGTCGCCTCACCTGGAAGGACTGTCTTGGGCCCTGAATGGTGGTGAGGGAGGGTGTCAGGGCATGTGTAGCACTTGTTCCGCTTACAAGGATAAGTGCCAGGAGGGAGATCAGTGGGGAGGGATGGGGGAGACGAATGGAGGAAAACCCTTCCTCCACCATCAACTCTGCTCTCAAACGCATCTCCCCCATTTCATGCACATCTGCTCTCACTCCATCCTCCCGCCACCTCACTAGGAATGGGGTTCCCCTTGTCCTCACCTTCCATCCCACCAGACTCTGGATCCAACATATAATTCTCCGTAACTTCTGCCACCTCCAACTGGTAGAAAAACCTCCCCCTTCTGGATCTTTCTGTCTCTATCTCTGGAGACAGCTTATCTACTGGTGTCTACTATAAGCCTACTGACTCTCACGGCTATCTGGACTATTCCTCTTCTTACCCTGTCTCTTGCAAAAACACCATCCCCTTCTCGCAATTCCTCCGTCTCCGCCACATCTGCTCTCAGGATGAGGCTTTTCATTCTAAGACGAGGGAGATGTCCTCCTTTTTTAAAGAAAGTTGCTTCCCTTCCTCCACCATCAACTCTGCTCTCAAATGCATCTCTCCCATTTCACGCACATCTGATCTCACTCAATCCTCCCGCCACCCCACTAGGAATAGGGTTCCCCTGGTCCTCACCTACCACCCCACCAGCCTCCAGGTCCAACATATAATTTTCCATAACTTCCGCCACCTCCAACGGGATCCCACCACTAAGCACATCTTTCCCTCCCCCCACCTCTCTGCTTTCCGCAGGGATTGCTCCCTACGTGACTCCCTTGTCCATTCGTCCCCACCGATCTCCTTCCTGGCACTTATCCTTGTAAGCGGAACAAGTGCTACACATGCCCTTTCACTTCCTCCCTTACCACCATTCAGGGCCCCAGACAGTCCTTCCAGGTGAGGCGACACTTCACCTGTGAGTCGGCTGGGGTGATATACTGCGTCTGGTGTTCCCGATGTGGCCTTCTATACATTGGCGAGACCCGACGCAGACTGGGAGATTGTTTCGCTGAACACCTACACTCTGTCCGCCACAGAAGGCAGGACCTCCCAGTGGCCACACATTTTAATTCTATGTCCCATTCCCATTCTGACATGTCTATCCATGGCCTCCTTTACTGTAAAGATGAAGTCACACTCAGGTTGGAGGAACAACACCTTATATTCTGCCTGGGTAGCCTCCAACCTGATGGCATGAACATTGACTTCTCAAACTTCCACTAATGCCCCACCTCCCCCTCGTACCCCATCCGTTATTTATTCATATACACACATTCTTTCTCTCTCTCTCCTTTTTCTCCTGCTGTCCCTCTCACTATACCCCTTGCCCATCCTCTGGGTTTTTCCCCCCCTCCCCCTTTTCCTTCTCCCTAGGCCTCCTGTCCCATGATCCTCTCATGTCCCTTTTACCAATCAACTGTCCAGCTCTTGGCTCCATCCCTCCCCCTCCTGTTTTCTCCTATCATTTCCTCCTATCATTTCCAATCTCCCCCTCCCCCTCCCACTTTCAAATCTCTTACTAGCTCTTCTTTCAGTTAGTCCTGACGAAGGGTCTCGGCCTGAAACGTCGACTGTACCTCTTCCTAAAGAAGACACTTCACTTGCTTCAGTTGTGTTATGTGACCACGTTTTTTTTTTACTGTGGGTGTCACTTTAAAACGCCTGGATATGGCGGGACTATGACGTCAGTATAACCAGCTGCGACAGACCGCTGGGACTTTCAGAGGAGTAAGAGAGAGAGAGAGAGAGGGTGTGGAAGCTTTGGACCACAAGCTGCGGGCAGTAGCTTGCTGCAGCAATGGGTGAAGTCTGATACTCTCCCATGCCCTGAGAATTGGGTTGATCAACAGCACCCAGCGCCCATTGGATGTGTGACTGTCACTTTGTATGATCCATACATAGATTTTGTTGGAGTATCCTGTGGTGGTCACTTTTCTTTAACCCTTACATGGTTTCAGGTATGTTATGTGGTAACCACTCGTGCTAAGGAATATTCCGTGACTGTCACCTTGTGATATTTCTACGTGGATTTCGGGATGACTCAGCGGATAAGATCTTCGGTGACTGTTTTCTTCATTTTCCCGGCGTGGAACCTGTGGAATTCTTCATGATTGCCTCCTCTCTACATTTTAATGTGGATTTACAAGTATTCCCCCTCACTTATTCTGTGGATTACTGGACCTTTCTAGTTTGCCATCTTAAGACTTTAAGAACTGTTCCTAAGCTTGACAGTTTGGGAGCCACACACACATAACACTGTTAACTTCTGTTTTTTTTTAAATTTTCTATATTTTGAGTAGATACTAATAAATATAGTGATTTAGCATTAAACCTTGACTCAATTTGTGATCTACTGCCACTGGTACGTAACAGTTGGAAACTCAGTCTATAGCTTTCTTAAAAAATAAATACCTCGATTAGCTAGTATGCTTCATGATGTTCCAGACCATTTCATTACAATTCAAGGAGTGATTCCGATGTTTGTTGTCAGAAGGGACAATCAATTTCCACACTATAAGTTCACACAAACAGTGAGGTTGATGAATGTTGGCCATGATTCCAGCCTCTGGATGGCCAGGGTATCAAGGCTAACATTGAAAGGAGTCACAAGACTTTTCACAAACACTGGACTAGGCAGAAATCCTAATTAAAAGACTGTGAATTGTTCAATAATAAAATTAAGTAACAGTTGAACTAATCGGCTATCCCTGGGTAACAACAGATTCCACTTTTATAGTTGCCTGGAAGTCAATTTTGACCACGTCAAAAAATACAGAGCATCCACTCAACATGATAACTGTACCTCCACAGTATTATAGGAATGGCCTGAAAACCAAAAAACTGATAAGAATGAACAATTACTAGTCTGTGATCTGTAGAAACAAATTATGTGTACACATTGAACTTCTATTCTTACGTAGTGGTTTCCATAAGTAAGACATTCATAATCCACGGATAGCCTGGGAAGGGGCTTTAATGTTTGATTTCCACTCTTAAGAAAACTGTCATTAAACTAAAATAACACTTTTTATATTCATGGCAAAGTAGAAATGTGTATTATGAATGCGATCTCCTGTCCTGTACTCAAGAACTGACTATGTTGTACAATCAGTGGTACCTAAAAATATTAACAAACTATCTTGAAGCTTCCAAAATTCACATTGGGTATCAATCACATTGCCAAGGTAATAATCTGCCAGTATATCTTCAGGCCAACCAACAATTCTAAATGTGGGTCAATCTAGAATGGTCAAAAATTTTAAATGCAAATACAATATGTTTGTAAAAATGGAGTTATTTGTCCTTCACCTGAAGTTACAATGAAAGAGTTGTTCACCTTCTGTGGAAGTTCAGAGACAAATTTCATCATGGTTTACTTCACTGCACGAGTGCTGGCATACACTAAATGTCCATGTCTAACCTTAAAATGTTGAAAGGCCTCGAAAGAGTGGATGTAGAGAGGATGTTTCCGATGGTAGAGAAGTCTGAGACCTGCAGACACAGCCTCTGAATAGAGAGGTGTCAATTTAGAACAGAGATGAGGAGGAATTTCTTCAGCCAGAGAATGGTGAAGCTGTGGAATTCTTGCTACAGGCGGCTGTCAGAATTTGATAGATTCCTAAAGGGATACAGGGAGAAGGTATGAGATTGGAACTGAGAGGGAAAATGGATCAGCTATGATGCAATGGCAGAGCAGACTCCATGGCCAAATGGCCTAATTCTCCTCCTATATCTTATGGTCTTAAAATGCGCATTGTGCACATGGGGAATTTCATGTCAGATCACATCTTGATCAAAGGTTCTTTTTATTTCCTTTGATTCCTTAGTTGTTTATTTCAGATGATAGGTCACTGATTTGAAACACTAATTCTCGTTTCTCTCTTTACCAACCCTGCCTAACCTGCTCAGTACTACCAGCATTTTTAAATATCTATTTCCTTCTATTCCCAGTCAGGAAAAAATTATTGGCATCCTGTTTTAGACAGAAGAATATCCTCCACTACATTTAGGATTGTTGGCCTTAACACACACACACACACACAAAAGATTATTTCAGCAATTTGATTATACAAAATCAATTTTTGCAATCATTAGAATACAAAAATAATTATATCTAATTATGGTATTATTTATTTGAATTGGACCTAATGAGGAAATATATTTTAATAATGAGCATTTGAATGATTAAAGGTCACATATGCATATTGTCCTATTCAGCATTTTAAGAATTTAGCAAGTTTTCCTCTATCACGATCAATAATGAGATTTAAGTCAGTAAGTTCATTCCACAAAGCAGAACACAGACTTTTATACTGATAATATCTTGTGAGATCCACATTGAGACTGTTTCAATAGCATCAGAGAACGGATTCGACAGTGAATCAATGTCAGAATGCAGTTAAATTAGCAGATAAACAGCACTGAAGTTAAAATTGTTATTTCAGTAGAGGATTTGATATGTAAGAGTATGCAATTTATTTTAACCTTTATTAAAACAAAATTATTTAGGACAGGAAATGTTTTCCAATTGCACGGCTTTTGGATTTTTATTTCTGCTGACTATTTGGATCTGGCTATCAGTTTGCTTTCCCTGGAACAGAGGATGCCAAGTGTTGGCCTGATAGTGATACACAAAATTATAAGAGGCACAGATACGATAGGCAGCAAGTAGTTGATATCCAAGAAGATGCTGCCATGAGAAATAGTGGAATCTGATACATTCACTAAGTTTTATAGAATTTTAGATAGGCCCATACTGAGGCAAGATATAGACAGTATACTGTTAATTGGCAAGACCCTTAACACTTAAGGTGAGGAGAGTAAATTTAAAGGAGATGTGTGGGATGATTTTTTTTACATTTGCTGGGAAGGTGGTGGAGGTAAATACAATAGAGGAATTCATGAATGTACAGGAAATAGGAGGATATGGACTTTATGTAAGAAGAACGAGTTAGTTCACTAATTTAGTTAGTTCAGCACTACATTGTGAGCTGAAAGGCCTGTTCCTGTGCTGTATTGTGCTATGCTCATAGTTCTATGAATAAGAACCAAAAATGGACAAATTGGATTAGTGTAAATGGGCAAAAAGGTCAGCAGGGACATAGTGCCAGAAGGTCCTGTTTCTTTACCGTAGAACTCTATGACAATTATCCTACAAACCACTTCAATAAAACAGATTTTCTGGCTATTTATCCCACTGTTTTCAGTAAATGAATGCTCTTCAAATGTTGTTGAATCACTATGTATTGGCCATATATCAAAATTATAAATGGCACCCTACAATGTACATAGACTGAAAGGAGCATAAAGTGTAAATTCTTTCTTCTGTTGTTAATGGCTTAAGCCATTCTTTACTGTTGTTTTTTAAAGGAACTTCTGTAACTCTTATGGGTAAACAGGTTTCACTGCCACCTAGATTAATATATAAATTTCTGACAGGTACATGTACTACAAACTGAGAATGAGAGCTTAGTCATTACGATACTGCACTGGAAACCAAAAGATTGAGAGTTCAAATCCCACTATACCAAATAGTGAAACTGAACTCAATAAATCCAGTTGTTTCTGGCCTGGCTCCAAGGCAAAAACACAGTCAATGCTTTTTTTTCCAGCAGGTGTTGCTGCTCCTCCACAGGCTGATATCTATTAGACTCCTAATGGTCTCAGAACAATAAAGGATGGATAGCAGCTACTCAATTGTCTCTGTTAATAAGAATCCAAGAAGAAAATGGGTGTGAACTTAGGCATGGTGTCAAATGTTTGGTTCATATGGCTACAAATGATGTTTTAATTTAAATGAGCATTATTTCTACTGCTACCTTCAAGAACAATGTCTATTCAGAATAATTCCCACTCAAGTAACTTGATAGCACAAACACCGAAATACATCTTCATTTTGCAGATAGAAAATCTTAAAAGGAAATTCAAGCACAGCAACAATGTGAAACATCAGCTCTCTGCAATTACACATTCAGTATACATACAGTATACATTAATCAACTCTGATCCAGACATACCAAATTGTGTGTGTGTGTGTGAAATGGAGAAAAAGATATGTGGAGATAGTCTTTAATATTATGTTGCACACTGAAATGCAGATTAAAATGCCTAAAGGAGGCTTTGGCCTTTATTTCTACTTAGGTAGTCCATCAGAAATGAGTGTTGATTGAGGTGACTGATGAGGCCAATGAAAAGGAGACTTCCACAGATGAGGCAGGAGCAGACAGCTTGGACAGAATCAGAATCAGATTTAATATCACTGACAATGTTACAAAATGTATTATCTTCGTGGCAGCATTAATAATAGAGAAAAAAAAGCATGAATTACAATAAGTATACATATATTAAATAGTTAAATTAAATAAATAGTATAAGAATAACAATAAAAAAGTAGTGAGGTAGTGTTCATAGCTTCAATATACATTCAGAAACTGGATGGCAGAGGGGAGAAGCTATTCCCAAATTGTTCAGTGTAGTTTGTCTGGTGCTACATTCCCTCCACTGCATATGCGGGACTTTTGGCATATGGTGTTGGTGTGGAGTTTGAATGTACAGCATCATTTCGAAGAGTCTTTCTTTTTTTCCTTCACTGCACGTCCTTGGGCTGCTCAATAAATCCTGAATGTCCCTTTTTAATCTTGAGCTTCCCAGGAGTTATTGGGAATGTTATATTCCTTCAAGAAGACTTCAGCACATCCATGGATCTTTTGCCTGTCAATTTGGTAGTCTCTCCCCAGAACTTGAATTAGTATGTCTGGTCCAGGAGTCTGGTGTTGGACATGCGAATGAAGTGGCTTGCCAAATATGACCAATTGTAATTAACATCTCTGTGCTGGGGAAATTGGTCTGGGAGAGTTTGCTGATGATGGTTCATTAATTCTTCCACTGAATCTGAAGGATTTGGTGGACACAGCATTGGTGATTTTTTTTCAATACTCTGTGGTTCCTGTTGTAGGTAGTTAAGGTCTCTGAAGCACTTAGGAAGGCAGGTCTAAGGCTTTGATTTTCAAATACCCTTTTCCTCAATCGTCAAAAGATTTATTGGCACATCAAAGTTGGCAAGTTTCATCATTGATGTCTGCCTTTGCTTGTGAAGTGGCTCCTGGGATATGGGAAGTCATCAATGCTTTCTAGGCTCTTGTAGTGAACATTTAGTGACAAAGTAATGTGGTACACCAGGGGAAAGGTGGAAGAGGAGCTTTGTCTTACTAATCGATTCTGAGTCTCCCAACCTTTTATTATTTTTAACAACAAAATAAATTTTATTCATTATAAAAATTACTTACAAGAATAAACTATGCAATGCCTTTTTGTTTTCTGGACTGTTCCATTACATTCATACGTATCAATCAATAGCACTGCTGCCACTCATTTGCTCCCTGGGGTGGTATACTACTACAATAATTGTGGGACTTCTTCCCCAAACTGGCCCCTTTCTTTCCAGTAGCAGAAAAACCCTACATCGTGGTCCTTCCTCACCAAGCCCTTGTGATCGATGCACCAAACTTCAGTGCACCACACGGCACGTACTCCTGCAGCCTGGAATGCCCAGGATGAACCATCTTTCTCCACATTCCACAGTCCACAAAGAGGTGAGCTGCTGCTTCTTCCCTACTACAGTCATTGTGCAAGCACTGTGCTGTGGAACTGATGCTCTGGGAATGCAAGAAGGATCTGAAAGGGAGGACCCCTCTCACCGCCAGCCAGGCAAGGTCTGGGGGCCTGTTGGTGAGGTCCAGCAATGAGGCATTCTTCCGCCAGATGCTCTGGACAATCTGCTCAGGGAACAACCCCGCTGTGTCCAATGAGTCCTCCTCTTACAATGTCTGCTGACTGCTGCAGCGTGGACTTCAGGCCAAAGGTGTTGGTGTGGAAGAACTTTTCCATGAAGGACAGGTAGTACGGCAACATCCAACTGACTGGGATGTTGTGCGGCGATGGAGCCAGACCCATCCTTTGCCACACCAAGGACAGATGGAACTTCAGCACATGCTGCTACTTCATACCCACATATTTAGGCTCCACATACAGCCTGATGCAGTCACGCACATTGGTGGTTTTCAGGGGAAGGGCGACATTGGGTATATTTTTGTCAAACTTTTCATGATCTTTTCATGGTTTAGATTTCCAGTAAGATGGTGCATAAGAACACAGCGGCCTCTTGGGAGCCAATCAAAGGTGTTTTTTTTCTTTGTAAAATTTGTTTTCTTATGATCTAAAGACAATTCTACTCCAAGGACATTGGGTACTGCAGGGCTATTCCATCAGTGAGCTACTCGTTGATCGGAGTAGCTGGACTGGTATCAGCAGCAGACCTGGCTGAGGTGCTGAAGCAGTTGGCCAAGATGTTGGAGAGAGGGTCAGCTAAGGCCAAGATGGTGGAGAAGGGGCCGGCTGTGATGATGGGAAGAGAGTGTTGGATGAGGCGTTAAAGGAACCAGTTGAGATTTCAGAGAAGCCCATCAAGATATTGGAGGAGCCAGGTTGGGTACAAAGCTGCTGACCTAGCTGCAAACCATGTCGATGCTCACTACTCAGAAGCATCAGAGTTGGTGCAGTATAATCGTGGCAGATTGCCTCAGACATTTCAGTTGCAATCGCAAAACTCTGTAGAACAATGTTTTGCTGCAGGCCTGTTACACTTGTTTGGTGAAGGGCCAGGTGACATGAGAGCTGTATTGCCTCGGTTGTAGTGGGAATGAGGCCTCAAGTCTCAGGCTTGCCTGCTGCTGCAAACCAGATGAGAGGTGCAGAAGCATTTACAGAGTGGCTTCTGAGCCCAGCTAGCACCTGGCCTCTCCTGTCAGTGCTGCCCCCCATGTTGGAGTGGTAGAATGACAGGCTGGACTGCGTGTGTCTGCACACTGCCAGGAGACTGTACCATGGATTGCTGGATGTTGTTGCTCAGGGTCTTGGGCTATATATGGTTTTTTTTCTGGGTAAATATGCTCTTTGCTCACTATTTTGAATGATATTACTCGCTATTTTCGAATGTTTGCTTGTTATTTTGAATGTTTTGCACACTGACCCCAGAGGAATGGTGTTTCATTCATCTGTATCTATATATGGTTTGAATGGTAATTAAACAATTTGATTTGATTTGATCAGTTAATTGGTCAACAATGGGTTGGAATCAGTCTTTGAATGTACACAGAAATATGTGCTATCTCCACAGACTTGGAGCACTGTGCTCAAATTCTGGTGGCCTCACTGCAGGAAGGACGTGGAAACCATAGAAAGGGTGCAGAGGAGATTTACAAGGATGTTGCCTGGATTGGGGAGCATGCCTTATGAGAATAGGTTGAGTGAACTCGGCTTTTTCTCCTTGGAACGAAGGAGGATGAGAGGTGACCTGACAGAGGTGTGCAAGATAAAGAGAGATATTGGTCGTGTGGATAGTCAGAGGCTTTTTTCCCAGGGCTGAAATGGCTAGCACGAGACGGCATAGTTTTAAGGTGCTTGGAAGTAGGTACAGAGGAGATGTCAGGGGTAAGTTTTTTTATGCAGAGAGTGGTGAGTGTGTGGAATGGGCTGCCGGCGGAGGTGGTGGAGGCAGAAATGATAGAGGCTTTTAAGAGACTCCTGGATGGATACATGGAGCTTAGAAAAATAGAAAAATTAGAAAAATAGAGGCCTAGGTAGTTCTAAGTTAAGGACATATTTGGCACAGCTCTGTGGGCCGAAGGGCCTGTATTGTGCTGTAGGTTTTCTATGTTTCTATATACACTGCAACTTGAACTTAGCTCTGGGTTGCAGTGACCACTAGTTGAACAGCTTCCTATATGTTCTGAAGATCAGCTGCACATCCATTGGAAGTTTGTTGGAGTGATGTATAATATTGCAGCTAGAAAAATGTCAACCTGTAATGGCATGCAAAGGTTTACAGCACAGAACAAATGCAAGAAAGGTGAATTTCTGAGGGCAGCCTAATTTGCTTCAAGTGGTTTATAGTACTCCTCTGTAGTTAGAAATTTAAAAAGGTACCACATTTAGTACTACATCCTCAGAATACCCAAAAGAATTCTGCTCACTATTAGTTTGAAAAGGTGACATTTATCTCACTTTGTTCAATAATATGCTATAATATGTACTAATAATAATATGTACAAAATAGAAAAGAAATTAAATTGCAGTTAATTGCTCCTAAACTGTATAAACATCCATTTTTTACCCAACTGACACTCTTTCACAGACCTCTAACAAAGCAGTTTACAGTTTCCAATTCAGTTGCATCTACTGGAATCTTTTCTCATTGATCAAATAGTTCTAGCCTTGCCTAACACAGTAATAAATTAATTCATACTCTTCTATTCAATAACTTAACAACTATAAAAACATGCTGTGCAAGACTTCTGATGCTCACTTGATAAATGTACTGAATAATTGGATACATAACTATACAGTTTAGGATGATCTCAGGTTGAAATCCCTAGTGATGACCGAGTTAATTGATCTCAGACAGGGCAATGATAGGATTATTATAATTCACCTCTATATTACTGCCCCAGGGAGGAGATTCCACTCAGATTACAATCACTGAAATTGCAAGAGAGAAACTGATGCAAGAATATTGGGGAATAGCAGCATTTGCTGAGGGAAAGATGCACAAAATGTACTGTAAGTCTATGATAAGTATCTAGTTTCATGATTAATGTCAATTATGCCCAATCTAGCATTTTTATACTATATAAATGCCATATTATTCAGTATTGTTTCAGATATGTTTATATTGAGACAACTGAAGGAAGCTATTTGAGTGCCTTGATCTTGCAAGATGAAACAACACGAGCCACTTTTCTATACAGTAACTATTTAGAAGGATTTTTTGCCCATCTGTTTTTCACAACTTCAAAGCTGTACAGTTCCTTGTATTTTCTTATTTTCCTGCCTATCTTTCTCTTCTACCTACGTTTCTACACAAAAATGGAAAGGCTTAATTCTCTGAATACACAAACATACTAAAAATGTAATTGATTTCTTTAAGCTGTGTTCAGCAAACGTCATCATATCGGTGATAAACCAGATTTGAACTAATAATCCTTTCAAAGAGCATCATTTACTTTCATTCACTGCAATATGTCAAATAAAAATCATTATAAATCCACACAGCATTGGAGCAGAATTAGGCCATGCGGCCCATTGAGTCTCCAGCATTCAATCATGGCTGATTTATTTTCCCTCTTAACCCATTCTCTTGTCTTCTCCCTATAACCTTTGATGTTCTTAGATATCAGGAATCTATCAACCTCCACTTTAAATATACCCAATTACTTGCTCACCACAGCTATCTGTGACAGTGAATTCCATTGCTTCACTACCCTCTGCCTAAAGAAATTCCTCTTCATCGCTCTTTCAAAAGATCATTTTTCTAATCGAGGCTGCGCCCTCTGGTCCTAGACTCTGCCACTATAAAAGACATCCTCTCCACGTCCAGGTCTTTCAATATCAGGTCGGTATCAATGATATCTCCCCTCATTCTTCTAAACTCCAGTGAGTACAAGCCCAGATTCATCAAATGATCCTCATGCATTAATCCTTTCATTCTTGGGATAATTCTTCTAAAACCTCCCCTCAACTCTTTCCAATGCCAGCACATCCTTCCTTAGATATGGTGCCCAAAATTGCTTACATTACTCCAAATGTGGTTTATTTTATTTAGTAATACAGCTCAGAGTAGGCCCTTCTGGCTCTTCAAACCACACTTACCTAGTAACTCCACAACACCAATTAACCCTAACCTAATGACACACAATTTACAATGACTAATTAATCTACTTGGTACATCTTTGGACTGTGGGAGGAAATCGGAGCACCCGGGAAACACCTACACATTCCACAGGGAGGACGTACAGAGGCTCCTTACAGAGCAATGCTGGAATTGAACTCTGAACTCTGGTACATTCAGTGCTGTAATAGTGTCGCGCTAACTACTACGCTCCTGCTGTGCCCAACAGGTTTGACCAAAGACCTATAAAATCTCATCATTATACTGTATCCTTGTTTTTATATTCTAGTCATCTCGAAATGAATATTCACATTGCAATTGCCTTCCTTACTGCCAACTCATTCTGCAAATTAATCTTTAAGGTTCCTGCACTGGGACTCTCAAGTCCCTTTGCTCCTCTGATTTCTGAATGTTCTCCCCATTTAGAAAATAGTCTATGCCTTTATTCCTTTTACCAAAGTGCATGACCATACACTTCCCTGCACTGTATTCTATTTGCCACTTCTTTGCCATTCTCTTAATCTGTCCAAGTCCTTCTGCAGATCTCCTGCTTCCTTAACACAACCTGCACCCCCGCAACCAATCTTTGTATCATCTACAAATTAGGTTACAAAACCATCAATTCCATCATTCTGATCATAAATATAAAATCAGAAATTAGGTTACAAAACCATCAATTCCATCATTCTGATCATAAATATAAAACCAACACCAACCCCTGCAGAACATCACTCGTCACTGACAGCCAACCAGAAAAGGTCCCCTTTATTCCCATTCTTTGCCTCCTGCCAGTCAGTCAATTGTTTATCCACGCTAGTATCTTTCCTATAATACATTGGGCTCTTATCTTGTTTAACAGCCTCGTGTACAGAACCTGTCAAAGCCCTTTGAAAGTCATATTATGAAAGACAAATTAGATTAGGATTTACAGCAGACCTTTATACAATTTATCATCTGCACTAGGCAGGAACAAGATACCAGATCAAAATGAAAATTCGACTGTCTATGTATTTTGCAGACACTTTCTAGGAAAATACAAATCTTCCGATGCCTGATTTTGCTTCAGTAAACTAAAGAACATTGCTCCGTGATGCTATTCCTCAATAAGCCTGAGCTGGGCAAACAACATTCACTGAAACTAGTAACTGAATCAACCAAACAGAGAATATGGCCTCAGATAAACCCTTGTAAACTATGTGCTTTTTATTCAATAATGAAAACTTAGAATTCTGCAGTATGCAGTAAAACACCATGCAGTACCTCACTACTGGCAATAAAATCCCATTGAGCCAGGGAAAGAGATAGAGGAATACATGCACATGATTTGAAGAATTCAATGAAAGGAGCAAGTTGGGAAAATTTTCTAATGGGACATTGAGAGAAGCATTGTACCTTTTCAAATGTAAATCTAAACAAAATCAATGATGAACAATCCACATATTATGAGTGGAATTAAGTCTACAATACTATAAATTAAGTACTTTATTAATTATGGTGACTGTTTTCTCTCTCCAAGTAAGTAAGTAAAGTGATTTCTCTTTTTAAAAGAAAAAAATTCATACAAAATATTTGATATCTTGCTTTCTGTTGTTTTTTTTGTAGTCCACTAGAAATGACAAAATTAGCATAATTTCTTTTGTTTTCAAGGGTTGGGGCAAGAAAAAAACAAGACTGAAATTTCTAAAATAACAGGAAATGTTAGAAGAACACTGTACGATAGAAGCATCTGAGGAGAAATGAGTTAACATTATGGGTCTTTTGAAAAATCATCAATTAAGTTTTCCCACTATCATTTTAACTTCGAAAGCAAAACAACTCTTAAGTGAAAACTAATGGAGATTTATTTCAGAAACAAAAAAATACAAATAATAACTTAATAGATCACATAGATTAAATAAACCAATATTGTTCTGAATGTGGAGCAACACATAATCTACTGGAATATCTCAGTGGGCCAAACAGCATCAGTAGGATAAAGGAAATTGTCTACTTTTATGGTCAAAAGCCTACATCAGGGCTGAGGATGGAGAGGTGAGATCGCCATTATACAGATGAGATGGAAAGTAGCAAGGAAGGACTCTGATTCAATTGGTGAACTGAAGAGGGGTGTAAGATGATTGGTAGGTAGTGGCAGATAGGGGAGGTGAGCAGAAATGGGGTTGGAAGACTGTGGCAGATGAATGATAGGTAAAGGCAGACAAAGAGAATATGAAAAACAACAAAGAAAACAGATAAAGCAAGGTGGGGAGGACTATGAAGATAGGAAACAGCTGCTGGAGATATGCAAGTATGAACAACAGTACTGGATTCTGATAAATAAAGGAGGTGGGAATGGCAACTATTAGACGAGAAGAGAGAGTTGAGCCAGATGTAAGTTGGGGAACGTGTGTGAAAATGGTGGATGGTGGAAGGGAAGGAGACAAAGTTTTTTGTGGCTGGGGGAGAATGGGAAGGAAGAAAATTGGAAGGAGCAGAACATCAGAAGGGCAGGTGGAAGGGGGAATGGAAAAACAAAAGAAAAAAATAAAATAAAATAATGGGAAGTTAAATAAAACTGGAAAGGTTGATATTCATGTCATTGGGATATAGTCTACCCAGTTGAAATAAAAGGTGTTGCCCCTCCAGTTTGCCTTGGGGTTCATCCCAGTAGGACTGTGGGAATAGGGGCTAGTAATTGAAGTAATCACCAACTAGAAGCTCGGGGTGGATGTTGCAGACAAAGTGGTAGGTGCTCTGTGAGACAGTTGCCAGGTCTGCTCTTGGTTTCTCTGATGTAGGAAAAGCCACATTGGAAGCAGCGAATGCAGTAGACAAGGTTGGAGGAAGTACATATGAACCTTTGCCTCACCTGGCAGGAATATTTAGGTCCCCGGAAGGTGATGAGGGAAATGGTGCAAGGACAAGTGTTACATCTACAGCCAGGGTAGGGAAAAGTGCCAGGATGAATGGATCAGGGAGTCACAGAGGGAGTAGTAATTGCGAAAAGCGATGTGAGATGGGGAAGAGAAGAAGATGAGGTTATGGAGAGAAGGCAGGAAAAGGAAGTTGAGAGGAATAATAAATCGGCCATGATGGAATGGAGGTGCAGACTCGATGGGCCAAGTGCCTAATTCTGCTCCGACTGTATGTGTTATGATTCTGATTCTGGGAAAAAAGTATCAAAGATGATCCACATTAAATTGACAGCAGGATCAAAGTTGACAACAAAGGTGATAAAAAAAAAGCAGTTCTGCAAGGATGCAAAAGTCATCAATGCAATGCAGAAAGAGTTGGAGGAATGGTACTGGAGAAAGTCAGGGATTGTTCTGCATAGCCAAAAACAGACAGGCATTTCTAGAGCCCATGTGGTTGTCCATGGCTATTCCTTTGATTTGTAGAACTTGAGGGGAGTCCAAGGAGAAGTTGCTTAAAGTAAAGGCAAGCTCAGCTAGATAGATCAGGATGTTGATGGAGTAGAAACAGTTAGATATATGTTGTAGAAAGAAGTAAAGGTGCATAAAGATTGGGCATCAGCATGAAGAAGTAGCATTGGGGGCCAGGGAAAAGGAAATTGTCCATGTGATGGAGGACATATGAGGTGTCTCAGATGTGTGTGGGAAGGGAAAGGACAAGGAGAGACAGGATGGAGTCAACGTATGAGGAGGTAAGTTCAGTGTGGCAAGAACAGGTGCAAACAATGGGTCTACCAGGCCAGTCCTGTTTGTAAATCTTGGCTAAGAGATAGAAGAGCAAGAAGTGTGGGGTTGTGGCACTGTCAGGGCAGAGGCTGTGAAGAGAAGATCTCCTGATATAATGGGATCTGTGACGGTACTGGGGATGATGGCTGTTTTGAATGTGAATTGTTGGTCAACATTTCCACCTGTTCTAAAGCATGAAATATTGAACAGTTAGTCTAAAAATGCTAACTGACCTCCCAAGTATCTCCTACAGTTTATGTTCTTGTTAATTTCTTTAATTACTTGACAATTTTTTGAAAGAATAACTCAGTCAAGAATGAGTTCATCAAGAACTAAGGTGGTTACTTAGGAGTCAGGTATAGCTGAAATCACCGCTGAAGAAAGATTGTGAAAATTACAGTTGCAAGGGGACTGAAGCAAACAGCTATAGGTTCATGTTCCAGTGAAGTATGGACCAACTACTTTACTGCCAACAGTACTATCTTGCTGATGAGGTATTAAAGCAAGATCTACCTGCATTGCATTTGTCTTCCTTCCCACCGACTCATCCGTGGCTTGGAATGGTAATTGCTTTCTCGATGACTATAAGAAACTGCAGAGAGTTGTGGACATAGCTGCACAGCATGGAAACCAACTTCCTCTCCACTGACTCAGATTATACTTCTAACTGCTCCATTAAAGCAGGCACTAGAATTAAAGACCCCACCGACCACGGGCATTCTCTCTTCTCCATTCTCCCCTCTCCCATCAGGCAGATGCAAAAGCCTAAAAACACATACCATCAGGCTCAAGGACAGCTTCTATTAGATTTAGAATTAGATTATGAGAAAACTCAGTCCTCTTTTTATTGTCATTTAGAAAAGCATACATGCATTACGAAATGATACAATGTTTCTCCGGAGTGATATCACAGAAAACAGGACAAACCAAAGACTAACACTGACAGAACCACATAATTATACATATAGTTACAGCAGTGCAAAGCAATACAATATTTGATGAAGAACAAACCATGGGCACGGTAAATAAAGTCCCAAAAGTCCCCAAGTCGATCGACTCCCGAGTCCCCGATAGCGGCGGCAAAAGGAAGAAACTCCAGGCACTGTCAACTTGCCGATGCCTTGGAAGCAGCCAACCACAGCCGACACTGAGTCCATCCGTCTGAAAACTTCGAACTTCCGACCAGCCCTCCGATACAGCTCCTGAGCGCCATCCTCTGCCGAGTGCCTTCGACCTCGCCCCGGCCGCTGAAACACGGAAAGCCGAGGATTTTGGGGCCTTCTGCTCCGGAGATTCCGGTTACCACACATGTTATAAGAAATGGTTCCCCAATATAATAAGATGGACTCTTGACCTTGCAATCTATCTTGTTCTGTTCTTGCACTGTGAAAGGTACAGCAAGGCAAGAGTTGTGCTGAGAGAGCAGAGTGCAGACACTGTACAGACTCAAGCTGAACCAAACCTTTCAGAGCTCGACTTCCCTTTGTCCAGCCTTTTTTGTGTGTGGAAGTTTAGTAAATCAAATTCCAAGATAAGCTGACAGGGATTGTGCAGGCATAGTGTAGTCATCCAGGCTGAACACAGCCCCTAAAGCCTAACTCTCCTTTTTACAGCCTTTCTATACAAGACTGGAAACCAAGGTCACCACGCATACCAAGACAAGATAAAGATGCAAATGAAGGGTTCTTGGACAACACCAACTATTGGACAGTTATTTTACAAATTCTCAAGTATAATTGGTCTTTCACATGTAGATTTAATTAATTATTAACACCTGAAATTCTTTATTGCAAATGGGTTGCAACTCAGGTTAGAGGCAACGTATACTGTTGTTCCTGTGAAATGAGAAGAGTTAAGTAGAATCGTGAGTGTTTTGCATCATTGTCAGAATCACTTACAACAGCAGAGATCTGAACCTTGCAAGAGACACGGGGACAAAATATTGTACACATTATTTTAAAAATTTTGAGACAGCTGTCCTACACAATTTGAATACTATTTTACCTAAAATGACAGTGACCAATCTTTATCTAATCATTCTGCTTACAATTTCACTGTAAACTTAGTCTTAACATTATATTCTCATGTGACCCACTTGTGACATATGTTAGTTTAGTTTTGTTCCTGTAGATTACTAGTAGATGCTATTCTAAATGTATGGGTTTTACAATTTTTTGATTTACAATGAACAAACAGTGCAATGGTTGGGGGGGGAGTGTGGATGTAGTAGGGGTAAAAATGGGGATATCCAACCACAAAAGGTGTGTTTTATTTATGGGCAGCCTGGCACTGGACTCAAAGATGTCTTCAGCGTCAAAGCAATTTGTGATGGCAAGTTAGCTTCTGTCTCCACCATCACTGGCACCCCAGGCTACGTAGTTTCTTTCCTTTTTCGAACTGTATTAAAGAACTTGTACAATCACAATTGTGCCTTTTGCAGAGATTTCTGAGCCAGTTATTCCCCTGACTGTAAACAAACAACAATTAGATTTCCTGACTGTCCATGAGCACCCTTGAGAAATGAATCAGAAAATGTAGAATTTTTAGGACAGCAAGTATTTTTACCAGTTTCTCATAACGTTACTTATCAGCTTTTCAGATATGAAGGAGAGTATCAGTTTCTTATAGCTGATGACCCACTGATGAATCTGTTGAGACAGAAATTCTTTTGTAAACTGAGATGTGCATTAGTATGCTCCCTTGAAGGGGTACAACTCCAAGTACCAGAAATGGCATACCCGACTATGTCTTGTTAGAACACCCAACTTGAAACAAATCTGGTCTACTAATAATTCTTTATCTACCAGAGTATTGATTATGATTGAGAAACCATTACAACTATCAAAGATTCACACAGTATTAAAGCCATATTTGTAGAGTTTGTAGAGTGCCTACGGGATGCATTTTTGGAGCAGCTTGTACGAGAGCCGACCAGGGATAAGGCTATTCTGGATTTAGTGTTGTGCAATGAACAGGATTTGATAAGTGATCTTGGAGTAAAGGAGCCATTAGGAGGTAGTGACCATAATATGATAAGTTTTTATCTGCAAGTTGAGAGGGATAAGGGCGGATCAGAAGTGTCAGTATTGCTGTTGAACAAAGGAGACTATGGAGCCATGAGGGAGGAGTTGGCCAAAGTTGACTGGTCAGATATCCTAGCAGAAAAGACAGTGGAACAGCAATGGCAGGTATTCTTGGGAATAATGCACAAGGTGCAAAATCAGTTCATCCCCCGGAGAAGGAAGGATTCAAAGGGGGGAAGGTGGCCACAGTGGTTGACAAAGGAAGTCAGAGATAGCATAGCATTAAAAAAGTATAACAGAGCTAAGGTGAGTGGGAAGATGGATGATTGGGAAATTTTTAAGGAGCAATAGAACTTAACTAAAAAGGCAATACGGGGAGAAAAAATGAGGTATGAATGCAAGCTAGCTAGGAATATAAAGGAGGATAGCAAAAGTTTTTTTTAGGTAAATGAAGAGAAGGAAGATAGTTAAGAACAATGTTGGGCCCTTGAAGAATGAATTGGGAGAAATTGTTATGGGAAACAGAGAAATGGCAGACGAATTTAATAAGTACTTTGGATCTGTCTTCACTAGGGAAGACACAAGCAATCTCCCAGATGTATGGATGGGCCAAGGACATAGGGTAACAGAGGAACTGAAACAGATTGACATTAGGAAGGAAACGGTGATGAGTAGACTGATGGGACTGAAGGCTAACAAATCCCCAGGTCCAGATGGTCTGCATCCTAGGGTACTAAAGGAGGTGGCTCTGGAAATTGCGGATGCATTGGTGATCATTTTCCAATGTTCCCTAGATTCAGGATCAGTTCCTGAGGTTTGGCGAATGGCTAATGTTATCCCACTTTTTAAGAAAGGAGGGAGGGAGAAAACAGAGAACTATCGCCCTGTTAGCCTAACATCAGTAGTGGGGAAGATGCTAGAGTCCATTATTAAAGATGAAATAGTGGCATATCTTGATAGCAGTGATAGGATTGGGCCGAGCCAGCATGGATTTACCAAGGGCAAATCATGCTTGACTAATCTATTGGAGTTTTTCGAGGATGTAACCAGGAAGATAGACGCGGGAGATCCAGTGGATATGGTGTACCTTGACTTTCAGAAGGCATTCGATAAGGTACCACATAGGAGATTGGTGGGTAAAATCAGAGCTCATGGCATTGGGGGGAGGATATTGACATGGATAGAAAACTGGTTGGCAGATAGAAAGCAAAGTGTAGCAGTGAATGGGTGTTTCTCGGAATGGCAGGTGGTGACTAGTGGGGTGCCACAGGGCTCGGTATTGGGACCACAGCTGTTTACGATTTACATCAATGATTTAGAGGAAGGCATTGTGAATAACATCAGCAAGTTTGCTGATGATACTAAGCTGGGTGGCAGTGTGACATGTGATGAGGATGTTAGGAGAATTCAAGGTGACTTGGATAGGCTGGGTGAGTGGGCAGAAACTTGGCAGATGGCGTTTAATGTGAATAAGTGTGAGGTTATTCACTTTGGGAGCAAGAACAGGAAGGCAGATTATTATCTGAGCAGTGTGGAGTTAGGTAAGGGTGAAATACAAAGAGATCTAGGAGTACTTGTTCATCAGTCTCTGAAGGTGAATGAGCAAGTGCAGCAGGCAGTGAAGAAGGCTAATGGAGTGTTGGCCTTTATTACAAAGGGAATTGAGTACAAGAGCAAGGAAATCCTTTTGCATTTGTACAGGGCCCTGGTGAGACCACACCTGGAGTATTGTGTGCAGTTTTGGTCTCCAGGGTTAAGGAAGGACATCCTGGCTGTGGAGGAGGTGCAGCGTAGGTTCACTAGGTTAATTCCTGGGATGTCCGGACTGTCTTACGCAGAGAGGTTAGAGAGACTGGGCTTGTACACGCTGGAATTAAGGAGATTGAGGGGGGATCTGATTGAGACATATAAGATTATTAAGGGATTGGACAAGATAGAGGCAGGAAATATGTTCCAGATGCTGGGAGAGTCCAGTACCAGAGGGCATGGTTTAAGAATAAGGGGTAGGTCATTTAGGACAGAGTTGAGGAGGAACTTCTTCTCCCAGAGAGTTGTGGAGGTGTGGAACGCGTTGCCTCAGAAGGCAGTGGAGGCCAATTCTCTGGATGCTTTCAAGAAGGAGCTAGATAGGTATCTTATGGATAGGAGAATCAAGGGTTATGGGGACAAGGCAGGAACCGAGTATTGATAGTAGATGATCAGCCATGATCTCAGAATGGCAGTGCAGGCTCGAAGGGCCAAATGGTCTACTTCTGCACCTATTGTCTATTGTCTATATTCACTGTTAGAGAAGATCTGATATCAGAGTGACATATAGCAATCTGCTATAAGGCACATCAGGTCCTGAGCCTTTCCCAGACACAGGATGATGATATAACCAAATTATGCTTGCTCAAGTACCAGCGATCCTATGGGCAAAAGGAGGTAATGATGTGGGGCAAATAATGCCTCCTGAAACATTTAAAAAGTTGAATTAGATCTTACAAAACCCTTCTACACTGCTTCAGTATGTGAATGATTTGCTTCCCCAGACCATAAATCCTTTGAACAAGACTCTATAGTCCTTTTGAGAGCTCTGGCTGGCAAGGATCATAGGTGCTGAGGGATGATCTGCAGCTTTGGTCAAACCACATTAATTCAGACATGTCCTGAATGGGTCTTACCATCAACTGAGCACTTAGCATAACTAAAGCCTGCATCTTGGTAGCTGGTGCTGACTTAAACACGTACATAATATTCTTGTTACGCTTATAGAGTGGCATAACACAATTATGGAAACTATGTGGGTTCCTTAACACTTCTAGAACCCTAATAAAGCACAGTGAATTGAGTAGCAATCTTCTTTACATCATCCAATTACCTCCTGAAGTTGCTGTAACTAAACATGTGGCTCTTAAGAACAGAAATGATGAAAGAACTAAAGGGAACAAACGGGTTGGCTTTGCAGTAACAGGAGATCTTTATGGCCATGTGATATCCCAATCATGTTCAGACTTCCAGGTCTGTCTCAAATTCCATTGATGAACTTATGCAATTACAGCGTGATGCATCAGACGCCAAAAAGACTTCTTGGATTAAAGCAAACTGTGTCAAGATTCTCCGAGCTTTTGTCATCACCTCAACAGTCATCCAATTGCTCCCTTCACTTTTCTCTCCAAGTTCGCCAGTATGGTACAAGATTTAACACACATAGGCAATGGGGGGCGGGGGCATTAATGACTATAATCAGATATGTGAGCTATGCTCTAAGATTTCCAACTACAGCAGGAAAAGTGGCGGAGAACTGAATGATTGGGCAGAAACACATTCTGTGAAAGGCACCATTTGTATCTGTCACTACTGAGCCTTTCCTCTGGGGGATAAGGATATATATGGGGATGGCGATTAGCTTTGCACATCTGGACACTGAAATTTTTCCCCATTCTTCTTTACAAAACTACTCAAGCTGGGTCAGATTACATAAGAACTGTGAGTGAATAGCCCATTTCAAGTCTAGCCACAAATTCTCAATTGGATTGAGGTCTGTACTCTGACTTGGCCATTCTAGGACATTAACTTTTTTGTTTTTAAACCATTGCTGTGTAGCTTTGGTTTTATGCTTGGGGTTATTCTCTTGCTGGAAAACAAAATCCTCTCCCAAATCACAGTTATCTTGCAGACTGCCTCAGGTTTTCCTCCAGGATTTGCGTACTAACCAATGGAGCTGTTGGGTTTGTTCCAGAGGGCCCACACATTCATGATATGGGTTGCCAATGCAACTCATACCATTGAATTTTACTGAGCTTAGTTTTGCTTTCCATTTTGATCATGAGACTAGAGCTGTGCATGGAGCATTATCCATAAGTCCTGCTGGCAGGTAGAGGGAAGGCCCTTGTGGTGGTAAACACTTCAGGAACAGAGCAAAATATTGACAAATAAAAATACCTCTTGCAAACATCGATGGAGAAATTGGCCAAGATAAAAACTTTGCATTGCATGATACCTGCCAGGCCATCAAAGACATCAAAGCTGGGATGGTTGCAATTTGTACTGTGGCTTTTCAGAACAAATTGGCAATGTAATTCCTATTGTCTGAGGAAGGTGGTATGTGAGCCATGAATGGCTGGGAATGCTGCACTGACATCCCGTATTCAGTCAGAAGTCAGTAAGGTCAAGAAGATTGGACAGGAGTTACATCTATTTAAGGGGAAGGGAAGAGTGTCATTTCTAGTATCCAGGCCTATGTTTATTAACATCACCAAAATAGACTTTATTGGTATTGATGTTTGTAGCAGTTTGCTGTGTAGAAATTGCAGCTATTCCCATTGCAATCATTATGATATTTAGAATATTTTATTGGCTACAATATACTAACACCTTGAAGCATTTTTAAAGCAAGAAACCTTGCTCTTCCATATTCCAATTTAATTAGCTGATTTCAGTAGCAATGTGATAAACATCCCAAGTACAAGGCATTGTGAGAAAAATGTACTTGCTTTAAACTGAGCCTAAACCTTATTGGTTGCATGTGCTGAAAATTAATAATATTACTGCAGATGGATTATCATCTACTTAAAAAAACACTTACATGTAAAGCTGGACATTCATGAAGTCATCAGATCATGTCATTGGTTAGTTCATTCATTGTTCATGGTTTAAACACTGAATTATTTGGCTGTGTACTTTTTTTTTGAACCAGGTTATGATCAATAATAGCATTTTTTAGAATAAGTGATTTTTTACTTCTAGCAAAATCTGAGCAAACTGACAAAGTAGGCAAAATACACAGCAAAGGAGGTCTTTTTGCTTGCCTCTCTTTATTTTATTTTGTTAGCAGGATGATGATGCCATTGCCAAAAATGCCATCATTTATTGCCATCCCTAAATGCCCCTGAATGTAGGAGGCAGTTAGAGTCAATGACATAGAAGGGCTGGAATCAACTGTGTGGGCAGATCTTTTTCCTCTAAAGAACATTGCTGAATCGAAAATATTTTTACATAATCCAACAGTTTCACAGTTACTGTGACTAGTACTGGCTTATCTTATTCTACTTTAATCACTTGAATTCAGATTTCCCCAGTTTCTACTATGGGAACAAACCTTATCTCTGGATCAGTGGTCTAGAACTTTGGCTGCTTATCCAGTGACATATCAATGCTTTCCTGGATAAGGGCTACACAACAAATTAACTGTGGTGTAGTCGACAACGCACAAAATAAATCAAGAAATACATATCTGAGAAAATACATTTCAGAGAGTTTTATATAAAATTGTCTGCCTGTATGATGATACCATTAATCACGGTGATCTTTTCTTATACCCAGAATTCATGGAACAGCTAAAAAGATCCTGCTGATAATGTAGAACAGACTAATACTCACATAATTGTAATTTCATTGGAAATAATTTGGTTTTAATATTTAGCATAAAAAAGTTTTCATGAGAAGGATAATACGTAATTTTGGCTGAGTTGAATATGCAGTCAACTTATTATATATTTTATGCCAATATTCTGAGAAATGTGTTTTTAAGTGCCAATTTTAGAACTGAGACAAGTAATAACATTGCTTGAAATATACCACAGATCCACTCTGCAACCATCAGTTAAAAACTGAAACAACAGGAATTCTGCAGATGCTGGAAATTCAAGCAACACACATCAAAGTTGCTGGTGAACGCAGCAGGCCAGGCAGCATCTGTAGGAAGAGGTGCAGTCGACGTTTCAGGCCGAGACCCTTCGTCAGGACTAACTGAAGGAAGAGTGAGTAAGGGATTTGAAAGTTGCAGGGGGAGGGGGAGATCCAAAATGATAGGAGAAGACAGGAGGGGGAGGGATGGAGCCAAGAGCTGGACAGGTGATAGGCAAAAGGGGATACGAGAGGATCATGGGACAGGAGGTCCAGGAAGAAAGACAAGAGGGGGGGGACCCAGAGGATGGGCAAGAGGTATATTCAGAGGGACAGAGGGAGAAAAAGGAGAGTGAGAGAAAGAATGTGTGCATAAAAATAAGTAACAGATGGGGTACGAGGGGGAGGTGGGGCCTTAGCGGAAGTTAGAGAAGTCGATGTTCATGCCATCAGGTTGGAGGCTACCCAGACGGAATATAAGGTGTTTTTCCTCCAACCTGAGTGTGGCTTCATCTTTACAGTAGAGGAGGCCGTGGATAGACATGTCAGAATGGGAGTGGGATGTGGAATTAAAATGTGTGGCCACTGGGAGATCCTGCTTTCTCTGGCGGACAGAGCGTAGATGTTCAGCAAAGCGGTCTCCCAGTCTGCGTCAGGTCTCGCCAATATATAAAAGGCCACATCGGGAGCACCGGACGCAGTATATCACCCCAGTCGACTCACAGGTGAAGTGTTGCCTCACCTGGAAGGACTGTTTGGGGCCCTGAATGGTGGTAAGGGAGGAAGTGTAAGGGCATGTGTAGCACTTGTTCCGCTTACACGGATAAGTTAAAAACTGACATCACTTTTGACTGGTAATAGGAGAGTTCCTATTTGGTGAACAAGTGCTTGATACGGTGTCATATATGTTATTTCATGTATCCTACATAACTACACCATTTGGGGAGAAAACATTGTGGACATTTTGAGATATGGCTTTCTAAAATAAACAAATCATGAGGGAAACAAGCCAAGCCAAAAGAATGAACAAACTTTAAGGCAGATAAGATAAAATATAGGAACATGCTTAGACTGAAATGGTGATCCACAGAACACATAAATCAGTGAGGGTTCTAAGGGGGTTCACAAAAATAATTCCAGGTTTGAATGGCTTGTCATATGAAGCGCGTTTGATGGCTCTAGGCCTCTATTCACTGGAATTCAAAAGAATGAAGGATGACCTCATTGAAACCTATCGAATTGTGAAAGACTATGATAGAGTGGATGTGGAGAGGATGTTTCCTATGGTGGGAGAATCTAAGACCAGAGGACACAGCTCAGAATAGAGAAGCTTCTTTTGAGAATGGAGATGAGATGGGATTTCTTTAGCCAGAGATGGTGAATCTGTGGAATTCATTGCTACAGGCAGCTGTGGAGGCCAAGTCTGTATGCATATTTAAGACAGAGGTTGATAGATTATTGATTGATCAGGGCATGAAGGGATATGGGGAGAAGACAGCAGACTGGGGGCCCAGAGGAAAATTGGATCAGCTATGATGAAATGGTGGAGCAGATTCGAAGGGCCAAATGGCCTAATTTTGCTCCTACGTCTTATGATCTTATTTCTTAGTAGCCACTTGAGTGGATAGGTAATAAGGTTATGCAGATGTTAGATTGGGCAAATATTAATATATGTTTATGAGTTTATATTCTAACTTTGATAATAGTTCTGAAAACTATTAGATCTAATTCTTTAATGGTTAAATTAAGAGGCTCATTCTGAATAGAGTATGCACAACTTAAAGAGGAAGTGGGTTTGTGACTATGTAGATGCAGTAATTTTCTAAAACAAGGGTCAAAATAAATAGCATCTCTTAAACTGATTGGTATTGCATGAATGCAGACACCAACTTGACAGATGTCACGGGACAGTTTCTCAGGCCTATGTTCAAGCACCTAGTTTAGGACTTGGTCCACTATTCAATCAGAATCAGATTCAGTTCTAATATCACTGGCTTTTGCCGTAAAATTCGTTGTTTTGTGGCAGCAGTACATTGCAATACATAATAATAAAAGAACTATAAATTACTATAAGAAATATATATAAAATATTAAATTAAGGAAGTAATGCAAAAAGAGAGCAAAAATAAATAGAGGTCATATTCATGGGTTCCATGTCCATTCAGGAATCTGATGGTGGTGGGGAAGAAGCTGTTACTGAAATATTGAGTGGGTGTCTTCAGGCTCCTGTATCTCCTCCGTGATGGTAGCAATGAGAGGAGGCCATGACTTAGGTGATGGGGTCCTATATGATAGATGCCACCTTTTTGAGGCATTGCCTTTTGAAGGTGTCCTTGATGCTGGGGAGGCTACTGCCTATGATGGAGCCAGTTGAGTTTGCAACGTTTACAGCTTTTTCTGATCTGTGCAGTAGCTCCTGCATACCCAATGGTGATGCAACCAGTCAGAATACTCTCCACGGTACACCTATAGAAATTTGCAAGAGTCTTTGGCAACATACCAAGTCTCCTCAAGCTCCTAACAAAACATGGCTTCAGTCAAAACATTGTAATTGCATCACTATGTTGGACCCGGAATAGATCTTCAGAGATGTCTATACCCAGGAACTCTAAACTGCTCACCCATTCCACTGCTGATCCCTCCATGATGACTAGTGTGTGTTCCCCTGGTTTCCCCTTCCTGAAGTCCACAATCAATTCTTTTGTCCGTCTGACATTGAGTGTAAGGTTGCACATCATTGCTTTAGATGGTGGCCGGTGGTACAATGGCATCAGCGCCAGACTCCGGAGCGAAGGCTCCCGTGTTCGAATCCAAGTCGGGCCACCCCCCGAGCATGCTTTCCATCCGTGCCAGGTTGAGCCTTGAGTTAGCCACTCGACCTCATTAAAAAAATGGGTCGAGTCAGAAACATTCATATCGTGACCCGGTTAATCCGAAAGGAGACCAATCCTGACACCATGCGCCAGACAAGAATGGCTGACTGTCTGGTGCGACACACTACAATAAAATGCTTTAGATGGAGGGCTGCATTTTGTAGAGACGCTATTTTTCATTGAAATCGAGACCACTTGGATCTATTTGGGGCTTTGGTGGATATAAAAGATGTGAAGAAAAGATTCTTCTATAATAGCAGTGCTTATAAAGACCCTTTATTTGGCAAACAGAATGCAAAACTTTAATCTTGAAGTCCAAGGTAATACACTCAAACAAGTTAAATTGATAAGGCTCTTGCTCTTTTCATCATGCATCTTCTTATAGCAGTTTTTAAGAATCTATCCTGAGTAGGCAGCAGTACAAAATCCATTTCCCAATAATGATGTGTTGAATTAAGTCCTTCAATTTCTATCTGTTTCTTTTTAGACCTAGAAGCAAATGCATCCTAACAAAAACTTCTCCTGTGAGGCAGGCTTCAAAAGTGGTCTATGGATTAACTTTACAGATCTGCAGGATAGCTCTATAGAACACTATTGAGCAGTTGATTATCTGCTTAAGCAAATAAATAAGGTTTATAACATGTGAAACTTCTTCTAGTCCATTACAGAAAAAGACTCTCTTGAAAAAGAATAAACAGAAACCCTCATTTGCAGTTAAGTTCCATTCATAGTTCAAACAAGTAAGTTAAAATTGCTATACAATTCCTCCTTTGTTTTGTAGGTATATTTTAGAATGTGCTCAAATAATTATTGGAGCAAGAAAAAAGAAAAGCTAATTCCTTTTCCTTTCCTGTTACAACAGGAGTGGTAAAGAAGTTAACTTTTCTGAAACTCTTTGCTCAAATTAAAACAAATTGAGCAAACTACAATGAAAAACTATTTAGTTCATTAATTGTTAGGAATAATGAAAAGCAATTGACCATGAAGCTACAAGGACAATAATTTTAGAAAAAAGAAAATGGTTTAGGTAAGGCAAGATGTTCTTGCTTTTGAGTGTCAGCAAAAAAGCTGATTACCTTACATTCCAAAGATCCAAAATAATACAATAAAAGGTAAAATCCAAAATGACAGAAGGTAAAAAATAATTATAAATAAAATTAATCATGAAGTCATAAAGGTGACCAATTTGGACAATGCAATTACTTTACATAAAGGAACCAAACTTAAGTTATGGCAATTTGAAAGTATAGGAGTTAGTATTTGATCCTAGTTGAGTACACCATAGATGACTATGCAAACCAAATAGTTCATTGAGACATGTATTAGAATAAGTCTGATGAACAGTTAAACTCAGGACTATCTGAGTTTATTTGCTAGCTCTAGTGGGTATAAATTAAAATGGCAAGGACTTTTGACTAATGACATATGCTGAACTGTTTTTGATTTAACTCAAATGTATTGTATAATTTTTATATATTTTATAAATTAAGGTTTGTTACTCAAGTCCTAGCTAGCAGATTTATCCAAAGAACAATACTTTGCAACCAATTGTTAATGTATAAATTAACTACAAACAGTTCAACATTAGAAAAAAATATTTGTAGAAGTTCTAGGTAGGATAGTAAAAATTGCACTGCTCTTTGTAGATACTTGTTTCTTTTGATACAGTACTGAAACTGGTTTTCTTTCCATTTTTCCTCATTCATCACTGAAACTCATTTCCATTTCTCAAATAAATAAATCCGCTTGTTTGTAAAGCCTTAAATTGAATGAACATCAGTGGTCTTCAGATGTTGGCGATGGAAATAAAAACAGAAAGTTCCATATACATTCAGAAGAAGAAACGCAACAACTACTTTAAGTTAAAGGTGTTTTCTTCCCTTTAAACAACATCTTTGTTATTGCATTAAAATATTTGGCTTTCCAAATATATAGAGTATACATATCGAAAATGTTAGTAAAACATACAGGACAGGAGAGCACAATCCATCATATCTGCCATTCTCTCAGATAAGAAAATCTAAGTTTGTTCAGCCTCTCCTTCTAGCTAATACACTCAATCCCAATTGTTAAATTATCAATTGTTTTTCCAAGACAAACACAAGAACAATTCTTAACTTAAAAACTCAAATCAGTGATTCAATATTGATGCAAGCAGAAATCACCACTGTCCCTTGAATTAAAAATAATGAGCCATCTTTCATGTAAATGAACTGATAAAAAAAATACCCAAAACAGACATATCCCACATCCAAGTACAATCTTTTGAAAGGAACTTTTGGTAAATTGAAAGTGATCAGGGTTGTTTAGGTGGGCGATCTGCATTATTTAGACACTAAGACATGTGAGTCCATAAGACTTAGGGGCAGAATTAGGCCATTTGGCCCATCAAGTCTGTTCCGCTATTGAATCATGACTGATCCTTTTCTTCCCGTCCTCAGCCCCACTCCCCAGCCTTCTTCCTATAACCTTCGATGCCATGTCCAATCAAGAACCGATCAAGCTCTGCCTGGAATACATCCAACAAACTGGCCTCCACGGCTGTCTGTGGTAATAAATTCCACAAATAAATTATGTCTGATTTATTATCCCTCTCAACACCATTCTTTTGCCTTATTCCTGTATCCTTTGAAGCCTTACTAATCAAGAACCTCACGATCTCCACCTTAACTATATCCAATGTCTTGGCCCACAAAGCCATCTGTGGCAATGAATTCCACAGAATTACCTCCTTCGAGCTATAGAAATTAATCCTGTTGTAAAGGTATTCTGAGTCTGTGACCTCTGGTTCTGGTCTCACCCCCTATATGAAATATCCTCTCCATGTCCACTCTAGCTAGGCCTTTCACTATTTGATAAGTTTCAATGAGACTGTCCTTCATTCTTCTAAATTCCAGCTAAAACACAATAAGTGGAAAAAAGTTTCCTTGAGCAGGAACAATTGGTACTTACAATAAGGGCATCCAAAGACTTCCATTCTCAGTCCAATGTGACCTTCACCATTCCAGTCCAGTGGCACTAAGCGTATATAACGCGTAATAATTGGATGTTGTAAATCATGCCTTACCACTCCATCGGAATTTGAGTTTCCTGCAAATGCCTGTGGGAAATAAAATACAGACTTATAAGCATAAAACATGAACTCACATTACCTAAAATGTGACAAGCAATGATTTAACAAGTATTAGAAAGGTTGATATATTTCTAGTATAATCTCATCTAATAACATTGGTGTTGTAGTCTATTAACCAATTAGTAACAATTTCTTCAGGATACAAATTCTTATTTAATGTTTTATTCATTTTCTTCTAAAGCACTAAATCTTTGAATTCTTAATTAAATTGCTAATTTATTTACAGTACATACACCATAGCAGTTTTCTTACTATATGTAAAAAAATAAAAAGCAATTGAATGGACTGGATTGGGCTCAATTAGCTGAACTCACTCCTCATAATAATCCCACATATACTCTCTAATAGTTCAAACACCTTGATGTCACAGCCAAGAAAGCTCACCAAAATCTGTACTTCCTCAGGAGGCTAATGAAATTCGGCATATTCCTGTAGATCTTTTTCAATTTTTATTGATGCATCATAGAAAGCGCTCTGTCTGGATAACTGTCACAGCCTCAGTAAGGCAACATAATCAAAGACCCCAGCCATCCAGGACATTCTTTCTTCTATCCTTTTGCATCAGTCAGGAGATGCAAAAGCCTGAAAGCATGTATCACTAGGCTCCAGAACAGCATCTAATTCACTGTTATCAGATGCTTAAATGGATGTCTTGTATGATAAAATAGACTCATGGCCTCACCATCTACCCTATTATGACCTTGCATTTTATTGCACTCCTCTTTTTTTGGTTGCTTTTACTCTTTATTCTGCATTGTTGTTGTTCTACCTCAGTACACTGTATAATACCTAACGCAAATGTTAGACATCAAGAGCTTGTGAACAAATATTGCTGCAAGCTTGGAAGGTTTGTATCATATGATTAACTGCTATCAATGTCGTAACAGCACTCAGCACGAAAAGTTTTTGTCTCTGGATAAAGCCCTAGCAAGAATTGCTAAGCGTTATCCATTTTCTGAGAGTGTGAAATACTGGCACAGTGATTACCTGCAGGTGAGCCTTGAGGATCCTTCATACTGGTGACCTCAACCCTTTCACACCAGAGTGATGAGCAGGCCTCAGGCAATGGAACCTGCCCTACCTTGACAGCCTTCAGCTCCATGGTATCAAGGACATTTTCATTGTTTTCAAATATCTCTGAACCTCAGAGATATTACAAAAATGATTTCAATTGATTTTAATAACTTTTAAAATCTAAAATTGATAAAAATAAAGGTCAGCAAAGCCAATCAAATAAATAGGGCTGTCACCTGTACATCAACCTTTAAGAAAACAAGGGCTGGAATTAGTGGATCAGTTTTAGTTCTGCTTCTCTGTTTCTTACCTCCATTAAGGCATTTCTTAAAACTGTTTCTCTATCCAAGCTTTTGATAATTGATAACATTTGGCTTGGTTTCAAACTTCACTTGATAACAAAAATGCAAACAAAATAACTGCAGATACTGCAAATCTGAAATTAAAACAGAAAATGCTGTGCTTGCCTCTGATTTCCAGTATCTTCAATTTTTACTGACTTTATAATGCTCCTTCTGAGGATTCTTGGGATGTTTTTCAGTGCAGTAAGCCAAAATTCAATGTGCATTGCATATAAAAAGTATTCACCGCCTCTCCCCCTGGAAATTTTCATGTGTTCTTGTTTTACAACATTGAATCACAGTGGATTTAATTTGGCTTTTTTGATACTGTTCAACAGAAAAAGAATCTTTTGTGTCAAAGTGAAAACCAATCTCTGCAAAGTGATCTAAATTAATTACAAATATAAAACACTAAATAATTGATTGCATAGTTATTCACCTCCTTTAATATGACACACCAAATCATCACTGGTACAGCCGATTGGTTTTAGAAGTCAGATAATTATTTAAATGGATCTTGTTAGAGTGGATTTTTTTTGGGTAGATGATTTGTTAACACTTAAATGACTTTGGCCACCAGACTTCTATTTTAACTGTTTGACAAAGGACTGTGGATTGAGTCCACCACAATGGGCTTCCTAAAAGGTGTAAATACCAGATGCTTCTGGCACCTGATGCTGTAGTTTCGAAGACAGTATTATCTATACATTATAAATATTAATTATCTTCTATGTTAGCATGTAAAAGGCCAATTAAATGTATTGTGGATTGAACTAAAGGCTATGGATACCAACCCAGACATGTTGGTGTTGGAAGGAAAGGATGAAATCCAAAGGTGTGATGTTTGTATGTAGCTTCAATAGGAAGCATTGTCTATGCATTGTCTGTAACTTTTTAAGTAGTGATTGCCTTTGTGTTTAGCATATAAATATCGAGCCCACATTGAGCTCGCAGAACTTTCTGCGGAAAGCGTCTCCGTCGGTATGGCGCCTGCTTGTTGTATCAAATAAAGAAGCTGCTTTTTATCTACCAGTGACTCTGTCTCTCCGGTAATTTCATCCACGCTACAACAGAACTCTATTTTGGAGACCTGTGTGCAGTCAAGGTGTTTCAATTGATTGTAGTAAAAATACACCTGTATCTGGAAAGTCCAACTGCTGGTGAGTCAGTGTCCTGGCCAAAAAACCACATCACGAAGACAAAAGAACATTCTCAGCAACTCCATGAAAAGATTATTACAAAACACAAGTCAGGAGATGGATACCAGAAAATGTCCAAATCACTGAATATTCCTTGGAGTACAGTGAAGTCTATCATCATGAAATGGAAAGAATATGGCACAGCTGTAAATCTGCCTAGAGTCCTCAAATACTGAGTGCCAATGCAAGAAGGGGACTCATGAGGGAGGCCGACAACAGACCTATGACAACTCTGGAGGAGTTCCAAGCTTCAGTGGCTGAGATGGGAGAGACTGTACATGCAACACCTTGTTGCCCTGGTGCTTCACCAGTCACAGCTTTATGGGAGAGTGGTAAAGAGAAAGCCACTGTGAAAAAGAACTCAATGAAATCTTGACTAGAGTTTGCCAGAAGGCATGTGGAGACACTGATGTCAGCTGGAAGAATGTTTTATTGTCTGTTGGCCATCAGGCTAAACACCGCACATCATCAAATACACACAATCCCTAGCAAGAGGCATGGTGGTGGCTGCATTATGCTGTGTGGATGCTTCACTGCAGCAGGCCCTGGAAGGCTTGTGAAAGTAGAGGATAAAATGAATGCAGCAAAATACAGGGAAATCATGGAGAAAAACTTGATGCAGTCTGCAAGAGAACTGTGAATTGGGAGATTTGTTTTGCAGCAAGACAGTAACCCCAAGCATAATGCCAAAGTTACACAGGAATGGCTTAAAAACAACAAAGTTCATGTCCTGGAGTGGCCAAGTCAGAGTCCAGATCTCAATCCATTTGAGAATTTATAGCTGGACTTGAAAAAGGCTGTTCACTCACGATCCCATGAAATCTGACAGAGCTTGAACAGTTTTGTAAAGAAGAATGGAGGATGATTGCAGTGTCCAGACCTGCAAAGCTGATAGAGACCTATCCACACAGACTCAAGGCTGTAATTGCTGCCAAAGGTCCATCTACTAAATAGTGACTTGAAAGGGATGAATATTTCCACAATCAATTATGTTGTGTTATATATTTGGAATTAATGTAGATCACTTTATAGAAATCTGTTATCACTTTGACATGAGCGAGTCTTTTTCTGTTGATCGGTGTCAAAAGAAGCCAAATTTAATCCACGGTGATTCAATGTTGTAAAACACTAAAACATGAAAGCTTCTGGGGAGGAGGGGAGTAAGTAAGTTTTATAGCACTGTACATACTTTAAGAAAATCAGTACGTGTTGATTCATAACTGTCATTGTCTTATTAAAACCTTACTCAACCCACTTTCTGGAAGTTAATAGGAACAGATGGAGATACTCCTGAGGTTACATACCTTGAACATTGTCATAATTTAATATCAATCATTGAAGAATTGACAGGATTGTATGAATGTTTTAAATATTTTCTTTTATTAAATTTTCAGTAGCCCACAGAAGATTCATTAATTTTGTATTCAGCATCTGAATTTTTGTGAGTTGGTGAAATCAATCCATAGATCAGTAGCTCTAGATGGTGATTCAACTGATGATGATCCAGCTTTGTTCAGTTGCTTGCAAATGACTGGTTGCTGACTGCTGATTGCTTAAATATGATACACTTGTGTTGTGCCCACGCTTTGATCAGTTTAATCACTTTTCTCTGTAGGTTTTCCTTTTGTTGACATATTAATTAATGGGAGTCTATTTTTGTCATCTTTTGAAGTTCAATTTTTTTATGTTTGACCTTGCTATGACTTGAATTCTTTTGGCTTTTCCCAATGGCACAGAACTGACAATCAACATTTTCTTGATAGTGTGTTGAAGACCGTTGAGGTGACCAAATAGCAGAAAATACACTGTGTTGCAAACCTGTGCCTATTTTAAATAGCATCAACTCATCCCTGAGACTAATCTGCAGCAGTGACTTGAGCAGGCTAATGACTTGGTAACCGGAATACCAGTTTCTTAATTACACAGTAGATGATTCAAAACACATTTCAGAGACATGATGATGAAAATTGAGTTTTGAGGCATTGAGTTCCACAGCAGAGAACCCCTCATCATACTGTGTCAACGCTGCCTATCATGCCTATCTATACAAATCTCACTTGCCTGCATTAATTCCATATCCCTCTTTGCACTGCTCATTCAAATATCTGTCTAAATGTTGTTACTGTTCTTCCACTGCTTCTTTTGCCTGCTCATTCTAGGTACCAACTGCACTTTATGTGAAAAAAATTACCCTCAGATCCTCTATAAACTTCCTCCTTCTCACCTTAAACCAATGCTGTCTAGGTTTAGACACTCCTCCCATGTGAAACAGTTACTGGCTCTCTACCCTATCCATGCCTCTTGTAATTCTAAATACCTCTATTATATCACCTCCTAGCCTCCTTCACTCCAGGGGAAACAGACCCAGTCTCCAATCTCTTTTAAGCCCTCCAATCCAGATAACATCTTTGTGAATCTTTTCTGCAGTCCCTCAGGCTTAATCACATCCATCCAATCCAGGGAGATTTTCTAGGATAGAAGAAAGCGGCATGGGGCCAAACTCTGGAGTCCCAGAGAACCTGTTCTCTCAGCGTTTATGAAGGATCCCATGGGCTAAGTTCAAGGAAGAGCAAGAAGATGATTCTTGATCCTTGCGTAACCCACTTTTAATAAAATGGATCATTTTCTCATTGGATTAAGCCATTGATACTTCTATTGTACGATTTCTTTCTTTTTGTCAATGACACCCTTTAGCACTAATTATTGACTGAAAACTTATGCATGCACATTGATTTGTTGCTTTCACTGAAAAGTGAATATACACATTAACCTCCTCCAAGTGTGTGTTTTTATTTATTTGATTTATACTTGTACATACACACAAAATGGGTGATGAGTACGAACCTGAATATCAGCAAGTATCACCAACTGCACCGACAGTTACAAGATGACAGAATTCAGAGGAAGGGAGAGAGACAGTGAAAGGGAAGAGTGAACCAATACACAGAAGGTGATCATGGATGCTAGAAAAGGGCTTGGCTCGTGAGTAACAGTGCACAGTACACAGTGGAGATGTACAACTAGCAAAACTAAAGTCAAAATCATGTGACAATGGCCTTAGTCAACAAAGTTGACAAATTTTATAGGACTACTGAGGACTGGGAATTCCATATTGAGAGGGTTGAACTGTATTGCAATGCTAACAATTTGGATAAGGTAAAGAAACTCTCCACATTTCCTAGCTTAATTGGTGCTAGAACATACATTTTCTTATGCAATTTAATAGCTCCTGAAAAGCCAACAAGCAAGACGTTCAACAAAATTGTTCCAATTTTGAAAATCACTTGAGTCCAAAACTGCTAGAGATTTAGATTTCACAAAAGGAACCAAAGGATGAAAGCAGTTCTGAATACATTGTAGAGCTGCACAAACTTTCCCAATACAGTGACTTTAGAGATGGACTTGCAGATCCATTAAGGAAGAGGCTTGTATATGGCAAGCACAGTCAAAGCACTCAAAAGAGGATACTGTCAGAGAGAGACCTAACCTTAGAATGGGCATTGACCATTGCAATAACATTAGAGACTGCAACGAAGGATGTAGCTGAACTACAGAGAAAGAGTTTATGCAAATTACAAAATATCCCTGAAAGGTGCAAAAAGCCAAAAATGTTATTGATGTGGCAAATCTTCCCATGATGCAAATGACTGTGGTTCAAAGAAAAATATTTGCAGAATGTGTGACAAGACCACATAGAGAGAGTGTGCAAGTCAGATAAAAAGCACAACCAAAGAGAAAAAAAGAGTGAAAATTTTTAAACACAAAACTAAACAAATGATAAAATGTCTGAACGTCAAACTGAATCAGACAACAAAGAGTCTGACAAAGGTGAGCTGCCATGCCTAGCACTGTATAGCATTACTTGAAGCAGATCACAAAATCATATGGATCACAAGAGATGCGTCTGGCGTCAAACGGAAAATGGAGCTGGATGCTTGGTCAGATTCGTCTATAATTTCAGAGGCTGACTACACCAGACTGTTTTCTAAGCTACCTTTAGAAAAGACCTTGGTGATGCTAAAGAGCTACACAGGTGAAAGTGTCTCCAAAAGGCAAAATGAAAGTAAATGTGATGGATGGAGGCAAAGCACAGCGGTTAGAACTTTGTGTGTTGAAAAGTGGAGGGCTAGCTCTTTTCAGACATGAATGGTTGTGAAAAATTCAACTAGACTGGCACACAATCAAAGCTCTCAAAATGTCATTGACAGGCAACTGCAGCCGAAATGGTAACACTAACCAGAGACTGTCACAGCTGCTTAATGGTAATGAAAATGTATTTGAGAAAGGCATTGGTAAACTCAAAGGCATGAAGGCCAGAATTGAACTGGATGAAGCAGCAACAAGATTCCATAAAGCACGCCCAGTGCCCTACGCACTACGTCCTAAAGTGGATGTTGAACTTCAGAGCTTGGATGTATCTGACATTCTCTCAGAGACTGAGTGGAGTGATTCGGCCATACCCATTGTCTCGGTGATCAAGAAAGGGAAGGCAGAGCTGTTGGCATGTGTGGAGATTTCAAAGTGATGTACTGTGCAGTACCCCTGCCACAAATAGAAGACACTGGCAGGCTGAGACAGGTTTTCAGAGATTGACTTGTCACAGGCTGATCTGCAACTCTGGCAGGGTCTGCAAGACATTACTTCCCACAAAGCAAAACCCAAAGGCATGAATGGCAGTGATGCTTCACTACCAGATGAACTCAACGCCTTCTATGCCCGCTTTGAAAGAGAGACAACTACCCTCGTGAAGATCTCTGCTGCACCGGATGACCCTGTGATCCCTGTCTCAGAGGCCAGTGTTAGGCTGTCTTTAAAGAGAGTGAACACTCACAAGAAGGAAGGTCCTGATGGAGTACTTGCTAAATCTCTGAAAACATGTGCCAACCAACTAGCGGGAGTATTCAAGGGTATTTTCAACCTCTCACTGCTATGAGCAGAAGTTCCCACTTGCTTCCAAAAGGCAACTATTACACCAGTGCTTAAGAAGAATAATGTGAGCTGCCTTAATGACTATTGCCCGGTAGCACTCACATCAACAGTGATGAAATGCTTTGAGGGGTTGGTCATGACTAGACTGAACTCCTGCCTCAGCAAGGACCTGGACCTATTACAATTTGCCTATCACCACAATAGGTCAACAGCAGACACAATCTCAATGGCTATCCACATGGCTTTAGACCACCTGGACAACACAAACACCTATGTCAGGATGCTGTTCATTGACTATAGCTCAGCATTTAATACCATCATTCCCACAATCCTGATTGGGAAGCTGCAGAACCTGGGTCTCTGTACCTCCCTCTGCAACTGGATCCTCGACTTCCTAACCGGAAGACCACAGTCTGTACGGATTGGTGATAACATATCCTCCTCGCTGACGATCAACACTGGCGCACCACAGGGGTGAGTGCTTAGCCCACTGCTCTACTCTCTATTTACACATGACTGTGTGGCTAGGCATAGCTCAAATACCATCTACAAATTTGTTGATGATACAACCATTGTTGGTAGAATCTCAAGTGGTAACGAGAGGGCGTACAGAAATGAGATATGCCAACTAGTGGAGTGGTGCCGCAGCAACAACCTGGCACTCAACATCAGTAAGACGAAAGAGCTGATTGTAAACTTCAGGAAGAGTAAGACGAAGGAACACATACCAATCTTCATAGAGGGATTATAAATGGAGAGAGTGAGCAGCTTCAAGTTCCTGGGTGTCAAGATCTCTGAGGATCTAACCTGGTCCCAACATATCGATGAGTTATAAAGAAGACAATACAGCAGCTATACTTCATTAGGAGTTTGAAGAGATTTGGCATGTCAATAAATACACTCAAAGACTTCTATAAATGTACCGTGGAGAGCATTCTGACAGGCTGCATCACTATCTGCTATGTAGGGGCTACTGCATTAGACCGAAAGAAGCTGTAGAAGGTTGTAAATCTAGTCAGCTCCATCTTAGGTACTAGCCTACAAAGTATCCAGGATATCTTCAGGGAGTGGTGTCTCAGAAAGGCAGCGTCTATTATTAAGGACCCCCAGCACCCAGGGCATGCCCTTTTCTCACTGTTACCATCAGGTAGGAGGTACAGAATCCCGAAGGCACACACTCAGTGATTCAGGAACAGCTTCTTCCCCTCTGCCATCTGATTCCTAAATGGACATTGAATCTTTGGACACTACCTCACTTTTTTTTTATTATACAGTATTTCTGTTTGTGCACATTATTTTAAATCTATTCAATATACATACAGGTGTCTCCCGCTTTTCGAACGTTCGCTTTACGAAACCTCACTGTTACGAAAGACCTACATTAGTACCCTATTTTCGCTTTCAGAACGTGTTTTCACGGTTACGAAAAAAAATTCAGCGCGCGATAAAAAAATCAGCCACAATAAAAGGCAGCGCCCCCCGAGCAGCCGCTCTCCCCCGGATTCTCGCCGGCATTGCTTAAACACAAGTCTGTGAGCAGCCGTTTGCAAGATGAGTTCTATAGTATCGGAAAAGCCTGGAAAAGCTCGTATGGGTGTTACACTTACAGTAAAACTAGACATAATTAAGCATTCTGATCGTGGTGAACGAAGTAAGGACAACGTGAGTTTGGCCTGTGGAAGTTGACGAAGATGATGTTGAAGAGGTTTTGGCATCCCATGACCAAGAACTGACAGATGAAGAGCTGATGCAATTGGAAGAAAAAAAGATAACAATCGAAACCAAATGAGTAATGATAAAGTACGACTTTAATTTTGAAAGGGTACGTCGGTTTAGGGGATATTTGCAGGATGGTTTGAGTCCTTATTAAAGAACTGTGTGATAGAAAAATACATGAGGCTCAGCAGTCAAGCAAGCCTTCCACATCAGTCACAGCAGACGACGAACCTCGACCTTCAACATCGAGGCGGGCAGAGATAGAAGAAGATGAGCTGCCTGCTCTAATGGAAACAGGGGACGAGATGACACCCCAGTGTCCCACCACCCCAACCCCCAGGCCACGGGCAGATACCGGTTTGCGGAGAATGCAAGGGTAGCCGGGAGGCACACAGCACATCTTTAAGAAAGAAGCTGAAATAAACATGCTAATTAATTAGGTGCCGCCGACACGTAATTGTCGGCGCAGATCAGAGACGACGCAATCGAAAATCGGCACTGATCTGAACCGACAATTACGGGCCGCACCTAATTAATTAGCATGTTTGTTTTGGCTTTTTTCTTAAAGATGTGCTGTGTACCTCCCGGCTACCGCTGGACCCCTGCGTTCTTCGCGGCAATGTGTCGCTCAGCGGCCTGGAGGGTGGGGACCACTGCACCACCCAAACTCCGACGACTCAGTCTAACACACCATCATCAGTGTGCTCGGCGCTGAACCAATTCCGGTAAGTGATACTACACTGTACATACATTATTTCTACTTCATATAGGCTGTGTATTTTTACATGTTATTTGGTATGATTTGGCAGCTTCATAGCTTAAAGGTTACTGGAGAGCACTTGCGCGTGTTTTTGCTGACGGCGCTTGTGTGAGATTTTCTGCCGACGGCGCTTGCATGAGATTTCCGCTCCGGAGAACAGTTCAGTAATGATTGTGGAAAAGTATTTCTACTTTATATAGGCTGTGTATTTATCACATCATTCCTGCTTTTGCTATATGTTACTGTTATTTTAGGTCTTATGTGTTATTTGGCAGGTTATTTTTGGGTCTGCGAAAGCTCACAAAATTTTCCCATATAAATAAATGGTAATTGCTTTTTCACTTTACAACATTGCGGCTTACGAACCGTTTCATAGGAACACTTTACCTTTGGATGGCGAGGGAAACCTGTACTGTAATTGATTTAAGCAACACACATCAAAGTTGCTGGTGAATGCAGCGGGCCAGGCAGCATCTGTAGGAAGCGGTGCAGTCGACGTTTCAGGCCGAGATCCTTCGTCAGGACTAACTGAAGGAAGAGTGAGTAAGGGATTTGAAAGTTGGAGGGGGAGGGGGAGATCCAAAATGATAGGAGAAGACAGGAGGGGGAGGGATCGAGCCAAGAGCTGGACAGGTGATAGGCAAAAAGGGATACGAGAGGATCATGGGACAGGAGATCCGGGAAGAAAGACAACGGGGGGGGGGGGGACCCAGAGGATGGGCAAGAGGTATAATCACCTGTCCAGCTCTTGGCTCCATCCCTCCCCCTCCTGTCTTCTCCTATCATTTTGGATCTCCCCCTCCCCCCCTCCAACTTTCAAATCCCTTACTCACTCTTCCTTCAGTTAGTCCTGACGAAGGGCCTCGGCCTGAAACGTCGACTGCACCTTCTTCCTACAGATGCTGCCTGGCCTGCTGCGTTCACCAGCAACTTTGATGTGTGTTGCTTGAATTTCCAGCATCTGCAGAATTCCTGTTGTTTGCTGTAATTGATTTATTTGTTTATTTATTATTATTATTTTTTAATTTGATTTTTCTTCTCTCCTTGATTATGTATTGCATTGCATTGCATTGAAAAGCTGCTGCTAAGTTAACAAATTTCATGTCATTTGCCAGTGATAATAAACCTAATTCTGATTCTGAAATGGAGATTGTGGAGTCAAGCAGGGAGTTCCTCACAATCAACACTCACAAGGGACTGTTCCAGTATAATCGTCTTTTCTTTGGCGTCACATCAGCACCGGCAATTTGGCAAAGAACAATGGACCAAGTACTCCAAGATATCCCAGGAACACAATGTTACCTTGATGATTGTGACTGGCAAGAATGATAAAGGGCAGCTCCAGAACCTTGGTAAAGTGCTTACTAGGCTGAGTGAGTATGGTCTGCGCACAGAGAGAAATGTGAATTTTTCAAGAATGAAATCTCATATTGTGGATGTGTCATTGACAAGCAAGGCACAAGAGAAGACTGAGGCAGTACTACAGGCACCCAATCTGGAAAAACTGTCACAACTTATGTCATACTTGGGCCTTGTAAACTAATACCACCAGTTTCTCCCAAATTTTGCTATAGTGCTACACACAATGAATGTTCTGGTACAGACAGCAGCAAAGTGGGAATGGTCAGAAAGATGTGAAAGAGCATTCAAGGAAACAAAGAGACTAATAACATCAGATGAACTGCTCATCCATTATGATCCATCTCTGCCCATCAGACTGGCATGCGATTCATCCCCTTATGGCATGGCGCCATTTTGTTACAAACTATGTAAGATAGACTTGAATGTCCAATTGCATTTGCTTCAAGATCACCAACGAGCACAGAACGCAACTACGCAACAGATTGACCAAGAGGTCCTTGGTGCAATATGGGAATAAAGAAGTTCCACCACTACATCTATGGACAAGTGTTTGCTCCACTGACAGACCACTAGCTCCTTGTGTCCATTTTCAATCCCAGGAAGGGAATTCCAGTGATGCCTGCTACCTGGTTGCAATGTTGGCTCTTCATCTAGGTGCCCTATCTTGTGACATAAAGTTCAAGGGTACGAAGCAACACAGCAATGATGATGGCTTGTCACATCTTCCACTGTTGAAAACTGAAGAAGAAGTCTTCTTTCTGTGACCCAGCAGAGTTGTTTGACACAGCAACAAATTCTGAAATTGTCAAAAGTCTATTACATTGCCGTGCAAGGATGGAAACAAAGGTAACCCTATGTTTCCAGAGTTCTCAGTGAGATGAGACCAGCCATCTGTATGCCAAAGAAAGCTGATGTGTGCATCTCGTGTTGTGGTTCCCTCTAAATTGCACACCAGAGTGCCAGAGAATCCGCATGAAGGACACCTGATGCAATCAAGATGAAGAGCCTCACCTGGAGCTGTGCGTGGTAGCAGGGAATAGATAGACAGATTGAAGACTTGACCAAAACTTGTTCGGGATGCCACAAGGTTCAAAATGCAACCTCACAGCCAGTGTTACACCCATGGGAGTGGCCATCTCCACCATGGCAAAGAGCGCATATAGACTTTGCTGGGCCATTCATGGACTCCATGTTCCTGATTGCTGTGGATGCTCATTCAAAGTGGCCGGAGGTTATACCCATGAAGTCAACCACATCAGAAAAGACTGTTTCAGCTCTGAAGACCATCTTCTCCAGAAATAGCTTACCAGAAAAAGTTGTGAGTAATAACAAACCACAATATATCTCTAAAGAGTTCAGGCTATTCATGAAGAAAAATAGCATCAAACATTTCACAAGTTGCTGGACGAACTCACTTTTCCGACCGAGTCCCTTCTACAGGAACGGAGAAAAAAAAATGAGGAGCCAGGTTAAAAAGCTGGGGGGAGAGGCTGAAAACACCTTACATTCTGTCTGATTAGCTTCCAACTTGGTGGCATAAACATCAATTTCTCGAACTTCTGGTAATGCCCCCTCCCCTTCACTATTCCCCATTCCCATTTCCCTCTCTCACCTTATCCCCTTACCTGCCCATCACCGCCCTCTGGTGTTCCTCCCCCCTTTCTTTTTTCCATGGTCTTGTGTCCTTTCTGCTGGCTGGTGGCGTAGTGGCATCAGCGCCAGACTTCGGAGCAAAGGCTCTCGAGTTCGAATCCAGCCGGCTCCCTTGCATGCTTTCCATCTGTGTTGGGTTGAGCGTCAAGCTAGCAACTCGGCCTCATAAAAATAAGAAAGCCTGCTAAAAAAAAATGCCGTCATGACGGCGCCCCGAAGACTCCACTTGGAGTTAAGGGCTTTCTTCTTCTTCTTGTGTCCTCTCCAATCAGACCTCCCCTTCTCCAGCCTTGAATCTCTTTCACCAATCTACTTCCCAGTTCTTTACTTCACCTTTTCCCCCACGCCTGCTTTACCTATCACCTTGAGTTTCTTCTTTCCCTCCCCCCTCCCAGATTCATCTATCACCTTGTGTTTCTTCCTCCCCTCCCCCCACTTTCTTACACTGACTCTTCAGTTTTTTTTCTCTAGTCCTAATGAAGGGTTTTGGCCTGGAACACCAACTGTAATCTTTTTCATAGATGCTGCCTGGCCTGCTGAGTTCCTCCAGCATTTTGTGTGTGTTGCTTGGATTTCCAGCATCTACAGATTTTCTCTTCTTTACGATCAAATACTACAAGTCAGCTCCTCACCACCCAGCAATGAATTGGTTAGCTGAAAGGTTTATCCAAACTTTCAAGAAGTCCATTAAAACTATGGACAAGGAGGACATTTCTTTACAGCACAAGGTGGACAACTTCCTTTTTGTGTATTGGAACTCTGTTCATGTGACAGCAAATCAAACACCTGCAATGCTGTTCATGAGCAGGATTCGGAGAGCTCGCTTAGACCTCCTGAATCCAGATCTATGGAGTGAAGTGCAGAATAAACAATTCAGCCAGTTGCCAAGTAAATCAGCAAGGAGCTTCGAGGTTGGACAGGAAATCTTGATTACTGAGAATGCAAGTGGACACCTGGTAGGATAGCTACAAGAACTGTCCCACTGTTGTACACAGTAGATGTTGGAGAACAGACATGGAGACACCTGAATCAAATGGATCCAACAAGATGGACACATTGCATCCATCAGACTTATCTCTCAGTGATGATCATGTCCCTAACAGCAATGTGACACCTCAACTGAGAAAGTTGTCTTTGACAAGATATCTGCTAAACCTGGTGCCTCTCCACAGGTCCAGAGGCACTATCCTGAAAGAAACAGAGTGCCACCCCAAAGACTCAATCTTTAGTATATTGAAATTAATTATGGACTATTATTTTAAAATCATATTTATTTGAATATAATTTGTTAAAGGGAAATTAATTTTTTTTACATATACAGTTTTATATTACATTAAGCTTGGGGGGAGGCGGAACTGTAATGAATGGATCTATTTCTTTTAGCGCAGTGATTCCCCTTAGCACTAATTATTAACCGATAACTTACGCATGCACATTGATTTGTTGCACTCTCTGCAAAGTGAATATATACATTAACTTCTCTGAATACATGTTTTTATTTATTTGATATGTAGTTGGACAGACATGACATGTTTCTCATTGGGTGCCCCGATTACAAGTATTTTTTGTGTGGCCATGCATCTGATAATCTGCTGCTGGTCTTGAAACAGTGACTATTGCACAAGCTGTGATACTGGTCTTGAAGTAGTCACCACTACACGAGCTGTGCTGCTGGTCTTGAAACAGTGACCATTGCATTAGCTGTGATGCTGGTTGTGAAACAGTGACCATACATGCAAGCAGTTAAGTAGGCTGCAGATGGCCAAAATCTAATTATTTACCTTTACAATGGCCTTCTGAACATTGGTGACATTTGAAAGCAGTCGAAGAACAACCAAATTATGAAGATTCATAACATAATTAGAGAGATTAATATCAAATTAAGGTATGTTTTACTGAATGTCAGCAAATGAATGGAGCTGTGCTAGATATATGAGCTTTGGTTGGAATGAAGCATTTAACAAGCAGCTCTGGACAAAACTACCAGCTAGCATCACTACAATCCAGCCCATTACCTTACTTTACTTTGCAGGAGTTTGCTGCTTGCAATTTGGCTGCCATGCTCTGTAAATTACAACAGATCATTCATCAAAGTTGCTTCATTGACTCTAAAGCACCTTGGAATGTCCTGAGGCCATGATTTTTTAACTGAAAGTCTTTCTCTCTTTAGAAATCACATATTTTCTCTATGTAATGCAGTGTGAAACAATCATTTTCTATTTTAAAGTATCTGCACAGTATTATTTGTGCCCGAATTTTTTAAAAAAGCATTGTAGTCGTCAAATAGTTCTTTGAAAACTTTTTTTAAAATCACGGAGTGCACAAGCTGCCAGTCATAAATATTGAGCTGTATTAATATTAGTTAAAAATAGAATGTGTAGATCTATGTGAAATTTAATAAGACTAAATAAAAGTCAATTCAAAAGCCTTAAATAATAATATTGATTGCAATTAAATAGTACTCCAACATAATCTGATGACATCCGTAAATCAAAATTTTCCAATCCAGTTTTTTCACATTTCTTTGAATCACTGCATGACAAATGAAAAACAAAAACAATCTTATTTGATACTGCACTGATAATATTTATTATCAAAATATTACTGATATTTGATGATATATATTGTGACGCTTTTATTGTGTTTGGGAATGTTGCTCAACGTTACCTTTCAAAATTGCCAGTAACCTATTGGGTCTGTAACTTCAATTTCAGAAGTGCAAAGGTCATATTGAGATACAGCACAGAGCCACCCCTTCTAGCACATCGAGCTGCACTACCCAGCAAGCCCCAATTTAATGCTAGCTTCATCATGGGACAATCTACAAATGACCAATTTAACTACCAACTGGTATGTCATTGGACTGTGGGAGGACCCTTGGAGGAAACCCATGGGGTCACAGGGAGAGCATACAAACTCCTTTCAGGCAGCGTGGGAATCGAACCTGGGTCACCTGCACTGTAAAGTGTTGTGCTAACTGTTATCATACCATGCCACTCCTTCTAAGTTTACCAAGTTTGGGAGAAGGAGCTCCGGGAGGGGGGAAAAGATGGCCGTGCGACGGCAGCGCGCACGGCCACTTCGGTGATGATATCTGTTATCTGTCAAGTAGGGGACCATGCACAATTCTGATTTGATGGAGACAGACGTGAGAGCACGGAGGAACATTTGGAAAATTTCTGAAATGCCCGCTTTGCTGCCACTGCTACTGTGTGGTAACCGGAATCTCCGGAGCTGAAGGCCCTAAAATCCTTGGCTTTGCATGTTTCAGCAGCCGGGGTGAAGTCGAAGGCGCTCGGCAGAGAATGGCGCTCGGGAGGCTGTATCGGAGGGCTGCTCGGAAGCTTGGAGTTTTCGGATGGATGGACTCAGTGTTGGCTGTGGTCGGCTGCTTCCAAGGCATCGGCAAGTTGATGGTGCCTGGAGGTTTATGGCCGCCTGCTATCGATCAACTCGGGACTTTGAGACTTTTTTTTTTAACTGTGCCCATGGTCTGTTCTTCATCAAATTATGGTATTGCTGTGCACTGCTGTAACTATATGTTATAATTATGTGGTTCTGTCAGTGTTAGTCTTTGGTTTGTCCTGTTTTCTGTGATATCACTCCGGAGAAACATTGTATCATTTCTTAATGCATGTATGCATTTCTAAATGACAATAAAAGAGGACTGAGTGTTCTCATAATCTAATCTAAGTTTGGGAGATTTATTATTTTTAACTTTTTCCTTGTCTCAACAGAGTTTGTATTTCTTTCTTTGTCATTTTCCATACCTGAGTAAAAGTTAATTTATGTTTCTGTTTTTTTTACTTTGTTTATATGATAGAATTACTTTTAGGCATAAAACAAGATAATGTTATGAATATGACAGTTGCTAAATGAGCTCATATACTTTATAGTACATACAGCACACTTTCCAATGTACATTCAATATTCTGAGCATGCATTGTGGTGCCAAACAGTACTTATCAACCTGTAGACTCATTTTCAAGGATTCTACAACTCATGTTGTTGGTATTATTTATTTATCTTCACAGCATGCCAATTACTGGAAAAATGCCTTAAACAAAGGCAGTACCTCTAAATGGCCAGAAACCAGACTGTCATTCAGGGAGAATTCTTCTGATAGTGGAAGAAGTTGATTGATAATGATACGTGCAAGCACTTTGTCTGCTGTTGACAGGATGGTGATGCTGTCACAGTTAAGAAGTTCTTGAAAATGCTCTCTCCATTGATCGTTGATATCTTTTCGATTCTTCAGCAAGTTCGTCCCATCCTTTGAGTGCAAGGGGTTTAATCTGCAGTAACTTGGAAAATAGACTGCACTGGTGGCTCTGAAGAAGCCTCTCACGTCACCAGATTCAGCAGATCTCTGCATTTCCAGGACTTTTGCAGTCCACCAAGATTCCTCCAGCTCCCCCTCACCCTGTGTTGAACATTTGTTTTTGCACTGAAGTAAGCTTCTCTTTAGGCCTTGTTGCCGATGTCACTCTGCTAGGCTCAGAAGTCTTTCCTACTCTTGGAGTTAAGTTGTTTAATCTTCATGTTTTTATCAACAAACCAAGTTTTCTGGACTTGTACTCAAGGATGATTTTGCAGGTATCAAGAATGGCAGATTTAAGCAGACCCCAGTGTTGTTTGATACTCTCCAGATATTCCCATTGGAGGTTTTCCCCAAACAAGACCCGAAGGTGTTGTCGAGACAAGACTATATCAATGCACTCATCCTATTTGACATCTTTACTGCTGGATCCTTCATCTCACCAGCCAAGACGTAAAACAGGGAATCCCAGTTGTGTACAGAATGGACAACAGATTGTTCAACTTCATCCAGTTCAAGACCAAGAACAAGGTCATCACCATCACTATCATGGAGCTTCAGTATGCTGGTGACGCCATCATAGCACACTCTGAAGGAGACTTCCAATGTATCCTGAATGTCTTTATCGACACATATGGAGCTCTGAATCTTGTTTTGTATATAAAAAAGACTCAGGTACTGTATCCCCTACCATCCAATCAGCCATTTATCGTGCCCTCTTTAAAAATTAACAGTATTGCCCTCGAGAAGGTAGACTACTCTTCCAACCTTGCTATCCTTATCTCCTCAAAAGCAGACATTGACTCAGAGGTCAGCCACTGTATGTGTAGTGGCAGTGCAGCCTATGCATGATTAAGGAAAACAGTCTTTGAAGACTGCAAACCACAGGTCCAAACAAAACGTTTGGTCCATAGAGTAGCTGTTCTTCCTACATACATTACTGTATGGAGCTGAATCCCAGGTCACCTACAATAGGCAACTGAAAGCCCTGGAAAAATAACACCAAAGAGCCTTACCAAAACTGTTCACAATACTTCAAGTGGGGCCTCACCATTGCCTTATAAAGCCTCAGAATTACATCATTGCTTTTATGTTCTAGTCCCCTCAATGCATTTGCCTTCCTCACCACCAACTCGACCTGTGAGGTAACCTTTAGGGAATCCTGCAAGAGGACTCCATAGTCTCTTTGCACCTCAGATTTTTGAATTTTCTGCCCATTTAAAAAAAGTCTACATTTTGTTCTTTCTACCAAAGTGCATGACCATACAGTTCCTGCCACTTATTTGCCTACTCTCTTAATCTACCAAGTCCTTCTGTAGCCTCCTTGTTCCTTTGATACCACCTACCCCCACCAAACTTTGTATTATCAGCAAACTTAGCCTCAAATCTCATTCCATCATCCAAATCATTGACATATAACCTGAAACAGCAAAGGTCCCAACACCGACCTTTGCGGAACACCACACATAATTAGAAAAGACTCCTTTTAGTCCACTGTTTGCCTCCTGCCAATCAACCAATCCTGTAACAACGCTAGTATCTTTCCTGTAACACCATGGGCTCTTATCTTGTTCAACAGGCTCGTGGGCCGCACTTTGTCAGAGGCTTTTGAAAATACAAGTACACAGTATCTTTATAGTTCATCAACACTAAGATAACTATAAACAATTTATAACAAACACAAGAACTTTTGCAGATTCTGCAGGTTAATTAATTCTGCAAATTCTTTATCAATTTGATCAGCATTTAATACCATCATCCCCTCTAATCTAATCAGTAAACTCCAAGACCTGGGTCTCTATAACTCCTTGTGCAATTGGATCCTGGAGTTCCTCACTTGCAGACCCCAGTTAGTTCCGATTAGCGACAACATCGCTTTCATGATCTCCATCAGCACAGGTGTACCAGAGGCTGTGTGCTCAGCCCCTGCTCTACACCTTTGACTGTGTGGCTAAACACAGCTCCAACACCATGTCTAACGATATGAAGATAGATAGAGGGGCAGGTAGTTTTGAGGAAGTAGAGAAGCTACAAAAGGACTTAGACAGATTAGGAGAATGGGCAAGAAATGGCAGATGGAATAGAGTGTCTGGAAGTGTACACTCATGCACTTCGGTAGAAGAAATGAAAGGGTTGATTATTTTCCAGATGGAGAGAAAATACGAAAGAAAATTGAGTTGGGGCTTGGGAGTCCTTGTGCAGGATTCCCTAAAAGGCTAACTTGCAGGTTGATTCTGTGGTGAGGAAGGAAAATGCAATGTTGGCATTCATTTCAAGAGGACTGGAATATAAAAGCAAGGATGTAATGTTGAGACTTTATAAAGCACTGGTGAGGCCTTACTTGGAGTATTATGAGCAGTTTGGGGCCCCTTGTCTGAGAAAGGATATGCTGAAATTCGAGAGGGGTCACAAGGATGAGTCCAGGATTGAAAGGCTTGTCGGATAAAGAGCATTAGATGGCTCTGGGCTTGTATTCACTAGAATTCAGAAGAATGAGGGGTGACCACATTAAAACCTACTGAATGGTGAAAGGCCTTGTTAGAATGGATGTGGAGAGGAAGTTTCCTGTGGTGGGAGAGTCTAAGACCAGAGAACACAGCCTCAAAATAGAATGGCTTTTAGAACAGAGATGAGGAATAATTGTTTCAGCCAGAGAGTGGTGAATCTACGGAATTCTTTGCCACAGGCAGCTGTGGAAGCCAAGTTTTTGTGCATATTTAAGGCTGAGGTTGACAGATTCTTGTTTGGTCAGGTCATGAAGGGATACAGGGAGAAGGCAGGGGATTGGGGCTGACAGTAAAATTGGGTTAGCCATGATGAAATGGTGATGCGTTCATGGGTTCAATGTCCATTCAGAAATCTAATGGCAGAGGGAAGAGGCTGTTCCAGCATAATTGAGTGTGTGCCTTCAGGCTCCTGTACCTAGTCCCCAATGATAGCAATGAGAAGAGGGCATGGCCTGTGTGATGGGTGTACTTAATGATGGATGTCATCTTTCTGAGGCACTGCTCCTCAAAGACATCCTGATTGCTGGGGAAGCTATGACCCATGATGGAGCTGACTGAGTTTACAACCCTGTGCAGTTTATTTTGATCCTGTGCATCGCCCCTCCCCGCACCATATCAAGCAGTAATGCAGCCAGTTACAATGGTCTCCACGGTACACCTGTAGAAATTTTGACTCTTCATTACAGACCTTTGGTAGCCTTTTTCTTTCTGTCCATCAACTGCTTTCTAATTTTCAGTTCCATCTTTGGTCACGTTGCAACCATGCATTCATTATGGTAGAAATAAGTGGTTATAATCAAACTTTTTGTTCCCTCGATATCTTATTACAAATACTGCATGAATTCCGATAAAGTATTCTTTTTATCTTCTAATTTTACTTTTCCTTTAAGGTTATACCTTCTGTTCTTTCTTCATTCATTCTGGTTAATGTCACCCTGATCGTTACTTTGCACTGTTGTCTTTTCCTTTATTTTCTTAAATACTCCCTCCCCATTAGTCCAGAGTCATTTCAGCACATCTCCCTCCTGATGCTACTATCAGCTTCCTATCATCCTACCAGGTAGGTCTAATCCCTCTGCAACAGCGCAAACCACCAATCCCATGAAGATATTGGATCCTCTTGCTTACATCATCATTCAGCAAGATCATGGCTGATCTTTGACCTCAACACCATTTTCCTGTACTAACTCCATATCCATTGATTCCCTTTATATTTGTTTCATGTCTTTTGGTAGTTGAAAAGTCAGCAATAGGTGAGGCTTCCCGGCATTCTAAGCCTACTCTAATTCATGTGAAATACAACTACTGTCTCAAATTATTATTTATCAGAGAACTCAAACATTTTGCTGAACAGTTAAGATTAAAATGCAAGAGAATTATCACCATGCCAACATTATTCTACCTGGTTTAATTTACTCTACTGTAAATAAATGTAAATGTAACTCTACCCAGAAAGAAACACATGTAACAAGCAATTTCACTGAGAGGAACACACTATTGCTGAGTAAAGTGTAATTTATAGCTAAATTCTCACTTAAGTGTGTGGCTCTCTTCAACCAAATTCAAATTATTTTATGAAGTGCATTCAAAACATATTATTTTGGCATATTATCTCCAATTTTAATCTTACTTCAGAAAAACATGTTCATGCTTATGGCAATAAACCTGTGTTTGCTAAGTGCCTATTAAATTAAAGAGAACAACAGCTTAACTACATGATTATAAAGCAGTAAAATGCAGTTCAACACTTCTCTGGAGAAAGATGACATTCCGATAAGCTTCTGCAAACTATGCAAGTTAAAATTCGGAGATAATTTTAGCACTGATATTCGCTGTGTAGTGCACACTGTCTAGATTCGGCTTCTTCAATCGCTAATTTTCTTTGCTGTTTATGCATTTTACCAAGGTGCTAGTTCATACTGAGATACAATTTCCACTGAGTCCCAATATTTTATTTCCGAACTGGCAAAACAAACCATGGAAGAAATACAAGAGATTCTGCAGATGCTGGAAATATTGAGCAATACAAACAAAATGCTTGAGGAACTCAGCAAGTTAGGCAACATCTATGGAAGAAAATAAACAGTCAGTGTTTCAGGTTGAAGTTCTTCATCAGGACCAGAAAGAAAGGGGGCAGATTTGGCATAAGAATGTGGGGGAGGGGAAGGAGTACGAGCTGGCAAATGATAGGTGAAACCCTGTGAGGGGCAAATGGGTGGGTGGGGAAGTGGTGATGAAGTAAGAAGCTGGAAGGTGATAGGTGCTAGGTAAAGGACTGAAGAAGCATCTAATAGGAGAGAATATTAGACCATGGATAAAAGGGAAGGAGGAAGCAAAGCAGAGGGAGGTGAGCAGCTGGTGTGAAGAGAAGCAGTGAGAAAGTAACCAAAGATCACAGTTCAAAGTAAGTTTATTGTCAAAGTACATATACGTCACCATATACAACCCTGAGATTCATTTTCTTGTTGGTATTCACAGTAAATACTAGAAATAGTGAAAGACCACACCCAACAGGACAAACAACCAACATGCAAAAGATGAGCTGCCCATAACCCATCACCGTATTTCACCAGTGCCAGAATGGGGAATGGAAAGAGAGAGGAGGCGAGAAATTGCCTGCAGTTTGAGAAATCAATATTCATATCATCAGATTGGTTACCCAAATGGAATGTAAGGTATTGCTCCTCCAACCTGAGTTTGGCCTCATCACGGCAGTAGAAGAAGCAAAAAAGAGACATATCAGAATGGGAATGGGAAGTAGAATAGAAATAGCTAGCCACAGAGATCCAGCTCTCTGTGGCAGTCGGAGCAAAGGTGCTTGACTATCCCGAATCTGTCAGGTCTCACTGATGTAAAGGAGGCCACCATCAGAAGCACTGGATACAAGAGATGACACAGCACACTGCAGGTGAAGTGTTGTCTCACCTGGAAATTCTGTTTGAGGGCCTGAATAGTGTTGAGGGAGGAGGTGTAGGGGTAGGTGTAGCAGCTGTCCCGGATGGAGTGATAATTTCCAGGAAGGATATCAGTGGAGGGGGAATGAGTTGACAAGGGATTCACATAGAGAATGATCCTTATGGAAAGCAGAGGGGAGGGGTTTGGTGGTGGAGAGATAGATGTGCTTAGTGGTAGGATCCTATTGGAGATGGCAGAAGATAGGGAGAATTTTCACATAGATGTTCTGCATTCTGGATGACATAATCATTGATTTATCCAGCTTCCAGAAAATTCCCCCCTCCCACTACTCTCACATTTTCTATTTCCTGTTCTGGTTACCCTCTCGTTCCTTCTCTTCTCCTTCCCTCTGGTTCCCCTCCTCTTCCCCTTTATTCCATGGTCCACTGTCCTCTCCAATTAGATTGCTTCTTCTTTAGTTCTTTACCTCTTCCACCTGTCACCTCCCAGATTCCTGCGTCATCCCTCCCCATTTCTCCCAGCCACAAACCTTGCCCCTCACATGGTTTCACTTATCATTTGCCAATTTGTACTCCTTTCCCTCCCCACACTTCCTTATTCATTCCCCTCCATAGATGCTGCCTGATTTGCTGAGATCCTCCAACATTTTGTGTCTGTTAAGTATGACAGAAAGTGGTGACGGTGAACCAGCTCTTTCATAAGACACGTGACTGCTCGCAGAGGAAAAACCTCATCTTTTCCTGTCCTTGAACAATGCCCTCAGGTCTACCAGAGAGGGCTGAAGGAAACTCAATTTAATGTTTCATCTGAATAGTGCATCTTCTAACAACACAATCCTCCTTCAGCTCTTTATTAAAGACCATCCTAAATTACTGTACATGTTAACACTGGCGTACATAGATTCAAAAGATATGACTTCTGACCAGAACGCTATTACTAAAAGAGCCTTGATGTTTTAAAGCATGTAAAATGTTCTTTTTGTTCACAAAGCCTTGAAGACATTATCAAATTCAACTGTTTTCAGATTAATGCATGAACTACTACAACATTTCCCTACTTGTGTTTTTTCAGCGCCAATTAATAACATTACACTTCTGATCATTCATAATAGCTAAATGACCACATTGGGCTTTTTCATGTTAACAATATTTCATTGACTTCAGAGCTGTCATCATCAGAGAAGCATGTTCCAAAAGTGAGATTATAAAGAGAAATTACATCAAGAGCATACAGAAAACTAATGGCTGTTTTGATAGAAATATTTGATTCTGAAGGAAGGTATTCCTTCCACTAGCAGAATACTTTGTTACAAGGGAAATTGGAGCTTGTCTGTTCAGGAGAAGGACACCTCCACACAAAAAAAATGTGGCATTAATGTGAACAATCTCCAATGGGTTGCAGTTGAAGCAATAAGTTGAAAATCAGAAGTAATTCTTTTTTACCAGCTGAATACAATTAATATGCAGATAGTCATGATTTCATCTGATTGTGTCATTGAATGGTCTATACTTAGGTTCCTAAAATTTGGGAGTTAGGTAACTGTGATACAAGATTAGTGTTTCAACATTATTGCGGAGGAGTAATAGCTACTTTGGAAATTCAAAAGGTGACTGACAGTTGTAAACTAATCTATTTTCTTAGTATTTTGGGATATATTGCTCAGAAGGAAAAGGGGTTGTGAAGATGGGAGACACATTAGGCATTATGTCTTTAAGGGGTGAAATGGGCTCACGTAACTAATTGGCCAAGACCAGTTCTTTTGTGTATATTCCAGAGACAGTGAAGGGTAAAGGTGTTTCTTTTTCTCTAAATTGCTAAATCCTTAAAACATATTATAAAGACCCTCAAAATAGACAACAATATTTACTACAAACTTCTGTTTGAGTTTCATTTAAATACAATGGCTAGAATTTAGGCCATTGCTGATCATTTTGTTTGCTTGGAGGGTCAAGAAGTGGAACATAAAGAAAACTCTTTAATTTCACCCTTTTGCACTGGATCTTCAAGCATATCTTGCCGTGAATGAAGAAAAGAAACCGTAGGTGATAGGATTGGATTTAATATATAGTTTGTGAAATGACAAAATGCAATATATAAAACAGAGTGAAGTGTTATGTTTTGTGATATTAATAATGCTGCTAAAATTGTTTATAAAATATTTTTATCCATATTAAAAAAACTGAATGATATATTTGGATACATTTTTGATACCAGGTTCTGATATGGCCCAAGTGCAGAGTGAGAGACACTGAAGCAGGTCGAGCGTTCACAGACTTTAATGCGAACAGTGTTAAAGGGAAAATAAAACAATAAATGCTAGGACAAATAGGGCTGTGAACTAAAACTCTCAAATGGGAAACAAAGCCAACACTGCGGCTGAAGACAAAATGTGAACATTTAGTGAATACTGCTAGTCTTGAGTGTCAGTTGACTTGAAAGTCCAATTTCTCAGGGAAGGCCGAAAACCAACAGGCAGCGAAGCATTGCTGTGCTCTATCCAAGTCTTGACAAGTATGGAGTTAAATACTATCATGATTAAATAATAATTAGCTGACACATGCAAATTCACAAGTGCAATTGCCATATTAACTGTGCTGCCGAATCCGTGGTTGTGCTAGGGCCCAGCCCCAGAGGCGCCACAGACCTGTGTCTGCTGGAAGTCCCGGAGCAGCGACTTGTCCAAGATGTCCTTCGCTGAGATCCAAGTATGTTCTTCTGGGCCATACCCTTCCCAGTCGACAAGGTACTGGACCTTACCACGTACCCGGCGAGATGCCAGGAGGTGCCGTGCAATACAGACAAGGAAACCATCTCCCAGGCGGGGAGGAGGGGGGGTTGGGGTGACTGGGGCCAGGGGAGAGGTAGTAACCGGATTGAGCTGGGAAGCATGAAATACTGGGTGGATCTTCAGTGATGCTGGTCAATTCAATCTACAGGACACCTTGTTGACAGCCTTTTCCACTACAAGCAGTCCCACGTAGCGCGGTGCCAATTTCCGGTTCTCGACTTTCAGGGGAAGATCCCTTGATGCCAACCAGACCTCGCCTCCTGGCTTGAATGGCCTCACCTGTCGATGGAGCTGATCAGCCTGCTGGGAATGCTGTTCCTGGGCACGCAGCAGAGCACTCTGGATCAGCTGTTCAGCAGCAGAAACTCCTACATCAATCTCCTGATCAGGGAAGAGCAGGGGCTGGAATCCCTTCTGGCATTCAAAGGGAGACATACTGGTGGAGGACGACTAGAGGTTATTGTGAGTGATCTCTGCCCAAACCAATTAGGAGCTCCAGGAGGTGGGGTTGGAAGAGCAGCGCAGGGTTGTCTCCAACTCCTGGTTCACTCTCTCAGTCTGGTCATTAGATTGGGCATGGAAGCCAAACGTGAGGCTGGCTGTGGCTCTTAGTAGAGAGCAGAAAGCCTTGCAAAAGCGGGGAGTGAACTCTGGTCCACGATCAGACCCTATGTCTTGAGGAAAACCATGGAACCTGAACACATGGTGAACCATGAGTGTGGCAGTCTCTCGAGCCGATGGGAGCTTGGGGAGGGCAATGAAGTGTGCAGCCTTGGAAAATCGATCCACAATGATCAAAATGGTGGTGTTTCCATTAGACGGGGCAGTCCAATGATGAAATCTAGTGAGAGATGAGACTAGGGGAGGTGAGGCACAGGCAGAGGACATTACAGACCCGCAGGACACTGGCATGATGTCTTGTTCCAAGTGCAGGTAGGACAGGCAGATACAAAGTTGTGGACATCCTGGGACATAGATGGCCACCAAACTTGTCTCTTTATAAACTTCTGAGTCTGTTGAATTCCTGGAAGTCCAGACAGATGGGAGGAGTGACCCCATTCTAACACTTTGGAGTACAGCAGGGACAAACAGCCGGTTGGGAAGTCCCCCATCCAGGCCTAGATCTGATTGTTGGGTGGCCCTCACTTCTGCCTCTATTCCCCGGATCACCAGAGCAGTGATGCACGAGCAAGGAAGAATAGACTCTGGATCGACATTGTCCTCAGATCCGTTGAACTGCCGGGAGAGAACGTCGGTCTTTGTATTTTTGTTGCCAGAACGATAAATGAGGATGAAATTGAACGGTGTGAAGAGAGCCCACTGGGCTTGACGAGAGTTGAGTCTCTTAGCATCCTGGATATAGGAGAGGTTCTTGTGATCTGTCCAGACCAAGAATGGATGCTCTGTCCCCTCCAGCCAGTGTCGCCATTCCTCCTGGGCCTCCTTGACAGCTAGAAGCTCCCAGTTCCCAACATCGTAATTCCTCTGGGCCGTAGTCAAGTGACAGGAAAGAAAGGCACGGGGTGCAGCCAGCTATCTGCAGATGAGCGCTGCGAGAGGACAGCTCCAATGCCTATGTCAGATGCATCCACCTCGACCATGAATGGCTGAGATGGGTCTTGATGTTCAGCAGCGGGGCAGCGGTGAAACATCGCTTTAGCTCAGAAAATGCTTGGTCAGCATCATCCATCCAATGGGATCCTGATGAGTTCTTCTTGGTGAGTACATTAATTGGAGCCGCGTTAGAGCCGAAATTCCGGATGAAGTGATGATAAAAGTTCGCAAACCCCATGAAGCGCCGTACCTGTTTGACTGGAGACAGTTTGGGCCACTCTGCAACTGCCTGAACTTTACTAGGGTCCAGTTGACCACTGGATGGGGTAAGTATATAGCCCAAAAATGACACCTGGTCTTTATGGAATTCACATTTTTCTGGCTTGGTGTACAGGTTATTTTTAAGAAGGCACCCAAGTACCCTCCGGACATGCTGGACGTGCTCCTGATGAGAGCGGGAATAGATAAGGATGTCATCTAAATACACAAGCACAAACTGGTTCAACATGTTCCTGAATACACCGTTAAGCAAGGCCTGGAATACAGCGGGGGCGTTGGCCAGACCAAAAGGCATCACCAGGCATTCATAGTGGCCATTAGAGGTGTTGAAAGCCGTTTTCCACTCATCCCCTCCTCTTATGCGAATCAGATTGTAAGCATTGCGCAGATCAATTTTGGAAAATCTGTTTGCTCCCTGGAGATGTTCAAATGCAGACACCAGCAAGGGAAGAAGGTAGTGATTCTTCACAGTGATCTTGTTCAGTGGCTGATAATCGATGCAGTGACAGAGCTTGCCAACTTTCTTGCTCACAAAAAAGAAACCCGCTCCTGCGGGCGAGGTTGACGGGTGGATAAACTCTATGCTCAATGCCTCCTTAATGTATTCCTCCATGGCCACAATTTCAGGACGAGAGAGGGAAAAGAGCCGGCCCCGGAGAGGATTAGTGCCAGGTAGGAGATCTATGGCACAGTCCTATGGCTAGTGTGGGGGCAGGGTGGTGGCCTTTCTTTTACTGAAAACTTCAAGGAGATCCACATATTCAGTTGGAATCCCAGACAGGTCCACATCCTTAGCTGACACAGGAGGAAATTCATGGGATAGAGCTTGAGCTGGGCCCAGACAGGTATGCTGGTCCCCACTCTTGGAGTACCTTCAGAGACCAATCGATCTGTGGGTTATGTTGGGATAACCAGGTGAGACCAAGTACCAGTGGCAGTTCAGGTGAATTAACAAGATATTTCTTCATGATGGTTGCCTTCCAGCATCAGTTGGAGGGGTTGGGTGGAAAGGTGGATCTGGCCGGTTTCCAGAGCCAACCAACCAGTGACTTGACGTCGATCTTTTCTCTTAATTCCTGAGTTGGAACTCCCCATCTTTGAATGAAAGAGATGTCCATAAGATTCCCGGCTGCACTGGAGTCAATAATCGCCTTAAGTCCATGGGTCTGAGACCTCCACGACAAGGAAGCTGTGAGCGTTACAGAATAAGGGAAGCTGACTGAAGAAAGAACCAACCCGTCAGGATTCCCCTCCCTGCTGACGGGTATTCTCTTTGACTGGACACTTGGAACGTGCCACCCGGAAGTGTCCTGGATCACCTCAATAGAGGCAGCACCTTTCCGGCACCATTCTCATTCCTTCTGAGACAGGCACGTGCGTCTCACTTGCATAGGCTCCTCTGGGTGCTGGGTGCTAGGTGGTGAGGGAGGGAGAGAGAGAGAGAGGTGAGGAAAGACGGTGATCAGTCGAGGGAGGGGGAGAGGGCAAGGAAAAAGGGTGATCTGGCGGCGCATAGGACATTTGCGCCACTCAGTTACCCTGTCGTCAACTCGAATACCCAGATTAATCCGGTCATCCAGGCTATCCTGCACATCCCAGACAGTGATCTCATGCCGGACCCCTGCATTCAGTCCACGCTGGAAGGCAGTGATGAGGGATTTCTCATTCCATCCCGTCTCTACTGCAAGGGTACGGAATTTCACTGCACAGGCTCTCACCGTTCCTCTGCCTTGGCACAGGTCCAAGAGTCGGTGGGCGGCCTCCTGACCCCGTACTGGAAGATCGAAAACCCTCTTTAACCCCGTCACAAAATGTCGGAACAACTGGGTTGCCGGGTATCCTTGCTCCCGTAAAGCCTTGAACAAGCTGAGTGGAAGTCCGTCAAGAAGATTGACCATGTATGCCAATTTTTGCGCATCATCACCGAAACGACCAGGCTGGGCTTGGAAAGTCAGCTCGGATTGGGTAATAAAATTCCTGCAACCATCGGGATCACCAGGATAGCTGCCTGGTGGTGGAATACTCGGTTCCTGTACGGTCGTGGGAGTCGGCTCTGGTCCAGGCACAGGAGCGGGAGCATTAGTAGCAGAGATTGTCGGGGCAGCAGAAAAGGAGGACCTGCAAGATGCTGGGAGTGGGACTGAGGCGGCCTGAAGCTGCTGAATTGAGTTGGCGAGAACCTTAATGGCTGTCTGCTGATGCTAGCTGTGCAAAGTAAGTTCATGGACGGCGGCCGTGAGTGGGGAAACCGCAGACACCTGAGTCCGATTGTCTGCGGTGAGCTGTTGAACAGTTGTGGCTAGGGATGATACCTGTTCCTCCAAGTGAGACTGGGCTTGTCGGCACAAGGTTATCTGCTTCATTGCCTCTGTAACTTCACTGAGAACAGATTCCATTGCCCGTAGGTTGTCTACTACCTGACCAATGAATCTCACGGCCAAGGTCAGCTGCTGTCTCGCTGCTGGGTCCACTTTTGTGTGTTCGAGACTTGCCTGTTACCAGGTTCGGTTATGGCCCAAGTGCAGAGTGAGAGACACTGAATCAGGTCAATAGTTCACAAACTTTAATGCGAACAATGTTAAAGGGAAAATAAACAATAAACATTAGGCCAAACAGGGCCATCAACTAAAACTCTCAAATGGAAAACGAAGCCTACGCTGCAGTTGAAAAGAACATCTAAACATTAAACGAATACCGCTAGTCTTGAGAGTCAGTTGACTCGAAAGTCCAATTTCTCAGGAAAGGCCGATGCAAACAAAAGCGAAGCATTGCTGTGCTCTGTCCAAGTCTCGACAAGCACTAAGACAACAAGTATGGAGTTAAATACTATCATGATTACATAATAATTAGAGGACAACGTGCAAATTCACAAGCGCAATTGCCCTATCTACAGCGCTGCCAAATCTGTGGTTGTGACAATTTTAGAAACAATCTTAAAAGTTTCTCCTAAGGTTTCAATCATATGCCACTGGATTTCAATGGCATTATCATTGTTAAGTTCCCACTTTCGACCTGGGTGTTAGCTTTGATCCAAATTTTACACAGACACACCAGATAAATACAGCAGCTATAGGTGCGATAAGACACAAACCATTCTGTAGGGAGTTGTCCACAAAGTCTTGCCACCACAACAATGTACCTCATGAATGTGATGGAAGACATGTCCAGCTTCACTAATGTTTAAGGAGTTATTTCACCACAGTAATTCAAAGTGATTGCTCACCACTACTTTCATAAGAACAAGTGGGGGAGATAATATATAGGTTTCACTCCTCAATCTCTATATTGTTTTGATAAAATGTGCATCTTTACAATATTAAAGAGAAGCAATTGAGCTCGGCTTTTGTACACATGTGCTTGAAAGGTACTGTCATCTTCCTTAAAACAGATAGTAATGAAAAGCTACCATCTGTTGTGGAAATATAGCTGGAAATACTGTAAGTCCATATGATATTTTAAAATGAGGGAAAAGAGGAAAATAATACACACTTCTCATTATCTCTTTTGCAAGTCAGCAGAGAAAAATGCAAGCAACAACATTTGGTTCCTTCACCTCTCTATAGTTCTGCTTCTAATTCATTAACTTCTGAATTCCATAGTGAGCAACATGATGTGTTGTGGATGCTATAGCGCATGCCTATTTCATAGAATTGAACAACTTTATTAAAGCCAGTCCTACTGACTAACCATTGATTATATCTGCCTGAACAATATGTCTGTTGAGAATATCCTATAGTGGCAAACCCATCTATCATTTTTGAATAACCGGAGGCCAGAACAGGATATTTTTACTGTCTTAGGTATCAGAAACAGCTTTTGGTCAATTCCAGTACATCCTGATAGTCAGGATAAATTAGCTTTTATCGTACAAGGACAGCAGTATACTTGGACAAGGCTGCCCCAGGGTTTCCATTACAGCCTTGTCTTTTTCTATTGATGCACAGCTATGAGAATAAATTCTGTTCTCTAGGCAGAAACCAGTAATAGTACTTGCAACAGGTGGATGATATTTTAATTGCAACTTTGGGAGAGAAAGAACACATCTTGGTGGTTCCAAGGACTTCATAGCTTACTGAAAATGTGGGACTAAAGGTAAACACTTCCAAGATACAGCTTGGGCACTCTGAGATAGTGTATTTGAGATTCAATATAAGAGAGAGTGAGAGAGTAATATCCAAGGAACTATAAAGCAGCTTTTCCTAAACTCCCCACCTGTACGCAGTGAAGGGAATCCCTCAGAACTTAGTGTTTTGAGAGGCTGGTGTTAAAGCATATCAGCTCGCGTCTGAGTGGGGACTTGGATCTGCTCCAATTTACCTACCGAAGCAACAGGTCTACAGCAGGTGCCATCTAATTGGCTCTTCACACAACCCTGGAACATCTGGACATCAAAGGTGCATTCATCAGGCTGCTCTTTATTAATTTCAGCTTGGCATTTAACACCACCATCCCCTCTAAACTTGTCAGTAAATTCCAAGACTTCAGCCTCAATACCCCTTTGTGCAATTGGATCCTGGATTTCCTCACTTGTAGACCCCAGTCAGTTCGGAATGGGAAAAAAAACATCTCCTCCACAATCTCCATCAGCACAGGAGAACCACAGGGATGTGAATTTAGCCCCCTGCTCTACTTGCTTTACACCTATAACTGTGTGGCCAAGTACAGCTCCAACACGATATACAAGTTTGCTGATGACAGTACTATTATGGGCTGAATCAAAACTGTGATATTACAGGAGGTAGACTGAAAAATTGGCTGAGTGGTGTAATAACGACAACCTCTCACTCAACGGTTACACTCACTACAGGGAGACTATATTATAACTACCTACTCTTCAAGGATGAACTTACTTTCCCGTCTAAACTCTGAGGTGAGGTCTCGCTGCTAATACCCACTGCTTGAGTGGTGGTTCTTCCACCAAGGAGGAGATACTCCTGGCTAGCAAAGTAGCTTAAACACAGTTTATTTTATTTTTAATGATACATATTTAAATGTAGACAAATATTTTGTTACACACATTTTACACCCAGAGGATTTCTGATTTATAAAAGACTTCAAAGGATTTCCAAGCACAGGTACAATTCGTTTGAATCAGAATCAGGTTTAATATCACTGACATACGGTATGCCATGAAATTTGTTGTTTTGCATCATCAGTACAGTGCAATACACAAGGACACAATAAAGTACAATAAAAAGCATATATAAAAATAAAATAAATAAATGTGCAAAACAAAGTAAAAATAGTAAGGTAGTGTTCATAGAGTTAAAATACTTCACAAACAAGTTGCAGAAAAAATGAGTTATCCTTAGCAGAAACCAAAGTTTGAGGAATAAATTTTAGTTTTTCTTTCTATCAGCACATCTTTCTGACATTCTCCTTGTCATTCTTAACAATTCCTAATGCTTTCCAATACTTATACTGCTTTGCTACTAGTTTACATAACCTACATGTGATGTTTTCCAAATACCTTTGCTGTGACAAAGTAATTCACATAGATGATCCAAAAGCTTTGGGGCACACAGATCGCAGATACCTTAGATTACTACTATGAGGGCTGAGTCTCTGATTACACAGGTATCCCAACTACTGATTGATTATACCTGCTCCGTGTTTGTTGTGCTAAGTGACATAACACCCATTGTTTTACGTTTGGCTAATGCGGACAAGAACCTCATGATTACTTCACTTTGCAAACTTTATCTCTTGAATGGCCGGATCTGTTGTGGGCGAGCAGTATGTGCATGCTGAACAATGCTATTTGCAAACCCATGTTTTTAACTTAAATCTGATTGCTGCTTACAATTTACATTAGGAATTGAAGACTGGTTCTTGTTTACAACAAGAAGCTGAGCAAGGAATGTCTATTAGACATTTAGCTTTGTCACAAACAACTCTGACCCTTCGGAAATATCATGCTGCTGGGCTAGAAAGCTGAGGTCAGCCATAAGGCTGTGAATATCCATCACAAATGCTGACTGTAAATTGAGGGAATAATGAAGAACGTCCAGCTCTGGGACATACAATGTCATGGGGGACATGATAGCATGCGGTGTTGTGAAATTCAAATGTGACATGTGAAAACCACACTGTACTCATGGATCATCTGGTGGGGGGTGGGTATGTTTGAAAGGGGATTCCATGTTAGTATTTGTTATGCCTAAACACAGGACCAACAAACCATTCACATTTAACTGCAGCACTGAAATTTGTATGGTAATATGACAGGACTGCTCCATTTGGGAACTGAACATTGTAGCCCTTCCACAAGAGCACCATTGTGCAGCAAGGCCCAGAAGGACACTAGTGTGATGGGGTTAGTGCTAAAAGATAGGGCTGAAAGGACTTCTCTAGTACCAGACCACAGGCACGTGCAGGGGGTATTTAACTTGCTGCTTTATGACTCTCTAATTTTTGTAAGGAAAGTACAGATCATTTTTTTCCAATATATATTCTATAGGCAAGTTATTCATAGAGCTTAGGACAGAAAGACAGAGATGGAAAAGGAGCTTGATAGAGTTGTCAGGAGCAGGACATTCAGCAGGTACGTCCACAGTAAATACTTCAGATATATCAGAAACAGATATGCAAACCGGTTTCCTTCAGCAGAAGTTGAAGGAAATCTATCGCATGGTGAAAGGCCTTGACGGAGTGCATGTGGAGAGGATGTTTTCTATGGTGGGAAGAGTCTAAGACCAGAGGACACAGCCTCAGAATAGAGAGGTGTTTTTTTAGAACGGAGATGAGAAGGAATTTCTTTAGCCAGAGAGTGGTGAATCTGTGGAATTATTTGTCACAGGCAGCTGTGGAGGCCAGGTCTTTATGTATATTTAGGCAAATGATAACAGATTCTTGATTGGTCAGGGCATGAGGCCATACAGGGAGAAGGCAGGAGAATGGGGCTGTGAAGAAAATTGGATCAGTCATGATGGAATGACAGAGCAGACTCAATGGGCCAAATGGCCTAATTCTGCCCTTCTATCTTATGGTCTTATGGAAATCATAAGACAAAATTATAGTGATGTTCAGATAGTGAGTAGGATAGGGAAGCTATTCGAGGATATAACTATCAAGGTTATTGATAGAGTGAACAACGACATAAAAATGCAGTCTGTACAACATGCTGCCCTTCCCTTGTCTGTAGTTGCGACAAGTGTTCTATAGTTAGAAAGTCACAGAGAGCTGGACTATACAGTATATCAAACAGTTGAAAGAATGGGTGGGTGAAGATGCCCTGCACGCCACATTGGATATCTGACTGACTAATCACATCCTGGGAGATTGTGAAAACGAGAGGAGTTCACTATATATTGCAGCCAACCTTCCCTCTAACTTTTTTTTACAGCTGCAAGGACAAACTATTGCTCTGAGCAGGACTTTTTAATATATATGTATAACACAGCCTGAAAATTGCATGGAACATTATATAAAAGTACATTCCAGCTGCATGGCAACAAGGGCAATGTGCGTAGGAGTATTTCAGTTACTGCCTGGCTGTACGCGAGCAGTGGGTGTAGCAGTCCTCCACATTCCCTGACATGATGACAATCAGACTTTTCTTCTTATGAGAGAGCATAATGTAGGAAAACATGATGAGGGAACATGGATAACCCACTGGCCCCTGCACAAGTGCAAGTGGGGGTGAGTGTGAACAACGTGGAGTTACTAGGCATGTCCACGGGAGATTGTAGGAATGACCTGACTAAATTTAAAGAGAGGTGCCAGACTTGAACTCTGAACTCGGGGCTGCCCAGTGCTCTAATAGGGTTGTGTTAACCACTATGCTACCATGGCACCCAATTGGTTTGAGCAAAACTTATAAAACCTCAGCTTTCTACTGTGTCCTTGCTTTTATATTCTGGTCATCTTAAAATGAATGCTAGCATTGCATTTGCCTTCCTTTCCACCAACTCCAGCTGAGTGTGATTTTGTTGTATATGATAACTGTTCCTTGTCAATATTGCCTGTTAATAACGAAACCTTCCTGGTGTATATTTTGGTGAACAACATCTACTTTGTCGCAACATCAGTAAGAGCAAATTATAAGGGGCATTTACAATGCAATCTGAGTGGTAATAGAGTTCAAATTCAAGTTTAAGTTTAATTGCCATTCAACCACACAGGAGCTAGCAATCCTTAGTGTTAATATTGACAGCAAGTTGGTGTGGGATAAACACCTTTCCACTATTTCAGACAAGGCTGGACGAAGGCTTGGAGCTCTGCGGAAAGTAACATCCAAACTAGACAGAGGGCAGAGCCACGGTTTACAAAGCCCAGGTACGAAGTATCATGGAGTATGCCTGCTTATCATGGATGAAGGCCTCACAGAGTGTCCTCAGCCAGCTTGATTCCATTCAAAGAAAGGCTCTCAGGACTACAGGTGCAGATGAAACCACAGCTCGTGAGGAGCTAGCCATCAGTAGCTTATATCACAGACAGGTTGCTGCAGCTACTGTGCTACACAAAATGCACACTAGCCACAGCCCTGCAGACCTTCGCACCATGCTGCCTTCACCTTATGAGAGACGGTGCAGCAGATGATCAAGTTTATCTATGCTTGCTCATGCTGTTTCTATGCCTGATGCAAGAACCGACACACTGGATAGGAACTTCCTTCAATGTGCTATCAGAATTTGGAACAGCCTTCCAGATGCTGTGGTTGGAAACATCTGTGACGATGGGGTCCAAGCCTTCAAGAATCGAGTACACAAACACCTATCATCTCTGGGAGGGAAGTCACATGCTTCTTCATAAGCTATCATGAAGGGGACCAGGATGGCAGTGCTTGGTTGCTGGTAGGTAGGGTTAATACCTGACTTTCAAGAGCACTTGTTGAGTTATGTTTCAGCTGGACTTAGTCCTTAAACTGCTGGAGAATAGTGTGGAAAGAACAGGTGCTGTTTTCTCCAGGTAGGGATTAGTTTTTAGTTCCAAGTGCTCTTGCCACATTTTGTCACCCTGCAACCTTATCCTTCAATCTCTTTGAATTATGGAGGACAGCATGTGTATAAATGTCTCTCTCCAGCAGACTTCATCATGATCATCATGACTCCAGTATTTCTACTATTTTTCAATATTTCTTAATTGTACATATGATTTTTTTGTGTTCTATTGCTGAGCAACAGTGAACCATCTGATTGGCTTATCAGAGGTCTCTTTGGGAACTAGTTGACTTGATCGGCATTTCTGATCTGGCTATTGTTCACGATTGCACTTAATATATAAAAAAAAACCATGAATACAGCCAAATGAAACAATGTTCCTCTGGAGCCAAGGTAAAAAACACAGTTCCAACATTCATACACAGCACAAGGCACATATAGCACATACAAGATAAATATACCGACACTCAAAAAATATAATATCGCCCAAGTCCCTGAGTGTTATGTCCTGTAGATTTATGTACGTGGATGTTGTCAGCAAGAAGAAGCCTGCAGTAGTCCACAGGTGAACACAATTCAGCTTGTATTACACCAAGTGAGCACTGGAGGGCAGCACTGACAGGAGAGGCCAGTCCCCAACCCCAGCATGGAAGTTGTGCCACTCTACCTCAGGTGTCTCTCCTCTAGGTGGCTGCAAAAGGCAACCGTGTGGCATGAGGCCTAGTCCTTGCTACAATTGAGGCCACATAGCTCCCCTGCTGTTGGTCTGAACAAGTGAACCAGACTTGCAGTATTCTACATTACCGATGTCCAACAGGGTCTTGCGATCACAAGAGACATGTCCAAGACAACCACTCGCTTGTTAGACTGCACATCACCTTTGAATACCGACTACAGCAGGCAGTAACACGTCCAGCTCCCCCTCTATTGAGCAACATGTTGATAGCGTAGACATGCAGCATTTGATGTTATTGATAAGCAGCAGAGTCTTGTGATTGTAAGAGAGACGTAAAGGATGAATCATTGCGTCTTTGGTTGGAGCCGGATGGCTGTTAGATCTGAGCGTGCCGCTGCTTTACTGGAAGCTCTGGATGAGCAATAATGTGACAATCTGTGGCGTCTCAAACAAATTAAAGATTGTGGGGGCAGAGCTTGCCTACGTAGGATGCAGAAGCAATGCTGGAGCTGGAGCTTACAGTTTGTGATAGTGACAGAGACAAAGAATCATACAGGCATTTTATTTATTTATTTATTGAGATACAGTGTGGAATAGGCCTTTCCAGCCCTTTGAGCTGCGTTGCCCTGAAATCTCACAATAAATCCAAGTCTAATCGCGGGATGATTTACAATGACCAATTAGCTGACCAACCAGTATATGTTCGGACTGTGGGAGGAAACCGGAGACCCGACAGAAATCCACGCGGTCACAGGGAGAACGTACAAGCTCCTTACAGGAAGCAGCGGGAATTGAAGCCAGGTTGCACTGCAAAGTGTTGTGCTAACCATTATACTACTGTGTTGCCCATGTATGTACCCAGTGTATGCAGCCACAGATCTACCATCTATTCTACATTTTACAGCTGACTAGGATAAGGTAATGCAGGAGGAAGCCATTAAGAGATGTTGCAAATCCTGAGAATGAGACCAAGGTAGGTTGACAGAACCCTTCCTTTTGGAATAATATTTGGAATCTGTGTTTGACTCTACAAATCCATCTCTAGATTCAACTTGTCTCGTGTATTATCGTTATTGAACAGCTGATTAATGATCTTTATTTTAGAGTGTGAACTGCGAGGGAGGAGAAGATGGCAGCGCGACGCAGCTTGCAGGGGCCTCTCCGGTGAATGATATCTGTTATTTGTTAAGTAGGATGCCGTGCACAATTGTGATTTGATGGAGACAGACGTGACAGTACGGAGGAACATGTGGTGAAACTTCCGAAATGCCTATTTCGCCGCCGCTGCTGCTGTGTGATCCAGAATCTCCGGAGGGGAAGGCCCCGAGTCCTCGGCTTTGCTTGTTGCTTGGCAGCCGGGGGAGTCAAAGCGCTCGGCAGAGATGGTGCTCGGTGGCGGAGGCTCGAAGTTTTCGGACAGACTGAGAGTCGGCTGCTCCAATGCATCAGCAAGTTTGCGGCACTTCTGTCTGCATGAGATGATGAGGCTATCGGGACTTGAGACTTTTTTTACTGTGCCCATGGTCTGCTCTTTATCAAATTACGGTATTGCTTTGCACTGTTGTAACCATGTGTTATAATTATGCAGTTTTGTCAGTTAGTTCTGGTCTGTCCTGTGTTTCTGTGATATCTTTCTGGAGGAACATTGTATCATTTTTTAATGCACGCATTTCTAAATGACAATAAACGAGGACTGAGTGTCCTCATAATCTAATCTTAAAAAAGAGTGTGAACTGCAATGGCCAGTAAGGGGGATTGGAGTTAGGGGGATCATTGTTTAGTAGGCCAAACAAGGGCACTGTAAGTGATCTAATCTTTTGGCCTTATTGGCCATTCTGGACAAAGGGCCGAGAAGAGGGATTTTTTTTTTTGCAGCAAGTATAGTGAGGACAAATAACTTGAAAATAGGGATATAGATTGTGCTAATGTGGTAACAGAGAACCACAGACAAAGGCTAGAAGTAGACTATGGAAGGCAGCAGTGATGACACTCAAGTTTCAGGAACTGAATTAATTATGTGGTCATGTACACCCATTGCTATACTGGAATATTGGGATTTACTTTAGGCTGATGCATAATCATTCTATTCTGTAACCAGGACTGCTCATTAATTATGTTTTCTGTAATAGCCATCCTGTTATTAAAATGTAGTCTTACTGGTAATCTCATCAACTGAGAATGTAAAAAATGTAATAAATTCAAGTTCGGGTAGGTCAGCTTTGACTGGTCTCCTGGTGCGCACCTGTTATTTTGAACATCAACTCTGTGTGACCTTTTAGATTGCTGCCACGCCTTTCATGATAAACAAATGCATAGCTTTACCCATAATTTTGTCAATAACTAATAAAACCCTCTGCAACCCCCTTTCCTGCCATCTCTCTTCATTTCTCATTAACTGCAATGAAGGTCATTAGATCTATTCCTTGCAATATTTCAAAGCTCATCTGAAATGAAGTTTGTTGTAAATAGAAGTTCAAATGAACAAAATTATGATGCACATGGAGCTCCAGGAATCCAATCAAATAATTTGAATGCATCCATTTTTGTTTCATTTCCTCTTCTGACAGCCTTAAAAAACCATCATGGAATGTTAACAGTGGAACCAGAGACTAGAACTTAGGGATGTGGAAATGTGACATGGGCCATTGCTATCCTATTCAATTTTAGTTTCCATCTAACGTTTAAGCTTTCACTATCATGGGTGCATTAATCATGCCCCATAATTATTTAGAAATACAGCACGGTAACAGGCCCCTCTGGCCCAATGAGCCCATGCCACCCAATTACACCCATGTGACTAATTAACATACCAACACGTCTGCATGTCTTTGGTATGCGGGAGGACACCAGAGCACCTGGAAGAACCCCACACAGCCACTGGGAGACATATAAGCTCCTTACAGACAGCAGCGGGAATTGAACCTGGGTCACTGCCATGCCCTCCCACATCAAATAGAAAGACAGCCAGGTTTATCAGTATAACTTACCTATGCAGACTTCTAGAAAGTTGCCATCTAAGCTGCTGTACTGAGATGGCAATAGTCACACGTTTGCTAAGTAATGGTGCCCTACCTTCAGTTACGCACATGGGTCACACATGCTTGTCAGAACCCATTTATGGTTTTTAATGAAGGTGTGTGCTCTTGCCTTTGTGAGATCAATTTAGTGCTGAGCAGAAAAGGAAGAGGAGCCCAAGAGGTTAAATTGGGGCTCATTAGTTTGCAATGGTTCAACTGATTTTCTTTATCCAACTCAGTTTTCATTATGAAAGGAATTCATTTGAAACCAATTTATTTACACATCATCAGGATGGGGTTTCAATCTGAGTGACTTTTAGCTGTGTGTTACTTGAAATCAATGCAGAACAAATCACTCAGCTGAAGCTAAATGTGAAAGGAATGTTATATTTTAGAATTTTATAGGACCAATGTGTACATTCAGCAGTGTTAAATTCAATCCCTTAAACTGCAATATCATGTGAGAAAGATTTGCATAAATTCAAACTTATATTCACCAGTCACAAATGCAGAAAATTAGGCTGAGTACACAAAACGTGAGTCTCATTTGGTCTGAATATGTTGTATGTGAGTATGAATTGATTTGAGGATTTTCTCTATCCAGAATGCAATGTTTCTTCTTTTCATTAATATTTCAGGTAATGGTATTAAATTCCTTCAAATAGATACTTTCAATTCTAAATCTTTTCAGCTTACCACCAGAACAGAACCTCTATTCTTTCACTTCACAGTGACTTGCACCTGAGATACACGTATCAGTTGAGAAGATTTGTTTGAATGAGCACTCAACATAAGCAGAGGTTGCAGCCATTGAACCAAAGCAAAGTTTAGAATTTACTGCGACATGCAACAATAACTCACAATAGAAGTTTAAAATCAAGGCACAAGCAGCCAGAATTTACCGACACTGGGTCATTGTCTGCAGCCAGGCTGCATATACCAGCCTTGCCTTGATGGCCTTATGCCCTGAAGACAGCTTTGGGGTATGCATCAATACAAAGGAAATGCTCTACCTTAAAACATCCCTGATTGCTTTGACAGATAGAACAACCCTATCCTCGAATTACCAGCCATCAGAATTAAAAGGATGCGTTAAATGTCTCTGAGAGATAAGACTTTAAGACCATAAGATTTGGAGCAGAATTAGGCCATTTAGCCCATCAAGTCTGCTCTGCTCTTTTATCATGGCTGATCAAAATTTCCCCTCAGCTCCAATCTCCTGCCTTCTCCCCATATTCCTTCATACCCTGACCAATCAAGAATCTATCAACCTCACTTTAAATATGCATAAAGACTTGCCCTCCACAACTGCCTGTGGCAAAGAATCCCACCAATTCACCACCCTCTGGCTAAAGTCCCAACTCATCTCCATTCTCAAAGGACACCACTCTATTCTGAGGCTGTGTCCTTTGGTCTTAGACTCTTCCACAATAGGGAACATCTTCTCCACATCGACTCTATCAAGGCCTTTTACCGTTCAATATGTTTCATTCTGCTGAATTCCAGATAATAAGGGCCCAGATTCATTAAATATTCTTCACATGACGAGCCATTTAATCCTACAATCATTTTTGTGAACCTCCTTTGAACCCTCTCCAGTTTCAGCACATTCTTTCAAAGACAAGGGGTCCAAAACTGCTCACAGTACTCCAAGTGAGGAATCACCAGTGCTTTATAAAGTGTCAACATTACAGTGACATGCAACAGTTTGGGTACCCGTGGTCAAAATTTCCATTACTGTGAATAGCTAAGCGAGTAAAAGATGAACTGATTTCCAAAAGGCATAAAGTTAAAGATGACACATTTCTTTAATACTTTAAGCAAGAAAACTTTTATTTCCATCTTTTATAGTTTCAAAATAACAAAAAAAGAAAAAGGGCCCAAGCAAACATTTGGGCACCCTGCATGGCAGTACTTAGTAACACCCCATTTGGCCAGTATTACAGCTTGTAAATGCTTCTTGTAGCCAACTGAGAGTCTTACAATTCCTGTTTGGGGGATTTTTGCCCATTCTTCCTTGCAAAAGGCTTCTAGTTCTGTCATATTCTTGGGCTGTCTTGCATGCACTGCTCTTTTGAGGTCTATCCACAGATTCTTGATGATGTTTAGGTCAGGGGATTGTGAGGGCCATGGCAAAACCTTCAGCTGACGGCTCTTGAGGTAGTCCATTGTGGATTTTGAGGTGTGTTTAAGTTCATTATCCTGTTGTAGAAGCCATCCTCTTTTCACCTTCAGCTTTTTTTACAGACGGTGTGATGTTTGCTTCCAGAATTTGCTGGTATTCAACTGAATTTGTTCTTCCCTCTACCAGTAAATGTTCCCCGTGCCACTGGCTGCAGCACAAGCCCAAAGCATGATCGATCTACCCCTATGCTTAATAGTTAGAGAGAGGTTCTTTTCATGAAATTCTGCACCCTTTTTCTCTAAACATACCTTTGCTCATTGCAGGCAAAAAGTTCTATTCAAAAGGTTTAAAGGAACATCTAAGAAAGCCTAATGCATTTTAGAAACATTGCAAACAAGTCCTGTGGACTGATGAGGTTAAAATAGAACTTTTTGGCTTTTGCCATAGCCCTCACAGTCCCCTGACCTAAACATCATCGAGAATCTGTGGATAGACTTCAAAAGAGCAGTGTATGCAAGATGGCCCAAGAATCTCACAGAACTAGAAGCCTTTTGCAAGGAAGAATGGGCGAAAATCCCCCAAACAAGAATTGAAAGACTCTTAGCTGGCTACAAAAAGTGTTTACAAGCTGTGATACTTACCAAAGGGAGTGTTACTAAGTACTGCCACACAGGGTGCCCAAACATTTGCTTCGGGCCCTTTTCCTTTTTTGTTATTTTGAAACTGTAAAAGATGGAAATAAAAAAAGTTTTCTTGCTTAAAATATTAAAGAAATGCTTCATCTTTAACTTCATGCCTTTAGGAAATCAGTTCATCTTTTACTCGCTTATCTATTCATAGTAACAGAAATTTTGACCAGTGGTGCCCAAACTTTTGCACGCCACTGTATAGCTTTGCTTTTATACCCTAATCCTCTTGGAATGAATTCTGACATTTCATTTGTCTTCCTCACCACAGACTGAACTGCAAATTAACCTTTAGGGAATCCTGTACAAGGCCTCCCAAGTCCCTTTGCATCTTGTTTTTGCATTTTCTCTCCATTTAGAAAATAGTCAACCCTTTCATTTCTTCTACGAAAGTGCATCACCATACACTTCCCAACACTGTATTCTATCTGCCATTTCTTTCCCATTCTCTCAATCCAAGTCCTTCTGTAGCCTCTCTACTTGTCCCTCCATCCTCCACCCATTATCTACCAACTTTGCAACAAAGCCACCAATTCCATCATCCAAATTGTTAACATATAACGTAAAAAGAAATTGGTCCCAACACAGACCCCTGTGGAACACCACTAGGCAGGCAACAAGAAAAGTCCCTCTTTATTTCCACTCTGTCTCCTGCCAATCAGCTACTGCTTGATTTATGCTCGAATCTTTCCTGTAATACCATGAGCTGGTAGGTTGTAAAGCAGCCTCGTGTGTGGCACCTTGTCAAAGGCCTTCTGTAAATCCAAGTACACAACTTTTGTCTATCCTGTTTGTTATTTCTTCAAAGAATTTTCCAATAGACTTGTCAGACAATATCTTACCTTGAGGAAGCTATGCTGACTATGGCCTATTTAATCATGTGTCTCCAAATACCCGAAAACTATATCCTTTATAATCGACTCCAACATCTTCCCAACCACTAAAGTCAGAGTGATTAGCCCATAGTTTCCTTACTTCTACCTCTCTCCCTTCTTGAAGAGTGGAGTGACATTTGCAATTATCCAGTCTTCAAGAACCACTCCAGAACCTAGTGATTATTGAACAATGATTTTCTAATGGCTCCACTATCCCTTCAGCCACCTCTTTCAGAACACTGTGGTGTACACCATCTGGTCCATGTGACTTATCTTCCTTCAGACCTCTGGAACCTTCGATAGTTATGGTAACTTCACACACTTCAAGACCCCAGACATCTGTAACTTCCACCATACTGCTAGTGTCTTCCACAGAGAAGACTGATGCAAAATACTTATTCAGTTCATCCACCATTTTGTTGTCCCCCATTACTACCACTCCAGCACTGTTATCCAGTGGTCCAATATCCACTCCTGCCTCTCTTTTACACTTCATGTATCTGAAGAAACTTTTGGTATTCTCTTTAATATGATTGGCTAGCATACATTTGTATACTTCATTGCCTTCTTAATGACTTTTTGCTTGCTTTCTGGTGGTTTTTATAAGCCTCCTAAACCTCTAACTTCCCACTAATTTTGTTCTATTATATGTCCTCTGGTTTGTTTTTATGTTGGCTTTCACTTTTCTTGTCAGCCATGGTCATCTTTCCTCTAGAATACTTCTATGGATTCAGAATTGCTTCCAGAAATTCCAACCATTGCTGCTATGCCATCATCCCTGCCAGTTTTCTTTTCCAATTAATTCTGGCTATCTCCTCATGCCTCTGTAATTCCTTTTATTCCACTGTAGTACTGATATATCTGACTTTTGCTTCTTCTTCTCAAATTTCAAGGTGAATTTGGTCATATTATGATCACTTGCCCCAAGGGTTCTTTTACCTTAAACTCTTTAATCAATTCTGGTTCATTGCACAACACCTAATCCATAATTCCCTCATGGGCTGAACCATGAACTGCTCTAAAAAGCCATCTTGTAGGGAAATCTAGAAATTCTCCTCCTGGATTCCAGCACCAACCTGATTTTCCCAATCTACCTGCATATTGAAGTGCCCCATGACTATTGTAACATTGCCACTTTCTATCTCCCATTGTAATTTGTAGGCTAGATCCTTATGACTTCCGTGGGTCTGTATACAACTCCCATCAGGATCATTTTTCCCTTGCAGTTCCTTTGCTCTATTCACAATGATTCAACACCTTCTGACTGTATGTCACATCTTTCTAATGATTTGATCTCATTTTTTACCAACAGAGCAACACCACCCCTTTTGCCTTCCTGCCTGTCCATTCAATACAATCCTTGGACATTAAGCTCCCAGCTATATCTTCTTTCAGCCATGATTCAGTGATGCCCACAACATCATACCTGCCAATCTGCAACTGTGCTGCAAGTTCATCTACCTTATTCCTCATACTGCGCGTATTCAATTATAACAGTCCTATATTCACCCTTTTCAATTTTATCCATCTTTTATGTTGCAACGTCCTATTGACTGCAATTTTGCCCTATCAACAGCCTCTCATCACTACATATTGCCTCTGCTTGTAAACCAGCTACTTCATCTTCAGCACTATTATCAGCCTTTCCTATGATACTTCTTGCATTGAAATACATGCAGCTGAGGACACTAGTTGCAAGATGCTCAACTTTTTGATTCCTGACTTTGTCTGAGGTCTTACCAACATCTGCCTCCACAACCTTGCCACTAACTGTTTTGCCATTCTGGTTCCCATTCCCCTGCAACTCTAGTTTAAACCCCACTGTGCAGCATTAACACAATTTCCCACAAGGATAGTAGTCCCCCTCCAGTTCAGGTGCAAACTGTCCCTTCTGTACAGGTCCCACCTTCCCTGGAAGGGAAATCAATGATCCAAAAGTCTTCTGTCCTCCATCCTACACCGATTCCTTAGCTACATATTAAACTGTATAATCTTTCTAGTTCTGGCTTCTTAGCACGTGGCATGGGTAGCAATCCTGAAATAACAACCTTGGAGGTCCTGTCCTTTAGCTTAGCATCTAACTCCCTATGCAGAACATTGTCATCCTACCCATGTCATTGTAAAAATAACAAGAATGGAATACATATTTTATAAAAAAAAATCTAATTAACCAAAGTACATTAAATGCATAAATAATTATAAGTATTGAGCACATCCTAAATCTTTTAAAATAAAATTAAAGATAGATTAAATATTAGCTTTATTGCATGAACATCAAAATATTTAGTGACTTTTTCAGATGGGCCAGGGTAGGCCACAAGAGTTGTTATGCTTACAGCACCAACACAGCATGCCCACAACTTACTAACCCCAGCCCGTACATCTAATTTTGGAATGTGGAGGGAAATGGAGCACCTGGAGGAAGTCCACATCGTCACATGGAGAATGTAGAAAATTCTGACAGACAGCAATGGGAATTGAACTTTGATCTTCTGATTGCTGGTGCAGTAAAGCATCACACTAACCGCTGCACTTCTGTGCGACTCAGGAGCTAAAGGGATCTTGTACCTGACTTACTGTATGCTTGTTACAAGATCTAGGAGCCTATTCCTCAATGGAAATTCTGGGAAATCTCACATTCTATCAATCAAGTTCCACATTTGATTGTATATGTAAAGAAATCAGGAATGAGGTTCAGGAGCCTTACGTCCCACACCATCAGGTTCAGGAGCCATCACTACCCTTCAACCATGAGGCTCTTGAACTAAAGTAGAAAATTTCACTCACCTCCTCACTGGATTGATTCCACAAGCTACCAACTCACTTTCAAGTACACTACAATTTATGTTCTCAATATTTTATTTATTCATTATTATTTGTTTTTCTTTTTGCATTTGGACAGTTTGGTGTGTTTTGCACTTTGGTTGTTTGTGTGTAGTCTCTGTTGTGTCTATTTGCATCTACTGTGAATGACCACAAGAAAAAATGAATCTCAGCATTGGGTATAGTGAGATATGTTATATTATATATATATATACACACACACACACATATTATATACACACACACATATTATATATATATATATATATATATATATATATATATATACACACACGTGCAAAACACACCAAACTGTCCAAATGCAAAAAGAAAAACAAATAATAATGAATAAATAAAATATTGAGAACATAAATTGTAGTGTACTTGAAAGTGAGTCAGTAGCTTGTGGAATCAATCCAGTGAGGAGGTGAGTGAAATTTTCTACTTTAGTTCAAGAGCCTCATGGTTGAATATATATATTTGACAATAAATTGACTTTGAAATTTGAACAGTGAAATCCTAGACCTGCTGGCATTTAGCAGAGCTTATCCAAATTTTGAAGAAATCCTTGAAATGTACCTCACTGGAAATAATTGGCACCCATCAAAATGCCAATTAAATGTACTTTGCATGTGTTTTGCAGGCTAATATGGAGACAGAAATAAACCTGCATTGTGGCTTTTCTGCATCATCATATACTTCACTGAACTGATTACTAGGGTGGTTTAGATGAGGATATAATGAATAGAGAGAATGTACAACAAACTTTGGGGGTGGGGGAGAGGAGTTGTCATTTTGGGCTGAAACCCTGCACTAAAGCTCAGAAAAATTTTCAAAGTCTGCTCAGCTGGCCTTAAATGAAAATATGACCCATCCAGTCAGAAAGGACATTACCTCACTCAAAAACTGGAAGGATTTTCTGTGGCATCTCCAGAAAGCCATTTCATGTGTGAAGTAGTAATTCCAGACCAAACTTGAATGAATGAAGGATGCTTGGTGGTTGTGGCAGGGCTTAAGTGTTATCACCTCTTACAAAATGAAATCATGCGATATACTGTTCTTGACAACAGAGCTTTGTTTCCAGATGAGTTCAATGCCTTCTATGCTCAATTTGACCATCAAAACATGGATAGACCATCACAAGCTCCCACAGCCTCCAATGACCCTGCAAGTTGAGTTTCTGAAGCCAACGTGAGAGAATCCGTCAGGAGGGGGAAACCATGGAAAGTATTTGGTCCAGATGGGGGAACTGGCCAAGTACTAAAGACCTGTGCTGATCATCGGGCTGCAGTGGTCACTGAGATCCTTAAGCTCTTGCTTTGGAGGTCTGAGGTACACAGCTGCTTCAAGCGGCTTCAATTATACAGGTGTAGGTGACGGCAGGGCATGGCAACCTTCCTCAATGACTATCGTCCAGTATCACTTACATCCACAGTGATGAAGTGTTTTGAGAGGATGGTGATGAAACATATCAACTCCTACCTGAGAGAAGCGACATGGAGCCACATCAATTAGCCTACCCGCCCAACAGGCCCATGGCAAATGCCATTTCATTAGTTCTTTTCTCAACCCTGGAACATCTGGACGACAAAGATGCATACATCAGGGTGCTGTTTATCGACAACTGCTCGGTCAATGCTACCATTCCACTCAAAACTAATCAATAAGCTTCAGACTCTTGGCCTCAATATCTCCTTATGCAATTGGTTCCTCGATTTCCTCATTTGCAGACTCCAGTCTATTCGAATTGTTAGCAACATCTCCTCCACAATCTCCATCAGCACAGATGCACCAGAAGGCCCTATGTTTAGCCCCCTGCTCTATTCACTCTACACTTATGACACTGTGGTTAAGCATAGGTCTAATGCCAGAGTTAAGTTTTCTGACAACACCACTGTCATTGGCCGAATCAAACATAGTGATGAATCAGCATTTAGAAGGGAGATTGAAAATAAGGCGGAGTGGTGCCACAACAACAACCTCTTAAGGTAATTCTCATTTTGCTTGAACAAATTTTTCCTGGCTTGGTTACACTGTGTGTTGATATTCTTTCTTTATTAAATCCAAATTGTAATATACAATCTAAATCAGGGTCCCCAACAGTTTTCATGCCATAGACCAATACCATTTAGCAAGGAGTCTGTGGAGCCCAGGTTGGAAACCCCTGGTCTAAGCTGTTGAACTCCCAGCCATACAGCATTGTGACAGTCCTTTCATTGCAGATATTGAAACAAGATTCCCAACATTACTTTCACAAGGGCATTTAAGTATGGGCAATGAATGCTGGTCTTGCCTATGAGGCTCAGATCCTGAAGATTAAATAAAACAAATAACAGCTTGGTCCAAATCCCCAAGACTTTGCAGTCCTCCTTCCTGTACGCTGTCCAGACGTTAGTCAATTTTAATTCCCTGTATCCACTTGTGCTAATGCTTGGCAGTGGGAAGTAATCTTCAAAAGCAGCATTTAGTAGGGAATGTGCCCATCCCATGAGTAACTGATATTGATATAAAATAGTCATTTTCACATTTTGCTTTGGGTTCAATTAATTGGGAGATGCATAATTTTGAAAAAAAGTGTTATGAATGACCTCTTCTTGGGCTTCCAGCCAGGTACAGGTATTGATTTTAACTGACCTTTCGGTGACAAACTGCATGCTCATCAGGGATGATGCATAGGCATGTTTAGTCTGGTGGTATTTACACTCCCCTCGTCCATCATTCCTGATTGGTTGGTCCTGATCCAATCAGGTTCCCACTGTCCCACGTTGTTTACAATCAAATTCCAGTTCTTACTTAGAATGAGACCTTCATCTTTGTAAAAAATGTTTTCCTCTAGTTTTATTTCAATAGCTTCCTTTACTAGGCAGTCCCAAAACCCATTGGCGTGGCACAGTTGACATTGGGTGTATAAATACCACCAGACTAGACATGTACAGGCATCATCCCTGCTGAAGATTGCAGAGTTTGTCATCAAAACATTGGTTAAAATTGATATGTGTACCCAGCTTGAAGCCAAAGAGATTATTCATCATATATGCCAGGTAAGCACTAGATACTTTTTCAGAAATGTGTTATGCTTTATGATTTCGGGACTATTTTTTGGTTATGTCCGAATTGCTGTTTGTGGAAGTTTCCTGCATTACAAAAGCAGGCACCCTTCAAAAGAACACATATTTGTTTCATTCAAATATTCAAACATTCAAAAAGGGGCATATAGGTATCCAATAGAGGGGGGGGGTGTGTGTGTGTGTGTTTTGAACTACTATGTTTACCATCTGTTCTAATCACACCAATCAGTCAGCAAATGCAAGATCATTTGAAGCTAAATGGTCAGTGATTTTGATCTTTTGTTTCTGATTTGAAGGATATAAACTGCTGATTCTCATTAAAATGATTGTCTTTAACTAGTAAATCTGCAACAAAGCACTTCAAAGACAATAAGGTACTCACTTAACACTCATTTATAAATGAAGATGGAACACCACCCCAGTCTCAGCTCAAGAATATAGTCCAAAACTAATGTACAGTTGTACCACTTGATACAACAGGTACATAGTTATTGCATAAAAAACTATGATATTTGACATAAGTGCAAAACATAGCAATGAAAATGCTTAATGCAGTCAGCTATTCTGATAAACATCCATTGTTGGAAGCAAAAGATCACTGTGGTACAAAAAATGCAGTAACACAAGAACAGTCATGTTTTTGCTAAAGTTTATGAGACGGAGAAAACACAGCTGTGTGCCTATCCAGGATGTGAACAAGTCCTACGGTTTGAATAATGTAACAGAAATGCTGGAACTGTTCAGGTTAGTCAAGCACATGTGTAGAAAGATATAGAGCTACTGTTTTTGTCTTTTACTGAGCAATATTCAGACTGTTATTGATAGATATTGAAACCATTAACATGAGATGCCTATGTATTGAGTAGAGTAGTCTTAAAGTACTGCAAATATCAGCCCAAAATATCATTCTATATAACTGTGACAGGTAACCAAAATAATTGGATCACATCTCACGACCTCTTGAAAAAATGTGCACAATTTACTGGTATAGCAGTTTGGATATTACTAGTCACATTTCACATGAATTCACAGGAAAAATTACAGACTGCACTTGAAATGATAATTTCATGTAGGATTCAGTAAATCAAAAAATAATAACAAAATGTTGCCATCAGACTTGCCTTCCAGAGACAGGATACACTGAGTGTCATCCAGCAAGTTACAAATGATTATCTGATACTGCCTATGCCGTTTTTCTGACTTTTTTTTTTGTTCTAATTGTACCTTACCGAAAATCAATGATCAAATTCACAGAAAAGAGGGCTGATAATAGACAGACAGATCACACAGCACCCACATTAAGTACACGTGGTCACAAACTGGCTATCTGAATTACAACAGGAAGAATGCATTGACTGCACTACAGATTCCAGTGATGAGTTAATTTAATGGTCATATGCTCAACCTTTTGCAAACCTCAGATGAAAATAAAAGTGCTTTCTGAAGTAAACATTGGATTGAAAAATAAATTGTATGCCAGTTTACTACTATCAACTATTTTCCATTGACAGAATACTGTGACAACCCAGATATGTGCTTTGCTGACCTTTATGTACCAGCACAACTAATCCAAAATCAAAACAAAACAATTGGGGCTAGTCTGCAACTGCTACAGGGTTGTTATATGATGCACCCTCAGCTCCAAAGAAATGGTTGTTCCAATGAGTCAAATCTTTTATTTCATCCTTTATTGGTAATTAGCAAACATACAATCTTGAAGCGATATAAGTGATCAGCAAGGAGATGACCTCAGCCAGTACCAAGCTACAAACTACCACAAGAAAGCATACGTTACTTATTCCCTTCGCTTTTCCACGACCCCCACTCATGATTAATTTCTGTAACAAACATAATAAATGTGCCACACAGAATACAAAGCAACTTAAGAACAGGTATGTGGCTCCTAGTCCACAGCCTCTACAACCCTTGCAACCTTCTATTTCATTTCATGAACAACTTGAATATAACCCATTATCCTTCACAGACTTCATTGCCCTCAGTTCCAACATATAATCAAATTAAAAAGCAAAAAGTATTCTCTGAATGAAAAGCAGACTGTGAGGCAGCCTCAATGGAAGGAGATCAGATACCTTGCATCAGAACTTCCCACTGTGCTCAGCATCTGGCCTTTCACTTCATTTTGAGCAATATTTCCAGATGCTTTATTTATTACTAGAGATCTATAAATACATGGTTGTCATAAGGGTACTTTGTTCTGGATCACACTGTATTTCCTGTCACAGTATTACTGCATTCACACTTGGTTTCAATGGTTGCACAAATCCCAGCATCTGCAGTCCTTGCATGAGGTGTAGCAGATCACTGGCAGTGACAGGAGGTCCCAGATTTTGATGGCTTGTGCTGTCATAAGGCCTTCCTCATAATTTCTAACTTTTCCTGAAAGCAACAAGAAAAATAATACTCAAATCCTCAAATTTAAAAATGATAAATTTAACTAAAATAATAATTACTTAAAATAAAGTAACTTTTAGAAACATAGAAAAACATAGAAAACTTACAGCACAATACAGGCCCTTCAGCCCACAGCGCTGTACCGAACATGTACTTACTTCAGAAATTACCTAGGGTTACTCATAGCCCTCTATTTTTCTAAGCTCCACATACCTATCCAGGAGTCTCTTAAAAGACCCTATTATATTCGCCTCCACCACCATCACCAGCAGCCCATTCCACGCACTCACCACTTTAACATCTCTCTTCTTCTTGAGTATCAGAGACTCCGCTCAGATGGACAGAGGTTATACGTCTTGCACCGACCTTAAATGAAGTCAAGCTAAAGAGCAGATACAAACTGTATCTGGTCTCTCAACTCATTTGGGTTCAACAATGAGTCCACAGGTGAAACGAGGGAGGCAAGTTCACTTACGTCAGACCTCCAGTCAAAATTGTTCAAGATCAAGTTCAATTGTCATTAAACCATACATGAATTCCCATGAATACAGCTAAACAAAAGTGTTACTCTGGGGCCAAGGTACAAAACATAGTACCAACAGTCATACACAGCACAAGGCACATATAGCACATATAAGATAGCAGTAGACATACAATCACACAAAAGATATAATATAGGCCAAATCCCTCAGTGTCACATCCTGTAGATTTATGGTGCAGGGATGTTGTCGGCAAGAAAAAGCCTGCAGCAGTCAGATCATCATATGCTAGTACTGCCTCAGGTGAACACAATACAGCTCGTCTTCCACTGAGCAAACACTGGAGGGCAGCACTAAGGGGAGGGGCCAGCCCCCAACCCAGTATGGACTCCAGCACACCCGCCCACCTCTGCTCTCTCCCACATAACGTCCGACGTCTCCCCCCTGGGTAGCTACAACAGATGACCCCATGGCATAACGGCCTTGTTCATGTTACAGTCGAGGCCATGGCGCTCCCCTGCCACTAGTCTTGCTAATGAACCAGTGAACCGGACTTAGGGTATTCTACATTATAGAAATCCAACGGGGTCTCGCAGACACAGCAAAAACACGAAAGACAATCACGTGTTCCATTTGTTAGACTGCACACTGCCTCATTGCACACTTTGCTTTAGCAGGTGGCACAAAATTGAGCTCCTCTGCTATGGAGCAATTCACAAGTGGGGTACACCTGATGTTCTTGATAATAAGCAGTGTCTCGCAATTGCTTAAAAAAAATGTAACTGATAAACAATTGCACCTTTGCTTGGACCTGGAGGTCGCGCATGCTACCACCTTATTGGAATTTTGCTCTTCAGTCCAGAAAATGCTGACACAAACAATGCAATTAGCTATCACTCTGTATAGTCTGTTGGCTAATTATTAGCATAACCAGCACCAGAATGATCAGCAAAGACCAGCTCTGTTCTCTGTACATTTCATTTACCGAGAGCAAAGTTGGCAATGATAAAGAAAACTACACAAATAGATTTTTTTTTGGAATTCTTGTCTTAACTTGAAGTTCTGCAACTTACATTGCTTCTTGGTTCAAAGTTGGTAGTTTGTACACAAAGCATGTCACAGGAAATTTTTCAGACTCCCAATACTGTAAAATTGTTTCTCCATCAAGAATATTTGACATTAATTGTTACATTTAGAGAACTGAAATAAATTATGGTGTGATGTTGAACTCAGCCTTTTCTCCTTGGAGCAATGGAGGATGAGAGGTGACCTGATAGAGGTGTACAAGATAATGAGAGGCATTGATCGTGTGGATAGTCAGAGGCTTTTTCCCAGGGCAGAAATGGCTAACACGAGAGGGCACAGTTTTAAGGTGCTTGGAGGGAGGTACAGAGGAGATGTCAGGGGTAAGTATTTTTTTCCCCCCCCATGCAGAGTGGTGAGTGCGTGGAATGGGCTGCCGGCAGCGGCGGTGGAGGCAGTAATGATAGGGTCTTTTAAGAGACTCCTGGGTAGGTGCATGGAGCTTAGAAAAAATAGAGGGCTCTGGGTAAGCCTAGGTAATTTCTCAGGTAAGGACATGTTTGGCACAGCTTTGTGAGCTGAAGGGCCTGCATTGTGCTGTAGGTTTTCTATGTTTCGATGTTGAATTTAAATTAAAAATGAGCAAAAATATAATTAATGACACACAATTACACTCACCAATCAGGTGAAGAGGTTGTTTTGATCAGTCCACAGTTTGATACTGATGTGGGAACATTAGCCATAACACAAAAATGATGCTTCGCCTGGTTATCAGAAAATAAATGAGTTTCGTGATGCAAAACACCTTGGATGTCAATGTTCTGAAAAATAATGCCTAGGGAATGATACACTCCCTTAAAATGCAAATTGCATCAAGGAACATTTTCTCAAGGATTGAGAATTACCACAAAATTGCAAGCAATTTTGCAACTCCCCTGTTAAATTCACACAAAAGAATGTAATTTCTTCCTTAGCTCACCTAATTTGTTTTTTATGAAGGCTTTGCTTTTGCATGTGGCCTATTAAAGATATCATAGAATAGTACCACTAGTAACTAATAAAATGCTAATCATTAAATGTGTCAAGTTACATTCTTTCAGACAGAAGCTTTGAAAATAGGTAGCACTGTGTTTTTTGCTTTTCCGTTCTTTTTTTCCATTCGTCCATTTGTTCTTTCCCTTTCTCTGCTCAAGGCTTTCGCTCTTCTGAGGCTTCAGCTAAGAGGGACCATCAGAGAAGGCAAAAAGGAAAAGCTTTGGGTAAAGCTTTTTTTCCTTCCCTTCTTTCTGTTTGCTCAGTTAGGACAAATAGGGATGCCAGGCAGGATAGTTGAATTCTCCTCTTGTGGGATGTGGGAAGGTAGGGAGTTGTAATCCCTGATGACGACAACTGCGATAAGTGCATCTAGCTGCAGCTTCTAATAATCCACATTAAGGAGTTAGAGCTGGAACTGGATGAACTCTGGATCATTTGGGAGGCTGTAGAGGTGATAGATAGGACATATAGAGGACATATAAGGTGCAGAACTGGGTGACAGTCAGGAAAGGGAAAGTGGTGAAGGAGCCAGTGCAGAGTACCCCTGTGGCCATCCCCCTCAATAACAAGCATATCACTTTGGATACCGTTGGGGGGGGGGGGGGAAGTGACCTAACAGAGCAAAATCACAGGGAGAGGCAGTCTCTGACACTGAGACTTCCTGGGTGCCAGGGTCCAGGACATCTCAGATCAAGTCCTCAGCATTCTTTAGTGGGAGGGTGAAGAGCCAGAGGTCACAGTATATGCAGGTACCAATGACAAGGTTCTACATAGGGAGTTCAGGCAATTAGATGCTAAATTAAAGGGCAATACCTCCAAGGTTGTGATCTCCTTATTGCTACCCCGCCTTGTGCTAATGAGGCCAGAACTAGGAAGATTATATAGTTTAATACAAGGCCAATGAGTTGGTGTAGGAGGGAGGACACAAGATTCTTGGATGATTGAGCTCTCTTCCAGGGAAGGTGGGACCTGTACAGAGGGATGGTTTGCACCTGAACTGGAGGGAACTAACTAACATCCTAGCGGGAAGGTTTGTTCGTGCTGCATGGTGGGGTTTAAATAGTGTTGCAGGGGATGGGAACCAGAATGCCAGAACAGAACAGTTGTGGAGACAGATGTTGGCAAATCCTCAGACAAAATCAGGAATCAAAAAGTTGAGCACAATGTGACTGGTCTCCTGCGCTGTGTATACTTCAATGTAAAAGTATTGTAGGAAAGGCAGGTGAGCTCAGGTCATGGATCAACACATAGAAATACAAAGTTGTAGCCTTTAGTGAGACCTGGTTGCAGGAGGGGCAGGACTGGCAGCTCAATATTCCCAGGTTCCATTGTTTGGGATGTGAAAGGACAGGAGGGATTAGAGGAGGAGGGGTGGTGTTACTAGTCAGGGAAAATGTCGCAGCAGTGCTCCGTCTGGACAGACTGGAGAACTCGACTAGTGAGGTGTTATGGGTTGAACTGAGAAATAATAAAGGCATGACCACACTAATGGGGCTACAGTGCTTACAAAAAGTATTTACACCCTCCCCTGCAAGTTTTCATGTTTTATTGTTTTACAACATTAAATCAGTGCATTTAGTCTGGATTTTTGATAGCAATCAACAAAAAAATCTCTTTCGTGTCTAAGTGAAAACAGATTTCTACTAAGTAATCTAAATTATAAAACAAAATAAATGTTTGCATAAGAACTCACCCCCTTCAAGTCAGTATTTAGTAGATGCACCTTCGGCAGCAATTACAGCCTTGAGTCTGTGTAGATAGGTCTCTATCAGCTTTGCACATCTGGACACTGCAATTTTTTCCCATTCTACTTTACAAACCGCTCACACTCTGTCATATTACAAGGGGATCATGCCTTTTTCAAGTCCAGCCACAAATTCTTAATTGGATTGAGGTCCAGACACTGACCTGGCTGCTCCATGACATTAATTTTGTTGTTTTTAAGCCATTCTTGTGCAGCTTTGGCTTTATGCTTGGGGTCATGTCTTTCTGGAAAATATATCTTCTTCCAAGTCACAGTTCTCTTGAAAACTGCATCAGGTTTTCCTCCAGGAATTCCCTGTATTTTGCTGTATTCATTTTACCATCAACATTCACAAGCATTCCAGGACCTGCTGCAGTGAAGCATCCCCACAGCATGATGCAGCCACCACCATGATTCACAGTAGGGATGACGTGTTTTTGGTAATGTGCATAAGCCAAACATAGCACCTAATGTGATGGCCAAAAAGCTCAATTTTAGTTTCATCAGATCATAGAACCTTCTTCCAGCTGACTTCAGATAAAGCTGTGACTGGTGAAGCACCCGGGCAACAGTTATTCTATGCACAGACTCTCCCATCACAGCTACTGAAGTTTGTAACTCTTCTAGAGATGTCAAGAGGTTCTTGGTGGTCTCCCTCACTATTCCCCTTCTTGCATGGTCACTCAGTTTTTGAGGACAGCATGCTGTAGGCAGATTTACAGATGTGTCATTTTCTTTTCCATTCCTTGATGATTGATTTAACTGTACTCCAACAGATATTCAGTGACTTGGAAATTTTCTTGTATCCATCTCCCGACTTGTGCTTTTCAATAACCTTTCCGCGGAGATTGCTTGGAGTGTTCTTTTATCTTCATGGTGCAGTTTTTGCCAGGATACCGACTCACTAACAGTTGCACCTTCTAGCTATTGGTGTAGTTTTATTACCATCAATTGAAATGCCTTAACTGCACACAGGTGATCTCCGTTTAACTATTTATGTGATTCCTAAAACCAAGTGGCAGCACCAGTGATGATTTGGTGTGTTGTCGTAATTTGGTGTGTTGTTGTAAAGTTGGGGGGGGGCAGGTGGTGAATACTTATGCAATCAATTATTTTGTGCTTTTTATTTGTAATTAACTTATATCACTCTGTACAAATCTGTTTTCACTTTGACACAAGTCTTTTTCTGTTGGTCAGTGTCAAAAAAAAAATTAAAACTACTGTGATTCAATGTGGTAAAACAATAAACATAGAACATAGAACATAGAACAGCACAGCACAGTACAGGCCCTTTGGCCCACAATGTTGTGCCAACCCTCAAACCCTGCCTCCCATATAACCCTCCACCTTAAATTCCTCCATATACCTGTCTAGTAGTCTCTCAAACTTCACTAGTGTACCTACCTCCACCACTGACTCAGGCAGTGGATTCCACGCACCAACCACTCTCTGAGTAAAAAACCTTCCTCTAATATACCCCTTGAACTTCCCACCCCTTACCTTAAAGCCATGTCCTCTTGTATTGAGCAGTGCTGCCCTGGGGAAGAGGTGCTGGCTATCCACTCTATCTATTCCTCTTATTATCTTGTACACCTCTATCATGTCTCCTCTCATCCTCCTTCTCTCCAAAGAGTAAAGCCCTAGCTCCCTTAATCTCTCATCATAATCCATACTCTCTAAACCAGGCAGCATCCTGGTAAATCTCCTCTGTACCCTTTCCAATGCTTCCACATCCTTCCTATAGTGAAGTGACCAGAAATAGACACAATACTCCAAGTGTGGCCTAACCAGAGTTTTATAGAGCTGCAGCATTACATCACAACTCATAAATTCTACCCCTTGACTTATGAAAGCTAACACTCCATAAGCTTTCTTAACTACCCTATCCACCGGTGAGGCAACTTTCAGGGATCTGTGGACATATACCTCCAGATCTCTCTGCTCCTCCACACTACCAAGTATCCTGCCATTTACTTTGTACTCTGCCTTGGAGTTTGTCCTTCCAAGGTGTACCACCTCACACTTCTCTGGGTTGAACTCCATCTGCCACTTCTCAGCCCACTTCTGCATCCTATCAATGTCTCTCCACAATCTTCAACAATCCTCTACACTATCTACAACACCACTAACCTTTGTGTCGTCTGCAAACTTGCCAACCCATCCCTCTAACCCCACATCCAGGTCGTTAATAAAAATCACGAAAAGTAGAGGTCCCAGAACAGATCCTTGTGGGACACCACTAGTCACAATCCTCCAATCTGAATGTACTCCCTCCACCACGACCCTCTGCCTTCTGCAGGCAAGCCAATTCTGAATCCACCTGGTCAAACTTCCCCGGATCCCATGCCTTCTGACTTTCTGAATAAGCCTACCATGTGGAACCTTGTCAAATGCCTTACTAAAATCCATATAGATCACATTCACTGCACTACCCTCATCTATATACCTGGTCACCTCCTCAAAGAACTCTATCAGGCTTGTTAGACATGATCTGCCTTTCACAAAGCCATGCTAACTGTCCCTGATCAGACCATGATTCTCTAAATGCCCAGAGATCCTATCTCTAAGAATCTTTTCCAACAGCTTTACCACCACAGACGTACGGCTCACTGGTCTATAATTACCCGGACTATCCCTACTATCTTTTTTGAACAAGGGGACAACTTTCGCCTCCCTCCAATCTTCCGGTACCATTCCTGTGGACAACGAGGACATAAAGATCCTAGCCAGAGGCTCAGCAATCTCTTCCCTTGCCTCGTGGAGCAGCCTGGGGAATATTCCGTCAGGCCCCGGGGACTTATCCGTCCTAATGTATTTTAACAACTCCAACACCTCCTCTCCCTTAATATCAACATGCTCCAGAAATCAGCCTCACTCATATTGTCCTCACCGTCATCAAGTTCCCTCTCACTGGTGAATACCGAAGAGAAGTATTCATTGAGGACCTTGCTCACTTCCACAGCCTCCAGGCACATCTTCCCACCTTTATCTTTAATCAGTCCTACCTTCACTCCTGTCATCCTTTTGTTCTTCACATAATTGAAGAATGCCTTGGGGTTTTCCTTTACCCTATTCGCCAAGGCCTTCTCATGCCCCCTCCTTGCTCTTCTCAGCCCCTTCTTAAGCTCCTTTCTTGCTTCCCTATATTCCTCAATAGACCCATCTGATCCTTGCTTCCTAAACCTCATGTATGCTGCCTTCTTCCACCTGACTAGATTTTCCACCTCATTTGTCACCCATGGTTCCTTCACCCTACCATTCTTTATCTTCCTCACCGGGACAAATTTATCCCTGACATCCTGCAAGAGATCTCTAAACATCGACCACATGTCCATACTACATTTCCCCGCAAAAACATCATCCCAATTCACACCTGCAAGTTATTATAGCCTCATAGCCTCATACTTTGCCCTAAATTTCCTGTCCTCTCTGATTCTATCCTTTTCCATGATAATGCTAAAGGCCAGGGAGCGGTGGTCACTGTCCCCCAGATGCTCACCCACTGAGAGATCTGTGACCTGACCCGGTTCATTACCTAGTACTAGATTTAGTATGGCATTCCTCCTGGTCAGCCTGTCCACATACTGTGACAGGAATCTGTCCTGGACCCACTTAACAAACTCTGCCCCATCTAAACCCTTGGAACTAATCAGGTGCCAATCAATATTAGGGAAGTTAAAGTCACCCATGATAACAACCCTGTTATTTTTGCACCTTTTCAAAATCTGCCTCCCAATCTGCTCCTCTGTATATCTGCTGCTACCAGGAGGCCTATAGAATACCTCCAGTAGAGTAACTGCTCCTTTCCTGTTCCTGACTTCCACCCATATTGACTCAAAAGAGGATCCTGCTACATTACCCACCCTTTCTGTAGCTGTAATAGTATCCCTGACCAGTAATGCCACCCCTCCTCCCCTTTCTCCACCCTCTCTATCCCTTTTGAAGCACCAAAGTCCAGGAATATTGAGAATCCATTCCTGCCGTGTTGCCAGCCAAGTCTCTGTAATGGCCACTACATCATAATTCCATGTATGTATCCAAGCACTCAGTCCACCACCTTTGTTCCTGATGCTTCTTGCATTGAGGTACACACACTTCAGCCCTTCTGCCTTACTACCTTTACACCGTTTATTCTGCTTCTCTTTCCTCAAAGCCTCTCTATATGTTAGATCTGGCTTTACTCCATGCACTTCTTTCACTGCTCTAATGCTCCGGGTCCCATCCCCCTTGCAATTTAGTTTAAACCCTCCCGAACCATGCTAGCAAACCTACCTGCAAGGATATTGCTCCCCCTCGGGTTCAGGTGCAACCCATCCAATCTGTACAGGTCCCACCTTCCCCAGAAGAGATCCCAATGATCCAAAAATCTAAAACCCTGCTCCCTGCACCAACTCCTCAGCCATGCATTAACATAAAACATGTTAACTTTCCAGGCGGGCGTGAATACTTTTTATAGGCACTGTATATAAATTGAATTAAATAACTAGTGCAAAAAGAGAGCAATAAAAGGGGAAAAAATGATAGTGAGGTAGCGTGGTGCTCATTATCCATTCAGAAATCTGAATGGAGGGGATGAAGCCGTTCCTAAAACAATAGGAATACGTCTTCAGCTCCTGTAACAACTCCTCATTGAAAAGTTATTGGAAGATATTCTAAGGGACTGTATATATGAGTATTTTGATAAACATGGACTGACTAAGGATAGTCAGCATGGCTTTGTGCAAGGTAGGTCATGACTAACCTTTGTTATAGAGTCTTTCAGGAAGTTACCAGGAAAGTGGGTGAAGACAAGGCAGTGGATGTTGTCTGCATGGACTTTAGCAAGGCATTTGACAAGGTTCTGCACGGGAGGCTGGTCAAGTCACTCAACATTCGAGATGAGGTAGTAATTTGAGAAGTGGTTAACGAGATCAGCGAATTTGTGGATGACATCAAGATTGGGGGTGTAGTGGACAGTGAGGAAGGTTATCATGGATTGAAAAGGGATATGTTTCAGCTGGAAAAAATGGGCTGAAAACTGGCAGATGGAATTTAATGCAGACATGTGCAAGATTTTGCACTTTGGAAGGACCAATCAGAGTAGATCTTACACAGCGAACAGTAGGCCACTGAGGAGTGTGGTAAACCAAAGGGATCTGGATATACAGGTCCCTAATTCATTGAAAGTAGATTCACAGGTAGATAGGGTTGTAAAGAAACCATATGGCACATTGACCTTCATAAATCAGTGAATGAGTACAGGAGATGGAATGTTACATTGAAGTTGTATAAGATGTTGGTGAGGTCTAATTTGCAGTACTGTGTGCAGTTTTGCTCACCTACCTAAAGGAAAAATGTAAGCAAGGTTGAAAGAGTACAGTGAAAATATACAAGGATGTTGCTGGGTCTGGAGGACCTGAATTATACGTAAAGATTGAATAGGTTAGGACTGTATTCTTTAGAATGTAGAAGATTGAGAGGAAATTTGATAGAGGTGTACAAAATTACAAAGTGTATAGATAGGGTAAGTGCATGTAAGTTTGAAATTGGGTGGGACTACAACTGGAGGTCATGGTTTAAGGGTGAAAGGTGAGAAGTTTAAGGGAAACATGAGGGGTATCTTCTTCACCTACAGGATTGTAAGATGTGGAATGATCTGCCAGCACAAGAAGTGCATGTGAGCGCGATTTCATCATGTAAGAGAAGTTTGGAAAGGTACATGGATAATAGTGGTATAGAGGGCTGTGGCCCCAGTGCAGGTTGCTGTGAGGAGGCAGTTTAACTGGTTTCAGCATGGACGAGATTGTTTCTGAGCTGTACTCCTCTATGACTCTATAAACAGAAATACTGTTTACCCAGTGGCTCATCAAAGTTCCAGTGGGCTGTTACTTTCACTGTACAATTACCAAAATGCACTGAAAATGTGAAAACCTAAAGTAAGTCTTACCAAAAGCATGTACAAATTCACCCACTGAGAAATGGAGTGACGCAATGATTGAGGTACCAGACTGGCACCCATAGATCTGGGTCATTTATCCAGGGTTCAAATCCCTGGAGATTTAAATTCAATTATAGTCTTGAATTTAAGAAAAAAAACACTAAAGGTAATCATAATCTTCAAATTGCCATAATAACTAATATGGTTTACTAAAATGTCCTTCAGGAAATGAAACCTGCCACAATTAATGAGCCTGTGTCAAGAATTACTAAAAGCAATACTAACCGCCAAGAGAAAGGGTATTCATTTGACTAGATATACCTCTAGCAGAGTAATTCAGTATTCCAAAAAAAACAATGCTTGGTTTTGATTTAAAACATGACATGTAAATGAAAAGAATGATAACTTGAGCATGAAGTGGAACCAAGTAATTGGCAGGAATACCAGTACTATTACTGTTACTACTACTATGAAATGAAGGAGGGATACAGTGGGACACTAAATTTGTACCTGGAGAATACACATGTCAAGCTGTCATATGATGGAACTGGGTAAGCGTAGATAATGAATGTGATACAGATTCTATGCAGTTTTTAAATAAAAGCGAAGATCTATGAAGAAAAATCAAAACTAGACTTCTACTCATACATTAACTGCATATACATGAACAGTATCTTCTTTACACAATTGAATTATTTTGAATTAAGCAAGAGGATATAACATAAAAATATAAAATAAAATTTGTTGGCAGATGGGAATGGAGGTGGTAGGTTTCCCACCCTCATCTTTTCTTTGGTTTATTGTGGTCCTTCACTGAGATATACTTCTGAACATAAGAACCTTCTAATCAAACTAATTTTAGAACCTCTAACACTGGTCTACTTGAATGCAGTTCGCTGCCGAAGAGCAGAGATTGTAAAGAAATGTGGCTCGATAGCAGATCAAACCGGGTACTCCTTGCAAAGACCTCAAGAGAGCTCTGTAAATGAAACTTTTAAAGGTGTACACACAAACCAGTACAATGGGAGATACAGTTACAGATTTAATCATCTCAATATTGCAAGTGCATTTCATCTGTTCATACCTATTGGATCTGCACACACTGGCCAAAACAGCTGAACAAAGGCAAACAATTAATTATTTTTTAAATCGGAAGAATAATCAAAGTCACAATATTCCATGTTTTCTGGGATTATTTCTCAATGTTTAATGTTTAGCTCATCCAAATTAGACTTCCTACAGAATGAACTATGCTGCCAATTTAAAGCTTTTGGTGGTTGCATGGACACAAAAAATAAACCCTTCAAAATAATTTTCTTAAGTGCACAGCCGCTCAAAGGCATACTTGAACAACAGAAAGTGAAGCAGGAGCTCACTTACTCTGCAGTCCTTTGAAAACATGGCAAATCTTGGGTGCCATGACTTCAGATTCCCTAGGTATTCAAACATTAGTTATGGTCATAGTCATAGGCATAGTCATACTTTATTGATCCCGGGGGAAATTGGTTTTCGTTACAGTTGCACCATAAATAGTAATAGAACCATAAATAGTTAAATAGTAATATGTAAATTATGCCAGTAAATTATGAAATAAGTCCAGGACCAGCCTATTGGGTCAGGGTATCTGACCCACCAAGGGAGGAGTTGTAAAGTTTGATGGCCACAGGCAGGAATGACTTCCTATGACGCTATGTGTTGCATCTCGGTGGAATGAGTCTCTGGCTGAATGTACTCCTGTGCCCAACCAGTACATTATGTAGTGGATGGGAGACATTGACCAAGCTGGTGTGCAACTTGGACAGCATCCTCTTTTCAGACACCACCGTGAGAGCGTCCAGTTCCATCCTGTTGGTGTCTGCTACCCTCAGCCTGCTGCCCCAGCACACAACAGCAAACATGATAGCACTGGTCATCACAGACTCGTAGAACATCCTCAGCATCGTCCGGCAGATGTTAAAGGACCTCAGTCCCCTCAGGAAATAGAGACAGCTCTGACCTTTCTTGTAGACAGCCTCAGTGTTCTTTGACCAGTCCAGTTTATTGTCAATTCATATCCCCAGGTATTTGTAATCCTCCACCATGTCCACACTGACCCCCTGGATGGAAACAGGGGTTACCGGTACCTTAGCTCTCCTCAGGTCCACCACCAGCTCCTTAGTCTTTTTCACATTAAGCTGCAGATAATTCTGCTCACACCATGTGACAATGTTTCCTACCGTAGCCCTGTACTCAGCCTCATCTCCCTTGCTGATGCATCCAACTATGGCAGAGTCATCCGAAAACTTCTGAAGATGACAAAACTCTGTGCAGTGGTTGAAGTCCGAGGTGTAAATCGTGAAGAGAAAGGGAGACAAGACAGTAGCCCGTGGAGCCCCAGTGCTGCTGATCACTCTGTCGGACACACAGTGTTGCAAGCACACGTACTGTGGTCTGCCAGTCAGGTAATCAAGAATCCATGACACCAGGGAAGCATCCACCTGTATCGCTGTCAGCTTCTCCCCCAGCAGAGCAGGGCGGATGGTGTTGAATGCACTGGAGAAGTCAAAAAACATGACCCTCACAGTGCTCGCTGGCTTGTCCAGGTGGGCGTAGGCACGGTTCAGCAGGTAGACGATGGCATCCTCAACTCCTAGTCGGGGCTGGTAGGCGAACTGGAGGGGATCTAAGTGTGGCCTGACCATAGGCCAGAGCAGCTCCGGAACTAGTCTCTCCAGGGTCCTAATGATGTGGGAGGTCAATGCCACCGGTCTATAGTCATTGAGGCTGCTGGGGCGCGGCGTCTTCGGCACAGGGACGAGGCAGGACGTCTTCCACAGTACAGAAACCCTCCAGAGCCTCAGGCTCAGGTTGAATACATCGTGAAGTACTCCACATAGCTGAGGGGCACAGGCTTTGAGCACCCTGGTACTGACACCATCCGGTCCTGCAGCCTTGCTTGGGTTGAGACATTTCAGCTGTCTTCTCATCTGTTCAGCTGTGAAGCCCACCGTGGTGGTTTCATGTGGGGAAGGGGTATAGTCATGAGAGCAGGGTGGGGGACTGTGAGGAGGGGTAGGAGTGGAGAGTGGAATATGTGTTGGTTGAGGGCCGACAACAGATGGCTCATGTGGAGGATGGGCGGGGGCCACAATGTCAAATCTGTTAAAAGAACAGGTTAAATTCATTGGCCCTGTCCACACTGCCTTCAGCTCCTCTGTTGCTAGTTTACCGGAACCCAGTGTTGGTCCTCATCCCCCTCCAGACCTCTCTCATGTTGTTCTGCTGGAGTTTCCACTCAAGTTTTCTCCTACACCTGTCTTTAGCCTCCCTGATCCTGGCTTTCAGGTCCCTCTGTATTGCCCTCAGCTCCTCCCTATTTCCATCTCTAAACGCCCATCTCTAAAGTTTAGGCTTTCAATATACTTAATAATATTCAGAATTATACTCAGAATCTATCATCTCTAAGACAAAGAATTTCAACCCTCTGCAAGAACAAATTCCTCCTCATTTCGGTGATCTCGCATTGTCATAATCTAATTGAACTGAATTGACTTTATTACTTACATCCTCCATATTCATAAGGAGTAAAAGTCTTAATATTACATCTCTGTCTAAATGTGCAATATGCAATTTATAATAAATAATATGTACAACAGGATAGTCAATATTACACAGAAATACAGTTGTGTCAGCATGAGTTAAATAGTCTGATGGCCTGGTGGAAGAAGCTGTCCCGGAGCCTGTTGGTCCTGGCTTTTATACCACGGTACCATTTCCCAGATGGTAGCAGCTGGAACAGTTTGTGGCTGGGGTGACTCGGGTCCCCAATGAACCTTCGGGCCCTTTTTACACACCTGTCATTGTAAATGTCCTGAATAGTGGGAAGTTCACATCTACAGATGCTCTGGGCTGTCTGCACCACTCTCTGCAGAGTCCTGCGATTGAGGGAAGTACAGTTCCCATACCAAGCAGTGATGCAGCCAATCAAGATGCTCTCAATCGTGCCCCTATAGGAAGTTCTTAGGATTTGAAGGCCCACACCAAAATTCTTCAACCATCTGAGGTGAAAGAGGCGCTGTTGTGCCTTTTTCACCACACAGCTGGTGTGTACAGACCAACTGAGGTCCTCGGTGATGTTTGTGCCGAGGAACTTAATGCTGTTCACCTTCTCAACCCCAGATCCATTGAAGTCAATAGGGGCTATCCTGTCTCCATTCCTCCTGTAATCCACAACCAGTTCCTTTATTTTTGTGACATTGAGGGAGAGGTTGCTTTTTTGACAACACTGTGTCAGGGTGATGACTTCTTCTCTGTAGGCTGCCTCATTATTATTTGAGATTAGGCCAATCAGTGTAGTGTTGTCATCAAATTTAATTAGCAGATTGGAACTGTGTGTGGCAACATAATTATGGGTATACAGAGAGTAAAGGAGGGGGCTTAGTACACAGTCCTGAGGGGCACCTGTGCTGAGGGTCAGAAGGTGTTTTGTGAAACATCAAATAAGTAAGTATTTGGCTTCAGCTACATGAGAATCTCAGAAGAATGTGCAACTATAAAGTTGTGACACAGGAGGTATGGTACATTGTTAGAACATTTTGGTTAGAGTACACAACAGGAATTCTGCAGATGCTGGAAATTCAAGCAACACACATCAAAGTTGCTGGTGAACGCAGCAGGCCAAGCAGCATCTGTAGGAAGAGGTGCAGTCGACGTTTCAGGCCGAGACCCTTCGTCAGGACTAGAAGGGTCTCGGCCTGAAACGTCGACTGCACCTCTTCCTACAGATGCTGCTTGGCCTGCTGCGTTCACCAGCAACTTTGATGTGTGTTGGTTAGGGTACAGCTGGAAAATGACATGCAGTTTTGGTCACCACACAAGAGGAAGGAAGTCAATGCACTGGGGAGTGCAGAGAAGAATTACCAGCATGCTGCAGAGAGTTTCACTTATACAGAGAGTTTGGATCGGGTGTTTTTTTTCCGTGTAGTAGAGCAGGCTGACTGGGGTTTTAATAGTGACATACAAAGTTGTGAGGGGTATAGATAAAGATAATAATTAGAAACTATTCTCAGAAGCAGAGATCTTTCAAACCAGACAGCATAGACTTAAATTGAAGCAAAAAAAGATTAAAGGGGATTTGAGGATTTTTTTTTCATTCACAAGGTGTTAAAGTCTGTGAAGTACTGTGTGAGGAGGCCCTAGAGGCAGATACTCTCACATAATTTGAAGTGTATCTAGTTGAGAACTTGAATGGACGAGGCATAGAAGTGTGGGTAAATGAAATTAGTATGATAGCTGCATTGGACATGGTAAATGTAAAGTGGTTCTGTGCTGTATCATTCTATGACTACAGTTAAACAAATGTGATAGTGTTTCTGAAACATCAAGGGTGAAGCAACTCTGGAGTTAGTTATTAAACAAATTGATTAAATTTGTCAATGAAATGCCTATCAGCCAATTTTTAAATAAGTGCAGATTTTTTTCTTAAATTTTATCGGATTGCAACATTATTTGCTGTGATTTGATTAATATTCTGACATAAACAACTTAGACATTTTCTTCTCTGTGTGCAGATTCAAAAGGGATAAAGGACTACAGCAGACTGAAATCATACTGCCACTCTAAACAATATCTTCTAAACACAGCCCATGCAAGCTCAGATCTAAGACCTTGAATTAACTCTGTAGTGTGAAAAAAATGTTGGTGTGCATTTTTCTGGGATAGCCTGGTGCGACAAATATCAAAATACAATATTGCATAAATTGACCCTACAGGAAACAAGCAAGTAATTCATGAACATCTATTTACAGCAAAACATGATTCAGGGTGAAATTCTGCAGATGCTGGAAATCCAATGAAACAGGCGAGAAAACGCTGGAGGAACTCAGCAGGTCAGGCAGCATCCATAGAAATAAATAAATAATCAACATTTTGGACTGAGACACTTCAGGACTGGAAAAGAAGAGGAAGATGGCAGGATAAAAAGGTGGGGTGAGAGGAGGGAGGCTAGCGAGAAGGTGATACGGGAAGCCACGGGAGAAGCAAAAAGTAAAAAGCTGGAGAGAAGAAGTCCGATGAGAGAGAGGGGCAAACATCTCACCCTGCAAAAACTCATTTCAGGGAGGTCTTAACCAGAAGTCTCAACCTCATAGCAGTATGTGTCAATGAATTTGTTAATTTTTCAAGACATCAGATTCACAAGTATTTTGTGAGACAGCTGACTTCTGAATTCTGTCTTAATGTGCCATGTTCACAATAGCTGCTGTCTTGGTTGATGAGCAGGCATAGTTTTTTGCCATTTCTGAATCAGGAAACATTTTCCTGAATAGCTTGCCTGTGTGCTTACACACCTGGAATGGCAGGTTATGCTCAATGATGAAAGATGTAAAGTACACCTCAGCTCTAGTGACCTTCTCTGTCAGACTTCGGTTTTCTGCTGAAAAGAACCGTGAAATACTTGAGCAGCCTTCCCTGTGCTTAGCCTCCCTAATATGTTGTGGTCCATAAAAAAAATAAAAGCATAAGGTGTATCCTTATTACTGGTGTGCACCGTTTAATGTCCATTCGGACAACGTCCGATCACGTATACGTCCATTGCCCGTTGTGTGTGTGTGTCTCTCTCTCTCTCTCACACACACACACAGCCTGCAATAGTCGGGATCAGAACTTACTTTCTTACATGGAAATGGGGGATTTTAAATGAGTGATTTAGAAGTTCTGTATCTTCAAGTTCAAGTTTATTGTCATCTGGCTGATGGTCCACAAACGAAACAACCTCTGTCCGGACCATGGTGTAGTCACAATACATATATCACGCACACCATATGAAACAACATATTACCATATTATTTTATAAAGTGTAATTCAAAATGCATATAAAGTGTGCAACACAGGTAAACATTTCGCTGTCTGAATGACGAGACCTTGGTGGGGGCCGGGTATTTATTAAAATCGGTTTAACTTCTGAAATCGGCTGCGCTTAAACCCAGTCCATCGTGGGCTTCAATGTACCTGTAAGTGGAAGTATTTCAGGGAAAAAAAACCTGAAGAATTTGCTTGCTGCGAGCACATTTTTAAAGATGTCTTAGTGAATGATTTTGGAATTTCGCTCCAATTTAAAACCAGCTCTAATCCCCTTTAAGACGCCAACGCGCCCCGCCCATACAGGACAGCCTCGCGTAGTCAGGTTGTCACCGCTAGCCTTGGGAATTTCTTCACCAGGCTTTTGTACTTCATCACCGACGGTTGTCTGGATGATTTCAGCGTCATTACAGATGGCAGTAACTGAACTGATGGAATATGGAAGAGAGAGAGAGGTCGACTGTAAAGCCCGCCCATAGAGAAAACTGATAGGTCTACTTAGCACAAAGGGAGATCAAGCAGGATTCATTCATTTTCCCCTCTCTCCCTCTCTAAAAGATCGATTTCCGGGATATTGTATATAATTTGCGGGCATCAGAGAGCCGATATGCGGGAGACTCCTGGAACTCCCGGGAGAGGTGAACCACAGGAGAAAGAGAAGTAGGAGAGGACCCAGGGGAAGGTGATAAGGAGGTAAGAAGAGGTAAAAGGCCAAAGTGGGGAATAGTAGAAGAGGGGTGGGGAAGGGAATTTTTTTTTTAAATTGGAAGAAGAAATCAATATTCATGCATCTGGTTGGAGGCTACTCCTTCAGAATGTAATGTGCTCCTCCTCTACCCTGAGGGTGGCCTCATTGTGGCATAAGAGGAGGCCATGGACAGACAAGTTGGAACAGGAATGAGAATCTGAATTTAAATGTTTTGCCACCGGGAAATTCTGCTTTTGGCGGATGGAGCGGAGGTTCTCGATGAAGTGGTCCTCCAATTTACATTGGGTCTCACTAATGTAGAGGAGGCTGCATTGCCAGTACTGGACACAATACATGATCGCAGCAGTTTCACAGGTGAAGTGTTGCCTAACCTGGAAGGACAGTTTTAGGCCCCGAGTGGACAGGTATATCATTTTGGCCACTTGTTGGGATAAGTGCCGGAGGGAGATTAGGGGGAGGGACGGATGGACAAGGGAATGACAGAGCAAGTGATCCCTGCAGAGAGCCGGGTCGGGAGGTAAAGATATGTTTGGTGATAGGATCCCTTTGGAGATGGTGGAAGTTGTGGAGAATGATGTGTTGGACACAGAGGCTCATGGAATGGTAGTTCCTCATGGGACAAGAGGAACTCAGTCGCTGTTATGGTGTGAGCCCATCTGTTCACTGACGTCAGTGCTAAATCCAAGATACTCTGCTTTGCACTCTCAAACTGCTGTACTTCCTTCCCACAACTGTGAGCAAATACAAGCTCATCACAGGATGATATTAGTGGCAATAGTGGAATAGACCAAACTGAACTGACAACAGCTAGTTAAGACGTACGTTGTTGTCAGTGGTTAGGCCAAATGCAGAAGTCCAAGGCAAGGTGGCAACTGATGCTGTTAAATCTGATATCCATTCTCCACCTGACTCTCAAATGAACTCATTAGCAGGATAACCCAGGTTAATTAAACCCAAAGGTGTAATGCTACAAAGCTCCTCATGTGGAGGAATGAAAATGAGGTTTACCGAAAAATTTTTAAAAAAGAAATTGGAAAAAAAATCTGTGCGAGAACAAGGCATGGCTGACACAGGTGTGGACAAGCAAGAAAAATGCAGCAAATTATTAGAAACTAAAGATATAAACTGTTAAAAGTGGAATTAGTAGTGAGTACCTCTACCCTACTTACTTGAAACCCCTGGAGGAGAGAGGATATCGCTAAAAGGTTTATTGAAGCTATGGCTATAACAAGCATCAGTTATAGTCATAGTCATAGTCATAGTCATACTTCATTAATCCCGGGGGAAATTGGTTTTCGTTACAGTTGCACCATAAGTAATAAATAGTAATAGAACCATAAATAGTTAAATAGTAATATGTAAATTATGCCAGTAAATTATGAAATAAGTCCAGGACCAGCCTATTGGCTCAGGGTGTCTGACCCTCCAAGGGAGGAGTTGTAAAGTTTGATGGCCACAGGCAGGAATGACTTCTTATGACGCTCTGTGCTGCATCTCGGTGGAATGAGTCTGTGGCTGAATGTACTCCTGTGCCCACCCAGTACGTTATGTAGTGATGGGAGACATTGACCAAGATGCATGCAACTTGGACAGCATCCTCTTTTCAGACACCACTGTCAGAGAGTCCAGTTCCATCCCCACAACATCACTGGCCTTACGAGTGAGTTTCTTGATTCTGTTGGTGTCTGCTACCCTCAGCCTGCTGCCCCAGCACACAACAGCAAACATGATAGCACTGGCCACCACAGACTGGTAGAACATCCTCAGCATCGTCCAGCAGATGTTAAACGACCTCAGTCTCCTCAGGAAATAGAGACAGCTCTGACCTTTCTTGTAGACAGCCTCAGTGTTCTTTGACCAGTCCAGTTTATTGTCAATTCGTATCCCCAGTTATATGTAATCCTCCACCATGTCCACACTGACCCCCTGAATGGAAACAGGGGTCACCGGTACCTTAGCTCTCCTCAGGTCTACCACCAGCTCCTTAGTCTTTTTCACATTAAGCTGCTGATAATTCTGCTCACACCATGTGACAAAGTTTCCCACCGTAGCCCTGTACTCAGCCTCATCTCCCTTGCTGATGCAATAGAGAGACGATATCAGCAAAGATGAATGTCCAAAATCTCTACCGTGTAACCAGGAATTAGGACTGATAAATCATATCAAGGGATTTGGTCAGGTTTATTTTTGTATAAGTTTTGTGAATTGATTTTTTGTGGATGACCCATTATTTCATCCAACAAACCAAGGAACAAGATGGCAAACCCCCTCCCTCCCCCGCAAGATCGAAGAAACAGCGTATGAACAAAATGTTTCAAGACATAGATGGTTCAGTACAGTTAGATGTATATTTATTTTTCATTCAAAGGATCTGAATTTGATTTTCTGCAAGAACTGATTATCTTTGCAAAGACTTTGATAATTTACTGAATGTAATTTGCTTTGTTTAAAAGTTGTGATTTTGGAAAGTTGTCGTGAAAGGATTTAAGCTATGTATTTTTTTTAGGGGGGGCGTGTTTGAATTTGTAGACATACTAACCTGAAATGAAACTAAAGTTAACCATAATACTGAAGAATATGAATTCAATTCATTCCTAATTAACAAGGGATAAATAGAAATAAAATGTTAGTCTGGAAACATTTAAATCAGGAATAACACTATATCTAATGAGAGAAATTGGAGTAATAATGAACCTCACTGATTCTAACTAAAAAGGAACGTGTTTTCATTCAATATCTGAGATTTGGAATTTTGAATTGTTCTTCCTCATATAAATATTATGTATACAGTATATTGCTATTTTTATAAACAAATTTACCTCTGGAAGTGTGTGTTTTCCATTCCCTGCCTCCTGGAGCATCTGATGGCCTACTAGCACCTACTAGTACTGTGTAATTTGATTTTCTCATGAAGAGTGCAGCGACCAGTTACATGAGATAAGACAAACACTACACAGGTGTTACATACTGGTGTATGAAAGGGAGTTCAGTCATTTGAATGGAGTCACTGACACGATGAGCTGAGTATACAAGAGAATGAACTACATTATTTTAAAGTTTTTAAATTATCTGTTAGCATTTCGGAGTATTTTAATGAAATTCATTTTTTACCTCAACGAAGAAGCTTAAAACGTATCTAAACACATTTGAAGTGTTTTTAATTATCTCTGATTGTCAGAGGCATTTGGAAATTCTTTGTAAGCCTTTGATAATGTTGCATGGTCAATATCTATTGGGACTTCACAGAAATGGAATCTCAGTGACTTGCCACCTCAAGTCTACTTGCCTCCTGGAGCCTGTTCTGCCTCAGGAGATGCTGCTCAGTGTCCGGGGCTCCACCTGTAAAAATATTAAACCTGGGTTGGGGTTCACTATAGATGGTGAATCAGCACTGTAGGCGAAGTCAAACAGAGCACAGCCCAACAAAGTAGAATTACAAACTAAAATAGAGGTTTTTGCACATCTCAGAACCATTGCTAATAATAGTAAAATTGAGAGTTTATGGAAGTAGGTGGTACTTTGCTTCCCATATTTTTGAACTCCTTACTCAGAACTGCAATTCTGCAAGTCAAAGAGCTCAGATATTCCCCCACAGTGTTCAATTAGTAGCACAACAGCAGAGCTAGTGGAACCACTGCTTTACAGCATAGAGAGCAGACATCAATCCTGACCATGTTTTCATGCTTTTCCTATAGTCGAGTGGGTTTCCTTCAAGTGCTCCACTTCCCTCTCATATCTCAAACACAAGCAGGTTTGTAAATTAATTAGCTACTATAAATTTTCTCTCAAATGAAGATGAGTAGTAGAGCTGGGGGTGATTTGTCGAGGATGTGGAAGAAATGTTTAAAAAAGTGCAGATTAATGTGAAAGTGTCGTTGACAAATAACGAATAAACTCTCTTTGAGCTGCCAGCAAGTACAGGTATCGATTGTAATGGATGCTTTGATGGCAAACTCTGCCATCTTCATCTCTGCCTGGGCATGTCTAGTCTGGTGGTATTTATACCCCTGTAGTCCATCCCTCCTGATTGATTAGTCCTCATCCAATCAGGTTTCTGCATTCCCACTTTGTTTATAATCGAATTCCAGTTCTTACTTAGGGTGACATCTCTGTCTTTGTTAAAATTTTAATTTAATTGTTTAATTTAATGGTTGATATTTTATGGACTGAAGGTCCCATTTCTATACTGTATCTCTCTATGACTCCAATTAAGTCAAATGGTGGAAATGGACATACTTCTGAATAGTAATAGGAAGAGTTAGAGCAGAGAAATGAAGGTCAGAGGTGTTATTACAGCAGACAGCAATATATCTTCTATTTCTCAGATTAGTAATGCTCCATTTCTGCTTGTTACATGTGCATTTTAAATTCCAGTGCAGGCAAGTGAACTCTGCTGGACATATTGGCAGAAGTTCCCTTTCAGTAAGATCGATGCAGACAGTGATGTGATTTCTGCTTTAAATGTAACTGATGCATTTCTGAGCAATCCTCCCCGGAACAGTGTAGTACAAAGGACTCAGAGATCAAAAAGAATTACTTTACATAAAATTATACAGAGGATTATAGCAGAGAATCTGGAGATTCAGGTCAATTAATATGTGCCAGTATTTCAGCTTCACATGTGGCTTCTTCCACCTCTCTTCATGAGCTTGTGCTCCATTTCCCAGTCTGTCTTACTTGATTGCATCTTTGCTATGCTTTAATGACTTCTTGTCGAGAGTCCCATGTAAATATTAAAATAAAATATGAGCAGAGATCATTATTCATAACAGAGATACTTGGCATCAAAATAGATATTACAGTCAGTCTTAAAAAGACTAAAAGTCAAGTAATCACCATTTCTTGAAGTGGAGCAGGCTCAACAGGCCAAGTGGCCTAATTCTCTCTCATATCTATTCCTATATTCTTACATCTTTATTCCTTTATCTTACGGCCTTATTTGGAAAACTGATGTCAGTTTCTTTCACTGGATAGATATTGGAAAGCAATTTGTATTCCAAACAATTAGAGTGCTGTGTTAAATGAATGAAGAGACTTCAGGCGTTATTTCTCAAAGACAGACTGGAATGTTCTTCAGTTTAACTGGCGATTCCAAACTGGGCACATTCCCTCCCCCTTGAGTGGGGAGGAGAGGAGATATGTCCCAAAGATTGCATAAGTATTGAGATGACTTGGGAAGCTCACAAAAAATTAGCAAGATTATAGCTAGCTCAGTAGTTGTCTGGATCCAACACCTGTCCTCAGGAGTCAACAAGACAGCCAAAGATTTAAAAATAGCGGCTCTTAATGTCATTGGATCTGTATTTCACTATGTGACACATGTAAGGAACTACTAGCCAAAGCAATGTTGAACAGCAGACTGACATTGGTCATTTAATACCATAATGCCATTCAATACTACATGTGCCACATGAGTGAAAATTCTTCATTTATAATTAATACATTTAAAACATCCAACGTAACTGTTCAGTCTATTGTATAGATTATTTTGGCACAATTTTCCAGATTCCTGGACTAATGGCTTGACTGCCCGCACCTGATCCAAATTGGAAACAGTTTTCCCAAGACCTGTTACCAGCCCGTTACCTGTTAATCTGCAGTGTCGTCTGTGCTTCTGAGAAAAATACCTGCACGTGCACAGGTGAACTTTATGGCCTGAGTTTGGTCTACTCAGAAGAAATCATAGAGATGATAGCATTCTTTATTTTTGTACATTGAATGCATATGACTCATTAATTTCAACTCTGTTGCCTCACGATTGATGACTTTCTCTGAGAGAACATTAGATTCTGCATCAGAAGTACTGTAAGTTGAAGTGTCAAGTTCAAGTTTAGTTATTATTCAACCATACATGAATATAGCCAAATGAAATAGCGTTCCTCTGGGGCCGAGGTGCAAAACACATCACCAACAGCACACAGCACACTGCACAAAGCACATAGCACATGCAGAACACACATATGGTTATAATTGCAGAAACATATTCAGTCAAAAAGGATCTCATGCCCTCCTGGTGTAGATAATGAACAAACTCTTCACAAGTTTCCAGTCGGGTACAGGTACGAAGATAGCAGGGTTTGTCATTGAAATGTTGGCTAAAATTGATATCTGTACCTAGCTGAAAGCCCAAGAAGAGTTTATTCATCACATACAGTCAGACAAAAAAAAATAGACAAAATCGCTGAGTGACATAACTGTAGATTGATGGTAAGTTGTCCTGGTCTTGCTTGTTCTTCCACCTAGTGAACAATGGTGGACAGCACCGAGCGAACTCTGGAGGGCAGCCCCCAACTCGTCCTCCAGCAACTGCAATAAGTGACCATTTGGGCAAGGCCACAACCCAGGAAATGCAGCTCCCCCCCTTCCACCTCACCAATGAACCAGTGAAACGGACTTGCGGTGTCCAACAGGGTCCCACAATCACAATAAAAACATCCAAGACTATCACTTGCACTGCACACCATCCGAACATAACAATGGTACACAGCAAGTGTAGGTGACAACACAACGCTGGTACACAGTAAGTCCAGCTCCATCGCTATTGAGCCACTCTCTGATGGGAGAGTCCTGCAGTACTTGATGATATAAGTATCCAGCAGTGACTTGTGATTGTAAAAAAGACATTAAAAAATAACAAATACACCTTTGATCGGTCCTGGAGTAGGCGCTGCACCTGAGCGCATCACCATCTTATCAGAAGATAGGTAAAGCCACTGATAGCCCTCACCCAGCAGTACATGCTCCTTACTCAGAACTGATAATTTTTTTGCTCCACATACACTTCATACAACTAATTCTTTGTTCCTGATTGTGTTCGTATTGCATGGTGGCATTGATTTCTGATGTCTACTTGATCAAGCAGTATTTGAATATGTGGTTTTCCAGTTCATAATATGTCCACTTTCTCCCATTCCGCAACTAAATCTCAGCAACCTTGAATATATTTCCCCTTTTCTGCCTATGTCTTGTACTTCACCTAGTGTATTTCCTGCTACTGGCCACTCAACCTATCAAGCCTGACTCTGGATGGTTCTGTAGTCCTGCAGCCCTGGCAGAGCAAACTCAATAGACCAAATGGCTTAATTCTGCTCCCCTGCTTTATGGTCTTATGGGCTTGTACTCTCTGGAATTTAGAAGAATGAGGGGGCTCTCATTGAAACCTATTGAATGTTGAAAAGCCTAGACAGAGTGGATGTAAAGAGATATTTCCTTTGGTGGGGGAGACTAGAACTAGAGAGCACAGCTTTGAAATAAAGAGATGCCCATTTAGAACAGAGGTGAGGAAGAATTTCTTTAGCTCAGGGTGGTGAATCTGTGGAACTCATTGCCACAGGTGGCTGGGGAGGCCAGGTCACAAGGTGCATTTAAGGTGGAGGCTTGAAGAATCAGGGCATGAAAAGTTATGGGGAGAAGGCAAAAGAATGAGGATGAGAGGGAAATCAGCCATGATGAAAAATGATGGAGCAAACTCGATAGGCCAAATGGCCTAATTCTGCTTTTATAGTCTTATATACAATTTATATAAATACACTTGCGTAGAGTTAACTTTGGCTCATGTAGTAGTTATTCCCTCAGGCTAGACTCCACAAATAATTCAGTCCCTTATAGGCAAACCACAATTACCTGCGAACAATCCTAGCTCCACTAAGAATGCATCAAAGGATTCTCCTGCTCCCGGTATGAGTAAAGAACCAATGATACCCAACTTCTGAAGTAGAGTCTCGGCCCAAAATGTGGACTGCTTATTCATTACCATAGGTGCTGCCTCACCTGCTGATCTCCACCAACATTTTGTTTGAATTTGTTTTGATGGAGTAATTTTTGGGTTTAGGCCATTCACACTTAGCAAATGGCTTTGGCCACCAGTTCCTTGACAAAAGCTGTGAATACCAGAATCCCAGTCCATTTGTAACAATGCATTTTCTAAAAGCTGTGAATACCAGTTCAGACGCTGCTGGCGCCTGCAGGATGGATGTGCGAAGTTCGCAAGTGGTTTCGAAGACAGCATTATCCATACTTTGTAAATATGGATGGTCCTTCAAAAGAAAGCATTGTCTATCCTTGTAAATATGGAATTGTCCTTTGTGTTTAGCAAATAAATATCGAGCCTCACATTGGGGCAGCAGACCTTTCCACCAAAAGCATCTCAGTATGATGATGCCTGCTGTACCTGGTTTTGTCGAATAAAGAAGCTGCTTTATATCTATCAGTAAATCTGTCTCTGGTGACTTCATTCATGCAACAACATTTGCTGTCAGGAGTGGGATACATTCGTGACACATCGTGTGGCCAGCGATCCTAGCAGTCTAAGTTGGTGAGTATTTTGCTAAAATAGCACGCACACTTGGATCTGTTCGGGTCAGTGGTACACAGGAACATGAGGTATCACAAACCTGGAGAGCTGAACTGGTAGATATAAAAGTGGTGTGTGCGCGTGCATGTGTGTTTATGTAAGTGAGGAAACTTTATGTGTTAATTTGGTGAGACGGAGCCACCAGTTGTGAAAGGCAGTAACCAACAGTTCAGAATGCCAGAGTGGGGGCGTGTATACTCGTTCAGGGAGCTGCATTTTAGTGTACATGTTTGCAAGTGTGATGCAAAGGAATACAGCAGGCATCATGAGTTCAGGTACTCAAAAGTGGCAGATTGTGGAATACATACTCTGCGGTTTTAACTATGTGCTGTTTAACTGGTACCCATCATTTATATTTTGTGTAGCATGGGAATTAGTGTGGAGATATCGCAGGGAGAGGTTTTACACAGATAGATCTACCAGAATGGCACCTATTGAGGTCAGGCACTGTCAGGTTGAGAACCCTGATGATCTGAGGCAGCCCTTGAACTTGATTGTGACCATTCATAAGTCCTTCACCCCCGGGAAGAAACAGAACATCTTGTCCAAGTTGCCCTCACTTAAAGTCGCATGTGGTAATTCAGAATTATGGCGCAAGCTGCTGGAGGAAATAGTTGAAATTCACCAGATGCACCCTAAGATATACATGTGTTGGTAAAAGTGAAGTGCCCGAGGAATATGTGGGACAGGATGGCCCAGGGAGTGTGGGATGGTACCTGGGCAACTACCGGGAAAGCCAACAATGAAGAAAGATATCGCTCTTTTAAAGGGGAAGTGAGGCAGCGACTGGAGGGAGGTGAGAGTAACTGGGGCGCAATAATGGCAGTGATTCAAAAAGCTGAGGAGACAGCCATGGATTATGCAGAATGTAAATATCGAGTGTACGAGGAGTATTCGGGGTTGGATAATCCAGGGAGGGATGACCAAGTCTTCCTGAAAATGCTGAAGGAAGGCCTGAGCTCAGACCACCAGGATGTTTTAGATTTAGGCCAAGATGTTTTAGATTTAGGCATAACGGAGGGGTCGACTGCTGTGCGAGAGTTTTGTGTGCCAGTGAGATAGACCAAAGAAAGTGCAAGAGAAATCGTAAAGTGGCTATAGTGGATGCAGCTGCTGTGATGTCCCAGAGAGTTTGTTTTGCTTGTCAGCAACTAGGGCACGAAGGGAGGAATCGCTGGAATAGACGTGGGAGGGTAAAGGAGTTGATATGCTACAGGTGCGGCCTATTGGGGCATGGTTGGAGGCAGTATCTAAAAAAGAGGAAAGAAAAATAGGTGAACGTCACAGCAGACACACAATCTCTCAACCCATTGGTGCTCAGTCTCACCATCGATCAGATCAAAGAGCTAGTAAAGACGGTTCCTAGGTCAGAAAAGGATGTGGCAGTGGTCTCCACTGCCAGCGCTGGTGACCCGTGGATGAACACAACAGCATTGTTAGGGGGGATGACAATGCAATATGTTAGTGGACACAGGGCATCGGTATCAATAACAGACCTACCCTTGCCAACGACCGGACAGGCCAGTTATATCAGGGGTGTAGGAGGGAAAACAGTGAAAGCAGAAAGAAGTGAGTCACATATACTAGAAATTGGGGGAATGCACCTTCCAGTGTATTTCTGGTAAAGCACTATCCTTGGAATAGACATCCTAAGGGAAGCAGGAGCTGTTATAGATTCGGGAAAGGGAGAAATAATATGGACAGGTCAGGGGCAGCGAACACGTACAACCAATAGAATACACAACCTGGCTAGCATAGTCGCAACTGCCCCGGTCACCAGAGACTGGAGCCAGGATGGTTTCTATGGGGTACTTTGTCAGCAGTTACCAGCAGTGTGGGCTACACACAAGCAAGATTGTGGTCAAGTAAAGATAAACCCAGTTAAAATAGAGGAGGGTCTGTATAAAACCCATATGCAGTAGTCTATAAAAACTGACACAATGATAGCTGTCCAGGGTATAGTGAAGGAACAAAAACACCACAGGATACTCAGAGAGACTGCAACCACTACTAACTCGCTTATATGGCCAGTAAAGTCCAGTGGATCATATCCATTAACAACAGGCTATACCGCCCTTAAGACCATTCCGAGATTGCATCCCATAGTGGTGGGCCCTGTAACAATCCTGAATGGCTTGTCTCCAGAACAGAAAGCTTTTCCAGTCCTTCCGGCGGCAGACATTACTGTGACAAAGGCAGTAGAGGAACAAGAGGTAATTGAAATTGCAAGTGTGCAGGAAGGAACGAGAAAAGCCAGTTTAATAAAATTATATGAAGAGGTGGAGGCAGAAGAGAAGGAAAAATGGAGGAGAAAAGGGGCAAAGGAGGGACCAGATGGGTGCTGGACACACGGGGAGGAAAGAGTCACGGTGGCCACACCCTGTATTAGGCAGATACTACTGAAGTTATATCATGGGGCGATGCATCAGGGAAGGCAGAGCATGATCACAACCCTCCGGCAGGACTAGTGCTGGCCAGGGATGGGCGGGGATGTTGGGAAATTCTGCTGCCGTTGTATCATTTGTGCACAGCGTAACCCTGGTAAGGACAGAAAGCTACAGCTGGCAAATCAGCCTCGGCTGAGGGGACCCTGGGAAAACATCCAGACAGACATCACAGGGTCCCTGCCAAATAGCAGGGGGAAAAGTTACTGTCTAGTAATTATGGATCACTTCACCCGGTGGGTAGAGGCTTTCCCAACAAGGGACTGCATCGCCCGCACTGCTGCATGGATCCTAGTTCAGGGGAACCCAGTTCAGGTGGATTCAGATCAGGGAGCACATCTCATGGGGAAAGCGATGAAGGAAATGTGCCGACTGCTAGGGATTCGACAACGGTTCCACGTACCCTACCACCCCCAGAGTTCAGGGATGGTAGAAAGGATGAACCAAACAATCAAGAATGGATTAGCCAAAGCTATAGCTGAGACAAGAAAGACATGGGTTGATGTATTACCAGGAATCCTGATGAGATTGCGCGCAACCCCGAACCGCACGTTGGGTCTCAGCCCCTACGAATTATTGATGGGGCGAGCAATGCGACTCCCTTATGGGGTAATTACGCGTTGCAGGGAGCCTGGGGCTTACAGGGATAGAATGACCCAATATGTGAAATACCTTTGTAACCAACTTAAAGTGTTGAAGGACCAAGCAAAACAACAGCAGCGAATCGCTGATCAGAGAGAGCCAGAGGGAAAGGGGATAGTCCTTCCACAGCCCGGCGACCAAGTCATGGTGAGGGTGCTGCCGGAAAGGCCAGGGTTTGCCCCCAAGTGGATAGGACCACGGACGGTACTCTTAACCGATGATATGTGTGTCTGTGTGCAGACTTGACAACGCACCCAGTGGAAACACTGGACCCAGGTTAAAGCATATGACTCACCCTCTTGTTGCTCCCACAGACAGAGCGGGTGACCAAGTGTACCCAGTAACCATGTAATTACAGAAAACCTAAGAGAGGAACACCAGCTGGCCATGCCAGACCTGACCACAGCTGATGAAAACATACCCGGAGAAAACACAAGAGCAGAAAATGTTGAGACTGTAGCAGAAGACACTGACAGTGTGTTGGAAAACCATGAAAAGCCTGCTAAAGTGTGATGATGATGGTAATCTGTAAGGAAGGCTGGTTGCTGAAGTTTAACAGCATAGAATAGAAAAATATTGGAAAATAGATGGGGAGGGATTTTTAAGTTAAAGCAGAGGCAGCAAGTTCCACAACTTCTATGACATTTCAGACTGCACATGGCATCTGAAAGCAGTCACACCCAGTCTGAGGAGCTGGGCCCTTTGAGCAGCTGAGCCAATAATTGACTGGACAGTTAGGAAGAGGGTGCCACCGGGGAGAGGTCCTTGCAGACAATTACGTAGAGGCCACCCCAACCCATTTCTGTACATCGATGAGAGAGCCCGTGGGTGCTCCTGGAAAAAGAGTTTCAGCGACCAGAGAATGAAGGGCTGAAGACAAAGAAATGTGATTAAGCTGCAGTCAGCCTGCAGGGAAAGGGCTAACAGGCACACGAAAGAAGCTGCATTTCTAAAGAATTGTTCAAATTTCTGGAATGCCTCTCTGCTTAACATTTGGTAGGTAGTGATTAGGGAATGCTAGATATCGAGGCACACAAAAATTGGGGGGGGGGGGATTTTCGAGGCAAGGCGTTTTTGCTGCCCTATTTGAGTAGATCCTCCTAGGTTGGCCTTTGCTGGTACAAATTTATTTTGTCCAGGAGGGCCAAGAGGAGGGACTGTTAGAAGAATTTTTGGACTTAGATCATTTATGCTTAGCAAATGGCTTTGGCGACCAATCTTCTGTTCCATGACAAAAACTGTGAATACCAGAATCCCAGTCCATTTGTAACAATGGATTTCGTAAAAGCTGTGAATACCAGTTCAGACACCGCTGGCACCTGCAGGATGGATGTGTGAAGTTTGTATGTAGTTTTGAAGACAGCATTAACTATACTTTGTAAATATGGATTGTCCTTCAAAAGAAAGCATTGTCTATACTTGTAAATATGGAATTGTCCTTTGTGTTTAGCAAATAAGTATCGAGTCAGCTTTGGGCTAGCAGACCTTTCCACCGAAAGCGTCTCGGTATGATGATGCCTGCTGTACCTGGTTTTGTCGAATAAAGAAGCTGCTTTGTATCTACCAGTAACTCTCTTTCCGGTGATTTCAATCACACAACAATGTTGATACCCACCTGTTTAATCTTCAAGTAGCTTGCAATGTGCTGGCATACCTTAGCGTTTCATTTTAGCCTTTCTTGGTGTGGTATAATTCTCTCTCATTGGGATAGAATAGCATTTTGACTTTTCCTTGTTCTGGTTTATCAGTCATATAATGCAAACTTTCCCTTGCACTGTTTCATTATTTCAACAAATTATTGTTTGGAAATCCAGCAGATCAGGCTTACTTGCGCCTTTGTTCAACTAAACCACATGACTCAATCACTTGCCGCAGGTCGTTTTCTCATTTTGGGAGATCACATGTAGTGTTTGACATTCTGATTCAGACATGATATCTAAATGTCACAGTTTCATCAACCCATACCTTTAACACAATGTCTCAGTTTCTTGCCCTTCTACCAATAATCTTGAAAAGAGTACATTATTCAATCTAGCAAGAAGCACTTTACTAAATAAAAGAAAGCCACGTTACAGTGCTCTCTAACACTGCAGACTTCTTAACTAAATAAAAGCTTCTGGTGTCAGGGAACACTGCAATGGAGCAGCTTGCTTACTGAGAGCCAGGCAGACTGTAGCAGGCAGCAGACAAAATAATGCTGCAATACAAAGAGAGGTTGCTCACATGCAATGGTTCTTAAAGTGGTACCGAATAATAGGCCGTAAGTTACAAACACAACCGTATCTTAGATTAGTTTTTCAGGGATTCCTGGCTTAAAAATCAATAACCCATCACATTACGCACTGAAACGGCATTGCATGGTGATCCATGCCAACCTGTCACGCTGATGAGTGTTAAGTATCTGTGACATACCTTGGACAAACCCTTAAGTGGGGTAGAGGGACCATTCACTGTGAATTGCTGAGTATTTTTGCTTTTACTCAGAATCAAAATCAAGTTTAATATTACTGGCATATACCGTAAAATTTGCAATGCAGAGCAATACATATCAATAAAAATCTAAAATTTACAGTAAGGAAAAATGCATATATATAAATTGAATTAAATAAATGGTGACGGAGGGGATGAAGCTGTTCCTAAAAAAATGAATGTGTGTCTTTAGGCTCCTGTAACTCCTCTTTGATGGTAGCAATGAGAGAGGGCTGAAGATCTATCCTGGGCCCAACATTCTCTGTTAGTTCTAGAGACTGCTGTGCATTGAAATCCCAGATCAGCAGTTTCTGAGATACTCAAACCACTCTGCTTGACATCAACAATCAATCCCCTGACAAAGTCACTTAGACCACATCTCTTCTCCATTCTGGCATGTAGTCTGAACAACCACTGAACCTCTGAACTATGTTGTATGCTTTTATGCATTGAGTTGCTGCCACATGATTGGCTGATTAGATATTTGCATTAATAAGCAGGTATACAGCTGTACCTAATAAAGTGGCCACTAAGTGCATTTCCAAATCAAAATGGCAAGTTACTTGAACTCTCATCTGGACAAGTGATGAATGTACATTTATGTTCCTGATTTGTGCCCTGTGGAAGATGGGAAGGTTTTCTGGTGATAGGAAACATGCTGCAGGATACCATACCCACCTACTTTCCTGCAACAACTATGGTTACCTGACTGGTTTCTAACCAATGGTTGCCACAATGCCGATGATAGGATGTCAACAGTGATAATGTCAGTCATTTTCAAGCACAGATGATTGGACTCATTGTTGTTTGGACATGGTCCATGTTTGATATTTCTGAAGTATCTGTGTACATACATCTACTGATGCTTCTGGACACATCTTCAGTGATGTTCCTGGAATCATCGGGTGTTTCGGGTCTTTCAACATCATACAACCTCCTCCAGGTGACCCAGCCGGGGCTGATCAGACCCCAGCTTGTGTACAGATGGCTAGCTGCTTATGACTCCATGGCTCCCCTCTTTTGAGCCTGAATATTATGTGAAAATATTGACACAATATTTTGAGTTCAAAATACATCCTTTCTGGATTCATTTTCAGGAATTTAATCAACAATTTCTTTAAGCAAATAAATCATCTAAAAGACACAATTGGGGTATCAACGAGGTTGCAGCAACAGTGATTTACAACATAATTCGTTAGCCTGTCTTGATAAACAGAGAACAATTCACAATACTGCTTCTCAGTCCAGGATGCAAGATGTTATTTTATTCTAAATAATTAACTAAGCATTTATGCAACAATTTAGATTATGTACCAGTTGAAGACTGCTTGCCAGAGCACACAGAATAAAACTTAAAGCCTTAAGGTCAGTATCTTCAAAACAATGGTCCAGTGATGCTTTAACTGGCTTAACGTCAAGAGACAATTATGAAGCACTGGCAGAAATGATTCCCTGTGGAGTATTATTTTACCTCTTCAGTAGCTTTCCACATAATGAATACAAGTAGCAGTAATACAGCCCAGCCTTCCTGAAGATAAGGAAGCTTCAAGCTACCAATATGTTGATAGTGAACATTTCAGGAAACATTATGCTGGAAGAAGAGAAAGAAAAATAACAAACTGAAGCAAGAGATTTAAATGGCAAAGATGCTATATTACAGCAGCACCAATAATCATTAGAGAGTTGTGGCAGTGAAGAAAGTCATATTGCTGCAGGGTAGTACAACCTTGTCTCTACACATTGAAATGCATACACACAATGCTCTGTATCAACTTCATACTGCCGCTGAGGTTTTTTAATGGTTGGAAAGAATCAGATTTGCTCCCCCAGTGGCTCTGTAGGTTCATTTAATGCATAGCTAAAAGCCCAAGAAGAATAGTTCCAGGGAAACTGATCTTTGTTGCAACAGTGACATGAATGCTACAGTTTGTCTGGGGAAAGAACTGTTTGAAGAAACAGCAGGTTTTCTGTCCCTGACAACTCCAGTGAGCCCAGTAAAACCAAATAGTGCAGCTGACAAGTGAAGTTATTATTGGGGGTCAACTGTTATGTCTCCATGGTTGAATATCATTAGAACCATAGAAACATGTTCAGACCATCATCCCTGTACTAGCTATTTGCTGGATGGGTCCAATATTGATCGATTGTCTCAGTTAATCTCCCAGAGACACAAGAAGCTGCAGATGCTGGAAAGTGGATCAACAAACAATCTGTAGGAGAAACTCAACAGGCCAAATAACATATGTGGGGGGGATAGGAACTGTCAACATTTTGGATCAAAAACATCAACAATTCCATTCCCACCACCATAGGAAATGGTTCATCATCTCAAATCTCTTTTTAAAATTACAGTTACCATTTTTATATCAAGCTAGTAATCTAAACTGTAGTTATAGTAGTTGACATTCAAAATTGAACAATAAACTCCATCATGTTGTTTATACACAAGACTTTCACGTAAGTGTCCATTTGCTCCTCAGTTTCAGAATTGTTCTCACTACTTTCCAAATAACATACATTTGTATCAAATTTTAGATTCTGAACTATATGTCCAACTTCAAATGATCCATATACTCAACAAGAAAAACCACCTACTACATGCCACAATGACCCTTTCTCCAATCTGAGAAATACAGATAAACTCATTTAGTTTCGTGAGGAACAACTTTTTTATTTTCTTTCACAACATGCATCTGAACTGTATAACAAGGCTAATGAGATACCGTATCAAGTACCTTCTGAAAATCTGCACACATATTTATTGCTTTCCTATTAATTATTTAATCCATCACCTCTTCAGAAAACAAACTGTTAGATTTCTTAAACATTTGCCTTCAATAAATCCATATTGGATATCTTTAACAAAGTCATACAGAAAGAGTGCGGAGGAGATTTACAAGGATGTTGTCTGGATTGGCAAGCATGCCTTATAAGAATAGGTTGAGTGAACTCGGCCTTTTCTCCTTGGAGCGGTGGAGGATGAGAGGTGACCTGATAGATGTTACAAGATGATGAGAGGCATTGATCAGGTGGACAGTCAGAAGCTTTTTCCCAGGGCTGAAATGGCTGACACAAGAGGACACAGTTTTAAGGTGCTTGGAAGTAGGTACAGAGAAGATGTCAGGGGTCGTTTTTTTTAAGCAGAAAGTGGTGAGTGCATGGAATGGGCTGCAGGCAACGGTGGTGGACGCAGATACAATAGAGTCTTTTAAGAGACTCCTGGATAGGTACATGGAGCTTAGAAAACTAGAGGGCTTTGGGTAACCCTAGGTAATTTATAAAGTAAGTACATGTTCTGCACAGAATTGTGGATTGAAAGGCCTGTATTGTGCTGTAGGTTTTCAATGTTCCTACACATAATTGTCTAATACACACAAAATGCTGAAGGAACTCAGCAGGACAGGCCAAAGGTCTCAGCCCAAAATGTCAACTGTTTGCTCTTTACCATAGCTGCTGCCTGATCTGCTGAGTTCCTCCAGCATTTTGTGTGCATGACTTTGAATTTCAGCATCTTCAGATTTTCTGCTATATATAATTGTCTATTCATTTATTCTTAAATTATGGCATGTTGAGATTTTCTCTATATTCCAATGATGTCTTCTGCTGAAAAGGAAATGAATATGTTTTACCTGATCTATGTATAAGAGATTAACCTGTGGAATTATAACCCTGAGAGTACTAACACATTCAGGAGAGAACAGAGAGGCAGGATATGAATGAGAAAAAAATGCAGCAACAAATGTCAATAGGGAACAGCAAAGCAACAATATAGGGCTTAAACACAGAGTTATATTGTCAAGATCATTTGTGGAAAAAAAAACAAAATATAATTAGACCAGATGTACTAGAATTCACTCCATACAGCTGTAACTTATGGTATTGGTAAAAAGAATGGGGTCACAAGAAACAACAGCTTCTTCTCGACTGCCGTCAAGTTCTTGAACTGACCCGAAAAACCCAACACTACCTTGGACCATATTTTTTGTTCTCTTTCTCTCAATTTGCATTGGTATCATTATATTTAAGTTGGTGTCTTTTTGTCATGTAAGTTGAGATTTTATTACCTTATTTTAGTGATATTTGACCTATGCTGTACTGCTGGTGCACAAAGCAATTTTCAATGTCATTTATTCTCTGTGTATGCATGCCTATGACAATAAACTTGAATGTGAAATCCTCATTGGTACTATAGAAGAAGATATATTAAGCCTTCATTAGAAAAGAGATACTGAAAGGATAATGGATAATAGCTGAGCTAATTAATAGATAATGTCCTGATCTGCTGATGCATATAGAGTGCAAGAGTGCACTTCCTACATTGGTCTCCTTCACAAGAAAATTATCTTGAACAGGTTACACCAATCTGGATTTGGACTATGGCAAATGTTCCCGCCAACAATGAAGGAACACAACTTTATCAATCACCTCCAGGTTTTGTGTACCTATTTAAAGGATTTTGAAACATCCATCAAAGTCACTAATGTCTAAGTATTGTACTGAGAATTATATGATGTATTCTTTAACCAGCCATTAGCAAGTGGAAATTTATTTACGACATGATTCACTGATCTTTGTCCAAAGGACAGACATGCCTGAATTAAGCCACATTTCCTTACGATTTATACTTTTTCTCTGACCCAGCAAAGTTATTCAATATATTTATTTAACTATTTAAATGTGCACAGCCATACTAGATGGTACTTGGAACGAATTTCCTGGGACAGCAATTTATATTCTTGCATCTCTCAGATGAAGAAATATTATCTAAGGAATCAACACCATTGTCAGCAGAGGGATTTACAAGTTGTTCATTATTAATGACTTACTATTGAAAGCTTATATCTGTAAAGCATTCCTCTTTTCTTCAATCACAGTTGAGTTACTACAATACATCCTCAGGCCGCAGAGCTTTTATAGAACATAAATGATAGAACATAGAGTAGTACAGCACAAGAAAAGACCTGTCAGTCCACCATGTCAGGATCAGACTTACTGTCACTGACTTGTATGATGTGAAATTTGTTGGTTTGTGACAGCAGTTGAGTGCAATGACATAAAATTACTACAAATCACAAAAATAAATAAATAATGCAAAAAAAAGACGTCTCTGCTGACCAAGATGCTAAATTAAACTAAAACTAAAACTATCTAATGGCACATGATGGATATCTCTCCATTCACTGCTTCCAACAGCAACCCCAGCAACCCCAGCAACACGCTCCTGGCACCTTTGAAATTCGGTTAAACAAACTTATCCAGCATATCTTCTTTAAACTTCCCCACCTCAGTTTAAAGCTTTGTCTTCCAGTATTTGACATTACTATGCTTGAAAAAAGTCTCTGATTATCTACCCTATCTATTTGTCTCACAATTTCATCAACCTCCTTGAGGTCTTCCCTCAGTCTTCACAATTCCAGGGAAAACAATCTAAGTTTGTCAATACAAGGAAATCTGCAGATGCTGGAATTTCAAGCAACACACAGAAAAGTTGCTGGTGAACGCAGCAGGCCAGGCAGCATCTCTAGGAAGAGGTACAGTCGACGTTTCGGGCCAAGACCCTTCGTCAGGACTAACTGAAAGAAGAGCTAGTAAGAGATTTGAAAGTGGGAGGGGGAAAGGGAGATCCAAAATGATAGGAGAAGACAGGAGGGGGAGGGATGGAGCCAAGAGTTGGACAGTTGATTGGCAAAAGGGATATGAGAGGGTCATGGGACAGGAGGCCTAGGGAGAAAGAAAAGGGGGAGGGGGGAAGCCCAGAGGATGGGCAAGGGGTATAGTGAGAGGGACAGAGGGAGAAAAAGGAGAGAGAGAAAAAGAATGTGCGTGTGTAAGTAAGTAAGTAAATAAATAAATAACAGATGGGGTACGAGGGGGAGGTGGGGCATTAGCGGAAGCTTGAGAAGTCAATGTTCATGCCACCAGGTTGGAGGCTACCCAGACGGAATATAAGGTGTTGTTCCTCCAACCTGACTGTGGCTTCATCTTTACAGTAGAGGAGGCCGTGGACAGACATATCAGAATGGGAATGGGACGTGGAATTAAAATGTGTGGCCCACCACTAAGCACATTCCCCCCCCCCCCACTTTCCATAGGGATTGCCCCTTACGCGATTCCCTTCTCCATTCGTTCCCCCCCCAATCCCTCCCCACCGAGCTCCCTCCCGGCATTTATCCTTGTAAGCAGAACAAATGCTACACATCCTCTTACACTTCCACCCTCACTATCATTCAGGGCCCCAGACAGCCCTTCCAGGTGAGGCGACACTTCACCTGTGAGTCAGCTGGGGTGATATACTGCGTCTGGTGCTCCCTATGTGGCCTTCTATATATTAGCGAGACCCGACGCAGACTGGGAAATCGTTTCACTGAACACCTACGCTCTGTCCGCCAGAGAAAGCAGGATCTCCCAGTGGCCACACATTTTAATTCCACATCCCATTTCCATTCTGATATGTCTATCCACGGCCTCCTCTACTGTAAAGATGAAGCCACACTCAGGTTGGAGGAACAACACCTTATATTCCGTCTGGATAACCTCCAACCTGATGGCATGAACACTGAATTCTCAAACATCCGCTAATGCCCCACCTCCCCCTCGTACCCCATCTGTTATTTATCTATCTATCTATCTATCTATCTATCTATATATTTATTTATTTATTTATATACACACATTCTTTTTCTCTCTCTCCTTTTTCTCCCTCTGTCCTTCTCACTATACCCCTTGCCCATCCTCTGGGCCTCCCCCCTCCCCCTTTTATTTCTCCCTAGGCCTCCCATCCCATGATCCTCTCATATTCTTTTTGCCAATCAACTGTCCAGCTCTTGGCTCCATCCTTCCCCCTCCTGTCTTCTCCTATCAATTTGGATATCCCCCTCCCCCTCCCACTTTCAAATCTCTTACTAGCTCTTCTTTCAGTTAGCCCTGACGAAGGTTCTCGGCCCAAAATGTCGACTGTACCTCTTCCTAGAGATGCTGCCTGGCCTGCTGCATTCACCAGCAACTTTTCTGTGTGTTGCTAAGTTTGTCAATCTTTCCTTGCAGTTAATATCTCTCATCCACATGGCATCCTAGTGAACCCCTTATGAACCTACTTCAAAACTCCACATCCTTTATCTAATGAGGCGGCCTTAACCACAAATAAGTATTGTGTTTGTATAATGTGCAGCCTAACCAAGATGTTGCCGGTAGGACCAAGATGGTGCCGGTGAACCATGGCAGCATTCTGCAGACCATGTACAAAACTTCTAAATATACCTCTTTTCAATTGCCCTCACTGCAAACTGCAGCAAGTAATTTCCCTTTAAGGACTGTACTTTTGAATCGACTTAATGAACTGTAGATTTCACAATCTTCTGAAGGATTCAACAGACTTAACTCTCAAGCAAGCAGTTATGGCACCTTTAAGCAGACGAAAGTTCATTGGCATGGCCAGAAGTGAGGCATGATGGTCGGGGTGGGGGGTGGGGTGGGGTGGAACTCCAAGCCAGGCAGAGGACCCCGCTACCCAGTATCTTGTTAACAAATGCGCAATTGTTGGAGAACAAAATTGAGGACCTGATGGCAAGATTGCTTTATCGAAGGGAAATGAGGGACTGTTGTGTTCCGTGTTTTACTGAGACATGGCTTACTCAGTGAACACCAGATATGGTGATAAGCCCGAAGGTTTCTTGAAGCATGGGATGGACCAAGCTGTTGATTTGGTAAAGGCAAAAGGTAGAGATGTGTGTATCATGATAACCTCTGTGTGGTGCACCAATGTGGCTGTTTTGTTGCACTCATGTTCCCTGGAACTTGAACACCTAACAATCAAATGTTGACCAGTCTATTTGCCAGGTGAGTTCTTAATGATCATGACTACAGTCTACACAACACCAGCGGCTGACTATTATCGAGCACTTGAGATACTGCATGACACCATCACCAAACAAGAAACAGTCCACACTGACACATTTCAAATCATAGTTGGGGATTTCCATCAGTCTTGATTCAAGAAATCCTGGACCAAATACCATCAGCATATAACCTGCAGCACCAGAGGTCTCAACATACTACCACTATTATACTAAGATAAGGAATGCCTACCATTCCATGTCTAGACCACGTTCAGGAAATCTGATCACTTGCCTGTCCTTCTTCTACCTGCATACAGGCAGAGGCTAAAGAGTAAGGCTTCAGAGATTAGGACAGCAAAGAGTTGGTCATGGGAGGCAGAGGAGCACCTATGGGATTGCATTGAATCGGTGGACTGGCCGGTGTTCAAGGACACATCTGTGGATTAGAGTGTATACACCACGGTTGTCCTGGACTTTATAAAAATAGTCATAGACAAGTCTGTCCTCACAAAATCATTCAGAGTCTTCCTCAGTTAGAAGCCCTGAATGAACCATGAGGTCCTCAATCTGCTGAGGGCCAGATCAAAGGTATTCAAGTCTGAGGACAGAGAAAGAGGTCCAGGCACGATCTCTGGAAAGCAATATCAGGGATTAATTGGCAATTCCTGGCTAAACTTGAATCAATGATGGACATTTGGCAGGGCTTGAATGCTATCACCTCTTACAAAGTGAAATCAAGCAATGTACTGCAGGTGACAACACTGTTTTGCTTCCAGATGTGCTTCATGCCTTCTATGCTCTTTTTGATCATCAAAACATGGTGGAATTATCACAAACTCCCATAGACCCCAATGACCCTGTGATTTCAGTCAACTGACTGCAGTGTTCACTGAGATCTTTAACCTCTCGCTTCTGCAGTCTGAGGTACCCACGTGCTTCGAGCAGGCTGCAATGCTACCATAGCTTAAGAAGAATGTGGTAACTTGCCTCAATGGCTATCATCCAGTATTACTTACATCAACAGTGATGTAGTGTACTGAGAGGTTGCTGATGAAACATATCAACTCCTGTATGAGAAGCAAATTGATTCCACTCCAGTTTGTCTATCAGCACAACAGGTTCAAAACAGATGCTATTTTATTGGCTCTTCACTCAATCCTGGAACATCTGGACTGCAAACATGCATAAATCAGATGCACCTTATCAACTACAGCTTGTATTCAATATTATTATCCCATCAAAACTAATCAATAAACTTCAAGACCTTGGCCTCAGTATGTCCTTGTGCAATTGGATCCTCAATTTCCTCACTTGTAGACCCCAGTCAGTTCAGATTGGCAAAAATATCCCCTCCACAATCTCCATCACCACAGGTGCACCACAAGGCTGCCTGCATCCCCCCCACCCCCCAACCCCTGCTCTATTCGCTTTACACTTATGACAGTGTGTTTAAGCACAGCTCCAATCCCATATTTAAATTTGCTGATGACACCACTGTTATTGGTTGAATCAAAGTTGGTGACAAATTAACATATAGGAGGGAAATTGAAAATCTGTCCGAGTGGTACCACATTAACAATTTTTTACTCAATGTCAGGAAGATCAAAGAGCTGATTATTGACTTCAGGAGGAGGTAACCAGAGATCCCTGAGGCAGGCCTCATTGGAGGATCAGAGGGAGAGAGGCTCAGCACCTTTAATTTCCTTGGTGTTATCATTTTAGAGAACCTGTCGTGGCCCAGGACATAAGTGCAATTATGAAGAAAGCATGGCAGGGTCTCTACTTCATTAGAAGTTTGGGAAGATTTGGCATGTCATCTAAAACTTTGACAAACTTCTATAAATGTGTGGTGGAGAGTGTATTGACTGGCTGCATCACAGCCTGGTATGGAAACACCAGTGCCCTTCAATGGAAAAGCCTACAAAGTCGTGGATATAGTCCAGTCCATCATGGGTAAAGCCCTCCCCACCACTGAGCACATTTACGAGGAGAGTTGTCTGGGGAAAGCAGCATCCATCAATAGGGACTCCCACCACCCAGCTCATGCTCTTTTTTCACTGCTGCCATCAGGAAGAAGACACAGGAGTCTCTGCACTCACACCATCAGATTCAGGAGATTTTGGATAACTTCACTTAACTTCACTTGCCCCATCACTGAAATGCTCCTACAACCTATGGACACACTTTCAAGGACCCTTCACCTCATGTTCTTAATAACCATTACTTTATTATTCATGATTATTTTTTACTTTTGTATTTGCCTAGTTTGTTGTTTTTTGTACACTGGATGTAGTAGATGAAGTCTTTTATGGTTATTGGATTTATTGAGTAAGCCTGCAAGTAAACAAAGGTTGTATATGGTGACATATATGTACTTTGAACTATAATCTAACTAAATTCTTAAAGAACAAAAACTAATCGAGAAATTAGCCAGGATTCCAGGAACAGTATGCCGCTTAATTGGGACAGGAGACTGTTGCTGAACAGTTTCTAACTAGCATCAGTTGCTTAGAATGAACAGTTTTTAAATAGTGTCATTTGCGTAGGGTTGCACCCAAAAAGCAGTGATTTTTGTCATTGATAGTTGGCGAAGAAAAAGCAGCAAGACAATTCAGAACCGTTTTGCTCACTGCGTTTTCAAACATTCAGGCTTGCAGATGCCAGAAACAGTCGGGAATGAAAATGAAGTTATTTCGCTACTTCAACAAGTTAGGAATGACAAAGAATTTGAAGGTATCAATAATCATTTTGAATGTTACAATGAAAATGAAGATTTGGAGCATTCAATCGTTGAAAGCATTGTGTGAAGGCAATCCATTACCTGTGCAAGGTGTCTGCACGGATTTTGTTTAACAGTCAATCAAAAGAACACAGCACCATGTTGATTGTCCATCATATCCCAGAATGAAACCTGTGTGGAGAGTTTTTAAAATGGAAAACCCATTGCCCTGGGATAATTCCACTCTCTCGACCTAGGAAGTCACTGGGTCATGTGGTATGAATAGTCAACACAAACTGGGGACTTCCTTGGTTACAGTGGATAATCGTGACTTTCTTTATGCCTTATCATGCCCTTACTCTCCTCAAAGTGTTGTAGAACCACTTTCTTGACCATCGGATCTTACTGCTTATCTCATCCACTCAGTCCGCCAGAGCTGACTTCACATGCTAGGACAGGCATGTCCCTTTCAGGCCCCCTGGTTAACATCATCTGGTTTAGCCTGCCTTTTGAAGCAGTGTACCAGGCTGTCACATATAAACAGTTACTTGGAGCCACAAATGAGCACTGAGTGTCTGAAGGGAACCAAGGGTGGGTAAGCTGCCTGAGAATGGATGTTCAGCAGACATGCTACCTACCCCACCTCCGACCGCCAGACACCCCTTTATAGCAGCATAAACCTGATGAATTCCTCTGTTGCTAATGAATAGAACAAATACACAGTTTTATAGTACTGCTGTAGCATTGGAGTGTTCTAATTTGTTCTGCATTTTATTTAAATGCATAATTTGTTACTCCGTTAATGGTAGTTTGTCCTTTTTTTTAAACCTTTTTAACTGTTTCCATGAAACCTTTTATATGGGGTATAGCCTCTGGGATTACCTGGAGAGACAAAAATAAGTGAGACAGCCAAAGTCTGCAGAAGAACTGTGGCAAGTTTTCCAAGATGCTTGGAACAACTTGCCAGCTGACTTTTCTTATTAAACTACACGGCAGTGTACCTAAGAGAATTGATGCGGTTTTAAAGTAAAGGGTAGTCACATTAATTATTGATTTAATTTTGCTTTTTATTGTTTACTGCTCTTTATAGTAATTTTTTTGTTATTTAAAAACTTCACATTTCATTGTTTCTGAAAGCATCTTCGCTTTACAATATTTCTTACATGTGCCTAAGACTTTTGCATCAGTGTGTCAGAGCCATTAGGGGAAAAAAGGATGGGGTTTTGTCACGTCCTTCAGAACAGTGCAGTGACCGGAAAAGTGCACAATATGCCAAGTGCTGTTTAACAAATGATTTGTACAACAAACTGTTGGCTATTGATAGCTGAACAGTTAAGAAGGAAGAATAGCACTTCAGAAAATAAAAACATCCTTCAGTCTGAAGAGATCCAAAGACAACTGTCTGACATCAAGCCCAACATCGAAGGAATTAGTCAGAACAGAAGTGAGTTACTCCATAGTTAACAGACTGGATGCTGGTCAAAGTCAATATTGGTAACAATGCAAAGTCAATCCAAAATATCAGCCTTTTAGCTTTCTCTAACGAATCAATCAAATATGGGGGGAAAACTTTGGTCTTAAATCAAAAGAGAGAACGTAGGTTGGTTGACATCTGATTCAATCAACCACATATTTAAGAGCAAATGGGTGCACTCAGGATTCCATTCTCAAGACTTTGAAACACAGTTTTTATTCAGTCCTGATGAAGGGTCTTGGCCTGAAACATTGACTGCTTACTCTTTTCCATGGATGCTGCCTGGCCTGCTGAGTTCCTCCAGCAGTTTTGTGCGTGTTGTTTCATTTCAAGCATCTGCAGATTTTCTATTCAATAGTTCTTACTATTCATTTCCTACTCCTATCTAGTTTTGATGAGCTGGGAAGGTGCAACAGAGCATGGCAAAGATTATACCCTAGTCAGATTTTATGAAGTCAAAGACAGCACAGAAGCAGAAGAGAGGCCATACAATATAACAAAAAATTAGTGGGAAGCTTTCAGAAACCAACAAAAAGCAACTAAACAAGCCATAAGGAGAGAAAAGAAGAAATATGAAGGTAAGCTAGCCAGTAATATAAAATGGGACACCAAAGGTTTTTTTCCCAGATATATAAAGAGTAAAGAGAGGCAAGAGTGGATATAGGACTGCTGGAAAATGATGCTGAGGAATTAGTAATAGGGAGAAAGAAATTGCAGATAAAATCAATAAATATTTTGTGCCAGACTTCATTGCAGAAGATACCAGCAGTACGTCAGAAGTTCCAGAGTGTCAGGGAACAGAAGTGAGTGAAGTTGCTATTACAAAGAAAAAGGTGATAAGGAAGCTGAAAGGTCTGAAAGTAAATAAGTCACATGGACCAGATGGACTACACTTCAGGGTTCTGAAAGAGGTAGCTGAAGAGACTGTGGAGTGTATAAGACCATAAGATACAGGAGCAGAATTAGGCCATTTGACCCATTGAGTCTGCTCCGTCATTTCATCATGGCTGATCCAATTTTCCTCTCAGCCTCAATCTCCTGCCTTCTCTCCGTATCCCTTCATGCCCTGACCAGTCGAGAATCTATCAACCTCTGTCTTAAATGTACATAAAGACTTGGCCTCCACAGCTGCCTGTGGCAAAGAATTCCACAGATTTATCTCTCTCTGGTTAAAGAAATTCCACCTAATCTCCATACAAAAAGGATGCCCCTCTATTCTGAGGCTGTGTTCTCTGGTCTTAGATTCTCCCACCAAAGGATGTAATGCTGAAGCTTTGTAAGGCTTCAGATTATCATGAGCAGTTTTTGGCCCCTTATCTAAGACTGGATGTGCTGACACTGGAAAGGGTCCAGAAGAGGTTCACAAGAATGATTCCAGAATGAAAAAGGATTAACATAAGAGGGGCCTTTGATTACTCTGGCCTGTATATACAGGAGTTTAGAAGAATGAGGAGGGAACTCATTGAAACCCATTGAATATTAAAAGGCCTAGATAGAGTGAGTGTGGAAAGGGTATTTACAATAGTGGGAGAGTCTAGGACCAGAGTGCTCTGTATTTAATATTTCAGTAATATTTGAGCAATCTAGCGTGTGTATGTATATATATTTCTTTTTCATTTAAATAGTTCCTTACAAGTTATGTGTACAAATACATGAACTGCATATGCCATCATGCTGCCAGGTTTAAAGTAAACATAAAGTTAGACTTGCATTTTGGACTCCCGTGTCTTCCATTGAATGAGTTTAATGTTTTGAAGTTGCAAAGCATAACAGTGGCAACAAAGTACTTTTAAAATGAACCTGATACAACTACCCACATACTGATTCACAGTGAGGAATGGTTGAGTTTAAAAAAAATAGTGCAGCACATGACCTTTGAAAGGGAAGATATGATCAAGTTCACTAAAAAGGCAGAAAATTAAGAATTCATGGCTTCACAAACAGTGAGTTTATTATAATAATCATAAAAAAGAGCAGAAATGGTTGGTTATGTCAGAAAGATGGACACATTCGATTGCTCAACAGGTAACTGGCTCGTATCTACTGAGCTAATTGAACAGTATTTTGAAGCAAATGAAATAGTCAATGAGAAACAAGTAACAACTTTACTAAGTTTAAAGGCATACAATATGCTTCGGTTTAACTGCTCCAACCAAACCAGCTTTGCTACTATAGTGAAAGTAATGCAGGAACATATAGAACCAAAGCCATTGTTCATTGCAGCATGCTTTAGGTCTCATAAGAGGAATCAAAAGGAAGGGGAGTCCATTTCAGCATATCTGACTATATTGAAGAGATTGTCTGAGCATTGTCAGTTCAATGATTGGCTTAATGATGCAGTGAGAGATCGTTTAGTTTGTGGATCTTACAAGAAAGCATTCAAAAATGGCTCCCAACTGAAGTACAACTTACACTTAAAAGAGCAATTGGAATTGCAATATATCAATGTAAATAGCAGACAGCAACACAGCTGAGTTGTAGTCAGGAAAGAAAGTGAGCATGAACAAAATTGCAGCATCTAAACAGAAACGTGCCTGGCTGAGCAAATTATGTTACCATTGTAGGAGAGGCTTACATACACCAGACAAATGTAGATTTAAAAGTGAAGGCATCAGAAAATACTACATACACAGAGTGTGTCAGGCAGATAAAAACACAGAGAAAAGAAAAAGATAAAAAAACTCACAATGTAGTTTCAAAAAGAGCACTAATCGGCAATCTGCTTATAAAAAATCTGTTAATGATTAAAATGACATGGGACTGAGTAGACTTGAGATTTACAATGTGAAAATTAACAATAGACAGGCAAAATGGCTTACACCATAACTGAATGGCAAATTGATTAAAAATGGATTTGGACACCAGGTGGAAGCTCAGCCTTATAGCTACAGGGACATCAAAACTATCCACTGAGCCTATGACTGCTTCACCCACTGAGTCACTGACAGTCTAAATGTAAGACTCATATTTCTATTGGGACTGAAACCAGACTTCGCTTTCATGCAGTGACTGTAACATAGTAAAATGGTCCAAAGCAATTTATCAGCACATCATCAATTGACAGAAGCAGCAAATAAAGATGCAATATGAAGTAATTTCTTGTTTTATCCCTACAATGTAGGCAAATACTAGAACAGAAATATAAACCTGAAATTTGGGAATGTTTTCTCTTATCAACCCTGTGATATGCTCAGTTGATATTCAGCTAAGTTCTGATCACAAAATATCAATTATTCCTGTGAGTAGTTTAGTATACATTTGTGACAGCAAAATTCTGTAACACTATAGTACTCAAAATGCATGAAGTAGATGAAAGACTACATAGATCAAAGGAAGCACCATAAGCACACTAATAACACAAAAGCATCTGGGCAGCTAGTTGCACTTCCATGAAAGACAGCCAGACAACAAAATTGTGATGAACAGCTTTTACACAACATAATAAAGTGTGTACAAAGTGGCAGTAGAAATGCTTCAATTGCACTTTCTCAGAGATTGGCAGAGTTTTCAAATCAAATTTGCACTATACTTTAAAAAATCAGGAGCAAAGTTTTCCTCAGCTTGCTCCAATCAGTTGAAAATTTCTTCTTCAATTTTAGCTGTGATGAAGGAACTAAGTGATGCAATGACCCATTCAACAACTCCTTCGCATTGCTTCTACATTAGTTTTTACTGGACGTCAAGTTTCAGCTTCAGATAGGCTCACCTGGAGTTTAAAACAAGTCGATCTCTCTAGTACAGCATATTGGTTAAAAAAAAACCAGACAAATAGATAAAATAAGCCTGTTTATTGGGGTCTACTGTACTAGAAAAACATGCAAGTCTCTCGGCTTGTGTCTCATGATGTGAATGTGCCTCTGATCAATAGTTTTTTTTAATGCCTTTTTGACCACCTACCTTCAAATAATAAGTATCAGCTACCTACTAAAGGATAATCATTTGATTCAGGGTCTTTCCAACTCTCCAGCCTACAGATCAAAAAAGGACTACTCTAAGGAGCTGGTGGTAGATCTGAGGAGAGCTAAGGTACTGGTGACCCCTGTTTCCATCCAGGGGGTTGTGCGGACATGGTGGAGGATTACAAATACCTGGGGATACGAATTGACAATAAACCGGACTGGTCAAAGAACACTGAGGCTGTCTACAAGAAGGGTCAGAGCTGTCTCTCTTTCCTGAGGAGACTGAGGTCCTTTAACATCTGCCAAATGATGCTGAGGATGTTCTACGGATCTGTGGTGGCCACTGCTATCATATTTGCTGTTGTGTGCTGGGGCAGCAGGCTGAAGGTAGCAGACACCAACAGAATCAACAAACTCATTCGTAAGGCCAGTGATGTTGTGGGGATGGAACTGGACTCTCTCACGGTGGTGTCTGAAAAGAAGATGCTGTCTAAGTTGCATGCATCTTGGTCAATGTCTCCCATCCACTACATAATGTATTGGGGGGGGGAAAAGGAGTACATTCAGTCAGAGACTCATTCCACTGAGATGCAGCACAGAGCGTCATAGGAAGTCATTCCTGCCTGTGGCCATCAAACTTTACAACTCCTCCCTTGGAGCCAATAGGCTGGTCCTGGACTTATTTCATAATTTACTGGCATAATTTACATATTACTATTTAACTATTTATGGTTCTATTACTATTTATTATTTATGGTGCAACTGTAACGAAAACCAATTTCCCCTGGGATCAATAAAGTATGACTATGACTATGACCATGACTACGACTAAGCTACATGCTCAATTCTAGGTTCATCCAAATAGGGAGAAGTAAATTACTATCCCAAAAAGTGACTTAATCTTCTCGGCCATCTCCCTTGTTGTTCACAAGCTACATCAATCCCAGTGATCTGACTTGCGCAAAACTGGAACTTGCATGCAAATAACGTACATCAAAATTTCACTTATCTATGTAATTTATATATTTATACAGAACAATTATATATATATATATTGTGTTAAAAATGCCATCTGTCATCCTGCCATCTGGTAGGAGATAAAGAAACATATTAGCCAAGACTTGCCCACAGAAGGCAAAAGGTGGTTGTAGACGGGTCAGATTCTGCATGGAGGCTGGTGACCGATGGTGTGCCTCGGGGATCTGTTCTGGGATCTGTACTCTTTGTGATTTTTATAAATGACCTGGATGAGAAAGTGATGGGATGGGTTAGTAAATTTGCTGATGACATAAAGGTTGGGGGTGTTGTGGATTGTGGGAAGGTTGTCAGAGGTTACAATGGGACATTGATAGGATGCAAAACTGGGCTGAGAAGTGGCAGATGGATTTCAACCCAGATAAGTGTGAGGTGGTTCATTTTGGCAGGTGAAATATGATGGCAGAATATAGCATTAATGGTAAGACTCTTGGCAATGTGCAGGATCAGAGGGATGTTGGAGTCAGAGTCCATAGGACACTCAAAGCTGCTATGCGGGTTGACTCTGTGGTTAGGAAGGCATACGGTGCATTGGCCTTCATCAATCGTGGGATTGAGTTTAAGAACTGAGAGGTAATGTTGCAGCTATATAGGGCCCTGGTTAGACTTGGAGTATTGTGCTCAATTCTGGTCGCCTCACTACATGAAGGACGTGGAAACCATAGAAAAGGTGCAGAGGAGACTTACAAGGATGTTGCCTGGATTAGGGAGCATGCCTTATGAGAATAGGTTGAGTGAACTCAGCCTTTTCTCCTTGGAGCGACAGAGGATGAGAGGTGACCTGATAGAGGTATACAAGATAATGAGAGGCAGTTATCGTTTGGATAGTCAGAGGCTTTTTCCCAGGGTTGAAATGGCTAACATGAGAGGGCACAGTTTTAAGGTGCTTGGAAGTAGGTACAGAGGAGATGTCAGGGATAAGTTTTTTATGCAGAGAGTGGTGAGTGCATGGAATGGGCTTCCGGCGGCAGTGGTGAAGGCGGAAACAATAAGGTCTTTTAAGAGACTCCTGGATGGCTACATGCAGCTTAGAAAAATAGAGGGCTTTGGGTAAAGCCTAGGTAATTTCTAAAATAAGTACATGTTTGGCACAGCTTTGTGGGCCGAAGGGCCTGTATTGTGCTGTATGTTTTCTATGTTTCTATGTTTCTAAGTCAGTAGGAGTGAAAAACAGCTTTTTCCCAAGGGCTGTTGTGCAGCTAAATAATGGGACATTGTGATCTGCCAATGGCCTTTCAGTTGAAGTCACTTGTTGCATGTAAAGATGGGATTTTTAATTAAGCCATACCGTGTGTATTGTATGCCTGTGTTTTGCATGCATTGGAGTAGCACTGCAATCTCATTGTCTTGAGCAATGATAATAAAGTTCTATTCTATTCTAGATGAGCTGATATCATTTCTGAAACATGAAAGGCTGAAATAATTGGATTTGTACTGAGTTCTGAGCATTGTGATGAGCTTAGATGGAAGTGAAATACTATTCTTCAAGCTTACATTGAACTTTTCTGGAGCAGTATTTCAATAACGGAGAGATCAGAGATGGAGTGAGGTGGGAAATTAAAGTGCCACATGATTGGAAACTCAGTGTTAACAAAGGTGGTCTACAAATAAGTCAAACTAATCTTCCTTTGGTTTCTTCAACGTAGAGCAGGCCAAAACATGAACACTAATAAAATAGACTAGAGTAGGAGTTGTAACTATTGTTTTACCTGTAAGGATAGGATGTTGGGAAGGAAAGAGGTGAAAAGGCTGGAATTTCACCTTGTGTTGTTGTAAGGGAAAGTGCATGGAGAAGGAATGCAGAAGAGTTTGCCAGAACTCAGGAAGGGTTTGGTCCCTTTGGAACGTTGAAAGGAGACAGGATAATGTCTGGTGGAGGAATCTCGTTGAAGAAGGCATAAATTATATTAATGATGTGTTGAAATATGAAGGCTAGCAAAGTGGGAGGTAAGAACTAGGTATTCCTGTCTTTGTCATGGATGGAAGGGATGTGTTGACAGTAGAATTACTGAAAGCAAAGGATGTACAATCGAGAAACTGTCAAATATGACACAGAGAACCTACTTTTTAGGAAAAAAAAGAAGTTATTTCGAAGGCAGTGGTGTGGAATGTCTCATCCTTGGATAACATTATAGAGACAGTTGAATTGGGAGAGTGGATTGGAATCCTTACAGCAAATAGGATAGGAACATGCACAGTCAAAGTAGCTGTGGGAGCCTGTGGATTTATAACGATATTGTTTGCTGGCATATCCTCTTGGGTCAGAGACACAGAGGACAATAAATGGAAGAGTCAAGTATAAGTCACAAAGAAGATGGAGCAGGGCAGAAGTTGGAAGAAAAAAAAACTTCTAGTAACATTTTTGAGTTCCCATATGAGATATTTGCTTATAAAAATAAATCCATTGCACTCTTCATTTTCACAATTCTAATGTTGTTTGTAAGTTAAGTCCAGCTGGAAATGCAATGCCTTCCCTTTCAGCTCAGTCTACTGACCTTGTTCCAAAACGCTATGACTTAACACCACAGTGCAAGTTATTTCCTTCCAAGTAGTTATTCAAAGCAGTTTGAATGAAAGAAGAGAAGCTAGTCGTTCAAATTAGTCAATGTTTTCTGAAAAGTCATAAGTGTGAATTACTTTCTAAATAACCTTATTGAAAAAGCTATTCATTTCTTAATTTATTTCTTCTTCAACAGATACATAAGCATCAAGTGAATTTAACAGTATTTAAGCAATTTTATCCTTACTGCAGCAATGTTGCCTCTAATTTTATTTACAGCTGCATGGACTAACCATCAATCTGAAAGAACAAAGAATATCATTCACGTTTCATAAACTTTTTCTCATCTGTCTTTATTACAAATCCATTGTCTATAAACACCATCCAGATTAATTTTGCAGCCAGATGAAAGATTCATTTTAATCCTCATTAGATCATCCAAATATAATCTGTATCTGGATTTACATTTGATTGAATTCATAATGCAATCTATGGTCACAATCAGCACTAGAAGCTTGAAATATTCCATTGATGCCATCAAGAATTGACAGTTCTTTAAATTCTTTGTTTCTAAGCACGTAATTCAATATATCAATGAAAGACTTAATTGAAACAGTCCTAAACTTTCACAGAAATAACAAATTTTAAATCACACTATTGCTGCAATATTTTTGAGGCCACACTTTCATCAAAGTTTGCAATAGTAACTGAATATTTTTTTTTCAGTCGTACAACATTCCCGTTTCCATATTCAAAATTACTTGTGTTTGCAATAGCAGCAGAGTCAAAAGCTTGCCATTTTCCTCATCAGGAAAGCTATTATCCAAGTGATTACAAACATGTTGAATGAATCGAATAATAGGTGCAGTATTGACGTCAGAAACAAGCAGATCTTCTACTTTGTCATTTCAATAAACGATGTTACCAAGATGAGACCACAACTTGTTAATTTTTGCTTTTGCATACTGCAATGCTTCAATTGTATTCACACAGCTATTCTGAAGGAACTTAGGGTTCACCTTGTCCTCACCTACCACCCCACCAGCTCCGGGTCCAACATATAATTCTCCATAACTTCTGCCACCTCCAAAGGGATCCCACCACCAAGCAATCTTTCCCTCCCCTCTTCTTTCTGCTTTCAGCAGGGATCGCTCCCTATGTGAATCCCTTGTCCATTTGTCCCCCCATCCCTTCCCACCAATCCCCCTCCCAGCACTTATCCTTGCAAGCGGAACAAGTGCTACACATGCCCTTACGCTTCCTTCCTTACCACCATTCAGGACCCCAGACAGTCCTTTCAGGTGAGGCGACACTTCACCTGTGAGTCGGCTGGTGTGATATACTGCGTCTGGTGCTCCCGGTGCGGCCTACTATATATTGGTGAGACCCGATGCAGGCTGGCAGACCATTTCGCTGAACACCTATGCTTGGTCCGCCAGAGAAAGCAGGATCTCCCAGTGGCCACACATTTTAATTCCACGTCCTATTCCCATTCTGCTATGTCTATCCATGGCCTCCTCTACTGCCAAAATGATACCACACTCAGGTTGGAGGAACAACACCTTATATTCCGTCTGGGTAGCCTCCAACCTGATGGCATGAACATTGACTTCTCTAACTTCCATTAATGCCCCTCGTCCCCTTCTTATCCCATCCTTTATTTATCTATCTATCTATTTATTTATTTATTTCCCCCCCCCCCCTTTTTTATCTCTCTCTTTTTTCTCTCTCTGTCCCTCTCACAATAACTCCTTGCCTGCTCTCCATCTTCCTCTGGCTCTCCCCTCCACCTTTCTTTCTCCCTAGGCCTCCCGTCCCATGATCTTCTCCCTTCTCCAGCCTTGTATCCCTTTTGCCAATCAACTTTCCAGCTCTTAGCTTCATCCCTCCCCCTCCTGTCTTCTCCTATCTTTTCGGATCTCTCCCTCCCCCCTCCCACTTTCAAACCTCTTACTATCTCTTCTTTCAGTTAGTCCTGACAAAGGGTCTCGGCCCGAAATGTCAACTGTACTTCTTCCTATAGATGCTGCCTGGTCTGCTGCGTTCCACCAGAATTTTGTGTGTGTTGCTTGAATTTCCAGCATCTGCAGATTTCCTTGTGTTTGCGAATTTACTAAGCAATGCCAGATCTATTGAAACATTGTTAAGGACAGTTGATACATCTCTATATTGTGGATTCGTCAAAATCTTCAGGCAATAGTTGTTGATTGGATCGTGGTATTCATTTGTTGCATTTGCAGTACTGGATCAAAACTTCATAATTACTCATTGAAGTAGCAACTACAAAATGTCTTGTCAGCCATCTTACTTTGTTTAGTTCTCTAAGTGACACAGCATCACATTCTGTGACATTAGCTACTTCTTCTAGCTTTCCTGCAGAAATCTGCAGACGCTGGAAATTCTAGCAACACACACAAAATGCTGGTTGAACGCAGCAGGCCATACAGCATCCATAGGAAGAAGCACAGTAGACATTTTGGGCTGAGACCCTTCGTCAGGACTAACTGAAAGAAGAGATAGTAAGAGATTTGAAAGTCATAGCAGTGTTTCCATATCCTGCATAATTGATACCTTTCTCTACGTGTCATCTAATCCCCAGTCATCCCTGTGTGCAAAACAATGTTGCTCAAGACAGGTGCTTTATTTCTCAGTGAAGAATTTGCCCTGCGTGGCATAAACATCACCATCATTTAAATATCAAGATTGTTGTCGATGCAAAATTTTTTGATTGCTTCACCAAAATTCCTGCTCTGCAGCGACAAAAACTATGTGCGCAGGAACAATTCAGTTACTGGGTGGCCCCACACCCGTGCAGCGTAGGGGGAACAGTGCTGCTAACAGCATGACCTTTTCCTTGGCAAAATTTTACTTTCTAACTAGACTTACATTCTACAAATCATTATTATGGGCATTTAAATTTGACCTGCCCTCCTAAACCTGAGAAAAATGCATCAGTGTCTCAAAATGTTATACACCAAAATCCTTGAGATTTTTGAATGCTCTATTTACCTGCTTTGACTGATGTACCAAATAATTCTCTTAACTGCCAAGATAACTATTTTCATAGTAAATAATGTAAAAAGTAAGATCAATTACATTACTTTCTGTAAGAATACAATTTGGACTAAGAATAATTATGCATCCATCATTGTGATAAAGTCATACATTCAACCAGAAACTGAAAACACAGGGGAAAACATTTTGTCTGTGAAGTTATCAGAGCAGAGAAAGGGAATGTGGCTATTCTGGTATCAACGTTAAAACAGAAATGACTTCACTGGAATACTGCTGAAGCAGCTCACTCACAAGGAAATGAGGCATGTGTGGTGTGAGGGGGGGCAGGTATATCTAGACAGTCCTAATATTGTCAAGTGTAATTTTAAAACAATAATTAGATTAGATTAGATTCAACTTTATTGTCATTGTGCTGAGTACAGATACAAAGCCAATGAAATGCAGTTAGCATCTAACCAGAATAGACAATAGGTGCAGGAGTAGGCCATTCGGCCCTTCGAGCCAGCACTGCCATTCACTGTAATCATGGCTGATCATCCACAATCAGTATCTAGTTCCTGCCTTATCCCCATAACCTTTGATTCCGCTATCTTTAAGAGCTCTATCCATCTCTTTCTTGAAAACATCCAGAGACTTGGCCTCCACAGCCTTCTGGGGCAGAGCATTCCATATATCCACCACTCTCTGGGTGAAAAGGTTTTTCCCCAACTCCGTTCTAAATGGCCTACCCCTTATTCTTAAACCGTGGCCTCTGGTTCTGGACTCACCCATCAATGGGAGCATGCTTCCTGCCTCCAGCTTATCCAATCCCTTAATAATCTTATATGTTTCAATAAGATCCCCTCTCAGCCTTCTAAATTCCAGAGTATACAAGCCCAGTCGCTTCAATCTTTCAATATATGACAGTCCTGCCATCCCGGGAATTAACCTTGTGAACCTATGCTGCACTCCCTCAATAGCAAGAATGTCCTTCCTCAAATTTGGAGACCAAAACTGCACACAGTACTCCAGGTGTGGTCTCACCAGGGCCCTGTACAGCTGCAGAAGGACCTCTTTGTTCTTATACTCAATTCCCCTTGTTATGAAGGCCAGCATGCCATTAGCTTTCTTCACAGCCTGCTGTACTTGCATGCTTGCTTTCAGTGACTGATCTACAAGAACACCTAGATCTCATTGTGCTTCCCCTTTTCCTAACTTGACTCCATTTGGATAATAATCTGCCTTCCTGTTCTTACCACCAAAGTGGATAACCTCACATTTATCCACATTAAACCGCATCTGCCATGCAACTGCCCACTCACCCAGCCTATCCAAGTCACCCTGCATTCTCATAACATCCTCCTCACATTTCACACTGCCACCCAGCTTTGTGTCATCGGCAAATTTGCTAATGTTACTTTTAATTCCCTCATCTAAATCATTAGTATATATTGTAAACAGCTGCGGTCCCAGCACTGAACCCTGCGGTACCCCACTGGTCACCGCCTGCCATTCCGAAAGGGACTCGTTAATCGCTACTCTTTGTTTTCTGTCAGCCAGCCAATTTTCAATCCATGTCAGTACTCTGCCCCCAATACCATGTGCCCTAATTTTGCCCACTAATCTCCTATATGGGACTTTATAAAAGGCTTTCTGAAAGTCCAGGTACACTACATCCACTGGCTCTCCCTTGTCCATTTTCATAGTTACATACTCAAAAAATTCCAGAAGATTGGTCAAGCACGATTTCCCCTTCGTAAATCCATGCTGACTCATTCCAATCCTGTTACTACTATCCAGATGTATTGTAATTCCATCTTTTATAATTGACCCCAGCATCTTTCCCACCACCAACGTCAGGCTAACAGGTCTATAATTCCCTGTTTTCTCTCTTCCTCCCTTCTTGAAGAGAGGAACAACATTAGCCACCCTCCAATCCACAGGAACTGATCCTGAATCTATAGAACATTGGAAAATGATTACCAATGCGTCCACGATTTCTAAAGCCACCTCCTTAAGTACCCTGGGATGCAGACCATCAGGTCCCAGGGACTTATCAGCTTTCAGGCCCAACAGTCTATCCAACACCATTTCCTGCAGTCCATCCATTACCCTAGATCTTTTGGCCACTATTACATCTGGGAGATTGTTTGTGTCTTCCCTAGTGAAGACAGATCCAAAGTACCTGTTCAACTCGTCTGCCATTTCCTTGTTCCCCATAATAAATTCACCCGCTGCTGTCTTCAATGGCCCAATTTTGGTCTTAACTATTTTTTTCCTTTTCACATACCTAAAGAAGCTTTTACTATCCTCCTTTATATTCTTAGCTAGTTTACCTTCGTACCTCATTTTTTCTCCGCGTATTGCCTTTTTAGTTACCTTCTGTTGCTCTTTAAAAGTTTCCCAATCCTCCGGCTCCCCACTTGTCTTTGCTATGTTATACTTCTTCTCTTTTATTTTTATACTGTCCATTACTTCCCTTGTCAGCCACGGCCTCCCCTTACTCCCCTTAGGATCTTTCTTCCTCTTTGGAACGAACTGATCCTGCACCTTCCGCATTATTCCCAGAATCACTTGCCATTGCTGTTCCACTGTCATCCCTGCTAGGGTATTGTTCCATTGAACTCTGGCCAGCTCCTCCCTCATAGCACCATAGATCCCTTGGTTCAACTGTAATACTGACACTTCCGAGTTTCCCTTCTCCCTCTCAAATTGTAGATTAAAACTTATCATATTATGGTCACTACCTCCTAATGGGTCCTTTACCTCGAAGTCCCTGATCAAATCCGGTTCATTGCATAACACTAAATCTAGAATTGTGTTCTCTCTGGTAGGCTCCAGTACAAGCTGTTCTAAGAATCCATCTCGGAGGGACCTCACAAACTCCCTTTCTTGGGGTCCAGTACCAACCTGATTCCTCCAATCTACCTGCATGTTGAAATCCCCCATAACAACTGTAGCATTACCTTTGCGACATGCCAATTTTAACTCTTGATTCAACTTACACCCTACATCCAGACTACTGTTTGGGGTCCTGTAGATAACTCCCATTAGGGTCTTTCTACCCTTAGAATTTCTCAGTTCTATCCATACTGACTCTACGTCTCCTGATTCTATGTCCCCCCTCGTAAGGGACTGAATATCATTCCTCACCAACAGAGCCACCCCACCCCCTCTGCCCATCAGTCTGTCCTTTTGATAGGACATATACCCTTGAATATTCATTTCCCAGGCCCTGTCCACTTGAAGCCATGTCTCCGTTATTCCCACAACTTCATACTTACCAATTTCCAACTGTGCCTCAAGCTCATCTACTTTATTTCTTATACTCTGTGCATTCATATATAACACTTTTAATTCATTACTCTCCTCACCTCCCATATCAATTCCTATTTCACTTGGCCATACTGTACCACCACACACACCACACAGAAATGCAAAGAATAGTGTTATTTACAAAATAACTGCGAATAAAAAGTAAGTGCTACAGCACATAGATATAAAAGTACTGAGACAGTACATTATGGGTGCAATACTGCTTAGTGCTGTGATGTGAGGTTCAGCAGGGTCACAGCCTCAGAGAAGAAGCTCTTCTTGTGCCTGCTGGTGCGGGAGTGGAGGCTCCTGAAGCGCCTACCGGATGGGAGGAGAGTAAAAAGTCCATGGTTAGTGTGAGATGCATCCCTAATAGTACTTTTTGCCCTGCCCAGGCAGTGTTTATGGAAGATGTTCTCAATGGTGGGCAATTGGGTACCGATAATCCACTGGGTAGTTTTCACCACACGTTGGAGTGCTTTGCGGTCCGATACGGGACAATTGCCATACCACACTGAGATGCAGTTGGTGCGTATGCTTTCAATGGTACAGCGGTAAAAGTCCGTCAGTATCCTGGGACAGAGGTGAGCTTCCTTGATTCTCCGCAGGAAATAAAGGCACTGTTGCGTCTTTTTGATCAGGATGGAGGAGCTTAGGGACCAGGTGAGATCCTTGGAAATGTGGACACAAAGGAATGTCAATGTCTATAAGATTAGATCAAAACTGCATGCATGGTCAGCAAGAGAAATGATATAAGAGACAACCACACTCCTCCTAAGATAAAGAAATTTACACTATTGAAGAAGAGTCTACTGCAGTTGAACCTAATTACCTTGAACTACAAAGGAAGGCAAGCTATATAAATGCTTGTCACTTAATGTAATTCTGAAGACAGCTGTATCATGATACTTTTGTAAGCTAGTATTAAAGCTAGTTGTCGAACTTACGACTGAATCAAGTAGAAGTCATTGTTGAAGGGATAACAACCGTATACTGCGACAGTAATGGGAAATTAGTTTACTGTAGAGGGCCCAAGCTACACAGTTCGAAAATAACAAACGGCAAGAGATTTGACAGATTCCAATCCAAAGGGTAAAGAGGGTTAAATGGTTGTGACTGAGTTAGTAAAAAGTAGTAACTCCTCAAGTACACAAAAATAACCACAGCAGGTGCACCAGACTATATTCTACAAGCTGCATACATCTCGAAATAAATCAAGGTTGTTCAGAGCAAAACCCAGAACAATTAAGGGACTTGGTTAAAAAATCTCAAAGGTAAAATTAGTAAACTATTGATTTGTTACAACAAAGAAAGTAGGTTATCAAACTGAAGATCAATAAAGACCATGTGAAAAATGAAGAATTCTACATTTCCTTTGATGCTTTTGTGCTCCATGGTAGAGCGAGAGACATTTCACCCAATAATTCAACATGTCATCTAAAACTTTCACAAACCTCTATGGATGTGTGGTGGAGAGTATATTGACTGGATGCATCACAGCCTAGTATGGAAAAGCTTGCAGAAAACTGGATACAGACCAGACCATCATGGTTAAAGCACTCCCCACCATTAACCACATTTTCATTGAGTGCGGTTGCCAGAAAGCAGCATCCATCATCATGGATCCCCACCATCCAGGCCATGTCTCTTCTTATCACTGGCATCAGGAATTTTATTTTAACAAATGTGCAGACCAACCACTGCTCTAAGCAGGAAATTTTTACATGGCCTGAACACAGTGCGGCACTTTTCTTTTGTAATATGCATACTATGAATACTTAGAATGAAAACTGAAACGTCACCTACTTTTGATTTTATTTATTAATTGAAAGGTATAATAAAATACAGCACAACAAAAAAAATCTTTCCCTTTTCACAAACATTTTCTCATCTTTATTACAAATCGATTGTCCATAAACACTGTCTAACAGACAGGATTAACAAAGGAGAGTCAGTGGATGTGACTATTTGGATTTTCAGATGGCCTTTGACAATGTACCACACATGAAGCTGCTTAACTGGAGAAGAACCCCTGGTATTACAGGAAAGATGCTAGCATGGATAAAGAATCCAAGCTAGTATCCATGTAGGGAAGTGCATTGTCATGCATTTTGGTAGAAGGAATAAAGGCATAGACTATTTTCTAAATGGAAAGACAATTTAAAATCAGAGGTGCAAAGGGAATTGGGAGTCCTCGTGCAGGATTCTGTAAATGTTAACTTGCAGGTTGAGTCGGTGGTAAGGAAGGCAAATGCGATGTTAGCATTCATTTCAAGAGGACCAGGATGTAAAAGCAAGGATGTAATGCTGAGACTTTATTATGCATTATAAAGAGAGCACTTGGAGTATTGTGAGCAGTTTTGGGCCCCTTATCTAAGAAGAGATGTGCTGGCAATGGATAGGTTCCAGAGAAGGTTCATGAGAATGATTCCAGGAATGAACTGGTTAACATATGAGGAGCATTGGATGGCTCTGGGCCTGTACTCAGTGGAGTTTAGAAGAATGAGGGGAGGGGAACCTCACTGAAACCTATTGAATTTTGAAAGGCCGAGATAGAGTGGATGTGAAGAGGATATTTCCTGTAGTGGGGGAGACTAGGAACAGAGGGTACAGCATCAGAATAGGGGGCATCCATTTAGAACAGATAGGAGAAAGAATTTCTTTAGCTAGAGGGTGACGAATCATTGGGTATATTAAGGCAGAGGTTGATAGTTTCTTGATTAATCAGGGAGTTGAGAAGGGTAATAAATCAGCTATGACGGAATGGCGGAGAAGACTCAATGGGCCAAATAGCTTAGTTGTGCTCCTATGCCATATGGTCGAGCTAGACTATTCCAATACTAAATACATGGAAATCAAAAGCGGGTCTGCTACATCCTCAGTTAATTAAGGCCTGGTTTTGACATTGTTAGAGTGGTCACAATATAGCTGTTATAATGTAATTTTCTGTGATGCTTCTTAATCAAGTGAAGACCTGAAAATCAGTGTAGCATGATAGGATATTATGAAAATCATCTGGCTTCAGAACATCTGTGAAAATGTTCTAATTAAATAAAAATCAAAAAGCTGTAGATGCTGGAAATCTGAAACAAAAACAAACTTGGAAATGCAGAGAACACTCATCAGGTCAGACAATATCAGTGGAAAAGAATTAAAATGAAACTTCCAGGCTGAAGACTCCGTAAGAGTATATGTACATATTCTGGCAAAGAGTCTTCAATTGGAAACATCAGCTCTGTTTCTCTTTCTACAAATGCTGGGTGTTTCCAGTACTTTTTTTTTTGGTTCAGACTTCCAATATTTACACATTTTTACAATTTTCACAATGTGCATATCGTAAATAGTGTATTTAACAGAAAAAAATAAGGAATGAATGAATGGCCAAAATAACCCATTAAACGTTTGATGCTTAGCAAAGTTGTCTCTGACACTAGTATGAAATATAAAATTTCTTTTACCTTCAACAATGAGGAATTAAACAGGGTCTGCAATAACAAACTGTCAATGTAATAGATCTCTTCACACTGCTGTTCCACCATTTCAAGTCTTTGTCACACTCTGCTTTCCTCACCAAACAATACTAGCTGTTCACACTTGCCAGTCGCAACTTGCCAGGAAAACAATGGCAATGCCCTACATTGCTTCACTCTCCTTTTTTCCCTCCCTCTTTTAGTTATGATATGCACATCTAAAAAGGTTTGAAGTTACTGAATGACCAGTTATCTGTCTGATTGGGTGGAAAAGGCAGACACTCTCATAACATTTAAGAGGCATCTAGAAAAGCTTTATGCACCACTGCCGCCCAAATCAATCCCAAATATTAATCCTCAGCCAGCACACCCAGTACATTTTACCAAGTACACTTTATAGATATTACTAAGTCTATGAAATTAATATAAATTCGATACAGAAAAGGAAGTAATGGAAAAAAAAAGAGGCACCAGACTTATCAAAGTCCAAGTTCTTCGTGCGCAACTGTTGGAGCTCAATCAATTCCTAACGACCACCTGGATCCTGTCGATTCACGGCTCAGGACCACCCGAAGTGATCGACCAGAGCCTTTCCGCACATCCGCCGTCCTCTCCGTCTCTCCTCCGACTCCCCCCCAAAAACCCCGTTCCCACTCATATGAAACAGCATTATCATCCGAAAAAAACGATACATGAACACCCATTGGCTAATAGCACCCTGCTATCTGTATTAACCCAAGCAAATGTCTAGCTAGAGACTTTCTCAGCATTTAACATAGCAAAGAAGCATTCCCCAGTATAACATAACAAAGAAGCCATTTTAAATTTAACATACAAAAAAGAAAGACCCCGTACACTCTCCCCCCACCAAATAAAAGTCATGCCCTCATGACGTTAACAGGGTTCACCAGTGTTCCTTGTAAAACACAAAACTCAACCCAGGTGCATAAGGCAGTGACATAACTTCCCAGGGCTGTAGAGATCACACCCTGCTCTCCTGGCGCTGTATAAGTCAACCTCTCCGTGGGATGCCTACTCCTCTGAGACCTCTGTACTTCCTCTGCTGACTCTTACTGTTCAGACACCTCAGGTGACACCCCGGGCCTAGCTGTCGGACCATCACCCTCATGGGGACTTCTCGGCACCTGGGAGCCCTCTGTCTCAGGTTCTGGCTCCACCCTCTCCTCCCCCAATCCCGGCCGTAATACAGGCGGCTGTACAACACCCTCCTTTGTTTCCCCTAACTCAGTGAGGGAAGGGCCAGGAGCCTCTTCTCCTGGCACCGGGGAATCAGCGAGCGGAAACAGGTACCACACATCCGAATCATCGTCTTCCGATGACGTATCCCTTTTTGAGGTGGGGACCAGCCCCGTCTCTTTTGCAGCAGGCTCTTCCCTCGCCCCGCGCCCTTGCAGAGTCCTCGTACTAGCTGTAAACTCCCATTCGGGCTCTGGGTCCACCTGTTGCCTCTGGGTCTCGACCCAGAGGCAACAGGTGGTTCCGATGGAGTACCTTGACAGACCTCTTCCCATCCTCGGGTCTCACCCGGTAAACAGGGAGATTTGGCATCTGACTCTCCACCACATAGGGGGTGGCTGCCCAACGATCCGCCAACTTGTGCTTACGAGGTAGTCCTAAGTTTCTGATAAGGACTTGGTCTCCCGGCAATAGCTGGACGGACTTTACTTTCTGATCATACCTCTTCTTATTCCGCTGATTCTGCTTGGTGGCTGCCGCCTCAGCCAACTCATATGCCCTTTTCAACTCTCTCCTCATATCGGACCCGTACTTGAGATATGGCTTCGAAGGTATTTCACCCGCTTCAGTCCCAAAACACAGATCAATGGGCAACCTCGCTTCCCGTCCGAACATCAGATAATAGGGCGAGTGCCCCATAGCGTCATTGTGAGAACAATTGTAACGGTGAACCAAATGGGCGATGTGCTGACTCCACTTACTCTTCTGTCCGATCTCCAAAGTGCCCAGCATGTTCAGCAGGGTCTGGTTAAACCTCTCGGGCTGAGGATCACCCTGCGGGTGATAGGGGTGGTTCTGGATTTCTCAACCCCAAGCATACCCAGTAATTCATGGATAAGCCTGCTCTCGAAGTCCTGTCCCTGATCACTGTGGATCCACCGAGGAAAGCCATAATGAACAAAGTACTTCTTCCATAACACCTTCGCCACTGTAGTCGCTTTCTGGTCCTTGGTAGGAAAAGCCTGCGCATATCTAGTGTAGTGATCCGTGATGACCAAGACATTCACGGTATTGCTGGTGTCTGGCTCAATAGACAGGAAATCCATACACATCAGGTCCATGGGTCCTGCACTCTGCAAGTGGGATAACGGGGCCGCCTGCGCAGGCAAGGTCTTCCTCCTCACGCAACGGCTACAGGTCTTACAGTATTCTTCCACCTCCCCCCTCATCCGGGGCCAGTAAAACCAGTCCTTGAGTAATCCATAGGTCTTCTCTACCCCTAAGTGCCTGGAATCATCATGTAGTGCCTGAAGCACAGTCTTCCGATACTTCTCAGGCATGACCAGCTGCCAGTGCCGGGGGTGGTCCGGGGGCGACGTGACCCGATAAAAGACGTGGTTCTTCAGCTTCAACTGAGGCCACTCCTTCAGTAGTAGGGGAACGGAGGCAGGCTTCGCCTTCTCCATCTGGCCCATATCACCCTGTCTAACCACGTACCAAATAGTGCCAATGCTCGGGTCATCACGCTGAGCCGCCCCCACTTCCTGGGGGCTCAACTCCGGCAGCTGCCTGTTCCTCAGAGCAGTCACATTACAGTAAACAGTGGGCAGCGCGTCACCGTCAGCCCCCAGTTGATCTACTGCCCGATCCGTTCCCATCTGTGCTCCTACTTCCCCGTCGCTCCCAACTTGACACATGGCCTTTACTCCCTGGGCAGGGACACTCTTCCACTCCTCGGCCGTGCCCGACTCGTCGTGCGCCCGACGAGACAGGGCATCTGCATCGATGTTCCCACTCCCCGGCCGGTACTTCAGGCTGAACTCATAGGCAGCCAAGACCGCTAACCACCGGTGCCCACTAGCGTCCAGCTTCGCCGAGGTCAGGATATAAGTGAGGGGGTTGTTGTCAGTTCTCACCTCAAACTGGGCCCCGTATAGATAGTCACTCAACTTTTCCACCACCGCCCATTTCAACGCCAAGAACTCCAGCTAGTGAGTGGGATAGTTTCTCTCAGATGGCGACAAGCTCCGGCTGACAAACGCCACCGGCCTCAATCCGTTTCCCTGTTCCTGGTACAGGACAGCCCCCAGACCCTCGTGTGTAGAACATACAGCTTCCGGGGATCAGCAAAAGCCAACACTGGGGCCTGTGTCAGCGCCCTTTTTAGAGATTGGAACGCCTCCTCACATTGAGCATCCCATCTCGATCCAAAAGGCTCCCCCGGGTCAAGTATCCTTCTACCTCCGGCCCTCGGTCTCCCTTCCTCTTCCTCCCCACAGGTGGATACCACACAACAGCTGGTTCAATGGATGACTCATTTTCGCATATCCTTTCACGAATCGCCGGTAATACCCATAAAATCCCAAAAATGAGCGTAATGCGCTCACCTTCTGAGGTCTCGGCCAGGTGGTGACTGCGGCTATCTTACCCGGATCGGTGGCCACTCCATTTCGCGAGATTATGTGCCCAACATAACTGACCGACGTCTTACAGAACTGACATTTATCCAGGGAAAGTTTTAACCCTTCCTCCTTCAGCCGACTCAGCACCTTCAGCAGCCGCTCCTCATCATCCTCCAATGTAGATCCAACACTACAGGTCGTCCAGGTCCACCAGTACCTCCAGCAGGTTCATATCCCCCACTGTCCTCTCCATGAGCCGCTGGAAGGTGGCTGGGGCCCCCGAGATACCTTGGGGCATTCGTTCGAACTGGAAAAACCCCAGGGGGCAGATAAAGGCCGTCTTCTCTTTATCGGTCTTGCTCATTGGAATCTGGTAATACCCACTCCGCAAATCCAATACACTAAACCACTGCACCCCACTTAAACAGGCCAATGCGTCTTCCACCCTTGGGACCATATACTGGTCGGGAACCGTGCGTCGGTTCAGGGTCCTATAGTCCACGCACATGCGTACCTTCCCATTTTTCTTCCTTGCCACCACTATGGGGGACGCATAGGGGCTTCGGGACTCCTCGATAATCCCTGCATCTTTCAACTGCCGCAAGTGCTGCCGCACATCCTCCACATCTGCTGGGGCCAACCGCCGCGACCTCTCCCTAAACAGGGTGTCATTTGTCACCCAGATAGTGTGCCGAGTGCTCTTGGAACATCCCACATCAAACTCGCCCTGAGAAAAGACATCCCCTAGCTTCAGCATCTTCTCCACCAGCCTGCTCTTATACGCTGGCGGTACAAGGGAATCTTCAAAATTAAAGGCCTCCTCGGTCAGCCCCCAGTTCTCCAATAGTTTTCCTTCAGTGGGCCTCACGGGGGCGCTGGACATCACCTTCACCGGGAACAAGTGTGCAAGGGGTATCCCAAGCTTAAAGGTGATCTCCCTCTCCGTTATGTTCCTTACCATCACCCCCATCCGCCGTGCCTGTACAGCTGAGGGCCTCTGCAATTCAGGTTTCACCAGCGCCCCAGCCGGGAACCGGGGCTCCCCTTCCAGGTCGTCTGGGGTGTCTACTAGCAGGGCCTCGCCCGCCGGTACTCCGGGGAATCTGGGGGTCCCCATCAGTAATGCCACCTCCCCTGGCCGTATCATCTTAGGCCTCGCCTGAGTGCACCACACCGTCCCTCATTTGCACTCAGGACCCAGCCCCTGGGGGTCACCCACTCCTTCGTACACCGCTCGAAACACTGGGTGTACCGAGAGGGTCTCCAGAAAGTTCTTCCCCGCCTTCTTCTTACAGGCTCCCAAGAGCCGTCGCACCAGAGGGGAGTTAGTCCCCACCAGAAGGGCAGCGCCACCGGTTTCCACCGGGTCCAGACAGACCAACACCAGCGTCTCAAGGGCTTCCGACACTCCCACATCGCCCTCGAGAGTTCCAATCTCACTGACAGGTACCCATCGTACGGGTAATCACCATCACTTATACCCAAAATCTCCAGGGCATTAAATAGGGCTACTGGCAAATGCTTCAGATATTTGTTGTAGAACGACCGGTACGGTAAGGTAACCTGCAATCCGGTAACTTGTAAAGATTCCCTCTATCCGTAGGCACACGCTGGAACGGGGTCCCACCAGTCCATCCGGAATAAGGGCTTGTACTTTCTGGGGTTCCATGGCTGCTTTCTAGGAACGTGTTCCTCCTGAGACTCCAGTCCGTTCCCTCACTGAGTCTCTCCTAAGTTTCCCGACACCTCTCCCTTCTTAGTGGCCCTGGGGCCCTCCCCCCTCGGAGCATCTCGTCCCTCACAATCCCTCCGCAAGTGACCCGCTTCCCCACAGCTGTAGCACACCCCCGGCCACTCACATTCCCGCCGGAAATGTCCCTCCCTCCCACAGTTATAGCACCCGCTACCCGCTGCCTCTCTCCTCCCGGTACGCCCCCTCGAAGAGGGTACCCCCCGCTGTCCATCCCCTCAAGTGAGGGGTCCCTCCCCCACCACCCCAGGATCCCTTGGATTTCTCTGATCTAAACCCAGATACCACCTCCTGCACCGCTGAAGACCGTCCCCGGGGGTCCGAGCCCCCTGTTCAGCCCAAAGCACTCTCCTCCTCCTGCACCTCTCTAATCAGCTGCCCGAGTGATGGAGGGGGGCCTCCTCTTATATGACTGCCGGATACTCCAAGCCACCCTGTCAGCCTCCCGGGAACCTCTACATATCTGGCTCATCCTCAACTTCGCCACTTTGTCTGCCTTCACTACCCCTCCACGCCGCAGCCCAGTAAGCTTCCCTTCCAGCCGGAAAATGTATTCTGAGAGCTTTTCCACTCTTCCCTGCCCCATTTGTTAAAACTCCGTTAAAAGTCGCCAGGGATCTGCTGACAGTCCAAACACTTCCTCCAAAGCGTGCAAACACTCCGACAGGGAAGCCGAGGGGCATTCCACTCTCCACTCACGGACTACACTGGCTGCCCTGCCCCTGAAACTTTCCACCAATCGCTGTCTCTCTTCCTCATCCGAAACTGACCACGGCTCTAACAACTGGGACGTATTCTCAATCCATGCCTCATAGTCATCCTCCCCTTCCGGGGTGGGCCTGGCTCCTGAGAAAATTCTCAGCTTCGGGCGGGGCCCCTCAACCCTCCTCACCAGGGAGGTTATGGCAGCCGTTAACTCGGAGGTCTCATCCCTAAATGGGGGACGGGGCCTGGCCAAGCCTTCCCACTCCACGCCTCCACCCCTGGCTACTGGCACCTCCCCGGGGCCTCATCTAGCTCCTCCTCCGACACCTCCTCACTTTCGTCCTCTGGGAGGGTGTGGAGAACCCATGGCCCTGCCTCCCTCGGACGTGGACTGTCGCTGGTAGTTTCAACGTCATGACATCGGCACTCATCCGAACCAACATCCAGATGGACTCCCACACCTTCTAGCTACAAGTTCTACCTGCCCGATACCTTTAATCAAACTCAACCCTCGCACTAGTACATCTGTCGAAATGCGGAAATCGACCTCACTTAGCACGCACGCATGATTCACCGGTACCTCCTCTAATTCATACAATCTTATCTCGATCCATCTTCACACTACTTAACACGATGACTATTACAGCTTTAGTGAAAATCCAAATCCGGGACGGTAGCCTCCACTTGTAACGCTCAGTTATATTGGCTTGTATATGTCTAGGGGAAATCCCACCCAGCACCTGCCTCAACGTTTCCCACGGAGTCGGTTGCTGCACCACTGCCACCCGAATCTATCCCAAACATCAATCATCAGCCAGCACACTCAGTACGTTTTACCAAGTACACTTTATAGATATTACTGTCTATGAAATTAATATAAATTCGATACAGAAAAGGAAGTAATGGAAAAAAAAAGAGGCACCAGACTTATCAATGTCCAAATTCTTCGTGCGCAACCGTTGGATCTCAATCAATTCCTGACGACCACCCGGATCCTGTTGACTCACGGCTTGGGACCACCCGAAGTGATCGACCGGAGCCTTTTAGCACGACCGCCGTCCTCTCCGTCTCTCCTCCGACTTCCCGCCAAAAACCCCGTTCCCACTCATATGAGACAGCATTATCATCCCAAAAAAATGATACATGAACACCCATTGGCTAATAGCACCCTGCTGTCTGTATTAACCCAAGCAAATGTCCAGCTAGAGACTTTCTCAGCATTTAACATAACAAAGAAGCATTCCCCAGTATAACATAACAAAGAAGCCATTTTAAATTTAACATACAAAAAAGAAAGACCCCGTACATATAACATTGAGGCATTGATTGTGTGGATAATCAGAGGGTTTTTCCTAGGGCTGAAACGGCTAGCGTGAGAGGGCACAGTTTTAAGGTCCTTAGAAGTAGGTATAGAGATGACAGGGGTAAGTTTTTTACGCAGAGAGTGGTGAGTGCATGGAATGGGCTGCTGACGACGGTGGTGGAGGCAGATACATTAGGGTCTTTTAAGAGACCCTTGGACAAATACATGGAGCTCAGAAAAATAGAGGGCTATGGGTAACCTTAGGTAATTTTTAAGATAAGGACATGTTCGGCACAGTTTTGTGGGTTTTCTATAATAAAAAGACTCATTTATTAATAAAAATGAAGGCAATAGCAGATTGGGCAGCATCTACAGGGACAGAAGCAGAGTCGTTATTTAATGTTTCACTTATCATCTGTGTTATTCAGCAATTTTTCATAACAGAAAGGAAAATATTAAAGGGCACAGATGCTTGAGGAAGATTAAGGAAACAGGCCACAGCTGGAGATTTTAGGAGAGATATCAAAAAGCCATTTCAGTCAGAATGTTCTACAAAATTGTGGCCAATCATTTTAATTCCTCACCCCATTCCTGTTTCGACATTTTGGTCCATGCCCACCTCCTCTGCTATGATGATACCACTTTCAGCGAGGAAGAACACCTCATATTCCATCTAGGTAGCCTTCAACCAGGCTTCCAACCAACTGGCATGCACATTGATTTCTCCTTCTGGCAATTTTTTACACTCCTCATTCTCTCTTCTTCTATTCTTCACTCTGGCCTCTTACCTCTTCTCTTCACCTGCCTATCGCCATCACCATAGGGCTCCCCCTCCTTCTGTTTATCCCATGATTCACTCTTGTCTCTGATCAGATTCCTTTCTCTCCAGCACTTTCCCTTTCTCACCCACCTGGCTTCACCTTCTAACTTCATCCACTCCCCTGACTTTTTAATTCTGCCTTTCCAGTCCAGAAGAAGGGTCTCAACCGAAACGTCTCCTATTTATTCATTTCCGCAGGTGCAACCCGACCTGCTAAGTTTTTGGTGCTCCCTTCTCACTGCTGCTATCAGGAATAAGGTACTGGAGCCTTAAGACCCACACCACCAAGTTCAGAAACAATTATTACCCCTCAAGCATTAGGTTCTTGAACCAGTGGGGATAACTTCACTCACCACATGACTGAACTGTTCTTACAATGTATAGACTCCTTTTCAAGGACTCTTCGTCTTATGTTCTCAATATTATTTATTTATTATTTCCTATTTTTTCTTCTGTATTTTTACAGTTTGTTCTCTTTAGCATGTTGTTTGTTTTGTCCATCCTGCTGGGTAGGGTCTTTCAATAATTCTATTATGTTTCTTGAATTCACTAAGTATGCCCACAAGAAAACAAATCTCAGTATTGTATAACATATGTACTTTAATAATAAATTTATTTTGAACTATGAGTTCTTCCAGCATTTTGTGTGTGTTGCTCTGGATTTCCAGCATCTGTAGAATCTCTTGTGTTAAAGAGGACACATTTGTGTTATCATCACTGTCTTGCAATTGTAATTGTAAATACAGTGGATTCCAGGTAATTGGGCCATCAATTAATCAGGGAAACTGCTTATTTGGGACAAAAACTAATTGACAAAATAGCTGGGATTCCTTTCATTTATTTGGGACACTATACCACTTAATTCTGACAGGAGGCTGCTGCTGCAAAGTTTCTTGCTACTGTCAGTCACGTGCACTTGTTAGACCCTACACCATGCTTGGAGCAAACAGTTTTTAAATTGCATAAATTGCACGAATTTGTGTGCTTTTCAGAAAGTAGTGATTGTTGTCACTGATAGTTGGTGACAAATAAGCAGTCAGACAATTCAGAACTATTTTGCTCACTGCGATTTCAAGCATTCACGCCTGGAGATGCCGGAAACGACTGGGAGTGAAGATGAAACAATTTCACTACTTTAACAAGTTAGGGACTATGAATAATTTGAAGGTATCGACAATCATTTTAAATTTTACAATGAGGATGCAATCATCAAAAGTATTGTATGAAGTCAGGGGTCTGCGCTGATTTTGTTCATTTACAGTCAATCAAAAGTACATGGCAATGTACACTGGATGAATTCCTCTGTTGATAACTACTATAAACTAATGCATATATTTACAAACTGTACTGGTATTGAGTGTTCTAACTTGTTCTATATTTCATTTAAATAGATGATTTGTTACTCAGTTAAATGGTAGTTTACCTTTTTTTATACCTTTTAACTACTTTCATGAAGTTTCGGCTAATTGGGGCAGCTGCTTAATTGGGCCAAAATGTACTGGTGTTGTGTCCCAATTAACCGGAATCCACCATATTTATGGTCTTACACAATACTCCTCATTGTTGAGATGATTACAGTGAAATTTTCCCTTGGTCTTCAGTTCCTATTTGTTTTGGTAAATATTCTGATTTCGTTAATGATAAGGGATTACAAATTTACAGAATTAGTGTTTGTTGATCCATTGTTTGAAATTCAATCCTTTCAAACAAAGACACTATAAACTTTCAGAATTCTAATTATATGAACGTTATCTGAAATTGGTATATAACTAATGCAGTGTGAAACATCATCCCAGAGGGTTTGATAGATTATACCAGTCTCGGTGTAATTCCATTATTGAAAAATAATTTCTGTACCTGGATATTAATTCACTGCTATGCATGACTACTTTTGTGTGTGTCTGTCACTGAAAAGGCTATTTTTAACAATATCCATATCATATGGATATGGCAGTTTATGGCAGAATTGCAAAGCTGTGGGTCATCAAAAAAATTGACAGTACTTGAAGAGAATCCAAAGGTATTGTTCATATTATTTTTGCCAGTTTACCAAAGTTCCAGTAAGATAATCTAATTCGTGCTTCCTCTGTGATCCTTTCAGAAATTATTTAATAAGGGATTAAACATGAGCACTTCCGACATGTTGGAGCCTCCTTTGCTGCCAGCACAGACCAGATCCAATGACAGCACAAAAATTAAGTAAAGTCATTAAACTTTATTTATTTAGAATAACTAGCTTTATCCTGGAATTAGTTGAAATGTGTTTCTAACATACAACAAAAATAGACCCATGATGCAAATATGCATGAAGTATTGAAGGTTTGAGATATGATTGTGGAAGATGTTTTTGCCATCAATTCTGTTCTGTTTAATTCATTAAGAATCCATTTGCAAATTGGGAAAAGGTCATTCCCTTCACAGTTTATAAAGAGGTGGTGATCTTGTTTAGATAATAAGGATATTGAAATATTTGGTGTTTGGATGATCTTTGAAATAAGGACCTAAATACAGTTCAAACTTGTCTGTCAAAGAATTCCGGTGAACGCAGTAGGCCACGCAGCATCTATAGGAAGACGGGCCGAAATGTCGACTGTACCTCTTCCTATAGATGCTGCCTGGCCTGCTGCGTTCAGAATTTTTTATGTGTGTTGCTTGAATTTCCAGCGTCTTGATTTCCTTGTGTTTGCGTGTCAAAGAATTCGAACAGATTTGTCGGGCAAAATTTCCCCTTAATGGAACCATGCTGACTTTGGCCTATTTTGTCATGTGCTTCCCAGTACCCTGAACTTTCATCCTTAATAATGGATTCCAAGATCTTCTCAATCACTGAGGTCAGTCTAACTAGCCTATACTTTCTTTCCTTTTTCTGCCTTCCTCCCTCCTTAAAGAGTGGAGTGACATTTACAATTTTCCAGTTGTTCGGAACCATTCCAGAATCTAGTGATTCTTGAAAGATCATTACTAATGCCTCCACGATCTCTTCAGCTACTTCGTTCAGAACCCTGAGGTGCAGTTGATCTGAGCCAGGTGATTTATCTACCCTCAGACTTTTTAGCTTCCCAAGAACCTCGTGATTGGTAATAGCAACAAAACTCACTTCTGTCCCCTGAGACTCTCATACTTCTTTCATTCTGCTAATGTCACCCACAGTGAGGACTGATAAAAGAAAATACTAATGATATTCCTCAACCATTTCCTTGTCCCACACTAATCCCTCTCCAGTGTCATTTTCCAGCCATCTGATATCCACTCTTGTCTCTCTTTTACTCTTTACATATCTGATAAACCATTTGTGTCCTCTTTTTATTGGCTATTATTGGCTAACTTACCATTGTATTTCATCTTTTCTCTCTTTAGGGCTTTTTTATTTGCACTCTATTGGTTTTTAAAAGTCTCCCAATCCTCTGCCTTCCCACTAATTTTTGTTGTATTACACGCCCTCTCTTTTCCTTTTATGCTTAATTTGTCTTCCCTTTAAAATATATATCAAAGGCTTCATCTTTGAGAAAATCTTTCCTGCATATTCTGAATTGCTCCCAGAAACTCCAGTCATTGTTGTTATGCCATCAACCCTACTAGAGGCCCCTTACAATCAGCTTTGGCCAGCTCCTCTCTCATGCCTCTGTAATTCCCTTTAGATTAGACTAAACCAATGAAATGCAATTGGCCTCTAACCAGAAGTGCAAAAGAATATTGTTATTTACAAAATAACTGCGAATAAAAAGTGCTACAGCATACAAATATAAAAATACGGAGACAGTACAATATGGGTGCAATACTGCTTAGTGCTGTGATGTGAGGTTCAGCAGGGTCACAGCCTCAGCGAAGAAGCTCTTCCTGTGCCTGCTGGTGCGGGAGTGGAGGCTCCTGAAGTGCCTACCGAATCGGAGGAGAGTAAAAAGTCCATAGTTAGGGTGAGATGCATCGTTGATCGCCCTGCCCAGGCAGCATTTATGGTAAGTGTTCTCAATGGTGGGCAATTGGGTGCCGATAATCCACTGGGCAGTTTTCACCACTCGCTGGAGTGCTTTGCGGTCCGATACGGGACATTTGCGATACCACACTGAGATGCAGTTGGTGAGTATGCTCTCAATGGTACAGCGGTAAAAATCCATCAGTAGCCTGGGACAGAGGTGAGCTTTCTTGATGCTCCACAGGGAATAAAGGTGCTGTTGCGCCTTTTTGATCAGGATGGAGGAGTTCAGTGACCAGGTGAAATCCTTGGAAATGTGGACACCAAGGAACCTGAAGCTTGATACATGCTCCACTACAGTTCCCTAATGTAGATGAGAATGTGAGTGTGGCTCCTAGCATGCCTGAAGTCCACAATGATCTCCTTGGTCTTCTGGGTGTTAAGGGCCAGGTTGTTATCAGCACTCCACGTGGCCAGGTGCTGGACCTCATCCCTGTAGGCCGTCTCGTCATCCCCTCTGATCAGACCAACCACCGTGGTGTCGTCTGCGAACTTGATTATGGAATTAGAACCGTGTACAGGAACACAGCCATAGATGAAAAGGGAGTACAGAAGAGAGCTCAGTACACAGCCTTGAGGCACGCTGGTATTCAGGGTGAGAGTGGAGGAGGAGATGTTGTTTAACTTAACAGATTGGGGTCTGTTAGTCAGAAAGTCCAAGGTCCAATTGCAGAGGGATGAGCTGATACCAAACTGGCGAAGTTTGCCAATCAGCTAAACTTCACTAAAATACTGATACATCTGATTTCATCTTCTTTCTCTCAAACTGCAAGGTGAATTCTATCACATTATGATCACTGCTTCCCAAGAGTTCCTTTCAAACCTGGTTCATTACACAATACCCCACCCATAATTGCCTTTTGCCAAGTGAACTCAATCATAAGCTGCTCTAAAAAGACAACTTGTTGACTTTCTATAAACTACCCCTTTAGGGATCCAGCACTAACCTGATTTTCCCAATCAGCCTGCATATTGAAATCCTTTATAACCATCACAACTTTGCCCTTTTTACATGCCTCTTCTATGTCCCATTGTATTTGTAGCCCACTTCCTGGCAACTTTTTGGAGACTGGTATATAATTCCCATCGGTGTCTTTTCTTAACTCTACTCAAAAGGATTCTACATCTTTTAGATCTTATGTCATTTCTTTCTAAGGATCTGATTTGATTTTTAACCAACAGGGTCACACCTCCCCCTCCGTCTACCTGCCTGCCCTTTTAATACAATTTGTATCTTTGGATGTTAAGCTCCCAACTATGATATTATGTTAGCCACAATTCAGTGATGCCCACAACATAACTGCCAATCTCCAACTGCGCTACAAGCTCATCTACCTTATTCAGTATACTGCGTACATTCAAATATAACTCCTCCAGTCCTATATCCATCATCCTTAATGATTTTGGCCCCCTGTTACTCTTTAACTTATCCCAATTTTGCCCTACTATCTGCTTGTCCCTCCTCACAGACTCACTGCACACTGCATCTATTTGTATACCAACTGCTCCATCCTCAGCCCCATCACTCTGGTTCCCTTCCCCCTGCCAAATTAGTTCAAATCCTCCCAAACAACACTAGCAAACCTGCAAGTGTACTATACCTCACTGCTTTTATATCCTTTGTTCCTTCTTCACCACCTTATCTTGCTGAGCTGGCACCTTGAAGATTCATTGAACAGAGTACAAAGGTGCCTCACATGCTTAATATTCTCTAGCACCTGATCATTTATTATTTATGCCCTCATAAAGAGGGCAATAATCACATCAGGATTAAATTCCATCTGTCATTGTTCTGCTAAATTAGTTCTTCTAAATCCTAAATAAGTATTTCCTTTCCAACATATCACATAAAATGCTGGACATGGGACCTGGTTCAAGTACCGACTCTAAGAGCCCTTCACAAAGTCAGGCTGCATCCCTCAACTTCATAGTGAAAAAGAAACATTCACACAATTCTTTTCCCCAAACTTGTGCTTTTTGTGGCTTGTATTAAATATACAATTTTCCCAGTGGAGTCAACCTCTATCCATCTGGAGCAATTAATCTAATTCAGAATCTCAAGCAGGAACTGCTGGTTTGTCAATTCGTCATTCCCTTAAGCTAAACCTCCAGCATTAAGCATATCACACACTGATGGAAAACTGTTAGAGCTGTAAAATTCTATGTGAAGTCAGCTGTGACATAACTGAGTATGCAATGAGCCAAAACCCTGAAACTTTGAAACTGTTGAAACATAAGGCTCCAGAGCCTAAAAGATAATCAGCCTTCTGTACGTTATTTGCGAATCCAATAAGATTTATAGCAGCTCTTAAGAATTCCTGAAGGCAGTTACTGTTTTGTCCTTAGAGATAAGAAATGAAACACAGTTGACCATGACAAATGAAGGACAGGCCAACTTCACACATCCACCTACAGAGCGAGGACATGAAACCTGGTACCTCAGGCTCCAAAAGGATGCACAAACCATTAATAGAAGCAAATCAAAGGACAAGTCAACAGTGTGAACTCCATCACTTAAAAGATCAAAATCCTACTGTGACATTGAACATCTAATGAATGCATTGGGTTGAAGCATGATTTGTTGCTAGCACAGCTAAAGTAAGGATACTGGATGAGTAAACAGACCAGTTTTAAGACCATGAAGCTCACTTACTGAAGGAATGGGTTTGCAAGCTGAGAGACTGCAGAGAGTTTCTAATAGCCTGTACACACAACTGAACACTGAGGTGATAACAGCTTCACCTAAAGTAGCCAAGTATTCCAACCTTTTTTACGAATTTATTTCAGTGAGAATAAATCTAGATTTGACTTAAATGAGTCCTTATGCAATTACCCCATTTCAGTTCTATCACAAAATAATAGTGTTAGAATAGTGTTGTCAGCTCCACCTTGATCACAAGCTCAGCTTCGGAGTGGGCTACTCTAGACAAGCAACCATCCCAAAAGTTACAGTATTCTAGTAGCATGCCTATGCATTTTCATGACTGCGAATATTACTATATGTGAAAAAAACAATCTAATGTTGTTCTGAATTCTACCTCAAAGGCACTAGTTCCATCTTTAAAAGCAGTTGGCTCACAATCCACATTTATACTATTTTGGACTGCTTCTTGATGCAGCAAATTCATACTCAAATTGAGCTTTCATTTTATCCTTTCACGCTATTCCTCTGTTCCTTTCCACCCGCATCTCCTGTTTCCTGGACATCTGCACTCACCCCACCTTCCCACCACCATAACAGTGATAGAGTTCCTTTTGTCCTTAGCTACCATCCTATGAGGTTCAGATCCAACACAGCGTTCTCCAAAGCGCTCAACATCACCAAAGGGATCCTGCTACACACACATCTTTACCTCCCCCCCCCAACCTACTTTCCACAGGGATCACTTCCTCTGTGATTTCTTTGTCCATTTGTCCCTCCCGCCAGTCTCCCTCCTACAAGCAGACAAAGTGCTGCACCTGCCCATTCACCTCCCTTCAGGGTCCCAAACAATCCTTGGAAGTGAGGCAACACTTCATCTTGTGGGGTCATTACCTTTCTTCAGTGTTCCCTATGCAGCCTCCCCTACACTGGTAAGACCAGTTGTAAATTGGGGAACCACTTCATTGAGCACCTCAGCTCCTTACACCAAAGTCAAACTTCTTGGTAGCCAAACATTTTAATTCCAATTCCCATCCCCTTCTGACATGTCAGTCCATGGCCTCCACTTGTGGCATGATAAGGCCACCCTCAGGGTGGAGGAGCAACACCTTATATTCCATCTGGGTGCCTCCAACATGATGGCATGAATATCAATTTCTCCTTCCTGTTAAAAAAAAATCCCTTTCCCTCCCCTCTTCCTCTATTCTCCTCTCTGGCCTTCTACCTCTTCTCACCTGCCTATCACCTCCACCTGGTTGCCCCCCTTCCGTTTCTCCTACAATCCACTCTGCTCTCCAATCACAGTCCCTCTTCTCCGGCCCTTTTCCTTTCCTACCCACCTGGATTCACCAATCACCTTCTAGCTATCCTCCTTCCCCTCTCCCCATCTTTTCATTCTGGCATCTTCCCCATTCCTCTCCAGTCCTGAAGAAAGATCTCTGCCTTAAACATTGACTGTTTGTTCTTTTCTATGGATGCTGCTTGACTTGCTGAGTTCCTCCAGCATTTTGTGCATTTTGCTTTATTCTTTTGTTCCTTTCTTTAAAATCAAAACCCGATGAGTAAATGAGACCTAGAGGCAATGAGTCAACATCACGTGCAATAAAATTCAGTTCCTCATCTCTCACTCTAGAAATAGCTAGCTCTACTCAAACAACTGTCAAGTGAATGCTTCTGCTGCGTGAACTGATACTGAAATTCCAAACCTGCTTTCTTCTTGACTCATCCATCATTCTAACTGAATTGTTTAGCTTCTAGCAAACAAATACTTTTAACCCAATTAGTACATTGGCTCATCTCTATCTTTAATTTAAATTTTCTTGTCAATTTTCTACCCTCCACTCTTGGGGACAGTCATTACTTCTCGGGGCATGGTTCCAAGGATGACAGTAACTCACCACTTATCCATTTGGTGACTATTTGAATAAAACATTTTAACGCTGATAACAACGTTTCACTGAAAAAAAAATCATTCCAGTTAAATCTGATTTTACCCATAGAAACAGAGCTCACTGAACAGCCAGCAGGAGAGGCATTCCCTGATGCTCAGCACACTCTGTGTATGTGGTTGCTGGGATGGGGGGCAGAACAACTGAAAGAAAGGAACCAAGCACCAGAATCAAACATGGAGCCTTCACATTTTTTTTCCAGTTATGTTCAAAGTAATCATCTACATGAAGCAATGAATGGTTTTTCACAACTGGAGAGTACCAAGATGTTTTGACATGTTGATTTGATGCCAGCCAAACAGTTGCAAGCTCATGTAATGTTGACTGATACTTTCTGAAACCTTCACAGATTTAATGTACACATCAGTATTTGGACAGCAGGTGGTTACAATAACACTATTTACAAATTATATTATTTTTCAATTGTCTTTTGAAAAGATTAGCATTAATAATTTTGAACAGATTTTCCAAAAAGTTTCAATAATATCAGTGTTACAATTTTAATAATAGTAAAACAATGAATGTGAATACTGTATATCCAACAGGAATCAGCCTTTTCCCTTAAAGTCCATAATTATTGTTACTAATTCATTAATCAAAATTACCATGGCATGTGAGAGAACTTTATAGAAAATTATCACCAATTTGGGCACACTCTCTCAAAAAGATTGGCAGCCTCTTTCCCATGGTGTCTGATTCTTTCTCTACAGATCTTAACTGGAGCACCTTCTAAGCACACAGATAACTGTTGTCATTTTTAAACTAGATTTTGAGATGACAAATGTCTGGCAAAGGAGTTTTCAATACATTCTGAGATAAGCTATTGCTAATCATTCAACAACTTAAATAGAAGTGGTTTCAGAAGAGCAACAGAATAACTTTCACTAATGATAAGTAGCAGCACGTGGTGAGGCAAAAGTGGACGTCAACAAAGATGCAGACAAATATTTTGTTTAGGTGTCACATCGCTGGTGGTTGAGATCATAAAGTCATAGATTTGTACAGCACAGAACCACGCTCCTCAGCACAGCATGCTGCCCTTTCTGCCCATCTACACTCACCTCGTTTTCCTGCATTGGGACAATATCCGTCTATGCCTTGACTTTTTAAGCAGCTGTCTAATTGTCTCTTAAGTGTAGTAATAGTATTTGATTCTATCACTTTCTTTTGCACTGTGTTTGAGATATCAGCCATGTTCTGTGTAAAAAGAATAACTGTCCCCTCAGATGCCCTTTAAATCTCCTACCTCTCACTATGTTTTATTGTTTTCTTTATCTCCCAAACTATTTTGAATATGTTTCTCATAATCTTATACACTGCTATTAGTTCAGCCCTAAGCCTCATTTGCTCCAGGGAGAACAAGACCAGCTATCTCGATCCTTCATCATAACTGAAGTCCTCCAATCCAAGCAACGTTCTGTTGAATCTCCTCTGCGCTCTTTCCAGTGCAATCACATTCTTCCTTTATTGTGGTGACCAGAACTGCACACAATGCTCTATGTATTGCCTAAGCAATGTTTCAGAGTTGTAAAACATCCCAACTTTTCTACTCTATGTTCAGACCTGTGAAGTCAAGCATGTCATATGCTTTCATTACTTCATTATCTACCTATGCCTTCATTTTCATAGAACTATAGATTTAAACGCCAAGGTCCCACTGTCCATTGAAATTTATTAGTGCCCAACCATTTGCTGTCTACATCCTCCCCCATTTGACCTGACATTTGTCAGGAATAAATTTGCCATTGCTCTCTCCAAGGTACCATTTGACTTGTATCCTGCTATACCCTTAGACTAATTTCCTTCCGAATTAAGACCACTAATTTTTGCACCAAAAATATGCCAAACATACCTCATTATATACTTACATAATATACTTCATTCTGGAAAGATCTCAGCAGTGATCCTTGTAATGTACCAATAGCCACAAACTTCAATCAGTAAAATATCTTTCCACTTCTGCTTCCTATCTCTAAGCCAATTTTGGATCCAATCTATCACCTCACCTTGGATCATATGTGTCTTATGGACATCCAGCTGGACCAGCCTACCATACTGGACCTTGTCAAACACCTTACTAAAATTCATGTAGCTAGCATCTACCACCCTGCCTTCATCAGCTTTCCCTGTCACCTCCTGAAAAACTCAATCAAATTTGTGAGGCAAGATTTCCCCCACACACAGCCATGCTGACTAACCTGAGTCAGCGCTTGCCTTTCTCCACTGATTTCCCTACCAGTGACTTAAGGCTCATTGGCCTGTAGTAACCAAGTTTATCCCTGCAGATGACTAAAATGAACACAGAGAGTGACTGATAAATATGCTCAACAATAAGCTTGATGAACTAACAGGCTTGGGAAAGTGATCATTGGGTAGTTGAAAGCCATCTCTGCAAGAAGCTTTGGATATTAGGATACTCTCTAGCATAAAGTGATTGTCAACATCTTCAGCACAATCTTGATCACACCATTGAATTGCAGAGTTCATCCTCCAACCAGCACCTATGTCCTTGTCAACAAGGTACCTGGTCTAACAAGGACCCTCAGCAGTTCAACATTATGGAGATGCATTCTGGATGTACTTTATCTTCAGATTGACTGGAATACAAACAGAGAAGTGAGAGTGTAGACATTGGCTCCTGCAATGTTTACAAAGCTGCTGCTAAGAGTAGTCAGCCCACTTTTAATAGAACATGCAAGTGGCCTTCCTCTTAGAAGGACATAGACATAAAACTATGAGCTGTGGCGAATAACTCCAGCTCTAGTTTAGAAGGAGCATTACGCTTAACAGTTCATGGCAGTCACTTGGCATCATGCCCGCTGGCAATCCTGCAGCAGGTAGCAAACTTCAGCAAAGATAACAGCCAATGCAACACAGACATCTTTACACACTGCTCCTCCCTGAGATCTATTCAGATCTAAGAAAGCTTCCTGAAAACAGTGGATAGATATTTATCTCCGTACACATCCCTTACCCTCTTCCAACAGTTTGCTTGATACTGAGTGTCACCTACTCATTTTCCAACTCATATGATATTGCAAGGATCTCAGAGAACAAGCAGCTTACAGAGAAGCCTTCATGTGAGGACAAAGTCTTTCATCACCTGTCACACCAGTCCCCACAGATTTTATTATAAAGAACTCTAACAACTGCAAAACATTTGTAGAATCTTAATGTCAACTTGTAGAAACCACACAGCAATTTTATTCAAGGGAGCTGATAACCCCTTTAGTGATAGTGGAGGATCAAGTTTAATTATTTAAGCTTTCATCCAAATTTATCTGTATAATCACAAATGTAAAATTGTCCATGTAGCAGCAATAATGGGTAAAAAAGCAAAGAGAATATTTCATCCTTTCATTAAAATTAGACATTGATGAACTTCAGAGTAATGATTATTAAGAGTAGACTGAGCATACAAGATAAGCACTTCAATACATCAACTCCTATCCATGGGCAACCTGGTTTCAAATTGCTGAAAATTATTGGAAAAAGAGCAATTTACTATTTAATTGCTGTACACTTGTTAGCTTTTAAGATGTTGAACTTTCCTGAATATTCAAAATCTGCCTATTAGTGCCATTGCAACTAAAAAAAACTAATCTTAATTTTAAAGAGCCTAATCAAATCATCACCATTTTCAAGATTTTAATGTGGAGGTGTGACCAGTTTTCTGAGCAGGGCCATCGTTTACCAGAATATTAAACAAGTTGCAAAAAATTGCAAAAAACTGACATGCCTGACCTAATTTGCATTAAAAAAAAATCTGCTGTTCATCAGACTGGTTCAACATGTTTCAGGGATATCATTCAGATTTTCCCTGCACAATGGAAACTTTAGGACTTGATAAGAAAATCTAGAAATTGAGGTGTTACCAAAATCAGGTCATTTTTAATCAAAACATAAAAAATAAATATCAGTTTTATTTTTTAAAAAATCACACATTTCACAGTATGATTTTAAATACAACGTTACTGTATAATGTAATTCAGGATTCAAGATTGTTTAATGTCACTTCCGGGACGTAAATGTAAAAGACAACAAAATTGTTACTCTGGATCCATTGTAGCAAACACAAAAAGACACACAACAAGGTAAAGAATGCAATAATAAATAAAACACAATAAATATACATACATATGATAACTTATATACATAGATTGATTTTATGTCCATAAACTGATGCTAGTCACAGGAGTGTCTGTACATAAGGTGACTCTGACAGACAGGAGATGATAAAGTAGTGGGGTTGTTTGGTGTGGAGGGGGTAGGTTAGTGGGTTGAGGTGTTGATCAGGCCTGCTGCTTGTAAGTAGATGTTTTTTGAGTCTGGTGTTCCTGGCATGGATACAACATAGCTTCCTCCCTGATGGGAATGGGACAAATAATCCATGAGCAGGGTGTGTGAGATCCTCTATGATATTACTGGCCCTTTTCCAGCCCCTTTCTGTATCAATATCATTGATGGCAGATAGGCTGGTGCTGGTGATGTGTTGCGCAGTTTTGACTACTTATTGTAGAGCCTTCTCAACTACCGCAGTGCTGTTTCCCTGTTAGGATGCTCTCTGCTGTGCAGTTGTAGAATGACATTAGTGTGGATGTGCAAAGTCTAGCTCTTTTCAGCGTCCTCAGAAAGCAGAGGTGTTGGTGAGTTTTCCTGACTAAGTGGGAAGTGTTTTAGGACCAAGAGAGTTTGTGTGTGATGTGCACTCCCAGGAGTTTGAAACTGCTTGCTTCAAGAGGATCACAATCTTGTTGTGGGTTGGAGGCTTGCATACCTCAATGATCCAGAGAGTTATGATGGCTGGTGTTAAGGCTTTATGCTTTTGCCTTTCGGTAGGGTCCTGCATGCCAGACAGGTCAAAGAGTAGAGGCCAGACTAAGAGTGGTCCAACAGTCCTCCAGGTACAGGGTTTCAGCTCAGGGCTAAAAAAAACTGAATGGTAAACCAGTAATGAATAATTCTTCTACATCTGAATGTTATGGCATTCCTGAGTTTCCAACAAAGACTTGCATTACCCACAGTCGTGAAAGGAAGCTACTGGCACAGTGAAGATAGTCCTGGATACTGGCAGAGCTGGAGGACCTTCATTGCTACCTTACATGCCAAGGCATAATGGGCAGTAAGTAAGCAGTTTTCACTGCTGTGCCACTGATGTAAAGATGGGTGTGAGTGATGTGAGCTCTTCTGAAGTCAATAACCATCTCTTTCATGTTGTTGACATTAAGGAAGAGATTATTTGCTCGGCCCTAGGCCTTTCCACCTCCTCTCTGTAGACTGGCTCATCATTGTTGGTGATGAGCCCCACCACTGTTGTGTCATCACTGAACTTGACAATGCATACAAAACATCCAAAATAAAAACAGAAAATGCTGAAAACATTCAGCAATCAGGTATTACCTGTGAAAGTAAAAACCTAAAACCCAAAGGTCAAAAGTCCTTTATTTCCACTTGAAAAGTGTTAAAAAAAATGTTAGTTTTAAGTTGCATAGATGGGAGGGAGGAAGGGAAAGAGATAGTGAAAAGGGCAACTCTGATAAAAACAGACAAACTGAGTTACTTGAAATTGATAAATTAAACACTGCCCTGAGGGCTCACTCTGCCCAAATGGAAGACAATATGCTGTTCCTCAAGCTTGTACTGGCAAGCTCTTTTCTAAGGTAAGTCATCTGTACTGTTAACCTGGTTTTCCTCTCCCAACGGATCAGATGAACATTTCCAAAAATCTTTTTTTGGTTTCATTTTCCTGTAACAGTTCTGCCCTGCTTTTCACAGCTTTTACAAAGTCCCCAATTCTATTGCAACTTTATTTTCTAATTACTCTTAATAATTGATCAACTAAAAGGCTTGGTTAACATGGTATCACTATGGTAACCCTTTCCTTCCCTTACCAGAGATATTCCCTTTGTCCCCTCCCAACAAACTCTGCAACCTAAGGCTGTGCTATTTTTGTACTTTCAGTTCAGATGACGGAAATGTTAATTGTTTCTTTTTCCGCAGATGCTGCCTGACTAGTTAAATATTTCTATATTTTTTCTGCTATTATTTCAGATTTCCTACAACTGCAATTTTTCTTATTTTCATTTCCAAAATGTTTCTACAAATGTTACAGTGGATTGCTTTAAAAAAGACTCAACATTAAAATCAAATTTTAATATTTACCATAGTACTTCCCAGAATATTTATTTCCCAATATCAAAAAAACAAGTCACAAGTTTAAGGTGCCAGAATTTCCAGAAGGCATTTAATAAGGTGCCGCATAAAAGATTTATCCGTAAGATAAGGATGCATGTAGTTGAGGGTGATGTATTAGCATGGATAGAGGATTGGTTAACTAATAAAAAGCAGAGTTGGGACACATAGGTGTTTCTCTGCTTGGCAATCAATGGTGAGCGGTGTGTGGCACCGGTTGGTGCTGGGCCTGCAAATGTTCACGATATACATTAACGATCTGGAAGAGGAAACCAAATGTAGTGTATCTAAGTTTGCTGATGATACTAAATTGGGTGGAAAAGCAAATTGTGCAGAAGGTACGGAGAGTCTGCAGAGAGATATAGATAGGTTAAGTAAGTGGGCAAGGGTCTGGCAGATGGAGTAAAATGCTGGTAAATGCGAGGTCATCCACTTTGGAAAGAAAAATAAAAGAGCAGATTATTATTTAAATAGTAAAAAATTGCAGCATGCTGCTGTGCAGGGGGACTTGGGAGTGTTTGTGCATGAATCACAAAAGGTTGGTTGCAGGTGCAGCAGGCTATCAAGAAGGCAAATGGGATATTGACCTTCATTGCTAGAAGGATTGAATTTAAGAGCAGGGAGGTTATTCTGCAACCGTACAGGGTACTGGTGAGGTCACACCTGGAGTACTGCATGCAGTTCTGGTCTCCTTACTTGAGGAAGGAAATACTGGCTTTGGAGGCGGTGCAGAGGAGGTTCACTAGGTTGATTCCAGGGATGAGGAGGTTGGACTATGAGGAGAGATTGAGTTGCCTGGGTCTGTACTCGCTGGAATTCAGAAGAGTGAGAGGAGATCTTATAGAAACATTAAAAATTATGGAAGGGATGGATAAAATAGAAGCAGGGAAATTGTTTCCACTGGTAGGTGAGACTAGAGCTAGGGGACATAGCTTAAGATTTGGGGTAGATTTAGGATGGAACTGAGGAGGAGCTGCTTTTCCCAGATACTAGTGAATCTCTGATATTCTCTGCCCAATGAAGCAGTGGATGTTACCTCAGTAAATATATTTAAGACAAGCTTGGATAGATTTTTGCATAGTAGGGAAATTAATGGTTATGGGGAAAAGGCAGATAGGTGGAGGTGAGTCCATGGCCAGTTCAGCCGTGATCTTATTGAATGATGGAGCAGGCTCGACAGGCCAGGTGGCCGACTCCTGCTCCTATTTCTTATGTTCTAAGCTGAAAGAAAAAAAGTTTTAAATTGGATTTGAGGGGAAGTTTTATTCATGGAAAGTGGTTGGTATCTGGAACTCACCACCAAAGGAAATGAATAGAGTTGGATATGATCATTATTTTGAAGTAACATTAATCACATAATTAAATAGCAAGGTATAGAAGAACACTTAATGCAAAATGGGATCGGTGTGCTGGGCAAAAAAAATTGGCTTGTGTTGTACAATTCTATGACTTAATGAATTAGTATGCAATGGACATCTTTGTAATTACCTGCAAAATTTGGTTAAGAATAGCACAATTAAGAAAGTAGCCAGGAAAATTATGTTATGAACAATTGGCATCTCATATTACTATTACATTGCTTGTAAATTAAACCATTAGCTGCAGTAAATACCTACCCAGATGTTGCCATCCTGATGGTACGGTTTCCAGTTCCGTCCTTTATCACTGTAAAGTAACCTATACTGTGTAACCCAGTCTGAACTGCTGTACCTGCCTTGGGTTGCTATGGCAGTGACTTGTTTTCTGTTCCCAAAGTCCAACTGCAACCATTGATAATGATCAGTATCTAGAGGGGACCAACCACCAGCACCTATAAACAAGAAAAAAATACCAATATTAAAATATGATATAGGTACAACTAAGTTATTTTGTGAAATGAACAGCACAAAATTGATATACTCCAAAGCTACCACAAAATAGCTGGTATAATAGCATCCAGAGAAACATTAAACTATCACTGCTTTAAAATATTCAATAGACTGTTGTCATTACTCTTTAAGAAGTTAATTTCCAAGACTCACTATCCTCCAAGATTTTTTTGTGCTTTGCATCTTACTTTTAAACAAGTTGCCCTCCAAGATTCTCCCACTGCAAAAAACCTGCTCTCCACAACCATCCTGACAATATCCCTCAGGATTTTACGTTTCAATCGAGTCTCCACTCACTTCTCTGAACTCCAGCAGATATTAACTTATCCTGGTCAAATCCCCCCCCCCATGAAATGGTGCTTATTCACCAGTCAAGTAAACATTTTCTGAAATTTCTGATGAATGAACATCTCGTTTTAAATGAGACTGACATTATGGACCAGATGTAGTATCACAATGCACTATACAACTTAAGTGTTACCATCCCCACTACTGTATTCAATACTCTTCTCAATTAATGATGCTTTGGGAGCTTTAAGTATGGTACTAAACCAGTTGCCTTTTATCCAAAACACATGTGACTTGTCAAAGAACTCCCATAAATTAGTCACACATAATTTCTCTTTCACCAAAGCACATCGATTTTGCCTTAAAGTTATCTCAATGTCCAGCTATAAAGTATATAAGACTTGGCTTTAACATTTTCTCCAATATAGATATTAAGCTAATTGGCCTTTGATTTCCTGCTTACTAGCTCATTTTTTTGAAAAAACCTTATTTTCCAACCTTCTGAATCTGTTCTCTAATCTAGGGAGTCTTTGGAAACACTTTTCCTCCCTTCCTTTCAATTCCCAAAATGTAGCTATTTGTAGATGTTACTTGTTTCCGCTGATGCATAATACCTGTTTAAATAATCTGCCATTTTGTTACATTCCAATAGTAATCCCTCAGACTCACTTTCTATGGAGTTAATGCCTACTTTTTGACTATTTTAAGATGTTTCTAGAACCACCGACTATTGTATTTCACATTTCCAGCAGACTTTTGTCTCATGCTATAACTTTTCCTCCCTTAGTAATCTTTAATGGCTGGTTATGTTCAATGGCCTGTTCAAATTACATTGCACATTTCATCTATTTTATTTTATTTAGAGATACAGCATGGAATAGACCCCTCCAGCCCTTGGAGTCTCGCCACCGCAGCAACCCCCGACAACCACGATTTAACCCTAAACTAATCACAGGACTATTTACAAAGACCAATTAACCTACCCAGTACATCTTTGGACTGTGGGAAGAAAGCAGAGCACCTGGGGAAAACCCATGCATTCCACAGGGAGGATGTGCAGAAGACAGCAGAATTGAACCATGAACTTTGACGCCCAAGCTATAATAGAGTCACGCTAACCATTACGCTACTGTGGTACCATTGACTTTCCTACTCAACCATGATGAAACTCTTTGTAAAATTACCAAAGTTAACACATTTTTTGAGTTTGTAAATATTGTCATTTCATCTTACAACGTGCAAGATGTTGCTGGACTGGAACATCTCATAAGATGACCATTTGACTTTTTCACAGTAAGTGACTAAAAACCGTATGATACTGAAACTAATGGCAATATATAAGGGGTTATCATCTGGCAAGTCAAAGAGTTTCTATCTAACTATTGAGATTTGAAGGTTGAGAAAGATAGGAATGAAAAAATGGTGAACTGGAATACATTCAGAAACAAATTGGAAAGGTGGATTGGATGAAGAAAAAATACATGAAAAATTAAAATATAAAGAGTCAATTCGACATTCAAAAACATTCTATAATTAAGTCCTAGCAAGAATGAAACAGAACATTTTAAAAGTTCTATTTTGGGTCTTACAAGGGTTAACAATTATACAAGTACATGTAAAACAAGAAGTAAATTTTAATCAGAGAATTTTCATATGGAGGAGTTTAGTAAGTAGCAGGAAGCTAATGTGGACATCCACCAGCTCTTAAGAATAATCAAAAGGTGAAGGGAAAATTGAGATTTGTATTAAGCAAATGAAAGAGTAAATCAGCCAGAAAACGTAAGAGCTTCTGATCTCGGTGCATCTTTTTGCTAGCCAATCTGTGCTTTAATGACAGCATGCATCATTAGTCTTTAATTAATTTTAAATCAAGATCAGGCACATTATTGTAAATATATATAATAATCAGTATTATGATAAAGTGCTTTAATAAACACATAGAAAAGCTGGGGAACAGAAGATAAGTTATTCTGCTCATAAAGTTTGTGATGGCAATTGTGACTCCAGCAAGTGAACAGTTCCCCTCCCCCTAATATCTGTGAACTTCAGTTTGCTCAGGTTCCTTAATGTAACAAATTCTGCCTTGATGAGAAGACAAACCTCTGAGGTTTCACTATCTTGTTTGTGTTTGGATCAAGACTTTACATGGTGGAAACCAAACGGAGCATCGCTGACCAGGTTATTAGTGAATTAACACTTCTTGAGAACAAGGTACTGTAGATGCTGGTTTCTATTATTTTGCGATGATAGAGAGGGGACTAATAGGCCAACAATCAACTAGATTGCATGCATCCTTAGGAAACTTACAGTGTGTAGGTGCCAAATATGGCTTTACTGGGAGAACTTATGCTGAGGGCACAGGCGTCTGAAGAATCAAGACAGAAAATGTTCTCAGTAGTACAACTGAGATGCTATATGATCCCATTGTTTTTGTTATATATAGCATGCTTGGCCATTTCCTAATATCATTTATTAGTCAAACTCACTGAAGACTGATGTTTGTAATGGGTACTGCCTTAAGACAAAGCAGAGATAAATCACAGAGCTGAATAGTTTCAGCGCAATCTGGTCCTAGAGTGTGTGCTCTTTTAGGATGAGGATGATCTTGCAGTCATCTCCCCTGGTTTACGTTCATTTGAACAATGATGTTTGCGCTGAAACTATTTAGCTTGCATTAATTGTCACCACATTTTCAGATATGCCTGGTACTTCTCCCGAATCACATTGGCCCCCGGGTTTTCTGCCAATGACAATAAGGAAATTTTCATGCAAGGAACTTACAACTTTAGTGGAACATAATTCTATTATTGGCCTGCAGTACCTCATGGATACATTGCTTTCTTATCCATGTCTCACTGAACTCAATGACATCTTCATAGACATATTTTACAATTCACTCATCTACTCATACTGTCCCCCCATCCTTCAAATCAGCAACCATCATCACTGCACTAAAGAACTCTACACATTCAGAACTGAGCAACTACCACCCAGTGGCACTGACGCAAATAATCGTGAAGTGCTTTGAACAGCTGGTAATGGTACACATCAAAAACTCCATTCATGCCACTCTGGACAGTTAGTAATATACCTACTGATAGAGCTGCTTTATGGCAGATGCCATAGCATCTCTGATGAACTTGGCCCTGACACACCCAGGAAACAAGAATACATATCAGAATGATGTTTCTGGATTTCAGTTCAGAATCCAACAGTATTGTCCCACAGACCTTGGCAAACAAGCTCACACTTCTCGGTCTAAATACATAACCGGGCAACTGGGTGTTGAACTTCCTAACCAATTAGACCCAGATAGTTAGAATGCACAACCGCTCCTCCCTCCCCGTCATCCTCAACACGGGTGCTCCCTGGAACTGTGTGCTGAGCCCACTGTTGTATGCTCTGCTCACGCACCACTGCACAGCCAAACACCTGAGTAATCACATTGCCAAGTTCGCTGATGACGCAACAGTGATGCGGTTCATCACCAACAGTAATGAGATGTCTTACAGAGAGGAGGTGAAAGAACTCAAGGCCTGGCAAATAATCTCTGGTTATCAACTTCAGGTGAACTCACCCCACTCACACCCTTCTTTATATCGGCAGCACAGCGATGGATATTGCACGCAGTTTCAGTCTCCTGGGAGTGCACACCTCGCACAACCTCTCATGGTCCCATAACACATCTCACACAATCAAGAACATTTACTAATGCCTCGACTTTCTGAGGAGGCTGAAGAGAGTTGGACTATGCACATCCATACTCATGATCTTCTACAGATGCACAGTAGGGAGCATCCTAACATGGTATGGAAACTGCACAGTGGCAGAGAGAAAGGCACCACAATGGGTAGTCAAAACCGCCCAATGCACCACTGGCATCAGCCTACCCACCATCAAGGGCACATGTACAGAAAGGTGCCAGATAAAAGCCAGCAATATCATACAGGATCCCACCCACCCACCACCACCACTTTATCATTTCCTGTCAGAGTCCCCTTATGTACAGACACTCCTGTACCCAGCGTCACTTTATGTACATATAATCAATTTATGTACATAAGCTATTAATGCATTTATATTTATTGTAGTGTATTTCCTAGTGTGTTTTTATAAGCTGTTTTGGTTCCAGAGTAACAATTATTTTGTTCTCCTTTACACTTGTAGGCAGTCCTACATTGAGTTCAATGCCGAATGGCAACTCCTGCGAAGCTGCTGGTACTAAACTGTATTGGTCTCTGTCATTCCTTCGGGTTTATCAGATGCATGGAAAGGGGGAGCTTGCAACACAGGCAGCAGCTTGCTCTCCATGTCGTACTGCCCAGGCTCGTGTTTGCAACACGGGCAGCAGCTTGCTCTCCATGTCGTACTGCCCAGGCTCGTGTTTGCAACACGGGCAGCAGCTTGCTCTCCATGTCGTACTGCCCAGGCTCGTGTTTGCAACACGGGCAGCAGCTTGCTCTCCATATCGTGCTGCCCAGGCTCGTGTATCTAGACAGCTAGGATGCAACATCCATGGTGAATTCCAACCGACAGAGGCCCTCATCTCACCTCACTGGAAATTACATTAAACATCCATGTCAGGATGCTGTTCACCGACTATAGCTCAGCATTTAACACCACCATTCCCACAATCCTGATTGAGAAGTTGCAGAACATGGGCCTCTGTACCTCCCTCTGCAACTGGATCCTCGACTTCCTAACCGGAAGAACACAATCTGTGCATATTGGAATAACGTCTCCAGCTCGCTGACAATCAACACTGACGCAGAGATGTATGCTTAGCTCACTGCTCTACTCTCTCTACACTACTGACTGTGTGGCTCCACACATCTCAAATGCCATCTATAAATTTGCTGATGGTACAACTATTGTTGGCAGCATTTCAGATGATGATGAGAGCGTGTACAGGAAGGAGATCTATCAGCTGGTTGAGTGGTGTTGCAGCAACAACCCTGCATTCAACAATTTAAGACCAAAGAACTGATAGTGGATTTCATAAAGGGTAAGAGGAGGGAACTCCCACCAGTTCTCATAGAGGGATCAGAAGTGCAATGAGTGAGCAATTTCAAGTTCCTGGACACCAACATCTCTGAATACAAATCCTGGATGCAACATATCGATGCAGCTACAAAGAAGGCACGACAGCAGCTACATTTCATTACGAGTTTGAGGAGATTTGGTATGTCACCAAAGACAATCTCAAATTTCTATAGATGTATCATGGAGAGCATTCTAACTGGCTGCCTCATCATCTGGTATAGTGGGACTATTGCACAGGATCAAAATAAGCTGCAGAGACTTGTAAGATTAGTCAGCTCCATCATGGGTATTTGCCCTTTGTAGTATCCAGGACATCTTCAAGGAGAAATGACTCAAAAAGATGACATCCATCACTAAGGACCCCGATCACCTAGGTCATATCTTGTTCTCATTGCTACCATCAGGAAGGAGGTACAGAAGCCAGAATGATTCAGGAACAGCTTCTTTCCCTCTGCCATCAGATTTCTGAATGGACATTGAACACATAAACACTACCCCACTACTTTTATTATTTCTATCTTTGCAGTACTTACTTAACTGTTTATATATATGTGTGGGTGTGTACATATATACATATATATATAGATAGATAGATTTAAATATATGTATACATTCTACTTACTTTAATTCCCAGTCTTTTTCAATTTTATTATGCATTACAGTGTACTGCTGGCCACAAAGACAACAAATTTCACGACATATGCCAGTGATGTTAAACCTGATTCTGATTCAGATTCTGAAACAATCTTAAATCTTGAATTGTGAATCTCAAATCTTGAAAATTGATTAACTCAGTCCAAACTGAGTTTATACTTTTTAGCATGGCGGTAGCCCCACATAACGTGGGAGACAACTTAACCTGAATGTCGACAATATCACCTCTGCAATGATTCTGCTATGGTAACTTCTATCAACACTACTATGACAGGTGGATTGGTGAGAGCAAGCTGAAGCAGGTTTTATTTTCAAATTGTCAGAATTTCCCGCCTGATTATGTCATACGATGTTAGTTTTCCAGCCTGTATCTGTCACCTGCTCCATTCTCAATGAGACTGGTGATGAATTAAAATATTTGTCAACAATTTTATCCAAGCATCTGACTACCCACTCAATCCACTCTTACTTAAACTGGATCAGGAAGTTTATCAACAAAATTGTCCTTGCCAATTGGGACAAAGTTGACTTTGTTCACAAAGTATAGACATCATATAGGATGGTTATGTCAATATATCAATTGATGTAACCATCCTAAAAGCTTGTGAAATCATACACTAAAGCAGAACTATCAGTGAAAGTTGTATTTTTATAAAATCATTTTCATGATCTGAGCATCCTTGTCAAATCCAACAGCATGTTTCTATCTCTAATTGCCCTTCAGCAGGTGGGGGGTAGGGATTAGAGTTACCTTCCCGCAGTCCTTCTGGTTAAGGTATTCATTCAAAGCTGGAGTTTCAGGATACATATCCAGTGCAATGAGGGATCAGCAAGATTTTTTCAAGTCAGAATGGTGTGTTTCTTGGTAATGGAACTGCACTGTACAATTGATTGACTTGAGGGACCATGTATGAGTCAATCACTTGGGGTGAATCTGAAGTCATGTGTAGATCACGTTTGGCTAAGATGGCAGAAGGACATACTGTAAGTGTAATATTTTTTAAATAACATCTATTAATTTTCATGGTCATCCCCTTTTAGACTAGTTGATTTTTTTTGTTCCAAATTATTGAGTGAATTTATCTTCCACAGCCACAAGATTTTTGGATTGCTAGTCAAGGTCACCAGATTACTTGCCTGGTAATTGCACTGTTGTATTAGCAATATCTCTAAAAAAAAAGTTGTGAAAGTCTCTAACTTTCATAAACATTTGTAAATACTTGAAATCTGCCTCAAATATCACATTCAATTATTTTTTTAAATCATTTATAAATTTAATAAATACCCTCAGTGGCCACTTTATTAGGTACACCTGTTCGTTAATACAAATATCTAACCAGCCAATCATGTGGCAGCATCTCAATGCATAAAAGAACATGGTCAAGAGGTTCAGTTGTTGTTCAGACCATTCATCAGAAAGGGAAAGAAATGTAATCTAAGTGACTTTGACCGTGAAATGGGTGGTTTAATGTCATGACAGGGTGGTTTAATCTCAACGTTCAAAACAAATTTATTATCCAAGTTTATTATCCAAATTTATTATCCAAGTACATATATATCACTATATACAATGCTCAGATTGGTTTTCTTGCAGACAGCGGGCATACTCAGTAAGTCCAAGAACCATAAAAGAATCAATGAAAGATCATACCCAACAGAGGGAACACACAACTAATACATGCAAAAAAACTGTGCAAATACAAAAAAGAAAAATAATAATAATAAATACATAAGCAATAAATATCGAGAACATGAGGTGAGGAGTCTTTGAAAGTGAACCCATAGGTTGTGAGAACAATTCAGTGAAAGGGCAAGTGAAGTTGAATGAGGTTATTTGCACTGGTTCAAGAGCCTGACGGTTGAGGGATACAAATTGTTCCTGAGTCTAGTGGCGTGAGTCCTGTGCCTTCTGTACATTTTCCCGATAGCAGCAGCTAGAACAGAGTATGACCTGGGTGGCCGAGGTCCCTGATGATAGATGCTGCTTTCCTCTTACAGTGCTCCATGTAAGATGTGCTCGACGGAGGGGAAGGCTTTACTTGTGATGGACTGGCCTGTATCCACTATTTTTTGCAGGATTTTCTGTTTAAGGGGTTTGGTGTTTCCACTTCAGGTTCAGATGTAACCAGTCAATATAATCTTCCTACACATCTATAGACGTTTGCCTAAGTATTAGATGTCATGCCAAATCTTCGAATCCAGAATCTTCTGGAACTTTCACACACAAGAGACTCTAGAGTCTATAAGGAATTGTGCAAAAAACAAATAAACATCCGGTGAGCAGCAGTCTGATGGTGAAAATGCCTTGTTAATGGGAGAGCCAGAGGAGAATGTCCAGACTGGTTCAAGCTGACAGGAAGGTGAGAGTAACTCAATGTGTTACAACAGTGCTATACATAAGAACATTTCTAAATCATCTCCCTTGAAGTGGATGGCTACAGCTGCAGAAGATCGCAAACATACAGAAATTAACTCCGATAAGTGGAAGGGAGCATGGGAACTGGGATTGAAATAAGTGAAAAGGAAGCAAAGGAAACAGCATCTCTGTAAACTATAAGCTAAAATTATCTGTTGAGCCTGATGCCAAACCAATGTGATTTTCAAATGGTTGAATAGCAGAGTTTTGGAATTTTACTGCATTACCTGAAAGTTACCTCTTTCCCTGGCAGGCATTCCATTCCATTAGAAATAATGGAGCCACGAATCCCACAATAGGTTTCAACTGGCTTTTGGAAAACTGCAGGTTGGTACTTCAATTCCAGACTCCATTATTCATCAATATCAAAGCAAAGTGGGCAACCAATGAACAGAAGTCAGGGATTTCCATACGTTACAATGATAAATGCCAAAAGCAATGGCTTTTCTTCCAAATCTTAGGCCAATATCTCTCTTGTCAGATGCTAGTGCAATAAAGTTGGACTGAATAACATGATCATATTTAAAAGTATTCTCAACAATGACCAGAATATAAGATGCAAGGTCAAAACACATTTCCTAAAAGGAAAAATAAATTTAAAATATTGATGACTTCTTATAAGTAATTTATTCTTATTCTAAGTAAGTTCTTATTGGTAATTTGTACATTATTAAAAGGAAAACAACTTGTCTTTTGAAGATTGCACAGAAAATGATTACAGAATGTATAAATTAAATCTGTAAGTGGTTGGATATTCATTCTTTGGAGGAAGGAAGATATTTCTTCCCTCATGACACCCATATATTCTGACTTGTTTCTCTTTATAGTGTCATGAGATTTTACAGCTACCTGAAAAGATCCTGATTTAATTCATATGCCAACAAGCCTCCAGCAGAATTGTTAACTCCTCCAAGGACCTGTTAATAGCCAGCAGCTTAGTAAGTGCCTATCATGAAACCCTTTCAGTGTTCTTTTTCAATCATGTCATTGACCACAAGAGGTGAATGATCTGAAATCAGTAGATTTATGCCACTACCAAGGATGAGAAATCAGCACTTTATCAAAATGTCAGCTGAGTTCATGTGTTCAAGTTTGCATTGAAGCTGAAAACTACTGATTTAGAGCTGAACAATTGTCAATTGAGTCAACAACACACTTCCAGAAGGATGCAGACGAGAACTGCATTGGATGCCATTATTACTACCTCCTCGACTAGGTTATAGCATCTGCCTTCTACTGCTAAACAATTTTCAATAGGTAGTAGAGGCAGCATGACTGTATAGCAGTTAGCGTAAGATCGGGGTTCAATTCCTGCCATTGTCTGTAAGGAGTTTGTACATTTTCCCTGTGACCACATGAGTTTCCTACATGTTCTTCAGTTTCCACCCACATTCCAAAGACATACAAGTCCGGGTTAGTAAGTTGCGGGCACGCTGTGTTGGTGGTGGAAACGTGGAGACATTTTCAGGCTGCACCCACCACATCCTTGGAGTGTGCTGCTTTTTGACACAAATGATACATTTCACTGTATGTTTCAATGTTTTGATACACATGTGACCATAAAGCTAGCCTTTAAACCTTTACCTAATTTATAATTATTCCCTTCACCTTTCATACTTAACAAGGTCAAATATTTCAATATGCTTGATAACATTCTATATATATTTTAACACATCAACAGGATTTAAGCCCAATAGTATATCATTATGTTCTAATTGCACAGGAATATAACTGAGTACACAAGCACATTCTATGAATGTCACAGAAAAAAAATAAAACCACATTTGTGTAATCCTACCTCTTGGATAATTTTGTCTTCAAAGAATTCCAAAGCTATGTCAGCGATATTGTCTGATTTCAGCTTTTTTTCAACAATTCTGATAAAGCTGCTGTAGATTGCTCAGAGCCATGTTTTGAAACTGCTTAATATGCACTAACAGTTACTTATTGCCTCTGCAAAATTGCTCTAACTTCCATCCTTCATTTTCAGTTGCATAATCTATCTGCTTTGAGATTGAAATATTTAATTTCCCTATGACTTTCTCATTAAAATTCCCTGCAGCTCCTTTATTTGTCTGAACAACTCAATATTTATCAATTTATCTTGAGACACCAGTCAATATCAATTGCCAGTTTTTATTCTGTTGCCCTTTTCATTAATTAATTTAAAGATTGCTCCTGCCATCTACCCTCCTGTTTTTATTTCCAGTCTTTTATAGTTATTCTGTCATTACTCAACAATAATGATGCTCTTCTACCAGCCAAGTAAGTCTATATTAGTAAAACATGCTGATCATTGACAGCAAAATTCTGATTGAAACTCCATACTCTTGGGTGCTAATCATTTTGTTATTTTGCTACCCATACATCCTTGATATGCCAGCACTATATTCATAATACACTTCAAACTGATATGGTGTATTTTAGTACATTTTTTCCAATTCTTACTGATTAAACCATTTTCACAGAACATTATGCCATGGTTTCATTCAATCAGCAACAAGCAATAGCTTACCTTTGCTTATTTCGGTCACAAAATTATGTGCACTAACAGAGTACTTTTACTGATGCAAAATGGCTGCAAGTGTTGGGTTCTGATCCCCATGTAAATGGATGGAAAGCCAAAAAAAATTAGGGATGGTAAGCACGTGCTTAATTTTAAAAAAGCTTTAGACAGGTTCTAAAGTAGGAGAGGAGGTGGACATAATGCAGGCGAAAATGATTAGTGCAGATGGGTAAAATGGTTGCCATGGATGCGATGGGCGAGGGGCTCTGATTCCATACAACTCTATCATATTATGTGAAGCAGAGTATTATCTATTCTATAAGTGCAGACATCGCAAGAAATGTCCAGAAGATCAGGCTGTATCTGTGGAGGATGAAACAGAGCTGATGTTCTGGTCAATAAACTTTTATCAGGACTGGGCCAAGATAAGAAACAAACATTGTAAGAAGAGGACCGGAGAGAGCAAAGTGAATGCCAGTGTAAGAAAGCAAACCAAAAGAATCTATGACCCAAACAATGCTGCTTCTAGTTAATGAAGTTTCTTGAAGGCTGGCACATGATCATTCTGGAGGAAACAGTACATGAATGAGGGTAGAGGAGAGAACATGAAATAAATAACAAAGCCTGAAGCATGAGATAAAAATTGCAAGCATTTTTAAAAAAAGGAAGCTTTCCAGCAGGTATAACTTTGCATTTCTTTTCCAAAGTTCGCTGGAGGGTTCAGGACATGAAACATTAACAGCTTCTCTTTCCACAGAAGTTGCCTGAGCGGTTGAGTGTTAACAGCTTTTTTTGTTATGATTTCAGGTTTCCAACATCTTAAGCTTCTTTTCAACTTCAGGACAGTTGAGAAATTGTCTCCACAGTGTTCTGGTAGATGTGTCAGGAACTCCATAAATGATTAGTGCTGTAACAACAGTTGAGCATCTGTGCTAATTTTCCATATAATAGAATTCTAGCTATGGTGATAAAAAAACTGCAGCATTATAAAAACACTCTCCATCATTACTATATCTTTAGGCAACACTCTGATGCTGATCGCAGAGCTGCTGTCTCACAGCTTCAGCAACATGATTCAATCCTCATCTCTGGTGCTCTCCTTGTGGAGTTATGCTTGAGCCAGAAATTTGAGAGTATCAGGGAGCAGAAGTGAGAGTAGGTGTAATTACTAAGGAGAAGGTGTTTGGGAAGCTCAATGTTCTGAAGGTGGATAAGTCATCTGGAGCAAATGGACTTACCCCTGAGTTCTGAAAGAGGTAACTAAAGAGATTGTGGAGGCATTAGTCGTGACCTTTCAAAAATCACTAGATTCTGAAAAACTTCTGCAGAACTGGAAAATTGCAAATGTCATTCTACACTTCAAGAAGGAAAGCAGGCAAAAGAAAGGAAATCATAAGCTGCTAGTCTGACTTCAGTTATTGGCAAGATGCTGGAGTGCATTACTAAGGATGAGGTTTTGGGTATTTGGATAAAATAGACCAAAGTCAACATGGTTTCCTTAAAGAGAAATCTTGCCTGACAATACTGTTGGAATTCATTGAGGAAATAACAGGCAGGATAGACAAAGGAGAGTCAGTGCTTGATGTTCACTTGGAGATTCAGAAGGCCCTTGACAAGTTGCCACACATGAGGCTGCTAAACAAGATAAGAGCCTACAGTATTACAGGGAAGATCTAGCATGGATAGAAGACTGGCTGACAGGCAGGAAGCAAGGAGTGGGAATAAAGGCGACGTTTTCTGGATGCTGCTGGTGTCTAGTGGTGTTCCACAGGGGTTGGTGTTGCAATGCTGCTTTTCATGATATATTTCAATGATTTAGATGATGGAATTGATGGTTTAGTGGCCAAGTTTGAGGACAATATGGAGTAAGATGGAGGGACAGGTACTTTTGCGGAAGCAAGGAATCAGAAAAGATTTAAAATATATTTATTAACAAAGTCTATACTGCAGACTCCTGCAGTGAGCAAGAGGGAGAGGAAGCCTAATCAAATGCAGGCAGCTGGCACTGAACACCTGCTCACCTTCTGCTCTTATCCTTGTTGATTTCACAAGATCACAAGACAAAGGAGCAGAAGTAGGCCATTCGGCCCATCGGGTCTACTCCACCACTCCACCATGAGCTGAACTATTCTCCCACCTAGTTCCACTTTCCAGGCTTTTCCCCATATCCCTTGATACCCTGACTAACTAGATACCTTTCAATCTCCTCCTTAAACACCCTCAAAGATCGGACCTCCACAGCTGTGGAGCTCCACAATCTTGTTCTATGCTTTAATCAGCAAAATTGTTGAGTAATGGAGCTCATCGTGGGTTTATACTCTGCCATTAGACCACATACGCCATCCTCAATCTCACTCTCAACAATGCTGAATTTCCTTGGAGATAGCAAAAGCCACCAGATCACTCAGTTGGCCCAAAAACGCATTATCAAAATGTAAATTACAGCCTCCAATTACACAAGATTAGTAGCAGAAGAATATTTGAAGTAAGGAGAAGAAGAAGTAGTTTCATAAACTGTCTGCAGAACGTCACCATCTTGTCACTCTGCAGAGAGCGGCAGTAGAACGACTTGGACAGATGAGATGAGGAGAAGGGGCAAGTAAGTAGCAGATGGAACATAGTGCAGGGAAGTATATTGTCATGCACTTCGATAGAAGGAATAAAGGCACAGAATATTTTCTAAATGGGGAGAAAATTCAGAAGTAAGAGTTGCAAAGGGATTTGAGAGTCCTCATACAGGAATCCCGAACTGTTAACTTGCAGCTTGAATCAGTGGTAAGGAAGCAAATGCAATGTTAGCATTCATTTCGAGAGGACTAGAATATTAAATTAAGCATGTAATGCTGAGGCTTTAGGAAGTAATGGTCAGGTCCTACTGGGAGTATTATGAGCAGTTTTGGGCCACTTATCAACGAAAAGATATGTTGGCATTGGAGAGGGTCCAGGGGAAGTTCACTACAATAACTCGGGGAATAAAAGGGCTAATGTACCGGGAGCGTTTGATGGCTCTGGGCCTTTACTCAATGGAGCTTAGAAGAATGAGGGTGGGAATCTCATTGAAACTTATCGAATATTGAAAGGACTAGATAGAGTGGATGTAGAGAGGATGTTTCCTTTAGCAGGTGAGTCCAGGACCAAAGGGCACAGCCTCAGAACACAAAGTCATCCCTTTAGAATAGATATGAGGAGGAACTTCTTTAGCAGAAAATGGTGGATCTGTGGAAATCATTGGCACAGATGACTGTGGAGGCCAAGTCATTAAGTATATTAAAAGTCGAGGTTGATGGGTTCTTGATTTATAGGGGTATCAAAGGTTATGGGGAAAAGACAAGAAAATGGGGTTGGGAGGGATAATAAATCAGCTATGATGGAATGGTAAAGCAGACTTGATGGGCCAAATGGCTTAACTCTGCTCCTATATCTTATGGCCTTCAGGAGTTTGCATGTTTACCCTGCACCTGTGCAGTTGGCTGCTGTTAATTGTTCCTCCGTGCATACGTGGGCAGTGGAATATAGGGAGAGTTGATGGGAATGTGGGGAGAACAGATTACCAGGAAAATCATTGAGTTAATAAAATTTCTGAGTGAGTTGGCATAGACACGCTAAGGTTCCAGTTGGCCTCTTCCTGTCCCATATGGAAATATATTATAACCCAGTCAGTCAAGACACATTCAGGAGCTGGAGTGAAAAGCCTGGAAATCAGATCAATTAGTGTTAATTTTTTTAAGAGCAAACCATACCAAATTGATTTAACCCAGTATGGATTGCACTAAAGGTCATTTCCTGCTGAAATTCATATATTACTTCCTTCAATGCCCATTTTCTCCCTCATCAACATAAAATGGACCTCCAAGTACACCAGGTTATTATTATTATTATTTGTTTATTGTTGCCATATGTATTGAGGCACAGAGAAAAGCTGTACCTGCTCATACAATGCACTGAGGTAGTACAAGGTAAGTCACTAACAGATAAAGAATAAAGTATAACAGTGTTATGTATTTAATACTTCACTAATATTTGAGTAATACATTTGAATATATGTTGTTAGATTATTCTTTGTTGCTTATACAAATCATTATGGTTATATGTACGAAGTACGTAAATTACTGATATCATCACACCATCACATGATAAACGTGTGCACCTCACTAAAGTGAAAAACAAGGTTCATATGTTTATCGCCTGGCTCTCTTGTTTTTCTTTTATTTAGTTTTATGTTTGGGAGTTACCATACATAAATGTGGTGTTCAGGTATTTTTAAAACAAACCCGAGAAAACTACCTACTTATTGAAGCACAGTAAGATGTTCGAGTTAAAAAGAAGCACAGCAATTTTTTCTTCTTTGCAGCAGCACATTTTCTTCGCAAAAGGAATGATGATTAAGTTAAAAAAAAGCAGAAGATGGATAAATTCATAAACAGAGAGTACCAGATGATAATACTCATTAAAAAAAAAGAGCACGAGTGGCTGGCTACATCAGAAAGATTGACACGTTTGATTGCATAAAAGATAACTGGAATACGTATACTGAACAGATTGAGTGTTATGTTAAAGCAAAAGTAAAAGCCGATGAGAAACAAGTGTCAACTTTGCTGAGTGCATTGGATTTAAAGGCATACAGTTTGCTAAGAAAGTTAACTGCTCCAACCAAACCAACTAAAATGAGGCTTGCTGATATTGTGAAAGTAGTGCAGGAATATTTAGATAAGACATAAGAACATTAGAAATAGGAGCAGGAGTAGGCCATCTGGCCCGTCTGACCTGCTGCGTCATTCAATAAGGTCATAGTTGATCTGGACATGGACTCATCTCCACCTACCTGCCTTTTGCCCATAACCTTTAATTCCCCTACTGTGCAAAAATCTATCCAATCTTGTCTTAAATATATTTACTGATGTAGCCTCCACTGCTACATTGGGCAAAGAATTCCACACATTCACCACTCTCTGGGAAAAAGCAGTTCCTCCTCATCTCCATCCTAAATCTACTCCCCCGAATATTGAGGCCATGACCCCAATTCTAGTCTCACCGACCAGTGGAAACAACTTTACTGCCCTTATCTTATCTATCCCTTTTATAATTTTGTATGTTTCTATAAGATCTCCTCTCATTCTTCTGAATTCCAGCGAGTACATTCCCAGGTGACTCAATCTCTCCTCACAGTCTAACCCCCTCATCCCTGGAATCAACCTGGTGAACCTCCTCTGCACCACCTCCAAAGCCAGTGTATCTTTCCTCAAGTAAGGAGGCCAAAACTGCACAGTACTCCAGATGTGGCCTCACCAGTATCCTGTACAGTTGCAGCATAGCTTTCCTGCTCTTAAATTCAATTCCTCCGGCAAGGAAGGCCAGCATTCCATTTGCCTTCTTGATAGCCTGCTGCACCTGCAAACCAACCTTTTGTGAATCATGCACAAATACTCCCTAGTCCTTCTGCACAGCAACATGCTGCAATGTTTTACCATTTAAATAATTATCTGGTCTTTCATTTTCCTTCCAAAGTGGATGACCTCACACTTACCAACATTGTACTCCAGTGGTCCCCAACCTCCAGGCCACGGACCGATACATTGCCGCGAAGCATGCAGTGGTGCACTGGTAGCTGGGATGCACCCAGCACATCTTTAAGAAAAAAGCTGAAATAAAATAAACAAGCTAATTAATTAGGTGCCGCCCGGCATGTAAGTGTCAGCCCAGATCAGAGGCAATCGTTGCACCACTGCATGCTTTGCGTAAATGAAATCAGCAATTGAGTGTAGCATTCAGTGCAGTGAAATCAGCAATCACCTCTGATCTGGGCCGACATTTATGTACCAGGCGGCACCTAAATAATTAGCTTGTTTATTTCGGATTTTTTCTTAAAGATGTGCTGGGTGCGTCCCAGCTACCACTGCACCACTGCATTCTTCACGGCCCGGAGGTTGGAGACCACTGTTGTACTCCATCTGCCAGGCCCTTGCCCAGTCACTTAACTTATCTAAATCTCTCTGCAGACTCTCTGTATCTTCTGCACAAATTTTTCATTCAATTTAGTATCATCAGCAAACTTAGATACTCTCCACTCAGTTCCCTCTTCCAGATCGCTAATGCATGTTGTGAACAGCTGTGGGCTCAACACTGATCCCTACAGCACACCACTCACCACTGATTGCCAACCAGAGTAACACCCATGTATCCCAACTCTCTGCTTTCTATTAGTTAACTAATCCTCTAGCCATGCTAATACATCACCCCCAACTCTATACATCCTTATCTTATGGATAAGTCTTTTACACAGTACCTTATCAAACGCCTTCTGGAAATCCAAGTAAATAACATCCATTGGTTCCCTTCTATCCACTGCACTCATTATATCCTCAAAGAACTCCAGTAAGTTTGTCAAATAGGACCTGCCTCTGCTGAATTCATTCTGCGTCTGCCTGATGGATCCATTTCTTTCCAGATTTGCTATTTCTTTTTTATGTTAGCTTCAAGCATTTTCCCAGTTACAGATATTAAACTAACTGGCCCATAGTTACCTGCCTTTTGCCTACAATCATTTTTGAACAGTGGCATGACATTCACCATCTTCCAGTCTGCTGGAAGTGTCCAGAGAATTTTGGCAAATTATCACCAAAGCCTCTACTATAACTTCTGCCATTCTTTCAGTAACCTGGGATGCATCCATCTTCAGGCCCACAAGTTTGCTCAGCAATACAATGGTTTAGAACTAAACTATGGTTTAGAACCAAACACATTGTTGATCGCAGAATAATTTATGTTTCATAAGTGGAATTAATTCAATACAAGGCTGAATTCAAGAAGTTGTCTGAGCATTGTTAGTTCAATGATCGGCTTAATGATGCACTGGCAGATCTTTTAGTTTGTGGAATCTTACAAGAAACATTTAAAAATGGCTCCTAACTGAAGCATAACTTACATTTAAAACAGCAGTTGAAATAGCTGTATCAATGCAAACAGCGGAAAAAGATGCAATTGAGTAGTAGTCAGGACTGAAATTAACGTGAACAAAATTGCAAAATCTAAACATTGGTAGGAGGCAGCAAGTGGGAATAAAAGTGTTCTTTTCTGGTTGGCTACCAGTGACTAGTGGTGTTCCGCAGGGATTAGTATTGGGACCACTTCTCTTTATGCTGCATATAAGTGATTTAAATCAGTGGTCCCCAACCTCTGGGCCACTGGCTGATATATTGCCGTGAAGAATGCAGTGGTGTAGCGGTAGCTGCAATGCACCCAGCACATTTTTACGAAAAAAGCCGAAATAAACAAGCTAATTAATTAGGTGCCACCGGGCATGTACATGTCAGCCCAGATCAGAGGCGATTGCCGATTGTGTCCTCTTTATGATTTTTATAAATGACGTGTATGAGGAAGTGGAGGGATGGATTAGTAAATTTGCTGATGACACAAAGTTTGGGGGTGTTGTGGATAGTGTGGAGGGCTGTCAAAGGTTACAGCGGGACATCGATAGGATGCAAAAGTGGGCTGAGAATTGGCAGATGGAGTTCAACCCAGATAAGTGTGAAATGGCTCATTCTGGTAGGTCAAATATGATGGCAGAAAATAGTATTAAGACTCTTGGCAGAGTGGAAGATCAGAGGGATCATGGGGTCGGAGGTCATAGGACACTCAAAACTGCTGCGCAGGTTGACTCTGTGGTTAAGAAAGCATACGGTGCATTGGCCTTCATCAACCGTGAGATTGATTTTAAGAGCCGAGAGGTAATGTTACAGCTATATAGGACCCTGGTCAGACCTCACTTGGAGTACTGCACTCAGTTCTGGTTGCCTTACTACAGGAAGGATGTGGAAACTATAGAAAGGGTGCAGAGGACATTTACAAAGATGTTGCCTGGACTGAGGAGAATGCCTTATGAGAATTGGTTAAGTGAACTCGGCCTTTTCTCCTTGGAGCAGCATAGGATGGGAGGTGACCTGATAGAGGTGTTTCAGATGATGAGAGGCATGATTGTGTGGATATTCAGAGGCTTTTCCCAGGGCTGGAATGGCTAACACGAGAGGGCACAGTTTTAAGGTGCTTGGAAGTAGGTACAGAAGAGCTATCGAAGTAAGTTTTTTATGAAGAGAGTGATGAGTGCGTGGAATGGGCTGCTGGCAACAGTGGTGGAGGCAGATATGATAGGGTCTTTTAAGAGACTCCTGGATAGATACGTGGAGCTTAGAAAAATAGAGGGCCGTGGGTAACCGTAGGTAATTTCTAAAGTATGTACATGTTCGGCACAGCATTGTGAGCCGAAGGGCCTGTATTGTGCTGTAGGTTTTCTATGTCTCTATATTTCTATATCGAGAGGCTGCTTTACAAGCAATGATCAGCCCATGGTATTACAGGAAAGATTCTAGTATGGATAAAGCAGTAGCTGATTGACAGGAGGCAAATGGTGGGAATAAAGGGAACCTTTTCTGGCTGGCTGCTGGTGATTAGTCGTGTTCCACAGGGGTTTATGTTGGAAACAACTCTTTTTACATTCTATGTTAATGATCTGGATGATGAAATTGATGACTTTGTTGCAACGTTTGCAGATAATATAAAGATAAGCGGAGGAGCACGTAGTTTTGAGAAGGAGAGAGGCTACAGAAGGACTTAGATAGATACAGAGAATGGGGAAAAATGGCAGATGGAATACAGTAGAAGTGTATGGTCATGTACATTGGTAGAAGAAATGAAAGGATTGAGTATTTTCTAAATAGAGAGAAAACACAAAAATCCGAGGTGCAAAGGGATTTAGGTGCGCTTGTGCAGGGTTCCCTGAAGGTTAATTTGCAGGTCTTGTCTGTGGTGAGGAAGGCAAATGCAATGCCAGCATTCATTTCAAGAGGACTGGAATATAAAAGCAATGATATTGAAACTTTATAAGGCTCTGGTGAGGCCTCATTTAGAGTAATGTGAGCAGTTTTGGGCCCCGTATCTTAGAAAGGATATGTTAAAACTGGAAAAGGTTTAAAGGAGGTTCACAAAAATGATTCCAAGATTCTGCCCCATCCCTCCCCACTGATCTCCCTCCTGGCACTTATCCTTGTAAGCGGAACAAGTGCTACACATGCCCTTACACTTCCTCCCTTACCACCATTCAGGGCCCCAGATAGTCCTTCCAGGTGAGGCGACACCTCACCTGTGAGTCAGCTGGGGTGATATACTGCATCCGGTGCTCCCAATGTGGCCTGCTATACATTGGCGAGACCCAACACAGACTGGGAGATTGTTCTGCTGAACACCTACGCTCTGTCCGCCAGAGAAAGCAGGATCTCCCAGTGGCCACACATTTTAATTCCACGTCCCATTCCCATTCTGATATGTCTATCCACGGCCTCCTCTACTGTAAAGATGAAGCCACACTCAGGTTGGAGGAACAACACCTTATATTCCGTCTCCGTAGCCTCCAACCTGATGGCATGAACATTGACTTCTCTAACTTCCGCTAATGCCCCACCTCCTCCTTGTACCCCATCCGTTATTTATTTATAAACACACATTCTTTCTCTCTCTCTCTCCTTTTTCTCCCTCTGTCCCTCTGACTATACCCCTTGCCCATTCTCTGGGTTTTTCCCCCCCCTCCCCCTTTTCCTTCTCCCTGGCCTCCTGTCCCATGATCCCCTCATATCCCTTTTGCTAATCAACTGTCCAGCTCTTGGCTCCATCCCTCCCCCTCCTGTCTTCTCCTATCATTTTGGATCTCCCCCTCCCCCCCCCACTTTCAAATCTCTTACTAGCTCTTCTTTCAGTTCGTCCTGACGAAGGGTCTCGGCCCGAAACGTCGACTGTACCTCTTCCTAGAGAGGCTGCCTGGCCTGCTGCGTTCACCAGCAACTTTGATGTGTGTTGCTTGAATTTCCAGCATCTGCAGAATTCCTCGTGTGTCCAAGATTGAATGGCTTATCTTATGAAGAGTGTTTGATGGCTCTGGGCCTGTAATCACTAGAATTCAGAAGAATAAGGGATGTTGTTACTGAGACCTACTGAATGGTGAAAGACTTTGATAGAGTGGAAGTGAGAGGAAGTTTCCTATGGTGGGAGAGTCTAAGACCAGAGGACACAGCCTCCGAATAGAGGGGCATCCTTTTAGGATGAAGATGAAAAGGAATTTCTTTAGCCAGAGAGTGGGGATCTGTGGAAATCAAGTCGTTATGTATACTTAAGTTAGAGGTGGATAGGTTTTTGATTGGTCACAGCATGAAGGGAGAAGGCAGGAGATCAGGCTGAGAAGAACATGGCGGAACAGACTCGGTGGGTCAAATAGCCTAAATCTACTCCTATATGTTATGGTTTTATAATCACCCCGTTTGCTCCTACCTGCCTATATCTGTCATGCACCTCCTTTTCTTTCTAAACCAAGGCCTCAATATTCCTAGTAAACCAGGGTTCCCTACACTGTTATCTTCAACTTTTATTCTGACAGGCACATACTAGGTTTGTACTCTCAAAAATTTCATTTTTGAAAGCCTGCCACTTACCAAGTACACTTTTGCCAGAAACCAGCCTGGCCCAATCCTTCCTGATACCATAAAAACTGGCCTCTCTCCAATTTAGAATCACAACACGCAAACCAGAGCTGTCATTTTGCATATTTACTTCGAAACTTAAGGCATTGTGATCTCTAGGTGCAAAATATTCCCTTACACAAACTTCTGTCACCTGCCCTGTCTCATTCCCTAGTAGCAGATTAAGTATCACATGCTCTCTCACTGGGCTTTCTACATACTGATTAAGGAAACTTTCCTGAACACATCCAAGAAACTCTATCCCATCTAGTCCTTTTACATTATGAGAGTCCCAGTCAACATATGGAAAATCACCTATTGTAATAACCTTATGTTTCTTGCAACAGTCTACGATCTCTCTGCAAATTTGTTCCTCTTAATCCCTCGGTCTCTTGGGTGGTCTGTAATATAGCATCATCAATGTGGTCATACCTTTCTTATTTCTCAGTTCTACCCATAATGCCTCACTGTACGAATTCTCCAGTACGATGGAGTACTGTCATTACATTTTCCCCATCTAGTAACACCACAACTCCTCATTTAATCCCTCCCGCCCTGCCGCATCTAATACAACGCAACCCCCCTGGAATACTGAACTGCCAGCTCTGCCCCTCCAGCAACTAAGTCTCACTAATGGCAACTATATCATAATTCCAGGTGTTGAACCATGCCCTGAGCTCATCCACCTTTCCTACGATACTTCCTGCATTGAAATATACAGACTACGATGCATGGAGCTGTGTCCTCAACGTTCTGCAGTTTATTTTGGTCATGACAAGATCTGTTGCTATATTAAGCTGCGATGCATCCAGATAGGCTGTTTTCTATGATGCATTGATAAAAATTGGTGTTCAAAAGAGACATGACAAATTTCTTTAGCCTCCTGAGGAAGTAGAGGCACAGGTGAACTTTCTTGACTGTGGAGTCCACATAGTTATCTTAGGCTAGACATATATCTGGATCCTAGTGAGACAGTTGAAAAGCAGTATGACCACATAAGACATCCAGCTGGCACCTGTAGCTTATAGATTCCATCCACAAGCTTTGCTGCGATAGCATCCAGTGATTGATTATCTCCATTGGAGCTCTCTAGAATAACATGGATGTGAGTCCTCTGCCTCCCACCCTGACTCTTTTGACCACTGCAGCAAAGATTACTGCTAACTGGTACTTGACATATCTCCATGTGAAAGCGGAAAAAAATCAGTAAATTATTTTCACCAGGGTACAGTGAAACCTTTGCTTTGCATGTCATTCATACAGCTCACTTTATTACAACAGTGCATTGAAGTGGAAACAATATAGAATGCAGAAAAAAAGCGTTATAGTTACAGATAAAGTGCAGTGCAGGCTGACAATAAGATCCAAGGATATAATGGGGTAGATTATGAGATCAAGATTCCGTCTTATTGTACTAAGGAACTCTTCAATAGTCTTATAACAGTAGGATAAAAGCTGTCCTTGAGCCAGGTGATATATGCGTTCAGTGTTTTGTATCTTCTGCCTGATGGGAAGAGAGGAAAGAGCAAATTTCTGAGGTGGGTGGGGTCTTTGGTTATCGTTGACTGCCTTAGTGAGTCAGCAAGAAATGTAGAGAAAGCCCGTGGAAGGGAGAATAGTTTCCATGATGTGCTGAGCTGTGTCCACAACTCTCTGTGGTTTCATGTGGTCACAGGCAGAGCAGTTAAACCAAACCATAATGGATCCATATGGCCCAGATAGGATGCTTTCTAATAAAGGTTCCTTACTACAATAAGATGGAGTCTTGATTTCGTAATCTACCCCATTATGGTCTTGGAACTTATTGTCTAAATCAATATATAGAGGGACCAACTAGAGGGGATGCAATATTGGATCTCCTGTTAGGAAACGAGTTAGGACAAGTGACAGAAGTCTGTGTAGGAGAGCACTTTGGTTCCAGTGATCATAACACCATTAGTTTCAACTTGATCATGGACAAGGATAGATCTGGTCCTAGGGTTGAGGTTCTTAACTGGAAGAAGGCCAAATTTGAAGAAATGAGAAAGGATCTAAAAAGCGTGGATTGGGACAGGTTGTTCTCTGGCAAAGATGTGATCGGTAGGTGGGAAGCCTTCAAAGGAGAAATTCTGAGAGTGCAAAATTTGCATGTTCCGGTCAGGATTAAAGGCAAAGTGAATAGGAATAAGGAACCTTGGTTCTCAAGGGATATTGCAACTCTGATAAAGAAGAAGAGGGAGTTGTATGACATGTATAGGAAGCAGGGAGTAAATAAGGTGCTTGAGGAGTATAAGAAGTACTTAAGAAAGAAATCAGGAGGGCTAAAAGAAGACATGAGGTTGCCTTGGCAGTCAAAGTGAAGGATAATCCAAAGAGCTTTTACAGGTATATTAAGAGCAAAAGGATTGTAAGGGATAAAATTGGTCCTCTTGAAGATCAGAGTGGTCGGCTATGTGCGGAACCAAAGAAAATGGGGGAGATCTTAAATAGGTTTTTTGCGTCTGTATTTACTAAGGAAACTGGCATGAAGTCTATGGAATTAAGAGAAACAAGTAGTGAGATAATGGAAACTGTACAGATCGAAAAGGGGGAGGTCCTTGCTGTCTTGAGGAAAATTAAAGTGGATAAATCCCCGGGACCTGACAAAGTGCTCCCTCGGACCTTGAAGGAGACTAATGTTGAAATTGCAGGGGCCCTGGCAGAAATATTTAAAATGTCTACAGGTGAGGTGCCGGAGGATTGGAGAGTGGCTCATGTTGTTCCATTGTTTAAAAAAGGATCAAAAAGTAATCCGGGAAATTATAGGCCAGTAAATTTAACGTCAGTAGTAGGTAAGTTATTGGAGGGAGTACTAAGAGACAGAATCTACAAGCATTTGGATAGACAGGGACTTATTAGGGAGAGTCAACATGGCTTTGTGCGTGGTAGGTCATGTTTGACCAATCTATTGGAGTTTTCAAAGAGGTTACCAGGAAAGTGGATGAAGGGAAGGCAGTGGATATTGTCTACATGGACTTCAGTAAGGCCTTTGACAAGGTCCCGCATGGGAGGTTAGTTAGGAAAATTCAGTTGCTAGGTATACATGGAGAGGTCGTAAATTGGATTAGACATTGGCTCAATGGAAGAAGCCAAAGAGTGGTAGTAGAGAATTGCTTCTCCGAGTGGAGGCCTGTGACTAGTGGTGTGCCACAGGATTCAGTGCTGGGTCCATTGTTATTTGTCATCTATATCAGTGATCTGGATGATAATGTGGTAAATTGGATCAGCAAATTTGCTGATGATACAAAGATTGGAGGTGTAGTAGACAGTGAGGAAGGTTTTCAGAGCCTGCAGAGGGACTTGGACCAGCTGGAAAAATGGGCTGAAAAATGGCAGATGGAGTTTAATACAGACAAGTGTGAGGTATTGCATGTTGGAAGGACAAACCAAAGTAGAACATACAGGGTTAATGGTAAGGCACTGAGGAGTGCAGTGGAACAGAGGGATCTGGGAATACAGATACAAAGTTCCCTAAAAGTGGCGTCACAGGTAGATAGGATCGTAAATAGAGCTTTTGGTACATTGGCCTTTATTAATCCAAGTATTGAGTATAAGAGCTGGAATGTTATGATGAGGTTGTATAAGGTACTGGTGAGGCTGAATCTGGAGTATTGTGTTCAGTTTTGGTCACCAAATTAGAGGAAGGATATAAATAAGGTTGAAAGAGTGCAGAGAAGGTTTACAAGGACGTTGCTGGGACTTGAGAAACTCAGTTACAGAGAAAGGTTGAATAGGTTAGGACTTTATTCCCTGGAGCGTAGAAGAATGAGGGGAGATTTGATAGAGGTATATAAAATTATGATGGGTATAGATCGAGTGAATGCAAGCAGGCTTTTTCCACTGAGGCAAGGGGAGAAAAAAAACCAGAGGACATGGGTTAAGGGTGAGGGGGGAAAAGTTTCAAGGGAACATTAGGGGGGGCTTCTTCACACAGAGAGTGGTGGGAGTATGGAATGAGCTGCCAGACGAGGTGGTAAATGCGGGTTCTTTTTTAACATTTAAGAATAAATTGGACAGATACATGGATGGGAGGTGTATGGAGGGATATGGTCCGTGTGCAGGTCAGTGGGACTAGGCAGAAAATGGTTCGGCACAGCCAAGAAGGGCTAAAAGGCCTGTTTCTGTGCTGTAGTTTCTATGGTTCTATGGTCAGCCTGCACTGCACTTTCTCTGTAACTGTAACACTTTTTTCTGCATTCTGAAGTTTCCCCTTGTACTACTTCAGTGCACTGATGCAGAAATGATCAGTATGATTGACATCCAAAGCAAAGGTTTCACTGTACCTTGGTGACAATAATTTACTGACTTTTTTCCAATTTCGCATGGAGATAAGTGAAGTACCAATTTGCATCAATAAAAAAAATTGAGGGTAAAGGGAGATATAACAAATTTCTTTAGTGTCCTGTGGAAGTGGAGACACTGGAGTGATTCTTTGCCCAATGGCACCTCCATTGGGCCACAGTGCAAATTTAATTGCATTTTATTTGTTTAAGTTTTATTTTTTTAGGTTCATAAGGATGGTTTTGGGGTCACAGAGAAGATCTAGGGGTCAGGTTAGGGTTCAGAAATATAGGGTTTAGGGTTTAGATGTGGGGAAGTGGAGGTCAGGTTAGAGTCTAAGTCTTTGCTCCATGTTTGAAGACTAACAATGCAGACATGTGACATCTGTGGTCGGATGTTGGATATTAGACTGGCAGAGAGTAGACAAGGGCCCCCCAAGGTCAGTGAGTTGCCTCTGCATTCCAGGGTCAGAGTTCCATGCAGGCAGGTGGAATGGGTTCTGATGACTCACTGGTTTACAAATCAGTGAGCCCTGAGTTCGAGGCTTGGTGTTCAGTGATCGGCGTGTCCCAGAATCGACACTGAGGATTAAGGCTGGATGTTCAAATCAGAAGTCCGGAGCCTGAGGCTCATTAGCCTGAGCCGAGTCTGCGAACCTGCTGGGGAGGTCAAAGCCCAGTACCTCCAGGCCCAAATGCATGTCTACTAGAGGCTGAAGTGTTGTCCTGGGGTTAAAGGACTATGTATGAGTGGGGTCAGAGTACTGTGTATGTGTGGGTGGGAGGGAGGAACAGGGCTTGTTTTTGCTGTTGTTGTTTCCTTGTTGTTATGCCAAGCACTGTAGGCATTCTATGTTGGCACTGGAATGTGTAACAGCATTCCGAGGTGGGTGGGGCCTTTGATTATGTTGAATGCTTTAGTGAGTCAGCAAGAAATTTCGAGCAAACCCATAGAAGGGAATCTGGGTTCCACGATGTGCGAAACTATGTTCACAGCTCTCCCCTCGGGTGTGTTGGCTGTTAATTCCAGTGATGCATTTCATTTTAAATTTCAAAGAACATGTGACAAATAAACTTCAATCTTAAATCTTGAGTGACAGGTCCAAGACAGGCTGTTGGCCTTGTTCACTCCTAGCAACTTGAAGCTCTGAAACTTATTGACCTCAGCACCACTGATGTAAACAGAATCATGTACATCTTCCACCTCTTCCTGAAGGCAATCACCAGCTCTTTTGTTTTGCTGAATTTGAGTTGTTTTGCTGAATTTGAGGGTAAGGTTGCTGTGATGACATCATATCACAAGACTCTTCCGCCTGCCTGTATTCCAACTCTTCATTATTTGAGATTCAGCCCACTAAATTTGTAGATGAAGTTGGAACAGAATCCTGATATGCATTCATGAGTGTAGAGGGAATAGAGTAGGGAGCTGAGGACACAGTCTAATGGAGCATATTCCTTGTTCTTAAACCTAATCTGTGCAATCATTGTAGTAGCAGCTATCAACAACCCCATCCTCAGTTTCATCTGCTTCTCCTCTCCTTCTTCTTCCCACACAAAATATTTAGGGTGAGGGATAAGAGACTTCTTCATCCAGAAAGTCATATATGTCTGTTGGAGAAAATGGCTGAAGTTTGATCACTGACAGCATTTACTGTAAATGTCTAGAAGAGTACTTTAATTTCTTAGGGACAGGAAGCATTGGATCAAGCCCTGGGCAATGGGATTAATACAGAAGGCTGGGCACTGGTCAGCTTGGTCAAGTGGGGCTGGGTGGCCATTTCCTATGCTGTACAATTCAGTATCTCTATGATTCCATGTCTACTCTAGCATCCTCCTCCACCTTCTGCATGGCTTTTCTTGGTACCCTGCAGAGATGTGGAAATCACTGCTCTTATAAAATGGGGTCAGAACAACGTTATGGTGGTGCAGCAGCACAGCCAGTACTAATGGTGTCCACTGGAGATCAAACAGGAATGTAATATTCAAATAAAGCAATGCAAATGAGCATACCTGGCAGATTTTAGGTCATTCATTCCTCTTGACCTGTTATGGGGCTCAGCACTCATTAGGATTTTACACTGCACTCGTGAGCCCACTCCTCCTCCCCACTGACGAATGTAGTTGCTCTCTTATTCTTTGCTCTTTTTGCATAAATGTTGATGATAAGAGCCACTGAGTAACACATTCATTATCATCCCTTTTGAGGTTTAACCTGTTATGGTAAGCAAATGAGTCAGAATGCCAGTGATAGGAAGGTAACCTATTTTACAAGGTTAGAAAAACCAGTTAATCCATGCTGATTTAAGGAGGTTTCCCACCTTCTGCTAGACTCTGCTATCTGCAAGCTCACGTTGGTCTGCTATGTCTCTAGTGCTCACAACGCACACGATGTGATACACTAACATCTGCGTCAAGACTTCCACATTATGATGAATGATTGGAATCTATCCCTCTGCAGCTTTACTCTCCTCTATAACAGCCAATGTATTTATCCACATTAAGGAGTTGATTAAATCTTGATACTTTTCTGTGACTGGATCACTGCAAAATGTTTCCAGCTGCACTAAATTGACTGTCATTCCTTTGTGAATCACATAAACTCTGTATTTGCATGCTTCTGGGCATAACTCACTGCTCTAAATCTCTTTTTGATCAATTTCAGCAATTTTTGCAGGACACTAAGCGGGCATTAGCACTAAGTACAATGGTGGTTTAGTGCACCAAAAATTGTTGAGTGCTATTTCTAGGCTAATGTTCCTAATTTCATCACCAATTTCACGTCTGTTCTTTAACTGTTTTCCGGCCTTCAGTTGTAATTGGGTTCCCAAGGACTATTTCAGGCAATAACCACCTGTTTTTATTTCCCCATAAACATTTCCATTGTGTTCTAATGCCCCCAAAACACATACTACAATGAAAAGAGAATTTATTAATGGAGTTTGAAACACAAATGGTATTATAAAGAGTAAAATCTTGTTAGAAGTAAATATGCATTTAAAAATTTGCATTCCTCTAATAGCTGCTTTACATGCTTCACTTTCTACTCACTTGACATGCTTAGCGAAGCTAAATGCACGATTGCATTGTTTACCACTGTAGAATGTTGTGGTTCTGCTAATCACTTATTAAACCACAATCTGAATTGTAAGTGTACAGACGGGATGCTATGGGCAATGAAACTATCCAAAAATTATAGATCAGCTCTCAGAGAACTGAATTTTTGCCCCAGCGGCAGAAAAGACCAGCATACAAATTAACTGATGAAAAGAATTGCAACAAAGAAAGGGAAGTAGTTAACAATCAAGTGGAAATTAGGTGATTGTTAACTTTTTAACAAGTAATCATAAATGCTATTTACCACAAGTGCCAAATAATGACTAGCTTCAATAAGGAAAACCTGAGCACATACATCTGTCAATTTGCTCATTGTCATTCTAAATGTTTTACAATTTAGCAGAAATTTCAACTGAATCAGCCACATGAATAGCAACACGCATCAAAGTTGCTGGTGAACGCAGCAGGCCAGGCAGCATCTCTAGGAAGAGGTACAGTCGACGTTTCGGGCCGGGACCCTTCGTCAGGACTAACTGAAGGAATAGTTAGTAAGAGATTTGAAAGTTGGAGGGGGAGGGGGAGATCCAAAATGATAGGAGAAGACAGGAGAGGGAGGGATGGAGCCAAGATCTGGACAGTTGATTAGCAAAAGGGATATGAGAGGATCATGGGACAGGAGGCCCAGGGAGAAGGAAAAGGGGGAGGGGGGGAAAAACCCAGAGGATGGGCAAGGGGTATGGTCAGAGGGACAGAGGGAGAAAAAGGAGAGAGAGAGAGAAAGAATGTGTGTTTATAAATAAATAACGGATGGGGTACGAGGGGGAGGTGGGGCATTAGTGGGAGTTAGAGAAGTCAATGTTCTTGCCATCAGGTTGGAGGCTACCCGGACGGAATATAAGGTGTTGTTCCTCCAACCTGAGTCCTCCAACATGAATACCTTGACTACAAGAGGAGGTCAGATGTTGGGCATTTTGTGGTGAGTGACTCACCTTCTGAACCCCTCCAGCTTTTCCACCATCAACAATGCAGAGATCACTTCCATGATGGAACACTGGAGCAGCACGCGTTACTGGAGGAACTCAGTTGGTCAGGCCTGCCTGCTGAATTCCTCCAGCACCTTGTTTGTTGCTCCAGATTCCAGTATTCCGGTCTCTTGTGCCAGCACGATAGAACATTTCCCCTTGCCAGGATAAGTCTAGCTAACTAACAGGAAGCTCAAAAGTTCCAGTTCATTTATTGTTACATTTCAGTTTGGGTTATATAGTTATTTGCTTGTGTATTTGTGGGTCACCCTAACTGTAACCGGAGTGTGTGATGGTCACCTCCCCAGTCGGTGTGAGACTGGTTGGGTTCACTCTCCGGGTCATGATGCCCGGTCTGTTTTGTGTCACAATAAAAGAGGGTGTGGAGGAGGATGGACGGGCTAGTGTCACGTTTCATCCCCAGCAGCTGCGTAACAGAGGACTCTCTGATCTACGGGCTGTTCCCGGGAACGCACACGGAGACAAACATCCAGTGCTGCTGGCAGATCATCAACTCAGTGAAAGACGCTCTTTGGTTGGCCTGAAACTTGATGGTCTACCAGCACATGGAGATGTCCGTGGGAGAATGCTGTCGGCTGGCACAATCGCGGCTGCAGGAGTACGTGCTGAGGGACGCACTGAAACTCGGTGCAGCCACCCCAAGGGCCTGGTGGGGAAGGACCACGGTTTAGGGTTCTTCTCCCGCAGGAGTGGGAGGGGTCAGTTGGTGGGGGGTATACCCCTCAACAATGGTGTGTAAACATGAAACAACAGAGTGCCACGTGAGGGGCTAAAAGTGTAGAAATGTATAGAATATAGTGGTAACGTCTATAAAAGATTGAGAGTCATTGAATGGTTTATCGTATATAATTTTATTTTTGAATAAAGTATATTTTGTTAATTTAAAAAAATTGTTGTTGTTATCGCTGCCCACGGGAGGACTGCAATGAGGCGGAGTCCGTGACCTCTTTGCACACTGTGGGTTCGTGGACAAGGTGTGGAAGAGGATGGAAGGGTCAGTGTCGAGATTCATCCCCAGCAGCTGCGTATCCGAGGACTCCCTGATCTACGGGCTGTTCCCGGGGACGCACACGGAGACCAACATCCGGTGCTGCTGGCAGATCATCAACTCGGTGAAAGGCGCTCTTTGGTCGGCCCGAAACTTGATGATCTACCAGCACATGGAGATGTCCGTGGGAGAATGCTGCCGACTGGCACATTCTCAGCTGCAGGAGTACGTGCTGAGGGATGCACTCAAACTTGGTGCAGCCACCACAAAGGCCTGGTGGGGAAGGACCACAGTTTAGGGTTCTTCTCCCACAGGAGTGGGAGGGGTTGGGTGGTGGGGAGTATACCCCTCAACAATGGTGTGGAAAGATGAACCAACATAGTGCCACGTGAGTGGCTGAAAGTTCGGAAAGGTATAGACCGTAATGCAAATGTTGGTAAAGGAATGAGAGTCAATCAACACACATCAAAGTTGCTGGTGAATGCAGCAGGCCAGGCAGCATCTCTAGGAAGCGGAACAGTCGACGTTTCAGGCTGAGACCCTTCGTCAGGACTGAGAGTCAATGACAGTCAATGACTGATTTATTGTAAATAATTTTATTCTTGACTAAGGATTGAGAGCTAACATATGATTTATTGTAAATAACTATTTTTGAATAAGGACTGACAGTCAATGAATGTTTTTTGGCAATAATTTATTTTGGAATATTTCTGAATTTTTTTTAAATAAAAACTGTTGTTGAGTTAAAGAGCTTCCTCGTCTGTCATTCTGAACCAAACGCTCACCACAACATGTACTTCAGTCTGACTGAAAAATTCCACTAAAAATAAAATGGCTGCCCTTCTGATGTGGTCCAACTGAATTTCAAAAAGTAAGCAGGGCTGTATTTCAAAATAAAAGGCTGAACACTCCCCACCTGACATATAGAAAGATGGCACAAACAGTTAACGAAACAGGTTACAAAGTTCAGTCCTACTCTTTCAGAAGGAGAACAATCTCAGACACAGGCCTGAAGAACTTCTTGATTGACCCTTCTTTGTCATCCTGAGCTCTACTTTGTAAGCCCTACTTCTATCTTCACTTGGAAAGGTTTGTGTTACTATTGTCACGGGCAATCATTTTGTGGTACTCTGCTGGCCTTAAGAAGCACAATGTTACCTTCTTCAGTGTTAGATAATGACTTGCCAATTCTGGTGAACTTGCAATGTCTGCAGATATTGTTGTTTTCATTGCCTCCAGAACTGATCAGATAAATTCTGCACTTGATGGCCATTGATATTTATAGAGATCTTTTTCTGTAAAGTTTCTAGTTGGGGGTATTGCATTGCATTTCTGTGTGAGAAGCACTGCAGGATTGAGAATCAAAGTTGAGTCAGCACCTGCAGAGACTGGAACTAATGTCCTTGAGTTGATAACTACCTTTACTTCTGCCATGAGAGTGCACAGAACACATGACTCAAGATAAAGGTCCTGTGCATTGAGTCTAAGATTCTCCTTGACACTCAGACCATGCGCTCCAATGTGTCGCCCGTATGTGAGGAGTGTGATGGATTAAAGTTCTAAGTGAAGCCTTGTATGTTGATATACCTCTGCACCTCCATCAATTTCTGGAACTGAAGTTCATGGCGAGCACCAATGAAGTTCATACTGCAGTCAGAGTATAGTCTTTTAGAAGGATCGCTGATGGCAAAGAACCCTCTCAGTACATTAATGAAGCTAGATATATGCATGGACTCAATCATTTCTACATAAACAGCTCAAATGCTCAGGCAAATAAAGAGCACCACTCATCACCTGCTATGAGCTGGGCCTCCTCTTGTACATCTACCAACCACAGTCCAAGGGCCAAAGACATTCATGCCAATGTATGTGAAGGGTGGAGAGGCGCTTAGTTGCTCCCCTGGCAAGTTTGATATCAGCTGCCTTTCGATTTTACCACTCAGCTTGTGACAAGTGACACAGTCATGTAAAATGTTACTTATGCACCTCTTGCCACCAATTTGCTATATACCAGCAGCTCTAATGGCTCCTTCTGTGCAGTGCATCCTGTTCCTGATAGTGATGTATAATCAATCTGCAGATGGATGATGCTTGCCAGGCAAAATAATGGGGGTTGTCCTCTTTTGAGCTGCTCAAATCTATATGCTTTAATCTTCTCCCAATACTGAACAGACCATCTTTGCCTGTGATTGTATTCAATTTCGTGAGTGGGTTGTTCTTGTTGAGGTGTCCTCCTTTAGAAAGAACATCTAATTCATCAGAGAAGGCATCCGTCTACACAGAGTTGATTTTAATGTTCATTGTCTTCCACAATACGCTGGTGGTGTGGGGTCTCAAACGTCTATGCCAACCTCTGTGCTCGGTAGGGAACTGTGCAGTGGGATTGAGGATCAGAGTACCAAGTGCTCTTTATAAGGAGTTCCAGGAAGAGACATTTCCAAGCCTGTCTGGGATAAGTGGCCAATTCGTTGTGCCAGTGGCATAGCTCGTCACTTACGGTCCAATTTCCATATCAGCATCAGGGTCAATTAGCTCGTATACATCTGCCTGTGTGCAGCAAAGACTGTAGTTTGTTCAGGAATGCTAGTCCTGTGAACCAGTTGGTATTGATGAGCTAGGTAACTTGGACAGATCTGGAAGTGTGATCTGTGGGATTATGCTTTGTGGGCACATACTTCTATTATTTTGGCTGCTAAGACTCAATTTTTTTTTTGGACCCTGTTATGGCTGTTATTCAAGTCTGGTCCAGTAAGCAGGATGTTATTCAGACTGATGACAATGTATTAAGCACTAGAGCCAAAAACCACCATGATCTGGTCTATCTTTCTAGAGTGTTAGACTCCAAACGTGGGTAGATACCAGTTTTCCACTTGCCCTTAGTCAGTGGAGGGGCTAGCTGTGCATAGTCATTATCAAAGACCTTCTGTATGAAAGCAACAGACTGCTCTTTCATTTTCAGCTTTTGATCAAGTATGCACTATAGAGCAGAGAGGTGAGCCAAGGCGTATTCTTAATGTTAGACAGAAATGGTCTGGGAGACTTAAGGAGGGGAGAAGCCACCTTGCTGTTTGACTCATCTTGGAAGACCTGTTTGTCAATAGTCTTAAGAAAGAGTTCATCTTTGAAAGACAGTGCAAGCTTATGATATTCCTCAGTTCTCTTGAAGACCGTGAGCTCAAGGTGCTCTTCACCTTTTCTGCCGACTTTGACACTTTGTGAGAGACTATGTTGAAGCTGTGGACTGGAGGTGACTTTCTCTTTAAAGTTAACATAGCTTGTGCAAGGGCTAAGAATGGAGTAGACGCGATGGGCCAAATAGCCTAATTCTGCTCCTATATCTTATGATCTAAAAGTGAAAGCCCTCCACTTTAGACAATAAGACCATAAGATATAGGAGCAGAATTAGGCCATTTGTCCTATCAAGTCTGCTCCACCATTTAATCATAATGGATCCAATTTTCCTCTCTGCCCCAATCTCTTGCCATCTCCCCATATCCCTTCATCCCCAGACCAATCAAGAATCTATCAACATCAGCTTTCAATATATATAAAGATTTGGCCTTCACAGCTGCCTGTGGCAAAGAATTTCACAGATTCACCACTCTCTGGCTAAAGCTTTGATCAGCAGCTTTGACCAGACAATGGAAGTTTGAAGAGGAGGGTACTTCAATCAGGTCCACTGCCAGAGGATAAAAGGCAGGAGCAGGTTGTGGCAGTGTAGTAGAGCTTTGATCAGCAACTAATCAGCATTTGGGATTGATTAATGAGAACAAATTAAAGGAAAACAGGGGCAAGTGCAGTAGCCGTCACCTGAGTGGACATAGTCAGTGGTGATCTTAACTCCTCAACTCTTCAAGACTTCACTCCGAGAAAGCAAATGAAAGAAAAGCTTGTTTTTTCCCTCTCTTCAAAATATAAACTCAGCTAGGACAGTAGAGATGACAGGCAGAATAGTGAAATGCTCTTCTTGCAGGATAGACAATAGACAATAGGTGCAGGAGTAGGCCATTCGGCCCTTCGAGCCAGCACCGCCATTCACTGTGATCATGGCTGATCATCCACAATCAGTATCCAGTTCCTGCCCTATCCCCATAACCTTTGATTCGGCTATCTTTAAGAGCTCTATCCATCTCTTTCTTGAAAACATCCAGAGACTTGGCCTCTACAGCCCTTTCGGGCAGAGCATTCCATATATCCATCACTCTCTGGGTGAAAAAGTTTTTCCTCAACTCCGTTCTAAGTGGCCTACCCCTTATTCTTAAACAGTGGCCTCTGGTTCTGGACTCACCCATCAGTGGGAACATGCTTCCTGCCTCCAGCGTGTGCAATCCTTTAATAATCTTATATGTTTCAATAAGATCCCCTCTCAGCCTTCTAAATTCCAGAGTATACAAGCCCAGTCGCTTCAATCTTTCAATATATGACAGTCCTGCCATCCCGAGAATTAACCTTGTGAACCTATGCTGCACTCCCTCAATAACAAGAATGTCCTTCCTCAAATTTGGAGACCAAAACTGCAAACAGTACTCCAGGTGTGGTCTCACCAGGGCCCTGTACAGCTGCAGAAGGACTTCTTTGCTCCTATACTCAATTCCCCTTGTTATGAAGGCCAGCATGCCATTAGCTTTCTTCACAGCCTGCTGTACTTGCATGCTTGCTTTCAGTGACTGATGTACAAGAACACCTAGATCTTGTTGTCCTTCCCCTTTTCCTAACTTGACTCCATTTAGATAATAATCTGCCTTCCTGTTCTTACCACCAAAGTGGGATGTGGGAAGGCAGGGAGATCTCCAGTGTTCCTGACACAGGACTGAAGGTGTTATATCTGAATGCAAGCAGTATATGGAATAAGGTAGATGAACTTACAGCAGAGTTACAGATTGACAGGTATGATGTATGCATCACTGAATCATGGCTGAAAGATTATAGCTGGGAGTTTAATGTCCAAGGATACACATTGCATCAAAAGGGCAGGCAGAAAGACAGGAGGGGCGGTGTTGTTCTGTTAGTAAAAACTGAAATCAAATCATTAGAAAGAAAAGATATAGGGTCGGAAGGCGTTGAATCCTGTGGATAGAGCTAAAGAACTACAAGTGTAAAAAGACCCTGATGGAAATTGTATACAGACCTCCAAACAGTAGTAAGGATATGGCCTACAAATTACAATGGGAGATAGAAAATGCATGCCAAAAGGGCAATGTTACAATAGTCATGGGGGACTTCAGTATGCAGGTAGATTGGAAAATCATGTTGGTTTTGGATTACAGGAAGGGAATTTCTAGAATGCCTATGAAATGGGTTTTTAGAGCAGCTCGTGGTTGAGCCAGCTAGAAGATCAGCTATTCTAGATTGAGTGTTGTGCAATAAACCACAATTGATTAGAGAGCTTAAGCAAAAGAACCCTAAGAAGAAATAGGAGTAATGCCGCAAGCAATATCCAAATTAGCTAACCAAGGTAGATAACCATCTTCCTTTGTTGACGACTGCATTGGCGCTGCTTCCTGCACGCATGCAGAACTCGTTGACTTTATTAACTTTGCCTCCAACTTTCACCCTGCCCTCAAGTTTACCTGGTCCATTTCCGACACCTCCCTCCCCTTTCTAGATCTTTCTGTCTCTGTCTCTGGAGACAGCTTATCCACTGATGTCTACTATAAGCCTACTGACTCTCACAGCTACCTGGACTATTCCTCTTCTCACCCTGTCTCTTGCAAAAACGCCATCCCCTTCTCGCAATTCCTCCGTCTCCGCCGCATCTGCTCTCAGGATGAGGCTTTTCATTCTAGGACGAGGGAGATGTCTTCCTTTTTTAAAGAAAGGGGCTTCCCTTCCTCCACTATCAACTCTGCTCTTAAACGCATCTCCCTCATTTCACGTACATCTGCTCTCACTCCATCCTCCCACCACCCCACTAGGAATAGGGTTCCCCTAGTCCTCACCTACCACCCCACCAACCTCCGGGTCCAACGTATTATTCTCCGTAACTTCCGCCACCTCCAACGGGATCCCACCACTAAGCACATCTTTCTCTCCCCCCCCCTCTGCATTCCGCAGGGATCGCTCCCTACGCAACTCCCTTGTCCATTCGTCCCCCCCATCCCTCCCCACTGATCTCCCTCCTGGCACTTATCCGTGTAAGCGGAACAAGTGCTACACATGCCCTTACACTTCCTCCCTTACCACCATTCAGGGCCCCAAACAGTCTTTCCAGCTGAGGCAACACTTCACCTGTGAGTCGACTGGGGTGATATACTTCGTCCGGTGCTCCCGATATGGCCTTTTATATATTGGCGAGACCCGACGCAGACTGGGAGACCGCTTTGCTGAACATCTACGCTCTGTCCGCCAGGGAAAGCAGGATCTCCCAGTGGCCACATATTTTAATTCCACATCCCATTCCCATTCTGACATGTCTATCCATGGCCTCCTCTACTGTAAAGATGAAGCCACACTCAGGTTGGAGGAACAACACCTTATATTCCGTCTGGGTAGCCTCCAACCTGATGGCATGAACATCGACTTCTCTAACTTCCGCTAAGGCCCCACCTCCCCCTCGTACCCCATCTGTTACTTATTTTTATGCACACATTCTTTCTCTCACTCTCCTTTTTCTCCCTCTGTCCCTCTGAATATACCTCTTGCCCATCCTCTGGGTCCCCCCCCCTTGTCTTTCTTCCCAGACCTCCTGTCCCATGATCCTCTCGTATCCCCTTTTGCCTATCACCTGTCCAGCTCTTGGCTCTCTCCCTCCCCCTCCTGTCTTCTCCTATCATTTTGGATCTCCCCCTCCCCCTCCAACTTTCAAATCCCTTACTCATTCTTCCTTCAGTTAGTCCTGACGAAGGGTCTTGGCCTGAAACGTCGACTGCACCTCTTCCTACAGATGCTGCCTGGCCTGCTGCATTCACCAGCAACTTTGATGTGTGTTCCTTTGTTGAAAACAGCTCCGTTAACAGATCCCCAAGCTCTCTTAACTTAGTTATATCCTTATTTGCAATCTTTGGAAACCTGCCTAGCTTCCTGAAAAGTTGCTATTTATACTGCCAGCACACGGTAACATTTGTTGAGCTGGTCCCAGGTCATTTGTAAACATGCAGCTGTGTTGCTTATGTGAATTGCTCTAATCCACCTATCATAGTCTGAGGATTCCTTACCAAGACATTTCACAGCAAGTCAAATTCCTCACCAACAAGAAGATCTGCGTCTTTTAGTGTATTAATAAAAAATGGCCTCCATGCTCCATAACTTTCTGGATGGTCATCAAAGTGTGATAGGCTGGTGCTCACAAGCTCTTGGTGTGCCAGAAACTGTGTCATATCCATCATGACTGAAGACTCTGAATGGCTTTCTGGTAAATACCTGTGTATTGAGGCATATTAGACCTTGGCTGTCGATTCAGATGGTTACTGTGATATCTTGGCATTATCTCCTTTCTTTTTATAGTAGAGGGATTCCTAATTTGGTGCTGGACAAGTAAGTAAGAGTTGTGTAATATATTTGAAGGATTAAGTATTTCTGAGCTTTGCTATAAACATCTTTCTGGAGGGTGATCATTCGCTACAGGGTGCTGATTGCTGCTTTCTTTTCCCAAAGAGCTTGCAAAGTGTGAGAGGGAAATAAAATGGAGTGTTGTGTGACAGGTGACTCAGACTGCTGGCTAAGATGTTTGGCTTGGTCCCTGATATAATTATTCACATGCTCATGCGTACCCTATGTTATTGCTGGGTGAATTTTCTTAACTGTAAAGCTCCTTACACTCTTGCTCTGCTCCTGTGTCCAATATCTCTGCCTGGGCAATAGCAGCTGCAGCCACTTTTTCAAGATGCAGGGCTTCCAAATTAGCCTCCAGCTGAGCTTTGTCTCTTTTACTGGCAATCTCCCTCTCTGCAAACGCAGCACATACTCATGCAGCCTCTGCCTTCGCTCTGGCTTGTGCTGCTGCAGCACCAACTGACTATCTGTATGATCGCAATGAACTGCAATGAGAACTATTGTCAGACATACTGTCTGGTGAGCTTTGCCTTTCCTGTGGTGTTGTGTGTTTTGTGTATCTCTCAACCATAATGCTTGTTATTCAGTGCCATTGACTGTTGGCATACTGCTTGGTCAGCTGTGCTCCCGTCTTTTTACAGTACAGCTCTCCTTGTGTATAAAACAGGAAGTACACTATTCAGCTGCAAACCAAACAGGTCAGGAGACAGCATCCAAGCTCCAGGTACCTTATTTGGGCAGCGCTCACGTATACAATTGAATTAGAGTAAAACGATGATGCTTTTGATGGTGCAAATGAAAGAATGATACATAAGATGGTGTATATTTACCTCAGTCTCACTGAAAACTGTACAAAAAAAAACAAAATGGCTGCTCTCCTGACATGGCTGTGCTGAATTTCAAAATTAAAGTCAGCAAGGCTACGTTTCAAAATAAAAGCCTAAACACAGTTACTCATCTAGGCTCCTCCCACAACACTTCCCAAACATCCATCCTCAACCACAAAGAAAGATAATACCAGCAAACGTGTGGAAATACCACCATCTGTAAGATAACCTGCTAAGTTACGTACCATCCTACCTTGGCAATATATTGCCAATACTTCATTTGTCCTCGAGGCTAAATCTAGAAACTCAACAACATTGTGCAAGTAGTACTTCACCATAAGGACTGCATGCAGCAGTTCAATAATGTGGTCCATCTTTGCCTTCTTGTGGGTGACATGGTAGCATAGTGATCAGCACAATAACTTTACAGTGCTGATTGGAGCTCAATTCCTGCTGCTGGCTATAAAGGAGTTTGAACTTCTCCCCATGAACACATGGATTTCTTCCAGGTGCTCTGGTTTCATTTCACATTCCAAAGACGTATGGTTAGGGTTAATGATGTAATGTGGGCATGCTGCGTTGGCACTGGCGAGCTGCCTCTAGCACGATCCTTGGGCCGTGTTGGTTGTTTTTGAAAACAATTTCACTGTATGCTTCGATGTGTGACAAATAAAGCCAATCTTTTCTTTAAACCTTTAATCTTGAGTGTAAGTTTAGATGTACAACAAATTGTGGCCTTTCCTGTGATGCTCAGATGCTGAAAAAGTGAAAACGTGTCTAGCAAATGTCCTGGAAGACTACAGAAATGTGCAAAGTCTGGAGACTAGATGACACTAAGATACCCTGGAATAATAATCATTTAAGGGTCATAGGGAAGGAGGAGTTTTGAAGTGTTTTTTGGGAGAATCTTCTTAATATGTATCTTTTCGGCATTGTTAAACTTGGTAGCAACAAATATGGCAGGAAAAGTGGAATAGGACCATATCCCGTTGAGCACAGAGCACTGACCTTTCAATGGGCATGGGTGATTAACGCATACTGTCTTTTTCCCAGGGAAAGAAACAGATAACTAGAGAGCATTAAGTTCAATGTAAGAGGAGAAGATTTAAAAGGAGCTTGAGAGGCAACTTTTTCATGTAGAAAGGGGTGTGTAAATGGTACAAACTGCCAGAAGTGGATGAGACAAGTACAATAGCAACATTTAAAAGATGCATGCAGTTATGTGAATAGGAATAGTTTGGAGGGATATGGGCCAAATATGGATAAATGGGATAAGCTTAGATGACATCTTGATTGGCATTAAAAGGATGGATCAAAGAGCCTGTTTCTATCTCAATGGTTCGAAGAGTAACTATCAAGCTAGCAGAGGAGATGGCAGAGGCAGATAGAACTGTGTCAGTTAAAAGGCATTTGGACAGGAATTTAGATAGGAAAGGCATTGAGGGATACGGATACAAAGCAGAGACAAATGGGATTAAACAGGCTTCACATTCAGTGTGGACAACACTTTTGGGTTCTTATTCTATGGGGTAGAAACTTAGGGAGCAACAATAATGGTGTCTTAAGGTGAAAAAGCAAAAGACTGCTCTGTGCAATAACAGTTATCTAAACAAAGCTAAGTTGTATTGAGGATAAGAAAAGTTTGAGTAAAGTGAAAATAGTATTTATGATTGGCCGGCAAAACTGTAACTAAACAACGGAATGCTTTTAAGGAGGAGATTATTGAGGTACTGTTTAGATTCACTCCACAAAAGAGAAAGTTAGGGAAATTTAAAGAAAACCTAGACACTGAAACATTTTTAAAAATTCTTTACCAAGAGAAAGGATTTTGCTCGAGTCTCAGCGAAGGAAGATGTAGTTGAGATACTAAATGGATAAAAATCAATAAAGCAGAGTGCTAGTAAGACTTATGCCAATAGTGGAAAAAAATAACCTTTTCCAGATGGGATTGCTGGGATAAGTAAGGAAATTGCACTGGCCATAATCTTCTGAAGATCTCTAGATAAGTGGGTGGTACTGGAGTATTGGAGAATTACTGATCTCTTGTTCAGCGTTTAAAAATAAACCAAGCAACCATAGGGTGGCCTGATTAACATTGATTAGAAAAAAACAACCAAGGACCGAATTAACAGTCGCCTGGGCAGGCATGGATTGATTAGAGAAAGCAGGCATGAATTTGTTAAGTGTGAATTGTCGTTAAGTTAGTTATAGAGTTTTATGATTAAAGGACAGCGATGATAGTGCATTTGAAGTGGCATGCACAGACTTTCAAAAGACATTTACTAAACCATGCAGAAATGAAGCCCATGGAATAAAATGGGGCATGGCAAAATCAAAAGAAAATTGGTGAAGTGACAGGGAACGACAATTGAGCTTCCACTTGTATGCGTTTTCATTTGCTAATTTTGTGTAAAACCCACTCTGTGCACATCGAGTAATGCTAATGGTTATCAGGAATTAGCCTTGGCACATACGAGCTTTATACATTTTAGTTTTAATAATATTTGCCTCGTGTCATTGTGCACCTAATAGGTTGTGCAGTGTGAGTTTACTCCATTAGAATTGATGGAGGACACATAATCTTTGTTATTAATTCACATAATGGAACAGGAACATCCATCTGAGGTTTTGGACTAAGATGGCAGTTGGAGGATCTCAAGATCATAGAGTTATACAATACACAAACAGTTCCTCTGGTCCATTATGTTCACGTTGTCAAGTATCTATCAATATTATTCTCATTTACCACTTACATCAATATCTTGTTCACAACATCTTCCAGTTGCACTTTAAATGACTAACCTCTTGTTATATAATACACTAGACATTGCCTTTTTCTGACTCTCAGTTTGCATGCAATAATGATCTATTTGCAGCTTATAGTATCTTGCCGTGCCCCCTCCTCATTGAGAAATGGGAACTGATTAAAATAATGCATTGAGTTAGGGAGAGGTTCCGCTGAGACACTAAAGAATGCCTGCTTCCCCATCTTACTATTTTGTCTTGCCTCTGAGGTGTGCAATATCTTAGCTACCATGGCATAAATTATTTAAGCTTTCCAGTGCACAGCAGGGCAATGATACAATAGGTAAAGGTTTTCATAGAGGTCTTCAAGGGAAGTGCCATGGTTCCACTTTAACACACAAGTTCCTATGTTTCTGGCTGATTTTGAAATTGTTATGGGGAAAGGGATTAGGTACTGGCACTATATGTAGCACATGTTCTAAACAAGAGTGAACTTGGAAGTACATGTAAGGGGATTCTTCTTTTATGTTACTGCTAAGGCAAATCAAAATAGCTTCTTCATTATGTTAGAATAAAATGGGTTCTTTGTTATGTTAACTGCTGAGAATGTTCTCTCTCTAGCAGCTTGTTTGGGTTATACTACTGATAATGTGGTTGTATTCATTTGGAGGGAAAACCAATTTCCTCCGGGATTAATGAAGTATGACTATGACTATGCTAACCAATTGGGATAGATATTATTCTTTCTTGTGTGTCTGTAAGCTATTGTTTTTGCGGGCTTTGGGGCAGAAGGCGTGATGGGGACAGAGAGAGGAGACGCGATGCTGTAAACTGGGCGGCGGAATGGACCCTGAGTGGGAGTGCAAGGCCCAGGGTCTTCGGTGAGGAGAGGAAACAAAGATAGACTCGTGCGGAGCGTCTGGTTGACCATCATGATTGGTCCCAGGCAGCGGGTCAAGGAGGTCAGAGGGGATCGAATGGTGGATAGAAGACTCCGTTAATTGAGCTCCAACGGTTGTGCATGAAGTGGTTGAACTTTGATAAGTTTGGCGCCTTTTACTTTCCTTTTATATTTTATCTCTATTAATTACATAGTTCCAGTAAGATCTATAAAGTGTAATCATTTAATCGCATATGGTGTATTGTCTACTATTTGGTGGGGTGGTGTACATCACACAGCATCTACACAAACTTGATTACCCAGTTTGGCGGGGCCGAAGGCTGCTACCCCCAGACGAAAGTGAGTTGAGCGAGCCTGAGGTTTACCAGGGGGGCTACGTACAGGTACAAGATATTGACTTGTTAATATGCCAGAGCTTGAAACTGTAGAAAAACAAAAATAAATTATAGGCTTCAAGGACGAACAGACAGGTTTGTGGAATGGGAGGAAAGGTGGAAATTTAATCCAGAGGAATATGAAGCGATACATTTGTAAGGAAGAACAATGAGAAGCAATATAACGGGCACAATTATATAAAAAAATGCAGAAACAAGAACAGAGTGCTGCTGTTGAAAGTGACAGAGTGAATTAGAGAAAATAATTGTAAAAATCATTCACTTATAAACATTGGCTTGGCGATAAAAAGGAATATTGTTTCCATACCTATACACCACATGTATAAATAGCTGTGACGGCATGAGAATTATTCCAGGAGTGACAGACTTCAATTCTGGTGTGTTTTCCTTGGACAGAGAAGGTTGATCGTGAAGGTTGAAATTAAATACGTAGAGAGAAAATGTTCCCATGACAGAATAACCAAAAGTGATGTGAGAGAAAAATAAAAATTATGATGCATTGAGCAACTGGAAACTGTAATGCATATGAGAGAAAATTTCAATTGTGACATTCCAATCAGAGTTTGAAAGAAAAACATTTGTGGAGATATGAGGAGAGTATGGAAGTTTGGACTAACTGGATTATTCCTATAGATTTAATGGGCCAAATTGACTCTTTCCACACTGTGGCCATTCTGTGATTTAGAATTTTGCTTGGCATAAGAATAGTCCCCTTTCTGATGTACTTGGCAACACTCATTGCTCTGAAGCCAACAAAGCATAACAGAATCCGGACACTTTGCCACTAAATTTAATTCGCAATGGCAATGGCTATCCTCAAGGAAACAACTCAGGAAAAAGTATTCACTTTTATGCAGCAATTATTCACATGCATATTTTTTGAAAAAAATGAAACTCTCAACCTGAAAGATAGGTAGCGAATTGGACAATGGGCAGACAAGTGCAATGTTCAGCCTTGAGGAAAGCACATTTATAACTCCATTGAAAAAAATAACCATGCTCTTACCATCATTTTCACTCCACTAAGCTACCAAGTTAATTGTAATTATGAGCATTCAGCTCTTTGGTTTGATAATTGCATCTGACTTGCCTAATGTTGAACAAATAGAACAGAGGGTGAAAAGGCTATTGCAAACAGTAGGTATAGTAAAGAATACATGTGAATGTTGGGGTGCACTTGGAAGACAGACTTGAGTGGAGCACCAACACAGAGGCCGTGTACATGAAGGACCAGAATCACCTCTACTTCCTGAAGAGACTGAGGCCCTTTGGGGTATGCAAGCCTCTCCTTCACAAGCTCTACCAGTCTGTTGTCACCAGTACGACCTTCTGTGTGGTGATGTGCTGGGGCAATGGCATCAACTTTGGTGATTCCGCAGGCTTAATAAACAGAATAGAAAGGCTGGCTCTGTTATAGGATTCAAGCTGGACACCCTGGAGGCTGTGGTAGAACAAAGGACCCTACAGAAAATCCTGGCAAATCCAGACAATGTTCCTCACCCTCTGCATGCCACTTTAGCTGAACAAAGGCGCGATTTTAGTAATAGATCAGGACAACTGTGCTGTTCCAAAGAGTGCTATATGAGATCATTTTTTTCTTCAGCCATTAGGCTTTATAATGAGTCAACCTATAGCCAGGGAAGTGATGACTCCCTCCTGTTAGGCTGTTTGTGGTAACTTTTTCTTATTCTTTCTACTTCTTTTCTAATATTTATATCTGTGCATTTGTAATGCTACTATGACACTGTAATTTCTTTTGGGATCACTGAGATATCTACTACTCTATCTGATCAACTATTTTGGAATACTGATACCAAACCTTGTACCTACCCACTGATTGAATCATGCAGTCTTGCTTCACAGACAACCAAAGGGAGAAATTTGTCATTGGTGAATGGCATTAAACATGCTACATAGTAGCAGCTTAGTATTATACTCAGCTTCAGAAATTCAATTAATTTGAAGTTAACAGAAATGAATTCCGGAAACTGAGCTCAAAGGCCAACATTTCTATGGATGGTATTGACAGTGGATTCATTTCCAGGCACTAAAACCACAAGGATAATTGGAATGCAGCTAAATGCATCTCATTCTGACCTTCATCAGACTGATCAGTGGCCAATCTGTCAATATATTGCAAAATCCTCATCAAGTTTAATATCACTGGCATATGTCGTGCAAAATGTTCTTTTGTGGCAGTGGTACATTGCAATACATATTAAAAAATCTATAGATTACAATTTTACACTATATAGTGCAAAAAAACACAACAATTATTAAGGTAGTGTTCGTGGTTTATTGCCCATTCAGAAATCCAATGGCAGTGGGAAAGGTGTCCCTAAAATGTGTGTGCATCTTCATGCTCCTGTACCTCCTCCTTGATGGTAGCAATGAGAAGAGGGCATGTACTAGGTCATGGGGGTCCTTAATGTTAGATGCTGTCCTTTTGAGACATTGTCTTTTGAAAGTGTCTTTCAATGCTGTGGAGGCTAGTTCCTATGATAGAGCTGGCTGAGTTTGCAAATTTCTACAGCTTTTTCGAATCCTGTGCAGTGGCCCTTCAATAAGATGATGACTCAGTCTGTTGGAATGCTCTCCACAGTACTCCTGTAGAAATTTGAGAGAATCTTTGGTGATATACTAAGTCTCCTCAAACTCCGAATAAAAAATATCCACTGTTGTGTCTTCTTCGTAATTGCATCAATATGTTGGGCCCAGGGTAGATCTTCAGAGATGTTGAAACCCAGGAAAATGAAACTGCTCACTCTTTTCACTGCTGATCTCTGAATGAGAACTGGTGTGTGTTCCCTTGACTTCCCCCTTCCTGAGGTCCACAATCAATTCCTTAGTCTTAATGATGCTGATTGCAAGGTCACTGCTTTGACACCATTCCACTAGCTGATCTATCTCACTCCTATATGCCTCCTGATCACCATCTGAAATTCTGTCAACAATAATTGTGTCATTGGCAAATTTATCAATGATGTTTGAGCACCAACATAAAGACTTGATTTTGCATTGTGAATACCACTAGCTCTACCACTATCATAGAATAGGCCTGACCATACAATCAGAGTTAAATATGGAAACATACAGTTTGCTGCCTGAGTTACCTGCTTCTCCACAGGCTGCAATAAACTGGGAAAATGCCAACAGATTTGGCATTGAAATCCACACAAGTGTGTGAAGTTGCTGGATTTAACCATTAGTTACCTAATAAAATGCAAGTTAGAGCTGATCCATTCAGGTAAAACTGGATTTTTAGCTGTGTAATAAGTCATAATTACTGCCAAGCAACCTTACTGACACTGAAAATTTAATGTTACGAATGTGCTGTTTTATCCTTTCAGAATGTAATTGCTGTTGGAGATTTAAAACTAACCTGCAATTTTAAAAACTTGTCTTTCATCTATCAATTATATCTCACAATTTCTCCCTTTTTTCGCTTTCTAACGTGACTTAAACATATCCAGCATTTACAGAATCTCCTATCACTCATGACCCTTTCTTTCTTTTTAAATCCTTTTATTAATTTTTCCAAAGTTATAAACAAAATAACAATGTTGACACAAAGAGATTGGAATAATCTTATTGTTAATAAACATATACAGAAAGATTTCAAATAACACAGGTATAATAGACTTCCAAAATCATGATGTAATTAATCATAGAGGAAAAATAAATAAAAAGAAAAAAAATACAAAGAAACCCCCCCCCCGCAAAAAAGAACTAAATACTAAACCCAAAGAAGCAAACAGAACAAAACAAGGCTAGACCAATATATTAAGTCGAACATGTTCAGTAATGTCGTCAGCTCCACTCCTCTATTCATGTATTTTAAGTTAATAAGAAGGATTTGGAAAGGTCAAATTACATCATATGAAAATGTTGAATAAATGGTTTCCAAGTCTCTTCAAATTTAACTGAAGGATCAAAAATATCACCTCTAATTTTTTTCTAAATTTAAACATAATATAGTTTGGGAAAACCATTGCAATGTAGCAGCAGGATTGGTCTCTTTCCAGTTCAATAAAATAGATCTTCTGGCCATTAAAGTAACAAATGCAACATCCGACAGGCTGAAGAAGATAAAGATCTGTGTTCTACCATTGGCAATCCAAAAATTGCCGTAATGGGATGGGGTTGTACATCAAAACACAGAACTGTTGAGATAATATCAAATATATCTTTCCAATGTTTTTCCAAAAGAGGACAGGACCAAAACATATGAGTTAAAGAAGCCACCTCAGAGTGACATCTGTCACAAATAGGACTTACATGGGAATAAAAATGGGCTAATTTATCTTTAGACATATGGGCCCTATGCACTACTTTAAATTATATTAATGTATGTTTAGCACTTATAGAGGAAGTACTGATTAATTGAAAAATCTTATCCCATTTCTCTCTAGGTAGGCAAAGTTGAAGTTCCCCTTCCCATTCATTTTTAATTTTATCAGATATACCTGGCTGTAATTTCATAATTATATCATAGATAGATACTATTAATCCCTTCTGAAGAGGATTTAAACCTAAAATTTTATCACTGATATCAGTAGGGTATGAGGTCAGAAAGGTAGGCAACATAGTATTTAAAAAATTTCTTATTTGCAAATATCTAAAAAAATGGGATCTAGGCAAATCAAATTTCTTAGATAACTGTTCAAAAGGTATGAAACAGTTACCCAGAAATAAATCGTGGAAACATGTTATACCTTTTATTTTCTATATCGAAAAGGCTTGGTCCATAACGAGAGTCGAAAAAAATATTAGATATAATAGGGCTTGATAATATAAATTTGTTCAAACCAAAAAATTTACGAAATTGAAACCATATTCGTAATGTATGCTTAACTATTGGATTAACCATTTGTTTATTCAATTTAGATAGTACAAAAGGAAGTGAAGTTCCTAAAATGGAAGCTAAAGAGAACCCTTGTACAGAGTAGCCTTCAAGGTTTACCCAATATGGGCTTGAAATTATATTCCAATCTTGTGTACAAAATATTAAATATCGAACATTAATTGCCCAAAAATAAAATCTTAGATTAGGCAGTGCTAATCCACCATCTTTCTTGGACTTCTGTAAATATTTTTTACTTAATCTGGGATTTTTGTTCTGCCATATGTAAGAGGAAATTTTAGAATCAGTAGTATCAAAAAAAGGATTTAGGAATAAAGATTGGTATTGTTTGAAATAAATATAAAAATTTAGGTAAAATAATTATTTAAATAGCATTAATTTGGCCTATCAGTGATAGAGACAATGAGGACCACTTAGTAATCAGTTGTTTAACCTGATTAATTAACAGTAAAAGGTTGAACTTGAATAGATCCTTATGTCTCTTAGTAATTTTAACTCCCAAATAAGTAAAATAGTCAGTAATCACTCTGAATGGAGAACATCTATAAATGGGAACCTGCATATTTAACGGAAAAAGTTTGCTCTTACCTAGATTCAATTTATAAGCAGAAAAACTACTAAACTGAGCAAGCAAAGTTAATGCTGCCGGAATAGATTTCCCCGGGTTAGAAATATATAATAGTAAATTATCTGCATATAGTGATAATTTATGTGTCTCATTTCCACGGGTGATGCCAAATATATTAGGAGAGTCACGAATAGCAATAGCTAGCAGTTCCAAGGCAATATCGAATAGTAGTGGAACTCATGACCCTTAATTCCTTCCAAGTCCACCTGCCTCAACAACTTTTATTAAAAGTAATGGTGGATATGATAAAAATGGTGGAGAGTTGAGAGAGATGAAAGATAAAAAGATGGGTCTAAACTCCGAGCTGTAAAGCAGTGGTCCTGGAGCAGGGTGATTTCAGTCTGGCACAAATCCCCAGAAGCAGAGTGATGGCAGATCTGTGACCAGCGTCCCAGGATCAGAGAGGTAGATTGGAGACGCCACCATTTGTGTGATGGACCAGGAACCAAAGATTATGGGTAAAGCAACAGGCCAGGAACTGTGGACCAGTAGTACAGCAACCAAAAACCAGAGGTCAGGCAGCTGGTTGAGAAACTGGGAACAAAGCAGAAAAAGGCAGCAATGGATGAGGAATAGGTGACAGGAGTACCAAATCTGGGAACCAGGAACCGGAAATACAGCAATGGAGCAGGAGAAAGGGACTGGAATATGATAATAGTCCCATAACTGGGGACCAGAAACCAGGACCAAGGAGGATGAGAGGCAACTTGATAGAGGTGTACAAGATGATCAGAGGCATTGATCAAGTGGTTAGCCAGAGACTTTTTACCCCCATGGTGGAAAGGCTAATACCAGGGGGCATCATTTTAAGGGAATTAAAGAAAAGTATGAAGGGGATGTCAGAGGTACTTCTTTACACAGAGTGGTGAGTGCATGGAATGTCCTGCCAGGGTTGGTGGTACAAGCAGGTACATTAGGGGCATTTAAGAAACACTTAGTTAGGTACATGGATGATAGGAAAATGGAGGGCTATGTATGAGGGAATGGTTAAATTGTTCTTAGTGTGGGTTAAAAGGCTATCACAATGTTGTTGGGTGATGGGTCTGTATGGTATTGTAGAGTTCAATGCTCTACGTAGATCCAGAAGACAACAATTGACAGTGAAGTGCAGATCCGAACCCTAGGAATACAAGAATACAGTGAAGAGTTGGGAAACAATGACCATGGACTATGAAGCAGGAACAGGGGGCCAGGAGTACAGTGTTGCACTGCGAGGAATGGACATGGACAGGTATGAATTAAGCAAGGGATCAGGAATTGAGCGACAGGGGTCATAAGTATAGCTAGAAGATGGTGAACAACTTTAGATGGGAACAGGAGTTTGACGGTACAGCAATCAACAATGCATCCCAGCCAGTATACAGGAACAAAATGGCAATCTGGAACAAGGAATGCAGTCACAGATTGGAAGCAGGGACCAAGAGACAGCCATGAATTAGGAATTGAGATTGAGGGCTGCAGTAATGGACTGGGAACTGGGGACCAGTGACCTGATCAAAATCAATATTGACAGAGAAAAAAAACACAATAAATGATGTACAGGGATGCAAGTTAATGATTAGTTTAGTATCATTACTTTGTCTCTTACATTTTCTAATTCGGTTTAAATAAGAAGCTGTAAGTACAATTCAGTATTGCAAGCCTTTTGCTTATATCTATTAAATGAATTAAGCTTGTAAATTGAGGCTAAGTAGAACTTATCAGACCCCGCAGAATGCATACCCTGTCATCTGGGAAAACCAGGATGCTTCCTGTGTCATCAACCAGCACTGGAGTAGGAGTCACTGGCCACACTTGGAGCTTGAGGCATCACTGCCATCCGTCCCTGAAGCTGAGTGCTTTGTCAACAGCCTGCTTTAGGAGATGATCACTTTAAGCGTGCAAGCAGAGAGGACTGACTACTAAACAGACAAAAGTAAAGAGACAGAAAACTCAGCAGATGCCCAAAGGCATCTCCCTTTCATAGATCAAATCAAGTTTATTGTCATTTAACTATATACATGTATATAATGTATATAAGCAGGTGAATTCAGAACCAGGCCAAGACTAAAGCACTAAGGATGGCTCAGCTCGACAGGAGAGGACAATAAAGGTCACATCAGGAGTGTTTATTTATTTATTTTATTTAGAGATACTGTGCAGAACAGGCCCTTCCAGCCCAACGAGCCACACTGCCCGGCAACCCACCTATTTAACCCTCGCCTAATCACAGGGCAATTTACAATCACCTATCAACTTACTAACCGGTACATCTTTGGAAAGTGGGAGGAAACCGGAACACCTGGAGAAAATCCACGCACTCATAGGAAGGATGTACAAACTTTTTACAGTCAGTGCCGGAATTGAGCTCCGAACTCGATCAGCCCAAGTTGTAATAGTGTTGTGCTAACTTTTCTACATTACTGTGTTACAGGGAATTAGATAGCTCAAGGAGTAACAGACTTTTGAAGAATATCCAGGTTGGCAATTTACCTCTCTGGATTGAAGAGTGAGCTGTTGGAGGTCATGACCCATATGAATACCAATAGGTAAGGTAAGGTATCTGGTCTATACATGTACATGAGATTCTGCAGTTGCTGGAAATCCAGAGCAACACATATGATGGGTCTCAGCCCAAAACGGCAATTCTTTATTCCTCTCCATAGGTACTGCCAGTCTTGCAGAGTTCTTCCAGCATTTTGTGTGGGTGGCCAATAAGTACTTGGGAAAGAGTTACCGAGTTCTACAGCACTCAAATAGGTCCTTTAGCCTACAAGGTAAACACTATGCATCAAACGTGCAAATGCACTAATCCTCTTCGGACCTTATTTTATTCCCAACAGCTTCTCCCAGATTCTGTCCCCCATTTCCATATCAGAGGCAATTTCTCATGGCCAATTAACCTACCAATTTGTATGACTTTGCGATGAGAGTTGAAACCAGAGCACCCAGAGGAACCCCATGCAGTCACAAAGAGCAAGCAAACACCACATAGACAGCACCAAAGGTCAAGAATGAACTCAGGTTACTAGAGGTGTGAGGCAGTGCCTCTACCAGCTGTGCCATCATACCACCCTTAAGAAGCAGGATCACTAAAGTGATGGTTGCGTGCAGGAATAGAGGATAGTGCAGATGATCGATGCAGGAGGAGTGTGTAGGTGACAGACCAACAGAGTAAGTGAGAAAGGAAAAAAAACTAGATGATGGCAGGGGAGGTTCGAGGAGAATTGGAGGGAAAGATCTGTGTGAGAGAAACTGAATAGATCAGAGTGAGAAAGGGACAGGTTACCTGGAAGTGAATAATTCCACACTTATGTCATTGGGATGTAGACTACCTAGGCAGAATATGAGCTGTTCTTTATATTTAGTTTCACTCTGGCAATGGAGAAGGTCATTGGTGTGATAGTGGGAAGGAAAATTAAAATGGCTTGCAACCTGGAGCTCAAGGTGGCCACTGTGGGTCAGAGCACAGGTGCTAAGCAAAGCAGTCACCTAGTCTGTGCTTGGTCTTGCCACTGCAGAACACTAAATGCAAGAGACAAGAGGTTATTATGAAACTCTTCCCCATCTGGAAGGCTGTTTGGGGCCCTGGATGCTGCCGAAGGAAGAGTGTAGGAACATAGCACCTTCTTTGTTTATTGGAAGGTGCCCAGGAAGGGGTAGAGATGAGTGAATCAGGGAGTCATGGAGAGTGTGCTCTCTATAAAGAGCAGAAAAGTGTGGGAGTGGAAGTTGTGGCCGGTGAAGCAATCATGTTGTAGTGAGAGAAAATGTTGAAGAATGGTCTGCTGGATGCAAAGGTTAGGGGGTGAAATGTCAGGGCAAAGAGAACCCCATCCTGTTCTTTTTCTCTGGACATGAGGTGAGAGCAGAAGATGCAAGTAATGGCTCCATCAACCACTGTGAAGTGGCAGTGGGGAGGAGGGAAGCCATGGATCCTAATGAAGGAGGATATCTCTGATGTCTTGGAGTAAAAGGATATATGCAGCAAATAAACAACTCTTGTAACAGCAACACACATCAAAGTTGCTGGTGAATGCAGCAGGCCAGGCAGCATCTCTAGGAAGAGGTACAGTCGACGTTTCAGGCCGAGACCCTTCGTCAGGACTAACTGAAGGAAGAGTTAGTAAGAGATTTGAAAGTGGGAGCGGGAGGGGGAGATCCAAAATGATAGGAGAAGACAGGAGGGGGAGGGATGGAACCAAGAGCTGGACAGTTGAATAGCAAAAGGGATATGAGAGGATCATGGGACAGGAGGTCCAGGGAGAAAGAAAAGGGGGAGGGGGGGAGAAACTCAGAGGATGGGCAAGGGGTATAGTGAGAGGGACAGAGGGAGAAAAAGGAGAGAGTGAGAAAGAATGTGTGTATATAAATAAATAACAGATGGGGTACGAGAGGGAGGTGGGGCATTAGCAGAAGTTTGAGAAGTCATTGTTCATACCATCAGGTTGGAGGCTACCCAGACGGAATATAAGGTGTTGTTCCTCCAACCTGAGTGTGGCTTCATCTTTACAGTAGAGGAGGCTGTGGATAGACATATCAGAATGGGAGTGGGGCGTAGAATTAAAATGTGTGGCCACCGGGAGATCCTGCTTTCTCTGGCGGACAGAGCGTAGGTGTTCAGCAAAGCGGTCTCCCAGTCTGCGTCGGGTCTCACCAATATATAAAAGGCCCCATTGGGAGCACCGGACACAGTATATCACCCCAGCCGACTCACAGGTGGAGTGTCGCCTCACCTGGAAGGACTGTCTAGGGAAGGACTGTCCCCCTCCCCCTCTCAAATATTGGATCTCCCTCTCCCCCTCCCACTTTCAAATCTCTTATTAGCTCTTCTTTCAGTTAGTCCTGACGAAGGGTCCCGGCCCGAAACGTGGACTGTACCTCTTCCTACAGATGCTGCCTGGCCTGATGTGTTCACCAGCAACTTTGATGTGTGTTGCTTGTATTTCCAGCAGCTGCAGAATTCCTCGTGTTTGAACTGTTGTACCAGCAATTTTAAATGAGTTAGGTTTATCACATACACTTAGATAAAATACACTGGCAGAATTGGTCTGGAGATTCAGTATGAACATGTTCCCATGATTAAAAAGAGTGGGATTGTCAAATCCAGCCAACTTGAAGGTAAGACATAAAGATGGTAAGATAAGGGAAAAGAAGGTAAATCAATACTATAGAAAATGTTGGGAAAATTGAAAGGTAAATCACGAAAGCAAAGAGAAGAAATTAAAAATGCTAAAATATTTTATAACTACATGTGGAAAAATGGAGAAATAGTTGGATCTATTAGGGACCATACAAATATTCAATGTGTGGAGCTAGAGGATATAGCGAAGATTCATAATGAACATAGAATATAGAACATAGAATAGTACATCACATTACAGGCCCTTCGGCCCACAATGTTGTGTCGACCATCAAACCCTGCCTCCCATATAAACCCCATCTTAAATTCCTCCATACACCTGTCTAGTAGTCTCTCAAACTTCACTAGTGTATCTGCCTCCACCACTGACTCAGGCAGTGCATTCCATGCATCAACCACTCTCTGAGTGAAAAACCTTCCTCTAATATCCCCCTTGAACTTCCCACCCCTTATGTTAAAGCCATGTCCTCTTGTATTGAGCAGTGGTGCCCTGGGGAAACAGGCACTGGCTGTCCACTCTATCCATTCCTCTTAATATCTTGTACACCTCTATCATGTCTCCTCTCATCCTCCTTCTCTTCAAAGAGTAAAGCCCTAGCTCCCTTAATCTCTGATCATAACGCATACTCTCTAAACCAGGCAGCATCCTGGTAAATCTCCTCTGTACCCTTTCCAATGCTTCCACATCCTTCCTATAGTGAGGCGACCAGAACTGGACACAGTACTCCAAGTGTGGCCTAACCAGAGTTTGAAAGAGCTGCATCATTACATTGCGACTCTTAAACTCTATCCCTCGACTTATGAAAGCTAACACCCCATAAGCTTTTTTAACTACCCTATCCACTTGTGAGGCAACTTTCAGGGATCTGTGGACATGTACCCCCAGATCCCTCTGCTCCTCCACACTACCAAGTATCCTACCATTTACTTTGTACTCTGCCTTGGAGTTTGTCCTTCCAAAGTGTACCACCTCACACTTCTCCAGGTTGAACTCCATCTGCCACTTCTCAGCCCACTTCTGTATCCTATCAATGTCTCTCTGCAATCTTTGACAATCCTCTACACTATCTACAACACCACCAACCTTTGTGTCGTCTGCAAACTTGCCAACCCACCCTTCTACCCCCACATCCAGGTTGTTAATAAAAATCACGAAAAGTAGAGGTCCCAGAACAGATCCTTGTGAGACACTACTAGTCACAATCCTCCAATCTGAATGTACTCCCTCCACCATGACCCTCTGCCTTCTGCAGGCAAGCCAATTCTGAATCCACCTGGCCAAACTTCCCTGGATCCCATGCTTTCTAACTTTCTTAATAAGCCTACCGTGTGGAATATTGTCAAATGCCTTACTAAAATCCATATAGATCACATCCACTGCACAACCCTCATCTATATGCCTGGTCACCTCCTCAAAGAACTCTATCAGGCTTGTTAGACATGATCTGCCCTTCACAAAGTCATGCTGACTGTCCCTGATCAGACCATGATTCTCTAAATGCCCAGTGATCCTATCTCTAAGAATCTTTTCCAACAGCTTTCCCACCACAGACGTAAGGCTCACTGGTCTATAATTACCCCAACTATCCCTACTACCTTTTTTGAACAAGGGGACAACATTCGCCTCCCTCCAATCCTTCGGTACCATTCTCGTGGACAATGAGTACATAAAGATCCTAGCCAGAGGCTCAGCAATCTCTTTCCTTGCCTCGTAGAGCAGCCTGGGGAATATTCTGTCAGGCCCCAGGGACTTATCCATCCTAATGTATTTTAACAACTCCAACACCTCCTCTCCCTTAATATCAACATGCTCCAGAACATCAACCTCACTCATATTGTCCTCACCATCATCAAGTTCCCTCTCATTGGTGAATACTGAAGAGAAGTATTCATTGAGGACCTTGCTCACTTCCACAGCCTCCAGGTACATCTTCCCACCTTTATCTCTAATCGGTCCTACCTTCACTCCTGTCATCCTTTTGTTCTTCACATAATTGAAGAATGCCTTGGGGTTTTCCTTTACCCTACTCGCCAAGGCCTTCTCATGCCCCCTTCTTGCTCTTCTCAGCCCCTTCTTAAGCTCCTTTTTTGCTTCCCTATATTCCTCAATAGACCCATCTGATCCTTGCTTCCTAAACCTCATGTATACTGCCTTCTTCCACCTGACTAGATTTTCCACCTCACATGTCACCATGGTTCCTTCACCCTACCATTCTTTATCTTCCTCACCGGGACAAATTTATCCCTGACATCCTGCAAGAGATCTCTAAACATCGAACATATGTCCATTGTACATTTCCCTGCAAAATCTTCATCCCAATTCACACCCGCAAGTTCTAGCCTTATAGCCTCATAATTTGCCCTTCCAGAATTGAAAATTTTCCTGTCCTCTCTGATTCTATCCTTTTCCATGATAATGCTAAAGGCCAGGGAGCGGTGGTCACTGTCCCCCAGATGCTCACCCACTGAGAGATCTGTGACCTGACCCCATTCATTACCTAGTACTAGATCTAGTATGGCATTCCCCCTAGTCAGCCTGTCAACATACTGTGACAGGAATCCGTCCTGGACACACTTAACAAACTCTGCCCTGTCTAAACCCTTGGAACTAATCAGGTGCCAAATCAATATTAGGGAAGTTAAAGTCACCCATGATAACAACCCTGTTATTTATGCACCTTTCCAAGATCTGCCACCCAATCTGCTCCTCTGTATCTCTGCTGCTACCAGGGGGCCTATAGAATACTCCCAATAGAGTAACTGCTACCTTCCTGTTCCTGACTTCCACCCATACTGACTCAAAAGAGGATCCTGCTACATCACCCACCCTTTCTGTAGCTGTAATAGTATCCCTGACCAGTAATGCCTCCCCTCCTCCCCTTTTTCCGCCCTCTCTATCCCTTTTAAAGCACTGAAATCCAGGAATATTGAGAATCCATTCCTGCCCTGGTGCCAGCCAAGTCTCTGTAATGGCCACTACATCATAATTCCATGTTTGTGATTGATTTCACAGTAGTATGTACGCTTGGCTTACTGCTTTACTATCTCTACTCATGACTGTGGATTGAGGGATTGCTCCAACACCATTGATAAATTCGCTAATTACACCACTGTTGGCAGAATCTCAGAGCATCTATTCTGGGTCCAACATATTCATGCAGTCATGAGGGAGGAACACCAGCAGGTATACTTCATTACAAGTTTGAGGAGTTTTGCTATGTCATCAAAGACTAGCAAGTTCCTACAAGCGCATTGTGGAGAGCATTCAGTCTAGTTGTATCACCCTCTATGGGGTGTATGGGGGCACCAATGCACAGGACTGTAAGAAGCTGCAAAGGGTTGTGAACTCAGCTAGCTACATCATGAGCACAAGCCTCCACCTGCCAAAAAATGCTGCCAGAAGAATGTGGCATCCATTATTAAGGTCCCTCACCATCTGGGACATGCCCTCTTTTCATAACTACCATCAGGTACAGGAGCCTGAAGAACTACACTCAATATTTGAAGAACAGCTTCTTCCCCTGTGCTTTCAGATTACTGTACTGAACAGCCCGTGAACAGATGAACACTGTTTTGCTATTCCTCTTTCACATAATGTATTTATTTGTTTGCTTATGTTATAATTTATAGTATTTTTTTTATGCCTGCGCTGTACTTCTGCCACGAAACAACAAATTTCATGGCTTACTGTCTGTGATATTAAACCTGATTCTTATTCAGATTCTGAGAAGGTTAAGGGGAAGGAATGAAAAAAAAAATTGGATGGGATAAACATAGTTAGAGAGGAGCTGTAAAATGGTTGGCATGTTTGAAAATAAACAGATCACAATCTGGATGAAAGGCCCCCAGGCTGTGAAGACAAGCTAAGGAGGAAATTGCAAAGTTCCCATTGTGATATTCTCATCTTCTCTATTTGCAGAGGAGGTGCTAGACAACTACAGGATTTAAAAGGGAGGAAGGTATGAACCTTACTATAAAACCCATCGATAAGGTAGGGTGCTGTTGTAGTCTGGCGTACTGACCTCTACCTTGCTGAGGCACAGTGACAACACGCGGATACCTCCTCTTATTTACCCCTCAATCATGACCCCACTAAGGAGCACCAGGCCATTGTCTCCCACACCATCACCGACTTTATCCGCTCAGGGGATCTCCCGTCCGCTGCTATGAACCTTATAGTTCGCATACCCCAAACTTCCCGTTTCTACCTCCTACCTAAGATCCACAAACCTGCCTGTCCAGGTAGACCCATTGTCTCGGCTTGCTCCTGCCCCACTGAACTCATTTCTGCATACCTCGACACTGTTTTATCCCCCCTTGTTCAATCCCTTCCTACCTATGTTCATATTTGTCACGCTTTGAAATTTTTCGATGATTTTAAGTTCCCTGGCCCCTACCGCTTTATTTTCACCATGGATGTCCGGTCCCTATATACTTCCATCCTCCATCAGGAAGGTCTCAAAGCTCTCCGTTTCTTTTTGGATTCCAGACCTAACCAGATCCCCTCTCCCACCATTCTGCTCCGTCTAGCGGAAGTAGTCCTTACTCTTAATAATTTCTCCTTTGGCTCCTCCCACTTCCTCCAAACTAAAGGTGTAGCCATGGGCACCCGTATGGGTTCCAGCTATGCCTGCCTTTTTGTTGGCTTTGTGGAACAATCTATGTTCCAAACCTATTCTGGTATCTGTCCCCCACTTTTCCTTCGCTACATTGACGACTGCATTGGCGCTGCTTCCTGCATGCATGCTGAGCTCGTTGACTTCATTAACTTTGCCTCCAACTTTCACCCTGCCCTCAAGTTTACCTGGTCCATTTCCGACAACTCCCTCCCCTTTCTAGATCTTTCTGTCTCTATCTCTGGAGACAGCTTATCTACTGATGTCTACTATAAGCCTATGGACTTTCACAGCTATCTGGACTATTCCTCTTCTCACCCTGTCTCTTGCAAAAATGCCATCCCCTTCTCACAATTCCTCCGTCTCCGCTGCATCTGCTCTCAGGATGAGGCTTTTCATTCCAGGACAAAGGAGATGTCCTCCTTTCTTAAAGAAAGGGGCTTCCCTTCCTCCACCATCAACTCTGCTCTCAAACGCATCTCCCCCATTTCATGCATATCCGCTCTCACTCCATCCTCCCGCCACCCCACTAGGAATAGGGTTCCCCTCGTCCTCACATACCACCACACCAGCCTTCGGGTCCAACATATAATTCTCCGTAACTTCCACCACCTCCAATGGGATCCCACCACTAAGCACATCTTTCCCTCCCCCTCTCTCTGCTTTCTGCGGGGATCGCTCCCTACGCGATTCCCTTGTCCAGTCGTCCCCCCCCATCCCTCCCCACTGATCTCCCTCCTGGCACTTATCCTTGTAAGCAGAACAAGTGCTGCACATGCCCTTACACTTCCTCCCTCACCACCATTCAGGGCCCCAGACAGTCCTTCCAGGTGAGGCGACACTTCACCTGTGAGTCAGCTGGGGTGATATACTGCATCCGGTGCTCCCGATGCGGCCTTCTATATATTGGCGAGAACCGACGCAGACTAGGAGATCGTTTCACTGAACACCTACGCTCTGTCCGCCAGAAAAAGAAGGATTTCCCAGTGGCCACACATTTTAATTCTACGTCCCATTCCCATTCTGACATGTCTATCCACGGCCTCCTCTACTGTAAGGATGAAGCCACACTCAGGTTGGAGGAAGAACACCTTATAGTCCGTCTGGGTAGCCTCCAACCTGATGGCATGAACATTGACTTCTCTAACTTCCGCTAATGCCCCACCTCCCCCTCGTACCCCATCCGTTATTTATTTATTTATATACACACATTCTTTTTCTCTCTCTCCTTTTTCTCCCTCTGTCCCTCTCACTATACCCCTTGCCCATCCTCGGGCTTCCGCCCCTTCCCTTTTCTTTCTCCCTGGGCCTCCTGTCCCATGATCCTCTCATATCCCTTTTGCCAATCAACTGTCCAGCTCTTGGCTCCATCCCTCCCCCTCCTGTTCTTTCCTATCATTCCGGATCTCCCCCTCCCCCTTCAACTTTCAAATCTCTTACTATCTCTTCTTTCAGTTAGTCCTGACGAAGGGTCTCAGCCCGAAACGTCGACTGTACCTCTTCCTAGAGATGCTGCCTGGCCTTCTGCGTTCACCAGCAACTTTCATGTGTGTTGCCTGAAATTCCAGCATCTGCAGATTTCCCCGTGTTAATGTATGAACTGAGTAGTTTCAGGGAATTGATTTTTGATTTAATAGAACCAAAGCTGCAAACCTCACTGAGATTAGCGCAAGAAAACTAAGCATAGGAGACATGGAATATCATGCTTGACCATCTTAATTTAATATTTTGAGGAAGGAGCAAGAAAGGTTAATAAAGGGCAACTCATATGATGTGGTCCACATAAATTTCATCATTGACTTCTGGCAATCTCCCATGTAGATCCAATATTGGCTTAGCGGCAGGAAGCAAAGGAAAATATTGAAGTGTGTTTTTGCAACTGGAAGTTTGTTTCCAGTGGGGCTAACAGGGCTTCACCTTTGGTCCCAAGTTTTCTTTTCTCATATTTGCTGATGTATAGAGTATATGTAAGAGGAAAGATAAACCAATGACACAAAAACTGGCCATGTAGTTGACAGTGAGAAGGAGAGCATAAGACTTGAAGAGGCTATAGAAAGACTGGTTTGTTAGGAAAAAACTGACAGACAGAATTTAAATCCAAAGATTTACAAGGTAATACACATAAAAATTGCTGGTCAGGACTAACGAGCGGTCTCGGCCCGAAAACCGTTGACTGTACCTCTTCCTATAGATGCTGCCTGGCCTGTTGCATCCACCAGCAATTTTTATGTGTGTTGCTTGAAATTCCAGCATCTGCAGATTTCCTCGTGTTTGCATTTACAAGGTAATGTTCCCCCAAATTCAGCCAGCAATGCTGGGATAATAAACTGTCTGGGCTTATCCTGAGATTGCCATCATTGCAGAAGCCACTTTTTGGCCACCTTGCTTCACTTCGTGTGAGATAAAGGAAAAGGCTGAAAATACCAAACAGGACAAAGTTTATGGAACCAGACCTCATTCCAGCTGAAGTATTTAAGAACTGTACTGGAGAACTGGCAGTGCCTCCAGGCAAGCTGTTCCACATGGCATCCACCCAACAACATTCACAAAAAGCAGATAAATTGAATCCATCTATTTACTGCCCAATCTACTCCCAATCACCAGCAGCATGGATGTTGTCGGCTACAGTGTTCTCAAGAAAGGAAATAATTGAAGTGTGTTTTTGTGTCTGGGAGGTTGTTTACTCAATAATCATTTATTACCTAAAGCCCATTTTGTGTTTTCTCAGACTTATCTGGTTCCAGTTCTGACAAAAACAAACTGCTGTCTCATCATTTACCATTATCATGCCTGTCCCTTTCCTCCCCAGTCCTTTATAACATACTGTTAATGGTTAGTTATCATCTCCCTTATCACCTGATCTGTCTTCTTCTCTCTCCATGTTACAGACACAATACATCCTCCTCATCCTCACTTCTGCTTTGAAAATTGTAATATCATCACTTTCCTCCCAGTTTTGAGGAAGGACCATTGACCCTAAATACTGACTTAATTTTTCTTTCTACAGATGCCACATGGAATTCTGTTTTTACTTTACGTAGCCTGACGTGCTGTGTCAGCATTTTGTTGATTTACTATTTTTAGCATTTGCAGTGTCTCGCCACCACCATCAGTGCACAGAAACCACTGTGGCTATCATCCAACCCTACAGCACAAAGCCACCAAGGACAAGGGCAGCACATGAATAGGAACATCACCACCTGTAGATTCCCCTCTTGGTGACATATCATCCTGATTCATTGACAGGTCATTGGTCCTTCAACAGTGTTCACTCTAAATCCTGAATCTCCTGCTAAAGACCACTATGGATATACTTCCACCAGCAGAACTCCAGAAGTTCATAAACTCACTGCTACCTTCTTAAGGACTATTTGGGCAGCCAGTAAATGCTGGTCTTGACTGCGAGATCCAGAACCTGAAAATACAGTCTTAAAACAAGACATTTTGGCAGAACAAGGAAAACACAATGAAAGAATATAGAAAGATATCATGGGACGAAGAGACCTTGAGTGTATATCTACAGATCCCCAAAATGCAAAGAGAATGTTAAATATGTAAGGAATCATTCTTTCATTACCACAGACACACAATATAAGAAGACACAAAATGCCAGGTGAGATTAACAGGTCAGGCAGCATCTATAGAGGGAAACAAATAATTAACATTTTGAGCTGAGTTTGAGTCCAGATGAAAGGTCTTGACCCAAAATATCAACTGTCCGTATCCCTCCATAGATGTTGCTGGGCCTGCTGAGATCCCCCAGCTTTTTGTGTGTTGCTCTAGATTCTAGCATCTGTAATCTCTTGTTTCTCCACAGAAAAAAGGATACTAAGAGTTTTTTTAAATATATGAAGAGTAAAAGAGTGACAAGGGTAGATATGGGACCGATTGAAAATGATGCTGGAGTAATTATAATGGATAACAAAGAGATGGCGGAGGAACTGAATGAGTATTTTGCATCAGTCTTCACAGTGGAAGACATGAGCAATATACCTGATAGCCAGAGGTATCAGGGAATAGAATGAGGTACAGTCAAGGTAACTAGAGAGAAAGTGCTTGCGAAGCTAAATGGACTAAGAATAGATAAGTCTCCCGGCCCGGATGAGGTGCACCCAAGGGTTCTGAAGGAGGTGGCTTTGGGGATTGTGGAAGCATTGGAAATTATCTTCCAGGAATCAATAGACTGTGGCATGGTTCCGGAGGATTGGAAGGTCGCAAATGTAGTTCTGCTATTTAAGAAAGGAAGGAGGCAGCAAAAAGAAAATTACAGACCTATTAGTCTGACATCAGTGGTTGGAAAGATATTGGAGTCAATCCTCAAGGACGAGGTTATGAAATACCTCGAAGTGCATGACAAGATAGGCCGAAGCCAGCATGGTTTCATGAAGGGAAGATCCTGCCTTACCAACTTATTGGAATTTTTTGAGGTAATCTCGAATAAGATTGACAAGGGAGAGGCTGTGGATGTTATGTATTTGGATTTTCAAAAGGCCTTCGATAAGGTGCCGCATATGAGGCTGCTTAATAAGATGAGAGCCCATGGAATTACAGGAAAGATATTGAAATGGGTGGAGCATTGGCTGATAGGCAGAAAGCAAAGGGTGGGAATAAAGGGATCCTATTCTGATTGGTTGCCGGTTACTAGTGGTGTTCCGCAGGTGTCGGTGTTGGGGCCGCTTCTTTTTACGATGTATATCAATGATTTGGATTATGGATTAAATGGTTTTGTGGCCAAGTTTGTGGATGACACCAAGATAGGTGGAGGAGCAGGAGAATGAGGGGAGATCACATTGAAGAAACGGAAAGGTTGCAGAGAGACTTAGTCAGTTTAGGAGTGTGGGCAAAGAAATGGCAGATGAGATACAAAATTGACAAATGTACGGTTGTACATTTCGGAAGAAGAAATAATCGGGCAGATTATTATTTGGATGGGGAGAAAATTCAAAAATTGGAAGTGCAAAGGGACTTGGGGGTCCTCGTGCAGGATACCCTAAAGTTAAACCACCAAGTTGGATCGGCGGTAAGGAAAGCGAATGCTATGTTGGCATTCATTTCAAGAGGAATAGTGTATAAGAGTAAGGAGGTGTTCATGAGGCTCTATGGGGCATTAGTGAGACCTCATTTGGAATACTGTGTGCAGTTTTGGGCCCCCTATCTTAGAAAGGATATACTGATGTTTGTGAGAGTTCAGAGAAGAATGAGAGGGGATCTCATAAAAACGTTTCGAATGTTGAAAGGGTTGGACAGAGTAGATGTGGAAAGGTTGTTTCCCTTGGTGGATGAGTCCAGGACAAGAGGCCATAGTCTTAGAATTAGAGGGTACCCAGTTAAAACAGAGATGAGGAGAAATTTTTTTAGCCAGAGGGTCGTGGATTTGTGGAATTCGTTGCCACATATGGCTGTGGAGGCCCGATCATTGAGGATGTTTAAGGAGGAGATTGACAGGTGTCTAATTAGTCAGGGTATCAAGGGATATGGGGAAAAAGCCGGAAATTGGAACTAGATGGGTGAATAGTTTAGCTCATGGGGGAGCTGTGGAGCAGACTCGATGGGCTGAATGGCCTACTTCTGCTCCTTTGTCTTGTGATCTTGTGAAAATAAAGTCTAGGAGATTGTTAGAGTGTGTTTTTTGGGTAGATGATTTGTTTACACTTAAATGACTTTGGCCACCAGACTTCTATTTGACAAAGTACTGTGGATTGAGTCCACAACAATGGGCTTCCTAAAAAGGTGTGAAAACCAGATGCTTCTGGTTTGACCTGATGCTGTAGTTTCGAAGACAGTATTATCTATACATTATAAATATTAATTGTCTTCTATGTTAGCACAGGAAATGCCAAATAAATGTATGGTAGACTTAAGTTGCATTCCTAAAAGCTGTGGATACCAACCCAGACATGTAGGCGTCGGAAGGATGGTGTGATATTTTGTATATAGCTTCAATAGGAAGCATTGTCTATAACTTTTTAAGTAGTGATTGCCTTTGTGTTTAGCACATAAATATCGAGCTCACATTGAGCTAGCACAGGGGTCCCCAACCTTTTTCGTACTGCGGACCGGTTTCATATTGACAATATTCTTGCGGACCGGCAGACCGGGGGGTGCGGGGTGGGTAGGGTTGCCAACGTGTTAGAGTAGCAGTCAAATACGTTGGGTTTACCCCCAGAAAGACTACAATGACCACGAAGCCTTGCGCGGGCACCAGTGCGCATGCGTTTGCGTGCCGATTTCTTAAAAATTGTTTTTGCCGATTCTGTTGGCGGCGGCGGCGGCGGCAAGGTGTGTTAATCACGACCGGAATATAGGTGATAAGTGGCTAATACACTCAATTTCGTTTCTAAAAGGGTTTATCTAACGAATTTAATATTAAACACACCGCATATTTTCCTCGCATGAATATAGTGATAAGTCAATTATCGGGGAGGACAGGGGAGCTTGAAGTGTTGAACGAACTTCCAGTAGAAGTGGCAGAACCAGGTTCGACATAATCATTTAAAGAAAAATTGGATGGGTATATGGACAGGAAAGGAATGGAGGGTTATGGGCTGAGTACAGCTTGGTGGGACTAGGTGAGACTAGCGTTCGGCACAGACTAGAAGGGCAGAGATCGCATGTTTCCGTGCCGTAATTGTTACATGGTTATATAAGTCACTTATAATAGCATCATAACATTTTAAGTAACGTTTGGATATTAAACACACAGAGCATATTTTCCTTGTATGAACATATAAAATCATTGCAACACACCAACATCGCTGAATCAGTGGGAGCCCTGGGCTTGTTTCCCTGCAACAAGACGGTGCCATCGAGGGGTGATGGGAGACAGCGATACTCGAAGGGGGTTCCTTATGTCCAGTCTATTCCGCAATTTAGTTTTCGTTGCATTCATTGTAGAGATATGTTGGAAATGGAAGCAACGGTTTCAGTGCTTTCCTGACTAACTCAGGATATTTAGCCTTGACTTTGATCCGGAATGCCGGCAGAGATGTTATGTCAAACATACTTTTCAGCCCGCCGTCATTTGCAAGCTCGAGGAGTTGATCTCCTTCCCGCGCTGACATGGATGACGCACCGGTAATGACCTCGCGTGTGTTCAAGCTCAACAGCAGGTGTAACAGGGAATGAGGAAAGGTGCAGCTGACTCCTATCGCCCATTGATATCGTTTCCTCGCGGCCCGGTAGTTGGGGACCACTGAGCTAGCAGACCTTTCTCCCGAAAGCGTCTCCGCCCGTATGATGCCTGCTTGTTGTGTCGAATAAAGAAGCTGCTTTGTATCTACCAGTGACTATCTCTCCGGTGATTTCATCCACGCTACAACAGAGATTATATTAGAATTGCACAAAACGCAAATTAGGCCCGATTTCTCTTCTTCATATTACAGAAAAGATGTGATTGTTCTGGAGGAGGGTACAGAGGAGATTATGAGAAAATTGCCAGGAATGGAATGATACAGCTTTAAGAAAATATTTCATTCTACCTGGTATTTTCCTTGAAAACCTGTGGGTTGAGGGGAAGGTGTAATTGAGGAGTGTAAAATTATGAGAGTCCTTGTTAAAAAGGATACTCCCCTTAGCAGTAGTGATGACTAAAAAAGGACATAGACTTAATCTACTTGATGGAAGTATTGTGAGGAGTAAAAAAAAAACAAAACCCAGAGAAACTCCAGGGGATTGGAATTTTCTGTTCAAAATTTGGAGAAATGATAGGGGATTGGGATTTTCTGTCTAAACAGGCAATGAAAGGTAAAACCCTCAACAGATTTATCACTTATCTGCATACGCATATTCAAAGAGTCATGTTATACAATGCTACAAACCTGCAGGTATTAAAAGGTGAGATTAGATTGAACAATTCTTTTTATTGCATATATAATTACCAAATTAGATCAGTGAACAGAACACACCATATGTGTCTTCCCTCCACAGGCAAAGCTGCACTCAACTCTGGAAGCAAAGGTCTTCCCTGCAAGATTTTATCAACCACCGGTCATTTTCATAAATCCCTCAAACTTGTATCTTCCATCCTTGCCTGTTACCATGGGAACAGGGAGCATTACTGTATTGGTTTATTGTCAATATACCAAAGTAAAGGGTTTTGCATGCTATCCATTCAGATCATTTCATTACAACAGTGCATTGAAATAATACAATAGAAAACAATAACAGAAGGCAAAATAAAGTGTTACAATTATAGTGAAAGTGTCCTGCCAGCTCTACTGCCCTCACAGTGCGTATGTACCTAGCTGAGCAGTGAGTTAAACACTTACTCAAAAATCACCCGAGACAGAAGCTTTCTTTAGAATTTTTAATGATATTTTACTTATGAAATTGCAGGAAGTTAAGTAAAATACATAATAAATTCAATACAGGATTGTCGTACATCTGAATATACAAATACTGTAGATTATTCTCACAATTAGTATTAACTAAGTTAGTACACATATGCATCACCCCATAACTATGCCATGTAAACAAGAGCAAACTTGAAGGGCAATGATAAATTTAAACATAATACTTACCTCAAAATATATCAACTAAATGTTTACCATTATTAACAAAAACTTAAGCCTCATGGGTTTTGCTGTTTCAAGGGTAAATAAAGAGAGGATGGGAATGGATGTCATTCTACTGTTTGCTTCAAATTGAATCAAAATTAACCTGCCCTGGAAGTTATATTAAAAAACAGCTTACATACAGGAAGTGATATACTGCACCGCTACAGTTCAGGACACCTGCAGATAATAACATGCAAAACCAGAACAAGGTAGAGTATGAGATCAAGAGACTAGAGGGCTGTTCAATGGATGTAAAACAGCAGAATTTAAACTGTCTTTGAACTTGGTGCTTGGTGGTATATGCTTTCGGACTTTTCTCTCTTTTTCCCGGGGGGGGGAGGATGCTTGGGGTGGGTGGAGAGATTATTTTTACTGATTTAGTAAGCCTGTGAGAAGTGTAGATAGAGTCCACGGAGGGAAGGCTGGTTTCAGTGAGATGCTGAGCTGCATCCGCAGCTCTCTGCAGTTTATTGTGGTCAGGGGTTGAACAGCTGCCGTACCGTACCAAGCCATAATGCATCCACATTAGCTGCTTGCAAAGGTGCATCGATGAAAATTGGTGAAAGACATAACAAATTTCTTTCACCTCCTGGGGAAGTAGAGATGTTTGTGAGCTTCCTTGGTCATGGCAGCAATATGGTTGGACCCAGATAGACTATTAATGATGTTCACTCCTAGAAACTTGAAGCTTTCAAATCTCTTGACTGCAATACCATTGCTGTAAACAGAAGCATGTGCAGCACCACCTCCTCTCCCCATCCATCTCTTACTGAAGTTAATGATCAACACTTTTGCTTTGAGGGAATTGAGAATAGTTCATTGCCATGACACCATGTCTCTAGGCTCTATAATCTCCTTCCGGCACACCAACCAAATGTTATCTGAGATATCTGCAAACACGTAGATGGAGTTAGAGGAAAATCTGGCCACAAAGTCATGATCCTATATGGAATGGATCTGCTGGCTGAGGAAGGTGAAGTCTTATGGGGCATAGGTAGTGAGAATAATCATGGAGAGGTGTTTCTGCCTATCCTTACTGATTGCGGTCTGTTGGTCAGGAAGTCAGAGATTCAGCTGCAAAGGTAGGTATTGAGTCCCAGTCTAGAAGACTCAAGATGTGTTTGATTGGAATTATATATTATTGTATGCAATAAACAATAGTCTAACATAGGTGTCTATACTATCCAGGTGCTCCAGAGCTGAGTGTACTATAGACCTCTTCTGGATGTAGGCAAATTGCAGAGGGTTGATATTGTGTAGGAAGCTGAAGTTGATGGGTGCCATAACAAGCCTCTCGATACACTTCATGATGCATTCCTTTTCCTTTTCCTAGACCAATAAGCCAGGCCTCTACTCTGTACCCTCTAGTTTCTTCTTCCATTTTTCTACATGGCTACCAGTGACCCACATCACACCCCTGCACCCAATTTATCTGTCAGACCTGCTCTTGAATTTTTAACTCAGAAACAAGAATGGTATTTCTATAACTCAGTTACTTGTTCTACTGCCACAAAACAACAAATTTCACATAATATAAGACAGTGAAAATAAAGCTGATTCTTATTCTGAATCTGATAATGAAACCAAGAAAATCAGCGCACCAAAGCTTGGTATGATTTTGTAATGACAGCCAGAAAGCAAAGCCCAGATGTGGTGCTCTCCTTTTATCTTTTATCCTGTGTCCATTTAAGAATCTCATACATGTCCCAAATGTTGCTGTCATTACCACTTGCAAATATGTTTTACAGACCTACCACTTCCTGTGTTAAAAAAAACTACCTCTGACATCTCCTCTATACTGTCCTTCAAAATAATACCCTCCCATTTTAGCCATTCTCACCAGAAAATGTTTCTGGCTGATCACTGTATCAATGTCTCTTATCATCTTGTATACTTCTATCAAGTCACATCTCATCTCCCTTTCCTACACTGAGAAAAGCCCTACTTCACTTAACCTTCCCTAAAAAGGTATACGCTCCAATCCTGACAGAATCCTGGTAAACCCCCTCAGCACCTTCTCCAAAGATTCCATGTCTTTTCTATAATAAGGCTTCTTATATTGAACACAATAAGATAAATGTGGTCTAACCAGAGATTTATAGAGCTGCAACATTACCTTATGGCTCATGAACTCAATCCCTCGACTAATGAAGGCCAACACACCCATCTTAACTGCCCTATCAACTTGCATGGCTCTCAACTTGTAACTCTCCAATAGTGTGCCCACTACTGACACTAGACTCACTGGTCTGTAATTCCCAGGAATTATCCCGATTACTTTTCTGAACAAAGAAATAACATTTGCTACCCTCTAATAATTAGGTACAAGGATCATTCCTGCTCACTCCTCATTGTAACCTGGAGTATATCCTATCTGGCCCTGGGGACATATCTGTACTGATGTTTTTCAAAAGTTCCAGATACTCTCTTAAAGTTGACATGTTTTCAAATATTGGCCTATTCTATGCTGTCTTTGCATTTGTCAAGCTTCCTCTCTCTGGTGAATACTGAAGCATGGCATTCATTAGGGACCTCCCCTTCCTCATCCAACTCTAGACATGTGTTTCCTCTGTTATCCCTGATCAGTCCTACCCTCAAACTGGTCATCCTCCTGCTCTTCATGTACGTGCAGAATGCTTTGGGATTTGCCTTAATTCTACTCATTGAGACCTTCTCATGTCCCCTTCTGGCTCTCCTTAGTCCCTTATTAAGCTCCTTCCCAGCTACATTATAACTTTCAAGAGCCCGGTATGATCCTAAATCTTAAGTCTGCTTCCTTCTTCCTCTTGACCAAATGTTCCACATGGTTTATTCATCCTACCATCCCTTGCGTTCCTCAATTTGACAAACCTACTCAGAACCCTGTTTAAAAGCTCCTGAAGCAACTTCCACACTTCCTTGTGCACTTTCCTATGTACATCTGTTACCAATTTATGCTCCCAAGTTCCTGCCTAATAGCGCCATAATTCTCATTCCCTCAATTATTACTTTTCCATCCTCTCTGGTCCTATCCCCATGCAAGGCTGTGATAAGGTTCAGGGAGTTATAACCACTGTCTCTGAAATGCTCACCCACTGATAGATCTATCACCTGACCAGGTTCATTGCCCAGTACCAGATCTAGTATGGCATCTCCTCTAGCAGGCCTGTCTACATATTGTGTCAGGAATCCTTCCTGGATATGCCCAACATATTCTGCCCTATTTAAACCTTTTGCACTTGGATGTGTCAACTAACATTAAAAAAATTGATGTCACCCATGACAACAACCCTGTTAATTTTGCACCTTTCCATAATCTACCTGCTGATCTGCTAATCAGTGTCTTACTACCGTTGGGTAGGTGTCTACAGAAAACTCCAAATTGCTCTCTTCCTGTTTTTGGCTTCCACCCACACTAACTCAGTAGCAATCCCTCCATGACATCCTCTCTCTTTGCAGCTGTGATACTATCTCTGATCAGCAATGCCACACCCCTACCCCTTTTACCTTCTTCCTTGATCCTTTTGAAACATCTAGAGCACAGAACTGAATTGAATTGAATAACTTTATTACTTACATTCTTCATATACCTGAGGAGTAAAAATCTTTGTTACGTCTCCATCTAAATATGTAATGTTCAATTTAAAGTAATCCAAAATAAATAGTAGGTACAATAGGACAGTCGAAATAACATAGAAATACAATTGTAGTAGCATCAGTCTGATGGCTTGGTGGAAGAAGCTGTCCCGGAGCCTGTTGGCCCTGGCTTTTATGCTGCGGTACCGTTTCCAGGATGGTAGCAGCAGGAACAGTTTGTGGTTGGAATGACTCAGGTCCCCAATGATCCTTTGGGCCCTTTTTACACATCTGTCTTTGTAAATGTCCTGGATAGTGGGAAGTTCGCATCTACAGATGTGCTGGGCTGTCCGCACCACTCTCTGCAGAGTCCTGCGATTGAGGGAAGTACAGTTCCCTCCATCAGAACATCCATCAGCTATTCCTGCCTTTGAGAAAGCCAAGTCTCTGCAATAGCCACTATAATGTAGTTCCATGTACTGATTCATTCTCTGAATTCACCATCCTTCTTCCTGTTACTTCTCACATTAGACACATTTCCAGTCATCCAATTGTCTCAATTTATGCCCCATCCACTGCCTATCTTTCCTCACAGACTCTCTGCACATTGTGCTTACCTTTACACTAACTGATCCATCCTCTGACATGTCACTCTGGTTCCCATCCCCCTTGCCTACTTAGTTTAAATTCCTCTCAACAGCTCCAGCAAACTTGTCGGAGAAGATATTGGTCCACTTCCCATTCAGATATAATCTGTCCCTTTTTTATAGGTCATAGCATCACCAGTAGAGATTCCAACGATCCACAAATCTGAAAGCAATTCTCCAGCCACATATTCATCTGCCATATCATCCTACTCTTTGGATTTAGAATATATTTTAACCCTGTTCAAATGAGACCAATATATCAATAGAGTCAAAGAGTAGAAGGAGAAAAAAATGATCTGCTTGATTTTAGGAAGTTTAGCTTTTTTTCCCCAGTAGCAGAAGATTTGGGATCCTATTGCTCATATTCAAACTTCCCTTTGTCCATCTGAGAAATCTAATAACTTTATCAAAGTTGAAAGAAATCATTCCTGAATCCTCTTTTCTGACATCTGGAAGCTAAACTTGAGAAATGTTGGTGAAAAGATGTTAGGCAGGTGCTAGGAAATCAAATTAGAAGTAGCAGAAGTAGTACTGGCTCAGAACAACAATGAGCCCCTTATCAAATTGCTCCAACAGGAAGAACCACTGATGTGTATCCATATATTCAATATGTAATCATCCAGAGAAAAGTAATTCCAGTCCAGATCAACCATATGATTTTTTTAATTCTGTCATTTCTCTCTGAAATTCCTGCCACTGATGGAATGCGCCCAGTGGCCACTTTATTAAATACACCTGTACACCTGTTTCATTCATGCAAATATCTAATCAGCCAATTATGTGGCAATAACTCTATCCATAAAGGCATGCAGACATGGTCAAAAGGCTCAGTTGTTGTGCAGACCAAGCATCAGAATGTGGAAGAATTATGATCTAAGTGATTTGGATCGTAGAATAATTGTTGGTGCCAGATAGGGTGGTTTGAGTATCTCAGAAACTGCTGATCTATGGGATTTTCATGCACAACAGTTCCTCGAGTTTACAGGCTATGGTGTGAGAAAACAAAAATCCAGTAAGCAGCAGTTCTGTGGTTGAAAATGCTTTGTTAGTGAGAGAAATGAGAGAATGGCCAGACTGGTTCAAGCTGACAGAAAGGTGACAGTGACTCAAACAACCACGCATTACAACAGTGATGTGCAGAACTTTGAAGTGGAGGAGCTGCAGCAGAAGCCATGAACATACATTCAACGGCCACTCTATTAGGTACAGGAGGTCCCTCCTCCACCCAATAAAATGGCTGTTGAGTGTCAATATCCACATCTTCCACAAGCATTACTGTTCCTGTTGCAGACTCATTAGTGACATTTTGAGTGAACCCATCAGCATCCTAATTATTCTGAATAACCAGCACCATGGCTTCAGAGGAGTTAATGTGATTGATGGTGACCATTCTATTCTTTTGCTACACAGCTATTATCTTGTCAGGATTACAAACATGCAAATCACCATCTGTTGTCTGGCAGTAATTCAGAGTTAACTGAATAAAACCATAAGACCAATAACAGTTGAGCTCTGCCTACTGCCCCTATGCTATTTCTCAGAACCCTGTCACTCTCACTTCAGAGTTGTTTAAATTAAAATAGTTGTGTATTTCTCCTTTGTGCCTAGAAAATGAACCCCATACACTTTTGGGACTCACAATATGTCATCTGTACTTCAGTAACACCCAATCAGATCCCTGCATAAAGTCGTTAAAGTGACCACAAGTACATGAGAAACAGCACAAAACAGGAAATGTCTGGCTCCAAATAAAACATAATTTAATTCAGTACAGCTGCAAATATTTTACCACACAACCAACACAGAGGGGCAAGCACTTTAGAGTACACTCATATCAGTAGTCAGATATGGCAACGTACATTATATTTTGTATAATTGAATGGCAGCCTGTGAAGAAGAGGGTGAGAGTTTCACTTTTCACTCAGGAGACTACTGATGCCCCAATGACCCAGACTGAATCCAGGATAGACATCCTCTGATATCAGAGAGACCAAGAGATGATTGTTATATTCCCTTCTGTCTGCCCAACAGTGGAAAGGTTCATCCTGTTGTACCAGGAGAACGTTTACACTGCAGGGTACCATGCAATTATTTTCTGTTTTGAATTGGCAGGTCTCAGGGTAGGTCACTTGATGCCCCCTCTCCAGAAGTGCAGGAGTTGCAGTGAGAGGAACAGGTGTAGAGATGGGATGGAGAGGTGGAAGGGTCACTGGTATAATAAAGACTACAGAACATCACTATACTTGGTTGACCCTAAGGCTGACTTTTCATTCAGACTCCAAGTGAAAAGTAGGGGGCGGGGGGTAGTGTAGACTTCTAGAAGACAGCTGGTAGTTCAGTAGGGAAGTCAACCAGAAATGCTTGTTGGTACGATCTATCCTGGTAAAGAGTTTTATGTTCAACTTTCACTTGTAAAATAGCCATTTTTGCCGGTCAAGGTGGTGCCTGTATACAACGCTCCTTCGGTCAATATCTTCTGGATAGATTATAAAACCATATATTTCACTTCTTTTATGTCTTTTATGTCTGTTTTTCATCTTGAATCTGTCTCTGGAACTGTTGGAGACTGTAATTTACAGTTTGGAGATTGTCTGGGTGTTTCAGTGCTCTGCAGTCTGCGAGAGGAATCTGGGAGGCAGAGGTAACATATGGGAACCTCATGACAAGAAGGCTATGGGGTGTGTGCTGATATTCAACTCCTTAAAGCTTCCATTGTCACCAATGAAAGTGACGAAGGAGATTAAAACCTCGAGGGGAATGCAAAGGGTGAGCATTGGCTTCCTGCCTTTTGATCACTCTACTACAGAGAGAGGAGACTACCTTTTGCTCCCTGGCATTGCTTCGCTGTCAAAGAAGAGAGACTATCTTTTGATTGCAAGGGGATCACTCTGCTAATGAAAAGGGGAAAGGCCTGCCACCGTGCCCGGAGAATGTCACCCCGGTATGGACTTGAACTATAGAGATTTAGATATTTTTTTCAGTCTTATAATTTTGTATATTCTTGTTTTTTTCACTCTACCTTCCTTGTTTTTTTCTGTGCGGGGAGGTGAATTTGGGGGTTGATGAGCACGCTGCCATTCTTTTCATTTTTGGTTTCATGGCTATCTGGAGAAGAAGAATTTCAGAATTGTATACTTTGGTAATTAACCTTTGAACCACTAGATCCAATTTCTAGTCTTTAACACTCAGCCACAGATCCTGGAGAGTACTTGATTTTTGATTCCCAGCTGGCCCTCTTGACTATACTTCAACTATTTCAGAATCAGAATCAGATTTAATATCACCGGCATATGTCATGAAATTTGTTAATGTTAACTTTAACATACAGCATGCCAGTGATATTAAACCTGTCCCATTCCCAATCCGACATGTCAGACCATGGCCTCCAATAACAGCTGCGATGAGGTCACACTCAGGTTGGTGAGGCAACACCTAATAGTCTGTCTGGGTAGCCTCCAACCTGACAGCATGAACACCGATTTCTCAAACTTCCAGTAATTGCCCACCCACCTTCACCATTCCCCATTTCTGTTCCCCTTTACACCTTATTTCCTTACCTGCCCATCACCTCCCTCTGGTTTTCCTCTCCTTTTCCTTTCTTCTGTGATCTTCTACCCTCTCCTATCAGATTACCTCTTCTCCAGTCCTTTATCTCTTCCACCAATCAACTTCCCAGCTCTTTACTTACCCTCTTCCCCCCTCCTGGTGTCACCTATCATAAACTACCTTCTTCCTTCCTTCCCCCCAGCTTCTTACTCTGGCTTCTCATCTTTTTTTTCCAGTCCTGAAGAAGGATCTCAGCCCAATATGTCGACTGTTTACTCTTTTCCATAGATGCTGCCTGGCCTTCTGAGTTCCTCGAGCATTTTGTGTGTGTGGCTTGGATTTCCAGATATCTGCAGATTTTCTCGTGTCTGTGATATTAAACCAGATTCTGATTTTGAATATTGAATGCCTGAGGATGACCAGCTTCCATAATGACAATTTTATCAAATCTGTTTATGTGTACTTGTGCAAATAATTTGTCTGCCTAATTACTAGTATTTCACATGTTCAGATGCAACATTTATATATTTGCCATTTTTAATATTTTTAGACATCTTAACATTACAATAGCTTTCTTTGTCTTATTACCATTTATTTCTTATCCAGACTCTGTTTATAATTACACTCCTTTATTTCTATGGTATGCTCCTTCCTCAATCTATTTGGTTATCCTTACCTTAATTACATCCCAGCACTGCTTCCTTGTTTTTTTTCTTTTTAGAGGATTCCAGTTTTCTCTCCACTGGGACCCCCTCATTGTCTTATTTTTTTTAAAGCCTTACTTATTTCTTTGTTGTTCAGATTGCTAGAACCTGACAGCTATTGGAAAAGGACAGAAACTGAGGCTCTGATGATAATACACACAGGATGTCCATACATGCCTTACTCATGGTTACATCCTCATGTAATTATAAACTTACATAGTTCCTCAGATATACTTTTTACAGAAATGATCTAAAGGTTTCTTGGAGACATAGATCCACAATTACTGCTGTAAAGCTAACTTTCTTGAGTACATAAACCTTCCGACTATTAACACATCAGTTACTTAATATCCTAAATGACAATATTGATGTGTCAGTAAGCTTCTTTGAACTAAGCAACCTCACCAGCGTTGTCTATATTGAAACAAGCTAAATTAAATATCCCATTGCTTTTTGCTGCACCTCTAGAGCAGTAATAAACCAAGTGCAGTGACCCAACACCCTGCTTTCTGCAGACAGAGCTTATTTGCAAAGTTGCTGTATACACAATGCTTTTTAACTTCAAACTGATTACTGCTTGCTATTTACACTTTAAGAATGGAAGATTGGCTGGAGGCTAAATAATTGCTTGATATTTAGAAGTTTCAGCTGCTATGTTTAGAAAACTAAGCTTGGCAAAAACAAGAGGCCCACTGGTCTTTGGAAGCTAATATCCATCACAGAAATAGTCAACAACACACATATTAAAAATCAATCCTTTAAAACAATTGTAATATAAAGAACAAGCAACACACATAAAAGTTGCTGGTGAATGCAGCAGGCGAGGCAGCATCTCTAGGAAGAGGTGCAGTTGACGTTTCAGGCCGAGACCCTTCGTCAGGACGTCCGAAGGGTCTCGGCCTGAAATGTCGACTGCACCTCTTCCTAGAGATGCTGCCTGGCCTGCTGCGTTCACCAGCAACTTTTATGTGTGTTGCTTGAATTTCCAGCATCTGCAGAATTCCTGTTGTTTGTAATATAAAGAACAACATTGTTTCCCTCAAAGTTCAAAGTACAGTTATTATTAGAGTATGAATGCAATATATGACCCTGAGATTCGTCTTCCTCAAAGACAGTCATGAAACAAAGACAAACCATGGAATCTATTTAAAGAAAAACATCAAACCCACCCCCTAGTTATCTTAACAACATTGTTTACTTATTAATGAGATTTATTATGCAGCTTTGCCATTTTGCAGAGATTATGAAGGGCACGATAGTCATGAAAATGAGTAAAGAATGTTCAATGTATGCCTAAGTTAATAATTGCTGAGACAGGAAACAGAGTCCCTGCTTGTCACTTTAACAAAAGCATTGGAAACATCTAAACACAATGACTGTGAACTACAGAAATGCACGGCTCTGAGCCTGATTTTTTTTTAATCAAGCAGGGTTAGTCTGTTTGCAACAGTCTGAAATGGAATCAGTCTCATCAACATGGAAGAGATTCACTCATCCATGGAAAAACTTACTTCTTTTGATTGTTTAGGAGCTGTATTTTGATTGCTGGCCATCAAGATCTGAGTAACACTTGAGAAATAATCTGAGACATGTTGAATGTAAAACCACTGATTACTGAATTTATGTTCATTACAAATTCCTTTCACTTCCAGGGTATTATTTAGTTCTCCCAGTTTTAACGTTTCTGTTTAACAATATTTCCTTCTATATTATTGCATTCAATATATTCTAAATCCTCAAATTAAGATTTTCTCCATTCTGCCTGGCAGAGTTCTTGACCATATCCAGATTATATCCCTTCAATTTTGCCCAAACTCATTTGACTTCTTCCCAGAATCATCCAACATTTCTGTCACAATATCCATTACCATCCCCTACTGCGTTCAGCAGTCGGAAAGGACAATTCTCTCCAAAAACATGTTCCTTCATCAGGAGCAATCCTCAACAACCTTCACTTCTAACCTTCCCAGTGTAGTTTGTCTTTTACTAAATCACCAGTCTTTTCATCTCCTAACACCCAGGCATTCAGATGCATACCTTTTCAGTAATTTGCCAGCACCGTTAATGGTGTAGTCGAGACCAGATGCAGATAAGGTGATGATTTGTTAAACAGATTGGTCTTCAGGCATGATCCTCTGTTTCTTGATGACTGTGACTTCCACACCTCTTCCAGAACCATATATTACCTTTCAATCTCCCCATTACCAACGTTATTTCTCCGCAACAGTATTCTTTTCATTGTGAAACCTCTCCGCATCAACTAAACCTTATTGTTATAAAGAGAGTTGTAGACGAGTGTGTCCCTACAAAATCATTCAGTATCTTCCCCAACCAGAAGCCCTGAATGAACCAAGAGATCAACAATCTGTTGAGGGACAGATCATTGGCATTCAGGTCAGGAGATCAAGTAAAATGCAAGAAGTCCAGGAACGATCACTGGAAAGCCACCTAACATGCAAAGTAGAAATGACAGTTGTGGCAGGGCTTGAACACTATCATCCCTTGCAAAGCAAAATGGAGTGACATAGGTGACATCAAGACTTCACTTCCAGATGGGTTCACTACTGTTCATGCTCACTTGGTGACTGTCAAAACGTGGAGGTACCTTCCTAAATTCCCATAGCCCCTGATGACCATGTGATTTCAGTCTCTGACAACCACATAAGAGCATCCTTTCTGAAGGGTTAACCTGCAGAAAAATGTCTAGCCCAGACAGGGTACCTGGCTGAATACTGAAGGTCTGTGGCATTCAACTGGCTGGTGTATTCACTGACAGCTTTAATCCTGACCTGCTTCAAGTAGGCTTCAATTATACTGGTGCCCAAGAAGAACATGGCAACCTGCCCTAATAATATAAACAAGAAGCACTTACATCCACTATGATGAAATGCTTTGAGAGGTTAGTGATGAAGTATATCATCTCTTGCCTGAGGAGTGAAATGGATCCACTCTAATTTGTCTACTGTCACAACAAGTCAACATCAGAGGCCATTTCATTAGCTTTCCACTCAGCTACAGAACATCTGGACAGTGAAGATGCAGACATCAGGTTGCTCTCACTGACTGCATCTGTGCATTCAATAACATCATCCCCTCAAAACTAATCAATATGCTCCAATATCTAGGGCTTGAAACCTCCTTGTGTATCTGGATCCTTGATTTCTTCACTTGCAGACACCAGTCAGTTCAGCTTGGCAACAATATCTCCTCCATAATCTCCACCAGCACAGGGCTGTGTTTTGCCTCCCTGCTCTACTTGCTTTATACATAACTGCGTGGCTAAGTGCAACCCCGCTGTCATATGTCAATTTACTGACAACACTGTACCATTGGCTGAATCAAGGGTGGTGACGAATCAGCACATAGAAGGAATATTGAGAATCTGTCACAATGGTGGGGCATTGGGAGCAAGGGTGGACCCAAATGCAAGACACATCCTGTGAGGTTAAGTAAATTGAGTTTATTGTTTGATACCAGGAGAGCAAAGCAGAAGCAGGAATAGCGAACTGGACAAGGACTCAGGACTACGACTAGGCTGGGACTGAGGGTCTGGGCTAGGACTTGAAATGAGATCCCAGAAGAGGCGACATGAAGAGGCTACGGTACGGACTCCAAGCCAGGGACTGGGCAAGGACCCAGTACCTGGGTCTTGCCTCGGGCTCGGACCCCAGAACCAGGCGTAGACATGACATGGGCTATGGAGAGGAGGAACATGGAAAAACAGAGCCTCGGTCTCGGGAGAGCAGATACATGGAACCATGGACACATACACAGAACACAGAGTAGGGACCCGACCCCTCCTTGGGCACAGGACATAGAGCCGGGACTCAGACACAGAACAGAGCCGGGACCCCTCCTTGGGTACAGGACATAGGGCCGGGACTCACACACAGAACAGAGAGCTGGGACCCCTCCTTGGGTACAGGACATAGGGCTGGGACTCACACACAGAACAGAGCTGGGACCCCTCCTTGGGTACAGGACATAGGGCCGGGACTCACACACGGAAGAGAGGGCCGGGATCCCTCCTTGGGTACAGGACATAGGGCCGGGACTCACCTTCTCCAGGACAGGACAAGACAAGACGTGACCCCCCACGGGGCAACGGCAAGACAGTCTGACTTACCCCACGGAGGCGAGGACAAGACAAGACAAGACATGACCCCCTGTGGGGCAACGGCAAGACGGCCAGACTTAGCCCATGGAGGCGAGGACAAGACAAGACAAGGCATGACCCCGTCGCAGGGCAACGGCGAGATGGCCAGACTTACCCCACAGAGGCGAGAACAAGATAAGACAAGACATGACCCCCCACGGGGCAACGGCAAGATGGCCAGACCTACCCCACAGAGGCAAGGACAAGACAAGACCAACACGAATGAGCACCAGACAGTACCTATCTAGCTCCAGCGATAGAACTAGAGCAAAGTGCAGGCAAGGCTGCAGACAAGGGCTAGAGACGAGAGAGGCAGAGAAGGGATTCAGACAGGGGAGTAGGATAGGAATCACAGACCACCAGGGACAGGACTTGACTTGGAACTTGGATGCCACCGGAGCCAGGACTTTGCTTGGAGCCTCCTGGTAGTGGTGAGCTCTCGGCTCGGCCCAGGAACAGTAGACAGTGGTTCTTGATTCCCTCTGGCGGGTTACCTGACGGACCCACCTCGGTGAGGAAACTTTGCAGGCTCGCTTTGGCAAGGTAACTTGACAGGGTTGCTCTGGTGAGGAAAGGTGAATCACTGGCACTCGCTTCGGCAGAGACTAGGCTTGCTCCGGCCAGATGACATTGGCATGCCATACCTTGGGTGACTTTGGAAACGCTCTAGCGCCGAACAGCTGAAAGCTGGAGACTGTAAACTACCGGTTCAGCCGAGAGTAAATTGCCTCTAATCACCAAAGCCGAGGGACACGGGAAAACAGGGAACCAAAGGGAAACAGGGAGTCAACGGTCTGGATCGTAACATAAATAAAGTAAATTTAAAGAGACCCCGATCCGGACCATGACAGAATCTGGCTGAGGGGTGTCACAACAACAACCTCTCACTCAATGTCAGCAAGACCAAAGAGCAGATTATTGACCACAGAGGAGGAAACTGAAGGTCCTCATCAGGGGAACAGAGATGGGAAGGGTCAGCAACTTCAAATCCCTCAGCATTTCAGAGGATCTGTTCGGAGTCCAGCATGTAACTGCCACAACACAGAAGCCACAGTACATACTTATTTTCTTGAAGTTTGTGGAGATACGGCATGTCATCTAACACTTTGACAAACTTCTATAGATGCACAGTGGACAGCATACTGACTGGTTGCATCACGGCCTAGTATGGAAATACCAGTGCCCTTGAATAGAAAACGGCTACAAAAAATAGTGGATACAGCCCAGTCCATCACAGGTGAAGCTCTCCCCACTACTGAGCAGATTCACAAAGAATGTTGCTGCAGGATAGCAGCATCCATCATCAAGGACACCCGCCATCCAGGCCATGCCCTCTTTTTGCTGCTGTCATCAGGAAAGAGGTACAGGAACCTTGAGTCCCACACCACCAGGTTTGGAACAGTTAATACTCCTCAACCATCAGGCTCTTGAACCAGGGGGATAACTTTAATTACCCCAACACTGAACAGATTCCACAACCTATTAAGGACTCTACAAAACATGTTGTTGATATTTATTGCTGATTTATTTATTATTTATTTTTCTTTTCTTTTTGCATTTGCACAGTTTGTCGTCTTTTCACATCAGTTATTTGTCCGTCTCTGTCGTGTATGGTTTTTCATTGATTCCATTGTGTTTCTTTCTATTTATTGTGAATGCTCACAAGAAAATGAGTCTCAGAATAGTATGTAGCCAGGTGACCATTGAATATCACTTCTTATTGTTAATGTGCATTTATGTAATCACCTTGGTAATACTAAAGTGGCTGCCTGTGCGTTTAAGAGAAAACGGTGACGTCATTTTGCACGGGTGGAGTAGAATGAAAATTTGCCATGTTCTGGAGAGAACAAGGTTCATCTACTTTTCCCAGGTTTGGTGAGGAAAGGTGAATAATATTTGATAATGTCCATGTAAATTTGTTTATACTTGTTTGCAAATCTAGAGTATTGGTAATTTGACATGTTTTACATGTGGATGCTTTAGATTTTCACGAATAAATTGATCAGCACTGGAATAGCGTGGTTGTGCAAATTTCTTTATTGGCCTAATAGGATAGACTTTTTAGTAATTTAAACTCCAAGGCAATAGACTGTAAAGATTATTTTTGTCTTTCTTTATTGTTTCATTGACTGAATGTGAGTGTAACAGAGTAATGTGAATGTGTTAATCTCTGTTCATGTAGCATGAGCAAGGAGAACTCCTTTCAAGGTCTAACCTATATGTGACTGGAAGGTAAGCATATGTGTGCCAATGTGAGTATATCTCTGAGTTAAGATGAGATGTATTTATTCATATTTTTGATGTTGTGTATAAGGTACAGGGTTGGTGGGATCCTAATGTTGTTTGTATTGTTTTTTTTAGAATTGCCACTACCATATTGGCTTTGTATTTTGTTTTAGTTATTTTCATACTGCATTCAAAACAAGGGCGTGGTCCGAAATTAAGCTGAGATTGTAACAGTGGGAGCTGTGTTTTTTTAAAATTCATTTTGTTGTTTTCATGTAGATACCCACTTTCTGCATTAAAACATCTAAAACAGATAAAGGAATTAGACCCCAAAAGTATTTGTTGTCCTGCGTGTGTATTTTTCCCCAGGCTACAGCAAGTGTATGGTGACATATATGTACTTTGATAATAAATTTACTTTGAACTTTAGTTCTTGACTCTCATCTTTTTTTTGTGTACTTGAATATGTTGCCCACAACCAATTTTGATTTATTTTATTTTGATTAAACAGCTTTTCATTTTACTGTTTGTTTCAACCTGACTTGCAGAGTAGTTCCAACAACTGCAACTTACTGTACGGTTTTGCTGTTCACTATATGGCTTGTGGTGATAGCTAATTAAATAACACTCCTGTGCAGCCAGAGATTTCCAACTTGATGCAAGTTGGAGAATCAGTTGTATAGGTGGAGGAGGTGGTACCGAAGCGTAGCAGTTAGCATAATGCTTTACAATGCCAGCAACTGGAAGATCGGGTTTCAATTGCCGCTGCTGTCTATAATGAGTTTTGAACATTCCCCCTGCGTGTTTCCTCTGGGTGCTGCAGTTTCCTCCCACATTCCAACAGATGTACAGGTTAGGGTTAGAAACCTGAGGACATGATATGTTACCATCAGAAGTACCTAGCACATCTTCACGATGTATTGACCGTCAACACAAAACAGTACATTTCACTGTATACCTCAATGTATATATTAACAAATAAAGCTAATTTTTAATCTTTATGAGTGTATCAGTTATACGGTGCATATATCCAAGCTAAGTTCAAGGAGAAACAATACCCAGAAATGAATCTGTGAGAAATACTCAGCAGATTAGTGTCAGTGTTTCAATTTGACATCCTTTCATTGGAAATGGGTTAAGTTACAATGCATAGAATGGGATGGCAGGAAGAAAAAGGAATACAGTATCCATGTTAGAGAGGAAACCAAGAGAAAATGAATGTCAGAGTTCCCTTTGTCTCTGATCGTTATCTACATCTGTTTTCTAACTTTCAAGGCAGATTTCTGCCTCTTAATAGCGGAAGTTACAAGAGCGGTGACGGCTGCCTTGCCACACTTGTCAGCTCCTCTTTGTTCAGCTGCTGTACCTGCTTTGAATGGAGGATTTTCTTCAGTAAGAGGTAAAGTCACTGTCCTTCAATTGTTCTCTGCAGCAGGATGACCAACTCTTCACTCTGATCTCTACAGACTTTTATACATCTATCATCACCACAATGCTTCTTTTCTGAATGAGCCACAGCTGCATAACAATCCCACCATTACCAAACAAACAAACTCGAGAATAAGCTACAAACATAGCTAAATTAAAAACATGAATGTTCTGCTGTGGCTGTAAAACAGGTTATTCTCAATCAATCTCCTCTTTACTACTTTTCTTTATCGCAACTATTTTTGCTATTATGATCCTCCCATTTCTATCAGTGAAATAAATGATTCCACCCAACTAGAATACAAATCTGCTCCCTTTACTCTTCACTTTGCAGCAGACGTGATGTAATAATATCTTGATTTACTCAAGTTCATCATTCTTCTAAAAATTTCAGCTATTGCGTCTGATGGCAGTCTGAAACACCGAGCCAGCTGAATCTCTGCTCGCAACCTTGGTATTACACCTGCCAGGTGCGAATTTATTAAAAAGATGCATCAGCTGCTGCATTCCTGACCCTCAAGATGGGGTCACCTGGAGTTTCAATACAAAACACTGCTATTTCATGACTTTGCTCACATCCTCTTCCTTTCTATATTCTGGTGTTGTACTGGGAAATGTGAGTTTTATGGTTTACTTTTCTCCCTCGTTCCCATATCTACTTTCTAACTGCGCCCTTCGTCAGAACCTCTTCTGCTGTTTCTGTTCAGTCTGTGCTCCTCAGAAGAAAAAGTCATGCTTTTTCTTTATATATGCTGCGTGTTCCTTTTATCTAACAAGTTCATACAAAAGTGAAATACCGTGTATGCTCAAAATTTGAAATATAAAATTAACATGCAAGAAACATTCAGCAGATCAGGCAGCATATGTTGGAAAATAAGCAGAGTTTCACAGGTGCTTTCTTGTGCGGAATTTGAACCTTCTCCCTGCGATCACATGGGTTTCCACTGGGGGCTCCCCCCACCCCACCCCCCTCACCCACCTCCCAAGGATGTTCATTTGTTAGGCTTGTTAACCAATGTAAACTTGCCTTAATGGAGTGAGAGAGAGAAATTGATGGCAATGTAGGGAGACTAAAATGGAATTAGTGTGGCAGTAGTATAACTGGGTGCTTGATTGTTGGTGTGGATTCAAAGAATCAAAGGGCCTATTTCTATATAACTTTATGACATTATTTCTGCTCAATTACTTTTCACTTCTGATGTTTCATTTATGATTACAGTTTTCATTTATGTTCTGAATATTCCCTGCATAACTGTTTTATTGAAATTACGAACTATTATGAATTCTTTATGTCAAAACAATGAAACAGGTACCATTTTTTATTTCTTCCAGCAGTAACAATGACATAATCTCCAGAAGCAGATCTGGCCTTTCTGAAATAATGACTTCCATGTCTTTGAAAAAAGTGGTATCTTTTCCTTAAAATGTGATGCAACAGACCCCAAATGGGGTAATCAGAGCATATTGTTGAATACCAACACTGTTAATTCATTAATTCCAGGCTAAGCCTATTAGTCAGATTTGATTACTATACATTTAATTAAGCAGAAGCATAAATAGAAAGACTCAGTTTGCTAATGATTTATTGATGACATGTCCATTGTCATTCAAAACCTAGTCTTCAAAAAGAAACCAGTGTTTTGAGAATACTGAGGTGCAGTAACCATTTGGACATTTCCTGGCACGTCTGTATATCAGCTCTGGCTTATTCTGAACTTCATCTGTGGATTCATATTCATCAACATAGACACCACAAAATACCTCAAAAAATTATATTCATCTTCAAATATTCAAGGTCAAAGCCAAGCATCATAACCACTCTCCTGATTTGCCTCAAATCTTAGTCTTTTCAACTTGGCTAACACCCTGTCAAACTAAGCCCCAAACTACAATTTATGAAATAGCATCAATCTGAAACATTATCTCCACTTCCTACATCACAGATTCTACCTGATCACCCAAGTATTTCCACCATCCTCTGTTTTTATTTCTTATCACTTGCAATGTTTTGCTTTTCAGTTATAATTACAATTTATCAAGGTTGTCATCAATCCTTCATCAGTCTGCTTTTGAAAAACTTCCAATTGCATTAGCACATTACAGCATAGAAGACGATTATTCATTCTAACAAGCTTAATCCTGGGTCTAGAGATATGCAATGTAATATAACGTGCTGGATTTATTCTTGTTTCCTGTTATAGTCTTCAATTTCAAATAATTAAATCCTTTCTAAGTAATGCTTTAATTTCTCACTCAATAATGCATGGTAATTCACTGCCTGCTCACCACCCATCCTATTCGACAATCTTCAAACGCTTGCTAAGTTTGGATGTTCCAGGTTCTGGCTCTACTAAACTTGGATTCAGACAGTGAAGAACAATAGAATTTTCTATGTCTTTGTGGTGCACTGGTGTGGCCCTGTCCCAGAATATGATGGCAGACCTCAAAAGGAGACACGGCTGAGATTTTTAAAATAAATATTCCATTCCTTAAGATAATGAAACCAGTTGAGAACCCAATAATTTTCCATTTTTTGTAAAACTCTTTGGTGAAAAAAATTATCCTGCTACATTCTGCTATTACTTACTGAGTCCCAAGATTAGGCATCATGATCAATCTCAATATTATTTCTCTTCTGAATTTCAATTTTACAACTGCTGATACACTTTACCTTCCCAAATTCTTAAATTTGCTTCAGGACAAACTATTTATTCCAATACTTTTAACTACTGTAGTCTTCTTCAGCTGATTTTGATAAATAGTCCAGTTACACCACTTTAGTAAACTTAGTTTAGTTCTAGAGAACAGAAATTCTACCTCATTATTTTCTCAATATGCCTTGTGAGTAACAACCAAGCATCCTTGATATCTGTGCACTTGTTCTGAATTTACTCACCCACCACAAGCTTCTTTCATATCAAGACGTGCCGAATAAATGGTTATGTTTTTTGTTCTGTTTCTGACCTGTCTTCTGGCCATTAATCTTAAGTTGTGCAATGTGACAGTTCCTTCCACAAAGCTCAAATACATGATTAGTAAATTGTTATGCAATCCATTTAAAACTTACAACAAAGTAGTAAGAACATTATATAATAAAAGCAATTATTTGCGAATAAAAAGCTGATGACAGTATTTCAGAAACTCTTACCTCCTCTCTTATTTAGTTTTGCATAGCCAGGTACGTAACTGCCCGACATCACGGATGAACTTCTGAAGGAAGAGTGGGGGAGTGCCCTAATCAGTGGCTCATCGCATTTCTCTGTTAACAGAAAGAAAATTATTTATATTTTATAAAGTTAAATGAAAGCAGTAAAATGTGGATTTCCCCACATTATAAAGCAAGTAATGTTAAACTCTATTTATCTGGTACTGTATCTTCAGGATTTTGGTTGTGCTGGTATTGGACTGGCAGATTTTCCAGATATCCCCACAGACATTTATTTCGTTTGGTATAAGAGGAAGTGCAGGATTGGAGGTCCTGGTGTGCCAGACAGAGCAGGGAGTGAGAACCCAGTGAACCAGGTGCCAAACCAATTTAGAAATTTCTTTTTAACATCTCTAGATAGCCATGTGACAGATTAATGAAGTTTTAACAAGTTCAAATGTCACTCAATGTGATCACAACATTACAAACCTTACAAAGTAATCCAGAAAGATGGCAACCTAACCAGGAGGCAACATGGTCCAATGAGAGCTGAGTGTTCCAGTATTGAAGATTATCATTTGAATATACAGTACATCTAAACTCTACCCGATCCTGATGAAAAACATTACAAATTCAGTAAAATAAATGAACACACTTCTTCAACTCAACACTGAAGTTACTCTATTTTAATTTGTAAGTGAGTGTAATTATCTGGAACATTTCCTTTATCCTTTTCTGATGGAATTAATAGCTAGGAGATATCTTTGATAAATGAGTTCGAGAATTTTGTGCTGGATACCTCAATCAGAACACATGAAAGTGTTCAGATTATTGTAAAAATTCTTCAAAAAAATTAAAACAGTTACAAGCTGGCTGGAAATGAAAAACTGTTAATAGCACTCTTCACTCACTCATCACACAACTATTAAATGATTCCCGCAGTAAATTGTTATTATATATTTTAAAATGTCATATTTTACATTTAAAAGATAGTGTTTAATTTTCCCAACTTTCTTAATCTCTTGCATCTAATCATAATCTTTCTTGAACACTCCCTAATTCAACTCCTTTTACTGACTTGTTTTGCTATTTCTACCATAGTTAGTAAATAATTTTGGTTAAAGCAAAAGACCTTCATTCACTTGGGTTCCAAATATCCTATGATACAAAAAATGCTGACATAAAGTCAACAAAATATCCTAACTAAGGAAACTCACCATGAGGTGTGCTGCTGATGTTATTCCATTAATATTTATTTCAAATATAGTTTCCGGGGAGAACTTAGGATCTGTTTAATGTTTCAGTCTAGGATGGTTGAATAGATAAAAAGCTACAGAAAAGAGTTTTTTTTTGAAGACAACAGCTGGTGAGGATTGAAACAGGAGCACAGATGGTGGAAAAAGCTACTTTTTAGAAATGCTAAATAATTCAAATCAATGTTATAAAAGTAACATGCTTTACTTCTACATGAATCACTTTGAAATACATCCTGGTAGCACGTTAATACAAATGGTTGTATCAGCTACACACTATATATGTTGGTATTGTATAATAACCCACATTTTACAAAGAAGATCATTGCTGAAGCTCATAAAAAGATGTACAGTAATTACTATATAAAGTCTGGTGTAATAAAATCAGACTTTACTGACTTCCTACTCTAATCAATCAACAAAATATGCGCATTCTCTTCGTGCATAATGTAACCTAGAATTCCAATATAAACTCAATTTATGGTCAATTATACAAAAACATCAATTAAAAAGACACTCTTCAAATGAAACATTCAACGGGAAGTTCAAAGAAAACTGATTTGGTGATTTAAGATGATTTATTATTTTTAGCTCAAAAATTCTTACATTCTATAATACAAGTTCAAAGCAAATTTATTATCCAAAGAACATATATGCTGCCACTTACTGCCTTGAGATTCATTTTCTTGCATGCATTTATGGGAAGTAAAAATAAATACAGTGGAATATTACAAAAAAAACTATACATGAACTGACAAAGACTGGGAAACACCAATGTGCAAAGGAAGACAAATAAAAATAATACTGGGAACATGATCATTGAAAGTGAGTTTGTAGGTCACAGGATCAGTTCAAAATTGTGTGAATGAAGTTATCCACATCAATTCAGGACCCTGATGGTTGTAGGCTAATAACTGTTGCTGAACAAGCAAGGGAAAATCTGCATATTCAGGAAATCCAAGCAACACACACAAAATGCTAAAGGCACTCAGCAGGCCAGGCTGCAATTATGGAAAAGAGTAAACAGTTGAAGTTTCGGGCTGAGACTCTTCTTCAGGACTTTGTGATGAAGGGTCTTGGCCCGAAATATCGACTGTTTACTCTTTTTCCATAGATGCTGCCTGGCCTGCTGAGTCCCTTCAGCATTTTGTGTGTTGCCTAACCTGATTGTGTGGAGCCTAAGGCTGCTTTACCTCTTGCTCATTGGTAGTAGCAAGAATAGTCCATGGCCTGGATGGTAGGGGTATTTTATGATGGATGCTGCTTTCTTGAGGCAGTGTTTCACGTAAATGTTGCTACATATCCCGTGGGCATGATGTAATTGTCTCATGACCGTGGGGTGATGTTATGTCACATGATGGCATGTTCCAAACGGTATTTAAGCAAAGCCCGCCACTGTGACCCAGTTCTCATTTTTATTTTTGTGCAATGTTGTTGTTGCCGGTCGGATGTTTGGAGACACCACTGGTTTTGTTTGTTGTACGCTTATTTTTCCCTTACAGTCCAGTACCGGAGAGTGAAGGCATTATCTGAGTTTTCCGAGTTCAAAGGATTGGGTAAAGTTAATGTCGTTCAGCGTCTTGGGAATGATCGACCTTTCGAATCTTTGTTCGGGAATGGCGGCATGCACATTTGAGTGAAACCCCTGCAAGGTCGGGAAGGTTTGCGCAGTGACCTCCCTCCAGTCAAAAGGTCAGTTCCTTTACTTCTTTGTGATTTCTTCGGAAAAGGCATCTGTTGCCTGTGATCGGCAGATTCGTCACTAATTCGAAGGAATTGTTTTGGGGAAGTCTCTCCTTAATGACTGTATAAATCACATGGACTTTTGAGTTTACCAGTTTAAGTCTTTGCTTGGATGAGAACTTGTTAAGAACAGATTATAAGTTCGACTGTTCAATATAGTCGCTAGTTAACTTCCGGTTAAGTTAGTCGTTTGTTTACTTTTCGATGTTTTAAGCAGAGGTTAATAAATCTCGTGGTTTGCTTATAAACCTTGCCCCAGTTTCATATCTGTTGCTGCGGGTTCATAGCAATGTGCTCAACGGTAGGAATGCTTCCACCACTTTCTACCGTCTTTTCTGCTCCTGTTCATGCCAGGCTGTGATGCAACTAGGTCTGATACTCTCCATTGTGCATCAAGAGAAGATTGTCAAAGGCTTTGGTGACATTTTGGATCGATGCAAACTTCTAAGAAAATAAAGGTGCTCTCGTGTTTTCTTTGTGGTGCTACTTTTGTGCTAGTTCTAAGAAAAATCATCGAATTTTTGACACCAAGCGATTTAAAGCTACTGACCCTCCCCATCTCCCTACATGCATATAACCACAGCGTCTTGGACCTCCAGGTGGTCCACAGCAGGGGTGATTGATAAGTTTGTGGCCTAAGGCAGAAGGAGATGAGTTACACACATCAAAGTTGCTGGTGAATGCAGCAGGCCAGGCAGCATCTCTAGGAAGAGGTGCAGTCGACATTTCAGGACGAGACCCTTCGTCAGGACTAACTGAAGGAAGAGTGAGTAAGGGATTTGAAAGTTGGAGGGGGAGGGGGAGATCCAAAATGATAGGAGAAGACAGGAGGGGGAGGGATGGAGCCAAGAGCTGGACAGGTGATAGGCAAAAGGGGATACGAGAGGATCATGGGACAGGAGGTCCGGGAAGAAAGACAAGGGGCGGGGGGGACCCAGAGGATGGGCAAGGGGTATATTCAGAGGGACAGAGGGAGAAAAAGGAGAGTGAGAGAAAGAATGTGTGTATAAAAATAAGTAACAGATGGGGTACGAGGGGGAGGTGGGGCCTTAGCGGAAGTTAGAGAAATCAATGTTCATGCCATCAGGTTGGAGGCTACCCAGATGGAATATAAGGTGTTGTTCCTCCAACCTGAGTGTGGCTTCATCTTTACAGTAGAGGAGGCCGTGGATAGACATGTCAGAATGGGAATGGGATGTGGAATTAAAATGTGTGGCCACTGGGAGATCCTGCTTTCTCTGGCGGACAGAGCGTAGGTGTTCAGCAAAGCGGTCTCCCAGTCTGCGTCGGGTCTCGCCAATATATAAAAGGCCACATCGGGAGCACCAGACGCAGTATATCACCCCAGCCGACTCACAGGTGAAGTGTTGCCTCACCTGGAAGGACTGTTTGGGGCCCTGAATGGTGGTAAGGGAGGAAGTGTAAGGGCATGTGTAGCACTTGTTCTGCTTACACGGATAAGTGCCAGGAGGGAGATCAGTGGGGAGGGATGGGGGGGATGAATGGACAAGGGAGTCGCGTAGGGAGCGATCCCTGCGGAATGCAGAGAGAGCGGGGGAGGGAAAGATGTGCTTAGTGGTGGGATCCCGTTGGAGGTGGCGGAAGTTACGGAGGATAATATTTTGGACCCGGAGGCTGGTGGGGTGGTAGGTGAGGACCAGGGGAACCCTATTCCTAGTGGGGTGACGGGAGGATGGAGTGAGAGCAGATGTACGTGAAATGGGGGAGATGTGTTTAAGAGCAGAGTTGATAGTGGAGGAAGGGAAGCCCCTTTCTTTAAAAAAAAGAAGACATCTCCCTCGTCCTACGATGAAAAGCCTCATCCTGAGAGCAGATGCACAGCAACTCTGGCAGGGTTTGCAAGACATTACTTCCTACAAAGCGAAACCCTGCCAGAGTTGCTGTGCATCTGATATTGCCTCCAACCTCATTCGAAATTGTCTCTTCGCCCTTGAGGTAGCCCTCCACAAATCATACTTTGTTTTCTGGTGCAGGCCTAGGTTGCTGGACTTGAATGCCACAGATATAGCCATCAGCAGATGATGTACGAGGAGTGATTGATAAGTTTGTGGCCTATGGTAGAAGGAGTATGAATGGCAACGATGTTTCACTACCAGATGAAATCAATGCCTTCTATGCACGCTTTGAAAGAGAGAACACAACTACAGCTGTGAAGATCCCTGCTGCACCTGATGACCCTGTGATCTCTGTCTCAGAGGCCGATGTTAGACTGTCTTTAAAGAGAGTGAACCTTTGTAAGGCAGAAGGTCCTGATGGAGTACCTGGTAAGTCTCTGAAAACCTGTGCCAACCAACTAGCGAGAGTATTCAAGGACATTTTCAACTTCTCACTGCTACGGGCAGAAGTTCCTACTTGCTTCAAAAAGGTAACCATTATACCAGTACCTAAGAAGAATAATGTGGGCGGCCTTAACGACTATCACCCGGGAGCACTCACATCGACCGTGATGAAATGCTTTGAGAGGTTGGTTATGATTAAACTGAAATCCTGCGTCAGCAAGGACCTGGACCCATTGCAATTTGCCTATCGCCACAATAGGTCAATGGCAGATGCAATCTCAATAGCTCTCTGCACTACTTTAGACAACCTGGACAACACAAACACCCATGTCAGGATGCTATTCATCGACTATAGCTCAGTATTTAATACCATAATTCCCACAAGCTTGATTGAGAAGTTACAGAACCTGTGCCTCTGTACCTCCCTTTGCAATTGGATCCTCAACTTCCTAACCAGAAGATCACAGTCTTTGCGGATTGGTGATAACATATCCTCCTCGCTGATGATCAACACTGGAGCACCTTAGGGGTGTGTGCTTAGCCCACTGCTCTACTCTCAGTATGCACATGACTGTGTGGCTAGGCATAGCTCAAATATCATCTACAAATTTGCTGACAATACAATCATTGTTGGTAGAATCTCAGATGGTGATGAGAGGGCATACAGGAGTGAGATATGCCAACTAGTGGAGAGAAGGTCCTCGTTTATGAGTGACGAGGTGCGCCAATATCTACTGGCTAGGGGAATTGCAACTAGTAGGACCATGAGCTATAATCCCCGGGGGAATGGACAGGTAGAGAAGAAGAATGGCACAGTGTGGAAAGCCACACTCTTAGCCCTCAGGTCAAAGGGACTGCTGGTCTCCCGCTGGCAGGCGGTCCTTCCCGAGGCACTCCACTCCATCCGCTCCCTGTTATGCACAGCCGCCAATGCCACCCCCCATGAGCGGCTCTTTTCTTTTCCCAGAAAGTCGACCACTAGAACCACCCTACCAACTTGGCTGACGTCCCCGGGGCCAGTGCTGCTCCAGAAACATGCGAGGAGCAATAAATACTCCCCGATGGTCGAGAGGGTTCACTTACTTCATGCGAACCCTCAGTATACTTATGTGGTTTTATCTGATGGGCGGGAGGACACGGTATCCATCCACGACCTGGCGCCCGCAGGAGCACAGGGCCCCTACCCTGAACACTCCGTGGTGACTATTGACCCCGTACCCACCGACGTATGTACCCACGAGACACCGCGCACACCAAACCCTACACAGACACCACACGACTCTGTCATATCGGGCGCAATGCACACGCACGAGGGATTAACAACGCCTAACGTGCTGGCACCTCAAGTCAGGCTGGAGCCAGCACAACCGCTGTCGTCGACGCAATCACCACCGGTGCTACGTAGATCACAGTGACGGACTCGACCGCTTAATAGACTTAACCTGTAAATATACTTGTTGTAAATATTGTCAGTCACTTCACCCTGCGGGACTCTTTTTAAAAAAAGGTGTGAATGTGGTAAACCATATATATATATATATATATAGTAACTAGGTTAACTCTCTGGACACGCCCCTCTGCTGACTGCCCCTGTGGCTCCTCCCAGAGAATCCTGTATAAAGGTGTTTCGCCTTGCCCCTCTCCCTCAGTCTGGGGGCAGATACTCACCATGGAGGTTGTGGAGGTCGTATTGTACAGCGAATAAAAACCTTTCAGTATTTTACCAAACCTCAGACTTTTGGAGCTATTGAAGGTGCTTCAGGTATGGCCCCTCAAATTCTAATAACTTTCTATTGGGGCACGATTAGGAGCATTCTGACTGGCTGCATCACTGCCTGGTATGGGAACTGTACTTCCCTCAATCGCAGAACTCTGCAGAGAGTGGTGCAGACAGCCCACAGCATCTGTAGATGTGAACTCCCCACTATTCAGGACATTTAGAAAGACAGGTGTGTAAAAAGGGCCTGAAGGATCATTGGAGACCTGAGTCACCCCAACCACAAACTGTTCCAGCTTCTACCATCCAGGAAACGGTATTACAGCATAAAAGCCAGGGCCAACAGGCTCCGGGACAGCTTCTTCCACCAGGTCATCAGACTGTTTAAATCATGCTGACGGAACTGTATTTATATGTTATATTGACTATCCTGTTGTACATAATATTTATTATAAATTACTATAATTGCACATTGTACATTTGAATGGAGACATAACATATAGATTTTTACTCCTCATGTATATGAAGGTTGTAAGTAATAAAGTCAATTCAATTCAATTCAGTACTTGAAATGTGTAAGGCCTGTTATCACACCTCCATGACCACATCTCCAAGCCTTTCCAGACAGCAGAATAAATAGGAAGCACTGGCCAAATGACACGCTCAACCATTCAATAAGATGCTGAATGGTTTCTAGCTTAACCTCAACTCTGGCTTCACATTTCATCCCTCTAACTGCTGATTCTCTAACACTATAAAATTTATGTTTCAGCCTTGAATACAGGTAGCAAGCTGGCATCCAGAACTCTCTGCATCAAATCGAATTTATTGTCATATGCACAAGTACATGTAGACACAGCACAATGAAAACTTGTTTAGGGTAGAGTATTCCCAAGATTCATGATACTACAAGAACAAAAAAAAAAATCAAATCCTCACCTCCATCTTAACTAGTGATGCCTCATCCTGACACTACAGACGGGAATAATATACAGCCCGTTTAGAGATTGCCGTGTCAGAAAAACATTCTTTCGGCCTCCACAATATATTATTCCAGAAAGCTGTCTCAAATACATTCCATGAACCTGTCCTCAAGGCAACCTTGGCTAACTTTGTTTTTGTTCTGTCTTTAGGAAGTCCTATGTTGCAAACCAACATTATTTCTTTATTACTCTAGCTCATAGTAAATATTCCCAAGAGTTGTGTTCACCTCCTTGGTATTTCTTGTCTCCACCAAAACTCGGACCACTCCTGGTCTTTTGAGCTAAATTCCTTCCTCAGTTCTGTTTTAAAAATGTCCTTCATTATTAGAGTGCACTATTCTTTGCTTTCAGCTTCTTCCCAAAATGCTGAGAATCCAAAATATTCAGTTCCTAGTGTTCATCATCTTGCCGACACCTTTCTGTAATAGCTTAAGATCAAACCCATTCACCAATAGTAGTGACATTAATTTAGCTATCTTGTCCTGAATGCTTTGTGCATTCAGGTTGATGCACGGTGCAATATGGTGTCTAGGAGGTCATTGAATAGTCTGCATCTGAACATCTGAAGGCTGAAGTAAGACTTGGCAGAATCAGTATCAGGTTTAGTATCAGAATCAGATTTACTACCACTGACATATGTCATGAAATGTGTTGCTTTTTGGTAGCAGTACAGAGCAAAGACAGAAATTTGATGATGGAAGGAAAGAAATGTTTTCATGTTCCTGTACCTCCTTCCTGATGGCAGTAATGTGAAGAGGGCATGTCCTAGCTAGTGAGGGTCTTTCATGATGGGTGCCAGCTTCTTGAAATGTTCTCGATGGCAGGAGGGCTGTGCCTCTGATGGAAGTGGCGATGTCTACTACATCTGTTTTCAGCCTATGCATTGAAGGTTCCATATCAGGCTGTAATGCAACCAGACAGAATGCTCTCTGTGGCACATCTGTTGAAATTTGCAAAAGTCTTTGGTGACATTCCAGGATTGATCCTCTGAAATGATGATACTGAAGAATTTAAAGTTGCTGACCCTCTCCACTGGCTCATGGACCTCCTGTTTCCTCCTCCTGAAGTCAATAATTGACTCCTTGGTCTTGCCAACATGGAGTGAGAGGTTGTTGTGACACCACTCAGCCATATTTTCAATCTCCCTCCTATACGTTAATTCATCACCCCCTTTGATTTGGTCAATGACTGTGGTGTCATCAGCAAACTTAAATACGGTATTGGAAATGTGCTTAGCTTCACAGTCATAAGTATAAGGTGAGTAGAGTCGAGGTCTAAGCACACAGCCTTGTGGTACATCTGTGCTGATGGAGATTGTGGAGGAGATGTTGTTGCTAATCCGAAATGACTGGGGTCTACAAGTGAGGAAATCGAGGATCCAGTTACACAATGATGTATTGAGGCCAAAGACCTGAAGCTTATTGATGGGATTTTGATGGGATAATAGTATTAAATGCCAATCTCTATTCAAAGAAGAGCATTCTGATCTATACATCTAGATGTATAGATACCATTCCACCCATTGTGCTAATGCTATCTCATTAACGTGCCATCCAATTAGTCCCACTCATCTGCTCCTTAATTTCAGGACTGCAATTGTTTTTCTCCTAACATGATGGAAGTAAAGAGTAGAGTTGCTGCCAGAATCATTTCATAATGGCAGGATATATTTTGGTCTTGGACTTGGATCATAATTAGATGAATGTTTTCCTTTGTGAGCTCTGTCTGCAGCTGTGTGGTAGCTGGCAGAACTCCATTATGGGTTGTTTTTTTTTTGAGAAATGAAACCTACAAGAATTGCTGAGTTGTAATCAAATAGATGCCTCATCGAAGTCTATGTTTATAAAGATGTGAGGGTGTACACGTAACACTCAGGAACTCTACATCAGAAGAGCACCACAGCAAAATCATTAAAAGAGAAAACTTTTACTTGATGCATTCAATCTTACACAAGCAACCAGTCCTTACATCCATCTAAAAAGGATCGCGGCTCTCTGCTGAAGCTGTTGCACATGAGGATCCAAAGGGATTTTTGTGACCGTGACACTGTTGTCTCTTTTCAGCAAGTAGGTTATGGAGGACAATGGGAGGGTGATTGTAAAGGGAATTTGGGGATATGTCAATTTACCCTCTTACTTTATTTCTTAATATTAGCTTTTTGTGAAAGATTTGACAAGCAACAATGAAATATTTAGGCTAGAGGCAAAGTGAATTTATTGTGCATTAGTTGTAACAGTGTTGGTCATCTTTGAAAGGTACAGAGGTGAGTAGATATAGATGAAAAGAGTTTCCTATTGAATATGCCAGTCAACTATCTATATTTTAAGTAAATGTTCAGATAAAGTAAAGGGAGAAGTACAACACTACTGAAAATTATTTTCCGACTAGATTCCCCTTACAGGAAGCTGAAAGATTACTGGAAGGACAAGAAATACAATGCACATTTTGCTGATAAGGATTTTTCTTAAACCTTATTAATCAGACTTACTGCAAACCATTGATGGATAACCCATTTTCCTGCATCATTACTTTTCAGCTTATTGCTGCAAATGTAATCTCTTGTAAACTTAAGAGAATGCATTTCTAGACAACACAAATGTTAAAAATGCAAACAGAAATAATGCCGAGCTTGCTTTTTGAGCTTGAAGTGTGATTGCCAAATACTTTGGATGACAGAAGAAATTTTATTTTACATTTGGCTGGACTGTATGCAGAATGACAGTATTTGAAATTGGATAGAAAATGCCATATGCCTAGGTCTATTATTTTTCAAACTCTGGTAAGCAGAAGTCATGGGCAGAACAAACAAACTGCAATAGCTTAATTTAATTCACAGAGACATCACATTGTCCTTTTGTTCCAGAGCGGCATTTATAATTTAAACAGCTTGAAGCAGATACTTCTTTTCATTTTTTTGCATAACAATTGCAATATGTTTAACAGAAATATTCAAGTACCTCTAGCGATTTTGCCTTCAGATTATGATTAAACAATGCCTAAGGTTGTTTGTGAGAAAATAAAAGTCCGCATCCTGCCGAGATATTTGATGGTCTGACAGCTGTTGAGGAAAAGAGATGAAATTCAAGCCTGGTAGCCTTTTTTTAGTCCCACTGGAAGCAGTTCATATCACAGGCACTTGCCCTTCGTCTGACAGGAGATGAGGCAGTCTTTTTGTTCTTTGAGATACTGAAAAGTGGAGACTACAAGCTCACATCAGGAATAGAGAATGTTAAGCAAAGCTTAATTTTTTAATTTGAATGTAGTCACATTAGATATACATCTGCCAATATAGTGCTTGCCAGGTTATTCCAAAGCTTCAATAAAAATTACATTAAAACATCCTAATAACTCTTCATATAAAAGGTTAGCTAGTTTATTACTTAAAAAATCTGGACTTCTTTCTAAAAGCCATCTCTGGTATTAATGACCAAATACATAAATAATATTTGCTGCACCAGAAAACACTTAGTTCTATAAAAATATACGGTTCTTTTTGTTCTTCTTCTCAGGCAGTCCTTTGGGTTTGAGGGTAATTTCCTTCAACTTCACTTTTTTGGGTTCTGAGTTGGGGAATGTGACCAAAATCTGCATGTCACCATTGACTCTCTCCATTTTTTATAAAGGAATCATGGAAAGCATCCCATTTGGATGCATCAAGCTTTGGCATGACAATTGATCTGCTATACATTTCAAGAAGTCACAGAAAGTTGTGAATATATCTCAGTCTATCATGAAATCCAACTTTACCTTCATCGACTTTTTCTATAGTTCCTGTCTCAGGAAAACAGCTGACATAATCAAAGAACCTTCCCACCTCAATTATTCTCTTTTCTCCCCCTTTCTATCAGATAGAAGATACAAAACCTTGAAATCACACAGCACTAGGATCAGCTTCTATCCTGTTGTTATAGAACTCTTGACTGACCTCTTGTACAATGAGGAAATCTTGATATTATAATTGATACCTTGACCCTTGCACTTTATTTGTATACATACACTATACTTCGTAATGGTAACTGTAACACTTTATTCCCCATTCTGTTACTGCTTTTCTCTTTCTTCTCCCTCAGTGTACTTAAGTTTTGGAATGTTCTCTATGGATGGCATACAAAACAAAGTTTTCACTGTATCTCTCTATGTGTGATCATCATAAACCAATCACCAACGTGGATTCTTCCACAGATGAGGTACATGGTGGTTGAACTTTGGGTATACAGGCAGTCCTTTGAGGAACTCTGCATTATCCCAATAAAAGGCTTCAAGATTCTTGACATCATTCTGAATACTCTTTCGCAGACTCAGATTTATTATCACTGACTTATATGACATAAAATATTCCTTTTATGGCAGCAATACACTGCAAAAGACATAACATTTACTATCAAATACAAAAATAAATAAAAATGCAAAAGGAAAGGAATAATGAGTTAGTATTTGTGAGTTGATGAACTGTTCAGAAATCTGATGGCAGAGGGGAAGAAGTTATTTCTGAATCATCGACTGTGAATTTTCAGACTCTTGTACCTCCTTCCCAAGGGTAATAACAAGAAATTAATGGCATCGAAAATGCAATTGCACAGGCTATCCACTAGGCCTTGGATCACCTGGACAACAGCAATACCTGTGTCAGGCTGCTGTTTATTGATCCAGCTTGACATGCAACACAATCATCCTCTCACTACTAATTACCAGGCTTCCAAACGTGCGCCTCTGTACCTCCTTCTGCAACTGGATCCCTGACTGACAGCACTGTTGTTGGCAGAATCTCAGATGGCAACAAGGACGTGTACAGGAGTAAGATCAATTGGGTGTTTGAATGGTGTCAAAACAACACCTTGCACTCAACTTCAGCATGACCAAGGAATTAATCACTGGCTTCAGGAAGAATAAATCGGGAGAACAGAGACTGATCCTCGTTGAGGGGTCAGCAGTGGAAAGGGCGAGCAACTTCAAGTTCCTCGGCATCAATGTCTCAGGGGATCTATCCTGGGCCCAACAGTTTGGTGCAAGCCCGAAGGAAGTGCACAGTGGCTATAGTTCATGAGGAGTTTGACGAGATTTGGTATGTCACCAGAAACCAGAAAATATCTACAAATGTACAGTGGAGAGCATCCTGACTGATTGCATTACCGCCTGACATGGAGGCTCCAAAGCATAGGATCGAAAAAAAGCTGCAGAGGATTGTAGACTCAGCCAGCTTCTTCATGAGCACTAGCCTCACTACTATCTTCAAAAGGCGGTGCTTCGAGAAGGCAGCATCCACCATGAGGGAGCTTCACCAGCCGGGAAATGCCCGCCTCTCATTACTGCCACCAGGGACACAAAATATTCTGCAGATGCTGGGGTCAAAGCAACACTCATAACATGCTGGAGGAACTCAGCAGGTCGGGTAACATCTGGGGAAACGATTAGTCAACGTTTCGGGCCGGATCCCTTCGTCAGGGAGGAGGCATAGGTTTCTGAAGACCTATACCCAAAGCTTTAGTAACTGCTTTGTCTCCTTCAGTATCAGATCTCCAAATGTTCGATGATCCCATGCACTATTTATTTATCTTACTTTTTATTGTAAGTTATTGTATTTTTTTTGTCTTGCGTTGTACTGATGACATGAAACAACATATTTAATGACATATTTCACAAAAAATAAATCTGACTTTGAACTGATTCTGATCCTGAAGTTCATATCAGATCTTACTCTCAGCCAAGATACAGGATCTTCCTCTGAGACTAGATTTCTGGTATTTTCTGCCTAGTTTCTGCCAGCTCTGATATTTTGTTATTGTTTGAGGCCTCCTTCCATCCTGGTTATTATGGCCCATTTCTGAGCAACACACACAAAATGCTGGAGGAACTCAGCAGGTCAGGCAGCATCTAGAAAAAGAGTACAGTCGACATTTCGGACTGAAACCCTTTGGCAGGACTGGAGAAAATAGCTGAGGAGTAGATTTAAAAGGTAGGCGCTTGGCAAAGTGGTCTCTCAATTTACATTGGATCTCACTGATATACAGGAGGCCATACCAGCAGCGCTGAACACATTATACGACTCTAAGAGACTCACAGGTGAACTGTCATCTCACCTGAAAGGACTGTTTAGTGTCCTGAATGGTAGTGAGGGAGGAGGTGTAGCATTTGCTCTGCTTGCAAGGATAAGTGTCAAGAGGGAGATCAGTGGGGAGGGACGAATGGACAGTCGCGTAGAGAGAAATCCCTGCGGAAAGCAGAAAGTGGGGGGAGGAGGGAGGAGGTGGTGGGATCCCATTGGAGGTGGCGGAAGTTTTGGAGAGTTATGTGCAAGATTGAGAGGCTGTTGGGGTACTAAGTGAAAACCAGAGGAACCCTATCCCTGGTGGAGTGGCTTGCAGGATGGGGTAAGAGCAGACCTGTGTGAAATGGAAAAGATGTGGTTGAGGGCAGGATTGATGGTGGAGGAAGGGAAGCCACTTTCTTTGAAAAAAGAGGGCATCTCATTCATTCTAGAATGAAAAGCCTCACCCTGAGAGCAGATGTGGTGGAGACTGAGGAATTGAGAGAAGGGTTGGCGCTTTTACAAGTAACATGGTGGGACGAGATATAGTTCAGGTAGCTGTGAGAGTCCGTGGATTTATAATAGACATTGGTGGATAAGCTGTCTCTGGAGATAGAGACAGTGAGATCTAGAAAGGGGAGGGTGTCGGAAATGGACCAGGCCTGAAATGTCTGGATTTACGATTGAATTCATACTGGAGCATCTGCGATGCTGAGAAAGTCGTGAATAGCACATTCAGTGAGTTGGCCACACCGCAGGTAAAGACTACACAGGCAGAAAGGGAATGGGTGGCTACTAAACAGCGTAGCAGTAGGCAGGTAGTGAAGGAGTCCCCCGAGGTCATCTCCCTCCTAAACAGATATACTGTTTTGGCTATTGTTGGGGGAGATGTCTCATCAGGGGAAGGCAGCAGCAGCCGAGTTCATGGCACCATGGGTGGCTCTGCAGCACAGGAGGGAAGGAAAAGGAGTGGGAGAGCTATAGTGACAGGGGATTCAATTGTAAGGGGAATAGATAGGCGTTTCTGCGGCCGCAAACAAGTCTCCAGGAGGGTATGTTGCCTCCTTGGTGCAAGGGTCAAGGATGTCTCTGAGCGGCTGCAGGACATTCTGGAGTGGGAGGGTGAACAACCAGTGGTCGTGGTGCACAAAGGTACCAACGATATAGGTGAAAGACGGGATGAGGTCCTACAAAGTGAATTTAGGGAGTTAGGAGATAAACTAAAAAGTAGGACCACAAAGGTAATAATCTCTGGATTACTACCAGTGCCACGTGCTAGTCAGAGTAGAAATAGAAGGATATTTCAGATGAATACGTGGCTTGAAAAATGGTGCAAGGGGGAGGGATTCAAATTTCTGGGGCATTGGAACCAGTTCTGGAGGAGGTGGGACCGGTATAAACAAGACGGTCTGCACCTGGGCCGGACTGGAACCAATGTCCTAGGGGGAGCATTTGCTACTGTTGTTCAGGAGGATTTAAACTAATGTGGCAGGGGGATGAGAACAAGTGCAGAGAGACAGAGGGGTGTAAAATGAGGGTAGAAGTAAAAAGTAGTAAGGTGAAAAGTAAAAGTGGCAGGCTGGCAAATCCAGGGCAAAAATCAAAAAGGGCCACTTTTCAACATAATTGTATAAGGGCAAAGAGTGTTGTAAAAGCAAGCCTGAAGGCTTTGTGTGTCAATACAAGGAGCATTCGTAACAAGGTGGATGAATTAAAAGTGCAGATGGTTATTAATGAATATGATATAGTTGGGATCATAGAGACATGGCTCCAGGGTGACCAAGGATGGGAGCTCAATGTTCAGGGATAGACATGAAAGAAAAGGGGGTGGGTGGCATTGCTGGTTAGAGAGGAGATTAACACAATAGAAAGGAAGGACATTAGCTGGAAGGATGTGGAATCGATATGGGTAGAGCTGCATAACACTAAGGGGCAGAAAACGCTGGTGGGAGTTGTGTACAGGCCACCTAACAGTAGTAGTGAGGTTGGGGATGGCATTAAACAGGAAATTAGAAATGTGTGCAATAAAGGAACAGCAGTTATAATGGGTGACTTCAATCTACATATAGATTGGGTGAACCAAATTGGTAAGGGGATTTCTTGGAATGTATGCGGGATAGTTTTCTGAACCAACGTGTCGAGGAACCAACTAGAGAGCAGGCCATTCTGGACTGGGTATTGAGCAATGAGGAAGGGTTAGCTAGCAATCTTGTCGTGCGAGGCCCCTTGGGTAAGAGTGACCATAATATGGTGGAATTCTTTATTAAGATGCAGAGTGACATAGTTAATTCAGAAACAAAGGTTCTGAACTTAAAGAGGGGTAACTTTGAAGGTATGAGACGTGAATTAGCTAAGATAGACTGGCAAATGATACTTCAAGGGTTGATGGTGGATATGCAATGGAAAGCATTTAAAGATTGCATGGATGAACTACAACAATTGTTCATCCTAGTTTGGCAAAATAATAAACCAGGGAAGGTAGTGCACCCGTGGCTGACAAGGGAAATTAGGGATAGTATCAATTCCAAAGAAGAAACATACAAATTAGCCAGAAAAAGTGGCACACCTGAGGACTGGGAGAAATTCAGAGTCCAGCAGAGGAGGACAAAGGGCTTAATTAGGAAAGGGAAAAAAGATTATGAGAGAAAGCTGGCAGGGAACATAAAATCTGACTGTAAAAGCTTTTAAGATATGTGAAAAGAAAAAGATTGATCAAGACAAATGTAGGTCCCTTACAGTCAGAAACAGGCGAATTGATCATGGGGAACAAGGACATGGCAGACCAATTGAATAACTACCCTGTTTCTGTCTTCACTAAGGAGGACATAAATAATCTTCCAGAAATAGTAGGGGACAGAGGGTCTAGTGAGATGGAGGAACTAAGGGAAATACATGTTAGTAGGGAAGTGGTGTTAGGTAAATTGAAGGGATTGAAGGCAGATAAATTCCCAGGGCCAGATGGTCTGCATCCCAGAGTGCTTAAGGAAATAGCCCAAGAAATAGTGAATGCATTAGTGATAATTTTTCAAAACTCTTTAGATTCTGGATTAGTTCCTGAGGATTGGAAGGTGGCTAATGTAACCCCACTTTTTAAAAAAGGAGGGAGAGAGAAACCGGGGAATTATAGACCAGTAAGCCTGACGTCGGTGGTGGGGAAAATGCTAGAGTCAGTTATCAAAGATGTGATAACAGCACATTTGGAAAGCGGTGAAATCATCGGACAAAGTCAGCATGGATTTCTGAAAGGAAAATCATGTCTGACAAATCCCATAGAATTTTTTGAGGATGTAACTAGTAGAGTGGATAGGGGAGAACCAGTGGATGTGGTATATTTGGATTTTCAAAAGGCTTTTGACAAGGTCCCACACAGGAGATTAGTGTGCAAACTTAAAGCACATGGTATTGGGGGTATGGTATTGATGTGGATAGAGAATTGGTTAGCAGACAGGAAGCAAAGAGTGGGAATAAACGGGACCTTTTCAGAATGGCAGGCTGTGACTAGTGGGGTACCGCAAGGCTCAGTGCTGGGACCCCAGTTGTTTACAATATATATTAATGACTTAGACGAGGAAATTAAATGCAGCATCTCCAAGTTTGCAGATGACACGAAGCTGGGTGGCAGTGTTAGCTGTGAGGAGGATGCTAAGAGGATGCAGGGTGACTTGGATAGGTTGGGTGAGCGGGCAAATTCATGGCAGATGCAATTTAATGTGGATAAATGTGAGGTTCTCCACTTTGGTGACAAGAACAGGAAAACAGATCATTATCTGAATGGTGGCCAGTTAGGAAAAGAGGAGGTGCAACGAGAGCTGGGTGTCATTGTACACCAGTCATTGGAAGTTGGCATGCAGGTACAGCAGGCGGTGAAAAAGGCGAATGGTATGCTGGCATTCATAGCAAAAGGATTCGAGTACAGGAGCAGGGAGGTTCTACTGCAGTTGTACAAGGCCTTGGTGAGACCACACCTAGAGTATTGTGTGCAGTTTTGGTCCCCTAATCTGAGGAAAGACATTCTTGCCGTAGAGGGGGTACAAAGAAGGTTCAGTAGATTGATTCCTGGGATGGAAGGACTTTCATATGATGAAAAACTGGATCGACTAGGCTTATACTCTCTGGAATTTAGAAGATTGAGGGGGGATCTTATTGAAACGTATAAAATTCTAAAGGGATTGGACAGGCTAGATGCAGGAAGATTGTTCCCGCTGTTGGGGAAGTCCAGAACGAGCGGTCACAGTTTGAGGATAAAGGGGAAGCCTTTTAGGACCGAGATGAGGAAAAACTTCTTCACACAGAGAGTGGTGAATCTGTGGAATTCTCTGCCACAGGAAACAGTTGAGGCCAGTTCATTGGCTATATTTAAGAGGGAGTTAGATAAGGCCCTTGTGGCTAAAGGGATCAGAGGGTATGGAGAGAAGGCAGGTATAGGGTTCTGAGTTGGATGATCAGCCATGATTGTACTGAATGGTGGTGCAGGCACGAAGGGCCCAATGGCCTACTCCTGCACCTATTTTCTATGTTTCTATGTCAACTGTACTCTTTTCCTAGATGCTGCCTGGCCTGCTGAGTTCCTCAAGATTTTGTGTGTGTTGCTCAGATTTCCAGCATCTGCAGAATTTCTCGTTTGTGAATGGCCCATTTCTGTTTGTTATTTGTTGCCAATACTGTATCAGAAGTCAGTAGCAACACATAATGTGCATAGTATGCCACAACTACCATCAAAGCAAATGCACACCACCAAGTAAGGGGGATTTCAGACACGCTGATAAAAGCTGAGTTCATTTCAACAAAAATATCATCAAAAGCTGCATGCTGTAGGAGGTGGAGGAGGCCAGGAACATAACTGTGAGTGAGCAATGCACCAGAGGTGATTATAGCCATCCCAGCAAGAGGATAATATACTTCTGCTGCTAATTATCTGTGCTGAACTTCAACCATTGCATATGCTGGTGACGTTGAACAAATTAAGCACAAGAACAAACTGCAATCTTTAGAAATGGTTCCAACTGTTGGCAGCTGAAAACTGTAAAGCAACAGCAAACCTGCTGTGATTTCAATCTAAACGAATAACCTAGCTATGAAAGATTACTAATAGTTATGGAAGTACCAAAAAACCCTGACAAATTGTAAAATATCATGCACAATGCATGTTCATATGCAAGATATAATTAAATATTTATTTCTAATAGCATCCTTCCAAAAGCAAATATTTTAAAGTTTGTCTTTCTTTAAGATGCTAAAGTACTTGGGAAAACTAAGATCTCAAGCGGATATTTCTCTGAAGCATATGTAGTTTGATCATCTCTTTTAGGTGGAGGTTGGGTATATTCCAAAAATTTATTGTCTGATAAATATGAAGATGGTTCGAGTTTGATGGGAGGGATAGTTTGATCCATGTTCAGGATCAACTAAAGATGTGCTGGAAGCAGGTCAGACAGCACCCAATGAAAGAGATACAAGGAGTGCAGAACTGATACCATGTAACACCAGCTCTGCAGATTTTGGATTTTCAGATTCAAGCCATTAAGCAAGGAAGATGAGGTTAATGAAAAAAAAAACAGAGCAGCTCTGCTTGAAGGACCCAGAGGAAGATCTCAGGAAAGAAAACAACAAAATCTTAAGGGTTTACAAGATACAAAACTACTCTTGCCATCCTCAAATTTTGTGCACCATCTGCAAAATGCAGAATGTATCACTGGAGAACAGTGCCACTATTCATGTAGTTTCTTCTATGACAAAATAATAAATTGCTATGGAGCTTTCAGCATCGTCATTTGAGATGGAGTGTTGCACTTCCTTTGAATGCATCTGGCATTATCTGTGACTTCTGTTATCATAATTCTTTGAGATCTACAGAGCAGGGAAAATAACTGAGCTTATCTAACTGGAAGGAAGAGAATAGATGACTCTCACCTCAATTTATCAATTATATTTACTGCATTCCTTGGGAATATTGGACTGGATTATATTGGAGCCATCCTGCTGCCAAAGCCAAAGGCAATGTAAAAGTGTATGTATGCACAGGTGCAATGATAAATTTCCTTGTAGCAGCATCTCGGGGATATGGAAAGAGATGCACAGCACTCCTGAGAAAATCATGAATTAAGCATAGATGAAACACAATTTTTACAAGAAAGAACACAATTAAAGAAGAAAAATCATGTCCATTTTAGTATGAATGATCAAAATGGTCACAGTGTTGTGACACTGAGGCAGTGATTAAGGTTGTGCTGGTTGGTTCAAGAATCAAATGGTTGAAGGGAAGTAGCAGTTCTTGAACTGGTGGTGTGGGACTTAAAGCTTCTGTACCTCCTGCCCGATGGTAGCTGCAAGAAGATGGAGTGACTCAGAGGGTGGAGATCTTTGATGAGAGATGTTGCCTTCTTGAGGGAGTATATCATGTAGATACTAAAGACAAGGGGGAGAGATGTGCCTGTAATGTATTGCGCTGAGTCTACTACATTCTGCAGCTTCTTATGTTCCCGTACATTCAAACTGCCATGCCAGACTGTGATGCAGCCAAACAGGACACTTACAATAGATCTGTCGAAGTTGGTAGAGCGTTCAGTAACATGCTGAACATCCTTAACCTTCTAAGAAAGTAAAGATGCTGATATGCCTTTCTGATGATTAAATATATGTGCAGGTCATCCGATACGTTAACACTCAGGAGTTTAATTCTACGAGCTCGCTCCACCACTGAACCCCAATGTAGACTGGCACATACATGGTCTCAGCACAACTACATTTTCAATTCAGGATGCAGAGATGGATGAGCTGGCCCCATGAACCTTGAACCATCTTCATATTTATCAGACGATAATTTTTTGGAATGTATCCAACCTCCATCTAAAAGAGATGATCAAACTATATATTCCTGAGAGAAATATCTGCTTTGTCTACCAAAAGGCAAATGTCCATGGAGCATTCCATGAGCCAAATTAGTCCCCAAGGAGCAGATCACAGCTAGGACATGCAAATCCACCCTCCCTGCAAATACCTTCACCTTGACAGCCTTTGATAGGTCATCAGCTGTGAAAGGTGTTTTAACTATCTTAAAGGCATCTGAAAATCGGTGATAGGTAAACCATTTCTAAAAGATTAATTGAAAGCAAATTAAACCACTTTCAAATAAAATGAAACTAACAACAAAATGAAAGTAATATAATGTGAAGTATGTAGACTGCTTCGTACTTCCATTAAGTCGGACCTGGTTGTCATTTATACACCAGCCATTCACTGGCATAAAGCTGAGGGGTAAATGCTAAATGCATCTGGATCCTATCATCGGTGAGTCATTGTTTGACTACTTGATTTAATGGTTAGCCCAGTGATGGTGCAGATAGATGCAATGGCATTTTCAGGATGTTGCAAACTTGTTTAACCAGGTGTATGCAGAAATCTGGGACTTACTCAGACATGAAGGGCCAATTATAAACCATTCTCTTTAGAACTACCAGCACCATTCCACTCATAAACTTCAAAAGAAAACTTGTCCAAGCAAGAAATAGTCACCATTAAAATGTACTGTGTGTAGCATGATGGGTTAAAATTTACCTTTATTACCTTTATTTTGTCTTTTGGAACAAGCTTAACAAACTTTGGAGATAGGTAAGAACTATGCAACGTGTTTGAACCCTCAGGATAAACCAAGGGTGCAGTCAGGTCCTCCTGCAATTTAGAGATTATTATGTGCAGGGAGACATTGCAGCCAATTTGCTTACAGCAAGGTTGCTCGAACATCAGCAAAATAATGACCAAATAATGGGCCACAGATGGCTGCAATTACATTGGTACTTCACTGATCTCTAACTGATGGAACAGTGACTTATTACAATCCTCCTGATCCTCGGGTACTGCTATTCACAGGTATGTGCTTCCCAGTATTTAGAGTAACATTCACTCAGTCTGCATGATGCACTTGGAATCCAGTAGAAAACCCTGCTCTCCCTGCTGCTCAAGTCCCCACTAATGGTCTGTATTCACTGTCTCAGTGCCAGGAAACTAAACCACTGTCCTGGCCCACCCTGCATCAGGCCTGGCAGGCAGACTTTTCACACCAAGGCAAGGGACAATTCATTACGGCAGGAACCCTGTTTGAAGGCAAGTGCATCATGACGCTGTGAGGAGCTTGTACATGTTCCCAGCACAGTGGTGGTTCGCTGCACAAAGAGCAAGGTTTTTTTTCCGCACTAGGTTATGCACACAAAATGCTGGAGGAACTCAGCAGGTCAGGCAGCATCTACAGAAATGAATAAGTCGTCACCATTTCGGGCCGAAACTCTTCTTCAGGACTGAGAAGGAAGGGGGAAGATGCCAAAATAAAAAGGTCGGTGGAGTGGAAGAAGGCTAGCTGGAAAGTGATAAGTGAAGGGAGGTGGGTGGGAAGATGGAATCTGATAGGAGAGGAGAATTAACCATAGGAGAAAGGGAAAGAGGATGGGACCCAGTAGGTACTAATAGGCAGGTGAGAACAGGTAAAAGTTCAGAGTTCGGAATAGAGAAAGATGGGGGGGCGGGGAGTCACACATCTCTCTTTACATATTGTTATAATGGGCCTCAAATTGTATGAGAACTCTCATTCCTGGAAACACATCCTGAACACTGAATGAGACTCAGGTGGAAACACCTTTCAGTAGGAGGCATTAATTGTATACATTTTAAACTTCACTGCTGGCACTTTATGTCTGTAAATTGCAGCAATGCACTGGTGCAATGTGACCAAGATCACATCTCGGACTCTATGAATGTGATGCTCAATGATCTATTTCAAGAAACAATGAACTGGATGTAGAAAGAAGCAGACAATTACAGATAAGGAAACAGGATGAATTGCAGACAAATTGGATGAAAGAAAGAGAGAAGCAGATAATGAATTCCAAGGAAAAACTCAGCAAATAAACAGAAGAATAAAAATAATTGGATTAACCCTTGATAATGAGCAAAATGAATGACAAGAGGGGTGTGCAAAATGAACACTCACTCTTGACCTCCAATTGTGGATCCAATGTACTCTTGATTTTCCACTGAGAGGAAGAGTAGGATTAATTTCTCAGTTCATATGATTTGCTGGATGAAGACTAAAGTACATCCAACATAATGGTCTTCACTTGATATGATGATAATAGTCAACCAGTTATTGTAATAATACTCCATCAACTAAAGACTTACAGTAAAGATACCATCTCTCACAGCCTCAAATTATCCCAACATGCTTTCAAGCCAATTGAGTAATTTTGAAAATTAATCATCATTATGATGGAGGACAGCAAACTCCCACAATTACAATGCATTCAGATAATCTACTGATAATCTGCTTTCAGCGGTATTGACTGAAGAAAGATATTAATAAGGATCCTGGAAATAGTCCCAAGTTCTTTGAAAGAATGCCACATAAGCATCTTTGTGCCCCTGAGGAAGTCATGGTTTGTCATGCCAACCAAAAGATAGCATGACTGACGGTATAATACTGTCACTGATGTATCAGCTTGGAATTTTATTCTCAAAACTATGGAGAAGTCTTCAGACTATAAACTTCTGATTCAGAATCAAGAATGCTACAGATTGAGCCAGGGCAAATTCTATTTAGTCTCTTGACAACTGAGAAATAACAAGAGGAATTCATGCAGCAGAGACCTTCTTCTTTCAAGTCAACTAACTAGCTTATCACATCTTGTCACTTATACATGGCAGGCATCTAAATTAAGTTAATTGTATCACTACATGTCAAGATAGCTTGGCATCATGAGAATGATTTCATTCTATCACGAACTGGAATGTGTAAGGCAGTGCTGGCACATAATACATAAGTTTTAGAAGTTGCAAAGAACAATTCATCACCACCCGGGGTGATGCTTCACAGCTTCATTGGTCTCCTTCTCTGCCTTCAATCTTGAATGTCATGTTGCTGTGGATCACATTATTAAGCAGACTCTTACTACTTGAATTACCAGCTCTAAATGGCTGCTGTAGGATTAATTTGCATTAATGCCATAAATCTATCACGTTTTATGACATGCAATGAATTTCAACGGGGAGCCTCAGAGCAAGACTGATGGGATAGATATTTGTCCTTGGTCTCTTATACGCTAAATGTAGAAATGGAGTTAGTTATTAGAAATAAATTACGTGTGTGTGACTTCAATGGAAACAAACTGGAAGTGAACTACAACATTTAGCCATGTTCTGAATGCACATTTAGTACAAGAGAACAATGTCAAATGTCTTTCCTTTGATGCCCATTATGTGTTTCTTAGTTAAGATATTTCCACAATACTATACCCATTGTGTTAATATTTCCTTTCTTGTCCAAAGGATTATTTTGTCTGCTCATCTATTTTCCCATGCATGACTTCTGCACACAGCCCATTTCTCTGTCCATCCAGTTTGTCCTGCATGTAATAATTGTCCATGGCATATGGAAATGATCTGTTTTCTATACCAAATAACCATTTTCATCATTATGTGACATCAATATTGTGGCAACATATAATGATGTACTTAGTTTTTTGCAATGTATTTAAAATATGGTTATGATTTGCGAAAGATTAATGAAAAATAGAGCAAGTTGTACGAGAAAAAACAGATGGCTAGATGTAAAATTTTCATTAAAATTAGAAACTGCTCTTCACTTTAGGAATACAAATGAGGCATTTGTGTATATGACACAATGCAAAATCTGGAATATATGATTTAATTATACACAGTGAGCTATGTGTGCTAGGTAGAAAAAAATCTGTATGTTTTTAATTTGTCAATAAATATTTTAGTACAATTTTCAACACATAATTATGCTGTAATTTTAATAGGATATACATTTCTGGGTATAAACCTATGGATATATTTGTAAGTAACTGAGTTACCACCATTGTGTTTGAAAAAAAGTAGAGGAAGTGGATTTCTAACCGTATTTCAGAGTCTGGACCATTTGCAGTTAAAAGTCAACTATATTGGCTTGGAGTCACATATATGCTGGGTAAAATTTGTAAATTTGCTTCAGTGAAGAGCATTAACGAACAAGAGGCTCTTTTAAGAATGAACTGGATATTTTGTAGGCATTACTGCTGATAGTTTTTTTTTCAACTTCAATATCATCAGCAAAAAATTAAACTTCAAGCTACCATGGTGACATTTGATTTTGGGCCTCTGAATTGTTCATCCAATAACTTAGACACTGCATCATCACCATAATTAGCTGAGGATACTGGGTGAGGAGGCATTGTTGTTTTCCTATTAACTCCCACATCCCACATATATGAGCATCACCACACCCGTTCTCAAATTGCATAAATCACAGTGCAAGTGCCCAGTGAGAGAGTACGGGCAAGTGCACATACATCAGAAAGAAAATATCATTTGTAATAGCAAATGCTGTTATAAGGTATATAATAGGCTTACTGTTTTATTGAGTTTAATATTGAAATCAGTATAGATAATTGGTAGGCTGAATGGCCTAATCCTGCTCCTATATCTTATAATTGAGTGCTAAAATGGAAACTGTCTCATATTGTAATAGTAATTGTAATATTGTAATAAATTTGCTTCAGTGATTTTGATTTGAGGGAAGTCAGACATTAATATTAAAATGCTTTGTCCCCAGACAGTGCAAATAATGTTCATTAAGTACTAAATTGGTTTACCATTGTCATAAGTACTGAGCAAAAAACTTTGTTTTGCAAACTATCCAGACACTTTATATAGATTCATCATATATTGAACACTGAGAAGTCATTGCTTGGTTAATTAAGAAACATTCCAATCAGTGGATTTGAAGTCTTACCAGAGAATTATTTTCAAGCTAGGTATTTTCTGAGGCTCAACAATTTCTGAAGAGCTTCCATTTCCTTGACATCTTAAAGTGCTGTTAGCTGCAAATGCCCAAAGGTCCTGGTAGTAAAGAATTCTCAGGTTTGTAATCATCCCCATATATATATTGAAGCACGTCTTCTGTTGCCCTCACAGCTCTGGCTGCCCACTCTGCTGCTATTTATATCAGCATGGTTCCTGACCACAGATTGCTACATCAGTATGGCTGAACGCAGAACAGGCACTCTCACTGGCTTGTGAGAGCTGTCAGCTGTGATCTGTCTGAATATATTTTCTGAAAATAACTTCAGAAATCTTAATATTTTTAGTAATCTTAAAACATTTCCTTATCCTGGGAGAGGTCAGTCCGTCAGATCAACCCATGAAAGCTCCAGAAGAACTCCCAACAATCCCTCCAGTCTTTATCTTCTTTTCTTATTTCCATGTACTTAGCCTGAAGGGTAATGTACAGTAGCCAACATGCCTACTAACATACTGATGGAAAACCATGCACTGATGCAGAGTACATGCAAACTCCACATACACAGCATCGAAGATCAGACTGAATGCAGACCTCAGGATCTGTAAGACAGTACAGTAGCTTTAACTGCTGCACTATGAAGCATTTCAACATTTTGAAAACATTTTCACACACATTTGAAATAAATTTTAATTATTGTAACTGTCACAGAATCATGGAAGGAGGCAATTTGGACGATTCCACCATAGAAACTCTCTAGCTCCATCCAATAGACTTTTCTTAAAAACTTGGAATTTTTTCTTCAACATATATTTGTGCAAATATCTATTGAAGGCAGTAGGATTGCAATGGAATCTGCTTCTACAGCATATGCAAGTTGCTCATTCATATTCTAACCTAGCACTGCTTAAAAACATACTCAACTCAATCTTCATCCGCTTCCATTTATTTTACACCTATAACTAATGGCTTCCCACTATTTCTCCATCCAGACTCTCATTATTTTATGCTATTAAATGTCCCATCTCCATAAAGAAAACAGTCCCCATGTCTCTAATTTATTCTTATAACTGTAATCCCTCATCCCAAGAACTATTCTCATAAATCTATTTTAGACCCTTTCTAACTCCTTTACATTCTGTCTATAATAAAGAGACCAGAATGAAGTATCTTTCTGTAGTTGAAGCCTGACTTAAGCTTTATGTACTTTCAACATGTTCACCCTGGTGTAATAATCTGTGCCTCTATTAATGAAGCCCAGATGAATTATGTGTTTATCGTTAGCTACATTTTTACCCTGCAGGGCTACTTTCAATAATTTGTGTACTCATACCCCCAAAACCCACTAAACACCCTTTGGAATAATATCAATTATTCTATATTGCATCTCTTTGCTCATCCTAGCAAATGCATGACCTGGACTTAACCTTGAATAGGTTTAGCAGATAAGCACTCCATCCTAATTACTGGGAACCTTGTGGAAAACTATGCTTCCCCTTTGAACCCCTGAAGCAACACAAGCAGTAGCAACCATAATCGATGTCACCTAGCAAGCACATGAAACTGCATCTTCCAGAGGTAAAAACTCGCACCAGAACAGATTACCTGCCTCAGTATGTCTGACTGCTTCGGTCTCTAAATATTTTCAGTAATGGCTTCAGGCTTGTTTAAGTTTTTTTTCTTTTCATCCCATCCACATTGGTCATGATGAAGCCCAATTAGCCAATGTGTTGTTAATATATGATTGAGTTTACAGTGAAGGAAGAAAGATCAAGAATTGCAATTGTTTAAGTAAAAGTTCTGACATGTCAGTAAACTGGCATGCAATGCATGTGCTTATGAAAAGCTCATTTGCACAAAGCAGAAAATGTCTGGAAAGCTCATTTCTTTAGCACATGGTAAGCTAGCCAATCATATTAAAGAAAATACCAAAGTTTCTTCAGATATATAAAGTGTAAAAGAGAGGTGAGAGTAGACATTGAACCGTCAGAAAATGATGCTGGAGAGGTAGTAATCAGGAAGTGGCAGAAGAGCTGAATAAGTATTTTGCATCAGTTTTCACTGTGGAAGACACTAGCAGTATTCCAGACATTCAAAAGTGTCAGAGGACAGAAGTGTGTGGAGCTGGCATTACTAGGGAGAAGTTTCTTCGGAAACTGAAGGGTCTGAAAGTAGATAAGTCACTTGAACCAGACGGTGTACACCCCAGGGTTCTAAAAAAGGTGGCTGAAGAGATTGTGGAGGCATGGCTCTGGAGGACTGGAAAATTGCAAATATCACTCCACTCTCCGAGAAGACAGAGAGCCTGAAGAAAGAAAATTATAGGCCAGTTAGTCAGACCTCAGTGGCTGAGAAGACGTTGGAGTTGATTGTTAATAATGTGATTTTGGGGTACTTGGAGGCACATGATAAAATAGGCTGTAGTCAGCATGGTTTCCATGAGGGAAAACCTTTTCTGACAAATCTGTCGAAATTCTTTGAGGACATAACAAGCAGGATAGACAAAGGAGAATCTGTGCATGTTGTGTACTTGCATTTTCAGAAGGCCTTTGACAAGGTGCCACATATCAGGCTTCTTGACAAGTTAAGAGCCTGTGGTATTACAGGAAGAATACAAACATGGATAGAAGAGTGGCTGATTGGCCAGAGGCAAACTTTCAGAATAAAGGCAGCCTAATCCGCTTGGCTGCTGGTGACTAGTTGTGTTTCACAGGGGTCTGTGTTGGGACCACTTCTTTTTACATTATATATCAATGATTTGGATGGTGAAATTTATGGCTTTGCAAACTATATGAAGATAGGTGGAGGGGCAGGTAGCTTTAAGGAAGTACAGAGGCCACAGAAGGACCTAGATCGATTAGGAGAATGGGCAAGTAAGTGGCAGATGCAATACAGTGTTGGGAAGTGTATGGTCATATAAGATAAAAGCATAGACTACTTTCCAAATGGAGAGAAAATTCAAAAATCAGAGGCACGACAGTACTTGAGAGTCCTCATGCAGGATTCCCTAAAGGGCAATTTGTAGGTTGAGTCTGTGGTGAGGAAGGCAAATGTGATGTTAGCATTCATTTCAAGGGGACTAGAATATAAAAACGAGGATGTAATGTTGAGGCTTTATAAAGCACTGGTGAGACCTCAATTGAAGCATTATGAGCAGGTTAGGTCCTCTTACCAAGAAAGGATATGCTGACACTAAGGTGGGGAAGTCTAAGACCAGAAGACACAACCTCGGGATAAAGAGACACCTATTTAAATTGGAGTTGAGGAGGAATTTCTTTAGCCGGGGAGTGGTGAATTTGTGGAATTAATTGCCCCTGGCTGTTGTGGGGGCCAAGTCATTGGATATATTTAAGGCAGAGGTTGGTAGATTCTTGATTCAGGGCATGAAGAAGGCAGGAGATTGGGGCTGAGAGGGAAAATGAATCAGCTCTGATGAAATGGCGGAGCAGACTCAATGGGCCAAATGAACTAATTTTGCTCCTATATTATTTGGTCTTATGGTTTGTGGAATGAACAGTCTGAATTTGTTGCTAGACAGAAAACACACTCCAACTATTAAAAACAGATTCTTCCATAATCATTATAAATTTTCACTCTGGTGTTGCATTACTCAATTCTCCTTATGTGTACGTATAACATCATGCTGTCACAACAGCAAAGTGAGCTTGCGTCACATCAAAGTATAACTGAAGTAAACACTTTATATGTTGTAATGTCTGCTCATTCACTTCTGATCAATTCATAGCAGCATAAAGAATCTACAGTATTGACCATTCTATAAGCAACAATAGTAGAATTTTAAATACTAATGTAGTATTCCTGGATAAAATTAGACATGCACTTATTTAGAATCAGGCAAAATTATTACAACCAATAAAATTATTTGTGTTTTAAAGGTGTGGGAAATAATTATAAATTCAGAGTAACAGTAGAGAAAAAGGGCTTCCTGCCCACCCTATCTTTATCGACCTATGTAAATTCATATCATTTATCAGCACTTGGTCAGTTACCTTCTTTGCCTGGGAGGTTCAAGTGGAACCTGGAAAATTCTTAAATGTTGTGGGAGTCGATGGCTCTACTATCCTCTTAGGTAGTATCAGCAACACACACGAAATGTTGGAGGATCCCAGTAGGCCAGGCAGCATCTATAGAAAAAAGTACAGTCAACGTTTCGGGCTGAAACTACTTGGCAAGACTGGAGAAAAAAAGTTGAGGAGTAGACTTAAAAAGTGGGGGGAGAAGCGAGAGAACCACCAGGTGATAGGTGAATCCTGGAGGGGGATGAATGAAGTAAAGAGCAGGGATGATGATTGTTTGAGATGAGGTGAGAGAGAGAAAGAGAAGGTGGGGGGGAAGGGGTTGGGGGGCATTACCGGAAGTTTGAGAAATCGATGTATGTGCCATCAGGTTGGAGGTTAACCAAACAGAATATAAGGTGTTGATTCTCCACCCTAAGTGTGGCCTCATCATGACAGTGGATGAGCCTATGGAAGGTCATCTCGGAATGGGAATGGGAAGTGGAATTAAAATGGGTGGCCACTGGGAGATACCGTTTGTTCTGGCAGATGGAGCATAGATACTTGGTGAAGTGGTCTCCCAATCTACATTGTGTCTCACCGATGTACAGGAGGCCATACCAGGAGCACCGAATACAGTAAATGACCCCAACAGTCTCACATGTGAAGTGTTGCCTCACCTGGAAGGAGTGTTTAGGGCCCTGGATGGTAGTGAGTCGATTTCCCATCCCCTTTCCCCTCTCTCACCTCATCTCACCAATCAACTTCCCAGCTCTTTACTTCATCCCTCCCCCTCCAGGTTTCACCTATCACCTGGTCTTTCTCTGTCCCCTCCCCCCACTTTTTAAATCTATTCCTCAGCTTTTTTTTCTCCAATCTTGCCGAAGGGTTTCAGCCCAAACATCAACTGTACTTTTTACCTTAAATGCTGCCTGGCCTACTAAGTTCCACCAGCATTTTGTGTGCATTGCTCAGATTTCCAGCATCTGCAAATTTTCTCTTGTTTATCCTTAGGTATTACTTTCCAATTTCCTATGGGTGAAAATAGAATTCAATCCTTTGTTTCTTAGCTTAAACCAATGAGCTCTGGTTATCGATACTTCCGCTATGGAGTAAAGTATACTTTATACAAATTTTCACATCATATAGGTAGATAATAGACTTCTCTGTTAACATCACTAAAAGATAATTCTCACATATTATCAATTCTTAGGAAACAAAAGCATGAATGCAAAATCTCAAACCAGTCTGAATATAGCTAATTAAAAGAAAAACACATTCTACTAGCTGGAGAATATGTACGTTGCAAAATAAATAGTATTTTTTTTTCCTCTTTAATAATCCTCTCCCTATGCCTCATTGCTGCCAGGAAATATGAAACCAAAGGTAGTCAATTTAACCACTGACCAAAATACTAAGAGCTTGCCTCTCAAGAGATATACTCTCATAATATAATCAAAATGAATTAACAGTCAATCATTTAAAAGTGTTTAATAGGCCATTAAATACCTAAAGTGAAATCCAAATTAACATTGAATAGGTCAAGTGTTGTAATTAGTCATAAAGTCCTGGTGTGTGCAGATCAGGTTTAATAATTACACACCTCAGTAGCTGACTGATCTGGAAAAATCAAATCATTATTTGATAATGTTATATTAATGAATTGTCCCTTCAGAGTGATCGAGAAATGTGGGCCATGAGATCCACCTGGACATTAACCTAATATATTTAAAGCAAGGTTTGGTGTTTATCTTTTCAACATGTTGTATTTATCTTTGTAAAATGGGTTCTGAATTAACAATGCCTTCAAGAACATTTCTATTAAAATAGACCCTGCTCAAGATACCACCACTGGAGATATGTTTGTTCCGTTTGTATATTTATGTCATAAGACAGGGAAAAAAGATTTTTTAATATGTGCACAACATATAAAAATCCACACTGTATAAAGATATATTTAATAATCCAGCAATCCAAACTACATACATTTTCTAGGACTGGACTACAACACTGTAGAAGCTGGTGTCAAAAATCATTCTTCTGCTAAGATTTCTCTGTTAATAGTACAGGGTTATGAAATTTACCCTTAGTGCTGAGAGTTTAGTAAATGGCCTTATTCATGGAAAATATGCTCTAATTACCCACTTAAAAGCAAATGTTTGTAACTGAAGAGAGATTGATATTTTTATGGCAAAGAAAGGTAGACAGCATTACAATTAATCCTATTTGGCAGAAATATTGGCTTACTATTCTTAGTTCTGTAGGAAATACACCACCTGTCTGCCCACTGTCAAATTTGGTCTGCATCTGTCTGAGGTGATTCACTCTTATGTCTATTTTTCAGATAGGAACCAAATGATTCTGTAAGGGAGATGTCATCAGCAAATAGTACATTGTCACTTTCATGTTCTGACATTGTTGATGAAGAAGCAGCCTAGTCTTTGGGAATCCTTGTGTGTGTTTTTAAAGAGAGAAATAAAAAGTATATGTTTAGGTGCCCGTGTTTCTCTAGTCTGAGCCAATTTTGTATTCAATTTAACATTTGAGATAAATGCACATAAGTAGAGGATATCATTGTTTACTGAGGAGTTCTAATTAATTTAATTTTATAATGAATATTGCAAAAATATTATAATTTAAACTAGAAACCATAATATCTCAGCTCAACAGTTTGTTTTGCAGCAGAATTAACAATTGCATGACAGGATGCTCTGAATTAAATATTCTAACAATTACTCATTCATGAGGTTTTGCATAATTACAACAAGGATATTCGTGTGGAATGATTGGGATCTACTTTCAATCGACCTCCCCAATATCAAAGTATTTGCCTTTTCTTACTCAGCTGCAGCAGCACCAGTTACAAAGACATTGGATACAAATGAACCAAGGAACATCTGATAAAATCTTTGAGAACTTAGGTTTCTATAGCACCAGTGCTGATCTTTCTCAAATCAAGGTTGAGATTAGCTCACAAGATTGTTCACAGGAAGGTATTATTTAATTTCCAATTCTCATTTTCGTCTGTTCACAACAGAAAGGGACTGACTTTGCCTGAATACACAAAGGCAACATACAGCCAGCAATGCCTTTTCTTCCCACCTGCATAGTTACTTTTCAAACCTTTATGGATTTGGCTGTGATTCACTTCTTAACCATTTTGCTGCCAATCATTTAGTCTCATATGAAAAATGAGTTTTGTTTTCTAATTGGAAAGTGTAACACCATTGCTTTGGTTCTGTAACAAACTACATTATGTTGAATTGGTGTTGCTCCTTTCCCCGAATATTGCCTCATCTTAAATTAGGCTACTCAAAATTCTGGTGTCTCATTTTAGCACACACTAAAGCCTTGTCCTATTTTTTCTTTATCAGCACAAAGATTTGCACCTCCATACAATGTTCAACTTTCCCCTACCCAAGTTTATTTGTTGGTAACATCTTAATCCACACAGAGAACATAGAACAGTACAGCACAGGAACAAGCCCTTCAGCCCACATTGTGCCAAACTAACTAATTTGGTAATTAAATGCCAAAATGAACTGCACCCTTCCGCCAACACAATGTCAATATCGCTCCATTCTCTGCACATTCATTTCCATATCTAAGGCTACGTCCACACTAGACCGGATAAATCCGTAACCGAAGCTTTTTCTCTGCGTTTTGACCCTCCGTCCACATTGAAACAGCGTTTTCCTCCCCTGAAAACGGTGTTTTTCAGAAACACTCTCCAGAGTGAATAAATCTGAAAACGCCTAATATCCGGCGTAGTGTGTACAGGGTAACCGCTGTCATGACGTGCTGGAACAAACGGTGGCAGCAGCGCGGCATTTCATTGTTTTCTTGAACGCAACCTCCAACACCAGAAACAATATCTGACAATAGATGTGTAACAGCCGAATGTAACATTGTATGGAAATGCAGGATAAAACTGATGCAGACATTTTTATACATTTAACAAGGTGCTTTATTAATGTATTACTTGTGCAAACATTCAATAGATGCTATTGTCACTTTTGCCCAGTAACTCGTTTTATTGCACATGTTAAATTCAGCAAAATAATACACAAAGACATGGCAAAAGTAAAGGCAAACAAATGAGGTAACAGCAAATTTCACTTCTGCCCAGTAACAAGCCTTATTGCATTTAGTTGTAGCTGTCATCCCTTTCATTGGTGAAGAAACTATGGCTGTAGGAAATGTTTCAGGACAAACGTGCACCAAGTCTTTCGTTTGGCAATTTCCTTTTAAGTTTTTCTAGTCTGTAACTGGACAAACGTGCACCAAGTATACCGTTTCCTCTTCGCTGTTTTCTGTGTGTCCTGCTCATGCCCAGTAGGAGGAGATTCACCCAAATATCCGTTTTAATGTGGACGGAGATATTTTCAAAAATGCCTGGTGTGGACACCTATCATTTTTACACGAAACCGGCATTTTCAAAATTATCCGGTCTAGGGTGAACATAGCCTACGAGCCTTTGAAACGGACTTTGTTATATTTTACTCTACCACCACCCATGACGGTGCATTTCAGGCATCCACTACTCTCACTGTGAAAGAAAAACTTTCCCTGCATACCTCTTTCACCTTAAGTGCATGCCTTGGGAAGCTGGGAAAAATGTAACAACTACCTACACTGTCTATACATCTGATAATCTTTTCAACCCTCAGTCAGGTCTCCCTTTATTCTCCTCTGCTCCAGTGAAAACAACCTAAGTTTGTATAACCTCTCCTTATAGCACATGCTCTCTCATCCTCTAAATTCCTTATCTCTAAATTTAACTATTCTCAAGTTTTTCTCGGTTGCCTTCCAATCTCCGTAAATTGATACTTGTCCAAAACTCTGCTGGCCAAATACAAAGCGACACCCAGTCTTGTTCAAGCATTATCACTGCATTTGCTCCCTTAAATTAATTCACAGCCCTCAACTTTAAAATTTTCATTGATGCAATCAAGTCCCTCCATCATCTTGTCCTTCTCTATCTTTGTACCTTCTTACAGCCTTCAAAACCAGTGCATTCTCTAACCCTTGTCTACTGATAATTTGCCTTCGGCTCCAAGTTCTGGAATTTCTTCCACAGATAATCCCTTCTTTCCACCTTTACTCCTTCAGATGCTTCTTCAAACCTGTTTCCTTCACCAAGATTTAAGATTTTTGTCCCAGTATCTCTCTTTCTGATCTGTTTCAACTTCTCTCTGTCATAACTCCTTCAGGTATTTTCCAACCTCAAAAAAGCTACATAAATGGAATTTGCTGAGCTACCAGGACTATTTTGAAGCCTTGATATATTGACAGCTTACTTTCTGGGATTCAATTGCTCCCAAATAGTGTACTAAATAGTTTAATAAAATCTTGTCAGGGTTCCAAACTAAAGACAACACAACAGAATTTGAGCATAACCAAAAATCCAGGTACAAATATGTTGCTAGGGATCATTCTGAAGTTTCAAAATTATGAATAGCACAATTATGAATACATTAGAATGAGAACCAATTTGCAGGAAAGAAACAGTGAATACGATTTACCTTCCAACTGAAACATTGTGGCGAGTGAAACATATTAATAGGCATGGGACATTCTGTATCCCTTTGAAATCCATCGGGAAAGACAGGAGATGAAAGTTATTGACACATTGTTAAAGATCTTTCCATGCCCCTTACGGCACAGTTCAGGATGGATCTGATTTGTCACTTAATCTTCTGGTTAGTTATATATTCATGGAGCCACCTTCAACACTGTAACAAAAGGGGTATATCTGGATATCTGGAGTTTGTACTTGAAAGATTTTGGAAAAGACACCTGTTTTAAATATTCAGAGGGATTCTGCCAATTGAGATGTGCTATCAAGTTAAATACATAATTCTGTAAATTCCTTTGATTAGGTTGTCATAGCCCAGATGAGGGGTGAATAGGTAGTGGAGATAAACTAATAAGCAATCATGATGGCATGCTTCCCAAAAAGCCTCTTACTAGGGCTTTTTGAGTCCAAGTCCAGCTCCTGACCTTCACGTGTGACGGAACCATCTCTACTGATAGGAGAAGGGGTAAAGGCAAGTTACTAGCATCTTAAAACCAGTTGCTTTGGTCAGATGGGGCTTGTAAGCCATGGTTAGCAGCTCACCTTGGAGGAGGAAAACTCCGATCTCAAGCCTCTGCTGCCTTGTGTCTATACCCACTCATGGGTAAGGCTTTGCGAGTAGACCCCAAGGAAAATTCCAGAGCAGAAGTCCCTAAGACAATCCTATGGTGACTTCAATGCTGACTGGGAACTACTATGCCACTTGCTGGTGCCAAAATGTATTGGTCTCTGCCATCCCTTTGATTCATCAGCTGCATGGAGAAGCGGAGCCAGCTGCATGGGTAACAGCTTGCCTCTCATATCATACTGTCGTAGCCTGTGTATCAGGTAGACAACTAAGATGCAACACAAATGGTCGATCTCAACCAACAGAGGCCTCAACTGACTATATTCAAAACTACCCATTCTGCCCACGAATTCCACACCTCTATAACAGTTGGTGTGAAAATATATCATCTTGCCAGTAGATCTTCTCCCACTGAACTTAAATCAATGGCCCTTCTCTTTTTGATTCCACCGCTTGGTAAAAGTGCTGAACTGCAATATCTGACCAGAAGAATATACCTTTTCTTCGTCCAACACAGAAACAACAAAATTGAATGGCTTACTTCAAAGTCAAATATTTTCCATGGTCTAACATGGTCAACTCAATTTTTTTCTAAATGCTGCTCACTCATTTTTTACACGTATTTTCTTTCAAATCAGTCAGACCAGTACAAACAATTGGTGAATATTGATTCTGAAAAGTTACATCTAACTTTACATTGTCACCCTTGTCTTGAGCCAGGTCAAAACCGCTAGGCTGCCAACACTGCAGTAAAAACACTACATTAGAATCCTAGCACTAAAGCAATCCAGCAAGAACTCCAAAACAGAAACTGTTGTGGAAACATTGCACTAACTCATTTCTGGTCCTTTGTGGAGGCCTTGCAAATCAAAATTATTTTCTCGAGCACAGACAAGCTTTCAAAAAATTTTGTTTTTTTTTCTTTATTTTATCAAGAAACTGACTACTAATTCCATACTCACTGGTAAATATTTCTACATAGTTCCACTCAAAGACATTCAGTTCTCTATATATGAATCAAGTCTTTACCTCTGCCTCCTCTATTCTGAGGAAAACAATTCCAATCTTTCCTTGCATCTAAACTTCTTCAGTCCTGACAACGTTCTTATAAATCTCCAATACAGTTAAAAGCTCTCCTGCAGTATGACCAGAGCTGCTTGCAATATTCAAACTGTGACCTAATCAGCATTGTCTGCATAACCTCCTTTTCCTTTTCTTCATTGTTTTGGATAATAAAGGAAGACCTTTTCAGTAACTTTATTAAATTGACCTTCTACTGGTGAGCATCTGTAAAGAAAACAAGGTATGTTTTTTTTCCTTCATTGTTCTCTAAATTCTCCCATTTATTTCATGTCTGTTGCCTTGTTACACCTCTCCAAATACATGTACATTATCTTATGCTTCTCTAATCAAATCCAACTTGCCCAAATGAACAGTCCATCTACATCTACAAGGGGTGATTGATAAGTTTGTGGCCTAAGGTAGAAGGAGTCAATTTCAGAAAACCTAGCACATTTATTTTTCCTACATTTACACACTTCATACAGATCCCTTCTTTGTAGAAGTTGGTGTCTTGGACCTCCAGAAAGTGGTCCACAGCAGGGGTGATTGATAAGTACCTGGCCTAAGGTAGAAGGAGATGAGTTATTAACTTCAAACTTTCTGCATTTTCACTCAAAGAGTTGAACTGCACGTGCATGTAACGAGAGCTGTATAACTCATTTCCTTCTACCTTAGGCCACAAACTTATCAATCACCCCTCGTACCTGAGGTCAAAAATATTCCTCTTTCCTGCCAGCCATACCCACATTTTTATATTATTCATGTAAGTAATTGGTTTATTATTATCACATGAACAAAGATACCATGAAAAACTTGTTTGCATGCCATTCAGACACATTATTTCATTCATAAGTACATTGAGGTAGTACCAAAGGACACAATAACAGAATGCAATGTTATAATTATGGGGAAAGTACAGTGGGGAGATAGATACAGTTCAAGGATGAAGACAAGGTAGATTTTGAGATTAAGAGTTCATCTTTATCATACAAGAAATCCATTCAAGTATTTTATAACAGTTAAAAAAAAGCAAGTCATATAATTTGTGTTCACTTTCATAAGCTTTTCAGGGTGGTCTAAATAGGAGAGTCATATGTTTACAAAGTTGTACGGCAGAGAAATAGATCTTTGCCCCATTAAGTTCATGCCAAACTTTTTATCCATCTACACTAACCCTATTTGCCTGGCAATGTACTATGACCTTTTTTTTTGTATTCAGGTGTTGGCCAAAATACCTCTTAAAAATAATGCTTGTATCTAGCTCTACCAACTCATCTAGAAGTGTATTCTAGATATCAACCACTCTCTGCGTAAATAAAACTTTGCTCTCAAATCCTCTTTAAGCTCCTTCCTCTCAACTTAAACTCATATCCTCTAGGTTATGACATGCCAACAATGGGAAAAACTATGACTATCTACTCTGATTATATCATTCATCATTATCATTATGTGCCATATCTATGATGTGGGCAATTATGGTCTTTTCCATGACAATGACTGTCCTTGGCAAATTTTTCCACAGAAGTGGTTTGCCTTTGCCTTCTTCTGAGCAGTATCTTTACAAGATGGGTGACCCCAGCCATTATCAATACTCTTCAGAGATTGTCTGCCTGGCATCAGTGGTTGCATAACCAGGACTTGTGATATGTGGCAGCTGCTCATACAACCACCCATCACCTGCTCCCACGGCTTCACATGACCCTGACTAGAAAGCTAAGCACGTGCTACAGTTTGCCCAAGGGTGACCTGCACACTAGCAGAGGGAAGGAGCACCCTACACCACCTTTCGCAGTGACGTATCTCTACCCTGTAATTCATAATTTTATACGGAAAAACATATAAAGTGGCCAGGGTACTTGTTTTGCTAATGTAAGGAAGCTAAATATTTCTCGCAGAACAATAATTTAAGATCTAATTCCCAGATTGTACCTAGTTGGTATTAAATAAGTAAATCACATCTGTTGGTAAAAGGTAATAACAGCACAAGAGATAAATATTCTAAATTGCCCTGCGCTAAACTACATTAATACTTTCTACACTGTGTAAGTTTAGATGGGTTCCAACCTCACTCAGATACATCTGTTAATTTGCATTAAATTGCTTTATGAATTGCTGCTAAAGACAATTAGCTTTTAACATTTTGCAGAGGCTTTAGGTAACAGAGCTCAAAAACATTCCACTAAAAACAACAAAGACAGTTTACATGTTTATTTTAAACCTCTCTCAACCCTAAGCATTCAGTTAAAGATGGTGATGATTAGAAAATATATTGTATATCTTCTGTATATGTACATTAGAGTTTTACGATGGTGGGGTCCAGAAAATAAATTTTCCCATTACGCATCAACAGTTTATTGCACCAATACTGGCACTTCTTAGACTATGTGGTTCAATCAGATCATTCATTCTTCTAAGCTACGATGACCACAGACCAAATCTGATCTCTCCTCACAGAGTAGATTTCAATCTAATAGATCAATGCTGCAACAGTAAGACAAGTGAACCCTTCCTTTGGTATAGAAACCAACACAGTTCAACATTATCAAACTATGCCTTTACCAAAACCCTTTACAATTCTAGAGCATTATACATTCATTATATAATGTGTGCACTGAGTTTCACTTTGAACATCTGTTTCCAACCCAATTAATCAAAAGGACAAACTTGGAATAAAATTAAGAAAGAAAATGCAGATGTTGGCAATCTGAAGTAAAAATCAGAAAATTCTGGAAACATTTAGTATGTCAATCTGCATCTGGAAAGAAATGCCTGAATCTGAACCGTTAACTTTTTTTCTTTGCAGTCTGACTTGCTGAGTGTTACTAGCATTTTCTGTTTGTATTTACCTCAGTACACAGGTATAATGATGATGTTTATTCCCTGTGATCTTCTTGTCTACACCCGGCTACCCTAAGGGATATTGCAGTTTAGTTTTTTTCTAGTAATGCCCTTGAGTTTTCATTTTTATTGTGTCTTTCATATTGACACAGGTGCAGGGAGAATGAGTAACATGAATAATTTGTTGAGGCACTCCATGAGTTGGCTGACCTTTGCTGCTTACTAATTCTCTGTGTTAATTAATTGATTTGTAAAAATTAACATTGCACAGCATTGCGGTATGTTGCACAGAAGAGATAGACAGAATTGCACGGGTGTGATAGCACTTACAAAGATTGGCTCCAAGCCCAGGGTGAGTGAAATGACAGTTAACGGTGTATCTGTCATTTCTCTCCTTAGTGCTCCAGAAGAAATTCATCAGGGAGCCCTGCCCCATCAGGATTTCCAACACTAAATGTGAGAATCCACTTTTCAACTCTTTGTCACTTACTATTTGCTTCGGATTAAAGTTCCCAGTCATTTCCATAAGGATTCATGGCTTCCAAATAAAGAGAAAAATGACTGTTTTTGTTTTATTTTTCTGCATACTTTTTAAATGATTTTTCCTACTGCATTATTGTGATTTTAAGTAATTTCACCTTTCATTGTTAGCTTTTAATGACTACCAACAATCTTAACAGTTTTTAAATGTCCCTCAGTATCAGAACTATAAAAAATATACCACAGGCATTTGACAGCTTTGGCAGGAAAAGAGACTCAACCCCTGGTCTTGTCTCCTGTCAGGGCATTCAGTAGGAAGGGCTACTTGAAGCCTTCCTTAGCCTCATCGGATGTTTCCCAGTTCAGAGCATATATTTGCTCAGCAACACACATAAAAGTTGCTGGTGAACGCAGCAGGCCAGGCAGCATCTCTAGGAAGAGGTGCAGTCGACGTTTCAGGCCGAGACCCTTCATCCTGACGAAAGGTCTCGGCCTGAAACGTCGACTGCACCTCTTCCTAGAGATGCTGCCTGGCCTGCTGCGTTCATCAGCAACTTTTATGTGTGTTGCTTGAATTTCCAGCATCTGCAGAATTCCTGTTATTTGCTCAGCACTTATGCAGTCTCACCAACTTCAGGAGGGTGGGACTCATGGGCAGCAAATCCAGGCAGCAGGCTGCATTCCCACTTGATACAGCTCAATTGCACTTAATTTAAAAAAAAGTCATTTCTTTGGCATTAAAAATCCTTAAACAGGCAACTCACATCTTTGCAAACAAACAGTTCAGAAAAGCTGATCGTTAGAAGGTCTCGCAGTTCTCACATCATGCCAGACACTAACCTGTCCCAAACTTCAAACATTAACATATTTGAAAAGATAAGGTCAATTAGTGATAACACCAGATGGATCTAGATGGTACAACCAGATCCTTGGCAACAACTACTTCCACTTCTATACAAACTTTAATGTTAGAAAAACAACCTACAATATTTGGCCAACGAGTCCTCATGCAGGATTTTGTCCTGAAATTCCTTCTCTGCAACAGATGCTGCTCAAGCTGCTGAGTTCCTTCAGCAGATTGTTTATTATCCCAAAATACTTCAGTTGTTTAATGAAACAAAAGCTCCATGCTGAGTGATGATAGTGAAAAAGGCCGAGATTGGTCAGAGATGCAGGCTTTACACAGGAATAAGTGAAGTAAATGTTAAGTGGTTGATTGTGGAACCAGAATCAGAATGGGAATCAGGTTTATTATCTCTGATATACTGTATGTCATGAAATTAGTTGTCTTGTACCAGCAGTACAGTGCAATACATTAAAAAATCACTATAACTTACAATGATAAATACATAAAAACATAAATAAGTAGTGTAACAAGACAACAAAAAGTGAAGTTGTGCACTTGGTCAATTTAGAAAACTGATGGCAGAGGGGAAGAAGTGTTCCTAAAATATTGACTGTGTGTCTTCAGTCTCCTGTACCTCCTCCAGGTGGTAGCAATGAGAGGAGGGCATGTCCTGGATGGTGAGGATCCTTAAGGATGGATGCCGCCTTCTTGAGGCATCGACTTTTGAAGATGTCCTTGATGGTGGGGAGGCTTGTCTCATGGCAGAACCGGTTGGGTTTACAATTTTCAGCAGCTTTTTTCAATCCTTCACATTGGTGCCTCCATACCAGGTGGTGATGCAACCAGACAGAATGCTCTCCACGGTACATTTATAGAAAATTTGCTGAAGTCTTAGGTAGCATATCAAACCTCCTCAAACTGCTCGTGAAATATAGCTGCTGATGTGCCTTCTTCATTATTGTATCAATATGTTGAGCCCAGGACATATCTTCAGAGATGTTAACATCCAGGAACTTGAAGCTTCTCACCCTTTCTACTTCTGATCCCTTAATGAGAACATGTATGTGTTTTCGTAACTTCCCCTTCCTGAAATCCACACTCAGTTCCTTGGTTGAATGCGAGGTTGTTGTTACAACACCACTCAACCACTCGATCTGTCTCACTCCTGTACACCTCCTCAACAACATCTGCCAACAACTGTTGTGTCATCGACAAATTTCTATATGGTGTTCGAATTGTGCTTGGCCACACAGTTATCTGCGTAGAGAGAGATTAGGGCAGTGGGCTAAGTATGCATCCTTGAAGACACCAGAGGTGAGGGTCTTGGTAGCTCCAAACAAAAAAACTGATTCAATTTAGGGCAATTTAAGTAGACAGTGTGGACATCTTGGTAAGTTATAAAAGTGGAGAAAATTACAGTAAGTGAGACAATGAAGTGGGATTTAAAATCTCAGAATATAATTAACAGAATATGCTTAACTAAGACCCAAGGCTGGACTGGACAAGCCAGCATAGTGTTAGATGACCTCACTTTTAAGCAGAATAAAAAGAAGGATGACATTCAGGAGGTTAATTTTGTAGGAATGGATGAAAGTTTCAATCGCAGATGAGCTGAGACTTGGGTTGAATCAGATAATGTTAGAGAGATGGAAATAGATGGTCATGACAGCATGGAGCTCAATGCCAAACAAGGAATTAAACACATGTGAGCAATAGTTGGATCGAAAACAATCAAAGATAAATAAAATCATTTTGTTGCTTAGCAGTATAGCAGTCATTGATATTAATTTATCTGTGTGACCAAGAAAGTATCTCTTATTCAGGAAAGACATAGAAAATTTCCAATAATAATCAATAAAATAGTTATAAAGGGTTTTGTATTCTGTTGTGAAGCAGATGACAACTAATTCTGAATGTAAAAGAGATAATGTGCACCATATAGAATAAATAATAGCACCGTTATTAACTTAAAGACACAAACAAAAGGGAAACAAAATGACAATCCTAGGGATATAGAAAAACCATTATTTTATTTGGACATCTTTACTTATTCATCTTAGTCATATTAAACATTACATGAGCATTACCATTCACTCCAAGGTGAACAGATAGCAATTAACCCTCTATTATAATATTTAAGCATGGATTTCATTACTAGTGTTTGAAATGGAAACATAATTTATCAAAACCAAAGGAGCTGTCAAAATCTTTGAACTCACAAATGCCAATACTGTATTTAAAGAACTAACAAACAAATCCATAACGCTCATTCAAATCTCTGCTAGTTTATATGCCAGTTGCATAACATATTCCTGCATTAGTCTACCATCATTTTTTCTTGTTGTATTTATTGAGAATCTGACAGATATTATTAATAGTCAGTCAGAATGTTTTCTACAACATATACTGTCCAGGTAGGTACACTATTATGTTTGTTAAGCTGGCAAAAATAACGCAACAGAAAGAATACATTTGTGACTCAGCCTGTTCTGAAGTACCGTTCATTAACTTTAAAAGACCACAACAGCAGACTAAGAGATCAGCCTATTCAACTTTCAGAAAGCATATGCTGATTTTTTTTAAAGCACAACCGAATTTTGCGACTCATTCTCTGTTCAAATTTTGAAAACCCTGTTTGTCTTGAACCAATCAAGGGGTCTGTCAGAAATCATTTGTTTGATGTTAAAACAGGGACCTTGTACCTTGTCCGTTTCATATTGAATGTTTACAACGGCAGATGGATCAGTTTCTATCATTCAAGGAAAAGTAGCAAGGACTATAAGAGCCATACACATTGCATCATCGGTCCATACTGACTTATTGTTTCATAAATCCGTTTGGCAGTTTAAAGCCTGAGACAAATTTTCATGGCATGATCATATTGACTCATAATAACAGCACAATGTAAACTGCCCCCCTATCAGTTAGGCATGTAATGGCACATTTAATCTCAACCATATTTTTGTGCTATGGGTATTTTTAAATTTTTATTTTATTGACATACAGCACAGAGTAGCCCCTTCCAGTTTTTTTAGCCACCCTGCCCAGCAATCACCCAGTTTAATCTCATCCAATCACTGGACAATTTACAATGACCAATTAACCTACCAACCGGTATGCCTTTGGAACGTGTGAGGATACCAGGGCACCTAGAGGAAACCCACGCGGTCACAGGGAGAACGTACATACTCCTTACAGGCAATGCCAGGAATTGATGCTGGGTTTCTAGTACTGTAAAGCATTGTGCTAACTATGATGATACCGATACTCAGATATCAGTTCATCATCTTACAAGGCATCCTGGAACAGAGTAAGCAGAGCTACTAATTGAACCAATCAAACACAAGTAGTGGATGAATTCAAAATCAAATCAAGTACAAAAAATAGTGGGGGAAAAGATGGGTGAAGAGAGGGGGAAAGAAATTAGTTTGAGAGAAGACCTACAAATGTAATATTTTGAAAGGTTAATATGATTTAAATTCTTACTGAAAATGGATGATTTATAAAAAGCAAAGACAGCATTGCAACACTTTAAATCACAAATGATTTAAAATGAGAGTCAAACATCCTGACTTACTGATCCAATTTCTGTTGTTAAGTCATAATGAACATTAGTAATACCCAATATGGTTTGTAAAACTAAAGCAGAAACTAAATGAAGATAAAAACTGAAATACTTGATTGGTCCCAAAGCCAAAAAAGATAAATTTCTTCATAAACTTGGCTCCCCTTGTAAAATCAGATATAACAAGCCTGGATGGTATCCTTGATTCAGATATGAATTTTAATAAAGAAAGTGACCAAAGCAACATTTCTACACATAAGAAATATTGCAATATGTCCATTTCAGTCACATAATGATGCTGATTTTTCGTCAGGACGAAGGGTCTCGGCCCAAAACGTCGACTGTACCTCTTCCTATAGATGCTGCCTGGCCTGCTGCGTCACCAGCAACTTTTATGTGTGTTGCTTGAAATTCCAGCATCTGCAGATTTCCTCGTGTTTGCGTTGAATTATATGAAAAGTGTTTCATAAATATCATTATTATTAACTTATTAATTACCTCACTAATTACTTCACTCCTTCTCAATTCTCTCTTCCTCTTTAAAAAGTGCCTTTAAACCAACCTACTAAAATCTTTTTCTATTTTTGTCTGATTCGAGAATATTATTTTCTTATTCCAACATCATACAAATGCATTTTCTGAATGATCAGTTGAGAAGATGGTACAACATAAGGAAATCCCTGTCTCGCCACTGTTTTGTCTAGATGAACAAGTCTTAGAACTTACTCATGAGAAAAATATTTCCTACTCTTCAGAGGTCAGTGGAAAGCTTTTGGAATGATCTTCAAATGGACCAGATTGGATGTATTCCTCTCCTAGATACCTGCTTAAAACAGTGTACTGTAGATATTCTTGTCTAAGTAGGGAAATGTCAAGCCTACATAATATCCAAATTTACTGTATGTCTTAGCCAATTCATTTTTTGGTTTAACAAGAAGCACAGCTGGATTTATACAAATTTAACATGGTTAGTGGATAAAAATAATTGCCTGCTGGAATGATGAACTGTAATTTGAGGAAAGCACAAGATTACTTTGAGATCTAAGTAGAATTGTTCTTAATATTTTGCCTGTTTGCCTTTACTTCCTGAGAAAACTAATGAAATTTGTCCTGTCCCCTAAAACCCTCACTAATTTTTATAGATGCACCGTAGAAAGTATTCTTCTAGGGTGCATCACAACCTGGTATGGAAGTTGTCCTGTCCAAGACCAAATGAAGCTGCAGAACATCGTTAACATGGCACAGCACATCACACAAACCAATCTTCCGTCCGTGGACTCACTTTACACCGCACGCTGTTGGAGCAGTGCTGCCAGGATAATCAAGGACACGACCCACCCAGCCAACACACTTTTCATCCCTCTTCCCTCCGGGAGGAGGCTCAGGAGCTTGAAGACTCGTATGGCCAGATTTGGGAACAGCTTCTTTCCAACTGTGATAAGACTGCTGAACGGATCCTGACCCAGATCTGGGCCGTACCCTCCAAATATCCGAACCTGCCTCTGGGTTTTTTTGCACTATCTTACTTCACATTTTTCTATTTTCTATTTATGATTTATAATTTAAATGTTTAATGTTTACTAATATTAACTATTTTTAATATCTTTAATATTTAATATTTGTAATCCAGGGAGTGTAAAGTGCAGAATCAAATATCGCTGTGATGATTGTATGTTCTAGTACCAATTGTTTGGTGATAATAAAGTATAAAGTATTAAAGTAGTATTAATAAAAGCGATCTATCATAATGAAGTGAGTTTCAACAGAAGTAGTTGGAGGAAGATGACTGCAGTCACAATGCAGAAGATTTTGGAAACAGATATTAAGCAATTAGCCTGAACATAAGAGATCAGGAAAGTTACACATAAGAGGAATCTGCAGAGTGTTGTTTTGGATTTCCAACATCTGTAGAATTTCTCATGTACATAATAGGAGTCTTTTTTTTTCTCTCTGAGAAGAGCCAGATAATAATGTGTAACCAGATAGGTCATATTTAAATACAATAGAATGAGTAGGAGAAAAAGAAAGAGAAAAATTGAGCTAATTTTTTTTGAGCAATTTAAAAATTGAGCAAAATTTAAAAAAAATAATGCATTTACCATTTATAGGCAATGCCCATTTCACAAACTTCTGTCAAGGAAAGGACACTATTCAAGTCTAACCTATTTATGTCATTACTTATTATTTTTAAATTTTAATTTTCTGCAACAAAATTAACATTGACCTTATTTTTGAAATGAAATGAATGATAGTCAAGTGCAAAATTATTCAGTTTCTTGTGGAAAGTAATTAAACAGCATGTTAACTAACTCCATTACACTAATGAGAATTACTTCTTTTTTGGCTGACGCTACATAATGAGAAGTTGGTGTAATGGCTGATGAAATACCCACATGATATCCAAATTTGTCCTTGTTTCTATGTGTCAAACTAAACTAATGAACAGAATAATACAAATACAAATGTTAGAGTTACTTTTTTTCGTTTTTCTTCCAAATAAATATTAAGTTGTCTTTGAATTTACTAGAATGAATAGAACTGAAATTGGTCATTTATATGAAATGTTGTAAAATTTAAAAAATGGTGTTTGAAAACATCCATTTATTTACTTCAACCACTTCCTGAGGTTACGAATTCTATGTTCCATCCATCAGGCAAAGGAATGTCTTATTTCACAATCGAATTAATGTGTGACTCCCTTGCACTTAGCGTGTACTTTGAATTCTTCCGCATCTACCTTTCTCAACACATTTATTAATACAAAACTATTAGATCATCACTAAACCTGTTTTTTTTCTGAAGACAAGAAGCTGCAACTTGTTCAATGTTTTATGACAGCAGCAATTTTTCATCAATGTTCCATTTGTGTGAAATATTTTTGGACTTTTCCCTAATTTTCGATGTCTTCAAAGTATACAGACCGGAGTTATACTTTCCACAGCCTGAATAGACGGTATAATTTCACAATTTTTGAATTCTACACTCCTTGAAATAAATATAACACAGGCATTTTGCCTTAATTTTTAACTATTTATCAAATCATTGATGGTCCTTTTAGAGATTTGTTTTTCTATTTACCTGGATCTTTTGCTTTTCGATCCCATGTATTTTCTAAGGCAGATGTTTGTAGTCATATCAAAGTGCAATATCTCCCATTTACTGTGTTTGTTATCTTATTATCTAAATGTTCAATTTTTTTCATGTTACTTTTTTTCTAGAATATCCACTCCCTGATTTTGAACATCATGGGCAAATATAACTTTAAGAAAATCTGAAACACAAAACTAATGGTTGGTGAATGTAAGTGCTTCACTTGAAAATGATTTATTGATTCAACCAACTAAAATTACTGCCGTACTGTAATGATATCTTTCTCACATGTCAAAATGTGCATCAGTATTATCATAGAATGCAATAAAGCTATAAAACACTTCTGCTGACAGCTTATCACAACTATATTACAGCCAAGCTAAGACATTTATCTGAATAAACCTGTATAAACAGATATAAAATGACTATGTATATTACCTTATCAGTAAAATAAATTGCATTTCTATTTCATAAGCTGATTTATTTTGCAAATATAATACCTTGTTACTTTTGAAAAAAATAAGTACAGAGCTTGATTCAACAATCCTAAATAAGCAACGTTGAGTTTCCCCACAGGGCTGAAACTTAAATGAGTTTCCAGCGAAAACTGAAATATATTCAGAGTCTGTATTAGTGATGAAAGACTGAGTGAACAGATAAGAGAGGATGGAGAACAGATAAGAGAGGATGGGAAACAGAAATAGGCAGTACATATCCAAAACTGGCAAAGATGTTCCACTAATGAAAATTCATGAGCGTGCATCACATTGTTCACCCCATAACAGGAAGGATGTTGAAGCTTTTGGATGGGTGCAGAATTAGTCTACCAAGATGCTGCCCAGATTAGAGGTTGGAAAATCTTGAGTTTTCTTCTCTAGAGCAGCAGAGGCTGAGGGGAGATCAACAGAGGTTTATAAGATCATGAGAGGCATATATAGTGTAGACAAACAGCATCTTTTTCCCAGTGTTGAGATATCTAATACCAGGGAGCATGCATTTAAGGTGAGAGGGGTTAATTTCAAAGGAGAGGTAAGGGGTAATTTTTTTTTTCACATAAAGTGGTGGGTGCCTGAAATCCACTGCCTGGGGTGGTGGTAGAGGCAGATGCATTAAGGACTTATAAGAGATGTTTGGATAAGCCCATGAATGTGAGGATAATGGAAGGATACGGACATTGTGTAGGCAGAGGAGATTAGTTTAGTTGGCCATTTGATTACTAAATTGGTTCAGCACGACACTGTGGGCCGAATTACCTGTTCCCGTGCAGTCCTGTTCTATATACAAAATAGGAATGGTTAATCAAAGAAGGACCCAGCTCCATATGTCAGTCGACCCATGGTAATTAAGTTATTGAAGCATTAATGCAGTTAATCTTCATCAATTATGAATCCCTAGATTGAATTGGCATAGGAGGCCATTCAGCCCACTGAATCTGTGCCATTTCCCAACAGTGCTATTTGTTCAGTTCATTCATCAGCTCTTTGCTTGCATTCCTGTAAATTATTCACCTTGTTGACTTTATCGATAAGATAATTCCAGAATAAACACTAGTGAGCATAGCTTTGTGAATCACAGGTGCAAAGTCATCAATTCTATCACAGGTTATGCCTCACGTTACTCTTACTGTAGACAAAAATATTGAAGAAAAACCGTGTTGTCTAATGGCATCTACTATTAAGTAGACATCCTTCTTCATTTTGGTTTCATCAGTATTTTTGCATGGCAAGTTGTTGGAAAGTGAAAACTTGCAGCATAGGAAAAACAGATAATCAAAGGTGAATTTCTTCAATCAATCAAAAGGGTAAGGTTATGAAACACACATCAAAGTTGCTGGTGAACGCAGCAGGCCAGGCAGCATCTCTAGGAAGAGGTACAGTTAATGTTTCAGGCCGAGACCCTTCGTCAGGACTAACTGAAAGAAGAGTGAGTAAGGGATTTGAAAGTTGGAGGGGGAGGGGGAGATCCAAAATGATAGGAGAAGACAGGAGGGGGAGGGATGGAGCCAAGAGCTGGACAGGCGATAGGTAAAAGGGGATACGAGAGGATCATGGGACAGGAGGTCCGGGAAGAAAGACAGGGGGGGGAGGACCCAGAGGATGGGCAAGAGGTATATTCAGATGGACAGAGGGAGAAAAAGGAGAGTGAGAGAAAGAATAATAAGTAACAGATGGGGTACAAGGGGGAGGTGGGGCATTAGCGGAAGTTAGAGAAGTCCATGTTCATGCCATCAGGTTGGAGGCTACCCAGACGGAATATAAGGTGTTGTTCCTCCAACCTGAGTGTGGCTTCATCTTTACAGTAGAAGAGGCCATGGATAGACATGTCAGAATGGGAATGGGATGTGGAATTAAAATGTGTGGCCACTGGGAGATCCTGCTTTCTCTGGCGGACAGAGCGTAGATGTTCAGCAAAGCAGTCTCCCAGTCTGCGTCGGGTCTCGCCAATATATAAAATGGGCATCAAATGGACCAGGAAGGAATTATAAATTAGAGTGGAAAATTAAATAACATATCACATACAAAAAAAAATTGAGCAAGAATGAAAGAAAAAATGTATTATTTTTAAAACTCTTTAATGGCATAGAAACCTTGGAGGGAATGGATTATGCTTGTATTTGATCATTTTTAGTGTTACAAAAGCTGTTTGATATATTTTAAGTGAAATACTTAGAGTCATAGAACACGGCAGCACAGGAACAGGCCTTTTGGCCCAAATAGTCTGTGTCAAACCATTAATCTGCCTAGTCCCATCGACCTGCACCCGGACCATAGCCCTCCATGCCCCTACTATCTATGTACCTAATAAGGAATACATAGTTTAACTTGTACTTAAAAATAGACAATACTAAACATGCTGTGGCTAGTTTAATTTGTCTCTACTGGATAAGTTCATCAATTTCACATCACGATGAGCCAGACAGCACATTGCCCCATGCCTTACAACTTTTGGATATCTTGAGTGACCGGTGTTGAAATATCCATCACCCTGCTCTGTTGCTACACTCTATTTATGATAGAGCTTTCCACACACTTATAAATTGTTTGAAGTGCTTAAAGCAACCATTACAGTTTTTAAAATCCCTCTGGACATAAATGCCATTTAAAGTTTGTTACAAGTCCCATCCCCAGTCGATTCCAATCAAAGTCTGTGGGGTCATTCTGGGCAGGGGGAGGGTCTCAGTGGTTCATTCCCAAATGCTAACTCATACTGGAGCCTTAGTATACCTCACTGAATGCCTTCATGATGCAGAGGGTCAAGTCGCATAGCCTTTCTTGTCTGGCCTGGATAAATGTAGGCAGGTGAGCAGGCTTGATTTTGACCTGCTGTGAAATGCTTCACAAAATCCTGCACATCCAACTGATGTCATCTTTAAAACTATAATTTGCATAGAAGTATATAGTTACTTCTACTGATTTGGCATAAAATGAGAAAGAAAAGTCCAGTTCAGGAATCCTCAAAGCCAACAAAAAAAATCTAGAAACAAATAAATAAAATTCAAATATGATGCAAGAATGTGAATAGGACAAAAATCAAGTCCTATGAAAACAGCAAAGAAGCAGGAGAAAGGATCTAAATAGCTGTGCTGGTGCCAGAAGTCTTTGCATCCACATTAAATTAAGCTCAGCATGAAAGAATCCAATCATTTCACCATCTTCAAGTATCACAATTGTGAAATCACGTCTTTGGACAAATTAGCTCCTCAATGGCTCTCAGTCATCTTAAGTTCATGTTTATTGTTTTCAAAGGCATCTTCTCCAAGGATTGTCAACTTGACATGGTGAAGAGACTTGTGAGTTTCTGAGATCCCAAGAATGAGGCAACCTGGAGCTTACCACCCATGGCGGTAAGGGGGAGGTTCCAGACAAAGAGTGATCCAACCAAGACCTTAACGGTGGAGCTGGCAGAAGATGATGATACATCACAATGGCAGTGAAGGCTGCAGCAGTGACGGGTCACCCATCATTTTGCATGCCACTGAACCCTGATTGCAATCTATCAAGGACAGAGTAGTGGCATTCTCCATTAAAGGACTAACCCCTAAGGAAAACATTGTACTTAATCTGAGTGATTGTACAACAACTGCATGATATAAATACATGTAAATTAGCCTTTTGCAGCACAGTACATTACAAGGGCAAATATATGTTAATAAAATTAACTGTACATAAATTATACATGTGCAAAATAAGCAGGAAAATAATTGATCTGAAGCCTCTGCCCTTCTTGAATCACAACCCACTGCAATTGATATTGCACTGCTTTGACAATATTTTTAAAAAATGAGCCCTCTTTGCAGAAGTCTACTCACCATCTTGGAAATTTTTTGACCCCTACTACTCTGACTCAATGAGAAACCTTTGTTCAACTGTCCAAGTTGCACACAATCAGAGAAAGTTTACTATGTTTGTAGACCAGATAGATTTTCATGCTCAGGTTAACTCTTAAAAATTGATCTATTTAGAAAGGGCAGTGCTCATTGAAGAATTGTTTGGGGAATTTAGAGATGCTACCAAAGCTTTGTCTGAAAAGTATCTTAATTTAACTGCTATACAAGATACACTATCTCAATTTTGTTTTTATTAATACTTGAACACATCATCTTTTTTCTTACCAAAAATAATAAATGGAAAGGTGATAAAATGAACTAATAGCATTTTCTCTTTCAAAATGAAGCCAAAGCAACTACTTTGTATATTGTAAAATTGAAGAAGCTCTCCTTGCCACTTGACCTTGCTCTATTGGACCAGAAACTGAATGCACTAACATTTATTTTTTTGGTTGGCACAAAATCCATTAACAAAGAACTTGTATCAAACAAAACATGATGGCACAGTTAGGTGCACTATCAGAAAATCATCCTCTGGACATTAATATAGAAAAGCATTCTGAAAGATATTTCACCATGGCAACGTATTCCCTCAGATAAAATTTCTTTCAGACAACACTACCATGCTTATCCAATCCAACTGTAAATACAGTGAAGTCAACTCAGCTGCTCTCACAGGAAATTGGATTGCAAGCTCTATTGACACAGTAAATAAATTACTGACATTCTGAGGACATTCTCTAGTTTTACCGCAGTACATCAGTAGCATCCTTTCCAACCTCTTGTTGATCTACCTGGGAGTCAATACAACTGTGGCATTTTTCTACTACAGTGGTATGCAAAAGTTTGGGCACCCCGGTCAAAATTTCAGTTACTGTGAATAGCTAAGCGATTAAAAGATGACCTGATTTCCAAAAGGCATAAGGTTAAAGATGACACATTTCTTTAATATTTTAAGCAAGATTACTTTTTTATTTCCATCTTTTACAGTTTCAAAATAACAAAAAAGGAAAAGGGCCTGAAGCAAAAGTTTGGGCACCCTGCATGGTTAGTACTTAGTAACACCCCCTTTGGCAAATATCACAGCTTGTAAATGCTTTCTGTAGCCCCAGCTAAGAGTTTTTAAATTCTTGTTTGGGGGATTTTTGCCCATTCTTCCTTGCAAAAGGCTTCTACTTCTGTGAGATTCTTGGGTCGTCTTGCATGCACTGCTCTTTTGAGGTCTATCCACAGATTTTTGATGATGTTTAGGTCGGGGGACTGTGAGGGCCATGGCAAAACCTTCAGCTTGTGCCTCTTGAGGTAGTCTATTGTAGATTTTGAGGTGTATTTGGGATCATTATCCTGTTGTAGAAGCCATCCTCTTTTCATCTTCAGGTTTTTTACAGAATGTGTGATGCTTGCTTCCAGATTTTGCTGGTATGTCATTGAATTCACTCTTCCCTCTACCAGTGAAATGTTCCCCGTGCCACTGGCTGCAACACAAGCCCAAAACATGATCGATCCACCCCGTGCTTAACAATCGGAGAGGTGTTCTTTTCATGAAATTCTGCACCCTTTTTTCTCCAAACATACCTTTGCTCATTGCGGCCAAAAAGTTCTATTTTAACTTCATCAGTCCACAGGACTTGTTTCCAAAATGCGTCAGCCTTGTTTAGATGTTCCTTTGCGAACTTCTGATGCTGAATTTTGTGGCGAGGATGCAGGAGAGGTTTTCTTCTGATGATTCTTAGGTCATATTTGTGCAGGTGTTGCTGCACAGTAGAACAGTGCACCACCACCCCAGAGTCTGCTAAATCTTCCTGAAGGTGCTTTGCAGTCAAACGGGGGTTTTTGATTTGCCTTTCGAGCAATCCTATGAGCAGTTCTTTCAGAAAGTTTTCTCGGTCTTTCAGACCTCAACTTGACCTCCACCATTCCTGTTAACTGCCATTTTTTAATTACATTATGAACTGAGGAAATGGCTACCTGAAAATGCTTTGCTATATTCTTATGGCCTTCTCCTGCTTTTGGGCATCTATTTTAATTTTCAGAGTGCTAGGTTGCTGCTTAGGAGCCCATGGCTACTGATTGTTGGGACAAGGTTTGAGGAGTCAGGGTATTTATAAAGCTTTGAAATTTGCATCACCTGGCCTTTCCTAACAATGAGTGTGAACAAGCCATAGCCCTAACAAGCTAATTAAGGTCTGAGACCTTGGTAAAAGTTATCTGAGGGCTCAAATCTCTTGGGGTACCCAAATTTTTGCATGGTGCTCCTTTCCTCTTTTTCATTCTAAAATTGTACAAAACAAAAATAATACACTAATCTTGCTTAAAATGTTGAAAAGAATGTTTCATCTTCAACTTTATGACTTTTGGAGATCAGTTCATCTTCTACTCACTTAATTATTCACAGTAACAGAAATTTTGACCGGGGTGTCCAGTCTTTAGCGTACCACTGTAAAGCGTTGCTCTTAAAATGTAAACATGAGAAAGGGAAACAATTGATTGTAAGTTAATAAGGTGATCACATATTTGGGCCTAAGTGTGTGGTGATGCACTAACATTTAAGTAACTAATTCCTTTTAGCTCTTCAATACATCAATATTAGGACATCTGATAAGGTGCATTATATTTGATGCAATAACTTTATTGATACGTGAACAAAAATTCAAGTTCCAATTCTATGTAATTGAAACAAGTTACTTACATATCTAATTCTTACTGTGCTCCCTTGCCCACAAATCTTGATCAGAAGATATTTAGCCAGTTAAGCATTTTCAAGTGTCACTCTTGAGCTAAGTTAGATGGCATATCAGTGCTATCTGATTATTCTGCATACGTGGTGATGGAAGTTAGACTAAGACGCAAATAATTCAATTGTGCCATTCAGTTTGATCTAGTAGACTTTTAACCAAACCACCTATTACATACTACATCTCTTCTATTAAACCAAATATATGGTTTATAACAGCATACTGGAAAATAACATACAAAACTGTGGTCTTTGACATACTGGATATGAATGCTTAATCATTGTGATGTCGGTAAGGATTCATCAAGTCCCCACCATTCAGCAGCAGACACAATGCACACCAAAACAGCAGAGTTGTTCAACACAGGCACACACATCTACATTAAAAGGACAATGTAACAGCTTTAAATGAGAGCTGAAAACGTACCATCTGCTTTCAGTCATGAATGATGCATTTGCCCAGAGACTATTACAAAGCAAATAGATATGAACGGCTGAACCTTTAACAGCTTGCCCAGAAGTTACAATTCTGTTCATTGCTTGTGCGCTCTAGGTTTTTCACTCTCTAATTTATTCAGCAACTGAATCATCATAAAGCAGAAATCCAGGACCCTCCATTACATGGCATAGTTGCTCCTTTTAATTCCTTTTCAGGACAGAGCTTTATGACAAGACCAGTATCCCAACTTGGCCTTGAGAAGGTGGCAGTAAGCCCCCTACTTGAATCAATGCAGTTCTTCTAGTGAAAATACTACCAGTTATGATGGTACTAAACAGCAACCCCTTCGCTTGCATCTTCGGAAACAGTTCTACTTCTATCTTTGATATATCTTTTTTTTCCTTTTGAAGTTCCTTTGAAGACGCTGACCTGGAGTTACAGTCTGATTTCAGTTCTTTGTGGGAATGGGATCTGCTTTCAGAGCCTCACGACTGGCCATTTTTTGATATCCCAAATCACAGGCTGGAAGACCAGCACACTTTCAGGGTGCCGGATTTTTGTGGCTCTGGAGATGTGCTGATTCTGACTGTGGCATCATGGGAGAACATGGAACCTCAGGAGCAGTGCGTTAGCTGCCAGGGGTTGTGTGCTTAGGGAGCTGCGCTCTGGGGCCGATTCTGACGCAGAGCTCAGAAAACGCGACGCAACAGACTTTTAACATCATAAATCAGCGAGTTGTTTGTTATGTCTCCCCTCCATCTGTGAAACAGGGACACCTCTTTTCCCTTATTAGGAAGAGAGAGAACATGTGGTATATTGAATTACCAGGTGAACGAATAGTCTTTGGAGTACTGCAAGTCTGTGCCTTTATTGATGCTTGCTGCACATTTGAGTGCTCGGTGAGGGGTGCTGATGCTTTTTTTGCTGGTGGGGGTCATAGCATTGCTACTGCTTGTGCATGGCCGGGGAGGGATGGGGTGGCTCTGGGTTCTAACATTTAACTGTCATTCGTTTTTTGGGGCATTCTTCTGTTTTCATGGATGTTTATGAAGAAAAAGAATTTCAGGATGTATATTGTATACATTTCTCTGACATTAAATGTACCTATTGAAACTATTAAACATTGCTATTGGCTAGAGAATTCCATAACTTAGATCTAGAGATGATGAAGGAGCACCAATATATTTCTGAAGTTTCCCATCAAGTGTGCTACACCAAACGGAACCCATTGTTGCTGATGTTTCTAAGTACAGTACCTCTTACCCTCATCCTCCTGGAGGTGAAGTTGAAAAGGCGGTGTTGAAGTCATTTTGGGATATTAACTACAGTGTTTTTTGGTACAGACATGGAGTGTCAGTAGTTGAGCAGATGAATGTTTAGGATGGTGGATGTGGATGCCAATTAAATTGGATGCTTTGTCTTGGATGTTACTGAACTCCTTTATTGCCATTAGAGTGCATGTATCCAGGCAAGTAGAAAGATTTCTATCTCATGCCTGTCCACTACCTCTTAGACAGTGGAGAAGTTTTGGGGTGGGACACCATTGAAGGTTACCCATCCTCTGATCAGTTCTTGTATTTCATAGTCATAGTCATACTTTATTGATCCCGGGGGAATTGGTTTTCGTTACAGTTGCACCATAAATAATAAATAGTAGTAGAACCATAAATAGTTAAATAGTAATATATAAATTATGCCAGTAAATTATGAAATAAGTCCAAGACCAGCCTATCGGCTCAGGGTGTCTGACCCTTCAACGGAGGAGTTGTAAAGTTTGATGGCCACAGGCGGGAATGACTTCCTATGACGCTCTGCGCTGCATTTCGGAGGAATGAGTCTCTGGCTGAATGTACTCCTGTGCCCACCCAGTACATTATGTAGTGGATGGGAGACATTGACCAAGATGGCATGCAACTTTGACAGCATCCATTTGTGTGACCGGTCAAGTTAATACTGAACCTGAGATGTTGATGGTGCTGATTGTGATTGTAACTTGATAATTGTAATGCAACTAATTACAAAAGGCAAGAGGATAGGCTCATGCTTGTTGGAGACGATCTTTGGCAAAATAGTACTTGCCATTATCAGCCCAAAGCCCAATGTTGTCCACATCTTGCTGTTTGCAGGCATGTGCGGCATTACTTGCTCAGGAGTGGTGCTTTGTGCAGTCATTAGTGAACGTCTCTTTTACCAACACGATGAAAGGAAAGTCATTGATAAAGCAGTTGAAGGCAGCTGGGCCAAGCACTCGACCCTAAAGATTACCTGCAATATCATGGGGTAGCACGGTGGTGCAACTGAAGAATCTGTTGTCTCACAACACCAGTGACATGGAGTTAATCCTGATCACCAGTGGAGCTCGAGCATCCTACTTGGGATGGCTTAGGTTTTCCCCTATTGCTCTTATTTCCTTTGACATACCAACGTCATGCTGGCTGATAGATTAATTGCTTACCATAAATTACAGCTAGTAAATGCAAAACAATCAAAGGGAGTTTATGAGCATGTGAGAGAGAACAGGTTGCAGCGAAATCTGTGGAGTATTGGGACTGAGTATTGGGACAACAACACCTTATATTCCGTTTGGGTAACAAGACCTTATATTCTGTTTGGGCAGCCTCCAAGCTGATGGCATGAACATCAATTTCTCAAACTTCCAGTAATGCCTCCTCTCCCTTTACCACTTCCCGTCCCCTTGTCCCTCTCTCATGTTATCTCCTTGCCTGCCCATCACTTCCCTCTGGTGCTCCTTCCCACCCCCCGTATCTTTCTTCCATGGCCTTCTGTCTCTTTCACCAATAAATTTCCTAGTTCTTTGTTTCATCCCTCACCCTCCAGGTTTCACCAATCACCTGGTGTTTCTCTCTCTCCTCCCTCCACCTTTCAAATCTACTGTTCAGCTTTTTCTCTCCAGTCCTAGCAAAGGGTTTCAGCCTGAAAGGTTGACTGTGCTTTTTTTTTCCATAAATGCTGCATGGCCTTCTGAGTTCCTCCAGCATTTTGTCTGTGTTGCTGGCACTGAAAGGGTTGCCTTCAGAGTTAGCACAGACACAATGACTTCCTTCTATGTCAGAAAGCAACATAATTACTGGAGAAGATTCTTAGGGGCAGGATTTATCATGGACCTATACCATCGGTTATTCGGGGCAACACTACAGATTTATCCTAGGGAAGTCAGATCTCACAAACCTGTTTGAGCTTTTTAAGGAAACAAAATGGATGATTGACGAGAGTATGGCTGTGGATATCGACTTCGAGGACTTTTGAACATAGAACATAGAACAGTACAGGACAGGAGCAAGCCATTCAGTCTACAATGTTGTGCCAAACTAGCTAGTTAGAAAAACCCATCTAAGGATGATGATATTCTTAGAAGAAATAATAAATATAAACAAACTCAGGTACTAGGTGGCATATTTCAGACTTGCCAGGCTATTACCACAGGCAAATGAGTTAGTTTGGCATTATTTAGCCATTTGAGGTTACGGAAGAAAATGGTCATTGCCAATATCCACAAATTTTACTTCAAAATATTAAATATAATAGTGGAGAAAAGATCCTTTCACAGACTTGCGTCCATATTTCCATTAAAAATTACATCTTTACCTCCTTCCCATTCTCCACTTACCACAGGGATTGCTCTCTCTTTGATTCCCTCCACACTAATCTCCCATCTGGCACTGACCTCTGCAGGCAGAAGTGCTGCACCTGTCCATTCATCCCCATTCAGGGCCCCAAACTGTTCTTCCAGGTGAGGCACCACTTCACCTGCAAATCTGTTGTGTTCGTCTACTGTATCCAGTGCTACGGATATGGCCTCCTCTACATCCCTGAGACTTGATGTAGAGTTGGCACTGTTTTCTCAAGCACTTTCGTTCAATCCACAAAAAGCAGGGTTTCCCAATGGCCAACAATTTTAAATTCTAATCCTAATTCGCATTCTGACATACTGGTCCATCGCTTCCTCTGAGACCACTCTCAGATTGGGGGAGCAACACCTCATATTCCGTCTGGGTAGCCTTCAGTCTGATGGCATGAACATCGAATTCTCTACCTCTGGTAATTTTCCCCCTCCCCTTTTCTCTTCTTCCATTCCCCACATGAATTCCCCTGTTACCTCTTCTCTTCTTCTCACCTGCCTATCACCTCCCCTTGCTGACTCTCCTCCTTTCCTTTCTCTCACGATCCACTCTCTTCTCCTATAGTATTCCTTCTTCTCCAGCCCATGACCTTTTCCCATCTATCACTTTTGAGCTTGTGCTCCTTCCCCTTCCCCGACCTTTTGGCTTCTTCCGCCTTCCTTTCCAGTCCTGGTGAAGGTTCTCAACCTGAAACATCAACAGTTTATTCCTTTCCATTGATGCTGCCTGACCCACTGAGTTACCCCAGCATTTTGAGTGTGTTGCTTTGTATTTCCAGCATCTGCAGAATCTTTATAATGCATTGGGAAGTGTAATTTATTATTCTGCAGCACAAAAGCTGTTAAGTCAAAATGAATATAAAATTGGGGCCTGGGGTTTACGAATCGCAGCTGAGTAGTTGGAAATCCAGTGGCTGATACAGGGGTAGTCTTCAGTTGAGTTTAGTGAGCTGCAGGAGGCTTTAAGTGAATAATGTAAAGATGTCTTATCAAAGCCATGCCTCAAAAGTGAGCATAGACAAAAGAGGTAATTTTTAAACTTTGTTTCTGTAAAGGAGGCCGAGCTTTTAACACCACATTGTGACCAGGTAGAATGATGGGCTGCTACACAGACAGAGCCACGTGTGTCCACATAGACACGAGCCACACAGCTACACAGAGCCTGACAGGCACAGTTCATAAACTCCCTTCATCCTCAAATAGAGTCACCTAGTGTTGCATGGAAAATAACACCATTAGAAAAATATCTCTTGTAATGTGAGCATTATTAAAAGTAAGTTAATACTAATTAGGATAATGGGGGGGGGGGTTACCTTTGTTCTTTTTATTTCTGGTTGGTTTTGTATATATAGTGTGCCTGCCATGCCGTACGGGTTGTGAAAGCCTCTGTATATACATAACAATTTTGAAGTTCGACATAAAGTTGTTTCTTTGGCATGAAGTTGTCGAGTGTGCCTTTTTCAAAGTAGAAGTTACTACGATATCCATCTTAAAAATGCTTCATTATTGCAAGCATGTTTCAAGACCTGGCAGTACTAAAGTGATATGATTAGAGGTCTCATCATTTTGATAATCTTTCACTCTGGACAGATTGAATTTCAGATGTGTTGCACTGAAAGAAAAAGCATGGCATTTTCCAGTTTCTTGGCCAAAGTGATTTGCTAGTTAATAAATAAAAAATGAGAGGATTTTATAAAAATTATGTTCTTATACAAAATCCCTTTAACCAGGAATATCAATTGGGAACTTGGGCAAAGCTCAGCATAACTGAGTTCTGAGAGCTGATTCTGATAAATTGTAGAAAAAATAACTTAGTGAACTCAAAACAAAACATTTCATAAAAGAAATTTGCAATTGATAATATTGATAATGAAGACTTCAAAGTGATATTGCTCTATGTTCCTGGTTGAAGAAGTATGAACAAAGAAAGTCAACAACAACAACCTCCTGAATTCAGAAGAAACTGAAAGACTGAAGGTCATGTCCAGTTTGTGGTTCTGGCATTGTTCCAAACTTACCTGTTAGGGAATTGGCCATGTTCTTTGACTCTCAGATTATGCTGTATATTCAGAAAGGCAACATACAAACTCATCCATCGTTGTCATTCAATTATGTTCTTTGTTACATAATTAGAAAAGAAGATTAATCTTGATTAACCTGGTCAACATATATAGCAAATGGTCTTTTTTAACACATGCAATTCTGATTAAAATTACTTTCCTTTCTTTTGATCTCCTCTTTTCCCACCCAAACTAATTTTCAATCATGAACTGCAAAATGATTATTGGGAGATTTAAATTTGAACTGGAAGTAACTCTCAAAGCATGCTGCCAATGCAATGGAGATTCACTTTATTCCCACAGTGCAAAGTGAAAGATATCCTCTTGATCTTAGAACTGGAAATAGTCATAGTCATAGTCATACTTTATTGATCCCGGGGGAAATTGGTTTTCGTTACAGTTGCACCATAAATAATAAATAGTAATAGAACCATAAATAGTTAAATAGTAATATGTAAATTATGCCAGGAAATAAGTCCAGGACCAGCCTATTGGCTCAGGGTGTCTGACCCTCCAAGGGAGGAGTTGTATAGTTTGAAGGCCACAGGCAGGAATGACTTCCTGTGACGCTCTGTGCTGCATCTCAGTGGAATGAGTCTCTGGCTGAATGTACTCCTGTGTCCACCCAGTACATTATGTAGTGGATGGGAAACATTGACCAAGATGGCATGCAACTTAGACAGCATCCTGAGCTACTGAGCTCTGCTTTGTGCATTAGCAGGCAACTAACCACAAAGAATTTTTAAAAAGTGCAGAACAGTAAGAGAATAAAGAAAGATTAAAAAATAAAGAAAAAAACCTTGTAAATGTTTTACTATTTTAATGGCATTAAAACACTGTTATGTGTTACCAGAGCAGAGTGGAAGTCTCATAAAGGTCAAAGTTTTCAATTGTGAGATTTACAAAGAGCATTGTTATGACTGCCTGTGTGACATTGTCAGTTTAAACCTATGAATTCTATTGATCTATTATAATTTTTCAGAACTGCTGACATTTAGCTTTTCAGGTTCCATGTCTGCAGAAAACGTCAGTTTTAGACATGTTTGCTACTTCATGAATATATCTACAGTGATGGGTAGAAACTGGGAAAGTACTCCTGGGGGACACCAAAATGGGCAAAGGCTGATGAACACCAGTGACTGCAGGAGATATTTTTCCTTTGGGTATGGGGACAAGTGAGGTCCACCAGAGCTACTGCCAATTCCTTCTGGAGGAGCCACATTCAGTTTCTGAATGTCTGTACTTCAAGCAAGGCTGCAATACAGGCAACTTTGCTTGCTTACATAGGCTGAAGGATGGTGAATGAAATCTTCTGTGCTTGAGGGTGGAGTTTAAGCCAGTGCTCATAAGTATGAGTGAGCAGGAAGCTACAAGATGTGACAGAGATCAGCACAAGCAGTCTGCAGTAATTCTTCGGGTAGGAAGGTGAATGTGTCCATGTCTGCAAGCAATTCAGGCAAGATATACACTCTATATGAGGCTGGATATAATGTAGCAAGGTCACAGATTTCAATGTTGATAAAGATTGTAATTTGCATGTTTGTTATTTAAAATGTCAATTCACGAGAAAAGGGTTAGTTAGTAAAGCCTTGTTCTTGTGAGTAAATTATTATCATTGTTTTCACACATGCCTGCTTGAAAAGCACTTTGGAGTTGGAGTTTGTCTGTTGCCCCACAGCCAGCATCATTTTGGGGAAAACAATGAAAAGACTGCTCAGCTGTCAGGAGTAGAATTTCCTGTTGGAGGCTAACACACTCTGTGGAAAGTACAATATTCCCCCACCTAGGCTTAAACCATTTTTTAATAGCACATGACACTTTAAAAAAAAACTTTTCTAAAGCAACACCAGAATATAAATATTATTATGCACTGTTAAGTAGGGAACAAAACTCAAAACTTCCATTAAAGCATATGTAAAATGCAATACTATGATTATTGATGCTGGAATGTATTATCTTTTCGAATAATGCCAAACTAAGAGCATACACAAAAAATGCTTTTTGCTCATTGAGTCTCTGACAACTCTTTGAAAGAGCTATCTAAATGGTACCATTTCATTTTCCATATATTCCAATTATAGCACTTTAAACAAATCATAAAATACAGAGTAAAATACAATGAAAACATTATGCAGTAATGACGTAGATGATGGGATATTCAAACTTCAAAGTTCATTTAATGAAACATTGTAATTTCACTCAACACTGGAGAAAGCCATGTGTCCCATTGTGAGTGTTTTGTCCCATTCCCCTTTCCTTTTTGCATTACCCTAAATGTTTTTCTTAATCATAACAGGGCTGTGTGAATAAAAGCCCCCTTTCCTCTGATTTTATAATTTCTTATGCTTCTTGCTTCTGAAGTGTCATGTCAATTGAAATGAGTCCCTTTAAATATCTATCTAAACTCACTGTGATTTGATCTTTTTTGAATTAAACCTCTCTGTTCCCACAAAATTGGAATCTATTAATTACATTTTCACGCTTTAGTGAACTGTAGTGAACAGGACTGGACATGCGTCATTGAGGCTTAACTACTGAACAAAAAGAAATACTTAGAAGCTTTTTTGCTGTTACCATCTGTTTAGTCTTCACTGACTTCCATATTCTTTTCACATTTAGAATTTTGGTGTAAATTTCCTCACCCTGTACAAAATGGAAAATTCACCTTTGGAAGGAAAGCTGGTTGGAAAAACAACATATGTAAAATTCCTCAGTCTGGGCGAATATCTAATTGGCATTTGTTCCATCTAATCTGGCAACTGGAAGAGACAGACCCATGAATTTACCTGTTTTCAGTGAATCAATATTTGCTTCTGGGCTCAATCAGTATAATGAGCACAGAGTACATTTTGCAATATCCTTCAATGTGCTTTTGAATATTATTTTGGTTTTGTAACATATACAATTTGTCACCATCACAAAGGAGGAAGATACAGATTGGATATCCCAATCTGACAACTCTGATACTAGCTGTGCAGAGACAAGTCAAGTAGAAGAACTGCATGGAAGAAAAAGAAAAAATAATCAGCTAAAAATCTTCATTAGGCACTGCCATGTTCCTAATGGCGACTGCTAACTGGCAGCTCACAAGTTGTCTGCAAACAGGCCACCTGCCTGCTCTGTCAATTGCCAAACCACAATCCCAGAAGGAGCAATGACAGGGAAAAAATAGACTGGAAACACAAAAATATTTTTGCTGATCATCCACGGCTCCCAGGACAGCTTCTTATAACTGAAATTACATAACCCTTCTTAATACATAACAATTGTCAATCCAAATTCAAAACTTATTTTGAGGAGCACTTAGAGACATCTCCATGACCAAAGTGATGAAGTAATATAGAAAATCTCCCATTCTGTGTTTCTGTCCTTCTCCATTTTACAAACCAACTGATATAATGAGGACAACTTCTCATTTCTGGCACAGAGTTGACCTGACCAGATTGCTGAAGGCCAACTGCTGGCTCACTGGGGTAATTCCAACACTGCTTTACAATACAAGCCAAGTAATATAAGCTATATGATTCTCACAACCTTAAATTTGTAGGCAGAGCTCACGGAGTAGGTGGGGAAGGAGAACTAAAGCAAAATTGTAAGTTTATTGCTTGTCTGTGGGGTAAAATTAACGGAAATGTTTAAGGTTGGAATGTCCTTGTCTAAACAGTGGAATGAAATCCTCGTCAACAGCTTGTCTTTGGACATGGAAGACTAACCTGCTGGCATCTGTTGGAACTTTTACCAAAATCAGTAGATTTGACAGGAGATGATGGCTCATGTACAAGCCTGGAAGTGATGCAGGAGAAAGTAATAGACTAAAGGTACTTAAAAGTGACATTTACCAGATAGATGTCCAATCCCAGGAATCACCAAGGCAGCAGGCTCACAAGAACAGGACCTCCAATTCACAGACAAACTTAGCTTTGAAATACATAAATTCCTTCAGTGTCATTGGTACGAAATCTTGAAACCCCAGATTAATAACAGTGCTGGAATACTTTCAGCAAAATTTAAGGTGTTCAAGAAGTTAGCTCATCACTACTTTCACCACCATAAATAAAGAGCTACAACCAACAGTATATAAATTGGTGCAGACAAATAAGTTTGCAGGCAGCAGTGAGGTGCAAAATGATTTTCCATTTTGGGGAGCAGTGAAAAGTGTAGCCACCAGGTGAGCAAGAGATGAATTTGAATGGTAGCTGTAGTGGTACTTCTGGTAGGCTGCACTACACATCTGCACATGGTAACTCTTTTGCAACAAACACTCAGTGGATCAAGCAGAAACTATGAAAAGAAATGAATTGTTGATATTTTGGATCAAAACCTTACATCAGGACTGAGAGTGGAGTGGTGAGATGCTCAGTAAAAAGAGAGGGCAGGGAGAGGTGAATCAGGAATATTAGATTAGATTAGATTATGAGGACACGCAGTCCTCTTTTATTGTCATTTAGTAATGCATGTATTAAGAAATGATACAATGTTCCTCCAGAATGATATCACAGAAACACAAGACAAACCAAGACTAAAAAAACTGACAGAAACCATATAATTATAACATATAGTTACAACAGTGTTTTGATAAAGAACAGACCATGGGCATGGTAAAAAAAAGTCTCAAAGTTGCTCGAAAGTCCCATCATCTCACCGAGACGGTAGAAGGAAGAAAAACTCTCCCTGCCATGAGCTTCCAGTTTCGCAAACTTGCCAATGCAGCACCCGACCACAGCCGACTCTAGAGACGGTCCGAAAACTTCAAGCCTCCGACCAGCCCTCCGACACTGAGCACTATCTCTGCCAAGCACTTCGACCCCGGCCCCGGCAACAGGCAATATGCAAAGCCGAGGATTTGGGGTCTTTCCCTCCGGAGATTCTCGATTGCACAGTAGCAGCGGCAGCGAAGCAGGCATTTCAGAAGTTTCTGCAGATGTTCCTCCATGAATATGAGGTGATTGGTGGACTGAGGAGGGGTGTAAGATGACAGACAGGTTGTAAAACCACAGAGGGGGAGCAGTGAGTCTAGGTTTCACAGAACTTACGTTCTGTCCTTCCTCTTTTTACCGCAAGGCAGGTGGAGCAAGACCTACAAAATTGTTCAGTACATCAAGGCAGTTCAGCCAATCTGATATGGCTGACTTTTGTAAATGAACGGCAGTTTATATGCAACATGGTTTGGTGTGTGATATGTTCTTAAGAACCTTACAATGTGGTTTCAATCTTCCACAGAGAATGTCATGAAAGTCCTCTCAGCTGTTTGCAAGCATAGTGCACAGAAGTAAAATAATTCAAAATATATCATCCTTAATCACAATCATAACTTTTATTTATTTTGTGAATAGCCATATTTTAGTTTAGTATAAGGTAGATTTGCAGAATCTGAGAAATAGCTTTCCTTAATCCAATGCATTAAATTCATGAAATCAAGTATTTCATTTTAAAGTTAAGAGTTAAGTCTTATAGGATTGGAATCAGAAATCATTATCACAAAATCATAGGAAAACAAACTTTTGATTAGCCATGTTCTGACTGATTTGCGGAACAGGATAGAGAGAAGAAGTGGCCTTTCTCTACTCCTGCAGTAGATTACTATTCATGTCCTGTACATTGAACAATATGGCACAGGAACAGACCAATCAGCATACAATGTTTGTGCCATACCATGATACCTAATGAACTGAATTCCATTTGCCTGCACATGATCCACATCCCTCCAATCCGTTCCTGGTCATGTGCCTGTCTAAACAGCTCTTAAATAAATGCTGTTTTCATGCCAGCTTCCACCGCTTAGGGCAGCACAAAACAGGCACCTACCACTTCTCTATGTAAATCACCTGCCTGCACATCTCCCTGAAACTTTCCCCATCCCACGTTAAAACCTTGTCCTCATATTATTTAACATTTTACCTATGGGAAAGAAAGAGACTATAACTATTATTCTTGCCTAATTTTCTTCAATTAATGCAGAGTTCATTTTTGCTTCAAAGAAAAATGTCCAGTGGATAAAGATGTTCAGTCTAAGTATTGTGTCAGCTGGTTACACTATTGCAGAAAGGACAGACTGCTTTGCCTTCAGAAGGCATTTACATGCTCACAGTTAGGGAAATTAAGTTCAAAGTTCATTTATTACCGAAGTATGTATGCATTATACAAGTTTGAGATGAGACACAATCACATTAAATTTTGGAGAGCCAGGGGGAAACTGAAAAAAAGAAACTTATGAAGAGAATCTACGGAAAGAAGTGAAAGAAAAATACCACTGAGAATTTTGTACATGTGAGCATGTGTGGTATTTCAAGATGAAAGTGGGAAGGAGAGAGGCACAGAATAATATCCTTGATTGCCCAAAGAGATTAAGGCTGCAGTGCAGACTATAAAAACACATTTCAGAGAGCTAATTGCAGCTGGAGAAAGAAAGGAGAATAATTGCTCACTAATTGATGGTGACACAGAATACAAGAAGGAGAATACATGTTCTTCATCATGTGATGTAAAAGTGTTCCATGGGATCTATGTCTCTTGAAAGAAAAACTTGCTCTGCCACAACAGCAGATGCAGGTGTTGTAGAACATAGAACATAGAATAGTACAACACATTACAGGCTCTTCAGCCCACAATGTTCTGCTGACCCTCAAACCCTGCCTCCCATATAACACTCCACCTTAAATTCCTCCATATACCTGTCTAGTAGTCTCTTAAACTTCACGAGTGTATCTGCCTCCACCACTGACTCAGGCAGTGCATTCCACGCACCACTCACTCTCTGAGTAAAAAACCTTCCTCTAATATCCCCCTTGAACTTCACACCCCTTACCTTAAAGCCATGTCCTCTTGTATTGAGCAGTGGTGCCCTGGGGAGGACGTGCTGGCTATCCACTCTATATATTCCTCTTATTATCTTGTACACCTCTATCATATCTCCTCTCATCCTCCTTCTCTCCAAAGAGTAAAGCCCTAGCTCCCTTAATCTCTGATCATAATGCATACTCTCTAAACCAGGCAGCATCCTGGTAAATCTCTTCTGTACCCTTTCCAATGCTTCCACATCCTTCCCATAGTGAGACGACCAGAACTGGACACAGTACTCCAATTGTGGCCTAACCAGATTTTTATAGAGCTGCATCATTACATCACGACTCTTAAACTCTATCCCTCGACTTATGAAAGCTAACACCCCATAAGCTTTCTTAACTACCTTATCTACCTGTGACACAACTTTCAGGGATCTGTGGACACGTACCCCGAGATCCCTCTGCTCCTCCACTCCTCCACATTACCAAGTATCCTGCCATTTACTTTGTACTCTGCCTTGGAGTTTGTCCTTCCAAAGTGTACCACCTCACACTTCTCCAGGTTGAACTCCATCTGCCACTTCTCAGCCCACCTCTGTATCCTATCAATGTCTCTCTGCAATCTTCAACAATCCTCTACACTATCTACAACACCACCAACCTTTGTGTCGTCTGCAAACTTGCAAACCAACCCTTTACCCCCACATCCAGGTCGTTAATAAAAATCACGAAAAGTAGACGTCCCAGAACAGATCCTTGTGGGACACCACTAGTCACAATCCTCCAACCTGAATGTACTCCTTCTACCATGACCCTCTGCCTTCTGCAGGCAAGCCAATTCTGAATCCACCTGGCCAAACTTCCCTGGATCCCATGCCTTCTGACTTTCTGAATAAGCCTACCGTGTGGAACCTTGTCAAATGCCTTACTAAAATCCATATAGATCACATCCACTGCACTACCCTCATCTATATGCCTGGTCAGCTCCTCAAAGAACTCTATCAGGCTTGTTAGACACGATCTGCCCTTCACAAAGCCATGCTGACTGTCCCTGATCAGACCATGATTCTCTAAATGCCCATAGATCCTATCTCTAAGAACCTTTTCCATCAGCTTTCCCACCACAGATGTAAGGCTCACTGGTCTATAATTAACCGGACTATCCCTACTACCTTTTCTGAACAAGGCGACAACATTTGCCTCCTTCCTATCCTCTGGTACCATGCCCGTGGACAACGAGGACATAAAGATCCTAGCCAGAGGCTTAGCAATCTCTTCCCTCACCTCGTGGAGCAGCCTGGGGAATATTCCGTCAGACCCTGGGGACTTATCCGTCCTAATGTATTTTAACAACTCCAACACCTCCTCTCCCTTAATATCACCATGCTCCAGAACATTAACCTCACTCATATTGTCCTCATTGTCATCAAATTCCCTCTCATTGGTGAATACTGAAGAGAAGTATTCATTGAGGACCTCGCTCACTTCCACAGCCTCCAGGCACATCTTCCCACCTTTATCTCTAATCGGTCCTACCTGCACTCCTGTCATCCTTTTGTTCTGCACATAATGGAAGAATGCCTTGGGGTTTTCCTTTACTCTACTCGCCAAGACCTTCTCATGCCCCCTTCTTGCTCTTCTCAGCCCCTTCTTAAGCTCCTTTCTTGCTTCCCTATTTTCCTCAATCGACCCATCTGATCTTTGCTTCCTAAACCTCATGTATGCTGCCTTCTTCCTCCTGACTAGATTTTCCACCTCACTTGTCACCCATGGTTCCTTCACCCTGCCATTCTTTATCTTCCTCACCGGGACAAATTTATCCCTAACATCTCGCAAGAGATCTCTAAACATCGACCACATGTCTATAGTACACTTCCCTGCAAAAACATCATCCCAATTCACACCCACAAGTTCTAGCCTTATAGCCTCATAATTTGCCCTTCCCCAATTAAAAATTTTCCTGTCCTCTCTGATTCTATCCTTTTCCATGATAATGCTAAAGGCCAGGGAGCGGTGGTCACTGTCCCCCAGATGCTCACCCACTATCCGTGACCTGTGACCTGATCTGTGACCTGACCTGGTTCATTACCTAGTACTAGATCTAGTATGGCATTCACCCTAGTCAGCCTGTCCACATACTGTGACAGGAATCCGTCCTGGACACACTTAACAAACTCTGCCCCATCTAAGCCCTTGGAACTAATCAGGTGTCAATCAATATTAGGGAAGTTAAAGTCACCCATGATAACAACCCTGTTATTTTTGCACCTTTCTAAAATCTGCCTCCCAATCTGTTCCTCTGTATCTCTGCTGTCACTAGGGGGCCTATAGAATACCCCCAATAGAGTAACTGCTCTCTTCCTGTTCCTGACTTCCACCCACACTGACTCAAAAGAGGATCCTGCTACATTTCCCACCCTTTCTATAGCTGTACTAGTATCCCTGACCAGTAATGCCACCCCCCTCCTCCCCTCCCCCCCCATCCCTTTTAAAGCACTGAAATCCGGGAATATTGAGAATCCATTCCTGCCCTGGTGCCAGCCAAGTCTCTGTAATGGCCACTACATCATAATTCCATGTATGTATCCCAGCTCTCAGTTCATCATTGTATTAAGTACTTCCAATTTTTCACCATCCCAAAATTGTGAAAATATATGTACAGTGAAGAAGAAGAAAAAAAATATATATAATTACGGTTTACCTCTCAACTGCAAACAAAAAAATGGGCAAACAGTCCATTGGAGTGCTTGAGAAACAACAAATGTCAAACAATTAAACATTTATGTGTTCATAACCTGAACTGTTATTCACTGCATATGTTTGTGTGTGTATTACTTTGAAGTTGTGAATTATTGCAGTGCTGCCGAAGGCCAGTGACAAATTGCCACTGTTCGGCAATCTGAACAGATATTCAGTTACAATGTTCTGTCTTTGCGCATTGTGGTAAATGTTGAATTGGAAGAGCTGCAGAGCCAGATACCACCGGATCGCTCCGGCAGTGTGACCTTCCATCGTCTGGATCCATGTAAGTGCCTGATGATCAGAGTCCCGGTCAAACTCATACCCGAGTAACTAGTATCAGTGTCTGTCAAGTGCCCACTTGATGGCAAGGTACTCCTTTTTTATGGTCTAGACTCTAGTATCTCACCTCCCTAGACAGAAGATTACAGCTGAGATAGAGGATAGTCCATTCTCCTCCTGTCTCTCGTTGTGCCAACAAAACTCCAATACCCAATGACGAGGGACCCATCTAGCCAGGAACACTTGTTAAATTCAGGGCTTTACAGCAGCGGTCCGCAACCACCAGGCCGCAAAGCATCTGCTACCGGGCCGTGAGGAAACCATGAGTCAGCTGCTCCTTTCCTCATTCCCTGTCACGCACTGTTGAATTTGAACATAGGGTTGCCAACTGTCCCGTATTTGCCAGGACATCCCGTATATTGGGCTAAATTGGTTTGTCCCGTATTTCCCCCGCTAAGGTACAGCATTCCTATGAAACCTTTCGTGCCAAAATGGCATGAAGTGAAGAAGCAATTACCATTAATTTATATGGGAAAAATTTTTGAGCGTTCCCAGACCTAAAAAATAACCTAACAAATCATACCAAATAACACATAAAACCAAAAATAAATAACACTAACATATAGTAAAAGCAGGAATGATATGATAAATACACAGCCTATATAAATTAGAACTAATGTATGTACAGTATAGTCGAGAAGATGAAGGCAAAACCGATTTGTGGGGGAAATAATCGGCACGTACGCGCATGCGCACATCACATGCGCACACAGGTGCTCGCGCAATTCATGATCATGGTGGTCTTTCCTGGGGTAAAGTGTCCCAGGATTTGACTGCTAATTTTGTCCCTTATTTGGGAGTGAGAAAGTTGGCAACCCTAACTGTAAAAGACATGTTGAGGTGAGTTCAACCCTACTTGGACACCCTCCTACCGGCCGGCTGGTCCGCAAGAATATTGTCAATATTAAACCAGTCTGCGGTGCAAAAAAGGTTGGAGACCCCTGATTTACAGGATAGGAGATGAACAGAGATCAGCATTAAAGGTGGGGAAAACCTTTTCACAGTCATTAGCTCACACCACTGGATTATTCGCAGACTTGGTGGTCAGGTTTAACAGGGCTACCGCAATGGTGGCAAACTGGAGAATGAAATGCCTGTACCATCCAACAAAGCTCAAGAACAATCACACCTGTTTTTATGTATGTGGTCTCAGACTGCTTTGTATGGCCTCTACTTTCTCCACCGATGACCTCACTTCCCCTTTACCCAGCTGGTAGCTAAGGTAGCAGTCTCTTGCTTAGCACAGTCATATTTTTGCAGGTTTAATGCCTCATGGATGTGTCTCAGACCTTGGTGCATAAATGGAAATGATCACTCCGTGTCACTGTAGATGACATCATCTAAATAGGCCACACAGCAGTACTCACAGGCCTGCAGCACCTGGTCGATCAGCTACTAAAATGTTGCAGGAGCTCCATGAAACCCAAAATACCTCTTGTAGCTCAGCAAGTTGGTCTTCTTTCTGGTGCTCAAAATTCAATGATGTCTGGTGTTGCCACTTTTCCACATCACATCTAACACCATTTTCATTTTCATCCACCTTCCAAACCATCTATGCAGCCTGCATGTCTCTTTCCATTCTTCCCATTCTTTAGTAACTCTGCTTGTCCTTTCCTGGTCTGGATGATGGATTTTAAAAATAACAGGGTCCATCTTGCAGATGATGGTGTAGGATCCCTGCCACTTAGACAGGAGTTTGTTAGAGTTGGACGGTAGCAGCAGCAGGACCTTCTGACTAAGCTGGCGCTCTCTGTGTTGGGCATGCTGGTCATACTATCTCTTCTGGTTCTGTTGGGCTTTCTGGAGGTTATCTGTGGCATCCTCCCTGTACTGGTCCAGGCATTCTTGCATCTGAAGTATATCCTGTACAATCCCTTTCTTTGAGGATGTTGAGGTTGGTGCCTCCCAGCTTTCTTCAGCAAGCCCATTTGGCTCTGGACATGCCACCCTCACAACAGTTCAAAAGGTGAAAATCCTATTGATGCTTGTGGCACCTCCCAGTAGGCAAATAGTAAGAATGGCAGCCATTTGTCCCCGCCCTTGCCAGTATCTGCTGGAAACTTTCTCAGCACATTCTTGATGGTTTGGTTTCAGCGTTCAATGAGTCTCTCAGTCTCCTACTGATTTAGTTGCTTCATCGGGTGGGAGCTGGAGGTGGTGTCCTGGTCCATGATATCTTCTCTGAGACACTGACGAGTTGGCATACAGAGAAGAGGTAAAGTAGCTAATAGAATGGTGCAAGCACATCAGTTGGAGTCCCAATGTGCACAAGACCAAAGAGGTGACTGTGGACTTTAGAACGGTGCATGCTGACCACCCCACACTATACATACACAACTCCACTGTAGTGTTAGAAACACCAAGTCTCTGGAAGTGCATATATCAGATAATTTCACCTAATCCCTTAAAACTACCTCTTCAGTCAAGGAAGCATAGTAGTGTCTCCACTTCCTGAGGATATTGAGGCAAGTGAGGTGCCCCCAACTTCTAACCAATTTTTACAGGAGCACTATCCAGAGTGTTTTGACCAGCTGCATCACTGTTTGGTACAGTAATTGCAAGGACTACTGAGAGGAACATTGGGGACTCTCTTCCCCTCATCAAAGATATATAACAGGTGTGTTGTGTACACAGTGCCCTTAGTATTGTTAATGATCCCTTCCATCCATCCAACAATCTCTTTGACCCTCCCACCGCCATCACTATCACCATCAGGTAGCATTAAGACAAGAACTGTTAGGATGGGAAACATCTTTCTCCCCCAAGCCGTAAAATTACTAAACTCCCTGCCACTACTCAGGTCTCAGAATACATGAAGTACCAGTAGCATTATACTGTTTACTTTTTAATTCTGTTCCCAGAAGCTTTTCGACCATATTTGTGAAAAGGTATCTGAAAAAATACCAGATATGTGAAATCACCTAAGTTGCAATAAAACAACATAAATATCAGAGGGCAGTCAGGCTTGTTAGGAATGTCAAAGAGCATCAAGAAGAATAACATAAAGATGGGGTAAACAAAAATTTAATCTTCTGTCTTTGCTTTCTGTGACAGACAACTCATATATCTGCAACTCATTGATATATCTTTTTAGCTTTTAAGAACCGCTTATAAAATCAATTCCACTGACTTCAATGGAGCTGAATTTCAGAGGCAGTATACGATATGTTGATGCTCTTATATTGCACATTCTCTGTTAATGAACAGGAATAATTTCCTTTTCAGCAGTTTTTTACCCCCAACTTTTCCTGACCATCTTTCTTTCACATATACTAGTCAAAGCCCTATTGATTATCTGTTATGTATTGTCTAATCTGTTCTCCATTGGTCTGAATCTCAGGATTGTATATGGTGACATATACTGTATGTACTTTGCTAATAAAATTTACTTTGAACTTTGATCCAGCTTTATGTTGCAATTACTCCAAAATACTTGTTCAGCACATCTTGCTGCAGGCCCACTGTACTTGGAACAATGCTCAATAAAGAGTTAAAAACTGTAACTCTGAATCATTACTTCCCTCTCACTGTCTCAATTTCAATGAGCATAGGTTACATAATTCAGCAAAGTGGTAAAAAGTTATTGGTACTTGTTAAGGACACTGCAATCTCTCCCTAAGCATGAACATTGCTGCTTGCTGTTAGTTCTTTGTTGCGACCTTTTTGCCCTGCACCATTACTGGTGTTCAGGGGCTGCGGTTCTGTGTGGCTAATTGGAAGAGTAGGAGAGGAATGTCACAGCAGTTGCCCCTGTGTTCTCAACACCTTGCCCCTCTTTATAAATTTACACTCACACTGAGCAAATCAGCCAACATGGTGAGAGGTTACACGAATATCCTCTCTTTTGCTGAAAACTGTGCCAGTACACCAGGAGGTATGACACAAGATGCAGATAACTAGAAGCAATAAGTAAATACAAATACAATTATAATGATAAATAAAGATTAATACAATGTCAAATACTTTTTCCCACGGATGATATGGTTAAAATGATGGGGTATGATTTTAAGGAGATCGGAGGAAAGTATGGGGGGGGGCGCTGTCGGAGCTGTTTTTTACACGGAGAGTGGTAATTGCATGGAACGTGCTGTCAGGGGTGGAGGTAGAGGCAAATAACTAGGGACATTTAAGAAACTGTTAGATAAGCACATGGATAATAGAAAAATGGAGGGCTATGTAGGAGGGAAGGGTTAGATTGATTTTAGGGTAGATTAAAAAGTCGATACAACATTGTGAGCTAAAGGGCTTGTACCATGCTGTAATGTTCTATGTTCTCTTCGGCCGTCCATCGATTTTTGATGATGACTGAGGCCTGGGCAAGGTTGTATGGAAGACTGGCAGTTGCCCATTCTGCAAGTCTCCCCTCTCCACGCCACCAATGTTGTCCAAGGGAAGGGCGCTAGGACCCATACAGCTTGGCACCAGTGTAATCGCAGAGCAAAGTGTGGTTAAGTGCTTTGCTCAAGGACACAACACGCTGCCTCAGCTGAGGCTCAAACTAGCAACCTTCAAATCACTAGACCGACGCCTTAACCACTTGGCCATGTGCCACACTATGTTCTATGTTCAACATGGACATGGTGAGTTGGACTGCCAGCTTCTGTGGTGTACGACTCTATGACTTCATGCTATCAGTACAATTCGAATACCTGTCAAAACAATAGGCAGCAGGGTTCTTCAGTCGTACCCATCATAATATGATTAGTCTGGAATATGGTTTGTGCTTGTGTTCTTCTTCCTTCACACTTTAGATGAAACGGGCAATCCATGTACAGGGATGCATCAGTTCAAGGCTCCTGTAATACCAGAACTCGGATCGAAATGGGTTTGACTCGTGAATTCCAGACACCACTGATTGGCACCCGCAGCAGAAGCAATTACAATTTCTCTCCCTGTGTTGCCACTAATAGTCATCAGGTTGGTCTCAGAAAAGTGAGGAAGAATCAGGAGCAAAGGAATGCAACTGGGAGGAGAACGTGAATTGCAACTGCATTCCCACAGTAGTTCTTGTAGCTGTAGTGGAATCAGCAGGGCTGCTTCTAGACTTTCTAACTCTACAGAGAGGAAAATATATTTTATAAAACTTCTTGGTTATAGCCAGAATTAGCTCTTTACATTCTGCTGCCAGTAGTTTAAACGATATAACAAAATATAGGGCTTTCTCCAAAAATGTGCAGATTGCTAGGTTAACTGGCCACTGTACTGTAAGGTGGCCCTCGTGTGCAGACAGGTTGTCAAATCACAAGGAAGTTGATGGAAACTAGGGAGAATAAAATACGTTCATAGGGATGAGTATAAATGGATGTTTGATGATCAGTACAGACTCAGTCAGTCGAAGGGCTTGTTTCTATGATGTATCTCTCTATGACTTTATTTTCCTCATCAACACCAAAAGTGATACAAGTTGTCATAGTACTTTCATTATTAAGAGTTCCTCTGTTTCTCGTTTATGCAATGTCAAATGAATGGATGGATGTGGCTGATAAACATTCAGTAATACTTTCGCTTCCATGGAAAAAAGCTGTATTAACTGCCAAGAAGTCAGAATAATCTGTGGTGGCTCATCCCTTTATTAAAATATTCACTGAGAACTTAGAGTGACACTTTAATAATCTAAATAGATCAGGAATATGTTCCCAAGTGCTTATCATTCTTCATGGTGGCTGCCTACTATTAAATATATTAATTAATATTTATAGATGATGTGCCTGACAGTCTACTCTGGTTCTTTTAGTTTTCTGCAATGTTTTCAGTGTTTTCTAGGTTTGAAGTAACTGTCAAAATAAATAAATAAAAACTGATTGATTAAAAAACAACTGCCCATGCATTTCGTATATGGGACAATTGCAAAATGTAAAGAAAGACATGGTTTAAGTACCGTTTGCAGCTGCAGAATGTGACACCAGTGGCAGCAGGAACATCTGAGTAAATGTGGGAAGAAAACTAAATGTAGCATTTTGTCCAAATTATTGTATATACTCTTGCTGTTCAGCCTTAAGCAAAACCGCTGCTGCTTCATCATGTGAAGAGAAATAGAAACCTAACAGTTACATTGCACTAAAATAGTCATTTCATAAAGTTAGTCCTGAACAATCAAGACCTCCTGCATTCATAGGAATATTCTCAAAGGACTGTAATTACCTGAAGAATATTATGTGCTTATCAAAGGTAAATGCATTTTTTATTATTTTTGCATAATTGTAGAAAAAGGTCCTCCAGGGAAAAAAATGTAACAGTTAACCAGAATAAAAAAAAATATAGTGGCTAGTTTTGGAACTGTAAAAAAAAAGTGACCACAAAACACAGTACATATAAAACATAGAACACTATAGCACTGTATTGGCCCTTCAGTCCACAACTTTGTGCCAATTTTTAACCTACTCTAAGATCAATCTAATCCTTCCATCCCACAGAGCCCTCCATTTTTCTATCATCCACATGCCACTCTAAGTGCTTCTTAAATGTCCTAATATATCTGCCTTTACAAGCACACCTAGCAGTGTATTCTATGCATCCACCAGTTTCTCTACAAAAGATCTACCTCTGACATCTCCCCTATTCTCCAATCACCTTTTGTCCTCTCATATTAGCCACTTTTGCCCTGGGAAAGAAATTATCTGGCTGTCCACTCAATCTATGCCTCTTATCGTTATATACATTTCTAAAATGTCACCTCCAATCCTCCTTTGTTTCAAAGAGATTAGCCCCTGTTCATTCAACCTATCCTCATAAGCCATCTCTCTATTCCAGGTAGCATCCAGGTAAGTTTCCTCTGCACACTCTCCGAGGGTTCCACATCCTTCCAATAATGAGGTGACCAAAGCTGAACCCTATAGTCGAGTGTGGTCTAACCAGAGTTTTACAGAGTACGACATTACCTCACAGTTCCGGGTCTCTGACTAATGGAGGGCAACACTACATAGGCATTCCTACCCACCTATCAACTTGCACTGCAACATTGAGCGATCTATAATTGCGGACCCTAATATCCTCTGTTCCTCAACACTGCTAAGAATCCTACCATTAACCCTGGACTCTGCCTTCAAGTTTGACCTTCCAAAGTGTATCACTTCATGTTTTTCTGGACTGAACTCCATCTGTACTCAGACTAGCTCTACATCCTATCAATGCCCTTTTGTAACGTATGACAACCTTCTACACTATCCATAAACCAGAAACTGCAAGTTTATTAACCCACTTCCTCAGCCAGATCATTTATATAAATCACACAGAGCAGGAGTCCCAGAACAGACCTTTGAGGAACACCAATAGTCACAACCTTTAAGCAGAATATGTTCTAATGATGAACACCCCCTGCCTTCTGTGGCAAAACATTGCTGAATCCACACAGCCAGTTTCCTTGATCCAATGCCTCCTGACTTTCTGAATGAGCCTACCACGGGAAGTATTGATGCACAGAGGGACCTCAGGGTGCAAGTTCATAGCAAGGACCTGGACCCAGTGCAATTTGCCTATTGCCTCAATAGGCTATCAAAAGGTTAGCCTGACCTCAGTGGTTGGGAAGATGTTGGAGTCAATTGTTAAGGATGAGGTGATGGAGTACTTGGTGACACAGGACAAGATAGCACAAAGTCAGTATGGTTTCCTGCAGGGAAAATCCTGCCTGACGAACCTGCTGGAATTCTTTGAGGAGATTACAAGTAGAATAGATAAAGGGGATTCAGTGGATATATATTTGGACTTTCAGAAGGCCTTTGACAAAGCACCACACAGGAGGCCGCTTACCAAGTTAAAAGCAAAAGGTATTACAGGAAAGTTACTAACATGGTTAGAGCATTGGTTGACTGGTAAGAGGCAGTGAGTGGGAATAAAAGGATTCTTTTCTGGTTGGCTGCCAGGGTCTAGTGGTGTTCCACAGGGGTCGGTGTTGGGACCGCTTCTTTTTATGCTGCATATAAATAACTTAGATGATGGAATAGATGGCTTTGTTGCCAAGTTTGGAGATGATACAAAGATTGGTGGAGAGCAGGTAGTGTTGAGGAAACAGGTAGGATGCAGAAGGACTTAGACAGATTACAAGGATGGGCAATAAAGTGGCAAATGGAACACAATGGTGCAAAATGTCTGGTCATGCACTTTAGTAGTAGAAATAAATGTGTGGACTATTTTTTAAACAGGGAGAAAAAACAGGAATCAAAGATGCGGAGGGACTTGGGAGTCCTTGTACAGAACACCCTGAAGGTTAACTTGCAGGGCGAGTCGGTGGTGAGGAAGGCAAATGCCACGTTAGCACTCTTTTCAAGAGGTCTAGAATACAAAAGCAGGGATGTGATGCTGAGGTTTTATAAGGCACAGGTGACGTCTCACCTTGAGTATTGTGAATAGTTTTAGACCCCTCATCTTAGAAAAGATGTGCTGGCATTGGAGAGGATCCAGAGGAGGTTCACAAGGATGATTCCAGGAATGAAAGGTTTATCATACAAGGAACATTTGATGGCTCTGGGTCTGTACTCGCTGGAATTCAGAGGGATGAGGCAGCATCTCATTGAAACTTTTTGGATGTTGAAAGACCTAGATAGAGTAGATTGAAAAGGTGGGAGAGTCTAGGACAAGAGGGCATAGCCTCAGGATAGGGAGGCACCCTTTCAAAGCAGAGATGCAGAGAAATTTCTTTAGCCAAAGGGTGGTGAATTTGTGGAATTCGTTGCCACATGCAGCTGTGGAGGCCAGATCATTGAGTGTTTTTAAGACAGAGGATGATAGGTTCATGATTGGACGTAGACAACAGACAATAGGTGCAGGAGTAGGCCATGAATGACATCAAAGGTTAAAGGGAGAAGTCCAGGAACTGGGGCTGAGCAGGAGATTAAAAAAAGGATCAGCCAGATGGCCTAATTATCCATCCTATGTCTTATGATCTTATGGTCTAGGTCAACTGCAGATACAATATCAGTGGCTCCTCACATGGCCTTAGACCACCTGCACAATACAAACACTTGTGACAGAATGTGTTCATCGACTATAGCTCAGCATTTAACACCATCATTCCCACAATCCTGATTGAGAAGTTACAGAACCTGGGCCTCTGTACCTCCCTCTGCAATTGGATCCTCAACTTCCTAACCAGAAGACTGCAATCTGTGCAGGTTGTTGATAATATCTCTTCCTCACTGATGATCAACACTGGTGCACCTCAAGAGTGTGTGCTTAGTCCACTGTTCTACTCTCTATATACCCATGACTGTGTGGCTAGGCATAGCTCAAAAGCCATCTATAAATTTGCTGATGATACAACCATTGTTGGTAGAATCTCAGATGAGAAGGTGAACAGGAGTGAGATATGCCAACTAGTGGAGTGGTGTCATAGCGACAACCTTGTACTCAACATCAGTAATACGAAAGAGTTGATTGTGGACTTCAGGAAGGGTAAGATGAAGGAACACATACGATAGTGGGATCAGAAGTGGAGAGAGTGAGCAGTTTCAAGTTCCTAGGTCTCAAGATCTCTGAGGATCTAACCTGGTCCCAACATATCGATGTAGTTATAAAGAAGGCAAGACGGCAGCTATACTTCTTTAGAAATTTGAAGAGATTTGGTATGTGAACAAAACCGCTCAAAAACTTCTATAGATGCACCGTGGAGAGAATTCTGACAGGCTGCATCACTGTCTGGTATCACTGCACAGAACCGAAAGAAGCTGCAGAGGGTGATAAATTTAGTCGGCTCCATCTTGGGTACTATCCTACAAAGTACCCAGGACATCTTCAAGGAGTGGTGTCTCAGAAAGGTAGCGTCCATTACTAAGGACCCCCAGCACCCAGGGCATGCCCTTTTCTCACTGTTACCATCAGGTAGGAGGTACAGAAGCCTGAAGGCACATAGTCAGCGATTCAGGAACAGCTTCTTCCCCTCTCCCATCCGATTCCTAAATGGACACTGAACCCGTGAACACTACCTCACTTCTTAAATATATATTGTTTCTGTTTTTGCACGATTTTTTATGTATTTAATATACATATACAGTAACTTATTTATTTATTTATTTATTTATTTTTCTTCTTCTGTACTTGGAGTATTGTGTGCAGTTTGGGGCTCCTTATTTCAGAAAGGATATACTGACATTGAAGAGGGTTCAGAGAAGATTCACGAGAATGATTCCAGGAATGAAAGGGTATATGAGGAATATGAGGAACATCTGGCAGCTCTTGGGCTGTATTCCCTGGAGTTCAGGAGAATGAGAGGGAATCTCATTGAAATATTCCAAATGTTAGTAGGTCTGAACAGATTAGATGTGGCAAAGTTACTTCCCATGGTAGGGGATTTTAGGACAAAGGGCATGCCTTGAGGATTCGAGGACGTTCTTTTAGAACTGAGATGCGGAGAAATTATTTTAGTCAGAGGGTGGTAAATCTGTGGAATTTGTTGCCACGAGCAGCTGTAGAGGTTAAGTCATCGGGTGCATTTAAGGTAGAGATAGACAGGTTCTTGATTATCCAGGGCATCAAAGGGTATGGGGTGAAAGCAGGGGAGTAGGGATGACTGGAAGAATTGGATCAGCCCATGATTGAATGGCAGAGCAGACTCGATGGGTTGAATGGCTTACTTCTACTCCTATATATTATAGTCTTATGGCCTTATATTATGTATTGCATTAAACTGCTGCTGCTAAGTTACCAAATTTCACGACATATGCCAGTGATAATAAACCTGATTCTGATTCTCACTAGGAATGATTGTCACAGTTGGTTGGGGTGTGGAAACCTAATAAAGTATTGGTTAATCCACACTTGGAATATTATGTGAAGTTGTGGTAAAAGAAGAAAGTCTACAGAAGCTTTTGTCCAGGATGTTGATTAGAATGGAGGGCTTAAATCACAAGAAGAGATTGGAAGAGCTGTGATTGCTCTCACTGGAGTGCAGGGGCTGAGAGATGACTTTACAGAACCTTATAAAGTTATGAGGGAAATAGATAAAGTATATAGTCACAGTCTTTTTTCCAAAGTCAGGTCATATAGATTTAAAGTGAGAAAGGAAATATTTGAAGGAGATCTGAGAGACAAGTTATTCTTCTATGATAAATCATCAGAGGAGGTGGTTAAAGTGGGTAGGAAAAGAATAAAGGAATATGGGGCAAATACAAGAACACAGGATTGGGATAGACAGGTATCTCAGTCAGCTGAAGGCCTTATTATCATGCTGTACGTCCCTGTGACGCTAAGATACATTCAGTTATTTCTGTGCTGACAGCTTCATTTCTTTTACAGCACCTGCTTTCACCAAGTATCAGTTCTGTGGGATTTTCAGTTGCCAGTAGCTGTGATGTCATCAAGCCAGTTCAGTAGCATTCCCACTGAAGCATTCTCATAGACAGCATATCAGGAAGCATTTTAATTTTCTTTTTAAATGTTAAATGGAATGGTAAATAAATAGAACTATCAAATAAACAATTTAAAAGAATTAACTTTAAAATTCCTATTGTTTTGAAATATTTTCAGAAACAGAATCAGATTTATTAATACTGACATACGATGTTCAAGTTGTTTTGTGGCAGCAGTACAATGCAAAGACATAATAATACAAACGTATATAAATTACAAAAATGAATGAATAACGTGGCAGAAAAGAATACCGTACATGGACCATTTAGAAATCCGATGGCAAAGTGGAAGAAGCTGTTCCTAAATCATTGACTATGGGTCTTCAGACTCCTTTACTTCCTATCTGATAGTAGTAAGCAGAAGAGGACATGTCCAAGATGGTGAGAGTCCTTAATGATGGATGCTGCCTTCTTCAGGCACCAACTCTTGAAATTGTCCTTGATTGTCGGGAGATTTACAACTGTGATGGACCTGTCTATGACCCTCTGCAGCCTCTTGTGATCTCATATATTGGAGGCTCCATACCAGGCTGTGGTGCAACCAATCAGAATGGTCTCCACTATCCACCTACAGGACCTTGTAAGAATGTGCATAGATTTTGTTTCAGGAGATTGCAGTCCACATACATACACAGTTTTTAGGCTTTGCCACCGGGCTTTTGAATAAAAGGGGATAACTACACTCACTTGCCTCATTATTGAAATGTTCCCACAACCAATGATCTCACTTTAAGGACTCCTTATCTTATTATCTCAGGTTCTTGCTATTTATTTAAATTTTACTTTGAACAGTTTGTTGCCTTCTGCACTCTGGTTGATCTTTCATTGATCCTGTTCTGGTTACTATTCTATAGATTTGTTGAGTATGCCCACAGGAAAATGAATCTCAGGGCTGTATATGCTGACACACACACACACAAACACACACACACACACACACATATATATATATATATATATATATATATACACTATGATAATAAATTTACAAAGAAATTTGAACTTTGATGTACCCAAAGATGCTTGACATAATTCACAATGGGATTAGTTCAACAAAAAACCTTAAATTTATTTCAACTGGGATAATTTCAGCAGGATTGAATTGAAAAATGGCATATTACAGAGTCTGTGAAGATGCTGTGGATTAATGGTAACAGAGGGAGAAGCAACTTAAAATTGTGCGGTCAGGTCGAGAACTTTTGAGAAAAGCACTGTGCTTCTCCTCAGGCAAAGACTGTCAATTCTACGAGCAGGAAGCCATACAAATGGTTGTTTAGTTTGCCATACAGCATTGATTGTTGGGTAAAGTTCAGTTGACAGCAATCTCATTTCTGGTTTAGAAGGCTATTGTTTCAAATCACAGTCCAAAGTTTTCCAACTTTTGGGCAAGACATTAAAGAATCATCTTGCACTCCAAAGATACAATGACCCAGAATTTTCAGCTGAATTCTGGGTATCTGACTTATTGTGTGTGTGTGTGTGTGTGTGTGTGTGTGTGTGTGTGTGTGCATATGCAAATATGCAGAAGCCATATTATCTATTTGGATTTCTCGTTGAGGATCATTCTTAGCTATTATGTGGTCCAGATCCAATGGTCAAGCAACTGGTGAAGTGGCCTAGAAATTCATTTCAGAAATTGGAATAGAGATTTGTTCATCTTCATCAGTGTTGGTGGATCTGCAAAACAGCATCTGAGGGGTTATTCAGTTTTACTGGACCCCTTTCCTGATTACTGATGTGCCGCATCAGTGGATAACAAATGGAGGGAGGGGAGGATCACTGTGTTTGTTTTGGCAACTCTATTTTTGTTGGGTCACATTGAAAAGCATCACGTTATTGCACATGATCTTAAATCTTGGTTTTCAGGGCCTCCCTCATCCATTCATTTGAGGTAGAGCTGTAGATACCAAGAAAGATCACGATGATCCTGTTGGTGAACTTTTCCTTCCTGTTACTGCTGCTCTTCAGGATCTGCCTCATGACCCTTGTTGCTCTTCCACTGTTAGTACCTACTGTCTTCTACCTGCAAAGTTGTGCAGCTACAGCAGACAATAATGGAGTCACCATATCTAATTATATATACCATAGGCAGACAAAGGGATCTGCTTTTTCAAAGATCAAGTGGCACTTTGCACTACAACTGTGTGGCTCTCACTGTATCTGTGCTCAGTTCCCATGGCAGAGAGTGCATTGTATGAGGAGCTGTGGAAGTACAGGGTAGACCTTGTGGGCCCATCTCACTTGGTAATGCTGGCCGTCATAATTGACAAGCAATCTACATTCCTTGAGGATGTAGGTGCTTTGCGTGATTATCAGGAACATGGCATTAACAGTGAGGCAATTCTTCTTCCGATCCACAACCACGTAAACTTTGAAGGAGTGGAAAATTTTCCAGTCCACGAAAAAGTCCAGGTAATTATCGGAAGCACTTAAGGGTGCATGAGAATAGTCAATGTCTGCTCTCACTCGCAGGAAGCCAGCCATGCCAGGTAATCTCTGTGCTTGAGATGCCATCTGCTTCTTACTGCAAGTAAAGTTGATAGAACTACTTTTCAATGAACACAGTGCCAGGTTGACACCTCTCTTGCAGCCAATGGAAAACAAATTAAGAGATATAGTGAAGATCTGCAGCACCCACTTGCAAAGGTCTTGTGGCAGCAAGTTGAGAGTCAATGAGACCTCGATCAAGTCAAAGCAGGAAAGCATTTCCAAAATTCTTCCTGAAGCATCTTGCATCTCTCTGTGTGGCAACCTTGAAAATCACGGTTCATTGGAAAGGCCCAGGTAAATGTTGCCTTACAGCGTAATTAGGGTGGATGTGGAGAGAATGTTTCCTATGGTGGGGGTATCCAGAACTAGAGGGCACAGCCTCAAAATTGAAGGGTGACCTTTTAGAACAGAGGTAAGGAGGATTTTTTTTTTAGCCAAAGAGTGGAAAATCTGTGGAATGCTCTGCCACAAACCGCAGTGGAGGTCAAGTCCATGTGTATATTTAAGTCAGAAGTTGATTATTTCCTGATCTGTCAGGGCATCAAAGGATATAATGAGAAGGCAGAGTCACGAGGTTGAGTGGGATTTGGGATCAGCCATGACGGAATGGTGGAGCAGACTTGCAGACTTGAGGGGCTGAATGGCCTAATTCTGCTCCTATTTCTTATGGTCTTATGGACCCATAAGTGATGGTTATATCTTTGCCTCCTTCATCAGGGTAGCTGACCCATTCTGAGTGGCCACTCACTTATGGGGTGCTGTAGTGCTGTCATCACCAAGGATCCCTCCAAATTAGCATTCAGCAGCAGATTGCAGGTGAAAACAATTCATGGTCGTTTTGGCACACTCTGTAGACTTGGAATTAGTGGCTTTTAATGAGTTATAGAATCACGGAGACATAGAATTAGACAGCATGATTGCCGACTATAATTCATACCTAAGCTTATCCTATTTGGTTGCATTGGCCCATACACTTCTAAACCTTTGTCATCCATGTACCTGTCCAAGCTCCTTTTATATTTTGTTCATGTACATACCTCAACCACTTCCTCTGTCAGCTCATTCCATATACAGTACTAACAATTCTCTGGGTAACAAGGTTGTCCCTCAGGTTACTATTTAACCTCTCCCCTCTTAGCTGAAGCCTCTGCTGTCTCGTTTTTGATTCCACAACCCTGGGGAAAAGACTGGGCACAGTCACTCTACCTCTACTCCTCATAGTTCTGAAGCGTTGCAGTCATGTCTACAGATGTGAGCTGAGAACCCTTTCATCCGGCAAAAGTGGGAACAAAGTGGCACATTGTGCTCCTATTTCTATTGAGAATGAGTCACAGTGATGGAAAATTAGAGCTTAAAGATGCAAAATGGATTGGTAAGGGAGAAAATAGGTGTGATATGAATTGTAATGTGCACTCAATGCCAGAAAAATGTCACAAGATCAACATGAATTACACATTAAAATGGACACTATAATGTATGTCCAATATTTATGTTCTAATATTGATGAGGAATCTCACTCAGATTTATGTAATAATACTTGCTACACTGGGCATGGTAATTGAAAAGTTTCTTTGTTGTATAAGATTTCATCAACATCAGTGTTTTGAACTGCCACAGGATATATGACCAACTTGAACAGTTTACTTAATAACAGTAGTTTAAGTAAGTTATAAATGTGAATGAGTGACTGCTTTTAATACTTAGAAAAGGTGCCTTGGGTATTATGTCCACTGTACTTCCTTAAGTGAAAGGCTAATTGTCATTTTCCATTTAGAGCTGGAGATTCTGTATTGAATGATAACCTTAGATGATTGATTGCAAGCAATAGCTTCCTGGCACATACTGTGCAGCTATTGTTACCAGATGGGCAGGTTATGTTAATTGACTGTGTATGATGACTGGACTGGTTTTTAACTCGAAACTCAATGTTTCTCAAGCATGTATCATTTACTGGTCTCAGGTGTACAAGCTCCAGTATTATTCCTCTGCATTCCCATCAATCATACAGCAGCTGTAGCAAAGGACTATAAATACATGCTCTAAGGACTAACAATCAGTCAGTCTCTATCTCAGTCTTCCTTTGGAGTCACTCAAAAGTAACTGTCATTATTTCATTGCCTGCATCAAAAGAGAATTTCAATCACCCAATTTTTAATTAATGACTTATTAAAGTGAAAGCAGAGTACTGCATTGGTAAGCAGACTGTAATCCAAAGACAGTGTTGTGCATTCAGAGGATGATCTATATTAAGCAGGTAGAAAGCAAGTGGAATATAAATACTCTTATTTGCACAGAATCTCTACCTTTCCACATTTGCAAGGGATCAAGTGAAAATATCACCTGCAAAAGGTCTCCTAGTCAGCTCCACTGTTTGGATGCGACTTTGATGAGCTCCCAAGTGTTAATTACACCAGGTCATTTAACACATAACACAATACATTCTGCTAGCAATGAAATAATAATCAACAAACTCTACTAATCAGGCTGGATATTTTCATTTACTGATAATCACCTTGCAAAATTTTAATTATCAGGCAAGTATCTACTGCCTCTTGTTTGCCTATATTTGTCTGAATTTCTAATTTATCAATACATAGGGTTTGACTTTTCTAGGGTTCGATTTTTGGTTCAGTTTAAACTGTTTTCATTTTGCTTTTTATGAGTGCTTACAAAATGGGTATATTGGTCAATTTAAGAAACAGTCAAAAGATGCATCCACTTTTGGTTTCAAAATGCTGAAACAAATTTGAAAGGCTAATAATAAAGCTTGCACGTTCGAAGTAACATTAAATTTAAATTCACCACCAACTCACATCAAAAGGCACATCCCTGTCATAGTTGTACATTTTGAAATTCACTTGCAGCTTTCTTGAAACCAACTGAATGAGAATTTATGCTCAACGTGATTAACATTCATTGCCAGTTTTAGTAGTGAGAAATGATCTTGCTCAAAGAGGTCTCTGGAAATGCTTATTGGGGGGGGGGGGGGATTCACAGATTAAAAGTTAGAGTTTCAAGACAATGGCAACCATATTAAGATGAGTGCAAGGGCTGCTGTGTTGAGCAAAGAAGCCCACTATGTGGGATCAGAATGAGGTGATGATGCAGGAGCAGATTTTGGTGTAAGTTACTAAAGGCCATGCTGGGGCAAAATGGAAAAGTTTCCTTGTGAAATGCAATTGAACATGGGTCGGTCATCCTAAGAGATGATAAACATCATTCTGGAGGGATGGACTAAAATGTTTGCTCCAGCTTGAATAGCAGTTTTTGTTATGACTCAGAGCTCCAGCTTCCCAGTATTGCTGCAGACCTCAGGTGCTGTCTGTGAGTAGTAAGCACATTCTGCCTGGAACCAGATGGGCTTCCTTTGGGTACTCAGGTTTCCTCTCGCAGAGATGTGTCGGTAAGTGGAAAGAATCAGGGTGCAGGTGATGGGTAAGTGAGAGAGAATAGGTTACGGGAGGAATGGGATTGATGGCAATGGATCTGAGACATAGTAGGAAAATTGAGATGGTCCTGAAGAGAACTTAGGGAGCTAAGTAGAAAGCTGTAAAGCAATACCTCTAGGATAGCAATCTCTGGACTGCTGCCTGTGCCATGCACCACTGGGGGTAAGAATAGGATGATTTGGCTGGTGAATGCATGGCTGAGGACCTGATGCAGGGGACGTGGTCTCAGACTTCTGGATCATTAGGATCTCTTCTGGGGAAGGTATGACCTGCACAAAATGGAGGGTTACACCTGAACCAAAGGGGGACCAATATCCTTGTGGGCAGGTTTGCTAGAGTTGTTGCGGAGAGCTTAGTCTAAATTGGCAAGGTGATGGGAGCCGGTGTGAAAGGGTTGAGGATAGGGCTGTTGGTTTACAAGCAGGGGTAGTGTACAATGAGACTATCAGGAAGGACAGGCAGATGATTGGGCAAAATTGCAGTCACTGGGATGAGTTGCAGTGTAAAAGGGGGACAAAATTAGTAAGTGACAAATACAGGACTGAAGGTGTTATATTTGAATACATGCAATTTATAGAATAAGGTAGATGATCTTGTAGTACAGTTAGAGATTGGCTAGCATGATGTTGTGGGCACCACTGGGTTGTGGCTGAAAGAAGATTATAGTTGGGAGTTTAATATCCAATGATACACATTGTATCAAATGAACAGGCAGAGGTGATCTAGGATTGGAAGCTGTAGAATCTCATGCATAAAGGGTAGAGCCTCAGAATAGAGGGACATCCATTTACAGCAGAGATGAAGAGGATCTTCTTCAGTCAGGGGTGATGAATCTGTGGAATTTGTTACCACAGTGGCTGTGGAAGCCACGACATTGGGTGTATTTAAGGCGGAGGTTGATATGTTTTTGATTAGTCAGGGCATGAAAGATTACAGGGAGAAGTGGGGGTGGGAACTGAACTGATGTGTTGGAGAAAAGGGAGTTTGTTTCACAAATAGAGAAAGCTTGGAGACAGTACAAAAGGGAGGATAGGCAGGTGATAGAGAAGGTACACGCTCAGACTGATGGTTTGAGATGTGTTTATTTTAATGCGAGGAGTATTAAGAACAAAGTAGATGAGCTCAGAGCATGGATCAGCACTTGGAGCTATGATGTTGTGGCCAGTACAGAGACCTGGATGGTGCAGGGGCAGGAATGGCTACTTCAAGTGCCAGGCTTTAGATGTTTCAGAAAGGACAGGGAGGGAGGCAAAAGAGGTGGTGGCATGGCACTGTTGATCAGGGATAGTGTCACGGCTGCAGAAAAGGAGGAATTCATGGAGGGATTGTCTACGGAGTCTCTGTGGTTAAGAAGGCATATGGTGCATTGGACTTCATCAACCATGGGATTGAGTTTAAGAGCCGAGAGGTAATGTTGCAGCTATATAGGACCTTGGTCAGACCCCACTTGGAGTACGGTGCTTAGTTCTGGTCACCTCACTATAGGAAGGACGTGGAAACCATAGAAAGGGTGCAGAGGAGATTTACAAGGATGTTGCCTGGATTGGGGAGCATGCTTTATGAGAACAGGTTGAGCGAACTCGGCCTTTTCTCCTTGGAGTGATGGAGGATGTAAAGTGACTTGATAGAGCAGTTTTTAGGCCGTGTAAAAATTTCCTGCTCAGAGCAATGGTAAGTCTATGCAGATGCTTAAAAAAAATTAGAGGTCACATCGGTCTGTGCCTCTAAAACTCTAATGCAGTGTCTCTGTTAATTGTACTGCTGAACTTCTCTTTGTATGGAACTGTAAACATGTCTTTACCGAAGACATTCATGCATTCACCAGTGAAAACAGTGTCATTTTCATCTTGAGACAATTTAGTGTTAACAACTTTTCTCTTGCAGAGGTGATAATTGGCAGGTAATCCTTAATGTCAAACAAAATAATGCTCTTAACATATAACTATTTCACATTGTGTGATTCTCCTTCTGGTTTATAATCTGACAGTTCCATATTTTTGCTTCCATATTGGAACCCAATCTGACACTTCTTATTTGAGTACCCGTCATTTTCTTTGCAGAGACTAAGATTTTTTTTGTCATAAGAATATCCAAAGCCCTCATTTATAAATTGTGCACCATGCTGATTGGTGTGACAGTCCTTTCATTGCCTTTATTATTTTCCATTTATTGAATTGTGATCATTTCTGTCCAATAATATCATCCATCACACTTAAAAAACAATTCTTCTGCTGGTGTGCTGCAGCTTTTAGCCTAGGATAGTCTGAAATCTACTGGAAAATGATGGAAGAGATCAACTACATAAATGTTACACACAAATTTACTTTCTGTCATGTGGAGAAATGCTTCATTCCTATGAGCACCTTTTCCAGATGGCCCAGTTGAAAGCTCAAGTTCACTGTGCCATGGACAAGTCTGCTTTTACAACATTTATGTGTGTACCACAGACACACTGAGTTATGATGCAGTATCTCATCCCAAAACATTGACTATCCCCATTGCCTCCACAGTTGCTACCTCACTACTAAATTCCTCCAAGCTGTTGGTTGTTTACAGTGAGCTACTAAGTATATAAATGCTGGAATACCATGTAAATATTGATCCCCTTGTTTACTGAAGGGCGTTACTGCACTGGAAGCATTTTAGATAACGTTTACTAGATTATTACCTAGGATACATATATTGACTTAAGTGGAAAGGTTGAACAGTCTAGAACAGGCTATCCTTGTATAGGTGAATGTTTGGAAAGTGAGGAAACACTTTTTTTATTTAATCAATGTTCAAAATATGAGTGTTGCTGGTGAGATCAATATTTGTTGGCCCTCAAAGTGATTGTTTGTTGCTTTCTTAAATGACCGCAGTGCTTTCGGTGAAGTATTTCCTGCTATGCTGTTGGTGAGGGGCTACCAAGATTTAGACTCAGCAAAAATTTGAGACGGGCAATGTACCTCCAAGTCTACATGCTATTCAACTTTGGGAGGAAACTCTCAGTAGTGGTGTTAATCAACATTTTCTGATTGGAGGAGGTTGTAGGTTTGGAAGTTTTGTTGGAGTAGCTTAGCTGATCAGCTTCACTATATTCTTAAAATTGTACATACTGCAGCTATTGTGTATCAGGTATTGGAGACATTCGAAAATTGATGGGGCTCCAATCAAGGGGGGCAGTGGTGAGTGGTTGGTGTTTTGCTCATTTAGACCTCCGTAGTTGATGGAAAAGCTCTGCAAAGTTAGGAGAGGAGTCTTTCACCATAATATGCTCAATATATGGACTGGTATTGTAGCCTCTGTATTTATGTGACTGGTCCCGTTAAGCTTCTGGTCAATAGTGATGCCAGGCTGGGAGACAAATTCTTGAGAAGCAAGGAGTAAAAGGTTGCTGTGGTAATGTGAATCCAAGATTAAAATCACACCAGTTAAATAGCAATGTAGGTCAAAGAGCTGAGTATGTGTTCTTGTTCTTTCAGATAACATCCTTCTTATGTCAAATATAAGGAGGGTTGGTTCACAATTCTGTGACCCACAGAGGGAACATTCATTGAACTAGAGGGTATGATTTTCATAGCTTCACAACCATATCACATAATTTTAAGTGCATTTACGTACCCTGTTTAAACGACATTTAAGCATCTTTCCATTATTCCCCTCTCCTATCTAGGCTTGAATATTACTATCTCATAAACACTGAGCGTCAGGGTGAATTCAACACTATTCTTCATGCTGAAGAGTTTATTCTTGTTGTGAAATCTCTTGAATTTCACCCTGCATCAAAAGCTCTATATTCTTGAATCCTCAACAATGAGAAACAGATTCACCAAATTTACCCCACTCCAGTATTTCATAGATTTAAAATTAATTTACATGGTAAACTGTATTTTTCTATTGATGTCCATAGAAAAAAATGATTTTGTGGTCTTTCTATATATATATATATATATCACAGCTCCAGGAAAATAACACAAACTTTTCAATTCATATTTTGCCAGCTGTACCAAGACTGCCAACACCCATACATAGCAGAAAGCATACAATTTTCTCTTCACATAATGATGGATGGCACATACATCTAGGCTGTTGAACACAAATGCAGAAATGGACTTTATATCAATGTTTTTAGCTTTGTTCACTTTCAATATTCCTAAGATTTCCTTATTAATACCAGTTCATGATTTATACATAATGAATTTGTTAAATATTAGTACACTTTAGCTGCATATCTTTCAGACTAATTTCATGAAAAATATTCATGCTATCAATCATTTAGGAAGTACATGGCTGAATGCTTATGGCAATATAAAGTACTTTGATTTACAATATTGACATTAGTCCTGATTCTAGGTTTTTGTTAAAATGGGCATTCATGAGCTAATGCATAAGTCTTTAAAGCAGCTTTAAATGCATTGTAAATGATGAATTAATACAAAGTCTACTTGTGGCAAAAAAATTGTACGCTACCGAATGGAAGTCACAATACATAAAGGCACCCAATCAAACTTTTCAAAATATTTCATTTCTTCACTGTCTACTTTTTGCACTGACCACTCAACAAAGAGTAACATACTAAAATAATCATAACAACTCATGTAATAGGAACAGTTCTTCTGTCAATACCGTGAATGAATGGGTAGCTGACTCTCTAACCTGAAGACCTGGTTAAATCACAATGTTTCCAGTTGGCAGTAATGTGAACAGCATCTTCACATGGCTTTTTCTTCCCCTCTCACATTCTCATAATATCACCTGCAGTAGGACCTGGAACTGAGCCTTAAATTCCACGTCCTTTATCATCATGAATACATTTCCATCTGAAAAATATTACCAAACATATCCTTCTTCCTAATCCACTTCTGTTGAAACCTCTAACTGTGGTTTGCTGACTTAAAAATTCACCATGAACATTTCCTTTAATAATTAACCCTCATCATTCCCAACAACTACATCATATCTAACCCCACTCTCCACCCCCCCACACACACAAACCCCCCACACACGCAAAATAGTTGAACAATAGTTCAACTATTTGTCATATGCAATTTATCTCATTGCCACTGTATCCATTGCTCCTTATAATATGTTGCAAATCTTTTGAATATTACTGTATAATTCTGCTCCATGAATTCACTGAAACCCCACCTGTACTGTATCACTTCTAATGTTCTATACCTTCCAAAAGTGTTCAGCTTTGACAAACTGATCTTACTGGATACAAACCTTTTGCTTTTGATATACTCCTACATATTAAAAAAAATCTCAATGCATTTCTAAATTCTGTCTAATACCTTGTTCATCTTACTTTGGATTACAGTATAAATTGCAATCTACAGTTCTCACTTAGAAGCTTTGAACCTGTTTGATACATGCACTATGCTAGAGAGAAAAATCTATTCGGGATCATTTTTGACGTGCATTTCAAGCTCAAGTTGACGCTCAACACACTTTTACATTCATAGAAGATGACCTAACAGCAGTCAAACTATGACCTATTTGCTAGTCACCAGAATTCGGGCAAAGCAATCAAGAATGTCCTATGATATTGAACAACTACATCTTGAAAATCTCAAACACCAAATGGCTGCTACTAACCACCACTTCAAAAATGAAAATTTGTTCTGAGATTCACAAATTTGGTCTCAGAAAAATATTTTGACATATAAAAATTGTACTTTTTAAAAGCTTCCCTTTAAACTTTTACTTAATCTTGTGTTGTATTCCATATAAAGAACTACTTAAGGATTATATTTGCCTCAATTTATGCTTTTTGCTACTGGGGTGTACTGTGACTGGTAGCAATAGATAAGTCAAATTTTAAATATTCCCCATTTCACTCTAAGCTGTGCAAATAGATCACATAGAGTCATAGAACACCCCAGCACAGAAACAGGCCTTTGGCCCATCTAGTCCATGCCAGCCTGTCATTTTGCCTAGTCCCATCTGTCTACACCCAGATAACAGTCCTCCACATCGCTCACATCCACGTACATTTCCAATCTTCTCTTATGTGTTATAATTAAACTTGCATCTACTACTTCCACTGGCAGCTCATTCCACACTCACAATGCCATCTGAGTGAAGACGTTTCCCCTCAGAGCCTCCTTAAATATTTCACCTTTCACCATAAACCTATGAGCTCCAGTTCTAGCTTCAGCCAACCTGAGGAGAAAATGCCCACTTGCATTTACCCTAAGTTCCTCATAATTTTGTACACCTCCTTAAGACCTCCCCTCATTTTCCTGCACTCTTGGGAATAAAGACCTAACCATTTCAACCTTTCCTTATAACTCAGGTCCTCAAGTCCCAGCAACATCCTTGTAAATCTTCTCTGCACTATTTCAAGCTTATTGGTATCTTTCTTGTAGGTAAATGAACAGAACTGTACACAATACTTCAAAATTGGCCTCATCAACATCTTAGACAACTTAAACATAACATCCCAACATGTGCCAAAAGCTCTCTTTATGCCCATACCTAACTGTGATGCCGCTTTCAAGGAATTCTGGATCTGTATTACCACATCCCTTTGTTCTACTGTATACCTAATTTCTCTACCATTCGCTGTGCAAGTCTTACCCTGGTTTGTCCTCTCAAAGTGAAAGCTCACACTAGTCTGCATTAAATTCCATCTGCCAATTTGTATGCTATTTTTTCAACAGGTCCAAATCCCACTGCAAGCTTTGATAGTCCTCCTAGCTATCCCTTATGCCCCAGTCTTGGTATCATCCACAAATTGGCTGATCCATTTAAGCACATTATCATCTAAATCATTAATATACTATAGATGACAAGCAACAATGGACCCAGCACCGATCTCTGTGGCACATCACTTGTCACAGGTTATTATACAATTGATATTACATTGATATACCATATTGATGTCCTAAAAGTTTAACGTAAGCAGAAGTATCATAAATGTAATCCACTGTATTATAGATGTTCAGGTCAATTAGTTTAAACTGTGAATATGAAATACAGCTTTCATCTAGTGAGAAGATATTTTTGCCAATCTGTCTATTATTACATACTAAACCAGAACTCATTGATCATATATGTTCCACAGATAAATTCATTGGTGCTCAGCATTATTCATATTCACTGTGTGATTTTGCTCTTTTCTCCTCTCATTAAAATTCCTTGCAATTATGCATGCAGGAATAATGATAGCTCAAGGATGCTCTCAGCTGCTATTGACATCTTCTTAGCATTTATCTACAATGATATGAGCTGCCTGCCTTTTGAAAATCTGCACTGCAGGGCATGATGATTGACACCCAGCAAAAACTCAAAATATTCCTCGCCTTAATATAGTCATTGTTATATGACAAATATAGTTGTTGGGGTGAGTGGGAGGAGAGGAGAAGGAAAGGAAGAGAGAACTAGATCAAGTGATGTAGCAATGGCCAGTAGCTGGATATGATTGAGTTGTGCTGAATGCTACATTGTAACAATTTACAAAAGCACCTACAGTAATTCCTCCAGAATTATGTCCTTCATCATCTCAAAGGAGAAAAGCTTCACATGCATTGATAAACGATCAATCTACCCAAGTTCCCCTTCAAACCATAGAAAATCCTGCCTTGGAAATATATATTGCTGCTCGCTTGTTGTCACTGTTTTAAACCCTGTACCTTTCTCCCAGCTGCCCTGTGGGAGTATGTTTACTACCTGGATGGCAATGGTTTACTACTGCTTCCTTTGATGCAGATTCAGGTTTATTTATTACACGTACATTGAAACATACGTTGTAATGCATTGTTAACAAATACACCCAAGGATGTGCTGAGGCAGCTCACATAAGACCATAAGATTTAGGAGCAGAAGTAGGCTATTCAGCCCATCCAGTCTGTTCTGCCATTCAATCATGGGCTGATCCAATTCTTCCAGCCATCCCAACTCCCCTGCCTTCTCCCCATACCCTTTGATGCCCTGGCTAATGAAGAATCTATCTATCTCTGCCTTAAATGCACCCAATGACTTGGCCTCCACATCTGCTCATGGCAAAAAATTCCACAGATTTACCACCCTCTGACTAAAGTAATTTCTCCGCATCTCAGTTCTAAATGGACGTACTTCAATCCCGAAGTCGTGCCCTCTTGTCCTAGACTCCCCTACCATGGGAAATAACTTTGCCATATCTAATCTGTTCAGGCCTTTTAATGTTCATAATGTTTCTATGAGATCCCCTCTCATTCTCCTGAACTCCAGGGATACAGCCCAAGAGCTGCCAGACATTACTCCTACGGTAACATGTATCAACACATTCTGGTGCCAATATAGCATAAACAATTTTTTAAAATTAGCTTTATTTTTCACATGTACATTAAAGCATACAGTGAAATGTGTTGTTTGAGTCAAATCAGAGAAGGTTATGCTGGCAGCCTGCAAGTGTTGTCACTCTTCTGGCACCAATACAGCATGCCCAAAACTCACTAGCTCTAATCATACATCCTTAGAATGTGGGAGGAAATCAGAGCATGCAGAGGAAACCCACACAGTCACAGGGAGACACACAAACTCCTTACAAAGAGCGGTAGGAATTCAATCCCGATCTTTCAGCTGGCATACAGAAATATTGTGTTAACTGCTATGCTACCATACTACCTTCAACACCCACAATATTCCTTGGCCTCGAACTCTCCAACTCACAAACATCAGGCTTCCAACCTCCAGTCTCCAGCCTAGACTCATATATTTGACCTTTGGACTTCCAGCTCTGGATTTGCCACTTCAGTCTTCCAATAATCCAATTAGAGCTGGGCAATAGAAGTTAATCTGACTAAAGATGCTTAAGTCTCCCAACCAAGTTGAACACAAATAGGAGTATACTTTCAAACCACTTGAAATTACTTTGTCTTTCAGTAAGATCACTACTAATCAGCTCCGTGTCACTTTTCTGCACTAACTTCATGCCCCTTGACTCTCCTGCATGGGGAAAAAGGGCATATATTATTACTTTTACTTGCAGCTCTACTTCACTTAGCAATGCACCTCAATCTTTGCAGTAAACTCACTTCGAGACATACATGGAAGAGTCGGAAGGGGTGTGAAAAAACATGAAACCTCTAGTGCTAAAATATATTTCTTCTTATACCTTTGTATCTGGTGTTTTCCATTATTTTTTTCAGGTAGATCATATTATTTTCAAATGCGGAAATATGCATCAACAAATTTCAGTGCCATTTTAAAGTATCTGTTAATAAGTACATTATTAGGTTAATTGTGCAATCTAGAGTCATGATTGAGGCAGAAAAAAAATCAAGTCCAAAAAAAAGACAAACAGCTGGAAAAACTCCATGTGTCAGGTCAACCATTGCTTTGCCTCTATGGTGCTCGATGCTGCCAGACCTATTGAGTTAATTCGGCAGCTTTTTTAAAATTCCAATTTCCAACACTGGCAGTTTCTTGTGTCTCCAAGAATCCCAGTTTGCCTAATATAGCTATAGTCATCAGACTTCTTGCTCTTTGTATCACTGTATCATTTCTAAATGCATGCATTTCTAAATGACAATAATCTTGGATACTAATTTTAATTTGCAGTTAATAACAGTGGTATATCTCTGCACAGTGATTTGTACAAAACTCATGAAATCCTTTCAATCCTTTTGTTACCTGCACAAATCTAGCCACTCATATTTTTACATTTACTTCCCTTTCCAACTCCCCAAATGGACACTAGAGGGAAGGAAAGGCATCGTCTAGTTCAGGAGGTGAGAGCAGTAGAGGAGGAGATGAGAGCCTGCAAGGCGGTGGGAATGAAGCAACAAGGAGCTTGGACAAGATGGGAGAATGCGGTTGAGAGGAAAGTGACCTGGGCTGATCTTTGGAAAGCTGAACAACACCCCATCCAATTTCTCATCCAGGCAGTGTACGATGTGCTTCCAAGCCCATCAAACCTGCACACATGGGGCAAGGCAGAGTCATCTGCGTGCCCACTGTGCTCCAAGCGAGGAACTCTGGAGCACATCCTCAGCGGCCGTGCAAGGGCACTTGGTGAGGGGCGGTACAGGTGGAGGCATGATGAGGTCCTGAAGACCATCGCTGAAGCCATCAGCGCAGGAGTTGAGTGGGCGAAGCGGTCCCAACCCTCCAAGCAGACCATTGCCTTTGTCAGAGCTGGGGAGCAGCCATTACCTGCCAAAAGAACATCTGCAGGCATTCGGACCTCTGCAAGGGACTGGCAGCTGTTGGTGGACCTCGAAGGGCGGCCGAAGTTCCCCAACCATATCGCAGCCACCACCCTGCGACCTGACATTGTCCTAGTGCCTGAGTCGACTAAGCAAGTGGTGCTGCTGGAGCTGACAGTCCCATGGGAAGATAGCTTGGAAGAGGCCTTTGAAAGGAAGCTCTCCAAGTACGCAGGACTGGTCAGCAACTGTCAGCAGGCTGGATGGAGAGTGATATATCTCCCAGTGGAGGTTGGTTGTAGGGGATTCGTAGCCCGTTCTTTAGTTAGAGCATTCAGTATTTTGGGCATCGAGGGAGAGAGGAAGAGGAGAGCCATCTGCAGTACCACCGATGCCACAGAGAGGGCCTCAAGATGGCTGTGGCTCAAAAGAGGGGAGCCATGGAGTCATAAGTAGCTAGCCATCTGGACACAAGCTGGGGTCTGATCAGCCCCGGCTGGGTCACAAGGGGGAGGTTGTATGATGTTGAAAGACCCGAAACACCCGATGATTCCAGGAACATCACTGAAAATGTGTCCAGAAGCATCAATAGATGTATGTACACAGCTAACAGTACATGACAATCATTTGGTCTCATGTTTCATGCTCTAAATTCTAGCCTTCCTCTTTACTATTAATCACATGCATGTTTTGAACATGAATCCAATGCCAGGATCTGGTGACTCGTAAAGCCAATTTGTACAAGTCCATAACATTCCTCTTACAAGCAGTAATATGTAATTTGAATGGCAGACACATCCTAATATTATAAACATTCAGGTATCATAAGAAAGAAAGCATTAAAAGTCTTTTCAAAGCAATTCTGCCTTCATAGATTCCACTGTATATATTTGCCCCTCAGTGCTCTTCTGATGTTTGGAGAATTTTGAACCTGTCTATTATGTACTCCTTTCACACCATGATTCCCATTTTCTACCTTTAGCTCGACTGAAAAGAACATTTTTTTGTGATATTTTCACACATCATCCCTCTTCAAAGCTGAAATTGTGTTTTTTTTAAACCAAAAATTATTACATTCTTTTATATAATACCCTCTCTATCTCCTCTGAAAACCAGGCACCAGAAACCCTTTTAAAAGTTGCGTTTTAATAAAGGCTTTCATGACATATTTCCACACATTGGTTTCTGCCTTTGACTTAGCTTCCTGGATTTCACAAGTTGAAGTACTTATCCACATGTATTTCCATACTTTTTTCTTCCCTTTTTTCTCTGGCCTTTTTTTCCTATGCTTTCAAGATTCATTTACTATATTCTGGCATGCTGAATTTCCTTGACTACTTTCTGATTTTATGCAGGAATGAATCAGGATTCTCAACATTTTTGGTACCTGCTGCTCAATAATGCACTCCGTTCTGCAGAAAAATACATTGTTTGCCTTAGCAACACATGGCCGGTAGTCTCAAAATAAATATTATATAAACCACAGCCTTGAGATTTAAAGTGTAATTCATAAACAATGTGTTATATGTAACAGGTTGGTTGGATTTAGCTTGGAAAATATAGCTTGGCCCTTCTGGTCCCTTGAGCTGCACCACCCGTCAGCCTTCAACTTAACGCTAGCCCAATCACAAAACAATTTACAATCACCAATTAACCGACTAATGGATTGTGGGAGAAGACTGGAGCACCCAGTGAAAACCCGCACACTCCACAGGGAAGACATTTGACTCCTAGAAGACAGATGTTGGAATTGAAATCCGAACACCGACGCCCAAGATGTAATAGCATTGCATTGAACGCTACACTACCATGGTGATCCAATCTTGGTAAGGCAACGGCCAGTATTTAAAGGCAAGTTGCAAAGAAAAATCCAACTAGGCACAGACACTCAACCGAAAATGTTAAGATCCCTCTGATGCTGACAGGAGAAATTCAAAACTGTACAAAATCGAAGAGATTTATAAAGTTGCCAGAAGTAGCATTATGCCTGAGGATTGGGAATATTTTAAAATTCAGCAAATGAGGACCAGAAAAACGGATGAAGAAAGCCAAGAGAGATATGAGAATAAACTGCTGTGAAACATAAAATTAACTTAGATCTTCCATGTAAAAAGATACAAAAGGTTAGTCAGGGAATTGTTGAGACTCGTATGGTCAGAAAATGGAGAATATCTAACAGGGAATAAGGAAATGGCAGAGAAATTATACAAAACCTGTCTTCATGAAAAAAGTTTTAAAACCTATAAATATAAGGAAACAAAGGATCTCACGAGTCTGAGGAAACAAAAGAAAGTAGTATCAATAAAAATGTGCTAGAGAAGTTTATGAGGTTGAAGGCTGAAGAGAAGTGCGATCACATATCAAAATAATATAGATCCTGCAGACTGGAGAGAAGGAAATGTGACCCCACTATTTAAGAAAGGAAGGAGAGTTAAAACAGGGACATCCTGAAAAGGGCAGGAGCTACACTTGCCTTCATTAAGTAAAACAGTCGGGTTATTGTGTTGTAATTCTACAAATTGATGGATTTGCTAATATTTTGTTCAGTCCTGGTCACATGCTGTAGGAAGGATGCAATTAAGTTGGAAAAGTTGTAGAAAAGATTCACAGGAATGTTACCTGGACTGGACAGCTCGAGTTATAAGAAGTGATTGGAAAGGCTGGGATTGTTTTCACTGGAGATGAACTTATAGAAATCTATAAAATGATGAGAAGCAGAGATGGGATGGATAGTCACAGTCGTTTTCTGAAGGCTATGAGAGTCTAAAACCAGACAACATGGATTCAAGGTGAGAGGAGAATAATTTAAAGAAGATCGGAGGGGAAAGTTTGTCACATGGAGGGCAGAGGATAAATGGGGTGAGTTATCGTATGAAGTAGGATTGGCAGGTACAATCACAATGTTTAAAAGCCATTTTGACAGGTACATAGATATGAAAGGATTAGAACCTGGTTCCAAAACTAGGGTCCACAGACCCCTTGGTTAGTGATAGGGGCTCATGGCATAAAAAAAACGTTAGGAACACTTGATTTAGAGGGATACGGGTAAAAAGCAAGCAAATGAGACTGGTGTAACTTGACAACAAAGCTCAAAAATTCAAAGTTCGAAGTAAATTTATTATCAAAGTACATACGGTGGCTAGGAAAAGTACTCACCCCCTCACCGTAAGGATTTAATTTGGCTTTTTTTAATATACTTATCAACAAAAAAAAGACTCTTTCACGTCAAAGTAAAAACAGATTTCTGCAAAGTGATCTAAATTAATTACAAATATAAAACACAAAATTGTTTACTGCATAAGTATTCACCCCCTTTAAAGTGGCAAACCAAATTATCACTGGTGCAGCCAATTGGTTTTAGAAGTCACATAATTAGTTAAACGGAGATCACTGTGTGCAGTCAAGGTGTTTCAATTGATTGTAGTAAAAATACACCTGTATCTGGAAGGTCCAACTGCTGGTGAGTCAGTATCCTGGTAAAAATTACACCATGAAGACAAAAGAACACTCCAAGCAACTCCACGAAGAGGTCATTGAAAAGCACAAGTCGGGAGATGCATACATGAAGATTTGCAAGTCATTGAATATCCCTTGGAGTACAGTTGTCAATCATCAAGAAATGGAAAGAATATGGCACAGCTGTAAATCTAACTAGAGCAGGCCGTCCTCAAAAACTGAGTGACCATGCAAGAAGGGGACGAGGGAGGGAGACCACCAAGCGAGCTATGACACCTCTGGAGGAATTATAAGCTTCAGTGGCTGAGATGGGATAGACTGCATATACAACAACTGTTGTGCAGGTGCTTCACCAGTTGCACCATTATAGGAGAGTGGCAAAGTGAAAGCCATAGTTGAAAATAAAACCTCATATGAAATCTCTGCTAGAGTTTGCTAGAAGCATTTGAGAGACTCTGAAGTCAGTTGGAGGAAGGTTCTATGGTCTGATGAAATCAAAATGGAGCTTTTTGGTTATCAGACTAAATGCTATGGAAATCATCAAAAGGACACCATCCCTACTGTAAAATCTGCTGGTAGCTACATCATGCTGTGGCGATGCTTCACTGCAGCAAGCCCTGGAAAGTTTGTAAAGGTAGATGGTAAAATTAATGCAGCAAAATACAGGGAAATCCTGGAGGAAAACCTGATACAGTCTGCAAGATAACTGTGACTTGGGAGAAAATCTGTTTTCCAGTAAGGCGATGACCCCAAGCATAAAGCCAAAGTTACACCGGAATGGCTTAAAAACAACAAAATTAATGCCATGGAGTGGCCAAGTCGGAGTCCAGACCTCAATTCAATAGAGAATTTGTGACTGGACTCGAAAAGGGCCGTTTTCTAACGATCCCCATGCAAACTGACAGAGCTTGAGCCTTTTTGTAAAGAAGACTGTGGAAAAATTGCAGTGTCCAGATGTGCAAAACTGATAGAGACCTACCCACACAGACTCAAGGCTGTAATTGCTGCTGAAGGCGCATCTACTAAATAGTAACTTGAAGGGGGTAAATTCTTAACCAATCAGTTATTTTGTGTTTTATATTTGTATTTAATTTAGATCACTTTGTAGGGATCTGTTTTCACTTTGACATGAAAGGCTTTTTCTGTTATCAGTGTCAAAAAAGCAAAATTAAATCCATTGTGATTTAATGTTGTAAAACAATAAAACATGAAAACTCCCAAGGGGTGGGGTGAATACTTTTTATAGGCACTGTATATACAACTCTGAGATTAATTTTCTTTCAGGCATTCACAGTAACTGCAATAGAACTAATGAAAAACCACACACAATAAAATGGATAATCAACCAATGTGCAAAACACAACAAATTATGCAAATACAAAATAAAAACAAAACAACAATAAATAAATAAGCAAACAACAAATATTAAGAACATGAGATGAAGAGTCCGTGAAACTGAGTTCTTAGGTTGTGGAAAGATTTCAGTTTTGGGGTGAGTGAAGTTACCCCTCTGGTTCAAGAACCTCATGGTTGAGGGGGTAATAAATGTTCCTGGTGGTGTGGGACCCAAGGATCCTGTACCTCCTTCCTAATGACAGCAATGAGAAGAGAGCAAGGCCTGGATGGTGAGGAGCCTTGATGACGGATGCTGCTTTCCTGCAACAGTGTTCCTTGCACAGGCGCTCAATGGTGGGGAGGGTTTTACTTGTGATGAACTAGGTCGTATCCATTATTTCTTGTAGGCTTTTCCATTCAAGCTAATTGTTGCTTCCATATCAGGCCATGATGCAGTCAATCATTATATTCTCCACCGTACATCTATAGACCTTTGTCAAAGTTTTAGATGACATGCCGGACCTTTGCAAACTTCTAAGAAAGTAGAAGTACTGCCATGCTTTCTTTGTCATGGCAGCGTGGTTACTTAGACAAGTTTAGCTGAAGGGCTTGGCTGCTTTCTATATTACTCAATGAATCTATGAATCCAAGTTAGTACTTTTAGAAAATAAAAGTATTTTTGTGAAAGAAAGTGGTGCTACATTGAGCTAGATCACTTTGATTTTCAAGCAGTTGTTTGGTTGTAGAATATTTTATTTATTTAAGTGTATTTAAACTACATTCATTGGAGACATACTTATTCTAACCCATCCACCCAGCACCACTATTTTCCACTTTCTTCCCTGACCGTGTACTTCCTCACCTTTAGCCTCACCAAATGTGCCCTACTCTTAGGAATTACCTTGTCATGTCTGCTGCATGGTGTTCTACCTCTCCCAACTATGTGCTTCCTTGTCGGCTCTCCAAGTCATGTAAAGAACAATGAAGATCATCAGCGATGGCCGCATCATTTGGATAAACTGTTATTTAAACATGCACAAGTGTTCTCAGAATGAATTACATTTTTAAAGCTCCAATGCCGTATTAGGAGCCGGTTTCCTATTCTTCAAAAAGCTGATCATGTAAGTCAGTGTGGAAATCAAAAACATTTCAAGTTTTCAGCAGCAATTGTAACATTAAATTGTGAAGGACACAGTATGAGGCTAATGCCAGGTGCCTACTGCATGGCTCCTCCTCACCTTTCTAAACATTAATTTCAGTAGTTTAATTGTTTGCTCGGGATGAAATCTGGTTCTCTGTGTGGCTAATTATAGCATTCATCTGCAGCAGTGAAGGCTCATGATTCCTCTTCAGTGGGCAATGAAGGCCATGGAAATAATTTTCACTGAACAGTCATCCAAGCACTTACACTTAAAGGGAGTAAGGGCATTGTGCCTCTCTCCAATAATGTTCCTTTTATAGGCAGTAACCTTGTTTCAGAGAATTGCACTCCTCACAGTTCATGTAATTATGGGAGATTGTAGTATGTGGAATTCACAATGCCATGTATGCAATCAATACCTTAATATCCTGCAACTGAGTAACATTGAATAGCTGTCAATCATTTTCTTGTGATAACACTAGAAACTTTATGCTGAGGTGCCCTGCCATCAGCAGCATTAGTGATTGCTTGATTATGAACAGCAAAATAGATGATTGAATTAAGAAGCCTAGTGGCTTACTGGAAAAGGTCTGTGACTTTGTGTGACCTATGAGGGGCCTGTGTAAGCTGAGAATGTTGAATCAGTGAAATGCAAAGATGTTATATTACATCTCCCCTCTATGTTGGCTGCGTGGGTTCCAACTTCACCGCAAGACATGAAAACATAGACACCAAATTAGCCAACTAGGAAGAACGTTTCTGAATAGAACATTAGTTTGTACATTTTTTAAAAATCATCAATGTTTTCAGATTTACAATGCCATGACAGGAAGCACTAGGTGGCCCCTGTGGGACAATATAAGCCATTTTCACCTCAGCGTTGTTGAACTCAATAAATAGCTGGCATTCCAAGCTGCTGACAGAAGAGGAAACAATGATGAGCCCAAATCAATAAGATTATCCAGATTTACATATTCTTCTCTGAATCAGCTTGGCACTTTGAACTGCTGCAATCATCTAAGTATCGCAACAGCAGCAACAGTTCCACCCTATCCACCAAGATATGCTAATACCACAGTCTACGGTATTGTCAACAAATAGATAGTCCTGATCTCAGAAACTCTGCTGTTTGACAGATAAATGGTACCTTGCATCTCCCTATGCTGTTGATGATAACCCTGGAGAAAACTGTTCACCTTCAATATCCTACTCACAAGGTCGATCCCTTCTACAAAACCACTCATCTCTTCAGAGTTGTTGAATACTTAGCCATTTCCTTTCTTTCCTACCAAACATGGAATGCCAATGTCACTGTTTCCCTTCATTCATAGTATCCAATTCAAAACAGATCTACGAAATCTCATCTTAGCTTTCACTGTTCCCAAATAAAGAGCCAACAATTTCTCCAATCCATCCATGCAACACAACTTCCTTTTCACAGAGTTACTCCAATGAAATACTACAAACTTCACATCAGGTAAATCAGTGATAATAAATCTGATTCTGCTTTTGAAATTTAAGGTCAATGACGAAGTGAAACAGCCTACTGGTTTAAACTAGGTAAGTCAGAAAATTATTCTTCTTGGCGGTGTACATAAAAACTAATTGAAAAGGAAAGAAGGAAGCCAGAAATGCAAGTCCAACTTCATTCTTTACTTTAGCGAGATGTACTTGTATGACATGGCGGTGTAATAACGTATGCCATTTACGTACTTTTACATATAATCCTCAATGCACTATGTAAACAACAAAAAATACAAACAGTAAATTTACAATAATACTCAAATATGACTTAAGTATTAAATATACAACAGGGGAAAGTACAAATATGTTCCCCATTGAATCAATTTAATCTAGTTCTTGCTAAAAATATTAACCACAACTTAGGGCAACTAATCATTTCTCAGGCCATCTAGAATTGGCTCCACTATTCAAAGCTGCATACTCGCTTCTGCCCCCTTCCTTTCCAGTCCTGATGAAGGATCTTGGCTTAAAAATGTTGACTGTTGAATATTTATTCTTTTCTACAGGAGTGCGTTATTCAAGATTTTGTATGTGCTGTTTATGATTTCCAGCATCTGAAGAATCTCATGTGTTTTTGTCTAATTCATTTTGTTTGATATTGATTAAATATGCTCCTGTTTTAAAAATATTATAGTGTACTATCAACAGAAAATAACAAGAAATCCTGACATATTTTTTCCTGTTGCTCCAGAGGCACTGTGTCTAATTATAATACTCCTATCACAACCCCCTCAGAGATTAGGTAAGAAAGTTCAGAGCAGGCAATGATTAGTGGCAATCAGAAATGGAGATGGCACTTTAAGGACAGCATGGTAGCATAGTGGTTTGCACAATCACTTTACAGCACCAGTGATCACTAACTGAGGTTCCTTTCCAACACAATCTGTAAGCAGTTAGTATGTTCTCCCTGTGACTGTATGGATTTCCTCTATATTCCTCCAGTTTCCTCCATATTCCAAAAACGTATGGTTAGGATTCGGATTATGAGTTGCGAGTGTGCTATGTTGGTACCAGAAGCATGGTGACATTTCTAGGCTGCACCCAGCACGATCTTCAGACAGACTGTGTTCGTTGTTAATGCATTTCACTGTATGTTTTCATGTTTCAATGAACATGTAACAAATAAAGCTGATCTTTAATTGTTAGTCAGTCCACAGGCATCTTTGGAGATATTATGAATTTTCAATCACTGCCAGCTTTGTAGAATTTGCAAGCAAACAATCCACTTATCAAAAAAGCACAATAGAAACATAGAAAACCTACAGCACGATACAAGCCCTTCGGCCCACAGAGTTGTGCCCAACATGTCCCTACCTTAGAAATTACTAGGCTTACCTATAGTCCTCTATTTTACTAAGCTCCATGTTCCTATCTAAAAGTCTCTTAAAATATCCTATCGTATCCGCCTCCACCACCATTGCTGGCAGCCCATCCCACGCACTCACCACTCTCTGAGTAAAAAACTTACCCCTGACATCTCCGCTGTACCTACTGTCCAGCACCTTAAACCTGTGTCCTCTTGTGGCAACAATTTCAGCGCTGGGAAAAAGCCTCTGAGTATCCACACAATCAATGCCTCTCATCATCTTATACACCTCTATCAGGTCACCTCTCATCCTCCGTTGCTCCAAGAAGAAAAGGCCGAATTCACTCAACCTATTCTCGTAAGGCATGCTCCCCAATCTAGGCAACATCTTTGTAAATCTCCTCTGCACCCTTTCTATGGCTTCCACATCCTTCCTGTAGTGAGGCGACCAGAACTGAGCACCGTACTCCAAGTGTGGTCTGACCAGGGTCCTATATAGCTGCAACATTACCTCTCAGCTCCTAAATTCAATTCCACGATTGATGAAGGCCAATACACCGTACGCCTTCTTAACCACAGAGTCAACCTCCACAGCTGCTTTGAGTGTCCTATGGTCCCAGACCCCAAGATCCCTCTGATCTTTCACACTGCCAAGAGTCTTACCATTAGTACTATATTCTGCCATCATATTTGACCTACCAAAATGAACCACTTCGCACTTATCTGGGTTGAACTCCATCTGCCACTTCTCAGCCCAGTTTTGCATCCTATCAATGTCCCGTTGTAACCTCTGATAGCCCTCCACACTATCCACAACACCCCCAATCTTTGTGTCATCGACAAACTTACTAACACATCCTTCCACTTCCTCATTCAGGTCATTCGTAAAAATCACGAAGAGTAAATGTCCCAGAACAGATCCCTGAGGCACTCCACTGGTGACCGACCTCCATGCAGAATATGACCCATCTATAACCACTCTTTGCCTTCTGTGAGCAAGCCAGTTCTGGATCCACAAAGCAATGTCCCCTTGGATCCCATGCCTCCTTACCTTCTCAATAAGCCTTGCATGGGGTACCTTATCAAATGCCTTGCTGAAATCCATATACACTACATCTACTGCTCTTCCTTCATCAATTTGTTTAGTCATATCCTCTTGTGGCCAAGTGGTTAAGGCATTGGACTAGCGACCTGAAGGTCATGAGTTCGAGCCCCAGCCGAGGCAACGTGTTGTGTCCTTGAGCAAGGCACTTAATCACACATTGCTCTGTGATGACACTGCTGCCAAGCTGTATGAGTCTTAATGCTCTTCCCTTGGACAACATTGGTGTCGTGGAGAGGGGAGACTTGCAGCATGGGCAACTGCTGGTCTTCCATACAACCTTGTCCAGGCCTGCATCCTGGAGAGTGAAGACTTTCCAGGTGCAGATCCATGGTCTCGCAAGACTAACGGATGCCTTAATAATAATAATCCTCATAAGGCATGACCTGCCCTTGACAAATCCATGCTGACTACTCCTAATCATATTATACCTCTTCAAATGTTCATAATCCTGCCTCTCAGGATCTTCTCCAACAACTTTCCAACCACTGAGGTAAGACTCACTGCTGTATAATTTCCTGGGCTATCTCTACTCCCTTTCTTGAATAAAGGAACAACATCCACAACCCTCCATCCTCCGGAACCTCTCCCATCCGCATTGATGATTCAAAGATCATCGCCAGAGGCTCAGCAATCTCCTCCCTCACTTCCCACAGTAGCCTGGGGTACATCTCATCCGGTCCTGGCGATTTATCCAACTTGATGCTTTCCAAAAGCTCCAGCACATCCTCTTTCTTAATATCTACATGCTCAAGCTTTTCAGTCTGCTGCAAGTCATCCCTACAATCACCAAGATCCTTTTCCATAGTGAATACTGAAGTAAAGTATTCATTAAGTACCTCTGCTATTTCCTCCGGTTCCATACACACTTTCCCACTGTCACACTTGATAGGTCCTATTCTTTCACATCTTATCCTCTTGCTCTTCACATACTTGTAGAATGCCTTGGGGTTTTCCTTAATCTTGCCCACCAAGGCCTTCTCATGGCCCCTTCTGGTTCTCCTAATTTCCTTCTTAAGCTCCTTCCTATTAGCCTTATAATCTTCTAGATCTCTGACATTACCTAGCTCTCTGAATCTTTTGTAAGCTTTTCTTTTCTTCTTGGCTAGATTTATTACAGCCTTTGCCACATTTCTTCCGTACTTTTCCCTGAGAACATCTGTTTCCAATTTAATCCTCCAATTTCCTGCCTGATAGCCTCAGAATTCGCCTTACTCCAAATAAATGCTTTTCTAACTGGTCTGGTCCTATCCCTCTCCAATGCTATTGTAAAGGAGATAGAATTATGATCAAAATGCTCTCCCACTGAGAGATCTGACACCTGACCAGGTTCATTTCCCAATACCAAATCAAGTACAGCCTCTCCTCTTGTAGGCTTATCTACATAATGTGTCAAGAAACCTTCCTGAACACACCTAACAAACTCCACCCCATCTAAACCCCTTGCTCTAGGGAGATGCCAATCGATATTCGGGAAATTTAAATCTCCCATCACGACAACTCTGTTATTATTACATCTTTCCAGGATCTGTTTCCCTATCTGCTCCTTGATATCCCTGTTACTATCAGGCAGCCTATAAAAAACACCCAGTAAAGTTATTGACCCCTTCCTGTTCCTAACCTCCACCCACAGAGACTCTGTAGACAATCCCTCCATGCGTCCACCTTTTCTGCAGCCGTGATATTACCTCTGATCAACAGTGCCACGCCCCACCTCTTTTGCCTCCCTTCCTGTCCTTTCTGAAACATCTAAAACCCGGCACTTGAAGTAATCATTCCTGTCCCTGAGCCATCCAAGTCTCTGTAATGGCCACCACATCATATATCCAAGTACTGATCCACGCTCTAAGCTCATCCGCTTTGTTCACAACACTCCTTGCGTTAAAATAGACACATCTCAAACCTTCAGTCTGATCGTGTCCCTTCTCTATCACCTGTCTCTCCTCCCTCTTGCACTCTCTACAAGCTTTCTCTATTTGTGAGTCAACCTCCTCTTCCCCAGTCTCTTCAGTTCGGTTCCCACCTCCCCAACAATTCCAGTTTAAACTCTCCCCAGTAGCCTTAGCAAACCTCCCCACCAGCATATTGGTCCCCCTGGGATTCAAGTGTAACCCATCCTTTTTGTACAGGTCACACCTGCCCCAAAAGAGGTCCCAGTGATTCAGAAATCAGAGTCCCTGCTCCCTGCTCCAATCCCTCAGCCATGCATTTATCCTCCACCTCATTCTATTCCTATTCTCACTGTCACGTGGCACAGGCAGTAATCCCGAGATTACTACCTTTGTGGTCCTGCTTCTCAACTTCCTTCCTAACTTCCTGTAGCCTTTTTTCAGGACCTCTTCCCTTTTCCTAACTATGTTATTGGTACCAATATGTACCATGTCCTCTTGCTGTTCTTCCTCCCACTGCAGGATATCTTGGACACAATCTGAAACATCCTGGACCCTGGCACCTGGGAGGCAAACTACCATCCGAGTTTCTTTCCTGCATTCACAGAATCACCTGACTGACCCCCTAACTATGGAGTCCTCAATCACTGCTGCTCTCCTCTTCCTTTCCCCACCCTTCTGAGCCACAGGGCCAGACTCTGTGCCAGAGGCACAGCCACTGTTGCTTCCCCCAGGTAGGCTGTAACCCCCCAAGCAGTACTCAAACAGGAGTACTTATTGTCAAGGGGTACAGCCACAGGGGTACTCTCTAGTACCTGACTCTTCCCCTTCCCTCTGCTGACTGTGACCTACTTGTCTGTCTCCCGTGGCCCCGGTGTGACCACCTGCCTATAACCCCCTTCTATCACCTCCTCGCTTTCCTTGACTAGGCGAAGGTCATTGAGCTGCATCTCCAGTTCCCTAACTCGGTCTCTCAGGAGCTGCAGCTCGACACACCTGGTGCAGATGTGGCCATCCGGGAGGCTGGGAGACTCTAGGACCTCCCACTTCTGACACCGTGCACAGAAAACTGGTCTCACACACATACTTCCTCCTTTCCGCAAATAACACAGTTAAACCTACTTCGCCTCTTCCCGTTACCGCCTAAGCCCGTTGAGCCTAAGCCCGATCACTCTGCTGCCTCTCACTCCGCTGCCTACTGGATATGGTGGTCCTCTTTTTAAATCTTTCGCACTCCACTGGCTGACCTCACGCGCCTGCACAGTCTCAACTCTCTTTTACCCTGAGTAGTAAAAAACTCCCTTCGCTCTGAAAAATCAGCCGTTCACTCGTAGCTTTCTTGCTCTGAATCAAAAACCGTTGAAGATTCCTTGCCTTTTTAAACCTTTCACACTCTACTGGCTGACGTCACACGCCTGCGCAGTCTTGTCTCTCTTTTACCCCAAGTAGTAAAAAAACTCCCTTCGCTCCGAAAATATCAGCCGTTCACTCACAGCCTTCTTGCTCCGAATCCAAAATCCTTATTCTGATTCTGTTCTACAAGTGGCAGAACAGAATCAGAGTAAGTTTAAGAACATAGAAGACAGAAATCTACAGAACATTATAGGTCCTTCGGCTCACAATGTTGTGCTGACCATGTTATCTGCTCTAGAAACTGCCTAGAATTTCCCTGCTGCATAGCCCTCTATCTTTCTAAGCTCCAGGTACCTATCTATGAGTCTCTTAAAAGCCCCTATTATATCCACCTCCACCATCGTCACTGGTAGTGCATTCCATGCACTGACCACTCTCTGTGTGAAAAACTTAACCCTGACATCCCCCTCTCTACCTACTTCCAAGCACCTTAAAACTATGTCCCCTCGTGTTAGCCATTTCAGCCCATATTAACAATATTTCTATGTTGTAAAATCTGATGTTTCGTGGCCACAGTATAATGCAATACATAAAAAATTATTGTTACATTAAGAATTATAAAAAAGAGCAAAAGAAATCAAAATAGTGAGACAGGGTTCATAGACCATTCAGAAATCTGATAACAGAGGGGAAGAAGCTGAAACATTGAGTGCATGTCTTCTGGTTCCTGTACTCCTCCAATCAGAAGGGGATATGGCCTGGATTGTGAGGGTCCTTCATAACAGATAACACAAGGACTCCCAAGTCCCTTTGCACCTCAGTTTTAGTGTTTTCTCTCCATTTAGAAGATAGTCAACCTTTTCATTTCTTCTACCAAAGTGCATGACTATACACTTCCAAACACTGTTTTCCACCTGCCATTTCTTTTCCCGTTCTCCTAATCTGTCAAAGTCCATCTGTCGTCTAGCTACTTCCTCAAAACTACCTGCCCCTCTACCCATCTTCATATCATCTGTAAACTTTGCAACAAAGCCATCAATTCCATTATCCAAATTATTGACTTTTTACTTAAAAAGAATTGGTCCCAACACAGACCCGGTGTAACACTGCAAGTCACCAGGAGCCAACCAGATAAAGCTCCCTTTATTCCCATTCTTTGCTTCCTGCCAATCAGCCACCACTTTATCAATGCTAGAATCTTTCCTGTAATACCATGGGGTTGTAGCTTGTTAAGCAGTCTCATGTTTGGCACCTTGTCAAAGGCCTTCTGAAAATCCAAGCACACAACATCGACCAATTCTCCTTTATCTACCCTGCTTGTTATTTCTTCCAAGATGTCCAACAGGTTTGTCAGGCTAGATTTTCCCTTGAGGAAACCGGCCTCTATTATCATGTGCCTCCAAGTACCCTGAGATCTTATCCTTAATAATCGACTGCAAAATCTTCCCAACCACCGAGGTCAGACTAATTGACCTATAGTATCCTTAGTTCTGCCTCTCTCCCTTCTTGAAGGGTGGTGTGACATTTGTAATCTTCCAGTCTTCAGGGACCATTCCAGAATTTAGTGATTCTTAAAAGAACATTGCTTATGCCTTCACAATCTCTTTAGTCACCTCTTTCAGAACCCTGGGGTGTATACCATCTGGTCTACGTGACTTATTTACCTTCAGACCTTTCAATTTCCCTAGAACTTTCTCTCTAGTTATGGTAAATTCACATATTTCATGACCACTGACGCCTGGAACTTCCACCATACTTCTAGTGTCTTTCACAGTCAAGACTGACGCAAAATACTTATTTAGTTGTCCCCCATTACTACCTCTCCAGCAACATTTTCCAGTTGTCCAATATCCTGGCTCTCTTTTATACTTTTTGTATCTGAAGAAACTTTGGTATTCTCTTTAATATTATTGGCTAGCTTACTTTTGTATTCCATCTTTAGCTTCTTAATGACATTCTTAGTTGCCTTCTGTTGTTTTTTAAAAGCTTCCCAATCCTCTAACTTCTCACTAATTTTTGCTGTATTGTATCTCCTTGGTTTTTATATTAGCTTTGACTTCCCTTGTTACCCACAGTTGCATCATCTTTCTTTTAGAAATCTTCTTCCTCTTTGGGATGCACGTATCCTGTGCCTTTTAATTTGCTTCCTGAAATTCCAGCCATTGCTGCTCTACTGTCATCCCTGCCAGTGCACTTTTCAAATCAATTTTGGCCAACTCTTCTCTCATGCCTCTGTGATTCCCTTTACTCTGCTGTAACAGTGATACATCTGACTTCAGCTTCTGCTTCTCAAATTTCAGGGTGAATTCAATCATACTATGATCACTTGCTCCAAAGAGTTCTTTTAATTTAAGCTCTTTAATCAATTCAGGTTCATTGTACAACACCCAAACCAGAATAGCTGATTCCCTGGTGGGTTCAACCATGAGCTGCTCTAAAGGATTGTCTTGTAGGCACTCTAGAAATTCCCCCTCCTGGAATCCAGCACCAACCTGATTTTCCCAATCTACCTGCATATTGAAATCCCACCTGACTATTGGAACATGTTTTTTGATAGTAAAAAGACAGCAAGTAACACCTACTGTCTTATTTATACTACATACATTTTAGCAGTGCCTGTAGTGAAATGGTTCTGGTCTCAACCTTCTACAAAGACTGGAAATTAAATAATCAAGACACACATTCTAATCAAAGACTGCATTGTCTGAGGTGCTTCCCTTATGAATAAATGTGAACCTATGCTCCATCTGTCAGCTGAAATGCATACAAGTTGTCACTACACAACTTGAAGATCAGAGAGACTTTCCCAGTATATGTTCCTCAACAGAAGCAGTTTTATTGATCTTCAGTCTGTACATCATCTGCGAAAATGTTAAGCATGCATGCTGCCAAAAATAACTTGGCATTTTACGAGGCCGTACATACACACTAATAGGGAGCAAAATTGGCTTTCATAGACTTTGACCTTTGTAATTAAGAAAATAGATCAAGGTTCTAAGGGGATCCACAAAATTCTGTTCTAACAAACCTCATTCCATTCAAGACTCATTGGCAACACATAAATTGGAGGTAGTGCAGACAAGTCATAAGGCTGCTCTCTATGGTCATTAATCTTAAGTATGAAGAATGATCTGCAAAGAATTAAGATCATCAGCCTGGGATGGAGATATGAAAGAGATAATTACTCTCAGGACTAAAAAATTAAATCCAAAGTAGTGATTTGAATGGCAAGTGCAAGACAAAGTAAAGAAGTAAACTCTACATTTTGAACAGGTGTTAAGGGATTCGTACTGTCAGAGGGAAAGAGTTGTGCAGATGTCTACTATGGAAAGTTTAAAGCAACATTTGGATGTTGAAGGAAAATTCATTTGATGAAATAGGCTGGCTAATTAGCAATTATGATTGTTTGGTCTTACACAACCATGAATGCCGGTGATATTGGCGAGGCTTTACAATAGATACAGGGATGGGAAGTTAAGTGGGACAGCTGGAGAGAGAGAAACAATGGAAGAACAGTAGAATACAAAAACAGAAAGCAGCAAAATCAAGAGCAAGAGACAAGTAAGGAACTTGGTTCCAACATGGCCCACACACCCCCAAAAAAATATACAAGATAAATAAAAATGGCAAAAGTCAAAAGGATTCATATTTTAATGCAGACATTTATAGTTCGGTAGATGAATGGAGAGAAATGGAAGTGAATAGGTATGATTGACACTGATTACGGAGAGCTAGGAACTTAATATTCTGGGATACTTGACTCCTTTGACGGATGGGCAGGAAGGAGAATGTGGTGAACTAGCATTCATAATAAGAGATGAAATAAATACAATAGTGAGAGGCAATCAAGAATGACACATTGAACCCACTTGCTTGGAGATTATTAACAACAAAGGAAAGAAGAAAATGAGTGGAGTATTATGTTGACCTCCAAACAACAGCCATACACTAGGTAAGGTTAATAATCAAGCAATAATAGAGGTTGTAAAAGGAGCAATACAATAATTGGGGGGGGGGGTGGACTTTAATTTTCATGCAGCTCAAGTAAATCAATTTGGAAGAGGTAGCTTCAATAATATATCAACTCAGTGCATTTAGGGTATTTTCCCAGAACAATACATAAAGAGATCATCCAAAGAAATGGCTATATTGGATCTGGAGCAGATGATGAGGCAAATTCTATAAATGGCATCAGAATAGAATACCCACCATCACCACCTCTCTCCCACCACCTCTCCACCCCCATCCCCCAACCCTTACACTTGGAAGCGGTTGCTTAGACTGTGATAGAATTTTGTAGTTAGATTGAGGGGAAGAAACTTAGCTCAAAGATAACTATATGGAACTTAAATTAAGGGAATTATTATAAAAGGAGAGTAGATTTGTTTAACATAGACTTGGCCAACATATCAGTAGGAAAGACAACTAAGGAAACAGATATGATTCATTTTTCTCAGCACAGTGAAGAAAGACACCAAAGGAGGAATGAGCCTACTATTAGCTAACCAAATAAATTCAAGAGGACATTAACATGAGAGAAAATGTCTTGGGACACAAGTTAGTAAAGACCCGAATTTCAGAATAAAATCAGAATTCAGCAACGGATAAAAAGGATAACATAGAAAATAGACTATGAGGGCAGAAACAAACAATAAGGGTCACAAAAAACACATGAGAGGAAAGGGAGAGATCCAAGTGAACATTGTACCCCCTGGAGAATGAGATGCGGGAAATAGTTATTGGGAAACTAGGAAATGGAGGAGGAGTAAACAGATATTTTGCATCAGTCTTTATGGTAGAAAGTGCCTTGAACATCTCATTAATATAGAATAATGTTGAGCAAGAAATAAATATCATCACCGTCACTGGAGAATTGGTATCAGATAAATGAAAGAGGCCAAGGGCTAATATATCCCTGGTCCAGATTGGTTGCAGTCTTGAATCCCACTGCAGTACTGAAATAGTGAATACATTTGTTCTGATCTTCCATAAATAGTTTCGTTTTGGAAAAACTCCTGAGTATCAGGAAGCTGCCAATATGACACCCCTATTCACAAAAGGAAAGCAAAATAACAAAATAGGTAGCTATAAACCTAATATCCATTGGAGGAAAAATGTTATAATTAATTATTAAAGAATTAGGTTTTTATTGCCAGCAAATGATTTAGTTTGTAAATCATCCACATAGATAATTTCAAAATATTAGGACATTGAGGTATGTATATAACATTTATTTGTACATTGTGTTCTATCAGATTGATTTTCTAATTATTGAATTTTTAATTGTACTTTTTATGTTCATTGTGTTTTTTATGCTGAAATGTATCTAGAGTAATATTAATTTTGTTTTCTTTTACACTCGTACTGAAGAATGACAATAAACAATCTTGAAATTTTGAAGTTACAAGGGAAAACAATGACACAGTGCAGAATTTGGTGTTGCAGTAATATTTAGGGAGAAAATGCAGTGCAGGTAGGTAATAAGGTGTAGGAGCCATGATGAAATGGATTAAATAATCAAGAGTTTATCTCTAACAATGAGGGGATCAATCAACGGTCTTATAACGGTGGGATAGAAGCTCTCCTTGATCCTGGTGATGCATGTTTTTAAGCTTTTATACCTTCTGATCAATGAATGGAGAGAGAAAAGGGAATGCCAGGATAGGAAGGGTCTACATTCTGCTGGCTTCATTTCTGGGGCAGTGAGAAGCGTAGGCAGAGTCTAGGAGTGGATGTTGCTTCCGCTGATGTGCTGAGCTATGTTTGCAACTCTCTGCAGTTTCTTGCGGTCACATACAGATCAGTTGCTAAACCAAGTCCCATGATTCAGGACATTTACAAAGACAGGTGTGTAAAAAGGGCCCGTAGATCACTGGGGACCCAAATCACCCCAACCACAACCTATTCCAGCCGTTACCATTCGGGAAATGGTACCGCAGCATACAAGCCAGGATCAACAGGCTCCAGGTCAGCTTCTTCCACCAGGCCATCAGACAGATTAACTCACGCTGATTTGAGTGTACTCTATATTACATTGACTGTTCTATTTAATATAAATTATTATAAATTACCATGATTGCAGATTGCACATTTGAGCAGAGACGTAACATAAAGATTTTTACTCCTCATGTAACTGAAGGATGTAAGAAAGAAGGTCAATTCAATTCAATTCAAGCTGCGATGCATCTGGATTGGATGCTTTTTAATAATGCACCTAAAATAATTGTTGGGATCAACAGGGACCTGCCAAATTTCCTTAGTCTTCTGAGGAAGTAGAGGTGCTGGTCCACTTTAAGTAATATTTTAAAAATCATAATGTAATACGTGTAGTCAGCATGGCTTCATGAAAGGGAAATCATGACGGACAAATTCACTGGAGATATGTTTTGAGGAAATTTGGATGAAAATGAATAGAGGAACCAGTAGATATATTGCATCTGGATATCTAGTAAGTGACAAAATGTCTCACAAAATGTTTAAATAATGCGATAAGAGCCCAAAGTGTTAGAAGTAACATATTCACACAATTAGAGGATTAGATAAAAGTCAGAAAGTTAGGGAAAAGAGTGGCCTTCATATGTATCTCAATTATAATTATTATATCCTAATTGAATCACCTCCAAAATGCCTGATGTACAGGTAATACCTAATAAAGTGGCCACCAAGCATGTGTCATAAGTTCTTCTGGTCTATCAGATCTTCCTTCAGCTTTCTCTATTCCAAAGAACCCAAACGCATCCTCTACAGAAAGTCCTCACAGGCAATATTCTGATGAATCTCCTCTGTACATCCTGCAGAACAGTGACCAAAACTGCATATACAGTATTGTGCAAACGTCTTAGGCCCTTTTGGTATAGATGTGTCTAAGACTTTTGCACAATACTGTAGTAATTTTATGTTTGGCACCGCACTGCTGCTGCAAGATAAAACAAATTTCATGACGGACATGAGTAATGATCAGTCTTATTCTGATATGGGTCTCTATGTGGACTGAGAGAGGGAAATGGTCAGGGAAAGGGGAATCATGGTTTGGAAAAGGTGAAGGGAGAGGGAAGGGAGTAAGAATTACCAGAGAGACCTTTCGTATTGATCAATAAACCAATTGTTTGGAATCAAATTACTTTGCCTGGTGATTCAGAGCTAAGTGTGTCTGGCCCCAGACCAACCACCACCATTTGCACCCCTTCTCTGCATTCTGCCCCACACCCCTCGCATGGTGTTCCACCCTTAACATTCTCAGTATCCTTTGCTCCTAGCATATTAGCACTCTCGGTTTCTGCTCCACAATGACAAATAGAGTACTGTGCAAAACCCTTAGCCAATTCAGCTACATATATATGTACATATACAGTGGCATGCAAAAGGCTTGGGCACCCGTGGTCAAAATTTCTGTTACTGTGAATAGCTAAGCGAGTAAAAGATGACCAGATTTCCAAAAGGCATAAAGTTAAAGATGACACATTTCTTTAATATTTTAAGCAAGATTACTTTTTTTATTTCCATCTTTTACAGTTTCAAAATAACAAAAAAGGAAAAGGGCCTGAAGCAAAAGTTTGGGCACCCTGCATGGTCAGTACTTAGTAACACCCCCTCTGGCAAGTATCACAGCTTGTAAGTGATTTCTGTAGCCAGCTAAGAGTCTTGCAATTTTTGTTTGGGGGATTTTCGCCCATTCTTCCTTGCAATAGGTTTCTACTTCTGTGAGATTCTTGGACCATCTTACACGCACTGCTCTTTTGAGGTCTATCAGGTCAGGGGACTGTGAGGGCCATGGCAAAACCTTCAGCTTGCGCCTCTTGAGGTAGTCCATTGTGGATTTTGAGGTGTGTTTGGGATCATTATCATGTTGTAGAAGCCATCCTCTTTTCATCTTCAGCTTTTTTACAGAATGTGCGATGTTTGCTTCCAGAAATTTCTGGTATTTAATTGAATTAATTCTTCCCTCTACTAGTGAAATGTTCCCCGCACCACTGGCTGCAACACAAGCAGAAATCATGATTGATCCACCGCCATGCGTAACAGTTGGAGAGGTGTTCTTTTCATGAAATTCTGCACCCTTTTTCCTCCAAAAGGTGGCATTTTGCTACCCAGAAGTTCTATTTTAACTTCATCAGTCCACAGGACTTGTTTCCAAAATGCATCAGGACTGTTTAGATGTTCCTTTGCAAACTTCTGACGCTGAATTTTGTGGTGAGGACGCAGGAAAGGTTTTCTTCTGATGACTCTTCCATGAAGGTCATATTTGTGCAGGTGTCGCTGCACAGTAGAACAGTGCACCACCACTCCAGAGTCTGCTAAGTCTTCCTGAAGGTCTTTTGCAGTCAAACAGGGATTTTGATTTGCCTTTCTTGTAATTCTACAAGCAGTTCTCTTGGAAAGTTTTCTCAGTCTTCCAGACCTCAACCTCCACCATTCCTGTTAACTGCCGTTTCTTAATTACATTACGAACTCAGGAAACGGCTATCTGAAAACGCTCTGCTATCTTCTTATAGCCTTCTACTGCTTTGTGGGCACAATTTATTTTAATTTTCAGAGTGCAAGGCAGCTGCTGATTGTTGGGACAACGTTTGAGGAGTCAGGGTATTTATAAAGCTTTGAAATTTGCATCACCTAGTCTTTCTTAATGACGATTGTGAACAAGCCATAGCTCTAACAAGCTAATTAAGGTCTAGGACCCTAGTAAAAGTTATCTGAGAACTCAAATCTTTTGGGGTGCCCAAACTTTTGCATAGTGCTCTTTTCCTTTTGTTCACTCTAAAATGGTACAAAACAAAAATAACACACTAATCTTACTTAAAATGTTGTAAAGAATGTTTCATCTTTAACTTTATGACGTTTGGAGATCAGTTCATCTTCTACTCACTGAACTATTCACAGTAACAGAAATTTTGACCAGGGTGCCCAAACTTCTGTATGCCACTGTATGTCCAAGACTTTAGCATGGTACTCTTATATTTCAGGTGCTGCCTTCATAAAGATCTAACCTAACAGGCCTCCTCTTATATTCAGTATAAGGCTTATTATGCCTTATGCCTTCTTCACCAACCTATCTACCTTTACTGCCATGTTCCAATTGACAATGAACGTCAAGTCTATTTTGCCTGCTTTGAAGGATTTATCAAATGATCCTACCTATGCATGGTTCTTTTTTTCCCCCAATACTCCTGCAGCCTACCGTTTACTGTGTATCTCCAACCTTTATCTGAATTGCCAACATGCATCTTCTCACATTTCTCAGGATTAATTTCCATCTGTCATTGCTCTATTCAGTTTATGGGCTGATCCTGAAACTAACCCCTCACTATCCACACCACAAATTCTTGCACTACTTGTGATGTACTTCTATTGGCCTCAGCATCGAAAAATAAGGGCAACGGATGTGATGCGTATCTATGTCAAAGCACGGATCACTTAAAGCTGATCTCAACTTAATATTCTTCTTTTTTCCCCAAAGTCAAAAGTACACCAGAAAGATCAGATTTAAGTAGTTTGAAAAGAAATGTGGGAGATGCTACTTGTTACATCATTTGATGCATGGCTGACACTGGGATATCTTCACATATTCTGTGGTAAGATGAAACAGAATTAGTGATTTCCTTGTTCTAACAGTCATAAAATGGCTGATTGTGATGACAAGATGGCTGACTCAAATTTAGTTTTAGGCTTTGGTTTGCAAGGTAGGCTTGTCTGAGGCGATTTACTGGAATTCATGTGGTACCTTATATGGAGTTGCTATTCGCTTGTAGGGAGATCAAGGAGACCCTGAAGAGTAAAATACAAAGGTTGTTTTAAGGGACTTTCTGGAGCTTCTGCATAGGTTAATCATGACTAATGTCTGGTGACCCTGATGCTCCTTCATGTCTCGAAGTGTTGGGGCTTCCCTGAGTAGTTAAGAATATAGAAGTATAGAAGCAACACTACTAATTGTTAATTGCTGATCAATATTACTATGAATTGCATGTAACCTTAAGCTTGATGTATTAGTGAAGAATCAAATAAAAAATCTCAGTTTTGTTCTTTTAGTTGAATAAGACCAGGTTTTAGCTGTCATTAAAGGCTGAATTAGAGCTGGAGTTAAAAGTTAAACAAAATTAATGGTGTTACGAATTTCTTTGTTCTTTTAGTATTCAAGCTATTTTGTGAAATTGTGCCTTCACTGCCAACTCAGTTGCTCGAGAGGAATCAAAGTAAACCTGAGCTCTGTTTTGAAACACATACTAAGGTGGACTGTGATGTAAAGGTACCTCAGCCAATGTCCCAAAGGTTCTGATTTCATTTATGAATTTTTTATTAGCCTCATCTAAATTAGTTAATATTGCTTAAATTCAGAACACAGCAAGAATCCATCCAACTTCTGGACTACTGCCTTTTGCTGTGCAAGGCTCGTTGTTCAATAATACAGTTTTAACTTGAGTGTTTATACTTACAATCTGTAAGATGAAAATTCAGTTCGACTGCAGAGGTACTGAGTAAATATGCTGGTGATATTCTACATATATTTCCAAACATCACTACAAATACTAAAATCTCAAAAATGAAGTGCATCTCTTCAGGAACAAACGTCTAAATGGAATATCTGTTAACAACATCTGCTGTTGCTTTATGGTCAATTTAACTTAACACTGGCTGAATCATTCTAATCTTTAGCAGGCAAAAGAAAATCATTCAAGCTGTTGTAATATTTGACAATTGTTCATATTTGCAAGCTTATATGCTACTAAAGATAATGATCAATTTATTGCGAATGTTTAGAGAACAGAAAGTATTGGTGTTTTGAATAATTTTAAAGTACCATATCATCAGTCTTTGCTTGCCATTGTTAATAAATTGTTTTTTGGCTTATTCCCCTGTATTCAAGCAAAATATTTGATAAATACTGTTATCAGCATTTCTTTTTTTTCTATATGACGATAGTTCTACTGAACATATATTTTAATGATTTAAAATACAGAGTGTATTCATTATCTTCACACAATGGCTATAAAATTCAGAAAAGCTAAGATTTCTCTAATAACAATTTTCAAGAAAAAATTAAACAACTGCTTTGATTTTTATAACACCATAAATGCAGCCAATATGTCCTCAGACACAGCAGGTTTGATGATGAGCACAAATGATAATACAAGGGAAGAATAGGATAATTCTGATCAAATGGGTGGTGTTTAAGAAGTGATTTAAGAAAAACAATGGAGCAGTTAAGAAATTTAGGTAAATAATTCTGAAACTGTAGACACTAATGGTGAAACAATTAAATTCAGGAATAAGCCAGAAGGAAGAATTAGAGTATTGCAGTTATTGTTAAAAAAAAACAAAGAGAGCAGCAGGCCATATTGTTCTTGTGTCTGCATCATCATGCACTTAGATCATTGCTGATCTGACTCGAGGCCTCAATTCCACTTTTATAGCTAATCTCTCTAGTTTCAAAATCTATCTCTGCCTGAATACACTTGGTTAGTCAGCATTCAGCTTTAGCTAAACTGTTCCAGTCAAAACATTGGAATTTGGAAAATTACCCAGATATGTACTGTTCATTTAAAAAAAGGTCAAATCAAATAACACATATTCACCAATTCCAAGTGTAGGTTTTGCAAGGACCACTCAACTCCAAATTTCATCACACTGTTGGTCTTAACATGGATCAAACATTCCCAATGTCAAGTATGAGTGACTGCCTTTGCTGTCAATGAAGCATTTGGCACTGGTTAAAATAAAACAAAGAGGCATTCAGAGATCAAACAGACAATTGCTGGAATAATCTCCCACAAAGGAAGATGTTTGTGGTTGCTGGAGGTTAAACATCCCAACTCTAATAAATCATGACAGTAATTCCTCAAGCTGTGTCTTTGGCCCAATCATCTTCAGTTGTTTCATCAACAATCTTCCTTCCATCATAAAGTTAATGGTGGGGATGCTTACTGATAATTACACAAAACTCAATTCCATTTGCAAATCCTCAACAAATGAAGCAATCAGTATCTCCTCCAACAAGACTGAGACAACATTCATATATGACACAGAAATGTCAGGCAATAACCAGTTCCATCAGGACAAAGTCTAAACACCTACCCTTTATATTGCATAGTTTTATCATCACTGAGTCCTCTACTATCAATATCATGGATATCACCAATGTTTAAACTCAACTGGACCACAGAAACTGATCAGAGATAGGATACCCTGCCATGAGAGATTCATTTCCTTGAATCCCAAGGTATTTCTACCATTTACAAAGTACAAATCAGGAGCATAATAGAATAGTCTCTGGATATGGACAGTGCAAATAACACAAGAGGTTTAACACAATTCAGAGAAAGGAGCTCATTCAAATGGCATTTCACCAACCATCCCAAGCATTCATTCCACCCATCACCAGTGCACAGTGGCTCCAGTAACTTTCACCACCGAAAAAGACAAGTGTATGAGTGTACCTAGGCTTCACTCCGAGTTATGACCATCCTAATGTGGAAACATTTTGTTGCTGGGTCCAACTCATGGAACTCCCAACCCAATAACACTGGAAATACCTTCACCAGAAGAACTGTAGAGGTTCAAAAAACCAGCCCACCACCACCTTCTCAAGCATGTTCAGGGGAAGGCAATGAATGCTGGCCCTAATAGTAAACTCCATGTCCCAGAAATGGTGGTATGGTTATGACAAGTTGGGGGCTGGGTTACCAATTACAGGATGCAAAGTCTCTGACTCCAGAACTATAAGTAAAGTTTCATATAGCTGATCTATTTAAATTTCTGATAATGGTGATCCCCAAGGTGTTGGTACTTGGGACTCATCAATGGTAAGGCCTATTTCAGTTGTTGGAGATGATCATTGTCTGGCACTAACGTGGCTCAAAACTTATTTATTCCACCAGCCTATGCCTGAATATTGTCTTGGTCTTGTGGGGGACAGCTTCATTTATTAAGTGTTTTTGCATGTAATTGAATAGTATGCAGTCATTAAATACCATATCTCCACTTCTAATTTTAACAAAGGAAGGAAAATCTCTGATAAAGCAGCTGAAGATGATTGGGCTGGAGACACTGCCATGAAAAGCCCTTGCAGTGATGTCCTTGACCTGCGATGAGTGACCTCCAATAACCACAGTCATTTTCCTTTGTGTAAAAAGTTACTCTTTCTCTTAATTCCAACTGACTTCCTTGATGCATCATTTCATCAAGTGCTATCTTGATGTCAAAGACAGTCACCTTTACTTCCCCTCTGGAATTCAGGACCTTGGTTCATATTTGGACCAAGCCTTTCCTGTGGGCTGGTGCTAAGTGAACCAAGCAAAATCCAAAAAGGGTTTGGTGAACAGGTTATTGAGTAATTTAGTGACACTCAAATTCAGCTTTGGTGTGTGGCAGGTTGTGATTGAGTCCTGTGGGCAGCACCGTTACTGACACTCTCCATTGCTTTGCTGATGATTAAAACAGCACTGATGGGGTTTTGCTTTTTATGGACAGGTCATTTCTGAGCAATTTTCTGCACCTTTGAATAGATGCCAGTAACGCGGTAATCTTGGAACTGCTTGGTTAAAATTGCTGCTAGATCTGCAGTGCATTACATTAGTTTTTTGTACCTGAGCTTTTGCAGGATTCAATATTTTCTGCTGTCAAAAGATAATAGGACACGTGGCCAAAAGCTTGGTGAGAGGAATAGATTTAAAGGAGAACCTTAAAAGAGAAGTGACGAGACTTGGAAAGGGAATTCCTGGGCTTATGCAATGTAAAGCAGGGTTGATAATGCTGAGGATTGAACTGAAGGATCGTTGAGAGGTCAGTCTTAAAGTTACAGATAATAAGTAAATGAATGCTCAGTCCAACAATTAGGTTTTACACTGACATGTTTTGTTTTCCCAGACCTATTCAGAATGGCAGTGAAACGTGTACTCTATATAACCCTTATAATTTTCCTGATTACAATCAGAAGAAAAGATTATCATTAGGCCAGACTTCTGCTTAATGAAGTGAAGGAACACAGTATGCTTTCCCTAAAAATGCCTCCTGACTGATGTGATAAAGCACTATTATCTAGTCAAATGATGCTTAAAGACAAGAGCTAAGAGCCAAATCCATGGGACTGTTGAAATCAGGCAACATTTCTACAGCAGCTCCATGAACAATATCTGTCTGTGATCTGGAAGATCAGTAATTACTTCCAGTTCTGTGCCTCTCTTCCTCATATCATATTATATCTTCCAAAATTCAGCATGAGGTTATATAATCCATTTGAAGGATGACATTTCAGATAACTTCCCTTCTGCTTGCTATTGTTCAGTAAATTATTCCTATCTTATTTTTGTTTTGCATTTGGGAAGAGTTACAAAAACATCACAAGGGGCACATTCAATTTGGATCCAGTTACAGAAACAACAAGCTGAGAAGAGTAATGTGGTAATAATTGTTAAATTAGGCTGGCGAGATTTTAAGTCTTTGCAGTTGCAGACTGTGGTGGTGATGTGGTTAAATCACAATTTCTCCTGGAAGCAGAATGCCTTTAGAAATCGGCTGCACAAAATACAAAATTGAATGAAGATAATATATGCTACTCACAGAATTGCTGGAAATCACCAGCAGCTTGTATTTTAGTAAGCATGCAGTAATGTCCTCATAATCAGCAACCTCTCACAAACATTACCATCTATTTATATTGAGTGCAATGACAACAGTTGTTATCACCAAAGCTGATTAAAAGCTAAATAAGCCACTCCATAAAACTAACAGCTTGAGGGGTTTTTCTGGTATCTATTCTGTTTATGCTGAAGGAGGAGAACAAGATGATTGAGCACAGTATGGTACAAAGTAATCCAGACAATGGAAGTAGCAGGTCTGACTGAAGTCTGAATACTTAATTGAGTGCAGCACAATTGGCAAAGGCTGTTAGAAATGACCTTGACATGTCTACATAAGGCCTGATTTTCAGGAGGAAAACCAAATCAAGCAAGGCACTTCTAAAATGACTGGAACACAAATGTCAAATGAAAGTGAAATCTGATTCTACCCACATTCAATATACTTCTCTCCCAGAACACTCACCCGCTCACCTTCATTAGTGATAAGCCACACACATCAAAGTTGCTGGTGAACGCAGCAGGTCGGGCAGCATCTCTAGGAAGAGGTACAGTCGACGTTTCGGGCCGAGACCCTTCGTCCTGACGTGTGTGGCTTGAATTTCCAGCATCTGCAGATTTCCTCATGTTTTCATTAGTGATAAGTCTGTTCCTCATGGAACATCCAATCACATCCTCTGGTTGATGTAAAGCAATTCACAATGGTTAACTTCTGACACTGAGATTTGGAAGAGTGGTCAGTTATTTGACCTTACTCAAGGTAGGGGAAGAATTGTCTGTTCTAAATTTTCCTCCAGGAAGTTTTATATTTGGATGAGCTGTCAGAATCAACATGGACACAGTCTTTGATCTCATTTCAAGGCAGGTGCCTCTGATGTTGTAACATTCTCCCAGTAATGCATGAAATGTTGGTTCAAGTTGTGGGTTTGAAGTCAAGGGGAAGGCTTGAACTTGAGACATTCTATTACAAGAGAGTGACCGCAGCTCTTATACTTCTCAGGATTGGACTCCCAGAGTTATATAGCATGGAAGCAGACTCTGTGGCCCAACTTGTCCGTGCTTACTGGGATGTCTATTTGAGCTTCCATCATTTTCCTGCATTTGGATCACATCTGTTGAAACTTCCTCTATCCATGCACCTGTATTTATGCCCACCTCTAGAGTTTCCTTTGGCAACTCATTCCAGATATCCACCCACCCCTTTGTTAAAATGTTCTCCTTCAAGTCCCTTTTAAAACTTTTTACTCTCAGCTGAAATCTATGTCTTCTAGTTTTAGGCTCCCCAGCCCTGGGACTAGAGCTATCCACCTTATCTAAGCCTTCATAATTTTATAAACCTTTCTAAGGTCACCCTTATCTTCCTTTGCTCCAAGGACATATTCCCAGAGGGAAAACAAATCAGCCACAATTAAATGGTGGAGCAGACTCGATGGGCTGAATGGCTTAATTCTGCTCTTATGTGTAATGGTCTTCTCTTTGTAACTCAAAGCCTTCCGATCGCAATAACATGTTTGTGAGCCTTTCTGCCCCCTTTGCAGCTTAACACCATCCTACGTGCAGGCAGCTGACCAGAATTACACTCAGCAGTCCAGCTGTGGTCTTGTTAATGACTTGTACAGTACATTTTAACAGATCTGTCATACCAATGGAGAGCTTTGCTCAAAGGGGTATCATTCAGGAGAATGAACATTATTCCTTAGGCCCACAGCAACTTATCCATTCAGAGCATAGAATCCTAAATTCCTTGTAGGATTCCCAAGCAACCAAACTCAAAGCAGGGAGCAAGAAATTGTCAAATACCCAGTACTGTGGCAGTTCAAACAAGAAGAATGTAAGAGCTACTGATGCTTACTTGAAGGGAATATGTTCTTATCTATTATTTCCAACAGCGCAGAACGGCACATTAAGCAACATATTATTTGTACTGTTTTCCATTGTCGGGAAACACCATTGAACATAAACATTGACAGGATTTCAACAGCAGCAGGAACACAGAAACGCAGCAAGGAAAGTTCTTCTTTGGTACACAATCACAGATCACCAAACTGTTTCCCCTGAATTGGGCAAAATGACTTGTGAAAAGAGCAAACTGAAAAAGCTCTTTGTGCCTAACAGCATGGTGCCCCATTACTGGACTGCCAAAGATTTTAACAATTGCAAAAGCTAATCCAACCTAGAGGCCTTTGAGTTTTCACACTTATCTGAGACCTGCCATGAAATTCATATGATAATGCTTCAGGGCTCCAGAAATAGCTCAGGTACATGAGTGCTAGATAGAAAACATAACCTGGATCTTGGCAGGCTTCTCCACTTTGAAGTTTCTGGGTGGCACAGCAGAGCAACTGCATTATGTTACCAGAAACCTGCGTTCAGTCCTGACCTTGGGTGCTATTTGCACGGTCACCTGTGACTATGCAGGTTTCCTCTGGGCGCTCTGCTTTCCTCCACATCTCAAAGATGTGCGGGTCAGGAGGCTCACTGGCCACTGCAAAAGATCCTTATCATGGAGTAAGTGGCAGAATCTGGCGGGAAAGTTAGGGAGAATGTGGGGAGAAAAAAGAATGGGATTCATGTAGGATGACTGTAAATGGGTGGATGGTGGTTGGTTGTGATTCACTGGGCGGAGGGACCTGTTTCCATCCTGTATGACTCCATGACGCTATGATTCCAAATGTTCCGTGAAACAGAAGAAGCTTCTAAGCTGCTGATAAATTGAATGGGACAGATTCAGCACACAAACACATTCAAATATCCCCTTCCATATGCTGAATCCTTACTCCATTCCACAGTTAGATGAAAAAAAACACAGTTCAAATGGCCAACCAGTCCTCAAACGAGGAGCCAGCAGTCAAAAGGGTGAGCAGCTTCAAGTTCCTGGGTGTCAACAACTCAGAGGATCCATCTTAGATACACTATATTGATGCAGTCACAAAGAAGGTACACCAGTGGCAATATTTATTAGGAATTTGAGGAGATTCAGCACGTCACCAAAGACTCCAAAAAATTTCTAGAGACTGGTTGCTTCACAGCCTGGCATAGGCGTTCCAATGTACGGGATCACAAGAAACTGCAGAAGGCTGTTGGCTTAGCTAGCTCCATCAGGGTCACAAGTCTCCCCACCTCTGAGGAGGTCTTCAAAAGGAGGTGCCTCAAGAAGGTGGCATTGATCATTAAGGACCCTCACTCTTGATGTACCCTCTTCTCATTATGACCATCAGAGAGGAAGTACAGGAGCTTGATGACCCACACTGTGCCACAAAACAGCAAATTTCATGACACATGTCAGTGATAATAAGCCTGACTGGGATTCTGAAAATAGAACACTTTACTAAATACAGGTCGACCTTCACTAATCCGGCACCACTGGGATCTGAGGGGTGCCGGATTAGTGAAAATGCCGAATTACAGAAGGATCACATTCAGCATAATCAGTGCCGGATTATCAAAGGAACCGGATTACAGATAGTCGGATTAGTGAAGCTCGACCTGTATTTATATTTTCTCAGATACAGCCTTTTCTTTATTATAAGCAAAATTTCTGCTGTAATGTATTTACTTATTTAGAGATACAGCTTGGAATAGCCCTTTCCGGCCCTTCAAGCCATGCCTCCCAACAACCCTGACTTAATCCTAATCTAATCATGGGACAACAGATCAATAAGCCTACCCGGTACATCTTTGGACTGGAGGAGGAAACCGGAGCACCCAGAGAAAACCCACACTTTCTATGCAGAGGATGTTTGCTTCACCAATAAGTGAGAGGGTCACAATTCCAGGTCATGGGGGAATGTTGCTCATTATTTCTAACTAAACTAATTTTGTTAATAGCCGAAATTTTATAATAATACCTGACAGTGAAAGAGAAGGTGTGTATTGTTTAGGAATTGATGTTTAACTGAACTTCTCAGAATAGCACAAACATATTGGCAGCAGAATCAGAGGGATGCATGCAGTTCTGATGTCATGGTTTCTGGTTTACTTGTTTGTGTTAGAGTGAGTTTTTTTGGGTAGATGATTTGTTTACACTTAAATGACTTTGGCCACCAGACTTCTATTTGACAAAGTACTGTGGATTGAGTCCACAACAATGCATTTTCTAAAAGCTGTGGTATCGGGATACTAGCCAGACACTGCGGATGGAAGTAAACAACAGGAATTCTGCAGATGCTGGAAATTCAAACACTTTTCTGAAATATCTAACTCTTCCTTCAGTTAGTCCTGACGAAGGGTCTCGGCCTGAAACGTCGATTGTACCTCTTCCTAGAGATGCTGCCTGGCCTGCTGCATTCACCAGCAACTTTGATGTGTGTTGCGCGGATGGAAGTATGAAGTTTACAGGTAGTTTCGAAGACAGTATTATCTATACTTTATAATATTAATTGTCCTCTATGTTAGCACGTTAAATGGCAAATAAATGTATTGTGGATTTAACTTGTATTCCTAAAGGCTGTGGATACCAACCCAGACATGTTGGCCTCAGAAGGAAAGGATGAAGTTAGGAGGTGTAATGTTTTGTATGTAGCTTCAAAAGGAAGCATTGTCTATGCATTGTCTGTAACTTTTTAAATAGCAATTGCCTTTGTGTTTAGCATAGAAATATCGAGCCCACATTGGGCTAGCAGACCTTTCTACCAAAAGCGTCTCTGTCGGTATGATGCCTGCTGTACCGTGTTGTGTCGAATAAAGAAGCTGTTTGGTATCTACCAGTGACTCTGTCTGTCCGGTGATTTCAACCACGCTACAACAGCCTTCATGCAGGAATTAGTAAAGTGGAAATGTGGTCTGAGTATCCAAGGTGAGGGCAGGGGGTGCAGCCTTGTAGGCTCCATGAATGTTGATACAGATAAGAGCTAATATGTTCAGTCCTCTGGTTGTGAAGTTGACATGCTAGTAAAGTTTTGGCATGACTGAAGTTACCGGCAACAATGATGAAAACATCACTGGGAGTAGCTTTGAGGTTGTAGATGGTGCTCCTGCAGTGCTACCACAGCACCAGTACATGGGGTGGGTGATGTAAAGAGCAACAATCACAATGGCGGTGAACTCCCTTGGTAAGTAGAAAGGCCTACACTTCATCATTAAGAACTCTATCTGCAGTAATCAGTGGGCCATTACTACAGAGGGTTTCACACACCAGTTCTTATTGACATAGACACACAGACCTCCACAGCGGGTCTTCAATGTGCCCGAGATATTGGCATACAATAGTGAAGAGAGAACTCTGTATTTATCTTCCTGTGCTGAAGAATGACTTTCCAAGTCACCAATCAAACCTAATAGTCCCTCTCAGTATGGAAACTATACAGAATTCCATTTTCTGCCTGGTTAACTTCTCTCTGTCAGTATTAGCTACTTACACTTCTAAACATCTGGTGGTTAAAATAATTAATGTAAACATAGCTTCGGATAACTATTTCTCCCAGGAAATTAACCCATTATAAACTGAAACCAATTTGATCCTTTCCAGAACAAATATAACAATAAACATTATTATAAATGCACACACCTGTATATATATTTACCTGTAATGGGTTTTATGAACACTTTGGATGAAGAGGTATAAGTGGAGACATTTTGTGCATTGAATTCCAAAGTTTAGGAAGTATTAGCACACCTGAAATAATAGATGAATGAAAGGCAGGGGTGAAAGGGGTAGGAAATATGTTCGATATTTCAGAAAAGTCTTTGAATTAGTGACATGATGAAATGTAAGAATCAGATCAGGTCAGTTTTTTTGTCTCTTTTTATTTATTTCTGTTAATATTTAAATGAATATCAGTTTTTAAAACTGTAAAGAGGCATTAATTATTTTTTCAAATATTTAAACCAATTTCAACTGCTTTTAAATGTTTTTGGGTATCAGAAAATGTTTAAAGTTGTGAAAATTGCCAAAAGCCATCAGGGCAGTGCTCAGTACAGCACCTATTGCATGTGTCCTTTAAAGGCCTGGCAGCATTGGCAGCATGGTCCAATTCCAATTCATTTACAGGAGAATCACAGAAATGTACTTCAGCTCATTAGCATCTAGGCAACAAGTAAAGGCTTGAGCAGCTGTGGAGTTATTATGAACATCGGAAGCAGGCAATAGTGAGATTACTAGAACCTAGCCTTCTGTGCAGAGCAGAAAGAACATGACTGAGGGGAAAGGCACTTTTAACAAGAAGATAATGCCATATTTTCTGAAATTAAATTTAGAAGCAAGTTTGCATATGAGGAGAGAATGATGTATATAAAAAATGATCAAAGCCATGTATACGAATTTTTGTGATAAAAGTTCAGCATAGTGTTAAAGGGGAATAACATTACCAAATTAAAATAAAGCCTGTTGTAAGGTATATGGAAAACAACCTGAAGTATTGTGAGCAGATTTTGACCCCATATTTAAGCAAAGATGTACTGGCATTAAAGAGCATCCAGAGGAGGTTTGTGAGAATGATCTCGGATGGTTATGAAGTCAATGCAGTCCTGGGTGGATATGTGCTGGTTTTATTCAGATTGGAAGGCAAACTTTCTTACTAAGCTGAACAATGAAACTGCGAGAGAATTGAAGAATGATAAAGAATGAGGATTTTTATTCATCATATTCATCAGAAGCAGCATCTCCAACACCATCACACTGAGCACGGGGGCCCCCCCAGTGCTGTTTGCTCATTCCACTGCTGTCCATGCTGCTGACCCACGACTGTGCTGCAACACATGGCTCAGACCACATCATCAAGTTTGCCGATGACACGACCATGGTGGGTCTCATCAGCAAGAACGATAAGTCAGCATACAGAGAGGAGGTGCAGCAGCTTACAGACTGGTGCAGAGCCAACAACCTGTCTCTGAATGTGAACAAAACAGAAGAGATGGTTGTTGATTTCAGGAGGACACGGAGCGACCACTCTCCGCTGAACATCGACGACTCCTCCGTAGAGATTGTTAAGAGTACCAAATTTCTTGGTGCTCACCTGGCAGAGAATCTCACCTGGTCCCTCAACACCAGCTCCATAGAAAAGAAAGCCCAGCAGCGTCTCTACTTTCTGATAAGGCTGAGAAAAGTCCATCTTTCCCCCCCCCACCCCCATCCTCACCACATTCTACAGAGGGTGTATTGAGAGCATGCTGAGCAGCTGCATCACTGCCTGGTTCAGAAATTGCACCATCTCGAATCGTAAGACCCTGCAGCTGATAGTGAGGTCAGCTGAGAAGATCATCGGGGTCTCTCTTCCCATTATTACAGACACTTACACCACACGCTGCATCCGTAAAGCAAACAGCATTATGAAGGACCCCATGCACCCCTCATACAAACTCTTCTCCCTCCTGCCATCTGGCAAAAGGCACCGAAGCAGTCGGGCTGTCATGACCAGACTATGTAACAGTTTCTTCCCCCAAGCCATCAGACTCCTCAATAACCAGAGTCTGGACTGACACCAACCTACGGCCCTCTACTGTGCCTATTGTCTTGTTTATTATTTATTGTAATGCCTGCACTGTTTTGTGGACTTTATGCAGTCCTGGGTAGGTCTGTAGTCTAGTGTAGTTTTGTGTTGCTTTACGTAGTTCAGTGTAGTTTTTGTATTGTTTCGTGTAGCACCATGGTCCTGAAAAACATTGTCTCGTTTTTACTGTGTACTGTGCCAGCAGTTATGGTTGAAATGACAATAAAAAGTGACTTGACTTGACTTATCTGGGCAAGCTCATCATTATGAACAAGAATAGGATAATATAGTATAGCCACAAGAGAAATGGGCAGAGAGGTGGAGAATGATGACCTTTGAGAGAGAAAAGAAAACAGAGTTTGTAGACCAGAGACAGGATAGAGAGTATAATTGGTGAAGGTGGATATCTTGTGACATGGGTTAATTTGGTTTTGGTAGGAAAAATGTGAAATCTGATTGAAGGGAATTCGAATTTTAGTCAGTATTGGAAACCAACCAGCAGTCATCATTCGACAGGCAGTTGAGTGATAAGAAGCTCAATCGAGCAGTTTTGTCTCAAATGAAATAGGGTAAACCAGACAAGACAGGGAACAGCTTTTGGTTATGAATCGATACATGTGGTTGAATCCAGTAGAGAGGAGTTAATGCTGCTGTCAGAAACATGTGATCCAATATGCAGTTGTATTGTCTTAGATGTGTCCCAGATGAGTAATGTCACAGTGAAACTTGCAAATTTCATGTACTGCTTATTGAAATGGTCTGCTGCTATACTTTCCTGTCAATATTCCCCATTGGAATCTGGAGATTTGCAATTCTGATTTATAAACAAAGAGGATCCAGTTTGGTGATTGAAGAAAATCGGTGGAAGTGAATCCATAATGGGTCACATACATTGACAGCTAGCTCCAGTGCATGCATTAGTGCAGCCCTTACTTCCATGTCTGTACATTGCAGTGCAAGAGCGCAGATTATGGTAGAGGTCAGAAGTATTTGACCTTGGAACAAGCTTGATAAGCTACTCAACAAATACTCTGAGTAACAGTTGAAGTAGCAAGTCCCATAAATGTAGTGCATCAACAGAGAAACTTGGCCGTGTCGAAGATTACTATTAATTAGTTATAATGCGTACTAAATGTGTGTGGGAAAGCAGGTCAACAACTTCCAAAGGAAACTTGCTGGAAATTTATGAAACAACCAATCCAGAATTAGCAGATGGAATTAATTTGTGCATAAAGGGAATGTAATTCAATTACTTGAAATAAATACATAAGTTATCAGATTAAGAAAATGATTAAATCTACCTATTCACTAACATTTGGAATAGTGCCTAATACTTTTATCTCCGAGAAGCCTAAAATCAGAGCTCATGAGATTTTCCAACAAAAACAGTAAACTGAAGAGGATCATCAGATTACTGGACTACAACTTCCAGCAGAAGATGAGCCCACCATGATAAGAACCGTCCAAATAACTCACAGTTCAAAGTAAATTTATCATCCAAGTACATTAATGTCACCATACACAACGGTGAGATTCATTTTCTTGCATGCATTCACAGTAAATACAAATAGAAAAGAAAATAATAATAATAAATAAGCAATAAATATCAAGAAATAAGATGAAGAGTCCTTGAAAGTGAGTCCTTAGGTTATGGGAACAGTTCAGTTTTAAGGTGAGTGAAGTTTAGTAAAGTTATCCCTTCTGAAGCTAACTGGGTGCATGGTTATCCACTCACAGAAAATATCAGCAGGAGTATTTTCCTTTAATCACTTAAATGAAAAATACTGAGGACACTATTTTTGGATGCTGTAAATTCACTTTATTGCATTTAATCACACAGCAAGTTATATTAAACCAAGCATTTTGCACTTTGAGCTAAAGTTATGAACAAAAAATATTTTGTAAGTTTGGAGTTTCATATTTAATTTATAAAATAAACTGCGCAAAGCTATTACCAGCTGCATTATTTTATTTATCTGCAGTCAGTAAAGGAAATATTTCAGAATCGTGGTGATCGCTTTCATTACAGAATTTTTCTATGCAGGTTGGTACTCCTTTCCAATTATCCTTTGAAGCAGAAATGTTATGGGATAAAGTATCTGATCAATATGGAGATGCTTCCAGTAATTCAAAGGTATCAGATGTCATCATAAACAGCAAAGCAGTGTATAAATCCTAACCTCTAGGCAACATCTTAATTCAGATATGCAATTGTTAACTGATACTTGTATTACTACTTATTTTACAAGATTTAGCGATTCGCAACCTATGATTAATATAACCACCAACATTTACACTTAAAGGGTCAAACAGCATTGACAATGAAAAATTTATGAAGACAGCTGGTATTTGCATACATTACAGTTTTTACTGTGTGCACTCAGTTGTGAACCTGCAGAAGGACTTGGGTAATTGTGTCTCTGAGAGTTGTTCAGGACTTTCTGGAATGACTTCATCCATGCACATCTTAATAAATTATACGGCAAAATTCACATCCTGATTTAGAGTTTCAGAGTTTTCAGAACATGTTAAGTCTACATCCCACCCATTTAAAGAAAGTGCAACTGGAATTTATTAGTCAAATGCATTAACAAAATGGTATACTCTAGGGTGAAGATCTGTGAGTAAAAATATTCTAATCTATTATGTTACATAATAGCAGATAAATCAAAGCATATTTTTGACCTGGTATATATCCAACATCATCATCATCATCAGGTGCCATGCCCAAGTTGAGCTTTGACTGCCACGGCCTGTTTCCAGTCAAGTGGATCAATTCATTTCCAGTTCTCTGGCTGCTGTCTCCAGCATCATTTGTCTTTGCCCTCCTTTTGCTTTCTTCCCTTCAATCTTTCCCATAATTACCATGCATTCTAACTCCTCTTTCCTAATCACATGTCCAATGAACTTACATTGTCTTTTTTTGATCTCATACATTATTTCTCTTTTTGTGCTTACTCTGTTCATGAAATCCTCGTCAGATAGTCATTTCCTCCATGATATTCTTTGCATCCGCCTCAAAAACCACATCTCTGCTGCTTCAATTCATTTCCTCAATTTACTAGATACTGTCCAACATTCTGAGCTATATAACATAACTGGATAAACGTAACATTTCAGTACTCTGAGCCGGGTTGTCATGCTAGTTTAGTGTTGATCAGTATACTTTTCATTCTCGTAAAGGTGTCTTTTGCCATCCCTATTCTTCTTTTGATGTCCATGTCGCACCTGCCATCTGATGTCACCCAGCTTCCTAAGTAGCAAAAGTTCTGTACTTGTTTTATGTCTTCCCCATTTATTTTCAGCCTGCAGATGGGATTCTCCCACATACGGACTAAATTTTCAATATGACCGCAAGACACAGAACCAGAATTTGGACATTCAGCCCATCGAGTTGGCTCCACCATTTGATCATGGCTGATGCATATCCTTCTCAATCCCATTCTCCAGCTTCTTCCCGTAATCCTTCACACCCTGATTTATCAAGAATCTATCAAGCTTGGCCTTAAATACAGCCAATGACCTGACCTCAACAGGCAGTAACAAATTCCACAGATTCACTACCCTCTGGCTAAAGAAATTCCTCCTCATCTCCATTCTAAATGGATACACCTCTAATCTGAGGTTGTGTCCTCTGGTCCTAGACTCCCCCACTAAAGGAGGCATCCTCTCCGCATCCACTATCGAGGGCTGTCAACATTCAAAAGGTTTCAATGAGATACCACCCTCCCCCCCATTCTTCTAAATTTCAGCAAGTACAGGCCTAGAGCCATCAAAAGCTCCTCATATGCTAAGCCCTTAATTTCTGGAATCATTTTGGAGGTGTTGTGGATAGTGTGGATGCCTGTCAGAGGTTACAGCGGGACATTGATAGGATGCAAGACTGGGCTGAGAAGTGGCAGATGGAGTTCAACCCAGATAAGTGTGAAGTGGTTCATTTTGGCAGGTCAAATATGATGGCAGAATATAGTATTAATGGTAAGACTCTTGGCAGTGTGGAGGATCAGAGGGATCTTGCGGCCCAAATCCATAGGACACTCAAAGCTACTACACAGGTTGACTCTGTGGTTAAGAAGGCATATAGTGCATTGGCCTCCATCAACTGTGGGACTGAGTTTAAGAGCCAAGAAGTAATGTTGCAGCTATATAGGACCCTGGTCAGACCTCACTTGGAATACTGTGCTCAATTCTCGTTGCCGCACTACAGGAAGGATGTGGAAACCATAGAAAGGGTGCAGAGGAGATTTACAAGGATGTTGCCTGGATTGGGCAGCATGCCTTATGAGAATAGGTTGAGTGAACTCGGCCTTTTCTCCTTGGAGCGACAGAGGATGAGAGGTGACCTTATAGAGGTGTACAAGATAATGAGAGGCCTTGATCGTGTGGATAGTCAGAGGCTTTTTCCCAGGGCTGAAATGGCTAGCACAGGAGGGAATAGTTTTAAGGTGCTTGAAAGTAGGCACGTAGGAGATGTCGGGGTAAGTTTTTTTACGCAGAGAGTGGTGAGCGTGTGGAACAGGCTTCCAGCGATGGTGGTGGAGGCAGAAACAATAGGGTCTTTAAAGAGACTCCCGGATAGGCACATGGATCTTATAAAAATAGAGGGCCATGGGTAAGCCTAGGTAGTTCTTGGGTAAGGACATGTTTGGCTCAGCTTTGTGGGCTGAAGGGCCTGTATTGTGCTGTAGGTTTTCTATGTTTCTATGTTTCTTGAAACTCCTTTGAACGCTCTCCAATGCCAGTACATCCTTTCTTAGATAAGGTTTCCAAAACTGTTCACAAAACTTCACGTGAGGTCTCACCGGTGCCTGGTAAGGCCTCAGCAATACATGCTAATTTTTATAATCTAGTCCTCATGAAATGAATGCTAAAATTGCATTTGCCTTCCTCACCACCGGCTCAATCTACAAGTTAAGCTTTTGGGAATCCTGCACAAGGTCTCCCAAGTCCTTTTTCACCTTGGATTTTTAAATTTTCTCCCTTTTAGAAAATAGCTTATACGTTTACTCTTTCTGCCAAAGTGCATGACCATACACTTCCTGACACTGTATTTCATCTGCCACTTCTTTGCCCATTCTCCTAACCTGTTGAAGTCTTTCTGTAGCTTCTCTACTTTAATATTATCTGCCGTTCCATCTATCTTTGTTTTGTCTGCAAACTTGGCCACAAAGCCATCAACTCCAACATCCAAATTATTGACATACAACGTAAAAAGAAGCAGACCCACACTGACCCCTGTGGAACATAACTGGTTACCAGCAGCCAACCAGAAAAGGCTCCTTTTATTCCCACTCTTTGCCTTCTGCCCATCAGCTAATGTTCTATCCATGCTAGTATCTTTCCTGCAATACTGTGGGCTCTTATCTTGCTAAGCAACCTCATGTGCGGCACCTTATCAAAGGCCTTATGAAAATCCAAGTACACTACATCCACCTATTCTCCTTTGCTTATTGTTATTTGCTTGTTTATCTGTTGCTATTTCCTCAAAGAATTCCAACTGATTTGTCAGGCAAGATTTCCCCTTAAGGTAACCATGCTGATTTTGGCCTATTTTATCACGTGCCACCAAGTACCCCGAAACTTTATCCATAACAATCAACTCCAACATCTTTGCAACTACTGAGATCAGGCTAACTGGCCTATAATTTCCTTTCTTCTGCCTCCCTTCCTTCTGGAAGAATGGAGCGACATTTGCAATTCTCCAGTCCTCCAGAACCACGCCAGAATCTAATCATTCCTGAAAGATTACTAATGCCTCCACAATCTGTTCAGCTACCTCTTTGAGAACTTTGGCGTGTGGTCCATCTGGTTCAGGTGACTTACCTACCTTCAGACAGCATAGAGCAAGATAATAAATTCTATTATGAAGAATAAATTTCTTGGCAATAGAATATCTCAACATGTTTAAAGAAATCTATAGGTGGAACTCAGACTGCACATTAATGGGCTTTACTCGATATATAATGATAGTAGCTTATCAAACTATGAGAGGCATATTTAGAGTTGAAAGCTAGTGTCTTTCTTTTTCCTGGCTCAAAATGCCTAATACTAGAGGATGTGAATTTAAGGTGAGTGAAGGCAATTTCAAAGATATACAGAATGTGAGGCTAGTTGCTTTCCCCCATAATTAGTGCTCTGGAATGTACTGCCAGGGGTGGGAGAGCAGGCAAATATGATAGTGGCATTTGAGAGATCGGGTGAAATAGCAGAAAAAGGGAGGTATATGAATATTGTGTAAGCAGTAGGGATTAGCTTAGTTTAGGTGTTTCATTACTAGTTTAGCACAGCCTCATGAATTGAAGGGCCTGTTCCCACACTGTACTCTTCTAAGTTCTATTAATGTCACAGCTGTGTTGACAACACTTATATCAGTTGGCCACCGAAATAGGCAGACTAGATGGTAGCTTGTTCTATTTATCATATCACTGTCAACCTTCAATTCCATGGATGGATACTGGTATTCAAATTTCACCGGAACACTGCTAGCTCAAGTTCAAAGTACAACCGTACACAACCTTGCAATCCATCTCCTTGCAGGCAGCTACAAGACAATGAAACACAAAAGAATTCACTAACAGAAACATACCACAAAGGCAGTCATACAGCCAATGTGCAAAAAAGAAAGAGCACATTGTGCAAACAATAAAAAAACTGACAAGCAATCCACAAAGCATGAACTGCAGAGTCCCCAAGGGCACTGCCTGATCTAGAGCAGGTAGCTTCAGTAAAATAGCCATATAAATGCAGTGTTGTTCTGAACATCATGTATAGAGAATTAAACTTGCTGAAGGTCAACATCAGTGATGACAAGGACTGAAGAAAAAAGTAAGAGGAGTCAGCATATTACATTTATTTCCAGCAATGATTACAAGAGCTTTCCTCAATGGACTGAGTATAGCACTCAGCTAACAGAATCACCAACATTTTCTTTTGCTCATGGGGTCATTTTGCTTTTTCTTTTGCTCAAGGGGTCTGCAGTCAATTCTCCAGGACTCCCTTCCAGTGTACCTCTGCATAACCATCCCTGGTTGCACCTATTCCACCAATGGAACGAGTAACTAATAAACCTGAGTCTGATTCTTTATGAGCTTAACTTTATCCAATGTTACTTAAATAGAACACGGGACCATTTTCACAATTTTATGTTCGGTATCCATATGGTAATGAGGAGAACTCTGCCATGGTGACTAGGGCGCACCTTTAATATACTTATCTTCAAAATGATGCTAGGATTTGTAACTTGTTTTATTTCTTGTTATATTTTATGATGGGTTGATACAACTGTTAGCTTCAGTGACAGCTGAGACAGAGTTGGATTACTGTAGATCTGAAATCATATACTGTGTAGGATCTCCACCATATAGCACATTAATGTCCACTGGATTGTGCTTTCCCACTACAATCTAGTGGCTTTGTATTTGCAAAATAAAATAGACTTTCACTATTATTGTGGTCAGATTCAAATTTCTCTTTTCAGATCATTAGTCCTTCCCTCTGGACAACTTTCTAGTCAAATAACTTTTATACCCACTCTCACTTTGGTATCTAATACACTAATATGTCGAACCACCACAAAGTAAGAACACTTGACCTTGCACGTAATCCATACAACCTGAAATAAAGATAATCCTGTTCTCTTACTATCAGTCCTATTATTCTTCATTCACATCCTCATTCTACCCATACATATCTTCCAATGGTATATCCTCCAAGCTAGAACGCAATGAGCCTCAACACCGTAGAAATAAAGGACCTTCATTGTTTAAAAATTCTGTGCTGTGCAACATATTGCAACAAACAATAGTAAGTGCCTGTTAAATGAGTCAATACTATCCTTAAAATAATACAAACGTACTTCTCATCTTGTTGCAGAATTGCACTACTTTTAATAATGTTTCTGTCTTTACGATTCAAATTGCTCCTATTCACTCACTCTCTCTGTGGCACTTTAGTAAATCATGGTGGAAAATGTCGATTAAAGCTCCCAGATATTGAAGCCTGACATTATATTTCAAGTTCAAAGCCTTTCTGTTGTTGATAGTTAAGGTGAGACAAAAGTAGCTAATTGTCATATTAAATATTGAAGAGACTTAAGTGGGACTATGCTTAACCTTGTCTTCCAGAATGTATAATAATTTTCTTATAGGTTTACTAGGCTTGTTGGGTTAGTCTATAAATCCAGATAATATTTTCCTACTTTAACTGTGCTTTCACTCTTCTTTGTGTGTTGGATTTAAATATCATCTGACCTGACACAACCAATGCTCCAGATTTCATTCATCTTGACTTTTCACAAATCTTAAAAATTTTATTTCAACTTCCAACTAATCAATCTCCCACAGAGTGTGTTTATCTGCAAATCAATCAATAATTCTCTCTTCATATCTGGCATCATATTTATGAGATGATGTTTTGGATTGGAGGATATTTTATCTGGTCCACATTGCTTGTGAAATCCAAAATGTATTTTATTATTATATTTGATTACTTGGAAATAGAGACAAGATAAAATGTTCCCATTATTAAGTGATTACAGTTTCTTGTAAACATTACTGGAAAAAATCAGCCCTGAGGGAAATAAAGAAGAATACCTCATATGTCCTTGGAAGTATATTAAGGCATGGTTGTGTTGGAATTACACCCATTTACATCTGTTTATTGTAGGTAAAAAACACTTCACATTTTGAAGTATTTGCACTTATTTTCTGCTGAAGCCTCACCCATCAGGAGGATGAGCCAGGTATTTTCGACTGAGATTCATGCTGGTGCAGCTTTCGCTGCTTATTCATATTTTGTATATGTAAAGGCATCAACATTTAGTGCAGCAAGCTTTTCAGTAAAGGATAGAAATTGGACCATAAGCTCCAACAGTAAAATGAGGAGCACATCATGCTGGAAACAAAAAGCTTAACATGATGCTACTGCTAACTACAGGGGCTCAGTTGGTGTGTCCTACTCTAGCAGGCACAAGGGAACCCACTACCCAAACTCACCTCATAACTTCCATGAGTTCATTGAACCTCCTCCCATCTACACCTTCCTCTCCCCACCATTCTCCCTCACCACCACATCAACTATAGGTGAGAAAGCTATTGTTTGGGACAAGTAGTTTCAATACACTTACACATAAGGTGAGCACACAACAAAAAATATTTCTTTAATTCAAGTAATTCCACATCGTATTTGTGACTATCAACATTGGGTGTTATTGTTACACACAAGTTGTTTTGCGCATCAAGAGATGCCTAAGCTGCAATTTTGTTACAAACAATCATGTTTTTCATTTTGAGTATGTAAGATGCAGTGTTCAAATCAATTTCATATTGCTACAAAGCAGACATACTTTCTGACTCATTTACATCAGTGAAACTAAGAGCAGACTAGACGACTGATTTGAAAAGCATCTGCATTCTATCCATAATGGCTAACTGAAGCTCCTGGTTACATACCACTTCAACTGCCCTTCCCATTCCTACACCATTCTGACATTTGCCATCTCCACTGTCACGTTCAGTCCCAATGCAAACCAGAAGGACAGTAATACATAGTCAGCCTGGTTACAACCCAATGGTATGAACATTGAATTTTCCAACTTCTGGGAAGTTGAGATTTGTGGTGGGATTACACTGTATCAGGTGGAGTTGATGAAGAGTGGTTGCTGGATGTGGAGACCAGTTGGATGAAAGGCAAGGACCAAGGGAACTCTCATTTCCATTCTGTCTGGGGAGAGGTGGGGTGAGACTGAAGTATAGGAAATAGAGGAGATGCAGGTGAGTGCTCCACCAACCACTGCGGAGGGAAAGCAACATTTCCTGAAAAAGAAGACGACTTTTCAGGATTCTGGGAATAGAAAGCCTCATTTAGAGAACAGATACAATGGAGAAAGAGGAAATGAGAAAAAGAGGTGTCATTTTTACAAGAGAAAGGATGGGAGGAGGCTTAGTATAGAAAATGTAAGGCTTTAAAATAGTGCACTAAATTGAGGATAAAGTAAATCTCACTAAAATAAATTTTAATAGCTAGCTTTTCACTTTAACAATTAACATCTTTTTAATTGATGTTCAAGCTTCATTGCTCCTTGTGATCCACAAAGTAATTTGAATACACAATAGTGTGAGAGACTGGGAGATGGCCTTTTTTGAAATGCTGATTATGAACACAATTATTTTCATATAATTGAACAATTCACAGCTTACATAAGGTATAGTGGGGTCAAAGAGAACATTTATTCCAAAAGAGTGATCCTTGGGAAGTTTTGTGTGGCGCCATTTTTTTTGAGGATCCTGAATACCCTCAATGATTCAGAAACAGCTTCTTCCATCGGCCTGTCCTCCTGAATATTTTCACTTCAAATTTCCGGCATCTGCTGTTTTTCTGATTTTCAATAAACTCAGATCCTGGATCCTGTTTATGGTGGATTTCTAACAGCTCATGAACTCATCCTCACTACCATTTTTTTGTAATATCTACTTTTGTAACTATAGTTATTTAACATCTTGCAAACAAACAAATACATTTCATGTCATATATTAGTAATAATAAAACTGATTCTGAAGCAAAAGGAATTCAGGAGCCCTTGTGCAGGATTCCCTAAAGATTAATTTGCAGGTTGAGTTTGTGTTAAGGAAGGCAAATGTGATGTTAGCATTCACTTCTAGAGAACCAGAATATAAAAGCAAGGATTTAATGTTGAGACTTTATAAAGCGCTGGTGAGGCCTCACTTAGAGTATTGTGTGCAGATTTGGGCCCTTTATCTTCGAAAAGATATGCTAAAACTGGAGCGTGTTCAAAGGAGGTTCACAAAAAAATCACAAAGGATTAAGTGCCTTGTCATATGAAGACCGTTTGATGGCTCTGGGCCTGTATTTACCGGAATTAAGGAGAATGAGGGTGACCTCATTGAAAACTATCTATGGAGCAGACTTAATGGGGCAAATGGCTTAATTCTGTTCCTATATCTTATCTTATGGAAGTGAGGATGTGGAGAGGATGTTTCCTGTGGTGGAAGTGTCTAAGACCAGAGAACACAACCTCAGAATAGAGCGACATCCTTTCAGAACAGAGATGAAGAAGGATTTCTTTTGCCAGAGCATAGTGAATCTGTGGAATTTATTACCACCTGCAGCTGTCAGAGCATGAAGGGATACAGGAGGAAGGCAGGGAGCTGGGGCTGAGAGAAATAATGGATCGACCATGATGAAATGGCGGAGCAGACTCGAAGGGCCAAATGGATTAATTCTGCTCGCATAGCTTGTGGTCTTCTGTATTCTTTCAGGACGTTAGGAATTACAACCATGATTAAATTGCATTACTGTTTGTATTTGTATTAAATAACTTTACCAAAATCTGATCAGCTTCTTTATAAATTTTTAGGTATCAGGTAGCTAATGTGGGATATATTACAACTGTCCCAAAATCCCAAAACATCTGACAACCAACCTTTCAAATATCGTTACTAATTGTCCAGCAGTTCCTAAAATTTATGCTGCATCCCACTTCAGTGAATTGATTCACCTATTCCTTCCCAGTTATTCACTCCAAATATAAACAGTCAATACAATTATTCCTTTTATAACGATGTTCTCTTCTAGCTTCACTACATTTTCCTCATCTAATGGACCCTGGAGAGGGGTGTGTGTCTGTGCTGGGTGGGGGTGTTGGAGGTGGAGACAGGATTGGGTGGCAGAGATGTGCACATACCAGCAGTTTAAGAGAAAAAAGGAAAGAGAGACAAATGATCGGTTTATTGCTTTTCTTGGTTGAGGAATAAATGTTGGTTATAACCTCAGGGGAATTTTCCAGATAACTACACTTGCCACAGTTCCTTAAATCCACCTCAAACAGGATCCAGACCCCGAGTTTAATAAAAATGAAAAACCTACGGATGCTGGAGATCTGAAATGAAAACTCTTAACAGGATAAGCAGCATCTGGAAAAGCAAAATGGTTAATATTTCAGATCTCAGAATATCTCAGAATGACCTATGAGCATTTTCTATTTTTAATCCTAAATTTAATACTTCATCTGAGTGTCGGTATCTTTGGCAGTGCAGCACTCACTCCAAGTGTGCTGGAAGACTCTGGCTGAAATTTAAACATTGCATGGCATCACGTTTCAAAGAGAAGACTTACCACAACATCACAATGAAACTTTACTTAGCACTCTGTGTATGTGCCCAACGCAGGAATATTAATATAATCAATGTTAATGGAGTCAGTGCTAATAGGGGTCAGTGTAATTATACAGAGCGATGCATTACTGACAATGCTGTAAACCCACGCTCTCCCCATCTGCCGCTGAGATCCTGGCATGAGTCCCTACCTTCTGCTAACACAAATGTATTGACATGCAGAAGATGCCTGTGAAGTCTGGTGTTGGGCACGTGATTTACCTCTTAACACTGCACCCTGGCCAGCTTGGTGAAGACAGACCATTCATTACTGGGGATGAACAGTGGCAGCTCCATGTGTTAACAGACCATTTGGTTCCTATGATTTACAACATTGAACACTACAGAACATTACAGTCTTTTGGCCCACGATGTTGTGTCAACCTATGATTTCTCACTTCGATTTTCAGTGACCAGTGTTGCAATTGTAAACACTGAGTGATCTCCAGGCTAGGAGCAGGTGTGCAGCCAAATAGAGGAGACAGCAGCTTCCACCACAGCCAACAAGTGCTGAAGAGAGGGATCCGGGCAGTCTGACAAAACATGGAGCATGCTGCCATCTTCAGCAGCTGCTCACACTCACCATGCCAGCCCAGGTGCAGCCTCGATCCCCATAACACTGCACAGAAATTTGGTCCGTATACTGCAACGGCACAATTGTATCCCTAAAATCACCAGGTTACTTAACTTTACCTGTTTCAGCTGTTCTCTGCGGAGGTTTTCTAGGACAGGTCAGACAGGTGGGGCACTGCTGGTCATTGCTACCTCTGTTCTGTCCAATCTCCCTCCAGAGAGGATGATGGCAATGGAGGCTAGTGACTCATTGCTAGCTGTCCTCTGAAGACCAACTGATTACTAGTAAATCATTCTACTTTTTATGATCTAAATTGTAAGAAACACCATGGCCTTGCACCTTACTGTGTCCCTGTATTAAACTTTCTCTGTAACTGTAACACTTTATTCTGCACTCTCTCATTAATTTCAAAGTTCAAAGTGAATTTATTATCAAAGTACATACATGTCACATATAGAGCCCTGAGATTTATTTTCTTGTGAGCAATCATAGTAAATACAAGATACACAATAGATCAATGATAGATCGCACCCAACAGGACAGACAACCAATGTGCAAAAAAAAAAGAACAAACTGTGTAAATACAAAAAGAAAATAATAATAATAATAATAATAAATAAGCAATAAACATGGAGACTATGAGATGAAGAGTCCTTGAAGATGAGTCCATTGGTTGTGCTGGGGCAAGTGAAGATCTCCCCTCTGGTTCAAGAGCCTGATGGTTGAGGGGTAGAACTGTTCCTGAGCCTGATGGTGTGGATTCTAAGGTGCCTAAACCTTCTTCCTGATGGCAGCAGCAAGAAGAGAGCATGGCCTGGATGGTGGAGGTCCCTGATGATGGTTGCTGCTTTCCTGCGACAGTGCTCCATATAGATGTGCTCAATGGTGCGGAGGGCTTTACCTATAATGGACTGTGCTGTATCCACCACTTTTTGTAGATCTTTCTGTACAGGGACATAGGTGTTTCCACACTCAGCTGAGATGCTATCAGGCAATACACTACTCGGAAATACTACTGGCAATACTTGCAGATGATAACATTGAGAAATTTAAAAGTTGCTGACCCTCTCTACCTCAGATCCTTTGACGATGATTGGCTCACTGACCTTCGGCTTCCTCCTCCTGAAGTCAGTAATCAGCTCCTTGGTCTTGCTGACATTGAGTAAGAGGTTGTTGCTGTGGCACCCCTCAGCCAGGTTTTAAATCTCCCTCCTATATGCTATATCCTGTTCTACCGTAATATGCTATTGTAATGGTAAGTAAACAAAACTTTTCACTATACCACTGTACACGTGAAGATAATAGATCAATTATCTCATGCTTATACTTCACCTCCCACTACACTGATGGCACCACCATTATACACAATAGAACATGGAACAGTATAGGTCCTTGAGCCCACAATGGTAGGTCAACCCTTCATTGAACTCCAAGATAAACTTAACACTTCCATTCCATGTAGAATTCCAACACACACACACACACACGATGCTGGAAGAACTCAGCAGGCCAGGAGCATCTATGGAAAGAGTACAGTCGGCGTTTCAGGCTGAGATCCTTCACCAGGACTGAGGAGAAAATGATGAGGAGTAGATTTTAAAAGTTGAGGGAGGGGAGGGAGAAACACAAGGTGATAGGTGAAGCCAAGGGGAGGGAGAGTGGTGAAGTAAAGAGTAGGGAAGTTGATTAGTAAAAGAGATACAGGGTTGGAGAAGGGAGTATTTGATAGGAGATGACAGATGGCTATGGAAGAAATGGAAGAGGGAGGACCACCAGAGGGAGGTGATGGCAGGCAAGGAGATAAGGTGAGAGAGGGAAATGGGAATGGGGAATGGTGAAGGATGTTCGAGAAATGGAATACAAGGTGTTGCTCCTCCACCTGAGTGTGGCTTTATCACAACAGTAGAGGAGACCATGGACTGACATGTTAGAACTGGAATGGGAAGTGGAATTAAGATGGGTGGCCACTGGGAGATCCCACTTCTTCTGGTGGATGGAGCAAATGTACTTGGCGAAGTTGTCTCCAATTTGCATCAGGTATCTGATATAGAGGAGGCCACACTGGTAGCACAGGATACAATAAATGACCCCAACAGACTCACAGGTGAGGTATCACCCCATCTGGAAGGACTATTTGGGGCCCTGAATGGTAGTGAGGGAGGAGGTGTAGGGGCAGGTGTAGCACTTGTTCCGCTTGCAAGGATAGTGCCAGAAGGGAGATCAGTGGGGAGAGACGAATGGACAAGGGAGTCACATAGGGAGATATCCTTGCGGAAAACAGAAAGTTGGCGGGGGGGGGGGAGGGAACGATGTACTTGGTGGTGGGATCCCACTGGAGATCGTAGAAGTTACGGAGAATTATGTGCTACATGAAGGCTGGTGGGGTGGTAGGTGAGGACAAGAGGAATCATATACCCTGGTGGGCTGGCGGAAGGATGGGGTGAGGGTAGATGTGTGCAAAGCGGAAGAGATGCTGTTCAGGGCAGTGTTGATGGTGGAGGAAGGGAAGCCCCTTTCTTTGAAGAAGGAGAACATCTCCTTCATTCCGGAATGAAAAGCCTCATCCTGAGAGCAGAGGAATGAGAGAAGGGGATGGCATTTTTACAAGAAACAGGATGGGAAGAGGTATAGTCCAGGTAGCTGTGAGAGTCAGTGGGTTTATAGTAGACATCAGTAGATAAGCTGTCTCCAGAGATACAGACTGAGAGATCGAGAAAGGGGAGGGAGGTGTCGGAAATGGACCAAGCAAATATGAGGGCAGGGTGGAAGTTGGTGAAGTCAACTAGCTCCGCATGGTGCAGGAAGCAGCACCAATGCAGTCGTCGATGTAGTGTAGGAAAAGTCGGGGAGTGACACCAGTGTAGGCTTAGAACATAGAGATTTCCACGTAGTCGATGAAAAGGCTGGCCTAGCTGGGACCCATGCGAGTGCCCATGGCTACACCTTTTGTTTGAAGAAAGTGGGAGGAGCCAAAGGAGAAATAACTGAGAGCGTGGACAAGTTCCACAGTCAATGGAGAGTGGTGGTGGAGGGTAACTTGTTGGGTCTGGTGTCCAGAAAGAAGTGGAGAGCTTCCAGGCCTTCCTGGTGGGGTATGGAGTTATATAGGGACGACACCCATGGTGAAATTAAGATGCTCAGGGACTCCAGCAAATCAGACGCAGACTTCAATTAATATTCTTGTTCCTGTTGGTGTAGTGATGCTGGCCTTCATGATATTTTGCTGCACTACGTGGTGTAAGAACTTGGAGATGCCCCCTGAAACAAGCTTGTGGCTTAAAAGTAAGGCCATGATGATCTCAACAGTCACAGGCAGTGCTGACCTGGCACATAATTATTCATGAAGCAAAAACACCTTCCACCCTTACTGTGAGCGTGGCCTCCAGGGCACACTTCCTCATTTTACTTCTTTCCTCCATCTTCTCTTTCCCCTTCTTTTCAATACCCTGCTGTCCTCTAGCTCCCAAGCACCATTACTCTCACAAAAGTAATCTGAATTTGGACTCAGTTTGGGAATATTTCAGGAATATTAATTATGAGGTGGATTACAGGGTGGAGATGGAGAGCTCAGTCACATGGTGTCATGACAACAACCTTTTCCTGAATGCTTGCTGGTCAAAGACATGAGCTGGTTGAATGGTAGGGTAGGCTCCTGCTCTATATTGTTATGTCTCATAATTATGGGTTTCATATTTTAAGTTACCCTCCACATATATTAGAGCATTGCAAATTTAGAGTATAAAGTCCACGAAAGAGGCTAAAGACTAGCATCTTCATTCATATTGTGTGTGACAGAAGATTAAGGACCAACCAGTGGATAGGACTGTGGGTCCTCCCAATACACAGTAACTCCAGTACAACAGGGTGTGAGGGCAATGTTCAGACAGAGGCAAGGTCTAATTTACATGCCTTGAATGAGAAAGGAAAGGAAAAAAAATAGAAGAAGCACAATTGAACATATTGAAAGAGAATTCGGAGAAGAAAGTCTAAGAATCGAAGCGGGAGTGTGGCGGAAACCATTTTGATTTTTTCTTTTTCTCATCAGAGTTAAGAGAGGCAGGACTGCGCAGGCATGTGACGTCAGGCAGTGAAGCACGGAAGATTTACAAGGAACATAGCCATATACAGCGGGCAGCGTCATTTTGCAGGCAGTGGTGTGAACCGGGAGCAGAGTGAAGGCTTAAGGGCTTTGGCTCAACGGGCGAAGGTGGAAACGGGCGAGGCAAAGTAGGTTTGGTTTTCAATTTTTCCCATTATTTGAGGAAAGGGGGAAGTATGAGTGTGAGGGCAGCTTGCTGTTCTCGGGGTTGGATGTGGGAGGTCCTGGAGTCTCCTACCTTCCTGGACGTCCACATCCGCACCAGGTGCGCCGAGCTGCAGCTCCTAAAGGACTGTGTCAGGGAACTGGAGCTGCAGCTCGATGACCTTCGTCTGGTCCGGGAGAGTGAGGAGTTGATAGAGAGGAGTTACAGGCAGGTGGTCACACCGGGGCCACGGGAGGCAGACAAGTCGTTCACGGTTAGGAGGGGGAAGGGGAAGAGTCAGGTACTAGAGAGTACTCCAGTGGCTGTGCCCCTTGACAATAAGTATTCCCGTTTGAGTACTGTTTGGGGGGTACAGTTTACCTGGGGGAAGCAACAGTGGCCGTGCCTCTGGCACAGAGTCCGGCCCTGTAGCTCAGAAGGGGAGGGAAAGGAAGAGAAGGGCAGTAGTAATAGGGGACGCAATAGTTAGAGGGTCAGATAGGTGATTCTGTGGACACAGTCAGGAGACCCAGATGGTAGTTTGCTTCCCTGGTGCCAGGGTCCAGGATGTTTCTGATTGCATCCAAGATATCCTGAAGTGGGAGGGCGAGGAGCCAGAGGTCGTGGTACGTATAGGTACCAATGACATAGGTAGAAAAGGGAAGAGGTCCTGAAAGGAGAATATAGGGAGTTAGGAATGGAGTTGAGAAGAAGGACCGCAAAGGTAGTAATCGCGGGATTACTGCCTGTGCCACACGACAGTGAGACTAAAACAGGTGGAGATAAATGTGTGGCTGAGAGATTGGAGCAGGGGGCAGGGATTCAAGTTTCTGGATCATTGGGACCTCTTTTGGCGCAGGTGTGACCTGTACAAAAAGAATGGTTTGCACTTGAATCCTAGGGGGACCAATATCCTGGTGGGGAGATTTGCAAAGGCTACTGAGAAGACTTTAAACCAAAATGGTTGGGGGGTGGGAATCAAATTGAAGAGACTAGGAGAGGGGAGGTTAGTTCACAAATAGAGAAAGCTAGTAGACAGTCTGTGAGGGAGGATAGGCAGGGGACAGAGAACGGGAGCATTCAGACCAAAGATGTAGGGGAGAAGGAAGAAAAAGATAACAAAGTTGTTTGCTGCATGAGGGATAAACAGAGAGTAAGAGGTGGAGAGTTTCTTAAATGCATCTATTTTAATGCTAGAAGCATTGTAAGAAAGATGGATGAGCTTAGAGCATGGATTGATACCTGGAAATATGATGTTGTAGCTATTACTGAAACATGGTTGCAGGAGAGGTGTGATTAGCAACTAAATATTCCTGGATTCCGTTGCTTCAGGTGTGATAGAATCGGAGGGGCAAGGGGGGGAGGTGTTGCATTGCTTGTCAGAAAAAATATTACAGTGGTGCTTTGGCAGGATCGATTAGAGGACTTGTCTAGGGAGGCTATTTGGGTGGAACTGAGGAGTGGGAAAGCTGTAGTAACGCTTATAGGGGTGTATTATAGACCAAGAATTGGAGGAGCAAATTTGTAAGGAGATAGCAGATATTTGTAGTAAGCACAAAGTTGCGATTGTGGGAGATTTTAATTTTCCACACATAGACTGGGAAACCCATTCGGTAAACGGGCTGAATGGTTTGGAGTTTGTAAAATGTGTGCGAGATGGTTTTTTGCAGCAATATATAGAGGTACCGACTAGAGAAGGGGCAGTGTTGGATTTCCTGTTAGGGAATGAGATAGGTCAGGTGACGGAGGTATGTGTTGGGGAGCACTTCGGGTCCAGTGATCACAATGCCATTAGTTTCAATATAATTATGGAGAAGGATAGGACTGGACCTAGGGTTGAGATTTTTGATTGGAAAAAGGCTAACTTTGAGGAGATGTGAAAGGATTTAGAAGAAGTGGATTGGGACAATCTGTTTTATGGGAAGGATGTAATAGAGAAACAGAGGTCATTTAAAGGTGAAATTTTGAGGGTACAGGATCTTTATATTCCTGTTAGGTTGAAAGGTTAAAAGTTTGAGAGAGCCATGGTTTTCAAGGGATATTGGAAACTTGGTTTGGAAAAAGAGAGGGATCTACAATAAATATAGGCAGCTTGGAGTAAATGAGGTGCTTGAGGAATATAAAGAATGTAAAAAGATTCTTAAGAAAGAAATTAGAAAAGCTAAAAGAAGATATGAGACTGCTTTGGCAAGTAAGATGAAAATAAATCCAAAGGATTTCTACAGTTATAATAACAGCAAAAGGATAGTGAGGGATAAAATTGGTCCCTTAGAGAATCAGAGTGGAAGGCTATGTGCGGAGCCAAAAGAAATGGGGGAGATTTTGAACAATTTATTTTCTTCGGTATTCACTCAGGAGAAGGGTATTGAATTGTGTAAGGTAAGGGAAAAAAGTAGGGTAGTTATGGAAAGTATGATAATTAAAGAAGAGGAAGTACTGGTGCTTTTAAGGAATATAAAAGCAGATAAGTCTCCGGGTCCTTACAGGATATTCCCTAGGACCTTGAGGGAAGTTAGTGTGGAAATAGCAGGGGCTCTGACAGAAATATTTCAAATGTCATTAGAAACGGGGATGGTGCCGGAGGACTGGCTTATTGCTCATGTGGTTCCATTGTTTAAAAAGGGTTCTAAGAGTAAACCTAGCAATTATCGGCCTGTGAGCTTGACGTCAGTGGTGGGTAAATTGATGGAAATAATTCTTAGAGATGGTATATATAATTATCTGGATAGACAGGGTCTGATTAGGAACAGTCAACATGGATTTGTGCGTGGAGGGTTATGTTTGACAAATCTTATTGAATTTTTTGAAGAGGTTACTAGGAAAGTTGATGAGGGTAAAGCAGTGGATGTGATCTATATGGACTTCAGTAAGACCTTTGACAAGGTTCTACACGGAACGTTAGTTAGGAAGGTTTAATCGTTAGATACTAATATTGAAGTAGTAAAATGGATTCAGCAGTGGGTGGATGGAAGTCGCCAGAGTGTAATGGTGGATAACTGTTTGTCAGATTAGAGGCCGGTGTCTAGTGGTGCGCCTCAGGGACCTGTACTGGGTCCAATGTTGTTTGTCATATATATTAACGAGCTGGATGATGGGGTGGTAAATTGGATTAGTAAGTATGCAGATGATACTAAGATAGGTGGCATTGTGGATAATGAAGTAGGTTTTCAAAGCTTGCAGAGAGATTTAGGCCAATTAGAAGAGTGGGCTGAAAGATGGCAGATGGAGTTTAATGCTGATAAATGTGAGGTGCTACATTTTGGTAGGACTAATCAAAATAGGACATACACGGTAAATGGTAGGGCATTGAAGAATGCAGTAGACCAGAGGGATCTAGGAATAATGGTGCATAGTTCCCTGAAGGTGGAATCTCATGTGGATAGGGTGGTGAAGAAAGCTTTTGGTATGCTGGCCTTTATAAATCAGAGCATTGAGTATAGGAGTTGGGATGTAATGTTGAAATTGTATAAGGCAATGGTAAGGCCAAATTTGGAGTATTATGTACAGTTCTGGTCACCGAATTATAGGAAAGATGCCAACAAAATTGAGAGAGTACAGAGGAGATTTACTAGAATGTTGCCTGGGTTTCATCTCCTAAGTTACAGTGAAAGGTTGAACAAGCTGGGTCTTCATTCTTTGGCGCATAGAAGGTTGAGGGGCGACTTGATAGAGGTATTTAAAATTATGAGGTGGATAGATAGAGCTGATGTGGATAGGCTTTTTCCATTGAGAGTGGGGGAGATTCAAACAAGAGGACATGAGTTCAGAGTTAAAGGGCAAAAGTTTAGGGGTAACATGAGGGGGAACTTCTTTACTCAGAGAGTGGTAGCTGTGTGGAACGAGCTTCTAGCAGAAGTGGTTGAGGCAGGTTCAATGTTGTCATTTAAAGTTAAATTGGATAGCTATATGGACAGGGAGGGAATGGAGGGTTATGGGCTGAGTGCAGGTTGGTGGGACTAAGTGAGAATAAGAGTTCGGCACGGATTAGAAGGGCCGAGATGGCGTGTTTCCCTGCTGCAATTGTTATATGTTTATATGATTAATATAGAAAGTCAGGTTATAAGGAAGCATGAAGAAAGGTAAAATGGTGTAGAAGGCAAAATACTAACACTGGTGCCTTTGTTCATGAAATTCAGCAACGCCCCCAAAAGACCATCTATTTTTATCTACTGCAATAATTAGTTATAAGATATTTATTTTCAGGTCTTTGTGAATGGTGAACAGCACATAGGTGACGACAAATACCGTATCTCACAGAAAGTAATAAATGCATTCATTGTTGAGGAGCTAATTATGTTAATGCTACAATTAGAGTAGAGGATGCCAGACCAAATGTGAATGAAACCTACATAAAGAGGTGATTTACTGGAATCACTAATGCCTGAAGTAGACAATTCAAAGATGTTAAATACAGCTTGTAGCAAAAAGCTTCATGAAGAAAACAAAGTGAATTTATAATTAATACGATACACCTATCCAAATAATTAGTTAATTGTGTAAACTCATATGGGTAAATAACTGCTTGGTTACTTGAAGGTTTTCATTCATTTTCAAAGGGAAGCTATGTGGTATCCATAAGTGTAAGTACATCTTTAACAACTGATTCTATTGCACAGTTTGACCTTAATATATTTTTGTACCAGATACTGCTGTTCATTTTGCTCTCAATAAAATGTCCTGTTCTGTTAAATGGTCTAAGTAATAATGCGTTAAGTATTGCCGAATAAAACTACAGATGTCCCAAAGGAAAGCTGGCACCTCCTGGACCTTCCCATAGACTCTCCCTCACCCCAGCCACCCTAGTCCCAGAGACTCTGCTCCTTCCCAATAGCTCCCTCAGCCATTGGCATCATGCCATTCACCATTCTAAATGTGCTGGAAAATCTCTGTTGAGTTTATCAGAGGCCATCTGCTGCTATGAACCCAAGATTAAAAGAAACAAAGCAGGAGAGGCCAGTGACCTGTTGGCCTTGCTCCACCATTCAACAAGTTCATTGTTGATTCATGCTGACTATCAATACCAATTTCCCACAATTTCCATTTTTGCCTTAACTTCCATGTAGGTTCAAGCTCACATCAATCAATTGTATTTAATACCTCCACCTCCTCAGCTCCCTAGGATAGACACTTCCAAATGTTTACAACCTCTGAATAAGATAGCTCCTCTCCCCTCCCCTCTTCTTAAAATCTCTACTCCCAAACTCTAGGGGAAAATATTCTCAGCAGAAATTTATGCTTCACCAAGATCACAATTATTCTTCATTACCTCATTGACTACAGGCCCAACCTATTCAATGTTACTTCATATACTGGTCCCTTATGAACTAGCTTTATGCTGCTTACCGTGCAAGTATATCTAAAGAGACCAAGACTGTATGCACCTTTATCTAACACACACAAAATACTGGAGAAAGTAAGCATATCAGACAAAGTCCACAAAGGAAAATGAAGAGACCCTTCTTCAGAACTGTGTGTGTTGCTGACGACTTCCAGCATCCGCAGAATCTCTCATGTCTCTGTGATGCGTCCTTATCCGCCTTGTTTACTACATGCTCAAAAGAACACTGACAAATTTGTCAGCCACAAATTCCTTTTCATGAAGCTATGTTGCCTTATGATTTGCTAAATATCATTCTTTTACTTCCCTAAATGCACTCCAGAATTTTCTCTAATGATGAATGTTAAGGGTACTGAACAACATCTTCCTGCTTTCACTCTCCCTCTTTTTGAACAGTGTGTTACATATGTGGTTTTCCAATGCTCTGGACGTTGTCCAGAACTCAGGGAATTTCGGTAGATTCCAGCCAACACGTTCACCATCTCTACAATTACTTTCTAAGATGCAGATCCAGCAGACTTCTTGGCCTTTAGCCCTTTTATTGTGCCAAGAAATTCTGCTTTAATGATAGAGATAGTTTAAAATCCCTCACCCCAATAAGCCTTTAATTATCTGTTATGATTTAGACACTCTGAATATCTTCTACTGAGAAGATTAACCCAAATTAGTTACTTAGAATCTCTACAACCTCTCTATGTTCAATTATTAATTCCCCAGCGTTGGTCTACAAGGGATCAATGTTTACCTTAGCCGATTTTTACATATCTGACATCAGATTTATTGTCTGTTTTGCAGTACTTTCTAGTTTAGTGAATAAACTATCTTCTCCCTGCTTGTAATATTTTGTCATCTTTTGCTGGATTCTGAATTGTTACTCATCCAATCTTTTATCATTCTTAACAAGGAGACACAAGAAACTGCAGATGATGGTATCAGGAGCATCAAACAAGATGCTGGAGGAACACAATGTGCCAGGCAGCATCTGTTGAGGAAAATAGAGAAGTGATGTTTTGGGTTGAGACCCTTCATCTGGACCGAAAGATAGAGGGGAGAGAGCCAATATAAAGGAGGGGAAGGGGTGGAGAAAAATCCAGTTCAGGAGGGCTGATAGATGGATGGAGGAAGAAAGAATGGAAATAACAACAAAGGCTGGGAATTGATAGGTGGAGGCAACAAAAGGCTGCAGATGATGGAATCAGAAGAAAGGAAGGTGGAGATTCCTCACCTTAGATCCTCTTATTGCATTCCAACTCCTGCGCTATGCCTTCGCCTCACCTCTTCGTTCCAGCCATCCTTTTACTTTTCAGTCCAGATGACCTGAAATGTCAACTGTCCATTTCCTGCCACAAATGTTCCCTGACCCACTGAGTCCTTCCAGCATTTTGTTGCTTAACATTCTTAACTTTCTTTGATTACCAAGAATGGTGGATGCTTCAGATAGACACTTCTTTACTCTGAAATCATTATTTGTCTTATTGCATGAGTAGGATTTAAAATTGTATGAATTCAGTTTCCTGACTGGCCTTCCCAATAATTTGTTCAATCTACTGTATATAATGATTAAAAAGAACCATCCATGATTATTGCATCATCTTCCTTAAAAACTTCTATTGTTTCTTGGTTTATACGCCATCATACAGTTCTTCTCATATTAGGGGCCTAACATTACTCATGTCAGTTACTTACTATTGTCTATCTGTACCCAGCTTCAGCACAGTGATTATCACATACTTTGCTTATACAGGAACCTCATCTTTCATCTTTCTGTTCACCTATCCAAAATGTCAACTAACATTGAATATTCAGGTGTCAGCCATGTCACTGAACAGGCAGTCTGACTATAGCTGATATATCTTTAACTGTGCCATCAAATTGTTATGCAATGCTGCGTGTATTCGGTTGAAAAAGTATTTACACTTATCATTTGTCCTTTGACTCTGGTAAATTCTTATGTTTGTATGGTTTGTTCCTTTGGTTATTGTTATCCTTGATGTTAAAATTGCCTCCTTCCCAAATACCCTCTCATTTGAATTGCTAGCTTCTCTTCCCAGCTTCAATTTTCTCTTTTCTGATTCTACCCTCAGGTTCCATTACTCTGTCAAGCTAGCTTAAATGGCCAGAAAACTCTCAACCAAGAGGGCGTGGGACTACCTCCAACAAACAGAGATGGTTCGAAGATTGGCAGTTTGGCCAGCAGTTCCACCAATCCTGCAACCTTCTGACCAGAAATAAAGGTAAATGAAGGAAACTGTCAGTGTATCAAATGTTCTGGCCTAATATCTTCCCTAGCATTAATAAATGATTTAATACAAGTCACTTCTGTCACCAGCCCCCAAAAGCTGATTAAAAATTTATAATATGTGCTTCAAAGTCAGATGAAAGAACAAATTAGTACAGAGTCTTTTTTATGCTAAATGACAGCAAGTGGTAAAAAAGCAAGTAAACACATTGAATAAAAACAGCAAAGAAGTTAAAATGAGCAAATTAACTTATACAAATACAAAACTGTTTATAAAATTCTTTTTCGTACAAAACCAACATAAATGTCCTTCTGTATTTTAGCAATTATAGACAACTAGCAAGAGGAAAATAACTGCTGTTTACCTTCGGCCATCATAATATTATGATAAAATTCAGTGTGAATTAGTTCTTTTTGGAAAATATGCCACATGGAAAATATTGACACAATAATACTGATTTTTGAGGCCTTAATAATTATTTAGAGGGAGGTTATGAAATTAGGCAGGCAGCCAGGATTTTGCAGCCGGAAAATATCCAGTATTTTGCTTTCTTTGTGGATAAACAGAAGCCTTATTACATTGCAATTGGCCTCCCCCTGGATTCTGCAGCTTTCTAGTTATCAGCACCACTCACTCATTTGAAACAGATACAGAACCATGCAGATGACTTGATGGGTATTATTTCTTAATTAGTAGCAGAAACGATATTATGTTCTTCAACCTGCCTTCTTTTGTACATTCATTAATGCAATACTTTGTTGTTTTAGCCTATTTTTTTTCTAATTTATAAGACATTTATTCCAAGTTCTATTGCATCCAAATAGCTTGTTGCCACTTCATTTTCACAAAACAAATTGGATTGGACTTTGCACATCCATACTTACGTTATTCTACAGATGCGCAGTAGAGAACATCCTAACAAGCTACGCCACTGCATGGTACAGAAAATGCACTGCAGCAGACAGGGAGACCCTATAAAGGTGGTCAAGACTGTCTCACACATCACCAGCACCAGCCTGCCCACTATCAAAGTGTATATACAGAAAGGTGCCAGAAAAGGGTCAGTAGCATTATGAAAGTTACCATCTAACCTTCTCATGGACCGTTGGTTCCACTCCCATCAGGGAGGAGGCTACGTAGCATCCACACCAGGACCACTAGGCTCAAAAACAGTTACTTTCCCCAAGCAGCAACTAACCCACCTAACCCACCTTCCACACCCCCAACAACCACTTCTTTATCATTTCCTATCAGTCACCTTTCGTACAGACACTCCTGTGCTTAGTGTCACTTTATAGACATAGAATAAATCTATGTACATAAGCTATCTTACTCTTTATATGTATTATGTTTTTTTGTTATTATTGTGCTCTTTTTTATGCTGCATCAGATCCAGGGCAGCAATTATTGTGTTCTCCTTCACACTTGTGTTCTGGAAATGACATTAAACAACTTTGAATTATAAATCTTAAACAATCTTGGATGAGCTTTCCTTTGAGTGCTCACTTTAGAACAGAAAGTACATTTGTTGGGGAACAAACGTGGGATGACAACATCTGATAAATCTCACTTGCATTTCTTATCCACAAACAAACACATGACTTTTCCTTGGTGGCAGTTTGTCCAAAAGTACAAAGCACTGTGGTTGACACCAATTAGCAAAGCTAATTGGAAATATGTTCTATGGGAGAAAAAAGTGTGCTTAAAATCACTTATGGCTTTGTTTATTACCCATTCACTTTATGTCTGAAGACTGTGAGTTAATGCCCCATCCCTGAGGTAAAAAAGCAGAAAAATCTAATTCCATTACAAAAGTACTGATTTACATCAAAGATAGAGCAGGACAGAAGCACAGCTGCCTCACGGCTGTCTGCATAGGCTTTCAATATACTTCTCGCGATCACACGGGTTTCCTTAGGGTACTGCTGTTTTCTCATATTCCAAAGAGATGCAGGTTGGTAGACAAACTGACTTTGTAAATTGGCTCAAGTGTGCTGAAAAACTATTTAATCTGATTATTGTGGTGTTGGGGGTGGTGGTGGGGGTGGAGGGGTGAAGTAATGGAGGAGTGGAGCAGGAAATGGGCTGAGAGAAAATGCATAGAAAATAACAATGGGATTAATGTTGGACTAGTGCAAATACACTCAGTGCCACTTTATTAGGTGCACCTGTACACCTGCTCATTAATGCAAATAGTTAATCAGCCAATGACATGGCAGCAACTCTATTATGTGAGGGGTTGGCTAACTTGACAGCCAAAAGCCACCCCCACCATGTCAGGCATTGATTGTGGTCACAGCGTATGTGGTTAATAGTTGGTGTGGTCCTGTTGGGCTGAAAGGGGCTTTGATGTACCTTGTTGGACAAGACACTAAGCCATTTTTCTCACCTGTTCTGTTAGGTGAGATAAAGCATCTGGTATTGCCAGCTTAATTTCATTTAAACTCTCTGTGATCTTGAATTCTGAGATAGTTACTATTTCTTTCTCATCACCAAATCAAAAACTCTGGAATTGAAGTTCCAGTACTATTGATAAAGATTGCTGCCTTGCAAGAAAGACGATGATTATCAATATTTTACAGGAACTACAAACGAAGAAGAAGTTGTTGTCCTTTTAGCAGGTGCAACTGTAGCCAATGCATCCACACCCAACAATATTCAGGACATGTGCCAAAGAATCTAGTGGAATCAAGGTTAATAGGAGACATCAAAGGAATTAATACAGAGATTGTATCAGAGTCCTTTTGGGGGCCACTACTCCTCCCACTGTGCTGGGCAACCGATTGAGGTTTCAACCACACTCTGGTAGTCATGACACAATGAAATGATAAACAGTCTCATCGCAGAATGGCTTGAGATTGAGCAAATCTTTGAAGCGAAATGCCATGGCTGCCAGTGTGAGCAGGTGCAAGGAGAGCCGAGATTTGCCCACTCAGACTGTGAGGGCCTCCTACAGGTGCTGCAGACCACCAAGATGATAAGGCCTCTGACATCACTCTTGTATTGGATGTTCTGAAAGCTATTGTTCTCTCCACAGCACTTCTTAGCCTGGAGATTTTTCTGTTGGTAACAAACTCAATGGCTGATATTACCATTGAATTGCCATTGGAATATCAGCAGACAGGTGGGATTCACAACAGGCTTCTGGCACAGCCGTGTGCAACGATGAGTCTTAGCCAATCGACTTTCTAAGTACAGATGAATATTTCTGAGTATATACTCCAGGACCAAAAGCACTATAATAGAGTCAGTGCTCTGCAGCTTAATGTTGTGCAATGTATCATTATAATAGTTCTTTCCAGAAAAATTTGGAGGACATGGCCAGATGAAGGCAAATAGGATTGTGTAGATTGGCATCTTGATCAGCATGGATGAGTTGAGCCAAAGGGTCTATTTCCATGATATATAATTCTATTAATCTATAAATACTAGTTCTGAAACTGCAGAAAAAGGAAAAATAATATTTCATATTTTTGGGTGAAGTGCCTTTGTATTGAACTGCTGGTTTGATTTTCATGATATAAAGAGTAAACAGTACTGAACCTGTAAGTAATCACTCATGTAGCAGGATCCAATTCAATTCTAGTCAGCTCATGAGTATTGTGGAGTTGATTTGCACAGACAGTTAGCCAAATCCCGCACAGACTTTATGCAAGGATGAAAGGAGACCTGTTATGTATACAGTGAGCCAAAAAAACAACAGTGCTGGAAATAAAAAATGCTGGTAATTAAAATGTCAAATAAAAATAGAAAACAATATAACACTGTTTCACTTGAAAAGACTACCTGGGTCCTTGGATGGTGGGAAATGAAAAAGTTTTAAAAAAAGGAAGACAGGTATGGCACCTGCTGTGGTTGCATGGGAAAGTGCTGCATTATAGGGAGTGGTTGGTGGCAATTGTGCAGGAAATGGACTCTTTAAAATGCTATAAGGAGAGAGAAGAGAAATAGGTGTTAGGCGGTGCAAACTTGAGGAAGCAGGACAAATTATGATGGACAATCTGTTGAATACAAAGAGTAACTGTAAACTATGGGATCTGTATACTTGCTTTATCCAGGAGAAGGGGTGAGAGGAGAGGTATGAGATGTGGCCAAAAGCTCCATACATTGTGGTAGAGGGGAACACATGCCTCAGGTAGCAGGAGGATATCTCCTGGAAGTATGTGCTTATCATCACAGCAAGTGCAACAGAGATGTAAGAATTAATTTGTTACAGTAGGCAGGCATGGAGGTAGCAAAATCAGGATATCTTTTGGAACCTGTAGAGTTAAATCTATGTTTATCACAGGCCTGTCCTTCAAGGTGGAGAGATTCAGAAAGGGAAGAATCAAAGATAAATTATGTGAAGACAAGAACAGGAGTAAACTAGCACCAAACATTGCTGAAATATGAGGTTTTGTCTGAATATAGAATACAGAAACCATCCATTTGTTAACATAATCAGGAACAAAAAAAGGTAAGGTGCACCAAGTAGGACTGAAACAAGAACTGTTTCACATTTCTAATCTCACTGGCCCCCTCTCAGTCTTGGATCACGTGGACAAAAGCAATACCCAAGTCAAGCTGCTGTTTATTGACTATATCTCAGCGTCCAACACAATCATACACTCAGTCCTCATCAAAAAGCTCCAAAACCTGGGTATCTGTATCTCCCTCTGCACAGGATCCTTGACTTTCTCAACAGGAGACCACAGTCCGTGTGGATCAGAAATAAAAATTTCTCATTGCTGACAATCAACACTGGCGCACCTTAAAGATGCATGCTTAGCTCACAGCTGTACTCTCGAGACTCATGACTGTGTTGCAAGGCACAGCTCAAATGCCAAGCCATCAATAAATTTGCTGACAATACAGCTATTGGAGGCAGAATTTCAAACGGTGATGAGGAGGTATACAGGTGCAAGATAGATCACTCAACATCAGTAAAACCAAAGAATTGATTGTGGACTTCTGGATGGGTAAGACAAGGAAACAAACACCAGTCCTCATCGGGAGACCACAAGTCAAAAGGGTGAGCTTTTTCAAGTTCCTGAGTGTCAACATCTCTGAGGATCTATCCTGGGCTCAATTACAAAGAAGACATGACAGCGACTGTATTTCATTAGGAGTCTAAGAAGAACTGGTATGTCACCAAAGGTATTCATAAATTTCTACAGATGTACCGTGGAGAGCATTGTAACTGGTTGTATTACTGTCTGATATGGAGGGGACCTGCACAGGATCAGAAAAAGCTGCAGGAAGTTGTAAACCCAGTCAGATACATCATGTGCACTAGCCTCTTTAACAACCAGGACACCTTCAAAAGGCGATGCCTCAAAAAGGTGGCATTCATCGTTCAGGATATGCTGCCATCAAGGAGGTGGTACAGAAGCCTGAAGACACACACTCAACATTTCAGGAACAGTTCCTTTCCCTCTGCCATCAAATTTCTGAACAGACAATGAACCCATTAACACTTCCTTAGCAATTTCCCCACTCTTTTTTGCACTACGTATTAAACTTACTAAATTGATTTTAAAATATATTTTATATATATCTTTGTGTATGACATTGTGAGCATTACTGAGTTGTGAATGGAAAATGTTGAGAGCTTAACATCACAGGATACAACTTGTATTGAAAGGATGAAGAGGTAGGCACAGGGGGTGAAGTGGCTCTGTTGGTTAAAAAAAATGAAATCAAATCCCTGGATATAGGATCAGATGATGTAGAATCCGTTTGGGTAGAGTTAAGAAACCACAGGGGTAAAAATACCCTGATGGGGGTTATATACAGGCCCCAATCAGTAGCTAGGTTGCGGGATATAATTTTCAATGGGAAATAGAAAAGTTAAGTAATAAGGGCAATGTTATGATATTCGTTGGGGATTTCAATATGCAGGTAGATTGGGAAAATCACGGTGCTGGATCCCAAGAGACCGAATTTGTAGAATGCCTACACGATGGCTTTTTAGAGCAACCTGTGGTGTTATTGCAGTTCAAGCAGCAGGAGGTTAATTCGACATGCTTGTTCCTCCACATTAACATTGGTAAAAACTTTACATAACTCTAAAGTCAATAAAGCAAATCTAAAACAATCTAGGTTTTGTCATATTGTATGGATCATTGGAGAATTATTGGCATTAAATTATTTTGAGCTCACACACATACAGTAAATCTTTTCTTGCAGTCTGAAATCCAATGTATAACAACAGTCACCATTTAAATTTTTTTATGTACACAAATTTTCTACAAAATTTTAAGGTTATTCCAAAATCCATAAGTACAAGATAAAAATAAGCATGCCGTGTGTATGGAGAATTAAGAAGTCCATTGCTTTGTTCCAGAGTTATCTAGAAAGAGCAATCCATGTTTCTGTCTGAAACATCCACAAAGTTTGCAATTAGTTCGTGACCATTTTCAAAAGCTACCTCCTGAATGAAGGTTTTCCCGTTGTTACTTGGGGAAATGAAAAGCTAGATCAACATTATAAATTTTGTGGAAAGTCAGGTGGTGGTAAAGCTTAGTGAAGGTACTGCACCAACAAAATATCTAGTACAATTGTGGGAAGAGAGTAGATGGAGATTTGGTTTGATAGGTGGAACTACAGCACACGATTGAAATAAGCTGCAGAGAGTTGTAAAATTAGTCCGCTCCATCATGGGCACTAGCCTCCAGCGTGTCCAGAGCACCTTCAAGGAGCTGTGCCTCAGAAAGGCAGTGTCCATAACTAAGAACCCCCGTCAGCCACACATGCCCTTTTCTCATTGTTACCACCAGGAAGGAGGTACAGAAGCCTAAAGGCACACACTCAGTTTCTTCTCCTCTGCCACCCAATTCCTAAATGGACATTGAACCCTCACTCCTTTTTTCCTTTCCTTTTTTTGCACTGTTTATTTAACTTAGCTTTCTTTATACACGCACACACACGGTAATTCAGTTTTTTCCTTCTATTATTATGCATTGTATTGTACTGCTGCCGCTAGTTTAACAAATTTCATGACAGGGAACAATAATATTAAACCGGATTCTGATTCTGATATAGCAATATCGTACACTTTCTCACAACTACTTTGAACTTTTTTTTGCACTCTTATTTTTGTAATTTGTAACAATTTTATGTCTTTGCATTGCATTACTGCCAAAAAATAAAGTTAACATCAGATAAGTCAGTGATATTAAATATGATGCTTTCCTTCTAAACACTGATTTTGCCAGTCGATCCAAAAGTAGTTAAACCTCTGCAGAGTTTCCAATGTTTCATCTGCAGGCCTGTTCAATATGGTGATCAGGCTCTTCCTGTAGGAATGGAGTCATAGGTAGAAAGATGATTGTCATCAGTAGCAAAAGAAGTTTGAACAAAGCTTCTGATTCACTTTTGCAACAAAAGGTAGGTGTGTTATTCTAAATGAAAATGAATTGAAACATGACAAGGTGAGGTAGAAACTATACACAAGAAGTAGACAAACTGATTTATCATCATTATTCTGGTCAAAGCAATTCTAAAGTTCACTAAAACTTTTGAGAGGAAATTTTGATAACTTTCTGTAAGAGATCTGTGGATGGAGACAGAATAACTTTTTAAAGAGAACGATGAATTTAAAATGCCTTGAAGGGCATAAATAAAAAGTGCACACAGCAAATTTAGATGCATTGTATATAAAAAAAAACTGGATGAATTTTGCTCTGTTGCTTTTATCAGTACTGTCTCCTTATCAGAGGAAGGGTTTAGGAGGAGGATTTGATAGCTAACTCTTGCATGAGACATTCATCGCTGAAACATCTGGACACCAAAGACACTGCTGTATTGCTTAATAACTACACCTCTGCCTTCAATATTATAATTACAGAATCAGAATTAATATCACTGGCCCATGTCGTGAAATGTGTTGTGTTGCAGCAGCAGTACATTGACATTCATAATAAAAATAATAAGGATGGGGGTCTTTAATACTGGATGCCACCTTTCTGAGGCATCACCTTTTGAAGGTGCCCACAGTGCTGGAGAGCTGAGTGCCCATGATGGAGCTGGCCGAATTTACAACTTTCTGCAGTTTTTTCCTCAATGCTGTGCCGTGGCCCCTCTACCAGACGGTGATGCAGCTGGTTAGAATGCTCTCCATGGTGTGTCTGTAGAAACTTGCGAGAGTCTTTGATGACACACCGAGTCTCCTCAAACTCCAATGAAATATAGAGAGAGTAGAGCAGTGGGCTAAGCATGTATCCTTGACGTGCACCAGTGTTAATTATCATCTCCAAACTATTATGCCTTGAACTCAACATCACCCTTTGCCGTTAGATCCTTAACTTCCTGACCAACAGGCCAAAATCAGCAATGATAGGGAGCAACACCACCACCATGATTATCCCCAACACTGGCACCCCACAAGGTTGAGTCCTCAGCTTCCTATTCTCCTCCCAATACACTCACAAATGTGTGAGCAGATTCTGCTCCAATTCCATCTACAAGTTTGTAAGTAACACTATCATAGTGGGCTCTATCTCAATAAATTGGAGCATAGGAAGGAGACAGAGAGCACATTGACATGGTACCATGACAACAACCTGTCTCTCAATGCCAGCAAGACGGAAGAACCGAGAATTAACTTCAGAAAGGAGTGCATTGTTAATGTTCCTGTTTACATTTATGGTACTGAGGTTGTGTGGGTTCAGAGCTTCAAGTTTCTAGGAGTGAATATCACCTATAGTTTGTTCTGATCTAACAATGTTGATGCAATTACCAGTAAAGTGGAACAGTGCCTTTACTTTCTCAGGAGATTGAAAAAAATTGGCATGATGCATTTGACCTTCACCAATTTTTAATAAATGCACCACAGAAAGCATCCTGTCTAGATGGATTGTGGCCTGGTATAACAACTGATCTGCCTGCGACCACCAGAAACTGCAGTGAGTTGTGGACCTCAAGACCTCACAGAAATCCGCCTTCTCTCTGTAGACTCTGTCTACACTTCTCAGTACTTCAGTAGAGTTGCCAAAATAATCAAGTATCTCACCCACCTGAAATTGTCTCGTCTCCCATTCCCATTGAGCAGAAGATACAAAATCCTGAAAACACATATGAACAGGCACAGGGTAGTTTCTACCCCGCTGTTCTTAAGACAATCAAACCATCCCTTTTACAATAAAACTGATTCAACCTCATGATCGATTTCATTTTCATCTTGCACCTTATTGTCAGACTGCACTTTCTTTGTAACTGTAAAACTTCATTCTGTTATTGTTACACTCAATGCACTGTTGTGATGAATTGTTTTCAATGTCATCCATACAGGTGTATGTTTTTCTACTGTTCTTTGTTACATGTGGTAATATACCAATTTAGCAATTTGTGTGATAACTTTCATGATACCATGTTTTTCCAAATATTTACTGTAAGGGGTTTCTTCTTTTATGTTACTGCTAATAAAAATGGCTTCTTTGTTATGTTAGAATAAAATAGCTTCTTTGTTATGTTAACTGATGAGAAAGCTCTTCTCTCTAGCAGCTTGTTTGGGTTATAATTACTGATAAAGAGAATTGTATTCATTTGCTAACCAATTGGGATAGATGTTATTCTTTCTTGTGTGTCTGTAAGCTATTGTTTTTGTGGGCGTTGGGGCAGAAGGCGTGATGGGGACAGAGAAAGGAGACGCGATGCTGTAAGCTGGGCGATGGAATGGACCCCGAGTGGGAGTCCGAGGCCTAGGGTCTTCGGTGAGGAGAAGCAAACCAAAGAGGTAGGACGTGCTGGACACGCTCTGGTCGACCACCACAGTTGGTCCCAGACGGCGGGTTGAGGGGGTTGGAGAAGATCGCATGGTGGAAAGAAGACCCTGTTAATTGAGCCCCAACGGTTGTGCACAAAGTGGTTGAACTCTGATAAGTTTGGCGCATTTTACTTTCCTTTTGTATTGTATCTCTATTAATTACACAGTTCCAGTAAGATCTATAAATTGTATTCTGTAAATCACATATGGTGTACAGTCTGTAATTTGGTGTGGTGGGGTACATCACACAGCATCTACACAAACTTGATTACCCAGTTTGGCGGGGCCAAAGGCTGCTCCCCCTAGATGATAACGAGCTGAGCGAGCCTGAGGCTTACCGGGGGCTACGTTACCAACAGTGATTAAGACATTGCCTCCACTCCTCCAATGCCAGAGCACAAACTTCAAGATCCCAATCTTCAAGATCCCAATAACCCAAATGGCAATATGACCTCCCACCTAGCATCTGTGTGGCAAATAAATGATGGGTGATGGATCCTCAGGCTAATAAACGAATCAAGCAGGACAGTTTGGTGGCTTTTTTGGACTAGTACAAGGTGCTCAATTGACACAATGACACTCGCAAATTTCTACAGATGTACCAAGAGAGCATTCTAACTGGCTGCATCACCATCTGCCGTCTGGTAAGGGGGGGGGGGTGGTGTCTACTACATAGGAGTGGAATAAGCTGCAGACAGTTGGAAATTTACACAGCTCTGTCATGAGCCCTTGTCTCTGTAGTATCTAGGGCATCTTCAAGGAGCTGTGCCTCAAAAAGACAGGATCCATCATGAAGGCCCCCCCACCACCCCCAATCACCCAAGTCATGCCCTGATCTCATTGCTACCATTAGGAAGGAACCTGAAGGCACACACTCAATGATTCAGGGACAGCTTCTTCCCCTTGCCATCCAATTTCTGAATGGACACCGAACCCATGTACGTACCCTCACTACCTGTTATATTTTTAATTTTGTACTACTTATTTAATTTAACTGCTATATATACACACACACACTTACTGAAATTCATGTTTCTTTTTCTCTATTATTATATATTGCATTGTATATTGCTGCCACAAAGACAGCAAATTTCACGATATTAAATCTGATTCTGATTCTGATTCTGAAATGCTCGATGTACTGCCAAATTCAGTAATATTCCAGGGATAAAGAGTAAAACACTAAAATTAAATAACCAAAGCTCTTTATTTAATAGCAAGATCATGTACATAATTACAGCATTCCCTGTGCCACGTTGATAATCTAATAGAAGTGATAACAGACATGTCTCTTTTATCAAGAGAGTTTAGGGATGATGAAAAGCAGATGCATGGGCACCACCAATCAGGATACTTGCATAATCACTTCCCTGAATGTTTAAACCCATCCTCTGATCCTCACACATTAATCTGATGTATGACACATATGTATCACATATATATGTGTCTAATGTCTAATATATATATATATACCATAATCTCACAAATATTTTCTTCTTCTGTGATTTATAGAAATTACTTTTTGAATAATTGCCAAGCGTGAAACGTCAAAAGGTTTTCCTGTATAGGGCTGCCAAGTTAAATCGCAAGCCAAAGTACGTAAGTCCAAGTCTTAGACTGGATGAGGAACTATCCTTTTGTGGTTATTTTCACAAGCAGAAACGGCTGATGGGCATTGTCAGCTCCAAAGCATTGCCTGATCCTGTCGTGTGTTAGATGTTGGCAACACACTCTCAGTTATCTGGGAGAGGAGAGAATCCTGCTGATTATGAAAATCCAAAACAAAAAGGCAGAAAGCACACAGCAGTTCAGGCAGCACCTGTAGTGAGAGAGATAGTGTCAAAATTTCAGGAAAAATGAGACAATTATTTGAAGTAATGTGGGAAGGGAGGGGGGTGTTGAGGTCAGATAAAATAAAATGAATGTCTATGTGACATTTGGTCTGCACCCTGTCGAAGTAACACTCACTTTAAAGAAAAATGGCCACAGTAAACAGGAAGACAACAGAATCGGGTTGAGAAACAAGAGAAAATCTGCAGATACTGGAAATCGGAGCAACACACACAGAATGCCGGAGAACTTAGCAGGCCAGGCAGCATCAATGGAAAAAAAGTACAGCTGATGTTTCAGGCTGAAACCCTTTGGTATCAAGTTGAAACAGAGAGATCTTGCAATCTACATTTCCCTTCTGTTCCCTTCCCTTTCCATTCCTCTGCAGCCATGACAGATGTAACAACTGCCCTTTCATTTCTTCTCTTCCCACCTCACCAGAGACCCAAATACATTGGCAGGTGAAACAGCGATTCGCGCATCTATCTTCCAGTTCAGTGCATTGCACTCAAAGCTCACAATGTGATGTCCTCTAAACTGGAGAAATGAAACATGGATTTGATGCACACTGTGTAGAATACCTCCATTCATAGTGCAGGCACAGTTAATGGTGTTGCTGCATAATAGATACAGCAAGTTTTGAAGACCACTGCTGTTAGTGTGGAATTTGCATATTTAGGGGTAATATGGGGTGTCAGGGAGAGGTAGCACCTCTGGTGGGGGAACATGGCGCATCCTTTTCAAGGCGGTTAGTCCACCTTTGGTCCCCACCTGGCACTCAGCACTCACCTGTGGCTCCTTGTAGCTGTTTGTATGCAACAGCAACCACACCCCGGGCAATGGCTTCGACAAGCCGGCTAGACCAGGTGAGGGTAGCTGACGGGCCTCAAACCCTTGGTGAGATAGGGAGTTGTCTATCCCAGCATGTGAAGACAGACTCCGGCGGATTGAGCAGACGAGACCAATGGAAGGTCCAACGGTCAAGAAGGCGGTCTCTGCAAGCGTCGTGGAACGTGTAGAGCAGGACAAGACACAGAAGACGTCCTGGTTATCCACTGTACCTAGTCCCATCTCCAGCCGTCTTGATTCTGTCTTGCCACTGGATCCAGATGGGAATTGAGAAAAGAGAGTGAGGCTGATGCTGCACAACTCTCCCTCACTTAAATCCAAATCACGCGCTAGTCTCGACACCATCAAATGGTGTCGAGGTCCTCATTGACATCGACGAACACATATTGATCACAAGCTTCCTCAGAATACAGCTGCTTCCTCCCACACACTGAGGATGTGTGACTACTTAGGCAGTCGCTGTAAATTGCTCCTACCTATAGATAATTGATAGAATTGGATGGGTGGGCAGTGTGGGGTATGTTGGTGTGTAGAAGGAAACGAGAGCAATATGCAGAGAATACAATGAGATGTGAAGTGATAAGAAGCTTAAATGGGTGTTTAATAGTCACTGTGGATTCAATGGGCTGAAGAGCCTATTTCTGTGATGTATAACTCTGTGACACGGAATTCAGGAATCAGTATTGAACTTGACAATTTCCCTTCTACAGGTGTGGCAGCTTTTCTCCATTTGACTTTTCTAATTTCTTTTTTAAATTTTTATCTGTACCCCATCACACAATTCTTTGTTCTCCATCTTCCTCCCACATTTCTGCAAACTTGCTCATTTCTGCCAACTTTGGTCCTGATGCAGGGTGTTTGATTCAAAATGTTGAGACCAGTCCTCTCCTCATTGATGCTGCCTGACCTGCTCAGTGAGTGCTGACAGAATTTCCTGCTTTGTGTTAATTTGTATACATAAATTGTATTTTCCGGCCACTGCTGATAATAAATCTCAAGTAATGCATCATAAATTAGTACAATCTCTTCTGTAGATATTAACTGATGAAGAAAGATTTTGCAAATGTTTCAAGTACTTTCACTTTATCCCATGATCCCACCGCCTCTATCTCCTGATTGTGGTTTAGGTCCTCAGCTCTCAAGTTCAATCTTGTAAATTTGAACATTGATTCTGCTGCATTTCAGAAAATCAAAGCCACAGAGCCACATTTTGTGCAGTAAAAAAAATCAATGAGTATGGAAATCGGTGTTCTTGTAATGTTGGTACACTCGACTAATGTATTTAAATTAAGTGCACAGCAAGAAAACCATACCTGAAACGTCTTTACAAGTAACTTACTTTGTGAGTCAAAGCCACTTGCAGGCAATCTGGTGGCTAAATTGGACAGCACTGAAAATGGGCCAAGCATCATGATGCACAGTTAACCCAAATCCATTGACTGTTACTTGAATGACTGTAGCTTCCAACCTGTGACATTTATATTGCTCCTTCACTTTGTGCTAACATGGGATGGCATGGTAGCATAGTAATTAAACAATGCTTTAATATAGGAGTGACCTGGGTTTCATTCACAAAGCCGCCTGTAAGGAGTCGTACGTTCTTCCTGTGAGAATGTTGGTTTCCTCCGGGTGCTCCAGTTACCTCCCACAGTCCAAGGATATACTATTTGGTATGTTAATTGGTCTTTATAAATTGTTACATGTTTATGCTAGGGTGAGTTGCTGTGTGGCACAGCTCAAAGGGTCAGAAGGGCCTACTCCACACTGTATCTCCATAAATAAATAAAAATCACGAGTGGTAGTAATACCCCATCCACCCTGCAGAAAATAACATTGCACTTGGAACAAGGAAGATGTTTTGTGGTTCCATAGTGCACAGAAAGCAAATTTGACCTAAGAAATCAAGAATCACACAGTATGAGAGAGAGTAGTTTACAGGTTTTCCAAATTTTATGCTAGCAGGGTTTGGTGAAGAAAGTGATCCTAGATTTGCAAAGGGGTAGGAAGGCTTATAACACAACAAGCAATGGGAAACAAACTCTGGATATTGATGCTAAAAATTTGGCACCTGAACAAATTATTGCAAGTTTCAAGGGCCTTCCAGACAAGGTTATGATCAATATATGTGCCCTCAGATGCCATCATCTATCCACTGTACCACACATTGCAGAGAGTACTCAACTCTTCACACTCTTTAACTACTGACAAGCTCATAAATTAGGATTCGCAGCTAAATTCATAAGCTTAAGTATATTTGTGCACTTTTAACACCAGTGGAAGCCATATACCCACCTTGCACATACATCACAGGGGTGCCACGGTAGCATAGCAGTTCACAAGATGCTATTGCAACTCAGGGTGTTGGAGTCTGGAGTTCAATTACTTTGCCATCAGTAAAGATTTTTAACGTCCTCCCTCTGAACACATGGGTTTCCTCCCACATTCCAAAGACATACTGCTTAATAGGTTAATTGGTCATTGTTTGCTGTCCTATGATTTGGCTCAGGTTAAAAGGGTGGGTTGTTGGGCAGTGCGGCTCAGAGGGCCAAAAGAGCCTATTCCACACAGTATCTCAAAATATATTAATACATTAATTAATTCACAGCTGCAATAAATCTCACCAATGCTTTGTATTACACTCCTTTTCTTATGCTGACTTATGCCATCTGCCAATTGTTAATATTTTCATTGCCTGTAAAGTCTGTTTGTTGAGAAGGTTTAATTGCCAAGGTCTCTTCCATCAGATTTCAGCTTTTATTTAACTAGTTGAATAATACAGCTTTTCACGCAAATATTTTAAGTTGATTCCAACAAAAAAAATCATCCAGGTTATCTTCCACTCTTGTGAATTATTTTTCTAACATTTTACATGAATTTTGATTGCCTATCACTAAATAGATTTAAACATCGATTATAATAAATTGTTCCCCAAGATAAATAGGTGCAATGAATTACAGTGTAGTCTCCTGCACATTGTGAAGGCTTGAACTGGTAAGTATGGCTGAAAGGAAATTAAACAAATGTAACGGCAGACATAGTCAAAATTGCCCTTCATGTATATATATATATATATGGTGCTATATACCACAAGGTTAGGGACTACAAACTAAAAAGTGAAACACAGTTTTAGAATAAAATGAATCATATTATTTCAGATTTATAAGCCAATGTTTATAAAGAACTAATCTACCCTTTGCTTCTATGTTCATGTCAATTTCAGATTGTAAATGTGGTAAAAACTTCAAACTCAAATAATACACAATCTGTTCAAATAAGATTACACTGTGAACCAAAAGTTACTTCCGCTCTCAGCATGGATCTTCTGATTATTTGTAATACATGTGGCAGAATTATCTTCAGTTTGCAAACTGCTGCTCAGAAAATGTGCTGTAATCAGTAAAAGAATGACTCTCAATGCTTTTGCCTCTCCCTAAAATGTGGGAACAAGCTGGCATCAGGAATTAAGTACCCCAAAATTGGAAGGAAAACAAAAATGCTGGAAATACTCAAACAGGTTGGATAGTGTGTATAGACAGAGTCAACATTTCAGATCAATGACCTTTCATCAGATTCTGAAACACCAACTTTCACTCTACTGATGCAGAACATTACAGGTATTTTGATTTTCCATCAGATTTATAGCATCAGCGTTCTTGTTTCAAAGAATCAAAGTGAGACTGGGAAATTTTAATAACTTTACTTCCCTGTTTTATACAATATTTTCAAAGATTGACAGGGAATGAAAGGTTCCAATTGGCTTTATAGGGATAAATTATTCCTCCAGAAGGTGAGTTGGTAACTAGAGACAATTATTTAATATAGTTGCCCAAACAAAACATAAGAGGGGATTTAGGAGAAACACATTGATTTTATTTAATTTACATAGTATTTTATAGCAAAATCTAAAATTGTGCTAAAAGCAATTTCAATGGTAACTTTTAAAAACTAAATTGAACACAAGAGATTCTGCAGATGCTAGTAATGTTGAGCAACACACATAAAAATACTGGAAGAACTCAGCAGGTCAGGCAGCATCTATGGAAGGGCATACATTGCTGAACTTTCAGAACAAGATACTTCACTAGAACTGAAAAGGAAGGGGGCAGAAGCCAAAATAAAAGGTGAGGGGAGGGGAAGGGGATAAGCTAGGTGGTAATAGGTGAAACCAGGTGAGGGGAATGGTTTGGTTTCCTGTTCTACCAAGTCTCTGCTAATTGTTGACTCACACTCAATAAACCTGAAATAATCATGTAACAGTTGACAGTGTTACACTGTGGATATCTTCACAAATCAATTGGATTTCTGACAATGTCAGCATCACATCCAAAGAGTGATGGAAAATAAATATAAACACATATTACATATGATTATGAGCAGAAGAAATGGAAAGCAATAGCCCTAGCTGGATAGTCACTTTAGTTCAGCATATACGTCTCATTACATAGATGGAGGCCATTCAACCTATCAAATCTATGGTATGCCAGCTCTCTGATCAATTGCATAATTCCTCTTACTTTCTTGTAATCTCCTCTCTCACATGCCTATCAACTCCATCGATTCTCCTACAATAGACTCATTCTTAAGCGCAACCGCACACCTTTGGAATGTGAGAGGAAACGAGAACACTAGGTATTCCATGCAGACAGCAGCGAAAGGCTGGAGTAAATCAGGGTTATTGCTGTGAGGAAGCACTATTACCTGTTATGCCTGTTTGCAGTGCAGTTTATTTACATTCAGCATTAAGAACTCGACTTTGCATGCATATTGTTTGCTCTCCAAGGATCATGCCCCCAATACAGATACATGGATTTCTCCAGGTATCCAAGGTATTAATTGTACAGTCACATCAGTTGTCAGCAGGAGAATAGGCAGCATTAAAAAGATGCATTCTAGTTCCTAAACTTGATTAGAATGTGGGTGAGATTTATGAGATAGTTTTACTGGGAGCTGATATAAACTCATTGGACTGGTGAACCTTCTCCCGTAACATAGCAATTCTCTGATTGCTCAGATGATTAAAGCTTTCATTTCTGTAATCCCAGTGAATCCCTCTTGCATGCTTTTGTGGAGGCGAAAACTACTTAACTGGCCAGTTCAAAATGAAACAGCGTTCCAACTGCAATGAAATCGGCAATTCACTTAAATTTATAGTTAGATTTTAGTTACACTTAAGCTTCAAATTACTTTGACTGTATTACGGTAGTTTTGTTTATCTAATTGCCCGATGAGGCTCTGATCAAATAACTTTAAGAGTTCAGCATTATCATCACCACAAAGAAAAACGATATTTAAAGTTGTTAGGGTGCATCTGATTCATAAAGTGCCTATTTTTAAACGGGATTTTAAAGAGCTAAAAACCGATACCACTGTTTTAAGTGAACTGTACAGCAGCATCAAGCACCCTTTTGATGCTCTTAACCTGAAGTTGTATAACAAAGCATTAAGTCTTTACTTCTAGTCAACTATCAATTCCCAAGGACATTAAAATGAATTACTTGAACAAAATAGCTTGTAAAGATAAATGTCAATGATTTACAAAGCTATCCGCTGACATTAAGCTGCTTAATTTAATTACACATCAGTAAACAGCATCAAAAACAGTAAAAGATTGGATGAATCAGCATGCACCATCGTAACTATAATAACTGAGATTGCATATTAACCAAAGGGCAGTAATTACGCACAAATTGGTGATCCTACCACACCGCTCAATAATATGTTCACTATCACTATTTATAGTATTTTTCATGAATTAAAAAGAACTGTCAATGGTCTTGAGCAAAAGAACATACAAGTTAGCATAGTAAGAATACAGTTAAATTAAATAAAATCTTCTGATAGAGTTCTTTCTCATTCAGTAGCAGTTGTTCCTTATAGGAATGAAATGAAAATCAATGTGGATTCTTTAAAATCAGGTAAGAAAAAAGTACTTTTCACTTTCAAACTGCTTCAGGCCAGCAATGCAGAATCAAAACTTCCAGCTGTGTAATATTGATAAGCAGAATCATTCTCTCCAGCTTATCACATTTCAATGTCATGTGTTTCAATGAATTTAAAACTGACATTTTATGCTTAAGAGTTAATAGCTGATTTATAATTTGCAAGACTGCATACGTAGTAATTGAAGACAATTTTGCTTGAATCTGTGCACACCCAAAGAGAATTGTACTAAAAATGATTACATTACTAGATCATGGATTTTGAAAAAAAAGCCTCACATGATTTCATGTTTCTTCCATGCAATAGTAAAATGTCCACCTATTATTGAGCTAGATTAGCAATAGAATGAGCTCTAGCTGTACTGACAATTTATATCTACGGAGCATCTCCAAATGAGTAAAATGTTCAAAGCTGCTTCAAAGACACAGCATCAGACAAAAATGAATGGATCAGAAACGTGGTATTTGAGAAGAGAGTGAGAAGGTGAGATGAGTGAGATGATACCAGAGTTTAGGCATACCTTGGAATCCCGTGCCAAATGTTTACTTTTTAGAAAGGATATAAAGATATTTCTGATTACCACAGGACTGTCAACCTCATACTAATAGAGCAAAGTTTATTTTGCATGAGTAAAAGAAAAAATTACAAACACTTGAAGGTTTATGCTCGATTAAACAGATCAAATTTAACCAGCTGAATTGAATATGAGATAAAGGAAATCTCACCTATGGAGGCCAAGGCGAGAAGTGCAAAAGATCACAGGTTTTGGTAGGTAAACAAGAAAAAGCTGTACCCATCACTTGGTTGTACAAGGACCAAGGAAAACAGATTTGAGGTTTTGGTCAAGATATACAGGAATAATGTGAGGAGAAATGTGTGTTATAAGGTAATTGATAAAGAGATTAACTGGCTGAAACAAAATAAATTTGCTGGGCTTCTGTCAGCATTGGCATGAAGAGCTGAATGTCCTCCTCCTGTTCCTGTTCCTGTTCTTCACTCTATGGTTACTGCAATTTGGTTTCACCTCTTTTTGTTATTTTGTCCACTTCAAAAAGCAATGTATTTTTTTCTCTTAGACTAAAATTGAAACCATCCAGTCAGCCACATCTGCAGCTTTCTTCCCTTTCTTAGCTCAGATTCCAAGGATCATCACCCACAAGCACAACCTTATTCTATCAAAACCACTAAGGACAGCCTAAGTAAATGTGACATGGCAATCTATCCATTCCCTGACTACAGCTTTGACACACTTGGCCTCATAGCCACCTATAATGTCTTGCATCATCAATCATTTGGATGGGTCCTCACTCACCTAGTTCCATATTTTTTCATTCAACTGCAGCCAGAATTTATAATGTTTTGCTTCCCAAATCTCACATTCCTCCAAAGAGCTGACTCTGCTGGCTCTCTCCCACTTTTCATCCACAGACTCACTCCAGCTGAGATGATCCAAATACACAGCATTTTATTTTACATGTATGCAGTTGACATCCACCTCTGCCTCACCAACACATCCTTGGTCCCATGAGTTTCTAAATTGTCAGGCTGCTCATCTAGTACTCAGCACTGGCTAGACAACTTCCTCCAATTAGTCGGAAGAAAAAGGAGCTTTCTGCTCGCTGGAAAAAAGCAATTCTGTTCACAGTGTCTGTCTGTTCCATTTCATCTCCAACCTCTGCCTAAAACTGAAGATGACAGTTCCCAATTTGTAATATATGAACCAGGTTCAAGTATCTAAACACAAAATCATGTTATTATAACTTCATCCTTTGAAGCACTGCACTATTTTGCTTATCCTTCTGCTACAGAGACTCTCATCAACACATCTGTAACATTTCGAATAGCAAACTATAACATCATTATGTATTTGGACATCCGTGTTCTAACTCCCGTAAGGTTCAAGTAACTAAAACTCTACTGACTATTCTTTATTAAAAAGAGAATATTCTAACTACCTAGATTCAAATTGCGTTCACCCAAAACCCATGCTTTCTGACTTACACTGCACAATAGTTCAGCAATCTCTCTATTTTAAAATTATTATCCTTAGATTCAAATCCCTATTGCCTCACTTTAATCCTACCTTTCTATTTTATTCAACCCTACACCACCCCTCCCCATGCCCCAACCGATGTGTGGATGATTTAAGCACTGGGCAAGACTGAAAAGGTCGAGGTGTTGGGACCAGAGGGAAGGCGAGAGTCAGTTCTACTCGCTGCTCTGTGATGTTTACACAGCTCTATGCTGAACTGCAGTGCCAGCTGCAGTGATGCCTGGCTTCATGTCCCTGGTCTCACAATGTTTACTTGGCTTTGCGATGAACTGTGTCTGTTGTATGCTCCAGCTGCAGAGATGTCTGGCTTTGTGTCTTCCGTAAAACTTCTGTTCTGAATGCTAGTTGCTTACTTTTATTGTTTGCACAATTTCTTTCTTCCCTCTCTCAGTGCATTGGGTATTTGACGGTCTTTTTTTAATAGGATCTTTTAAGTATTCTTTGTTTTGTGGCTGCCTGCAAGGAGACAAATCTCAAGATTGGATAATGTAAACTTACTTTGATCATAAATATACTTTGAACCCACTGATCCAATGAGAGGCTTCTTATCATTTGTAAAAGCAACTGTTCCACCATCAGCAGTTGTAATTTCAGCTGCCCAGATAATCTGCTCTTGCACTTAAAGTGCACAGTAAATACAGGTAATTGTTGTTGCCATTCTCTACAATTAAAAATACACTTCCCAAATAATAATGTAAACCAAAATAATTGCAAATATTGCAGCACATACTGTAAACATTTAACAGGCCATGCAGTGTCTGTGGACATGAAACAGACTTAATCCATTTCATGTCCTAGATACTTTAAAGGGGATCTGTGAGCTGAAATAACAATCCTGTTTCTCCTTCCACAGATATTTCTTAACAGACTAAATGTTTCTGGCATTTTTTTTGTTTGTTAACTCTAAATCACATTCTGTGAAGTACAAAAAAAATCTTTGACTTTAAGTAGACTGTAACTTACAAAGAAGAACAATATGCCATGTGTATTTTTTCTTTGTTCTAACTGTGTTAATGGACATCAGATCAAATATTGGCAAAGCAGCTTTCTCTCCCAAGTCCTATAGGATGGTTTACTCTTGTCCAAACCTCAAGATTAATTGAATATGTGCCATAGAAACAGGTACGTGCTTCTTCATTGAAAATATTATATCCCACTCCTCACTGGTTCTCCATTTCCTTTAATTATTTATTGTTGACTGTTACCTTTAATTCCTCCCAAAAAGCCAATATTAATCCAGTTTGGCACTTCCCTTGGATTCAATAGCTTTCACTTTTTTGATCAATTTGCCATTTTTAATTTTAAATTTTAAATTACGGGCTACATCTGATGCACTAACCTCATTAATAGTTCAAGTATCTTCGAACAAATTTTAGACAAGATAGTCAGCTTCCCTTAACAAACTGATGCAGTCAGTTTTGATTAACCCGCCTCTGTTGAAATACTGTTTGTGGTGTTCCTTGTGGTCTTTTTCCAATAAATTACATACTACTAATGATAGATTGATTGGCCAATTATTATCCCATCTATTCCTCACTTTTTCATAAAACAAAAGGAAGGACCATTTCAGTAGGTTTTCATTCCCCCTCTTGCATGCCTTTAGCCAGGGTGGATTAGAAAATAATAAAGCCGGCATCATTCATTCTGCCAGTTTTTAAGAGTCTGGAATGTGTTTTATTTAGATTTACCTCAACCTGTTTATTATGCCCATTGCTCCTGTTTCTTCCTCTTCAATGTCAATATGTGTATCATTTACCTGCTTCTATAAAGACAAATACAAGATATTCCTCTTGAACTTTTGAAAAATTGTTCCACCATTGCATGGACAGCCCATTTTGGTCTGACAGAAATAATATATATCAAAAAAGTGAGGTAGTGTCCAAGGGTTCAATGTCCATTTAAAAATTGGATGGTAGAGGGGAAGAAGCTGTTCCTGAATCGCTGAGTGTGTGCCTTCAGGCTTCTGTATCTTCTGCCTAATGGTAAAAATGAGAATAGGGCATGCCCTGGGTGCTGGAGGTCCTTAATAATGGACGCTGACTTTCTGAGACACTTGTCCTTGAAGATGTCCTGGGTACTTTGTAGGCTAGTACCTAAGATGGAACCAGTTAAATTTACAACCATCTGCAGCTTCTTTCGGTCCTGTGCAGTAGACACCACACCGCCCCCCCCACCCCCCAGTTACCAGACAGTGATGCAACCTGTCAGAATGATCTCCACGGTACATCTATAGAAGTTTTTGAGTGTATTTGCTGACATACCAAATCTCTTCAAACTCCTAATGAATTGTAGTCACTGTCTTGCCTTCTTTTTAACTACATCGATATGTTGGAACCAGGTTAGATCCTCAGAGATCTTGACACCCAGGAACTTGAAACTATAGATTTGCCTTCATAGGGCTAAGTCACAAATCTATAGATTGACACCTGTGTGATGTTTTAAATCATTTAAAAAAATACTACATGGTGTGCTTTCTCCATACTTCCAGTTCCTTTTTGTTGCAATCTGTCTACCAATAAGCTAACCAAGAGAATAATGATTAACTTTATAGAAACAACTCTAATCAACTAAATTTAAACAAATTTAATCAACTCTGTTAATTAAATATTAAACCTATATTTCTAAAGAAAATCCCTTGTTAATTGAATTTAAATGATTTGCCTTCTCCATTGGATATCCCTGGCAAGTAAAATTTGCATAATTCATATCAAAATAAGTGAATAAATGAAATACAAACCTGACACTAGTAGTAATTTACAATAGAATAGATCTTGCAATACTATGATGGCCAACTAACCAAAAGTTAAATGCTATGAATGATGTCAACTGTTTTAGATTTCTCCTATCCTTATAAATTCCGCCCTTTCTGTAAATTTCAGTGTCTTGTCAGCAAACACATTGCTTCTACGTTGTTGCTATTTGTTTGGTTTTTTTTGTTTACAAAAGATTATATTGTGCTTGATCCAGTCTCACCAGTGTACCACTGTGAGTGGCAACTCGGCCTTCTCTCAATCCAGCCCAAGCCCTCTCTCCTCAGAACCATCCTATGGATCTGTGGTATTCTGTCAAAAACCTTTTACTAATCAGAGATATTTAAAAACTGCAGAAATAAATTTAATTACAAAATTAGATTGTCCAAAGGTCCAAGGTTGTCAAGCCGAGGAGTGGTAGTGGGGACAAGCTCCCACTACCTAAAAGTGCTCCTCACGGCATGTGACTCAAATAGCCTCGGACAACCAAGTCCAACTCCTGGCCTTCTCGTGTGGCTTAGCCTCTAAGCCTGGCGGAACTGTTTCTACAGACAGGAGAAGGGGCGAAGGCGGGTCCTGGCGCCTTAAAACCAGTGCTTTGGGTAGATGGAGCTCGTCAGCCTGGGAAGGCAGTCCATCTAAGAGAGGGAAAACTCTAACTTCAAACCTCCGCTGCTGTGCGGCCATACCCACTCATGGGAAAGGCTTCAGGAGTAAACCCTGAGGATAAATCCGGAGCTGGAATCCCTAAGGCAGTCCGATGTTGTCTTCAACCTCGTTCTGGCTACTCCTGCGACGTCACTGGTGCCAAGCTGTATCGGCCCTTGCCCTTCCCTTGGACAACATCGGTGGCGTGGAGAGGGGAGACCTGCTGCATGGGCAACTGCCAGTCTTCCATAAAGCCTTGCCCAGGCCTGCGCCCTGGAGAATCCAGGCGCAAATCCATGGTCTTGCGAGACTAACGGATGCCACACATATTGAATATACAGGGTGGAGGGCATTCAGTTATGAAGTTAGACTGGAGAATGTGGGGCTGTTCTCCTGACGCAAAGAAGACTGAGAGGAGTGTTGTTACAGTGTAAAGTATTAGGATGGATTTCATTAGGATTTATTGAGAAAAGCTAGTCCATTAGTAGATGTTTCTGGGTCACAGATATAAGAAGATGTGGACATAGGATACTGGGGAGCTGTGAGGAAAATCTCACTGTTCTTCCTCACAGATGGTTGCAGCCTATAATTTACAGCTTAGCAGGCTAATAAAAGTGCAACCAATAAGCAATTTCAAAAGGTTATGGGTGAACTCTGGGAAAAGTAATTCATAAATCTACATAGAAATTCTGGTAAATAAGACAGACAGGATTTCTTTCCGAAGAACAAATATTTACTTAATAGGCTGAATATTCTTAGCTCACTCTGTAATAATTCCATTATTCTGGGTATCAAACGAAACAACCTCCTCAATAATTATCAGGCCCAGATTCACTCTGAGGGAGGAAAATAGAAATAAAGTTGGATTTGAGCAGATTTGAAGCCGAGAAAACATTATAATTACTGACCACTCAAATTTTGATATAACACCATATATCTCATTTTTTTTGCAGTTTATTTTATTCAAAGCACAAAAACTTGTTCACAAGCCAGTTACTTCTCTAGACTATTCCAAAATCAGTTCGCATACCCACAATCACCAACAGCAAGGTGGTCAAGGACAGCTGGAGCATGAGAACACCACCATCTGAAGAATTCTCTGCAAGTTGCATATCATTCTGATTTAAATAGATATTGCTTGTCCATCACCTTAGCTAAACCAGAATTCAGGAACTCCCTCAGCATCACTGAGCTACTTTCACCAGAAAAACTGCAGCACCTCGCCAAGGCAATTAAGGTTAGATAATAAATGTTGGCAAACATCCATATTCTAAATATAATGGAAATCCATATTTAACAGACTGGGTTGAATTACAGCAGTAATCTATTAGTTTTGGGATTTAAGGTTGAACAACATAAATAAATATATCCTTACCAATGCAATAAGTTTGGAAAATCTCAGTGGAATTAATTTATTTCCATAATTTTACTTGCTAGCACTAAGCTGCGTCCCATTGGATGTGTGGTACAAATAATGCAAATATTGACAGTATTCCTGAGTTTTATGTACCAGTTCATTGATTGCCACGATAGGAGTTGCTTTAGATCTTACTATCATCTGGGAACAAATACTAAGCAAGTGGATGCATCCTGAATTCTGCAATATTCTGCCCATTTGAAAGAATTTAATGAATTCCCAATGTGTGCTTGAAAGGTATACGCAGCTCTGTGCCTGGGAGGGCTAAATACAAACACTTACCTTACAGTGCTTTATTCAACTGTTAATGTGAAGGTTTTCTGTTATTGAAATGAAATATTCTTAATTTAAGGAAAACAATCATCTGTGTTGAGAGTGGTTATATTAAAAGTAGCACACACATCTGTTAACCAAGTAATTTTAGATCTAATGAAGGCTAAGCAACAATATGCTGCTGCAAGGAACAAATAAGAGCTCAGAAATTATCCCATGGGATGATAATATGAAAACACAAAGGAGATAATTATACCCATGGGTAATTATGTAAAATAAACAGTATCATACTTGCTATATACTTTCTTTATATGCTTCCCCCAATTTGTATTTCCATTGAAATCCATTGATTTCATGGAGCAAAATGTGAAAAATTGGTGTGCATCATAACAAGAGACTTCCATGTCACAGCCTCACAGAATATTAATGTAGGTAAGTGAAGATCATGCAGAAAGGGAAGGGATTCTCTATGTCCCTCGCTGTATTAAACAGGCAAATAGCTGTGTTTACCGCAGCACAATTGTAGTACGTTGATATTAATGTTTGCCATTGAGATTAATTGCCGATTTGATACCATTATTCTGATAGCATAACTACTTGGTTTAACCTAAAATCTATACATCAAAATCAATCCTTGTTCATAGAGCAATAAAGCAGAAATACATGTTCTTCAGCCCAACATTTCAAACAAACTTATTCTTTTCCTTCAATAAAGTTAATTCTGCATATTATGAGATCTCTCAAAAATTAGAATCATGAACTTTTGTCAGATAACCTATGTCACTCACATGCTTCTGCACAATGATTACTTGAAAAACCAGTGGCATACTATCTTCCTTAACTCACTCCATTTTCCTTTTCTTCTGTGGGGGTGGGGGTTTACTTCAACAGATTGATCCATTTGCCAGGAGTATATTAAAATTAATTCTGTTCTGATGAAGGGCATTGACCTCAAGGATTAACTCTGCTTTTTGCTGCACAGCTACTAACTCATCTTGTGAGTATTTTTAGCATTTATTCCTGTTCTGTTCCACTCCTCAAACTATTCTTTATGCCATTATTCTATATTTCTTCAGATCCCCAGTTCTAGAATCCTTTCCTATTTATGAGTGATATTCTACCTAGAGAACTTCTTGGGATGCAAATAGTTTAAATCTTGTAGTTTTGCAGGCTTTGTGACTCAGAATTTCAAACTTTGCTTCCTTTACCCAGTTTAAGTAAATGTATGATACAGTCTTTGTCCTGCCAACTGCATGCTACCTGTTAAGAGTGGGAGGGATTAAAGGGACAGGGTGACATTGCTAATCAGGGAAAATGTCACGGCAGTGCTCAGAGTGGAAACACTAGACAGCTTGTGTACTGAAGCTATATGGATGGAACTGAAGAACAAGGAAGGGATAACCATGTTAATGGGATTGTATTATAGACCACCCAACAGTCTGTGGGATTTAGAGGAGCAAATTTGTAGAGAGAATGCAAACTGTTGCAAGAAACATAAGGTTATGATAGTATGTGATTTTAAATTTCCATGTATTGACTTGGACTCCCATACTGAATGGGATTGAGTTCATTAAATGTTTTCAGGAAAGTTTACTTATCCAGTGCATAGAGTACTTACACGGTGGGTGGTAGGGCACTGAGGAGTGTGGTAGACCATAGAGATCTGGGAATGCAGAACCATGATTCCTTGAAAATAGCGTCCCAGGTAGATAGGGTTGTAAAGAAAGCTTTTGGCACATTGGCCTTCAGAAATCAAAGTAATGAGTACAGGGGTTGGGATGTTATGTTGAAGTTGTACAGTATAAGACTTTGGGGAGGCCTAATTTGGAGTATTCGGTGCAGTTTTGGTCACCTACCTACAGGAAAGATGTCAATAAGATTGAAAGAGTGCAGAGAAAAATGACACGGCTGTTGGCAGGACTTGAGGACCGAGTTATAGGGAAAGGCTGAACGGGTTTGGGCTTTATTCCCTGGAGTGTGGAAGAATGAGGGAGATTTGATAGAGTTATACCAAATTATGAGGGGTATAGATAGGGTAAATGCAAGCAGACATTTTGCACTGGGGTTAGGTAAAGCTAAAACTAAAGGTCATGGGTTAAGGATGAAAGGTGAAATGGTTAAGGGGAACATGAAGGGGTACTTCTTCACTCCAAGGATGGTGAGAATGTAGAACAGGCTGCTAGCAGAAATGGTGGATATGGATTTGGTGTCAACACTGATGAGAAATTTGGTTAGGAACATGGACAGGAGAAGTATGGAGGGCTATGGTCTGAGTACAGGTTGATGGAACTAGGAAGATTAATATTTTTATAATGACTAGATGGGCCAAAGGGCCTGTTACTGCGCTGTAATGTTCTGTTACTCAAAAATTATTTGTTTGTTTTACCATGAATAGAAAGTATTACCATTTTGCCAATTGTGAAATTCCATTGGGTACTTTGGTCATGATCCCAATGATGTCCACCAAATGGTGTCACATTTTGCCCAATGTCTATTCCAGCCAATATTAAACTTAGATTGGACTTCAAAAATCCACTAGCACCAGCAGCACTATTTGAATTTGGAATACTGCATGAGTTGCTTTTCTTTTTTTCTGACGAGTACTGTTAATGTCGGAAGACCTGTTTGGGCATCTTCTGAACTCACGGGAGGCTGTCACTTTCCTTACTGAACAAGTGTGAGCTTATATTAACTGTGAGGATCTTCTTCAGTATTTAGCTGCTGAGCTATTTGTACAGTGGGTACCTTGGTGGTGATGGATTTTGGTAGTTCTCTTTTTTTTGAAGTGTTCTAATGGGTACATGGTTGGTCATTGCGGTTGGTGATTACAGTGGCAAAATGCAAAAGCATCTCCATCTGTAATATAGCTTTATCTGCCATTACTAAAGAACCTTCAGAGATCCCACGTTCTATCCTGAATTCCCTATTAAGAATATAGTCACAAGCTCAACTTTTTCAATGCTGTGATGTGTGGCATTCTGCAGGAAGACCCCTGTCCATGCTCTCATACCTGAATTTTTCTTTCCATGAAGGTCAAGGTCATGTTAACTCTGAATTTTCCTCAGTGCACTATTGTAATGAATTGATCTGCATGAACAGTATGCAAGACAAAATTTTTTACTATACCTCATTACACATGACAATAATAAACCAATTTACTAAGATCACGGTAACATTGGATTTTTCTGCAATATGTCACTTTTCTACTATGCCTGTCAAATAGTAGATAAATTCAGTCATCTAGACACTACCAGTATTTATAAAGTTATTTTGATGTCTTTGAGGAACAGGTGGTTGTATGAGTACATCATCATTCTCTAACATCATCTTACCTTGACCTATAGCTTTTAAATCCTTGGATAAAATAGGCTCCTAAAGGAGGAGCAACATATAGCAGGTTTCTTTTCCAATATTTTTATTATTAATTTTACATATAAGAATACAGAGTACAAGAAAAAAATATCAATACATTATACTAGATCGCTTATAAAGACTCCTGAGGTCAATTCTCAACTAAAGTAACCACACTTGGAAATCTCTGAATACAAGAGGCATTTACACAGGTGCATGAACCTACAGAGAATAGAGGGATATGGATCAAATGCAGGCAGGTAGATTTAATTTACTTTGGCATCACGGTTAGTATAGCCATCGTGGGCTGAAGATCCTGTTTCTGCATTACTGTTCCATGTTCTTTAAGTAGGGATAGTCATACAGCACTAAAAGAGGACCTTCAGGCTATCAGATCCATGCTCACCATGAAGTATCCATCTATATCAATCTCATTTTCCAGCACTTGGCCTGTAGACTTCTAAGACTTGACAAAATTGAAAGGCTGAGGGAATAGCAGATTGCTACAGAGAATGGCCAATATTGCAAGGTGAATGACAGCTTTCACGTAGACTAGTATATTGTAAAAGAGGTAGACAGGAAAATCAGACTGACCAGCCAATATTACGTACAAGGTGTAATAGGGGAATGGATGTGTGACTGTTCTAGCAGGGCAGGCTGAACCTACAGAAAGAGACATGGCTAATGTTTCACGCCAATTACCTTACTTTGTAATGAGAAATCTGGTGTCTGGTTATATTGTGTTTTGCATTATTTCCTGAAATCGAATATGCATTATGTGACCCAACCATTTGCAAATAATCAAAAAGTCTTTTCAGATAATCCAGTTAATACTATACTATGAACTAATTTACAATAATGCCGAACAGCAGGGGAATATTGAAGTGATTGAGCAAACCAATAAGTTCTCAAGGTCGATTCCTTCTATAGTCTCCATTCCAATGAGGCATCAGAAATTTATTATAAAATACAAAAGCTCTAATTCAGCTGTCTAAGTGCTCACATTGGCTATTGGAAACCTTCTGTTAGAACTCGAGTAAGACATCCACATTTTAGAAATGGTACCCCGATAATCATAAGTTTGAGTATGCTACATACACTGATATGCAGGACCTGCTCATTTTGATGTTAGCACAAACTATGAGCTCATTAGCAAGCACCTCAACATTATTATTAGGATTATGCATCATTAACACTTTCACTTTCCACTATAGTTGGGGAGGTTCAGGAGCCTGAACACACACACTGAACATTTTAGGGACAGTTTCTTCCCCTCTGCCATCAGATGCCTGAATGGATAATGAACCCATGTACACTACCTCACTATTGTTTTTCTTTTTTTGTTCTCTGTGCTACTTATTTAAATTATTTATATAGATATGTCTTACTGTAATTTATAGTTTTTTTATTATATATTGAAATATTCATGACATACGACAGTGACATTAAACCTGATACTGATTGTGACCTGCAATATTTTTCTACATTTTCTGTTTTCATTTCCAGAAAACAATGATCTTGGCAGTGATGGGTAGATTCCAAAAAAATGTATTAAAAAGTCATGCAAGTAAATTGATCCTTAGAAGATCAACATTCCTTGTTCTACAGACTGATAATCGCCATTGAAATGAATGGGGTTGCTCATCCTGCGTCAGGATCAATCACTCAGTATGCCCTAGAAGTATCGGGTCTGAGTAGTTCCTGGACTACTTTTCATGTCAATGACTGAACATTTGCCTTTCCCTTCAACACCACAATGCCAGTAAATAAAATCTGGAGTAACACACACAAAATGCTCGAGGAACTCAGCAGGTAAGGCAACACTATGGAGAGGAATAGAGTCATTTTTTTGGACTGAGACCCTTCATCAGGAGTGGAAAGCAATGGGGAAGAGGTCAGAATAAGAAGATGGGGGGGAGGGAAAGGAGTGGATTCTGGAAGGTCAGAGGTGATGCTAGGTAAGTGGGTAGGGGAAGGAGAATGATGTGAGAAGCTGTGAAGAGATAGGTGGTAAAGGGTTGAAGAAGAAGAAATCTGTTCAGAGATGAGAGTGGACCATGTGAGAAAGGGAAGGAGGAAGGTTATGGTTGGGGTTAGTTCAGGGTTCACGCTCAGAATTTGCAGAATATCTTGTGTTTAGTAAAATCAGGACAGTGGAAATGTAGATAAGACAGCTGTTCATGATAAAGCTTAACTGATGCACAATCATTAAAGAGTTGGAGGGAATAAAGTTTAAAGGTGAGATAAAGTTTTTAGGATGCCAACTAATTAATTGCTATATTAGCTCAGTTTCTTAACTATCCAAAATTTCAAGTACTTAACCATTTTCCCCCAATCTATCGTACTGCTGTAGAGCTACAGTTTTTGATTAAAGACCAATGGACTGGTTGGGTACAGCTCAGTGGATTGGCAGTGACAGGGACCCAAGCATACCTACCTATAGTACTGTGCAAAAGTCTTAGGCACATATGTATGTATAGCCAGACTTTTGCACAGTACTATAAGTATACTTGCTCTGTTTTGTCCGAATAAACTGTTTCATAGTTCTAAGGAAATAATTGGCATTTGTGTCTTTCTGCATTACTAAGTTGGATCTGCAAACCTCTTGTTGTAATGTTACACTAAATTGCATCCACAGTGCCCTTGGACGTAACAGATAGACCTTGGGATAGAAGTATATAGTTCCCTGAAAGTGGCAACAAAGGTAGACAGGCTGGGGAAGCTTGCCTTCATTGGTCTGGGCATTGAGTACAACAAGCTAGAATATCACATTACAGCAGTATGAGATATTAGGAAGATTGCACTTGGAGTTCCTGTTGCCACACTGTCAGATTTATGTGATTGTATATGAAGGTGCAGAAAAGATTCAAAAGATTGTTTGAGTTATAGTTTTGAGTTAAAAGAAGAGATAGGATAGACAATGTTTATTTTCCTTGGAACAATGGAGTCTGAAGGAACCCTTCAGCACTTTTTGAGGAAAAAAAGTACATTTCAAGCCTTTCATTTTCTGGATTATTCCACCTGGAATTCCATTTAAATCTATGATAAATTTTGAGATTGCAAAGACATCAAAAGCTTTGGAGAATCAGTCAGTATACATAATTCCATGGATATGATTGAAGACACCTTTTTCACAATTAAAGAAGATAAGAGGAGCAATGATTCCTCTAGCTCTTTCTTGTCACAATATTACAAATGTGCGTTTGAAGAATTTGTCTAATAAATATAAATGTATAAACTCCGATTTGTTCCACATACTACCATAGTAAATGTAATGTTACAATGAAAATATTATCACCTTCATTGGTCATGAGTCTTTACTTAACAGCTGTTTATCCATTTCTACATTACTTTTTTTACAGGGTTGTTTATGTTGACAGATAAAAGGCTAGTGGGAAATACTGATGATTGGTTGCTATTTCTCAGATAGGATTCTAAAAAAATTTGACCCCCATAAAAGGAAGGTTCTTACTAGTGGCAAGATGCATTTAGTTGTAACCTTATCCATCAATCAAAATAATATAGAAGAGGTTTGACCCTGGTTTTACCCTGTGGAAAGCACAAAGTTTGGATTGATTAGATAATGGTTTGGTTCAAAGCTGATTTCTACATGGAAAGTCCTTAAGGTGAGACAATCTTCCATTTGGAAGAGATTAGAAGCAACAAACAGCTTGCAAAGATGGAACAGAAACTGAAATCAAAAGACATGAAGTCTGTAATTATTTGCTTGGAATATTAAACAATTCTACTCTTTGTATTTCACTTTATCACATGAGACATCAGCATATAGGGACAATGTTTGCTTTATGAGTACAATACAAGAAAGTAATGTTAAAATTGCTGACATACAAAGTAAAATTCACTATTTTAAGCTGCTTATGAAAACTAGTTCTGCAAATGCCACTGGCCACAACATATAGCTTATAAAATGAATAATGGAGAAGAAGCTTTCTCGAGCCTACTGAGTGGGATAATAAAATAAAAGTGCTTAAAAATCAATGAACTCAGCAATCACAACAATTCAAAAGTTCTTTCCAGACACAGATACTGCTAGTGTTTCCATTCTCTAAGTCACAGAGTTATCAACTACTTGTAGAATCAGTGGTAGAATATCAAGTGATATAGAAACCAGAGATTGTTTGTCATTCCATTCTGAAGTACAGAGGGTAGAGGAGGTAAGCTGGGGAGGGAAACCTTTCAATGCCTGGTAAGCTATCTGAACGAGCTGGTCGCCTGCAACTGAAACAACCATTTCAAAGAAGAAGCTGGCTCAAATCATTTCAAGCATAAGTATCAGTGTCTGCCCCAGAACAGTCTGGAGAGCTGGAGAAGCCTAGCCCTCAGACCCACCAGCAGTCAATGCTGTCATCTAATTCGGATGTTTGTGAACACCTTTAGCGTGCAAACATTGATTCAATTGAAAAATAATCATTACGAAGTGGAACACTAAATCAGTGATTCTCAACCGTTTTTTGGCCACGACCCCCTTAGGAGTTCTTCTCAGATTCCAGGGCCCCCCCTTTCAAACAGGGATACACCACGAACAGATAGACAGAAAATCACTTATTATTGAACACCAAGAATACTTGAACACTCTGACATAGTGGACAAAACTGAAAAAAAGACTGTATGAAATTAAACATCTATCAGGCCTAATGCAATCCCTGAGCTTGGTGCTTTTCTGCAAGTTTCATGATATCGGGCTCCAAATTAGACAGTGACAGTCAGAGGTCACCTCTTGTTGCGATATCAATTCTGTTCCTTGATTACCTTGCAGAATTCGCTTTCAACCAAATATGTTGAGGGAAAAGCAATAAAAAAATCTTTGGGCTTTTTCCCCACAGTGTTGTAAATTTATTCGGCAGATCACTCTTGATCTAAAAATCTTTTTGAAACTGACTGAACTGACGACGTGCAGTCATATCACTCTGAAGATAATCAAACTCTCTTGAATTTCTGCCTCAGCTTGGGTGGGTTGTACTTCAAATGGATTCAAAATCCAACCCTGGATACCGGGGTTTAACAGGTTTAACAGGGTTTAACATCTTTCTTGCATATCCTTGTGTATCTGCTTGAGGTGGTTCACATAAACCGTAAGGTCATCGTCCTTCACTGCCTCTGTGATCGTTTTCAGGTTTGGAAATTGTAAAAATTCCCGACGTCCCATATTGTGACAATCGACTTCGAGTTTCTTAAGGAAAGAAACAATGGTATTTCATCGGTTCAGTTACCAGTGTCCCCATAAACACTTGGGGCTCCCCTTCTCAGTTATCAGTCGGTGGCCCCTTCAAATGTGCCAGGGCCCCCAAGGGGGCCGTATGGCTCCCGTTGAGAATGGCTGCACTAAATCACTACTGCATGAAGAAATCTATTTAATATAACTAAATTAGATCAAATAAAAAGGAAGTTAACTTTTTTTTTTATCTTTCTAAGGACAGATATTCATTTGCAATTACTTCAATTGGCCAATAGTACTCATGCTAGGTTAAACTGGAATAATGCAAACATGAGGAAATCTGCAGATGCTGGAAATTGAATCAATACACACAAAATGCTGGTGGAATGCAGCAGGCCAGGGAGCTATAGGAAGAAGTATAGTCGACGTTTCGGGCCAGGACTCATGAAGGGACTTGGCCCGAAATGTCGACTGTACTTCTTCCTATAGATGCTGCCTGGCCTGCTGCTTTCCACCAGCATTTCATATAAACTGGAATAAACTCATTGTAGGCAAATTACCCAGCCTCAGGTTAGGGTTTTGGATTTGCTGACTTTTTTTTAAGTAAAAGGTTGGGCCAATGTTGCTGTCCAAAGTATATGAACTTTCAAGCACTTAAACTGTTAGCATTTCTTTCTAAACTATCTTTACAGTTATACATATTTTCAGATAGAATAAATGTAATAATTGAACTCTAACACCTTAATGAAATCTGTGATTCTATAAAAAGAGAAATGTTTAATGAGGTATTTCCATCAACAATGAGAATAACAAAGACAAAGGGGGCAGAGGGAGGAAGCATTGGTACTTAAAAAACTGACATAGGATTTACTGTGAATTAGTAATCCATTTTTCAATTTTTTGATTAAAAACCGATGGAAGGCCATGATCACCCACGTCATATGAGATGGCACATAATAATGATGATGATAATGAGTTGTTGATAGGTCGTTGTATTTTTTAAATCACTATATTTCTTTTCTGAACACTGATCTTGCTTTCAAAGTAAATTGGAAAATATGTAAACACATTCTTTCATGAAATTAATTACAGGTTTGCAATGACTATTTGCTTTCACTTATTCAGCACTTCCCTTAACAATGCTGTAGTTGCCATCAAATTCAACTCTTCCAAGCCTCTCAGCCATTAGCCCTTGAAAATTTAATTCTGCACCAGTCTATTAAAAATTTTGCTCTATCAGATTTACATTTTTATATCTCAGTTGGATCCCAAAGTGCTATCAGTTCAGTTTCAAATTTACATCCACCTGTTGGAATGCTCTAAACTTGCAACCTTCTAGCTCCAGATTTGTGTACATATCCCATGCTTGTTGCCCTGCCTTTAGTAGTTATGGCCTCAACAACTTACTGGAATGCTGGAATCGCATCCATAATCCCTTCACCATCTTGTCTTTCATAAAACCTTCCTCATACAATTCACCATATTCATCATTTTTGATGACCTTCCTAAAACCTGCAACCCAAATCTCTTTCCCACCTTTGCTCCAGGTATTCCCATGGAATACTAAGAAAGGATTTTGTTAATGGTGCTCAAGTTGTATCAAAATGACTTTACTGTAAGTGAATGCATTTCAAATCAGCTGTCTTTCAGCAACCTTTATTAGACCATTTTCTGGTATTTCTAAATATTATTCATGTGAGCCTAGAGATTACTTTTTAGTCAGACACCTAGTTCAATGCAAACATTGAACCAGACCCTGATCTCATCTGACATTCATGAAAGCTTCGTTCTGGCGTCAGTACTGGATTGCAGTTAAGTGTGTCACATTTGACTGACTGGGATTGTTGTCCTGATGAGAACAGCTGGTGTATTATTTATTTATTCACCTATTGAGATACAGCACAAAATAGGCCTTTCGAGCTGCACTGCCCAGATGTAATCCTCCCCTAATCACAGGACAATTTACGACAACCAATTAACCTACCAATCAGTACTTTTTGGACTGTGGGAAGAAACCAGAGCACCTGGAGGAAAACCACACAGTCACGGGGAGAACTTACGAACTCCTTCGAGGCAGCGGCGGATACTGAAGCGGAGGTTGCATTGTGATCCAGTTTGGTGGAACCCTTCCTTCTGTGTGCCTTGGCTGCTCACTGGGTAAAGGACTCACTGAAACATCAGGTGTGTTATTTTATGTTATGTAAATATCCAAATGTTACATTTTCCTATGCACATCTTACCTTTCTATTGAATCAAGTTAACATCACATCTGCTAAAGACTGTCTGCAATGCACAAATGGACTTGATTATTGTCAGATGTGGTCACTAATTATATAACACAGTAAAACAATTTAGAAATGCCTATAAATATCAAAAACTATGATTTAGCTTTCTTAAAAACTGGCCATTCAGAGCTTAAATCCCTGATATTCTTAGCAAACTGAAGAATAATTGTGAAATGTATTTCTCTGCTCTGCAGTCATGATGATGAAAGAAAGAATGTTTGATCTTAACCTTCACATGCTACTCTGAAAGTGGCAGATCACCCACTGCCAGAATTATCACATTAGGATGGGAATGGACATGTACAACTAGTCAGTGTGCTTCCCCATTGATGAGTGTCTTAAAAATATTAAGCAGTCTACCCTTAGCTTCATGAGACTGTTATACTGACTAAGATGGACTTAGAGGCATTAAATATATTGAGCAGAAATGTCAAACATGTTCTGTAACATGTCATGTTACAAAAAATGACATATTAATGTCCAGAAACACAATGTTTCACTTCCTGAAATTGGGTCATTCCCGGTATTATTTGTGCCCTTATTAACGGGTTGTGAAACCACAGTGACCAGGTACCAGAAAAGTGGCTCTAACAAAGATACTTTTCTGATTGTGAAGTCAAAGTTTCATTTCTGGACAGGCTCAACTTGTTACTTTTCCCTCTTTCCAATCAATTTTTCACTCCACAATCCCATGAACAACTCGGATGGTGAGAAAGCCAACACTATTCTACACGCAACTTCATAAAGAAAAACCTAGAACACATCAGCATCTGTATAAAGACTAGTCCAGGCAACATTTTCATGTCGACAGGCCACTACTATCTAACTTCACCTCAAACCTTTATCTTTCTTCATAATTTACCCAATAATTGTAATAAATAAGCAAAAATCATATAGCTTCCTTAATCTCATAACAAGTTTTCTCTATTAACTTGAATTCATTAGAAATCCCAAATCCGTTATGAAATCACTAATTAGGACAATGTCATGTCCTACCTGTTGTTCTCATCAGTTGCAAGTTTAGTATTACATCGAAAATAATTGGAAATGAATCAAGATTAAATAATATTCCTCAACTAAAAGTTGATAATCACAATGTACATAATTGTATTAGAATTATTTTCTGTTAGTTAAAAATGTGTATGCTAGAAACTTGAAATAAAAAGATTAAGTGTTGGAAATTCTCAGTAGGTCATCAACATCTGAAGAAAACATTTTAATATTTCAGGTCAAAGATGCTGTTTCTCTCTCCACACATAATTGTTTTCTGACCTGCTTACTGAGTATATTCTTGGTTATATAAAAAAAATCTAGCAACAGATCTGAAAGTGTTCATATGGAAAACCTGCACAACAGCATAGCATTATTTAAAAATAGAAACAGCTTATGGGGATATCACAGAGTGGTGAATCTGTAGAATTTATTGCCACCAGGAGCTGTGGAGGCCAAGACTTTATATATATTTAAGGCAGAGCTTGATAGTTTATTGATTTGTCAGGGTATGAAGGGATATAGGGGGAAGGCAGGAGATTGGGGCCAAGAGAGAAAATGGATCAGCCATGATGAAATGGCGGAGTAGACTCATTGGTCCAAATGGCCTAATTCTGCTTCTGCATCTGATGGTCTTGTATTTTCCAACACCTTATATTCATTATTCTCAATGTGTGAAATATCATCAACTGTCTGCAGTGATTTTCTGATAATAAAAAGCAGAAAATGCTAGAAATACCCAGGAGGCCAGACAGCTTCTGTGGAAGAAGAAATAAAAGTAATAACTCAGGTTGAAAATTGTCTGATCTGCTCACTCCGCAGAATACTGTCTGATCTACTAAGTGTTTTGTTTTGCCAGATTCTATCATCTACAGTTTTTTTAATATCAATTTTCTGATAGGCTCCCCCCAGCTGGAAAGACACCAGTGCTGATGGAAGCTTGTAAAATTCTGCTCAGAACATTAAGCATTGATATGCCCAAGGAGTATTTACTCTCAAAGTTATCCTTACACTTCTAAAACTCTCACTGAGCCATTGGAAGTAGTTGAAATATCAAGCTAAAAGACTGTCGAATCTCGTATCTCAGTGCATATTCTGCCTGACAGCTCATCTGGTAAAAGTTCTCTATTAGCAGTCATATTCCTTCCACATAGTGAAATCCGGAACCTTCCATTAAGTGCAGCTCATGTTATATTAGCCACTAGCAACACCGTACTTATCAAAATTGGGAGTTTGTCCTAAGCCTCCAAAGTACCAACGACTTCTAGATATTGTAGATACATAACTCAAGCATAACAATAAGTAACAATATTCATAAGGTTTCTATCTATTGTTCAAGCATCAAGTATTTTTCCTGGCTCACTTTGTGTGTTGGAAGTGTATTTATTAAACAGCACTCAAACACAAAAATTAAATCCATTTTTCACATGACTAAATTGTTAACAGCTCAGAACCTTTATAACCAAACACATTTACAGACATGTAATTAACTCTGATTGTTTCTTTTAGAGTAGGTTGCGCGAGGACCTTTGATAGAGCTCAATAACATGGCGTTTCATTAGAACAATGACACACCACCTTTTTGCAGTTTCCCAATTTCCACTGCAAGCCAACAACGCAGCACGTAACAAGTAGACACTGTGGTACAGTTTTAGTTCTTACATTTAAGGATACTTACATTTACACATGAAAAAAAAAGTTTAAGAAGGTTAAGTCTGCAGTTTAGAGGAATGTAAAAAGTTCAAACTGAAATAAATTAAAACTTTGAGGCACTTGACAGGGTGGATGATGAGAGGATAGAAACATAGAAGCTTAGAAAATCTATAGTACAATACAGGCCCTTCGGCCCACAATGCTGTGCGGAAAATGTACTTACTTTAGAAATTACCTCGGGTTACCCATAGCTCTTTATTTTTCTAAGCTCCATGTACCTATCCAGGAGCCTCTTAAAAGACCCTATCATATCCACCTCCACCACTGTCGCCAGCAGCCCATTCCACGCACTCACTACTCTGTGTAAAAAACTTACCCCTGACATCTCCTCTGTACCCACTTCCCAGTACCTTAAATCTGTGTCTTCAGCCCTGGGAAAAAGCCTCTGTCTATCCACATGATAAATACCTCTCATCATCTTATACACTTCAATCAGGTCACTTCTCATTATCTGTCACTCCAAGGAGAAAAGACCAAGTTTACTCAACCTATTCTCATAAGGCATGCTCACTAATCCAGGCAACACCCTTGTAAATCTCCTCTGCACCATTTCTATAGTTTCTGCTTCCTTTCTGCAGTAAGGTGATCAGAACTGATCACAGTACTCCAAGTAGGGTCTGACCAGGGTCCTATATAGCTGCAACACTACCTCTCGGCTCTTGAACTCAATCCCACGGCCGATGAAGGCCAATGCACTAGTCTAATGCAGTAGTCTTATGAGGCAAGGTTAGCAGAGCTGGGACTTTTCTCTTTGAGCGTAGAAGGATGAGAGGGGACTCGGGAAAGGTCTACAAGATTAAGAGAGGCATAGATTGGGTGGATAGCCAGTACCTGTTTCCCAGTGCATGAACAGCAAACACTAGAGGGCACATGTACAAAGTTAAGGGAGGGAAGTTTAGGGGAGATATCAGGGGTAAGTTTTTTCACACAGAGGGTTGTGGGTGCCTGGAATGACTTGTCAGGGATGGTGGTGGAGGATAAAACATTAGGGGTATTTAAGAGCCTCTTCGACAGGCACACAGATGAAAGAAAAATAGAGGGTTACAGGGTAGTGTGGGTTTAGTACATTTTTAAAGGAATATATGGGTTGGCACAACATCGAGGGCCGAAGGGCCTGTACTGTGCTGTAGTATTCTAGTGTCTAGTGTCACCGTATGCCTCCTTAACCACAGAGTCAACCTGCGCAACAGCTTTGAGTGTGCTATGGACTTGGACCCCAAGATTCCTCTGATCCTCCACACTGCCAAGAGTCTTACCATTCGTACTACATTCTGCCATCATACTTGACCCACCAAAATGAACCACCTCACACTTATCTGGGTTGAACTCCATCTGCCACTTCATAGCCTAGTTTTGCAACCTTTTGATATCCCACTGTAACCTCTGACAGCCTCCCACACTATCCACAACACCCCCAACCTTTATGTCATCAGCAAATTTACTAACCCATCCCTCCACTTCCTCATCCAGGTCATTTATAAAAATCACAAAGAGCAGAGAAGGGAACAGATCCCAGAACAGATCCCTGAGGCATATCACTGGTCACCAGCCTCCATGCAGCATATGACCTGTTTACAACCATTCTTTGCCTTCTGTGGGCAACCCAATTCTGGATCCACAAAGCAAGGTCCCCTTGGATGCCAAGCCTCCTTACTTTCTCAATGAACCTTGCATGAGGTACCTTATTAAGTGCCTTGCTGAAATCCGTATACACTACATCTACTACTCTACCTTCATCAACGTGTTTAGTCATATCCTCAACATATAAGGATGTTTCCCTAAGTGAGGATATCCAAACCTGGGGTGGGGCATAGTTTCAAGATAAAGAGTTTTTTAAAATAGATGAGGAGGAATTTCTTCTCTCACTAGATTTGGAACCTCTGGGATCTTCTATTGAAGTAATGCTATTGCATGCATTAAGGCAGAAATTAACAGTTATTTAAACTAAGGAGGGATTCAAAGGGTATGAGGAAACAATGAATAAGTGGTGTTGATGGTAAGAATGGATCAAATGTGATCTTTCTGAATAGTGGAACAGAAGGGATTAATTAGCCTACACCTGCTGTTGGTTGGTTCATATGTGCAACCCCCCCCCCCCCCAATAATCAAGTGACTTGTCAACTTTTATTCCTTAACACATTTAATTTACTGTTCTCTCTGTTATTTTGTCATTGAAAGTGAAGAAAAAATGAGGTTCACAAAACCAACACTTCTTGATCGTGGTGTGCAATCCGTTTTGTTTGCATAACCTGAACTGCAATTATTCAGCAAAACCAATTCATGGCCAACATTCTTCTGACTGGTATCAGACATGACACCAACAACCAGGCACTCACTGAGTTCCATCAAAGCTCCTTTTAACAGATCTTCCTACCTGTTAGCATAAATCTCACCTTTTCAAACATCAAATGCTTGGAAACATCAGTTTTGATCTCAGGAAACATTGCTGATACTAGGTAAGCTTAATAGCCAATAACAAAAACAATCCAACTAATGAAGCTAAGTCTTTAAAAAAAGAACTTCTTAATCTCATCTCATCTTTCATCAGCCCAGTCCTGTATTTGACTGCTTTTATAAATTTATTGTTTTTCTTTTATTATTTCTAACTTTTCTCATTAATCTAGCAACCAGTTGGCTTTTTCAACAGTGTTGTTAGGGCCCTTCCTTTCATTAACGCTAACCATGGATATTATGGCACAGCTGTATTTGTATGTGCAAGCCAGGGCCATATGATATGGGAAGCAAGCTGTTGCCTATATGACAGGCTCCCCTCTCCACACAGCTAATGAATCCAAAGAAATGGCAAAGACCAATATAGTTTGGCACAAGTGGTTTCACAGGAGTTGCCAGGCAGCGATGAACTCAACATAAGATTACCTTAGGGACTCCAGTTGTGGACTTTTCCTCAGGGTTTAATCCCAAAGCCTTGTCCATGAGTGGATATAGCTACAAAGTAGAGGAGATTTGAGATCAGAGACTTCCTTCTCCTTGATGAGCTGCTAACCATGACAGACGAGAGCCATCTGCCCAAAGCAACTAATTTTAAGACGGTTTTAGCAGTGTATCACAGTGGTAATCCTGGTCTTGTGACATTACATATATTCCCTTTGTGATTCATCTGCTCTCCCTGCCATTTAAAAATACCTTGTCTTCTATCTTTCCCCAGTAATATCAACTCAGTTGATCTTTCTGCAGATTTTGCCTGACTTGTGGAGTCTTTCTAGAGTTTTTTGTTTGTTATAGTATCTGTTTTTTGAACTATGTTAGGCAAGATAACAGAATTGTCACAAGTGACCTATTTATTACTAAGAGGCCTGAGGCTGAGCATGAGGCCTGTATTAACAGTTTTCCAGACTCTCAGCGTTGATGGAACTGTTGCTATACTAGTGCACAAAACCTTGCACAAAATCGCCCTGAAACAGGCCCTTCAGCCCAACTTGTCCATGCTGGCCATTGTCTATGTCTCAGTGTTTGACCCGTACCTGTCTAAAGTGTCCAAATTTCAAATGCAGTTAAGAATAGTGCATAATATCAATTAGTTCAGCACTGGAAAGGTTGTTTTGCTTATTCCAATGGTAAATTTGCATAAGATGCACCCTCACGTATATTTGCTGAACACAGTTTTTTTGGTCAGTTTACAGTTAGAAATCATTTCTGAACCTTGAACCAATGATGTCTTGTCGTAATGTGATAACAATGCACGTGTACCAGATGGTAGCTTGCAGCTGAGATGAGCTAATCCACCATGGTAAAGGCAAAGAACATCCATCAGCATACTCTTACCACTCCATAACCAAAACAGAATTGGCCCAAGTAGTTTTATTTTAATTTTATTTTCAATATCATGCTTCTCATAATTCTCTCAAGAAATAACAAATCTTTTTTTCATTCATATTCATATTAGACCATAAGACATAGGAGCAGAATTAGGCCATTCAGCCCATCGAGTCTGCTCCACCATTCCATCATGGCTGATCCCGGACCCTTGCCTTCTTGCCACTTCCCTTGATGCCCTGAACAATCAGGAAACAATCAACTTCTACTTTAAGTATATGCACAAACTTGGCCTCCACCATAGTCTGTGGCAGGGAATTCCATAGAATTACTACTTTCTGGCTAAAATAATTCCTCCTTACCTCTGTTCTAAAGGGTCACCCTTCAATTTTGAGGCTGTGCCCTCTAGTTCTGGATACCCTCACCACAGGAAACATTCTCTCTACATCCACTCTATCTAGTCCTTTCAACATTTGGTAGGTTTCAATGAGATCCCCATGCATTCTTTTAAATTCCAGTGAGTATAGACCCAAAGCTGCCAAGCATCCGCATATTTAGCCCCTTCATTCCCAAAATTATCCTTGTGAACTTCCTCTGGACTCCTCCAATGACAACACATCCTTTCTAAGGTATCAGACACAAAACTGTTGACAATACTCAAACAGCAGCCTGAATAGTGTATTCTAAAGCCTCAGCATTATCTCCTTGCTTTTATATTCTATTCCCCTTAAAATAAATGCCAACATTGCATTTGCCTTTTTTTTAATCACAGACTTAGACTGTAAATTAAACTTCTGGGAGTCCTGCACGGGGACTCCCAAGTCCCTCTGCATCTCTGCTGTTTGAAACTTCTCCCTACTTAGATAATACTCCGCACTATTGTTCCTTTTACCACAATGCATTATCATACATTTCCTGACACTGTGTTCCATCTGCCACTTTTTTGCCCATTCTTCCAATTTGTCTTAAGTCCTGCTGCAATCACATTGCTCCCTCAGCACGACCTACCCCTTCACCGATCTTCATATCATCTGCAAACTTTGCCACAAAGCCATCAATTCCATTACCTAAATCATTGACAATGTGAAAAGCAGTGGCCCTAATGCAGACCCCTGAGGAAAACCACTAGACACTGGCAGCCAATCAGAAAAGGCCCCTTTTATTCCCACTTGCTGCCTCCTGCCTGTCAGCCATTCCTCTTTCCATGCCAGTAACGCCATGGGATTTAGAAAAAAAACATAGAAAAACTACGGCACAGAAACACAAACAACAGGAATTCTGCAGATGCTGGAAATTCAAGCAACACACATAAAAGTTGCTGGTGAACGCAGCAGGCCAGGCAGCATCTCTAGGAAGAGGTGCAGTCGATGTCTCAGGCCGAGACCCTCGGGCATTTACCACCTCGTCTGGCAGCTCATTCCATACTCCCACCACTCTCTGTGTAAGGAAGCCCCCCCCCCAATGTTCCCTTTAAACTTCTCCCCCCTCACCCTTAACCCATGTCCTCTGGTTTTTTTCTCCCCTTACTTCTGTGGAAAAAGCCTGCTTGCATTCACTCTATCTACACCCAGCATAATTTTATATACCTCTATCAAATCTCCCCTCATTCTTCTATGCTCCAGGGAATAAAGTCTGAACCTACTCAACCTTTCTCTGTAACTGAGTTTCTCAAGTCCCAGCAACATTCTTGTAAACCTTCTCTGCACTCTTTCAACCTTATTAATATCCTTCCTGTAATTTGGTGACCAAAACTGAACACAATACTCCAGATTCGGCCTCACCAATGCCCTATACAACCTCATTATAACATTCCAGCTCTTATACTCAATACTTTGATTAATAAAGGCCAATGTACCAAAAGCTCTCTTTATGACCCTATCTACCTGCGACACCACTTTTAGGGAATTTTGTATCTGTATTCCCAGATCCCTCTGTTCTACTGCACTCCTCAGTGCCTTACCATTTACCCTGTATGTTCTATCTTGGTTTGTCCTTCCAAAGTGCGATACCTCACACTTGTCTGTATTAATCTCCATCTGCCATTTTTCAGTCCATTTTTCCAGCTGGTCCTAGTCCCTCTGCAGGCTCTGAAAACCTTCCTCACTGTCCACTACACCTCCAATCCTTGTATCATCAGCAAATTTGCTGACCCAATTTACCACATTATCATCCAGATCATTGATATAGATGACAAATAACAATGGACCCAGCACTGATCCCTGTGGCACACCACTAGTCACAGGCCTCCACTCTGAGAAGCAATTCTCTATTACCACTCATTGGCTTCTTCCATTGAGCCAATGCCTAATCCAATTTACCACCTCTCCACGTATACCTAGCGACTGAATTTTCCTAACTAACTTCCCACGCGGGACCTTGTCAAAGGCCTTACTGAAGTCCATGTAGACAACATCCACTGCCTTCCCTTCATCCACTTTCCTGGTAACCTCCTCGAAAAACTCCAACATATTGGTCAAACATGACCTACCACGCACAAAGCTATGTTGACTCTCCCTAATAAGTCCCTGTCTATCCAAATGTTTGTAGATTCTGTCTCTTAGTACTCCCTCTAATAACTTACCCACTACCGACATCAAACTTACCGGCCTGTAATTTCCCAGATTACAGTTCGATCCTTTTTTAAACAACGGAACAACATGAGCTACTCTCCAATCCTCCGGCACTTCACCCGTAGACAGCGACATTTTAAATATATCTGCCAGGGCCACTGCAATTTCAACACTAGTCTCCTTCAAAGTCCGAGGGAATACCCTGTCAGGTCCTGGGGATTTATCCACTTTAATTTTCCTCAAGATAGCAAGCACCTCCTCCTTTTCAATCTGTACAGTTTCCATGATCTCACTACATTTCCCTTAATTCCATAGACTTCATGCCAGTTTCCTTAGTAAATACAGATGCAAAAAAAAACATTTAAGATCTCCCCCATTTCTTTTGGTTCCGCACACAGCCGACCACTCTGATGTTCAAGAAGACCAATTTTATCCTTTACAATCCTTTTACTCTTAATATACCTGTAAAAGCTCTTTGGATTATCCTTCACTTTGACTGCCAAGGCAACCTCATGTCTTCTTTTAGTCCTCCTGATTTCTTTCTTAAGTATTTTCTTGCACTTTTTATACTCCTCAAGCACCTTATTTACTCCATTTCCTATACGTCATACAACTCTCTCTTCTTCTTTATCAGAGTTGCAATATCCCTTGAGAACCAAAGTTCCTTGTTCCTATTCACTTTGCCTTTAATCCTGACAGGAACATACAAGCTCTGCACTCTCAAAATTTCTCCTTTGAAGGCTTCCCACTTACCGATCACATCCTTGCCAAAGAACAACTTGTCCCAATCCACGCTTTTTAGATCCTTTCTCATTTCTTCAAATTTGGCCTTCTTCCAGTTCAGAACCTCAACCCTAGGACCAGATCTATCCTTGTCCATGATCAAGTTGAAACTAATGGTGTTATGATCACTGCAACCAAAGTGCTCCCCTACACACACTTCCATCACTTGTCCTAACTCGTTTCCTAACAGGAGATCCAATATTGCATCCCGTCTAGTTGGTACCTCTACATATTGATTTAGAAAACTTTCCTGAAAACATTTTACAAACTCTCAACCATCTAGACCCCTAACAGTATGGGAGTCCCAATTAATATATGGAAAAGTAAAATCCCCTACCACCACAACTTTATGTTTTCTGCAGTTGCCTGCTATCTCTCTGCAGATTTGCTCCTCCAATTCTCACTGACTATTGGTGGTCTATAATACAACCCCATTAATGTGGCCATACCTTTCCTGTTTCTCAGCTCCACCCATAAGGACTCAGTAGACAAGCCCTCTAATCTGTCCTGCCTGAGCACTGCTGTAACATTTTCCCTGACAAGCAATGCTACCCCCCACCTTTCATTCCTCTGCCTCTACCACATCTGAAACATCGGAACCCTGGAATATTAAGCTGCCAGTCCTGCCCCTTCTGTAGCCAAGTTTCACTAATTGCTATAACGTCACAATTCCACGTGTCAATCCACGTCCTCAACTCATCCGCCTTCCCCACAATACTCCTAGCATTGAAATATATACACCTCAGAAGATTTTTACCACCACTCACAACCTTTCTATTTGCGGCTTTGCTTGAACTTTTAACATCATTTATTTTCATCCCAGACACACTGTCAGCTCCGGCACTCTGGTTCCCATCCCCCTGCAGATCTAGTTTAAAGCCTTCCCAATAGCACTAACAAACCTCCCTGAAAGGATATTGGTCCCCTTGTAGTTCAAGTGTAACCCATCTCTCTTGTACCGGTCCCACCTGCCCTAGAAGAGGTCCCAATGATCCTGAAATCTGAAACCCTGCCCCCCACACCAGTTCCTCAGCCACTTGTTCATCCTCCAGAGCATCCTATTCCTACCCTCACTGGCATGTAGCACAGGTAGCAATCCTGAGATTACCACCCTCGATGTCCTGCTTTTCAACTTCCTACCAAGCTCTCTATACTCACTGTCCAGGACCTCCTCACTCTTCCTTGCTATGCCATTGGTACCAATGTGCACCACGACATCTGGCTGATCACCCTCCCACTTCAGAATGTTATGCAAGTGATCAGAGACATCCTTGACCCTGGCACCCAGGAGGCAACAAACCATCCTGGATTCTCTGTCACGACCACAGAACCTCCTATCTGCACCTCTAACTATCGAGTCTCCTATCGCTACAGCTCTCCTCTTTTTCCACCCTCCCTTCTGCAATGCAGAACCAGACTCAGTGCCAGAGATCTGGCTGCTGCAGCTTGTCCCAGGTAAGTCATCACCCCCAACAGTATCCAATGTGGTATACTTGTTATTGAGGGGAATGGCCACAGGGGAACCCTGCTCTGCCTGCCCTTTCCCCTTCCCTCGCCTGAAAGTGACCCAATTTCCTGTGCTCTGCTCCTTTCGCGTAACTACCTCCCTGTAGCTACTACCTATAATCTCCTCATTCTCCTGAATGATCCAGAGGTCATCCAGCTCCCGCTCCAGTTCCCTAACGCGGTTTGTTAGGAGCTGCAGCTGGATGCACTTCTTGCAGGTGTCGTTGTCAGGGACACTGGAGGGATCCCTGACTTCCAACATCCTGCAAGAAGAGCATTCCAACATCCTGCCTGGCATTCTCTCTACTCTAAACAATCTGAACAAAAAACTTACCGGAACCTCCCCTGGCCTCTGCCTGTTCTCGCCGAAGCCTGTTGAGCCAAAGCTGTCCCACTCTGACTCAGTCCACTCCAACAATGGCCGCTACAACAATGGCTGCTGTATATGGTGGTCAGTTTTTAAAACTTGGCATGCTAGGTCACGCGCCTGCGCAGTGCAGACCCTTCTCCCCAAGCAGTGGATAGATTTTAAGCAGTTATGTGTGGCACCTTATCAAATGCCTTCAGAAAATCCAAGTAAATGACATCCACTGCCTCTCCTTTGTTCACCCTGCTTGTTACTTCCTTGAAGATCTCTGACAGATTAGTCAGGCAAGATTTTCCTTCACAGAAACAATGCTGACTTTGACTTATTTTATCATTAGTCTCCAAGTACCCTAAAACCTTGTCTTTAATAATGGACTCCAACGCTTTCCCAATCACAGAGATTAGGCTAACTGGCCTATAATTTCCTTTCTTTTGTTTTCCTCCCTTCTTAAAGAGTAGAGTGACATTTGAAATCTTCCAGTCCTCCGGGACCATGCCATAATCAAGTGATTCTTGAAAGATCATGGCCAATGCATCTGTTATCTCTTCAGCAACCTCTCTCAGGAATCCAGAATGCAATCCATTTGGCCAGGGTAATTTACCCACCATAAGACCTTTGAGTTTGCCTAGCACTTTTTCCTGGCACACTACTGCTCCGACACTCACACACATGCCAGTGTCTTCTGCGGTGAAGACAGACGCAAAGTACCCATTAAGTTCATCTACCATTTCTTTGTTCCCCATTACTTCTTCACCAGCATCATTTTCCAGTGGTCCAATATCAACTCTCACCTTTCCTCCACTCTTTATATAACTGGAAAAACTTCTGGTGTCCTGCTTTATATTAAATAAATGGAATAGATTCTCTTCAGTTCAGTTTTGGCTCCTGAATACATTACTTCATTTCAGCTTTTGTTAGTCAAGGCATTGAGTTCAAAAGTCAAGAGTTTATGTGGCAGCTTTATTAAACTCTGATTCGGCCACATTTGGGGTCTTGCAAACAGTTCTGGTGGCCCAACCTTTGGAATGATATTGAGGCTTTGGAGAGGGAGCAGAAGAGGTCTACTGGGATGCTGCCTGGTTTAGAGGGCATTTGCTACCATGAGAGCCTGGGTTGTTTTTCTGACATGCAGAGGCTGAGGGGAGATCAGATAGAGGTTTATAAGATTATGACAGGCATAGTTAAAGCAGAGAGGAACTATCTGTTTCCCAGGATTGAAATGTCTAATACCTGAGGGCATGCATTGAAGGTGAGAAAAGGTTGGTTCAAAGAGAATGAGAGGGATTAGCTTTTTACTCAGAGATTGGTGAGTGCCTGGCATGGTGGTAGAGGTGAATACATTGGAGACTTTTAAGTGATGCTTGGATAGGCATGTGGATGTAAGGAAGATGGAGGGATATGGATATTGGGTAGGTAGGAGGGATTAAAGTTTGGATGTTTTTGATTTGCTCTTCGCTGGTTTGGCACAACATTGTGGGCCAAGTTGCCTGTTGATGTGCTGTGCTCTTCTATATTCCATTTCCCATCTATCAGTTGTCTTAACTTTGGGTTAAAGTTTCCAACATTTTTTTTGTGTGTATTTGTTGCATTTGCTTCAATGCTACTCCTTACTTAATTTCTGTTCTTTTCTAGAATCTTTGAGTCTACATCCAAATCACATGGTTTTGTTGGAAAGATTTTTTACTGCATTAGAAACAGTAAAATGTTCAAAGGCTTTGTTGCAGCCTCAAGTGAATTCCAGCTGTTTTACAAATGTTACACAATGTGCTTTATTGAATTGGCATTTGAGATGATGTGAATTGCATCACTATTATAAAAGTGACTAAGTTGTCTTTTGAGTAATATACAATGCATTGCCATGGGATTTGAAATGAGCATACCAATGTTTTATAAAGAGTACAAGACTGTAAATTAAATAATTAGTATAAATGGAGACAATGGGTTGAAAATGCTCCCATTTTACACCCAGATCCCCCTATGTTTTAAATTATACCATTAAAATGAACAATAAAACACAAATAAAAATACTAATTGAATTAAGTCCACAGCAAAAGAACTAATTAGAAATAGAATAGTCTTCAAGGCAATTTGACTAAAGTGTTGCCCCAAAGAGAGATGTTACTCCCGCACAAATTAAAATGATCTGCAGCCATAGTCTGTACCATATTGGTGCGGTTCTGATGCAAAGATTTCAGGCAACGAGGAGCTTGAGTGGATAATTCTATTGCATACTCTTCTGTGGCTCAAAGAGAAGCAAAAAAAAAAGTAAAGATAGAATAGAAATCCTTGTGAATAAGGACTGAGTAACTTGTACTCCTCTGTTAATACATGTTACCCTGATTATGAAATAAATCAGAGTTTGGTTCAGGTTACTAGTAGGTAGTGAACAAAATTGCCACCATTTTACAATTCCACCACTGCAACAGAGATCCTGTGATTTTTCATTATAAAAGAGAAAAAGATTAATATCTCTCATTTTTCTTACAATGTGGTCCATCAAGTCTATCCTATCTCAGAGCAAACATTAAATTGAATTGAATTGACTTTATTTCTTACATCCTTCATATACATGAGGAGTAAAAATCTTTATGTTATGTCTCCATCTAAATATGCAATGCACAATCATAGCAATTTATAACAAATTGAACAGTCCATGTAACATATCAATCCATTCCAATGTTTATGTTCCTATGACCTATGCCCATACATCTCACACACCCATAAATTCTCCAAATGACTTACCTGTCACTCACCTACTTCAGGGTCAATTAACATAATTAACATGTTATTAACATAATATAATAATATATGTTTGATATGTTAGAAACTAGAGCCTTGAGAAGAAATCCATACAGAGAGAATGTACAAATATGACACAAGAGAACCGAAGGTCTGATTTAAGCCTGAGTTATTGGGAGTGGAACTACGTGTGCAACACCTACCTTTCATAAACTTATGAGATTTGATGCACTTTACAGCCAGTCATTTTTGTAAAGTAGGAGTCAATGTGTGCACAGTTAAGTCTTCAAAAGTAATAATGTATAATGATTAGTAAACTAGTTCCAGTGATTGGACATAAATGCTGGCTAGTGCATGAAGAATTTCTTCTTTCCTTTTATAGCCTCTGAAGAGATGGAGCTTAGCTAAATGTCTCACCCCAGCAGGTGATAACTAGCAATAAGTTAATAAAATGTCAGGCTAGATTTTATGTTCTGGGCTTGCTTGGGATTTACACTCACAACATCCTGACTAAACCCATCCTGATCTCCAACAGTGTGGTGCTGCGTGGTACCACTGTCTTTGTATGTCAATTGTAAGAATGCAAAACAAACTCTGCTACAAATAGCTGAAGTAACTATAAAGCAGTTAATGCATGAAAATTGCATTAGCTGGCTGTCAAACTTATGGAAAAGGATGTTTCTTTATACAGTGACCAATAGAAAAATGAAGTTGGTCAATTAAAATAGAAATAAAACTAAACTGCAATATTATTATTTGCACTAAGAGTATGGCACATGGGCAAGTGGTTAAGGTGTTCGTCTAGTGATTTGAAGGTTGCTAGTTCGAGCCTTGGCTGAGACAGCGTGTCCCTCCTTGAGCAAGGTACTTAACCACACATTGCTCTGCGATGACACTGGTGCCAAGCTGTATGGGTCCTAATTCCCTTCCCTTGGACAACATCAGTGACATGGAGAGGGGAGACTTGCAGCATGGGCAACTGCTGGTCTTCCATACAACCTTGCCCAGGCCTGCACCCTGGAAACTTTCCAAGGTGCAAATTCATGGTCTCATGAGATTAACAGATGCCTATATAAAAGTATGAAAAACAATTGATCTTTTTGCATTAATTAAATTAGATTTACAATTGTCCCCTGTAGCCATTCCCCTAAATCTTAAATGAATACTTATCTGTATTTATGGTGGAGAAAGTCATAGAAGCTAAGTAATTCAGTTAAGAGAACAGTGATACTCTCCCTGAAACACAGTAAAATTATAAAAAGGAATGCTGGCCATTTTAAAATACATAAAGTTGGACAAATTCCCAAAACTTGACCAAATATATCCAAAGACATTGTGGAGGCCTAGGAAATAAATTACAGGAGTCCTGGCAGAGATAATTTGTATTATTATTAGCCATGGCAGAGGTATTGGAAGATTGGAGGCTAATGCTTTAGTTTTATTTAAGAAAGGCTACAAGGACAAACTAAGGAATTAATGGTAAATTAGCCTAATATCAGTGGGGAGTAACTGTGAAAAACAGGGTCTATCTGCATTTGAAAAGGTGAGTGCTGACAGGGGATAATCAGCACAGTTTTGCGCATGGGAAATGATAATTAGCAAATTTGACTGAGAGTTGATTAAGAGGATTGACAAGAGCAGGGTAGTAGTCTTTGTCTACATGGACTTTAACAATGCCTTTGATGTTTTTTGGTTAGTCAGGGTGTCAAAGGTTACAGAGAGACGGCAGGAGAATATGGTTGAGAGGGATAATAAATCAGCCACGATGAAATGGTGGAGCAGACTTGATGGGCTGAGTAGCCTAATTCTGCTCTTATGTCACACAATCTTGTGTGGTTCTACATCAGAGTCAGGTCGCATCACTTGGAGTCCAGGATGAGCTAGCTGGCTCGATACAAAATTGGCTTGTTGGTCGGAATCAGAGGGTGGTGGATCAGGGTTTTTTCACATTGGACGCCTGTGACTAGTGGTGTGCCACAGGGGGATAGTGTTGTTTTTATCAATAGCAAAGATTTGAATGAGAATGTGTCAGTAGCGTAATCAATAAATTTTAAGTTGACACCAAAATTGGAGATTTGTTGGACAACGGACATCATCCAAGTTTACAACAGGATCCAAATTGAATGTTAAAGTGGGTAAATGAATGGCAGGTGGAACTTAAATCAAACAGGTGTGAGGTAATGCACTCTGGATTTAGACTATGGGGTACAAGTACGTAGCTCCCTTAAAGTGGCAACATAAGTGGACAGGGTGGTGAATACTGCATATAGTGCATTGCCTTCATTAGTTAGCGTATTGAGTACAAGAGCTGAGTCATTTTGTGACATCTGTACAAGATGCTGGTGAGGCTGCACATGAAGTTCTGGTCACCTTATTACAATAGGGATGTAATGAACCGAGAGAGACAGTACAGAAAAGAGTCATAAGGATGATGTCAGGGTTGGAAAGACTAGAAAAGATGGAGCTGGTTTCCCTGGAGTGTTGAAGACTAAGGGTGACCTTATTGAAGTACACTCAGTGGTCACTTTATTAGTTACAGGAGTGTACGTAATAAAATGGACATAGAAGTGGGACCTGATGTGGTCTTTTGCTGCTATAGCCCATCCACTTCAAGGTTTCAAGGTTCCACATATCATGAGATCAGAGATTCTCTTCTGCACACCACTGTTGTAATACATGGTTATTTGAACTACATTGTCTTCATGCCAGCTTGAACTAGTCTGGCCATTCTCCTCTAACCTCGTTCATTAACAAGACATTTTCACCCACAGAACTGCAACTCATTGGATTTATTTATGTTTTCACACCGTTCTCTGTAAACTTAAAAAGATTGTTGTGCATAAAAATCCCAGGAGATCTGCGGTTTCTGACCTACTCAAACCACCCAGTATGGCACCAGCTATCATTCCACAGTCAAAGTCACATGGATCATACTTCTTCCCCATTCAAATTTTTGATCTAAGCAACAACTGAACCTCTCCTTCTTCTTCTGACTTTTAATGGTGCTTGGCAGTTTAACTTAAAGGTGCATTACCACCACCAACTGGACTAGAATGTGGTGCAGAGAGTTGGGAAATAAAACCCCTACTAAATGAAAACTGAATTATCTCAAAAACCCTATAGATTGTAAATAAAAAAGACAATATTGTGAATTAAAATAAAGTCACTTCCATAACTTAGTAAAGTTTTTAAATGAAGACGATCGACGACCAAAGATAGGAGTGTGGCCTGCAATCGCTTTCTCTCCATCTTAAATGTTTTACATTGTAAAATAATGTGTTTAACTATTTCATAATTATTACAAAACCTGCACACTCCAGAGCATGTTTTCTAACAAAATATAAGGAATAATTAAACATAGTATGCCCGATTCTAATTTGAGTCAATATAGCTCCTTCCCTTCTTGTTTTACCCCCTTCTCCTATCAATCCAACAGTTTAATGTTTTCCGTAAAGGTGTCTTCCCTTATGTCCATTATCCCACAAGTCTTGCCATAATCCCCTAATACTTAGCCCCACCAACCTGTATATACTGATAAATGATTAGAATGATTTTTTAAATTTTTACCTGCAATGCAGGCACAGAAATACCCACACTAACATTACCAGTTAAATTACCTTTTTGATCCATCTACAAAAATGGTTAACATGTCACAGAAATTTTCATCAATATACTGATGGACTAATAGACTCTCCAACATAACAGGATCCTTGGACATCATTAAATCATGCAACCTAAAATCAACTAAAGTCATTGGGGAAAAAAACAAGGTGGGGTTACCAAAAACCCTACAGTGGAACATATTGCATAATACAGCAAACCATACTTTATACTTTATTGTCACCAAACAATTGATACTAGAACGTACAATCAACACAGCAATATTCGATTCTGCGTTTCCCGCTCCCTGGATTACAAATTGATAGTAAATATTAAAAACCTGAATTATAAATCATAAATAGAAAATAGAAAATGGAAAGTAAGGTAGTGCAAAAAAACTGAGAGGCAGGTCCAGATATTTGGAGGGTACGGACCAGATCCGGGTCAGGATCCATTCAGCAGTCTTATCATAGTTGGAAAGAAGCTGTTCCCAAATCCGGCCTTATGAGTCTTCAAGCTCCTGAGTCTTCTCCCGGAGGGAAGAGGGACGAAAAGTGTGTTGGCTGAGTGGATCGTGTCCTTGATTATCTTGGCAGCACTGCTCAGACAGCGTGCGGTGTAAAGTGAGTCCAAGAATGGAAGATTGGTTTGTGTGGTGTGCTGCGCCGTGTTCACGATCTTACATAGAAAATAGGTGCAGGAGTAGGCCATTCGGCCCTTTGAGCCTGCACCGCCATTTATTATGATCATGGCTGATCATCCAACTCAGAACCCTGAACCAGCCTTCCCTCCATACCCTCTGATCCCCGTAGCCACAAGGGCCATATCTAACTCCCTCTTAAATATAGCCAATGAACTGGCCTCAACTGTTTCCTGTGGCAGAGAATTCCACAGATTCACCACTCTCTGTGTGAAGAAGTTTTTCCTAATCTCGGTCCTAAAAGGCTTCCCCTTTATCCTCAAACTGTGACCCCTCGTTCTGGACTTCCCCAACATCGGGAACAATCTTCCTGCATCTAGCTTGTCCAATCCCTTTAGGATTTTATACATTTCAATCAGATCCCCCCTCAATCTTCTAAATTCCAATGAGTACAAGCCCAGTTCATCCAGTCTTTCTTCATATGAAAGTTCTGCCATCCCAGGAATCAATCTGGTGAACCTTCTTTGTACTCTCTCTATGGCAAGGATGTCTTTCCTCAGATTAGGGGACCAAAACTGCACACAATACTCCAGGTGTGGTCTCACCAAGGCCTTGTACAACTGCAGTAGTACCTCCCTGCTCCTGTACTCGAATCCTCTCGCTATAACTGCCCGCATACCATTCGCCTTTTTCACTGCCTGCTGTACCTGCATGCCCACTTTCAATGACTGGTGTATAATGACACCCAGCTCTCGTTGCACCTCCCCTTTTCCTAATCGGCCACCATTCAGATAATAATCTGTTTTTCTATTTTTGCCACCAAAGTGGATAACCTCACATTTATCCACATTAAATTGCATCTGCCATGAATTTGCCCACTCACCCAACCTATCCAAGTCACCCTGCATCCTCTTAGCATCCTCCTCACAGCTAACACTGCCGCCCAGCTTTGTGTCATCTGCAAACTTGGAGATGCTGCATTTAATCCCCTCATCCAAGTCATTAATATATATTGTAAACAACTGGGGTCCCAGCACTGAGCCTTGCGGTACCCCACTAGTCACTGCCTGCCATTCTGAAAAGGTCCCGTTTATTCCCACTCTTTGCTTCCTGTCTGCTAACCAATTCTCTATCCACATCAATACCTTACCCCCAATACCGTGTGCTTTAAGTTTGCACACTAATCTCCTGTGTGGGACCTTGTCAAAAGCCTTTTGAAAATCCAAATATACCACATCCACTGGTTCTCCTCTATCCACTCTACTAGTTACATCCTCAAAAAATTCTATGAGATTCGTCAGACATGATTTTCCTTTCACAAATCCATGCTGACTTTGTCCGATGATTTCACCGCTTTCCAAATGTGCTGTTATCACATCTTTGATAACTGACTCCAGCAGTTTCCCTACCACTGACGTTAGGCTAACCGGTCTATAATTCCCCGGTTTCTCTCTCCCTCCTTTTTTAAGAAGTGGCATTACATTAGCCACCCTCCAATCCTCAGGAACTAGTCCAGAATCTAACGAGTTTTGAAAAATTATCACTGATGCATCCACTATTTCTTGGGCTACTTCCTTAAGCACTCTGGGATGCAGACCATCTGGCCCTGGGGATTTATCTGCCTTTAATCCCTTCAATTTACCCAACACCAGTTCCCTACTAACATGTATTTCGCTCAGTTCCTCCACCTCACTGGACCCTCTGTCCCCTACTATTTCTGGAAGATTATTTATGTCCTCCTTAGTGAAGACAGAACCAAAGTAATTATTCAATTGGTCTGCCATGTCCTTGCTCCCCATAATCAATTCACCTGTTTCTGTCTGTAGGGGACCTACATTTGTCTGTACCAGTCTTTTCCTTTTTACATATCTATAAAAGCTTTTACAGTCAGTTTTTATGTTCCCTGCCAGTTTTCTCACATAATCTTTTTTCCCCTTCCTAATTAAGCCCTTTGCCCTCCTCTGCTGAACTCTGAATTTCTCCCAGTCCTCAGGTGAGCCACTTTTTCTGGCTAATTTGTATGCTTCTTCTTTGGAATTGATACTATCCCTAGTTTCTCTTGTCAGCCACGGGTGCACTACCTTCCTTGATTCATTCTTTTGCCAAACTGGGATGAACAATTGTTGTAGTTCATCCATGCAATCCTTAAATGCTTGCCATTGCATATCCACCGTCAATCCTTTAAGTGTCATTTGCCAGTCTATCTTAGCTAATTCATGTCTCATACCTTCAAAGTTACCCTTTTTTAAGTTCAGAACCTTTGTTTCTGAATTAACTATGTCACTCTCCATCTTAATGAAGAATTCCACCATATTATGGTCACTCCTACCCAAGGGGCCTCTCACGACAAGATTGCTAATTAACCCTTCCTCGTTGCTCAAAACTCAGTCTAGAATAGCCTGCTCTCTAGTTGGTTCCTCAACACGTTGGTTCAAAAAACCATCCCACATACATTCCAAGAAATCCTCTTCCTCAGCACCCTTACCAATTTGGTTCACCCAGTCTACATGTAGATTGAAGTCACCCATTATAACTGCATCTTCTGCAGCTTCTTCTGGTCTTGGACAGGACAACTTCCATACCAGGTTGTGATGCACCCTTGAAGAATGCTTTCTACGGTGCATCTATAAAAATTAGTGAGGGTTTTAGGGTACAGGCCAAATTTCTTTAATTTTCTCAGGAAGTTAAGGCACTGGTGGGCCTTCTTGGCAGTGAACTCTGCTTGGTTGGACCAAGTCAGGTCATTTGTGATATTGACTCCAAGGAACTTAAAGCTTTTGACCTGTTCCACTTGCGCACCACCGATGTAAATTGGGTCCTGCGGTCTGCTACTCCTTCTTAAGTCAACAACCAATTCCTTCATCTTGCTGATGTTGAGGGATAGGTTATTGTCTTTGCACCATGCCACCAGGTTCTTAATTTCCTCTCTGTACTCAAACTCATCATTACCCGAGACAAGGCCTACAGTTGTGGTGTCATCAGCAAACTTATATATTGAGTTTGATGGAAACTTGGCTACACAATCATGGGTGTACAGTGAGTACAGCAGGGGGCTGAGTACACAGCCTTGTGGGGCACCGGTGCTCAGAGTGATTGTAGAGGAGAGCTTGTCTCCTATTTTTATTGCCTGGGTCCTGTCTGTGAGGAAGTTGAAGATCCACCTGCAGATCTAAGTGCTAAGACCGAGGTTCCAGAGCTTTATTTGGAATGATGGTATTAAAGGCAGAGCTGTTGTCAATGAAAAGGAGCCATATTCCTAGTATGATAAGAACCCAGCCACCCAAAACTAAAAACACTCTTCTTGTGATGTTCCCAACAACCTTCCAACACATTTTTAACAGGGAGATCATTTCTCTGCCCCATCAAATTAATTCAGCATGTTAACATCAACTTCAACCTCCACAACTGCTACAATGGTAATTAGCCCATTTCAACCAGTAAAGCCAAAACATGAGATAACCATACCACATCAAACACAGTCTTAAAGCCTGTACTTTTATCACATCCAAACATTTAAAAAATCTGATCCATAAGCCACAGAGCCATAACCAAATACAGATCTAATTAAACAAATATGAATGGTCGCGCAGCACCCCAAGAACACCCACATAGACACCTAGGGATATTTAATGCCCCTTTATATTGTCAATTATTTTACTGATATGGTGCTTCTATGTCAACTTATTATCCAGCCACATGCCAAGAAATCCTACCACTGATACTTCAAGAGTTTGACCATATAATTTCAAATTAAGTACACATCTATTGATCCTCTTTGTAAGACACATAACCTGTGTTTAGCTATTGAAAGCTTAAAAACCCATCTATTTACCCACTGTTCGACCTTATTAATTACTAATTGCATCCGACATACAGTTATATTGAAATTTCTACCTCTGATCCATAAAATTCCAACTTCTGCAAAAAGTGATTAACCACCCCAGTACCTATCTCAGAGGAAATATCATTAAACAAGACTACAAATACTGCCTTGGAGTGTCCCATTCTCTATCTCATAGAAGCCCAGAAATACCTTACCTACCATTACCTCCAACGATTGTCCAAATAAACTCAGATCAATATTATATAGCCTTCTCTCATTCCTAATTTCCATTATTTAATCAATTATTTAACCTTCCTTCCATAACATATCATTTGCTTTTTCTATATCAAAAGATACTGCTATTACAACTTCTTTATTTACCTGTATTTTCCTAATAACATCTTCCAGACATAAAATGTCATACTACCCTTTCAAAATTTGCTCTGATAAAACACCACCTCACCTCTTTTTTCCAAAATATAATCCAATCAGTCTATTACCATGAATTTACACAAATGGGTCATTAATGACTAGAAAGATCCAACAAGGGTTTCACAGGTCTTAGAACAGGCATTACTATTGCCATTTTCCATGAGGAGGGAAAATGGCCTAATTTCCAAATATGATTCAAAAATTTTAGTATTATCTCAAGGGAGTTTTCAGCCATATGTTTAAACATATAATAGCATATATCATCCTTTCTTGGTGCTGTCTGACCTGTACTGTTAAAAGCTTTCTTAAATTCACACGAAGAAAACGCTACATCAGTGATACTATCATTGCTACAGCTGGCTTCCTACACATCAGAGTATTCACTTAGGACCTTAATCCTACATTGTTTAGCCTCTCCACTTCATTATCTTTTTTACGAATTGCAGCAAATGACTGAGCTGGTAACTCAACTTCCTCTATTTCAACAACTTCTTTAATCAATACCAGAATGTTATTAGCCCTATGAATCCAACACCTCCCCCATTTTCTTAATCATTTTCCAAACATTTCCAAGTTTAATATCCCTTCCAATACTATCACAATATGACCTCCAGTAAGCTGTTTTTGCAACCTTTACCCCTTTCCCCACCACGACCTGTGCCCTTCTACACTTAATAAGGTCACTCAGAGAGTGATACTTCTTAACTTTCCTAAATGCCTTATTTCTCTCCCTAATTGCCTCTGCACACTCCTCAATCCACCATGGTATAATCTTTCTCCTATTAATGCTCTTTTTAATAGGATTTACTTCGACTGCAGTTTGATGAATAATGTGATATAACCTCTCACTGAAGAAATCCACATCATCTTCAACATTCATCCCTGACAGATGCTTGTCACATAATACCTTAAGCCTCTCCCAATTTGCTTTACCAAAATTCCACCTCCTAAAAGTGTTCTCCTGTCCTCTATACAAATCAAAACCTAAGCTTATAAATACTGGAAAATGATCACTCCCCAATGTTTCACGTCCCATGACATCATACTCACACACTCCAGCCAGAATGTTTGAAACTAAAGTTAAATTTCCAGCAGCTTCAGAACTAATATGAACATTAAATCTCATTCCCATCCTATCATTAAGACACACTAGATGGGAAATATCTAAAAATTCCTCTACAATTAGACCATTACCAACATTCTGCGAACAATTCCACAGTTAAAATTCCTACACCATACAACCCTTAGTGGTCTAGAGCTACACAGGCTTTCCAAAAAATCAATTGAAAGCTTTCCACAAGGGTTGTAAAAATTTACCACTTTAATACTCCTATCTGTTGAATCAAATACTGCTACTACAAGTGCCTCATACAGTTCATTCACATCCAGAACTCTATATCCTAAGACTTGCAATACCACCCCATCCACCAATGAATCTATCATGCCTAATTACAATTTAATCCTGTACAGAAAAATTTAAATATGGTAACAACCAGGTTTCCTGAATATATATAACATCAGGTGGATTTGATAAATCAGAAATAAACTTCTTAAAGTCTTGATCACTAGAAATCAGGCTTCTCGCATTTCACTCCGATATTCTTAATCCCATTATGTACCTTCATAAGGAAACTGAAATACAGATACCCCACTTTGTCAGGGAGCTTCATCTTATCAAAATACATCAATACAGATAAACTAAGCTTCCTTTCCCCATTTCTGACAACTTGCAATCTCTTTACCTCCCGATAAGTGAGATTTAAACTCTTCTATTGGAATGTCCACCAGAACACCCGTTACAACATCCCCAGTACCTCTATTTTCATGAGGCAACATAGATACTATCTTTTTGGCAAGTTAAGTCTTCAAATGCAATGCCTTCTCATACTATTTCTGATCCTTACAAATGATTAACACATTACTTCCTCTTAATGTACTTGCACAATCTATATTCCCCATGGCCAATTTTAAGTCTGTAGTTAATTTATAGAAGAAATTGATAGGATTGTCAGAAGAAGGCTGTTCTGAGTCAAATTTAAACAATACCATGAAGTCTTCTTTTCTTTTTTTTTCAAGATATTCCATTCTTCCTCTCCATCACTTGAAATCTTCTTTCTCCATTTTCCAGATCTAGATTCAACTTCATTCCAACTTCCTCCCACCAACCTGCACTCACCAGAACCCTCCATTTGTGGTTTCTTTTCCCGATCCTTCCCCAACTATTCACAGCCAGCCACCAACCACTGCTCCTCTGAGCCGACCCAAGCCTCTCAGCCTGCCATTTTCCCAGCTAGTCAGCCCCCAGCTGAACCTCTTCACCATGCCTGCATGCATTGAGTTGCTGCCGCATGATTGGCTGATTAGATATTTGCACAAACGAGCAGGCGTACCTAATAAAGTTGGCACTGTGTGTATATAAGATTATGAGAGGCACAGATAACGTAGATGGTCACAGTCTTTTTCCCAAGGTAGGGTAATTGAAAAACAGAGTTTAACATGATAGGGCAAAGATTTAAAATAAAATTGAGAGACAAGTCTTTCCACACGGAGTGGTGGGTATGTGGAAAGAGCTGCCAGATTAAATGATAGATGAGTAGACAATTACAATTTTTAAAACATATTTAGATCGGAGATGAAGGCGAAAAAGAAAAACAAACACAGGCAAATGGGATTATGCATGTTGGACAGCATGAACGAATTGAAGAAAATGGCCTGTTTCTGTGCTGGAAACACTATTTCCCTCTATTCTTATGTATGGAAACACGGATTGCATAGGCAGATGGACTGCAGCATATGCTGGGGTATTACTGGAACAGTGTTCAGCCAGTGAACTGAATGAAATGCCCAGCAGGGAAGTACACATCAGAAAAGGCTAGCAAAGAAGAAAAAGAAAACCTTGGATTTTGTTTTTCACTTGTAAGTACACAGGGATAATGAACTCAGTGACATTACTTTACAAAGTCTGAATAATTATATTTTCCATCTGATTACCCTTTCTATCTGAAGCTATGAGACATGACTTCAAGCTCAATTCATGCTGTAAGCAGTATTGCACAGCAACCAACCCAACCCGCAAATGCAATTTTCAAAAACAAGATTGATCAAGAAATGAGAAATATGCTGACATGCCTAAGCAAAAGAAAATCCTCTTTTGATCATTTTGGTGATAAAGCATTCAAACAATTACTTTTTCTATTTGTATGCCTTCAATATTCAACTGTAGGGCCTTCAATCAAAAAGTCAGAACCTAATATATACAGTACCTATTAATATGTTAACCTCTGCAGATGATACACAAAATTATTTTTAATTACAGAAAAGCACATAATGCATCAAATGCTTAGCAATTACAAGTGGTTTAATTACTTACCTGAACTAATTTTAACATCAGAATTGATAATTTTGTGCTCATTTCATCTTCTTCATGACAATAGTTCAATGATCTTTCACTCTATTGACTTAAGTATGATCCAGATATTCTGTTTACCCTCTCAACCAGTTTGCGAGAAGCAATAATAATGCAGAACTTTAAACCATTAATTAGATGGAGATAAATACTCACTGACCCATACTGGTGAATGACCTACAGCAGATTCCAGTTAATTGGGGCAGTCTCTTATTTGGGACAACCCTAAAAGAACAAAAATTAATTTAAAAAATTGCTACGATTCCCTTCAGTTATTTGGGACACTGCCACTTAATTGGGACAGGAGACCATTGCTGAACAGTTTCTAACTAGCATAGTTGTGTGCCACTTGCATGCACTACACCATGCTTAGAGTGAATAGTCTTTAACTAACATCAGTTGCATGGCTTTATATTCAAAAAGTAGTGATTTTTGTCATTGATAGTTGGCAAGAAATAAGGAGTAAGACAATCCAAAACTGTTATTGCTCAATGCAGTTTCCAGCATTCAGCCTCGGAGATGCTAGGAATGGCCAGGAGTGAAAATGAAACAATTTCACTATTTAAACAAGTTAGAAGCTACACAGAATTTGAAGCTATTGACTGTAATCTTGAAATTTACAATGAAAATGAAGATTTGGAACACACAATCGTTGAAAACATTGTATGCAGGCAGTCCATCTGCACTAGATGTCTGTGCTGATTTTTGTTAATTTACAGTCAATCAAAAGAACACCGCAGAGTACACAGGTTGAATTCACCTGTCAATAACTATTAATATCTAATACACAGTTTTATAGTACAGTAGTAGCATTGATAGTATTCTAATTTGCACTCTCTATCTGGAGGCAGGGCGAAGACAACATGGCGCTGATCAGCAACTCCGTTGCTTGGCTCTTTGGAAACAGCTCTATTTCTACCTTTGATATCTGCTTTTTTTCTTTTCAAGGTTTGTTTGAAGACCCTGACCTGGATTACACTCTGATTAAATTTTTTTTTTAAAATGGGAATGGGACCTGCTCTCAGGGCCTCATGATTGGCCACTTTTTGATATCCCAAGGACATAGCCTGGAAGGCAAGCGTACCTTCAGAGTTCTGAATTTTCGTGGCTCTGGGGACATGCTGATTCTAGGCCGGTTGCAGGAGAACGTAGAACATCGGGAGCCGCAGATTAGGTGCCAGGGGCTTGTGTGTCCAGAGAGCTGCGCCTTTTTGGTGCCGATTCTCTGGGCACAGAGCTCAGAAAAGGCGACGCAACAGAGTTTTAATATCGCAATTAAGCGAGTTGTTTGTTATGTTTCTCCTCTTGCTCTGAAACGAAGACACCTCTTTTTCCCTTATTAGGGAGAGAGAGCCTGCGATATGTTAAATGACCAGGTGAACAAGTAGTTTTTGGGGTACTGCAAGTCTTTCTCTTTATTGATGTTTTGCTGCATGCTTGAGTGCTCAGTGGAGGGTGCTGATGCTTTTTTGATGTTGTGAGGTGGGGGTCATTGCTTTGCCGCTGCTTGTGTGTGGGGGGAGCTGCAGGGGGGTCTTGGGGTTCTAACATTTAACTGTCATTCATTCTTTGGGGCACTCTGTTTTTATGGATGCTCGCGAAGAAAAAGAATTTCAGGATGTATATTGTATACGTTTCTCTGACATTAAATGTATCTATTGAAACCTATTTCATTTAAAAACATATTTTGTTACTCAGTTAAGCAGTAGTTTGACTTTTTTTTAATATCTTTTTAACTATTTGCATGAAATTTCCGCTAATTAGAGTAGTTGCTTAATTGGGCCAAAATGTACTGATCCCAATGTACTAGAATCTACTGTATCTGTTTATGCTGGCTATGATATGAAATGTTAAATGTTGCTTTCTAATCAACATTGGTACTTACAGAAAATTTATCAGAATTGAAGAGGTATCTAAGAATAAATACCATGTTTACACACCAACACAGTATCCATTCCAATGAATCATTGGACTCCCCTCTTCACTCAATGGAAAGCCGAGACTTCACATTTCAATCATTGTCCATTATTCCATGGAGCGAGAATGTAAAACACCACACGATCACAAAAGAGCATGCAGAAAAAAAATGTGAATTTAATGCATCAAGTCTGTTCTTTCAGCCTATATTGTGCACTGCCACAAGTCTTCACGTTCTAATGTACGTACTCTTCATGGGATAAAAAAGTGGAGGGTCCTTAGATACAGATCTATACATCACAAAGCACTGACAGTGAAAAAACACAAAACTTATTTGTAGGTTCAACTTCTATTGAATTTTGATTTAAACAGAGATCAGCTTTGATGATCAATATAGAGATCCCGTAAAATCTTAACAATAAAATTGCTGGAAGAGTACCTGAACCAGGAGATTATAGAACGAACAGATTGGGTTTCTTTTACCAGGAAAAACAGAACCCAAGGTGCCCTCATAGAGATAGTTTAGACCTTGAAGATAATTTTCTAAGGATGTAGAGAAGCCACATTAGAAATTCACCTTTGTTCATTTGCAGCCAAATGCTGATGTATCAGTTACTGAGATATTTCTCTCTCTACAGGCCATTTGATTGATTTGTTGCAGTGAAAAACGTTCCTTTTGCTAGGCGTCTGACAATTGTATTTGGTTCTCTGTGGTGGTCAGGGACAATGTGAGAGATAGGACGGATTAGTTGAAAGATTGCTCCTACATGCTATCCTCAGGTTATGAAGGCCCTACTTAAAGATGCTCATACATTTGAACGAGCATGCAGCAGACTTGATGGGCTGAATGACCTAATTCTGCTCCTAGATCTTAAGGACCTCTCATAATGTCAGCAAATTGAAAACAGTGATGTACATATGTACATCCATTTCTAGAAACGGAAGAACTATTTTCTCCTCTCTTTCCACTTTTATTGGTTGTTGTTTTCTTATCAGTTTTGTGCTTTTGATGCTATTCATTACAATACTGCATTGATACCTTATCGAGTGACTTTTATGTACCTTCTGATTAAAGACAAAATCAACTTAAGAATGCCTAAAATTTGAACCCACTCATTACTCATGCACATTTTGCATCCATTTTCAGGTTAATAATGTTAAGCATATTTTAATGATCTAAATATATCCTATACCTCTGAAACATTTTCAACCATGAATCAGAACCTGCATCAAGCTTTTCTCCAGTTTAAGCAAGTTCAGATCAGATTTTTTCACACTTTGGATCAAGTGTTAAACTTACCGTTACTCTTTTCTAAACTATTCCTAATTAATCAGTATTTCTAACAAGATAAATTCCTCAAAACTGTAAACAACATTCGGAATAGAGCTCACCAATATTTGGAACAGCAGGTTTTTACTGAAGGCCGGGATTTTGTGGGAAAATACAGGCATTTGCTGCATCAGTTCAGTATGTTTGGGTTTCCATGTTGCCACGCAAGAATATGGAAGTACCAGTTTGCTTACAGCTGCTTATTAGTATTTTGTTGAAGCATGGCAAGATGACATAGTAGCAATTCCCCCACTAATGGAAAGGAATGAATCCAGCAACAAAAATCAGTCTAGATAATTGTTACGGAATAAGGCAGGCATTGTTATTCTCTAATTATTTGAAAATTTCTTTATTCAAACATTTAAGTGTTTTTGTAATTGCACAGAGTAATAATAATTTATTAGTTTTCATAATTTTAATAAATATTTTGGAATACCAGAAACCTACAAAATTTCTTCCAGCAGTTTTTACTGAAAAGCCTTGTTTTTACCATCTTCCACCTCGAGCCCCACTTCCATGCAATGCCAGTTATACCACTGAAAGCCCTGCTTCCAGGCAAGGTCAGGCTGTGTATTGGGCTCATTTAATTCAGTAAGTATTCACAGAGACAATTAACTAAATAAACATATAACATCGATCATTCTAATTCAGTGAAAATTATGGGATCTCGCCGCTGACCACTGATTCAAGGCCATCATCTCTGTGTTTGATTAACATTACCAGTAACAGTCTGATATCGACTGGAACTTTTTAGTGAATGATCAATAATCAGATGCAGATCCATTTTCATTCCCACCTTGGCTCTAGGACATCATGTCATTTTGTGTGTATAGTTGTTCCCTCTGGTAAAGGGCACTCTACATATATCTACACCAAAATCCATTCTTTGCTGCTGAACTGGCTGATGCTGTTCTCTCAATTGTATTTATTGCCAGGTTATATTATTTTATATTAACAGCATATGCAGTTTTATACAAGAAATCCTGTCAAATCATTTATGAACACAGCAATGAGAAGCCTAAAATTTCAAACCTTTCAATGTTCTATTACCTATTTCTTATTGCCAACCAGGTTTTTATCTCAGCTATTGTATTTCCAATTAATTGCTGATCTTTCAACTGTCGTCAAATATTTATTGCATGAAACAGTGATTCTGGATAATGCAGCTCCATTAACATTCCGTCATAGAGTTCAGGTTTGATGCGCCTCTCCTTTCAATTGCAGTGAAGGTTACGATTGGTGATACTGTCAAAAGACTTTATTTCTCCCTTATTACAAAACTAGTTTTACAAAGGAACTAAGTGGTACTCTGTTATCAGGCCACTTGGGTGGCCTATCACATCCTATCAGATCCCCGCCAGGCGGTTGATTGAAATGGCTGCATAATTGCAATCCAGAAAAATAAAGCCGTGGAGACACAGCAAATTCTCTGCCTCAGCAGGCTGTATCCCTGTGACAGTGGCTGAGGATTGGAGATGGCATGCCCCCTCCTTCAATTTGTGGGTTCTGAAATGACTGATGAGGCCAATGTGGGAACTACAGACTCTTCTACAGATGGGGCAGGAATGTGGATGGTCTGTAAGGTGGTCAGAAAGTCAAATAGAATGGAAATAAGGCCCTTTGGCCCAAGTTGTCCATGCCAAGCACATAGAGGCTAATCCCATTTGCACGCACTTGGCCCATGTCTCAGAACTGTTCCCATCCATGTACCTGACCACCTGGCTTTTAAATGTTGTTAATGTACCTGCCTCAACCACTTCCTCTGGCAGCTCATTGTTTCTACAGATCACCCTGTGTGAAAAAACCTGTTCTTCCAGATTCTAGTAAATCACTCCCCTCTCACCCTAAACCTAAGTCAGCTAAGTTCCTGATTTCACAAACCTGAAATAGCCTGCTCACATTCCTCCTGTCTCTGCCCCTCATGATTTTATGCACCTCTGTAATATCTCCCCCAATTCCCCTATTATCCAATGAATGAAATACCAATCTGCTCAGCCTTTCTCCGTAACTCTGTCCCTCAAGTGCCAACAATACTCATGTACATCTCCCCGGCACCCCTTCCAGTTTAATGACATCTTTCATGGAGTAGGACGGCCCAAACTGAACACAGTACTCCAAACGTAGTCTCCCTTGTTGTAGCATGGATGAAATCACCAGAGAGACAGAGTCACTGGTAGATACAAAGCAGCTTCTATATTCGACACAACAAGGTGCAGCAGGCATCATACAGACGGAGACGCTTTCGGTAGAAAAGTCTGCTAGCCCAATGTGCGCTCGATATTTATATGCTAAACACAAAAGGCAATCGCTACTTAAATTTATAGACAATGCATAGACAATGCTTCCTATTGAAGCTACATACAAAATATCACATCACCGAACTTCATCCTTTCCTTCTGACATCAACATGTCTGGGTTGGTATCCATAGCCTTTAGGAATGCAAGTTAAATCCACAATATATTTATATGGCATTTTACATACTAACATAGAAGAAAATTAATATTTATAAAGTATAGATAATACTGTCTTCAAACTACAGCATCCGGTCAAACTTCGGTGCCAAAAGCATCTGGTGTTCACATCTTTTTAGGAAGCGCATTGTTGTGGACTCAATCCACAGTACTTTGTCAAATAGAAGTCTGGTGGCCAAAGTCACTTAAGTGTAAACAAATCATTTACCCAAAAAACTCACTCTAACATCCCTAATGTCTTATATAACTGCAACATTATAACTCAGCTTTTATACTCATTGCCCTGACTGATGAAGGACAGTGTGCCAAAAGCCTTTTCCACCAACCTGTTCAGCTGCAACACCAGTTTCAGGGAAACATGAACTTGTATTTCTAGCTCTCACTAATCTACAATACTTTCCAAGCCCTACCTAACATCGTGAAAGTCCTATCTTCAACTGTGTTTTCAAAGTGCAATACTTCTCAGTTATCCAAATTAAACTCTATTTGGCATTCTTCAGCCCACTTATGCAGCTGATTAAGGTCCCCTGTACTTTCTAATAACCATCTTTACTATCTACCACACCATTTAATTTAGTGTCACCTTCAAACTTATTAATGATGCCTTGTGCATTTTCATCCAAAACATTGATATAGATGACAAGTAACAATGGGCCCAACATTACCCTCTGGGGAACACCACTAATGAGCCTCAAGTCCAAGAAACAACCTTCAAGCATCATCCTCAGTTTCCTACCATCAAGCTAATCACATATCCAAACAGCAACCGCCCTCTTCATCCCACGTGATGAAGCTTTCCAAAGCAGTCTACCATGGAATCTTATCAAAGCCTGAACTAAAGTCCATATAGATGGCATCGACCATTCTGCCCTTGTTGACTTTCTTGGTTACTTATGAAATTCATGAGACATTATCTCCTGCAGACAAAGCTATGCTGGCTAGCTGTATTCAACCCTATAGTTTGAAATGCTGATACATCTTAGCCCTTAGAATCCCCTCTAGTTATTTGCCCACCACAGATTTTAGGCTTACTGGTCTATAATACTGAAGTTTTCTTTGCCACCTTTCCTGAATAAAAGAACAACATAACTCTGCAGTCTTCTGGCAATTCATCTCTGCTAACGATGAAGTAGAATTCTCAGCCAGGACTCTGGCACTTTCTTCTCCAGCTTCTTACAGTGTTTTTGATTTATCTGATCAGGCTCAGAAGATTTATCTGCTTTCATAGTTCTTAATACATCTAGCACCTTATCTGCTGTAATACACTCTGTCCCTAAGATATAGCAGAGTCGTCAAAACAGGAATACCTTGGACATGCAGTTAAAGAGCTCTTCAATTTCCTGGTCATTCTCATCAAATCATTCTTAGTTCTTAAGTCAAAACAAAAGTGCTGGAAATAATTACCAAATCATGTCTGTTTGGTGAGAAAAAAAAACAGAACCAATGACTCAAGTCAAACATGATTTGTCAGAACTTTTAATATTTATTCTAAGTTCTTTTAGGGTAGATTAGACCACATTTTTTTCTCTGGTGCGAATTATGGCAGAGGTCAGGGTGAATATATATTCTAGACACTCTGTTGCGCCTGTTGGATAGACATCATTAAGATGTCTCCGAGACACTGTCTGAGAAGAATGACCTTTATGGTTCTTGGGAACTCTGATATTGATCTTTTTATTGCAATAGTCTGTTGATGCTTTTATTTTTGTCCTAAGTTGATGAAGCTAATAGATGAATCAGTAGATGGTCACTGTAGCTGATGGTTACTGATACTTGCCATCACATGACTGTTGCAGATATCTTTGTGGTCTCTCATATGGACATTGATATAATCTTAACATGTCTATTCTTGGACCAGGGGTGTTGCCATGATATCTTATGCTCATCCCATTTACATAGCCTGATGACTAGACTATGCTCTAACTAACTCACATATAGAAAAGCATAGTTACATCCTTCCAAACAATTGGGTGAATTGACACAAAAAATTATACACCAATAACATTCACAATTATGTTAGGTTAAGAGTTTTAAATTTTCAAAGGTATTTGTCACAATCCATTTTATATAACCTGTTATGATCAAATACAGCAAATTATATATTGTGTCAGATAGAATGGAATTCAACAGATAAAATTCAATGATTCTGCGTCCAATTGGTATCTGCATATCAAATTCTCTTTTGTTTGATGTCAGCGTAGCTTCACATATATTAATGTATTTAACCTATCAAAACATATTACATATTCCTACAGCATGTACAAACTGATCTTACACTCATGCTATAAATTAACAAGAATGAATCCATAACATCCAAAAAAGAACTAAATTCTCCTTTTTTCATATTCATGTTTCAACCATTCCATAGAGCTTCTGTTCACAGAGGAAGCCCACCAATAAGCTAATTGTAGAATTAGTTAACAGAAATTGTACTCCACTTTTTCCTGCTCTCCATCTTCCCAGAGTAATGTGGAGACTTCGATGTGCTCTATCACCCAGCACAATAATCACTTAATATATTTTTTCTGAAACATTTTTAAAGCACTGGATGTTGATTTAATAACTACTATCATATGCCAAAATAATACATATTTGCATCTACTTCTCTTAGAATAGCAGCTGTTCAAATATGTTAATGGATATTGTGTGCTTTCGCTTTCTTTGCACACTGAGTGAAATAATTAAAGCGGTCTTAAAGGGTGAAGTTAGCCTCTGTAGAATTCAGAAAAGATGAGCTGCAGGAGTTTAAAAATGTTTCCATTGCCTATGAATGGCAATGATTACAATCACCACCATAATTCAGAGGTCCAGACATCTAACATCACCAATTCTTTAGTTAAAGAATAAAAATGAAGTGCTATTTTATTTTAAACAGTTATTGTCCAATCACCCAAAGTTAAAATCTTAAAAGCTTTTCTTGTTTGTTGAGGGTGGACAAGGAGAGATAGTGGATGTCATTTACTTGGATTTTCAGAAGGCATTTGATAAAGTGCCACACAAGGCTGCTTAACAAGATAAAATCCTATAGAGTTACAGTAAAATTACTGACATGGACAACGGAATGGCTGACAGGCAGGAGGCAGTGAGTGGGAATAAAAGGGGCCTTTTTGGATGGCTGCTGGTGATTAATGGTGTTCCTCAGGGGTCAGTATTGGAACCGCTGCTTTTCACATTGTTTGTCAATAATTTAGATAATGGAATTGATGGCTTTGTGGCCAAGTTTGTGGATGACATGAAGATAGGTGGAGGGATAGGTAGTGCTGAGGAAGCAATGTGATTGCAGCAGGACTTAGACAAATTGGAAGAATGGGCAAAAAGGTGTCAGATGGAATAACATGTTGGGAAATGAACAATAATGTATTTTCATAAAAGGAACAATAGTGCAGTCTGTTATCCAAATAGGGAGAAGGTTCAAACATCAGAGATACAGAGGGATTTGGGTGTCCTCAGGCAAGACTCCTAGAAGGTTAATTTACAGGTTGAGTCTGTAGTAAAGAAGGCAAATGCAATGTTGACATTTATTTTAAGGGGAATAGAATATAAAAGCAAGGAGATAATGATTTTATAAGACACAAGTCAAGCCACACTTGCAGAATTGTCAACCGTTTTGGGCCCCATATCTCAGAAAGGATGTGTTGTCATTGGAGAGAGTCCAGGGGAGGTTCACAAGGATGATTTGGGGAATGAAGGGGTTTACCTATGAGGAGCATTTGGCAGCTTTGGGCCTGTACTCACTGGAATTAAGAAGAATCCATGGGGATCTCATTCAAACCTACTGAATATTGAAAGGACTAGATAGGGTGGATGTGGAGAGGATGTTTTCTATGGTGTGGGTATCCAGAACTCGAGGGCACAGCCTCAAGATTGAGGGGAAACCCTTTAGAACAGAGGTGAGAAGGAACTTTTTTAGCCAGAGAGTAGTAAGTCTGTGGAATGTTCTGCCACAGACTGTGGTGGATGCCAAGTCCATGCATATATTTAAGGTGGAAGTTGATTGTTTCCGGATTGTTCAGGACATCAAAGGATATGGCGAGAAGGCAGGTGTATGGGGTTGAGTGGGATCCGGGATCAGCTGTGATGGAATGACAGAGCAGATTCGATAGGCTGAATGGCCTAATTATCTCCTATGTTTTATGGTCTTATGGAAATATGGTTTATGAGTTTTAGAATGATTGGCTTCCATTTGCAAATCAAAATTTTTCATCTTCACCAAAAAGGACTCTTGGTGGAGTTCAGCGGGTCAGGTGCACCTGTGGATGCAAAGGTATAGTCAATAATTCTAGATTGACACCCTGCATCAGGTCTCTACCTGAAACATTGAACATTGCTTTGCTTCCACAAATGCTGCCTGACCAGGAAATCTTCTGGAAGTTTGTACTTTACTCCAGAATTCAGTAATTCTGCAGTTTCTTTTGTCCCCACTCTTCATCTTTATATATTGTCCACAGACAGTTTCTACTACTCATACAATTCCAGATGTTATTACTATGCTGGGGGTCTAATCTTTCCTTCAGTTGCTATATAATTATTCAGTCACATTCCCATTTACAAAGTGGCTCGCAGAGCATCGGAACCTTATCTGCAGCAACACAACATATTCACCAAAATTTGAATTACCCTCTCATGAGTATGCATCTCTACAAAATTGCTGCTTTAGTATTTAATTATTTTATTGGAATACCTTTGAATATTGAGGCTGAACATCTTAGGGACTGCTTAATCTTCTTAAATGACAAGTAAAGTCATTACTTCTGACAGTTATGTGCAAACAACTCAACTTGGGGATTTGGAAATGTCATTTCATTGTGCGGCTTTTTCCACGTTGCCAGCATATATATCAGTCAACAATCAAGTCCTGCAATGATCTAGTAGAAACCAAATGGTTTTGATGCTTTTTGATCTAAAAGCTGAGATGGTTGTGAGGAAACTCTGTGATATACAATTTGCAATAGACTTAAAGTGTTAATGTGTATGGACAACCTTATCTCAGTTTCCTGCAGAGGGTTATTGTTCAGTATGAATTGGTACTAGATTAACAATATCACCTTGTCAAACCAAATGGATAAAGGTGTGAAGGAGGGAAATAGGGACAGGGCAGATACTTTCTGATATATAAACAGGTGTTTTGTTTTATTCATTTTCTGGAACCTAGGCGTCACTGGCAAGGCCAGCATTTTATTGTCCATATCTAATTTTTCTTGAGAAGCAGGCAGTAACAACCAAGAACTTTCAGAGGACATTTAGATTCAACTCTATTGAATAGATCTGGACTCACATGCAGACCAGACCAGATAAGGATGGTACATGTCCTTCATAGCAAATCAGATTGCACAGGGTTTCTACTGCACAGACGGAGCACTGTCAACTTTGAGTCATTAGATTGTAGTTTCAGACCCACTCATAAAACTTGAACACAATATTCAGACTCAAATTCTAGTCCAATTCTTAAGATTGCAGGTGCTATTTTTTCTAAACTGTATATAAAAGATTCTAAAGCAGTCTTTTAAAACAGAGCAGAAGAGTGATCTCCACCACACAACCCAACATTATCTAGCACTTAACGATGCTAAGAACAGAGTGTTGAGTCATTAGTACATAGCTGTTGTAGGCTCTTGCTCTGTCCAATACCCAATCACCTTCAGCTGTTTCTTCAGTTACCCTTTTTTCATTGTAAGGTCAGAAGCAGAGATGTTCACTGATAATTGCACAACAATGAATTCTGTCTGTAACTCTGCAGTAAGTGAAGTAGCTTATCAGGTCATTGTCTTTAAGTACTGGAAGGCGGAGGGCAACAGTGTAGGTAAGAACATCCAGTCAGTGCCATCATTATTTCCTATTGACGTAGATTTAAATGTAAAACATTTAGACAATTCAGACCAATTGAATTGTCAGAAAAGGACAACCTAGATTTCCAGTTTCTGCTGGAGGTGCTTTAGGATTTAGGATTGGCATACAACAGTGCCGATGCCTAAAGTGACCTCATGGCATCTTTGTATGGAGATCCTTCACCTTTATGATGCATAAAACCTACCAATATGAGAGATAACACAATGAATACATAACTTCAGAACCAGGGAGATGAGCGGGATCAGAGCAATGAAACAGAAAAAGAGGAATGACCACACAGGCCAGGGGGTCTTTATACCTATGATTGTGTGGCCAAGTGCAGCTTCAATGTTGTGTTTATGTTTACTGACAATACCACTTTTGCTGGCCAAATCAATCAGCATATAAAATCTGCCATAAAAACAACCTGTCACTTAATGTCTGCAAAACTAAGGGGCCGGCTGACATGAGTCACTTCTCATTGGTGTGGTAGAAAGGGTCAGTAACTTCCAATTCCTTGGCATTAGTACATCAGAGTATCTGTCCTGGGACCAGCACATAAATATCATCAAAAAGACAGCATGAAAGTGTATCAATTTTCTTAGAGGTTTGTGTAGAATCAGCATGTCACCAAGAAGTTTGGCAAACTATTAGAGATGCACAGTAGAGAGTATTCCAATTGATTGCATCATGGCCTGGTATGAAAACACCAATGTCCAGGAATAGAAAAGGTAGCAGACTATGGTGGATACAGCCACTGCAAGCAAAACCCTCCCCACTATTGATTGATTCTGAATTGATCTGAACTGATCCTACAGACTCAATTTCAAGGACTCTTTACAACTCATGGTCAGAGTGTTACTTTTTATTTGCACAATTTGTCTTCTTTTGCACATTGGATGTTTGTCAGTGCTGGTCTGTTTAGGTATAGTATTTCATTATATTCTATTGTATTTCTTTTTTCCAATAAATGCCTGCAAGAAAATGAATCTCAAGTTTGTATATGGTAACACATATGTACTTTGATAATAAATTTACTTTGGATTTTGAACATTGTCATATTCTTACCTCACACTATTTCTAATGAATTTCTTGTAACAATTCAAGGAGTCTGGATTTGGTCTTTCCAGCTATTTTAATAACTATATTATTTGAAGAAAATTTCTAAACAAATCAATGTAAAATGATTCAAGAACTATTTTGTATTATCAATACAGCTTACCCACCTATAACAAGATAGCAGAAGGTCATTCATCCCCTCAAAGCCATTTAGTGTGATCTATATCTTTAACTTCAACAATTTGCCTTGATCTTGGAAAAGATTCATAGTGCTGTTCACCTTTATTCCCTCGGCTGCTCTTTGATTTAGAAAGATAATTGCAAACTTGTAAGCTGACATAGAAAATCGCTGAATTAGTTATGACATTTTACAATGACTGAAGACACCTTCTTTCCAATAACATGGCAAACAAAAATTCAACTGCTTGAACAGCTGGAACAAGTAAAAGAAAACTCTTCGGGACTGACATGTATTCAAGAACTGATATGACGAGAATCAAATTGTGTCATTATTTATCCTGCTGCTGTTTTATAGCACTTTGTTGTTCAAACTAAGTATCCAAGTTTTCAAGCTGGGTCAATGATTCAACCCAAGTACATTGCTTCTGACAGCTCACTTTATTTGCACACACAAATTTAATGGACACTATTATTAAACCACTAATTATAATACTAACATAGTTTCAGCTTTAGGTAAGCATGCACAGACTAGTGATGTTCATTAATGCTGCATGTATCACAAACTGCCTTCACTTCTTTCTTCAAATTTAAGAGGTTAAGCTTTAACCTGCACAGTTTACCTGGAAACATGCTTTTGCTCTCAGTTACAAAGAAACTTCATTCCTACCGTGTTTCTTGTTTTGAATCCAACATCAGATGAAACTGACCATGTCTTCATGTTTTAACACCATTATTGTTTGCTCTATATAAATGTTGTTTGAAAATGTCCCTCATTGTCTGGAAAAACTAGGCCACCCACAGTTGCGAAGGGCAGAGTGGAATTTGTGAAATGTGTCCAGGGAATTTTCCTGAGACAAGTAGCAGAGGCCTCTTCTTGGGAGGGTGCAGTACTGAACATTCTATTGGGAAACAAGGCAAGACAAATAACCAAAATGGCAGACAGGGAGAACTTTAGTTCCGGTGATCATAATTACATTAGTTTTTAAGATGGTGATGGGAAAGGTTAGGTCAGGTCCACAGGTTGGTCCTAAACTGGAGAGGGCTAATTTTTGGAGAGTTAGGCAGGATCTAGCAGAGCTAGAGTGCCTATATCTTGAGCCTAAGATGATGGCTGGGATTTTTAACAAATATTTCTCCTCAGTGTTTACCGAGGAGAAAAGTATGATTGCTCAAGACATAATGGAAATAAGTAAACAGTCTTTTGGAAAATAATGTTATCATTAATGTAATTCTAATAGCACATAAGTTTCCAAAATCTAATTAAGGCTAAAGAGGAAATTGTACAGATCCTTGTAGAGAATTTTGTTTCTTTGTTAGTCACTGGTGAAGTTCCCAAAGTCTAGAAAAATTTTTGAAGAAGCAACCAAAAAGGTTGATAGGGTTAGGACAGTTGCTTATTTGGACTTTAGTAATGCCTTTGACAAGGCCCTGCATGGTAGGCTGGCTCAGAGCTAGGAAGCAGAGTATGGTGATTGAAGGTTGTTTCTCGGAATGGAAGCTGAGATGGTCATTTTTAGGACTCTTGTCATTCTACTTGTATAAATGATTTAGATGTGAATGCACAGGGTTTAATCAATGTGTACAGATGACATGAAGTTATGAGACGATGATAGTGAAGGATGTTATCATATTACAGAGAGATAGTGATCAGTTAGGAAAGAGAGCTGGGTGGCAAATGGATTTCAATACAGGTAAGTGTGACGTAACACGTTTGGAAAGTCAAATCAGCATAGGACTTGTTCTATGAATAGTAGAGATCTAGAGAGTTGGGTAGGTACATGGAGGGCCAAGGGCTTCAAGGGATATTGCTGAATGCAGAAAATTGGGTATAGTTGGGTGGGCACTGTGGGTGGCATGAATTAGATGAGCTGATGGGCTTGTATCCATGTTGTATTGCTCGATAACTCTATTGTAAAAGGGTCTTCATTCTTAGATTCACTTGAATTTGGGATCTTCTGACAGGATGAAATTCTAAATACATGTTTTATTTTCCAAATTAAAACAAAACAATTGAAACAGGTTTGCAAAATGCAGACCACCTCCTTTGTTGTAGCTCTTAGATATGAATTAAACCAGACTGCTGGCATTATAATTTCTTAGCTAATAAGTACTACCAGTCTCTGCTCACCACAGAAAAAGCATATTCCACTGGTTAATATTATACTGCTAATATTCTTTCATAGATTAACTCGTAATAGTCACATCTAGTCCTTGCATTTTGTTTATTTTTACATTAATACTGATACTCTACTTCTGATAAGATCTCTTATGTTTCCTGAACTGAAACAATTGCATTTATCCTCCGATAGTTATACTCACTGCATAACATTGTTGATTCACATTTTTGCATCTAGGTGGTTGAGAATAGAAAATAAATAGAAAATTCTGGAAGTATTCAGTAGGTCAAACAGCTGGGTGTTTCTTGCATTTTCTGTTTTATTTTAAATTTCCAATTTTTCTCTTCAGTACCAGAATTTTCTAGCTTGTGATCAAATAAATTGTGCTGCATTTAACATCTAAATATTCTGTAAAGAAAATTTGTGTAATATTGATAAAAATGATGGGAACTATTCTAATAATAAGCTTGGTTCCATAAATACACTGTCATTGAACGAAAGTGCTGACATCTTTGCTTGTTCATAATTGTAACTGCAAATCTAATGAGAACAGCTTTGAGAATTTATAATTAGTTTCTTGACGTCTTTGAATCATTAACAACTATTTTGCACATTTGTCATTATGATGCAATTTGACAGAAAAATAGGCAATATTACTCAGTTTTGTTTTGAATTTCATTTTAATTAAAACGTTCACAGGGCTCTTTATAAAATTAAACAAACACTTTTTCTTGTCTGAAATATATGAAGAAAATATTCTTTCAGTATTTGTGTGATCTTGTTGATCAACATTATTTTTAATTCAATACAAAATAATTATTGAAGGATTACCCTTGTACTTATTGGAAGTGACAAAGAAATAGCTTAGTAGAAAAGTTTGACTTGAAATATATAATTATGTTTCAAATTGTGCAATTCCAAGAACCTAATTTATATTTTTTTAAGAATACAAACTGACAGGTGATATTTTGTCAGGTTATGAAATTTACTTTTAGTAACACAACCATTATTCAATGTACAGGAAGAAGATGAAGAATACCTAAACTTCCATCTCTGAAAGGAGATGCTATAGTTATAACGTAAACATGAGGAATTCTGCAGATGCTGGAAATTCAAGCAACACACATCAAAGTTGCTGGTGAACGCAGCAGGCCAGGCAGCATCTCTAGGAAGAGGTACAGTCGACGTTTCGGGCCGAAACCCTTTGTCAGGACTAACTGAAGAAAGAGCTAGTAAGAGATTTAAAAGTGGGAGGGGGAAGGGGAGATCCAAAATGATAGGAGAGGACAGGAGGGGGAGGGATGGAGCCAAGAGCTGGACAGGTGATTGGCAAAAGGGGTATGAGAGGATCATGGGACAGGAGGCCCAGGGAGAAGGAAAAGGGGGAGGGGGGGAACCAGAGGATGGGCAAGGGGTATAGTCAGAGGGACAGAGGGAGAAAAAGGAGAGTGAGAGAAAGAATGTGTGTATATAAATAACGGATGGGGTACGAGGGGGAGGTGGGGCATTAGCGGAAGTTAGAGAAGTCGATGTTCACGCCATCAAGTTGGAGGCTACCCAGACGGAATATAAGGTGTTGTTCCTCCAACCTGAGTGTGGCTTCATCTTTACAGTAGAGCAGGCCGTGGATAGGCATGTCAGAATGGGAATGGGATGTGGAATTAAAATGTACGGCCACTGGGAGATCCTGCTTTCTCTGGCGGACAGAGCGTAAGTGTTCAGCAAAACGATCTCCCAGTCTGTGTCGGGTCTCGCCAATATATAGAAGGCCACATATTGAGCACTGGATGCAGTATATCACCCCAGCCGACTCATAGGTGAAGTGTCGCCTCACCTGGAAGGACTGTCTGGGGCCCTGAATGGTGATAAGGGAGAAAGTGTAAGGGCATGTGTAGCATTTGTTCCGCTTACAAGGATAAGTGCCAGGAGGGAGATCAGTGGGGAGGGATGGGGGGGACGAATGGACAAGGGAGTCGCGTATAGGGAACGATCCTTGCGGAAAGCTGGGGGGGTGGGGAGGGAAAGATGTGCTTAGTGGCGGGATCCCGTTGGAGGTGGCAGAAGTTACGGAGAATAATATGTTGGACCAGGAGGCTGGTGGGGTGGTAGGTGAGGACCAGGGGAACCCTATTCCTAGTGGGGTGGCGGGAGGATGGAGTGAGAGCAGATGTGCATGAAATGGGAGAGATGCGTTTGAGAGCAGAGTTGATGGTGGAGGAAGGGAAGCCCCTTTCTTTAAAAGAGGAGGACATCTCCTTCGTCCTGGAATGAAAAGCCTCATCCTGACAGCAGATTCAGCAGAGATGGAGGAATTGCGAGAAGGGGATGGCATTTTTGCAAGAGACAGGGCGAGAAGAGGAATAGTCCAGATAGCTGTGAGAGTCAGTAGGCTTATAGTAGACATCAATAGATAAGCTGTCTCCAGAGATAGAGACAGAAAGATCTAGAAAGGGGAGGGAGGTGTCGGAAATAGACCAGGTAAACTTGAGGGCAGGGTAAAAGTTGGAGGCAAAGTTAATAAAGTCAACGAGCTCAGCATGCGTGCGGGAAGCAGCGCAAATGCAGTTGTCGGATGCAGTCGTCCACAACTCGCGGATACTTCCTCTTATTTACCCCTCTATTGTGACCCCACTAAGGAGCACCAGGCCATTGTGTCCCACACCATCACCGACTTTATCCGCTCAGGGGATCTCCCATCCACTGCTACCAACCTTATAGTTCCCACACCTCGCAGTTCCCGTTTCTACCTCCTACCCAAGATCCATAAACCTGCCTGTCCTGGCAGACCTATTGTCTCAGTTTGCTCCTGCCCCACCAAACTCGTTTCTGCATACCTCAACACAGTTTTATCCTCCCTTGTTCAATCCCTTCCTACCTATGTTCGTGACACTTCTCACGCTCTTAAACTTTTCGATGATTTTAAGTTCCCTGGCCCCCACCGCTTTATTTTCACCATTGATGTCCAGTTCCTATATACTTCCATCCCTCATCAGGAAGGTCTCAAAGCTCTCCACTTCTTTTTGGATTCCCGACCTAATCAGTTCCCCTCTACCACCACTCTGCTCCGTCTAGTGGAATTAGTCCTTACTCTTAATAATTTCTCCTTTGGCTCCTCCCACTTCCTCCAAACTAAAGGTGCAGCTATGGCACCCGCATGGGTCCAAGCTATGCCTGCCTTTTTGTTGGCTTTGTGGAACAAACTATGTTCCGTACCTATTCTGGTATCTATCCCCCACTTTTCCTTCGCTACATCGACGACTGCATTGGCGCTGCTTCCTGCACGCATGCTGAGCTCGTTGACTTTATTAACTTTGCCTCCAACTTTCACCCTGCCCTCAAGTTTACCTGGTCCATTTCCGACACTCCCTCCCCTTTCTAGATCTTTCTGTCTCTGGAGACAGCTTATCTACTGATGTCTACTATAAGCCTACTGACTCTCACAGCTATCTGGACTATTCCTCTTCTCACCCTGTCTCTTGCAAAAATGCCATCCTCTTCTCGAAATTCCTCCTTCTGCGCCACATCTGCTCTCAGGATGAGGCTTTTCATTCCAGGATGAGGGAGATGTCCTCCTTTTTTAAAGAAAGGGGCTTCCCTTCCTCCAGCATCAACTCTGCTCTCAAACGCATCTCCCCCAATTCATGCACGTCTGCTCTCATTCCATCCTCCCACCACCCCACTAGGAATAGGATTCCCCTTGTCCTCACCTACCACCCCACCAGCCTCCGGGTCCAACATGTTATTCTCCGTAACTTCCGCCACCTCCAAAGGGATCCCACCACTAAGCACGACACTTCACCTGTGAGTTGGCTGGGGTGATATACTGCGTCTGGTGCTCCCGATGTGACCTTCTATATATTGGTGAGACCCGACGCAGACTGGGAGATTGTTTTGCTGAACACCTACGCTCTGTCCGCCAGAGAAAGCAGGATCTCCCAGCGGCCACACATTTTAATTCCACATCCCATTCTGACATGTCTATCCACGGCCTGCTCTACTGTAAAGATGAAGCCACAGTCAGGTTGGAGGAACAACACCTTATATTCCGTCTGGGTAGCCTCCAACCTGATGGCATGAACATTGACTTCTCTAACTTCCACTAATGCCCCACCTCCCCCTCGTACCCCATCCGTTATTTATATACACACATTCTTTCTCTCACTCTCCTTTTTCTCCCTCTGTCCCTCTGACTATACCCCTTGCTCATCCTCTGGTTCCCCCCTCCCCACCCCTTTCCCTCTCTCTGGGCCTCCTGTCCCATGATCCTCTCATACCCCTTTTGCCAATCACCTGTCCAGCTCTTGGCTCCATCCCTCCCCCTCCCCCTTTCAAATCTCTTACTAGCTCTTTCTTCAGTTAGTCCTGACGAAGGGTCTCGGCCTGAAACGTCAACTGTACCTCTTCCTAGAGATGCTGCCTGGCCTGCTGCGTTCACCAGCAACTTTGATGTGTGTTGCTATAGTTATAAGCTCATTATAAGATGTTTAAATTATAGAGTCATAGGGTGCTAAAGCACAGAAATGGGCCCTTCAGCCCACCTAGTCTATGCCGAACTATTAATCTCTATAATCTCATCGACCTTCACCCTGACCAGAGCACTCCATTCTCCTTTCATCCGTATATCTATCCAAATTTATCTTAAGAGTTGTAAGGAAATTCACATCCAACCGTTCTGCTTGCAGCTCATTTCACACTCTCACTGCCCCCTTATGAATATGTTTCCTGTCCTGCTTGCTAAACAATTTACCTTTCACCCCTAACCCATGACTTCTAGTTCCAGTCTTAGTGAAGAAAGTCTGCTTGAATTTGCCCTATCTGTGCCCCTCATAATTTTGTATACCCCAATCAAATCTCCCCTCATTCTCCCCTCTAGGGAAATACAGTGTTAACCTATTCAACCTTTCCCTCTGACACAAGTTCTCAAGTCCTGGCAACATTCCTGTAAATGTTCTTTGCACTCTTTCAATCTTATTAACATTTTTCCTGTGGGTAAGTGACCAAAACTTAACACAATACTCCCAATTAGACCTCACACAATGTCTTATGCAACTTCAATGAAAACTTTTGAACGTCTGATGCTAGTCTTCCTTAAGTCCACTACTGATTCTCTTCTTGACCCACAACAGTTTGCTTATAGAGCAAATCACTCAGATGAGGATGCAGTTAACTTGTGCCTTCATTACATTCTTCAACATTTGGGCACCCCGAATACCCATGTAAGGATTTTGGTTGTGAATGTTACATCCACCTTCAACATCGTTGTTCCAAAGTTGCTCCACAGCAAGCTAATCCAACTAGCTGTACCCTACAGTATCTGCCAGTGGATTATGACGGGAAGGAGGTGGATACTATAGAAAGTGCGCAGAGAAGATTTGCAAGGATGTTGCCTGGATTGCAGAGCATTCTTTATGATAATAGGCTGAGTGGACTTGGCCTCTTCTGCTTGGAGTGATGGACGATAAGAAGTGACCTGACAGATGTGTACAAGATGATGAGAGGCATTGATTGTGTGGATAGACAGAATCTTTTTCCCAGGGCTGAAATGACTAACAATAGACAATAGGTGCAGGAGTAGGCCATTCAGCCCTTCGAGCCAGCACCACCATTCACTGTGATCATGGCTGATCATCCACAATCAGTACCCTTTTCCTGCCTTCTCCCCATATCCCTTCACTCCGCTATCTTTAAGAGCTCTATCTAACTTTTTTGAAAGAGTCCAGAACATTCAGAGTCCAGAGCATTCCATAGAACCGCAACCCTCTGTGTGAAAAAGTTTTTCCTCAACTCTGTTCTAAATTGTCTACCCCTTATTCTTAAACTGTGGCCTCTGGTTCTGGACTCCCCCAACATCGGGAACATGTTGTGTGCTCATCCTTCTAAATTCCAGTGTATACAACCCCAGTCGCTCCAATCTTTCAACATATGACAGTCCCTCCATCCCGGGAATTAACCTCGTGAACCTACACTCACTCCCTCAATAGCTAGAATGTTCTTCCTCAAATTTGGAGACCAAAACTGTACACAGTACTCCAGGTGTTGTCTCACCAGTGCCCTGTACAACTGCAGAAGGACCTCTTTGCTCTGATACTCAACTCCCCTTGTTATGAAGGCCAACATGCCATTAGCTTTCTTCAATGCCTGCTGTACCTGCATGCTTACTTTCAGTGACTGATGAACAAGGATACCTAGAGCTCATTCTACTTCCCCTTTTCCTAACTTGACACCATTCAGATAGTAATATGCCTTCCTGTTCTTGCCACCAAAGTCGATAACCTCACACTTATCCACATTAATCTGCATCTGTCATGCATCTGCCCACTCACCCAACCTGTCCAAGTCACCCTGCATTCTCACAACATCCTCCTCATATTTCACACTGCCACCCAGCTTTGTGTCATCTGCAAATTTGCTAATGTTACTTTTAATCGCTTCATCTAAATCATTAATGTAGATTGTAAATAGCTGAGGTCCAAGCACCGAGCCGTGCGGTACCCCACTAGTCACTGCCTGCCATTCTGAAAAGGATCCATTAATCCCTACTCTTCATTTCCTGTCTGCCAACCAATTTTCTATCCATGACAGTACCCCACCCCAATACCATTTGCTCTAATTTTGCACACTAACCTCTTATGAGGAACCTTATCAAAGGCTTTCTGAAAGTCCAGGTACACTACATCCACTGGCTTTCCCATGTCCATTTTCATAGTTATATTCTCAAAAAATTCCAGAAGATTAGTCAAGCATGATGAAATGACTAACATGAGAGGGCAGAGTTCTAAGGTGCTTGGAAGTCGATACAGAAGGGATGTCAGGGGTAAGTTTTTCATACAGAGAGTGGTGGGTGCGTGGTACATGGAGCTTAGAAAAATTAAAGGGCTATGCAATAGGGTAATTCTAGGCAGATTCTAGTATAGGTTCCATGGTCAGCATGACATTGTGGGCCGAGGGGCCTGTAATGTGCTGTAGATTTCTATGTTCTATGAATTTCCTGACAGGAAGGAAGGAGTATGTACGGCTGGCCTCCAGCTTGTCGGATCCAATATCTATAAGCACAGGCTCTCCCCAGGGCTATGTTCTTTCACTCCTCTTGTTTTCACTTTATACACATGACGGTACCACTACAGATAAATCTATTAAAATCCTGACGTTTGTGGGTGACAAGACTGTAGCTGGTCTCATTTCCAGTAATGTGATCTGCTATCCCAGAGAGCAGATTATCTTGCAACATGGTGCGTTCATAATAACTTGCAGCTTCATGTTATCAAGTCAGTGGAAATGAGGATCGTCTTCCGCTGACAACCCCCTACCTGCACCCCCTTGGAAATTAATGGTCAGGCTGTGTCTGTGGTCAAGTTATTCGGATTCCTGGGGACTACCATTACTAATACAGTACATTGATGTGGGACAAGCATGCTACATTCATCACTAGCAAAGCCCAGAAGAGATTGTTCTTCATACATCAGCTTTGGAAACTTATCATCTCAGGGTGCATCCCGATGACTTTCTACTCAGACATCATTGAGAGCGTTGTGAACTCCTCTATCACTGTTTGGTTCCCTGCTGCCTCCTCTCTCTCCAAGTATAGGTTACAGCAAGTGGTTCACACAGTGCAGAAAATTATTGACTGCAAGCTACTAATATTAAAAGCCCTGTTCATGGCCAGAGTGAAGAAAAGAACTGAAAAAAATTACTGACTCCACCCACACCAGCAGTCACCTTTTCATTAATTGCCATCAGGGGGATACTACAAGTCAATCACTACCAGGACAACACGTCATCTCCAAAACTCCTTTCCTGTAGCTATCCAGCTTCTCAACAAAACTCGCTCAGGTGTAATACCCTTACTGTCACTGCACACCATCCGCTAAATGGTCTTCCCTCTTCTCCTCGTTCTTTGATAATTATTTTGTCTGTTCATATGTTCACATTTATTTAAGTTTGGTTATTGACATTTGTGCACGTGTCAGTTCTGCTGATTATTGACTGTTCATGGCTGTTTGCATTATTGTTTTGTAAACTGTTGGTTGAGCTAAGGTGTTATGGTATTGTCCTGTGCTTTATGCTTAGCATCAAACCAAATTCTGTTCCGTTTCAGACCAACTAAGGTGACCCTGAACATCGCATCCCAACCACCATACTCATGACTTTGATTTTTGAAGGCCAATGTGCCAAAAACTCTCCTTTCATCCTTATCTACCCAAGGTTCTACTTTCAAGGAATTATGTATCTGTATTCCCAGATCCCCCTGTTCTACCACAATCCTCAGTGCTCCCCTGCTCATCATGTATATCCTACCCTGGTTTGTCCTCCCTGATTGCAACACCTCATACTAACCTTCATTAAATTCCATCTGCTATTTTTCAGCCTATTTTCCCCGCTGCAGGCCATGATAGCCTTCTTCGCTGTCCACTGCTGCACCTATCTTGATGTCATCCACAAATTTGCTGATCCAGTTTACTACATTACCACCCAGATCGTTGATTATAGATGACAAGCAACAATGGACCAAGCACCGATCTCTATGGCACACCATCAGTCACAGGCCTCCAGTCAGAAAGGCAACCATTCTCCAACTCTCTCAGCTTCTCCTGTGAAGCCAATGTCTAATCCAATTTACTACCTCATCCTGATTGCCAAGCAACTAAACCTTCCTGAACAACCTCCCATGTAAGACCTTGTTAAAGGCCTTGCTAAAGCATATGCAAAGTAACAGCAGAAACAAAAATCCACATCTTATTATGGGACAACAAAGTTATTACAATGTGAGCAGAATTCAGGCAATTTATGACCACAATCATTTTACAAATGTCAATTAAAATGATTAAAATATTTGCTTGAAATAAGTAGATAAATACTAACTATGAATCTTTGATGGGAAATACAAAAATCAAAAGAAACTGGATTTAAATTCATCTATGTACAGGGCTGCAAATTGTAAGCCACTCCCTGAACAGCTGCAGGAAAGTTGGAAAGCTGACCGATTGACAACTATAGAACATTTCATTGTTTAAACCAGGAAGCATATGTAAATTCAACATGATTCAAGCAAAATCAGACGTCCCACCCTGCAAAAACTGATTTCAGGGAGGTAGCACCATCAATTTGCAGGAGACTTCCGGGAGAGGTGGGATGTCTGCAATAGAGTAGCTCCTTAGCAGCTAGCCAGCTAGTTTAAATAACGTTAGCTATGCTAATGAATGAATGACACCTGTTAAACTCACCTCAACATGTCTTTTACAGTCTTAACCCACCATGGGCAATAGAAGTGTCACTGTTGCAAACAGTGCAGCGAGCAACACTGTCGTTATTTTTGTCCCCTATTATACAGGGGTACACTTTACAGGGGTATGTCTAGGGTGACATACGTTTTATATTTTCTTCTTTTTTTGAACACTCTGCCATGGCACGCTCTCGCTTTCTCTCTCGTGGTAACTCGTGCACTCTCTCGCGCTCTCACTTTCTCTCTCGTGCTCTTGCTTGCTTTCTCTCGCTTGCTTGCTCTCACTCGTTTGCTCTCTCTCAAAAAAATTGATTTCTGTGATATTGTATATAATTTGCAGGCATCAGGGAGCCACTATTAACATGCAGGAGACTCCTGGAACTTCTGGGAGAGGTGGGATGTCTGCAAAATGCAGCTCAGAAACAAATGGATTTAACACAATTGTATGAAATAAAAAGCAAGTCTATTAATTAAAGAACAAAAGCTGTATTTTAGTTACTACACTATCATTAAATCTGCAACTAACTGGCACTGAAGTCAATACAATTATATTATGTAATTGGCATCATAATGGATAAGACACCTAAATACATCAAGTGTCATTCATAAAATCTGAAAGCCAAAATTATGCAAGATATTGTCACAGAATTTGTGGTCAGAGGTGAAACACACAGAATCTCATTAAAATAATTCCATTTGCCCTGTATGGATCTAGCGAGGTCAACTAATTTAAAAATGTTAACCCCAAATATTCTTCTCTCTAACACGCCCATTCCTTGATCTCTACATGGCAGGTGGTCACACAAGGTCAATTCTTCATAGCGATGTACAAGGTGGAATATCAAAGACCATTCAGCAGAACAAAGACTCCACACACTCCATGCTTTATATGGGTGTTGCAGTTTGTTAAAAATCAAAGATATCTGGAAAAGTGCTTTCACTCATCTTTCAAAACAAAAAAAAGATTCAAATTGTAATGAATTTGCATGCTAGCTTGTGGCAATTAGGGAGATTTAAAACCTAACCCTAATTTAAACAGCACAGGTGAGGTCTAAATCTTTCTTGTCTGAGCATAATATAAAAATGGTTCAGAATATGCGGTCAGCAGTGACAACTAAGAACTCCTTGCTGAAATCAGAGAATGCTCCAAGAAAGATCTGTTGCTACTTGCTGCGCGATGCTATAATCTTTCAGTGACAGCTGCAGTGAGACTTGAGTCCAATATGATTTCTTATACCCAGTAACAGGGATGTTATCAAACCTCTTGAGCAATCAAATACAGACCATGCGAGAATTTCCAGTTAACCTTTTAAACCTTAAGTTTGGAACCTTGACACAATTAAATGAAATTAACATTACAAAAGCCCAGGCTACCATGATCTTTTTAAACGACTCTGCTCCAATTCTGGTACTAACTTTAAGCTTACTGGAAAGTTTATTATGAAACAGTTAATACTTAAATTATGTAAATTAAAAATATATTATCACCCAGAAAGACTGCCTGTTCAACACTACCAAAGTCTTGATCATGCTGATTATTGCAGCATACCGAACACCCGCACTTAATGTAACACTTTAGGAAAAGCTTCTACCTACCTCTCCACCATTAGATTTCTGAATGGACAATGAACCCATGTACATAGTTCAATATTTGTTTTCTTTTTTAAAACTGTCATTTTGCACTACTTATTTTAAAAATCTATTTTTTACTGTAATTTATAGGTTTTTTTATGTATTGAAATATACTGCTGCTACAAATTTCATGACACATACGAAATTATGTTAAACCTGATTCCGACGATTCTGACTCTGTGGTTTACATTAGTTGCCTGGAAGTTTGTGTTGTACAACCGGGAACGGTTTCTCTTAAAGCAAAGCATGATATCAATATTTCTTATTCATTTCTTATCACAGAGAAAATACACTAAGACAGCTCTGAACTTGAGTGCTTGTCTCCTGATGCAATTGTGTTCTGACTGAGGGGAATCTAGACCATGTTATTTTGGGAGAAACTATCATTGGTTATTTATGGTCCTGAGCTCTGGCAAACTGGGTCACATGTCAACCAAATCAGTAATTCACCTCTGTCATTAAGACCCTAGATTGCATTAGCTACTTCAAAGACAGCTCAAAAAATTCAAGGTTCAAAGTTAATTCATTATCAAAGTACCTATATGTCACCATATACAACCGAGGTTCATTTTGTGCAGGCGTTCATAATAAATACAAGAAGAACAATAGAATCAATGAAAGACTACAACTAACAGGATGGACAAACAATGTACAAAAGACAACACATTGTGAAAATATAAAAAGAAAAATAATAATAGTAATAAATAAACAATAAATAGGGAACATTAGATGAAGAGTCCTTGAAAGTGAGTCATAGGTTGTGGAAACAGTTCACTGATGTGGTGAGTGAAGTTGAGTGAAATTCTCCCTTCTGGTTCAAGAGCCTGATGGTTGAAGGGTGGTAACTGTTTCTGCACCCGAGGCTCATGTACCTTCTTCCTGATGGCAGCAGTGAGAAGACAACATGGTCTGGATGGTGAAGATCCTTGGTGATGGGTACTTATTTCAAGTGACAGCGTTACATATAGATGTGCTCACTGATGGAGAGGGTCTTACCCAGGATGGACTTGGCTGTATCCATTACTTCTTGCAGCTTTCTGTTCAAGGGTGTTGGTGTTTTCCATAACAGGCTATGATTCAGCCAGTCAATATACTCTCCACTGTACATCTACAGAAGTTAGTCAAAGTTTTAGACAACATGCTGAATCTTCGCTAACTGCTAAGAAAGTAGAGACCCTTACTCCAGCCCACTGGTCCCCAATTATCCCTGCTGCCAAGTACCAGTCCTTCATCTGTTGTCTCAACTACATTGATCTTAATGGTCCTGATTTCTCCCCTTCCACCGCCCAAAATGACAAATGCTGGATCCAATTCTTAACAACCACCCATTCCAACAAATGCACAAGCAACATTCTTAATCCATTTTATTACCTTCTAATCTGTGGTGCTTTGATGCATGCCAATCACCCCAGTCCTAAGTATAATGGAATTCTTCCAAACCCTGCCATGGAAAGTAGTATCAGGTGACACTTTCCAAATGCTGAAAATGTGAAACACCTGGGCAGTTTCCTGTCAGAGAACATGGTCTTCAATGAATGGTTATTGCTGCACACTTCCACACACTAGTGTGCATTACAATTTCTAAGTTTAAGTGGGCAAAGTCTGAAAATAATAATTAGTCAAACATCCATTATTCAGATTAATAAGGCTAACAATGTCAATAGTTGGGCCACTGATACTGATGTGGCCTCTTAACATACTGTTATAATGTGAACAAAGTCACCAGAAAGAAACTGAAGCTAGCAAGTGTTTTAGTCAACAGAAACAAGCAGTAGGCATCAGATTAAGACCCTCGTGGAGGAAGAGGCCTCCCAACCCAATATTACATGACATTTGTACATGCTAAAGATCAAAGGTAATAGCAGGACAATTCTATAATTAAAAGTATCTACAATGCTTCCTTTAAATTACAAATGGTTTTCACACATCTCCTTGGTATGGGTATTTGATCCTCCACAATATTCTACTTGGGAATTTAAACTGGAGGTGGCAGTGTTTTTTTTTACGAGGTGGAGTTGCAAGCTTGACATCAACCCGGCATGGATGGAGAGCCCGCTCAGGAGCGGTCTGTCACTGGATCGAACTCAGGAACCTCCGTTCTTGAGCCTGGCGCTGATTTCACTGCACCACCCGCTGACCTTCTTCACACTCACACTGCAGACACCCAAACTGAATGCTAATCCACATTATCTGGTTTGTATTCAACTCCGGTCCACAGCTCCAAGAAAACCATTGCTCAGGGTTGCATTTTAAGTTCAATCTACAATGCACCTTCACGTATGAAGCTTGGTTGCTAGCGAAATTATTATTTGCTATATACCCTAACGCCAGGATGCACCCTAACAATATCAATCATTTCCAAGTGGCAGTTGGGCAGATGCTGTTTTGAAAATAAAAAAAACTATTAACCTGACCGAATTCCTATCAGAAGCAGGGAGTTCAAAATGGTCTTCGATCCATTACACAGACAATGAGTACACTCACACATAAACAGCTCACGATTCCAATTCTCTCAGCCATTTCTTAAACTTTAGGTAAAATGCTTCACTCTCAGCATGCTAAACGATGATGAAAAATCCGCTGACAAGAATAAAATTTCCACTCATTCAATGTGTGTTGATACTTTCGTAACAAAAGAAGGTTACTATAGTTGTGGACAGAAAAGACAGGGTGATTGAGGATTGTTAAAAGCAGCTGCCAAGCCCACTGACATTGCCTTTCTGTGCACCAACAACTGTTCACTGATACCCAGTGTGCATGTTGTTATTATAAAATAATGGGGAAGCTCCTTTATTCTCTTTTCACTGAAGCCCTAAACTTCTACAGTGTGATCACCACTGATTAAAATTTGGGGTAGTTAATATGAAAACATATGCATTCTTCAAGGTAAGAAGAAATCATTAAGACCTCCACTTTATCTTTCCTACAGTGTGACCTAAGTTTTGCTGGGTTTACTCATACAATGTTAATGAGCATTAGTTTATGTGACATACATTTTCCCCTGTGACCAGTTACGTCACATACAAGGAGATTCCGATCCACCCAATACAGTGCTGAATTTATATGGGACAATAAGGTGAAAAAGGCAAATGGTATGCTGGCATTTATAGCGAGAGGATTCGAGTACAGGAGCAGGGAGGTACTACTGCAGTTGTACAAGGCCTTGGTGAGACCACACCTGGAGTATTGTGTGCAGTTTTGGTCCCCTAATCTGAGGAAAGACATCCTTGCCATAGAGGGAGTACAAAGAAGGTTCACCAGATTGATTCCTGGAATGGCAGGACTTTCATATGAAGAAAGACTGGATGAACTGGGCTTGTACTCGTTGGAATTTAGAAGATTGAGGGGGGATCTGATTGAAACGTATAAGATCCTAAAGGAATTGGACAGGCTAGATGCAGGAAGATTGTTCCCGATGTTGGGGAAGTCCAGAATGAGGGGTCACAGTTTGAGGATAGAGGGGAAGCCTTTTAGGACCGAGATTAGGAAAAACTTCTTCACACAGAGAGTGGTGAATCTGTGGAATTCTCTGCCACAGGAAACAGTTGAGGCCAGTTCATTGGCTATATTTAAGAGGGAGTTAGATATGGCCCTTGTGGCTACGGGGGTCAGGGGGTATGGAGGGAAGGCTGGGGCGGGGTTCTGAATTGGATGATCAGCCATGATCATAATAAATGGCGGTGCAGGCTCGAAGGGCCGAATGGCCTACTCCTGCACCTATTTTCTATGTTTCTATGTAATACCATACCTCTACTCTGAGCAGAATGACAACAAATAAATTCATACAAATTCTGAACTTGAACTCAGAGTAGTTCCAAAGCAACTAAAATGAAACCAATACATTCCATCTGTGCAGTGGATCATGCATTAGCTGAAGGACAGAACAGCTACCTGATTTGAACTGTGGTCCTCTCTGCATTAGAATTGGCAAACCTGATTAAAGCAACAACGGAACCCTCCCACCATCCAAAAACACAGGGAACAGAGGGAAGAGGAATCAACCTCCTCCCTGATGTAATTCAACATCCATCATTGACAAGATATGTTTCATGGATTGACTTGTAGAGTAAACCAAGGGTAAATAGAGTAGTCTTACTCAAAAGTCTGGGAGAAAATAGCAGAATGGAAAGCAACAAATTTTTCTTCCAAGATGTAATTCCATGAATACAATGACTTTGGAAGAATCCTGAAGAGACAGCAACTTTGGGTTTATAGTAATATTTTGAGCTGTAAGCAGTTAAGTTGAGTCACCTTACATTATCTCATAATCCAAGATCTTCCCACTCACTGCCTTTTCATCTCATCTGGCTTTGGCTCTTGACTGTGGACACCAATTAACATTGCATATCAGCACAAAACATAGTCAACTCATTTGGACTTTCAAATACCTTGGACAATTGCTGAGTTCATATTTCATCTAGTTCTTTTTGTTAGTTTTAAGAGTTGTTGGGAGGTTGTATTAGTAATTTTTCACTGACGGGAATGAAGATTACAAACAGCAAGTCTGGCATGCCCTTTGAAATTGCAGGTCTTGGTGTCAATCATAACAATTTCCCAGAACGTGGTAGAGAGTGGTGTAAGATGACAGCTGCAATCGACTATATATCAAGTCTCATCAGCTATCAGTGATGCCTTTGGGAAAAAGCATGACCTCCAGAGCTTAGGCTTTACCCATATGCATTGAGTTCAGATAAAAATATCGACAGAGGGAAGTTGAAGTACCAGATATGTGATTGCAGTTATATGATGAAGCAATTCTTGTAAATGAAACAGGTCAGATTGCCTAGATGGCCAACCGGTAGCCACACAGAAATCACCCTGCAAGTCATAGACTATTCCATACTTTTGCACATCAGGGCAGCAATAGAGAACATACCAGAATGTTCATGTCACAACTAAGTGCAGAAATGTTCATAATTTATTGTTATGCTCTGTGTCCAGTCTCTCACTTTAATGTCAGCTGCAGTTAGAGCTTCAAGCTTTGTCAGGGCCTTATTAAGCTTATTGTCTGCCCACACTGCACTTTCTCTATAGTTATAATACTCTACGCTGCTTTCTGTTATTACTTTTCCCTTGCACCACCTCGACGATGTCTTGATGTGACAAAATGATCTGTGTGAATGGCTTGCAAAAAAATTTTTCCACTGTACCTCTATGTATGTGACAATGATAAACCAATTAATCCATTACTTTGAAGAGTCATTTAGCTTGATTTAAAAGGTAAAACACATAGTATTAATTGGTTTGATTTGTTTACATATGTTCAATGTGATTTTTGTGAATTCATTTAAGATATTGTAATTATTAATTTTTTTTTCACTGGTTTCCAAGTGTACCTAATCATCAAAGTTTATAGGATGCCGTCAGGAGGTTCACATACACAGAACGGGAAGCTTGAATGTGAAACATAGAAAACCTACAGCACAATACAGGCCCTTCGGCCCACAAAGCTGTGCCAAACATATCCTTACCTTAGAACTACCTAGGCTTTACCCATAGCTCCATGTACCTATCCAGGAGTCTCTTAAAAGACTCTATCGTCTCTGCCTCCACCACCGCTGCCGCCGGCAGCCCATTCCATGCACTCACCACTCTTTTCATAAAAAACTTACCCCTGACATCTCTTCTGTACCTACTTCCAAGCACCTTAAAATTATGCCCTCTCGTGCTAGCCATTTCAGCCCTGGGGAAAAGCCTCTGACTATCAAGACGATCAATGCCTCTCATTATCTTGTACACCTCTATCAGGTCAGCTTTCATCCTCTGTCGCTCCAAAGAGAAAAGGCCAAGTTCACTCAACCTATTCTCATAAGGCATGCTGTCCAATCCAGGCAACATCCTTGTAAGTCTCCTCTGCACCCTTTCTATGGTTTCCACATCCTTCCTGTAGTGAGGCGACCAAAATTGAGCACAGTACTCTAAATGGGGTCTGACCAGGGTCTTATATAGCTGCAACATTACCTCTTGGCTCTTAAACTCAGTCCCACGGTTGATGAAGGCCGATGCACTGTATGCCTTCTTAACCACAGAGTCAATCTGCATAGCAGCTTTGAGTGTCCTATGGACTCGAACCCCCAGATCCCTCTGATCCTCCACAGTGCCAAGAGTCTTACCATTAATGCTATATTCTGCCATCATATTTGACCTACCAAAATGAACCACCTCACACTTATCTGGGTTGAACTCCATCTGCCGCTTCTCAGCCCAGTTTTGCATCCAATCAACGTCCCATTGTAACCTCTGACAGCCCTCCACACTATCCACAACACCCCCAACCTTTGTGTCATCAGCAAATTTACTAGCCCATCCCTCCACTTCCTCATCCAGCTCATTTATAAAAATCACAAAGAGTAGAGGTCCCAGAACAGATCCCTGAGGCATACCACTGGTCACCGACCTCCATGCAGAATATGGCCCATCTACTACATTTGGGAACATTTGGGAAAGGCAAACACAGTGCTTGGAGTGGTCCAAGTCCTGTTCAGTCACAGAATCAGAGAACAGTTGCAACACAATAGGAGAACATTCAGCCCATTGTGCTCACACCAGCTCTCCATGAACCAACGATGACAGTGAAATCAGGCTCATTATTTGTCCTTTTTATGCGACAAATACCGAAGTGAAAGTTGCAAGGTTTACTCCTGCATTGACCATAACCTTAAGGAAGGAGCCTCAGGTTTCTTGATACCATGGAGTAAAAACCATCTTTGCTGTTTCATGTGAGTTTACAAGTCGCAGCTTGAAGTTATCACAAATTACATCATTATTTTCTCCCAGAAGACATTTAACTTAATGAAGAGACCAAAAAGAAAACTTTAAGGGAAGTACGGAACAAGTGACTGGTCGCCCATCTCATTATTAGAATTTACAAATTGATTCTATTTATTGCATTCATATACTTTTCTCTATTTTAATTATACATATATATATATATAATTCCTTTGTTTGCCATCATCAATTTCCATAAAATAAAGAAAAACAGAAAACCTAGAGATGAATAACTTTCAATAGAAGCAGAAGGTAATATACGAGGACAAACAGAAGACTGATTGACTAACAGGCAGCAGAGAATGCGCATAATGAATCTTTTCATGTTTGGCAAGATGAATTGGGTTGTGTGGCACAGGGATCCCTGCCTCAACATTTTGCAGTAGAGAATAAATGACTTGAATGAAAACATCAAAGGTGTGGTTGCTATTTTTTTCTAATGAAACAAGAAATAGGTAGGAAAATAACCTGTGAGGAGTACATAGGGATGTTTCAAAGATAGATTAAATGCTTGTGAAGATCTGGCAGATGGAATTTGAGTGCACGACCACACACCCAAGTACTCAGATTGCCAAGTTCATCAATGACATGACAGTGGAATGGCTCAACACCAATAAAGATGAGACAGAGACAAGGTGGAAGAGCTTGAAGCCTGATGCCAGGTGAATATTGTCTTCCTTAATGTCAAAAAACAAAAAAAATAGTTATTGACTTCAGGAAAACTTGCACCACACACACGCCTCTTTACATTGATGTGCACAGCAACTGTGAGCAGCTTCAAACTCCTGGGAGTGCACATCTCACACAGCCTCTCATAGTTGCAGAACACATTCTACACAATGTGAAAAGCTCACTAATGCCTCTACGTTCTGAGGATGCTGAAGAGAGCTAGATGGTGTACATCTGTACTCATTTCCTTCTACAGATGTTCAGTAGTAGCATCTCTGCGTGGTACAGAAACTGCACTGCGGCAGGTAGGAAGGCCCAACAAAAGTTATTAAAACTGCCTAATGCATCACTGGCACCAGCCTACCCACCATCATGGATATATATTCACAGAAAGGTGCCGGAAAAGGGCTAGTCACATCATAAAGGATACAGGCTGCCCTGCACATGGACCGTTTGATCTACTCCCACCCACTCCAGGATCGCCAGACTGAAAACCACTTGCTTTCCCTAAGCTGTAAAGCCAATCAACACCTCGACCCACTAACCCACCATCCCACACCCCCGACCACTACAATTTTAATCATTTCCTGTCCGTCATCTTATAAACAGCCACTCCTATTTCTAGCATCGTTTTATGGACAGTGTTACGTACCCCGTAACTGGGTTGCCAAACCAGCAGAAATGGATCACTCAGTTGGAGTCTGGATTACTAGAACTAAGAAAGTTTTATTAAAGAAACAAGCAACACAGTACTCTAATTAAAAGGATAATGAATGCAACAGTTCAGCAATGATAAACATACATGTACACAGAATTAAGATAACAGGATCAATCAAGCTCTATCGTTGTCTAGGGGAAAATGACCAATTTCAAAGTGACGCAAAGTTCAGTTCAATTTAGTTCAGTTCAGTTCGCAGACAGTGGGGGAAAGGAGAGAGACAGCAAAACGAATGAATATTCAAACGGCTTCCACACACAGACCTTCGCAGTCAGCTTTCGTGCGAGCCCTTTGTGATGTCATCTGAGGTCACCGACCGTGACCCCTCCGTTTCCAGATACGAATCATTTCCCTGCGGTGAACCTGGCACCCAGGCAAGGGTGGACACACACCAGGTTCCCGCCGATCGTGCCTTTCCACCCTGTGCGTTTAAGGCTTGATCCCGCGATCAGCCGTCCAAAAGCTTCCCACCGACTTGTGAGAGGCGCACCGCTTCCAGGGTCTTGTTACCTCGGGTGTCGTGTGTGCGTCGCCTTAGCGAACCTGTCCCTTTTTATCCCCCTGCTGGGGTATCGCCTGTTCATCACTTCAAACAGTTCAGGGTTCAAAGGGGGAGCCGCTCTTGACAGCTCTCCTTCCCCTTCATTACACATCTCCAAATGCTGCTCCATTGTTTTCCTTATCTCTCTCTCTCCTGAAGACAGGTGGCAGACCAACTGCTGATCACACAGGACAGCTAACATCTTAATTTATGTGTATTCTTGTCACAACAGATAATCAATCTATGTATAAAAGCTATTTTATGTATTTATATTTATTATCTTTGTTTTTTTATTATTATTGTGTTCTTTATCTTTTTTTTGTGCTGCATCAAATCTGGAGTAACGATTGTTTTGTTTTCCTGTACACTTGTGAACTGGGAATTACATTAAATAATCTTGAATCTTTAATCTTAACAGGAAATGTGAAAATTTTTGCACAAAAAATAACAAGGAAACATGATCTAAGTTGTAAGATTACAAAACTCAGTGATGTATCTTCGTATATGATTCCCAAAAGACTAGTGTATGGGCACAGCAAGGGTCATCTGGCAGAATATTTGTGTTTATTGCAAGGGGAATTGAGTACAAATGCAAGGAAATTATCTTTCAGTTATACAGGGCAATGGCGAGCACTGAACTCATTTATGGAAGGATGCTAAAGCACTGGAAACCAGTTCAGATTTTTGATCGAGTAATGAAAATCAATAATCAACAGATGCTGGAAATCTAAGATGAAAACAGAAAATTCTGGTAAAACTGAGAAATCTTTTATTCTCACTCTTCCTTTGCACCTTCTGTGCAAATTAAAATAACTCATTCTCTTGCTTGCCCAGATCTGCTGAAGTGTCTTTAACATGGATGGGAATTCTATTCCTCCTTCCACAAATGCTCACCGACCTGCTAAATTTTACCAGCATAGGTATTCTGTTTTCATTGTTCAGCCAATGCCTGGAAGAGATAAGGAGTCTTGTGAAAAAAGTTGATGGGCTAGCCTCATATCAACTGGAATTGAAAGGAGTGAAAGGAGACTTGATTGCAAAACATAAAACGGAAGACTCTTGTGGGAGAATTTAGAACTGGGGTGGAGGAACACTGTTTAAAATTAAAGGGTCACTCATTTGCTATAGATGCAAAGTAATTTTCTTTACCTCTCAGGATCCTTGAATATTTGGAAGACTCTTTCTTAAAATGTGCTAGATGTAAATGTTTTAATATTTTTAAGATTGACGTAGGCAAAGCGATGATCTTGATAAGTGAAGGGTTGGAATATTACTGAAGGTAGACCAGACTGCAGAGTTGGGGTAATAATTAGATTAGCCACAATCTTATTTACACATTTATACATTTTTCATTCTAATTCATAATGTTCACATATGTTCATAAACCTGTTAAAATTATGAAATATCACTGTTATTTAAATTAAATGCTTAACATAAATGACCAGCACATTAAGGCAACTCAGAATTCCAGCAGATGCAAATGCATTAAAATTGGTTTATTATTGTCACATGTATCGAAAAGTTTACCTTGCATACTGTTCATATACATCAAGTCACGATACAGTGTCTTGAGGTAGTACAAGGAAAAACAATAACAGAATGCAGAATAAAGTGTAACAACTACAGAGAAAGCACAGTGCAGGAAGACAATAAGGTGCAAGGCCATAACAAAGTCAAGAATCAATCTTATTGCACCGAGAAGCCATTCAATAGTCTTAAAACAGTGGGACTGAAACTACCCTTGAGCTTGGTGATATGTGTTTTCAGGCTTCGGTATCTTTGTCTCTGATGAAAAAGGATAACCTTGATTTGTGTGTGGAATCACAGTATTGTTACAGCACAGAAAATAGGCCATTTGCCAGAAATGTCTTTGTCAACATTATGCTAAAGCATTCCCCTGCCACTCACAACAGCCTTGCAGTTTGTTACCTTTCAGAAACTCATCTAGCTCTCCTGTGAATGCTACAATTGATCTACTTCCCCTGCCAGCCTGCCACTGCATTCCAAATCCTAACCACGCACTGTGGGAAGATATTTTTCTTCCATGTCACTTTTGATTCATTTACAAATTAAACTTCATGCCAGATCTCCTGGTTGTTGACCCAGTCTCTCTTTATCTATGAATTCTGTATTTTCCAGTCAACCCTGTTAGTAAGATATACTTAACTAAAAATGCACAGGTGTTAAAGGGATCTAGTGTCTACACTATAAAGGAGATGGACTTTGAAATTTCACACAAAATTTGATTAGGTTTCATATTTCAGCATCCAGTGAGGTACCAAGGGGCTTCTTAGAGAAGCATTGGATGAGTGATTCGTGCAATGGAAAAAAAAAGAATGGAATTGGAATTGAAATATGTCATCCTCTGAATTCTAGTGTCTTAACAAAACAAAATTTACTAGTCCACTCATTTATTTGAATGGAAGCAAAAACCCACAGGCACTGGAAATCCAAAACAACAACAAGAGATGGAAATACTGGAAGGAGTCAGCATGTTAAGCCTCTTCGGTGAAGAGAGAAATTGATGTTACTTGGGGTCAGAGAAGGAAAATGATGCAAATTGAGACAGAATTGCCACATCTGTGGGGAAAATGACCATTTAAAACAGTAGTTACCCAAAATATTAAGTTCTATATAAAGTTTCAAGGGTTTCAGTAAACTCTAGCAAAATTTGAGTTGCTGTTAGAACATAGAAATCTACAGCACATTACAGGCCTTTCAGCCCACAATATTGTGCCGACCATGTAACCATGTACCTATCTAAGAATCTCTTAAAAGACCCTATTGTATCCACCTCTACCACAATCACTGGCAATGCATTCCACGCACCCACCACTCACTGTGTGAAAAACTTACCTCTGACATCCCCCTTCTACCTACTTCCAAGCACCTTAAAACTATGCTCCCTCTGTTAGCCACTTCAGCCCCAGGAAAGAGCCTTTGGCTATTGACACAATCAATGCCTCTCATCAACTTATACACTTCTGTCAGGTCACCTCTCATCTTCCATTGCTCCAAGGAGCAAAGGTCAAGTTCACTCAACCTATTCTCATATCCAATCCAGGCAACATCATTGTAAATCTCCTCTGCACTCTCTATAGAGTATCCATATTCTTCCTGTAGTGCGGTGACCAGAACTGAACACAGTACTCCAGGTGGGATCTTATATAGCTGTAGCATTACCTCATGGCTCTTGAACTCAATCCCATGTTTGATGAAGGCCAACACACCACACACCTTCTTAACAACACTGTCAACCTGCGCAGCTGTTTTAAGTGTCCTATGGACATGTACCCCAATGTCTCACTGATCCTCCACACGGCCAAGAGTCTTACCATTATTATATTCTGTCTTCAAATTTGATCTACTGAAATGAACCACTTCACACATATCTGCGTTGAACTCCATCTGCCACTTCTCAGCCCAGTTTTGCGTCCTATCAATGTTGCACTGTAAGCTCTAACAACCCTCCAGACCATCCATCAACACCCCCAACTATTGTGTCATCAGCAAACTTCCTAACCCACCCTTCTACTTCCTCACCCAGGTCATTTATAAAAATCACAATGAGGAGGAATCCCAGATCAGATCCCTGTGGAACACCACTGTTCACTGTCCTCCGTAAGAATATGAACCATCTACAACCACTCTTTGTCTTCTGTGGGCAAGTCAATTCTGGATCCACAAAGCAAAGTCCCCTTGGATCCCATGTCTCATTACTTTCTCAATGAGGCTCGCATGGAGAACTTTATCAAATGCCTTACTGAAATCCATATACACTACATCTACTGCTCTACCTTCATCAATATGTTTTGTTACATCCTCAAAGAATTCAATCAGATTTGTAAGTCATGATCTGCCCTTGAAAAAGCCACGCAGACTATCCCTGATTGGATTATGTCTCTCCAAAAGCTTACCAAGTCCTACATAAAAAACCTAAGAGTTCCAAATGGGAGCATGAAGTGGCATCATATCAGTCATCCATAGAGAGGAGGAAGAAGCAAGCCGAGGGATGCAACCATGACTGAAAAACAAGGTCTGTTCCACAGATCCCACAGACAAACATAGCTAGGAACCATGCAGTGCCCAAAGGAGTCACCTTTGATTGGATTAAAGTGAGCAAAGCTAAAAAAGTTGTGCAAAGCAGTAAGCAATGCAGAGAAATGAAGGAAGGTTGTGATAGAGCAAGGTTGGCTGCTCAAAATGTCGAGACTCCAGATCATCCCATTGTGGATAGAGGGAATTTTGTGTGAAAATGAGCCAGCTGCAAGTAGGACCTGGGAATTGTTGAAGTGACAGAGGGCATCAGAGGTGCCATGGATGTGAACAGTAATACACTCAGCAAGGGGATAAAGAATAAATTGAAGGGAGAAGGAAATTAATTAATTGATACAAGATTGATACAATGGGTTTACCCAAAGACTTTGTGACTGATTAACCTTGAGAAATCTTCCCTCCACAGCCTGCAGTCTCCTAGACCACCACCCCCCCCCCCCCCCCGGCCAACCTCCACAACTCACTTAATTCCTTCCCAGGATCCTCACCAGCACCACTGTAGTACAGCCATTGTTTCACTGTACTCTTGTTAATGTAGAACTTATTTCTTTGTCCTTTAATACATAATCATTACAACTGCAACCATCTGATCTTGGTTATTATGTTTCTTCAGTTTACATACCTGGATCACAAACATTCTTATGATATCTAAGCACTTTGTATTTCTGGTATTATCTAGCTCCCTCCCATGGCAAGTCATTCTGCATCATAGAGAATGTATTTACAGTGAGAAATAATGTGTTTGAATTTAATAAAGCAAGAACTATCATAGCACCACCTTAGGGGATTCTTATAATGCAATTTCTCACAGATATAATAGTTCTTAAATGGAACTGAATTCATTGACCCACTCAGTGTAAACTTGTAATAGTAACAAATGCTTTAAACTTGGATCAATATAAAATTATTAATATGGGAGTAAAAAAAAATCAATAGAAATGCATCAAGTTAAATTGTAATATTGCATGTTCATCATCAGGAGAGCCAGGAGTATTCATGGGTGAAAGAAACAGTGCAAAGGCTACCTGAGGTTGTTTAAAAAAAGGCAAATGTGATGTTTATATGTTGTTCTCATTTGTATGGGATCAATATTTCAATCCAAAGAATAGTGTTATGTTGTATAAAGTAATAGTCAGAAGGTACCCATGCATTCCACCCATTTCCCCAAATTATCTGTAAATTTCTGCTCAAAATACAGTCCTGTGCAAAAGTCTTAGGCACCCGAGAAATTTAAAATGGTTCAGATGGTATAGCTTCCACTGAGCCCTGTTCTTAACATCAAAGAAGCTGTCTGGAATTACCTGGAGAGACTGAAGCAAGCGAGACAGATGAAGGCTGCAGAAGAACTATGGCAAGTTTTCCAAGATGCTTGGAACAACCTACCAGCCGATTTTCTTAGAAAACCTCTTGACAGTGAACCTAAGGGAATTGGTTCAGTTTTAAGGGCAATGGGTGGTCACAGAAAATATCTATTTAATTTACTGTAATTTTTTTACATTTACTGCCCTTTACTGTTTTCAACATTTAGAAATTTTTCATTTCATTATTTAAGTAATTTTGCATTAAAGATTGTTTTTTTACATAGACCTAAGACTTTTGCACAGTACCGTATATTAGAATAGACAGTAAAATGAGAATGCTCTGGCTCCTGAGAGCAAGAGAAACAATGATCAACGTTATACAGCATATTGGGAATTTATATTATAAAGCAAGCTTAAGAAAATTCAGAGGGCACTGGGCAATGGATTCATTGATATTTTATAGCCCAGGATATCGCAACCTATTTATCCAAAGAGTTACAACAGACTATACCTGTTGAACCTCTGTTGCATAAAATGGTTCAGATAGCTTTGTTTTGCTAGATAAAAGAGGGGTTGCCAGATATTGTGAAAAGACAGTTTACTCATTATTAAGGAATAACAACAACCTAATTGAATTATTTAAGGCTATTATAACTATACATTAATTGCAAAATTGATGGACACATTGGACAGTGTTGAGATGAGGCTCAACAGCATCAGAACAATGTCAGACTGAATGTGGATTACTGTATCAGTCCACTAAACTGTATACCTGTTGCTTTAACTCCCCTGATTATCAAGCACAGCTCTATACCAGCTTCATATTTCCAAATATTATTTCATATGTTCATATCTTTTACAGTGTAATCTGTCTTATCCCATAACTTATAGAAGTAATAATAAATGATTCTTTAAAAATTGGTACTTAAAGAGCACGATAGTCCTTGATTTAATAACATAATCTGATGATACAAATTCACATCTTATCATGCTTGTTTATTGGTTTAGTCAAATGACGTTTCTGACAAGAAAATCACCAACAAATTGCTTTACACGGGCCTTCTCTGGTAAGTGCTTTTCCATTCCTTGTGTCAAAATGGAGCCATCAGTTATTTACAGATATTAGCCATTATTTGAATGTTTTGCACAAGATGATTTGTGAACTTGTTTGATGCTAAAGTTAAAAATTACTGACAGCTTTGTTCCGAACAAAGGGAATGCTGATTCCCACTGATTGTGAAATGTCAGATCCCACTTCTACAAATGAATTCAGATTATTTTGGTTAGCTTACACGAGATTTAAAAAATTACATAGAGCTGTAAAAGGAAGTATCATTGTAATAGACAGAATGTGATCTCTTAAGAAAATATGATTGACATTTGACAGTATTAAAACATTTATTTTCATTGACGTCGTTATTTTTTTCTGGAGCAAAACGATAAACAGTTTTGACCATTTCTTTGCCTCTGTAGATGCTGCATGACCCACAAATTTCCGAACAGTTTGCTTTTTCACCCTATTTTTTTTATTTGTGAACCTCATTTGTTTTTATAACTTCCTCTTACATCCTCAAGCCCGAGCTGTGCTCCTAACTGAGTAATTTTCCCTCCCGAACTTTGACTCGCTGAGTGACAAGTGGTCAAACCATTGGTTACTATTGTCATCTCTCAATGGGTAATTAACTTATTCCCAGCATGCCCAAGAGAACTAACACAGCAATGTTGTAGAGTTTGCAGTGGAAGAGACTCTTTACTAATGCATTTTTTCATCCATAGGAAGGCAGACACTTGTATTCTCATCCTTTCCTACATCAAGCACTATTTCTAGCTGTAAACCATCACACAGACTGGAGGGAAAATCATAAGCAGCAATCTTTAGCTAGCACATTTGTGGTAAGTGACATCTGCATCACTGCAGATAAACAATGTTCTCTGAGAAGGTAGGCAATAACATTAATTCCTTCTGGATAGCAGCATCACAAGTGTAACATCAAAAAGTAGGAGAATCCTTCTTCCAAAATAATATTGCATTCACTTTCATGAGTGATATGATGTAAGGATTTTTTCATCTCTACTTACTCAAGAGACGGACATGGATTCTATAGAACTGAGGCAAAACAGTAGTGAGATAATGGACATATACAGATTAAAGAAGAGGAAGTGCTTACTTTTTGAGGCAAATTATAGCAGATGAGTCCCCAGGGCATAACAATATGTTCCCTTGGACCTTGTGGGAGGTTAGTGCAGAAATTGCAAGGGCTTTATCGGAGGTATTTAAAATGTATTTAGCCATGCGTAACATGCAACTGGACTGAAGGATAGCTAATGTTGTTCTGTAGTTCAAGAGAGGTTCTAAGAATAAGATGGGAAATTATAGGCTAGTGAGCCTGACATCAGTAGTGGGTAAATTATTGGAAGGTATTCTAATGGGCAGGACATACAAGCATTTGGATAGACAGGGCCTGATCAGAGAAAATCAACATGGTTTTGTGTGTGGTAGGTCATGTCTAAACAAGTTTAGAGCTTTTTTTTCTTGAGTAGGTTACCAGAAAAATTGATGAAGGTAAGGCAGTGGATTTTGTCCAAATGGGCATTGGCAAAGCTTTTGACCAAGTCCCACTCGGGATGCTGCTCCAGAAGGCTCAGTTGCTTGGCACTTTGGAAGGAATAGTTTCAACATTGGTTTAGTTGGAGAATCCAGTGTGATAGTGGAGTGTTGTCCCTCTGATTGGAGCTGTGCGACTAGTCGTGTGCCACACGGATAAGTGCTGGGTCTATTTTGTTTGTCATCTATATTCATGATTTGGCTGATAACCTGGTAAACTAAATCAGCAAATTTACAGACAAGACCAAGAATAGCTTTGTAGTGGGCAGCAAGGAAGACTATCAGAGCTTGCAGCAAGAAGTGGACCAGCTGGGAAAATGGAATGAAAAAAAATGGAAATTGGAATTCAATGCAGACAAGTATGAGCTATTACACTCCGGGAGGACAAACCAGAATGGGACTTAGATAGTTAATGATAGGGCACTGAAGAGTGTGTAATACAAAGGGATGTAGGAATAGAGATCCACAATTCTTTTGTGGCATCACAGGTAGATAGGATAAAAAAACATTGAGTACATTGCCTTCATAAATCAGAGCATTGCGTACCAGAGTTGTGATGTTATGTTGAGGTTTTACAAGCCATTAGTGAGACCAAATTTGGAGAACTGTGTGCAGTTCTGGTCATCTACCTAAGAGAAGGATATCAAAAAGATTGAAAGAGTATACAGAAAATTTACAATGATATTTCCAGGACATGCGGGCCTGAGCTATAGGGAAAGGTCGAATAGGTTAGGAGCATAGGAGAATGGTAGGAGCTTTCATTGAGGTATACAAAATTAGAAAGGGAATAGATAGGGTAAATGCAAGCTGGCTTTTTTCCACTGAGCTTGATTGACTGAGACTAATACTAGAGGTCATAGTTCAATGGTGAAAGGTAAAATATTTCAGAGAAAATCTAAGGGGTAATTTCTTCACTCAGAAGATGGTGTGAATGTGCATCAAGCTGCCAATGATGGCAAAATTTAAGAAAAGTTTGGATTATTAAATAGATGGGAGTGGCATGGAGGGCAATGGTCCAGATGCAGGTTGATAGGGATAAGCAGAATAACAGTTCAACATGGACTGCATGGGCCAAAGTCCTGCTTCAGTGCTGCGGTGCTCTATGACCCTAACAGTTGACAGAAATCTGCAGAGCACTCTCGTTTACAGTTATTTCTTGGTAAATTTGTTGAAATATTCAACGACCATTTGTAAACCTGACATGAGTTTCTTGATTATGATCTAATTTATGCCATGCATTTATATTCCATTTGAATTTAATTATTTGGAATTGTCAAAATAAATGAGATAAATTTTTTTTACTCCACTCATCTGCCTTTCATGTGTTTGAATGGCAATTCTCTGAAAGAGAAACACTTACAACAAAACTTGTAGAAAATCACTGAATGATCAGAAACTGATTCCTGCAATTAACAATACACATAAGCAAATGAATTTGTTTTTTTTTTCTGATTTACTCCTACAAAGATTGCAAAATTTGGGCCATCAACATCTTCTGTACTACAGAAATTCAAAGCTGTCTTTAACAGCTATCTTGTGCCTCTCACTAATGGACCTTTATGTGAAACCCCAAAAAGGAAGTGATAATAGATAATTCAACCTGTAAATTATGCAAGTAGGAAATACAAGTCTGGGCTAATTTTATTCAAAAAGGTCTGCCAGTGCTAATGGATATGCAGTGATCAACTGTTGCAAGAGCTGAGATCGTGTTGCTCTGCAGATATTAGTAATGCAATGTGGCTCAGCTTTCCATGATAATATTAGGTAACATAGATAATCTTCCTCAGGTTTACTGATCTAACTGATTCTTCACAAATTTCTTAATATTTACAGAAATGATACCCTTCATTAAGTCAAATTCTTGCAATATACCTTGAGTGAGCCCCAAATGGTCCCTTTGTTAAATGCGAACCAGACTATGACATTTCTTTGTTTCTTTCCCAGTCCTTCAGTCATCTTCTGCATTCATGCAGTTATTTAACAAGGTAGATACAGTTCTCTAAATCCATACACTGTTATCATCTCTCTGAAATACTTTGAATTAATCATAAGCTATTATCACAGACTTATGACTATAATGACAGCATTTAAAAGCTATTCATCCTAATGGCAGGACTAATTCAAATTCTTTACATCATAGTTGGCCTACTAAAGTGTTTTTCTCTCTACTTTTCACTTGCTAATTTGGAGCTAAAGAAAGAACTTCCAACAAAGTTTACTGAGGCTAAAGTTAGTGAGCTTCACGGACTCTCACAGCTACCTGGACTATTCCTCTTCCCACCCTCTTACTTGTAAAACTGCTATCCCTTTCTCTCAATTCCCCCATCTCTGCTGCATCTGTTCTCAGAATGAGGCTTTTCATTCCAGGACGAAGGAGGTGTCTTACTTTTTTAAAGAAAGGGGTTTCCCTTCCTCCACCATCAACTCTGCCCTCAAACGCATCTCTCCCATTTCACGCACATCTGCGCTCACCCCATTCTCCCGCCACCCCACTAGGAATAGGGTTCCTCTTGTCCTCATCTACCACCCCGCCAGCCTCCATGTCCAACATAGAATTCTCCATAACTTCTGCCATCTCCAACAGGATCCCACCACCAAGCACATCTTCGCGCCCCCCCCCCGACTTTCTGCTTTCTGCAGGGATCACTCCCTACGCGACTCCCTTGTCCATTCATCCCCCTAATCCCTTCCCACCGATCTCCGTCCTGGCACTTATCCTTGTAAGTGGAACAAGTGCTACACATGCCCTTACACTTCCTCCCTCACCACCATTCAGGGCTCCAGACAGTCCTTCCAAGTGAGGTGACACTTCACCTGTGAGTCTGCTGGTGTGATATACTATGTCTGGTGCTCCTGGTGTGGCCTTCTATATATTGGCAAGACCCGACGCAGAATGGGAGACCGCTTCGTTGAACACCTACATCCTGTCCACCAGAGGAAGCAGGATCTCCCAGTGGTCACATGTTTTAATTCCACATCCCATTCCCATTCTGATATGTCAATCCATGGCCTCCTCTACTGCCGAGATGAAGCCACACTCGGGTTGGAGGAACAACACCTTATATTCTGTCTGGGTAGCCTCCAACCTGATGGCATGAACATTGACTTCTCTAACTTCCGTTAATGCCCCTCCTCCCCTTCTTACCCCATCCCTAATTTTTATTTTATTTTATTTATTTTTTTCTTCTCTTTCCCTCTCTCAATAACTCCTTGCCTGTTCTCCATCTTCCTCTGGTGCTCCTCTCCCCGTTTCTTTCTTCCAAGGCCTTCGGTCCTATGATACTCCCGCTTCTCCACTCTTGTATCCCCTTTGCCAATCAACTTCCCAGCTCTTGGCTTCATCCCTCCCCCTCCTGTCTTCTCCTATCATTTTGGGTCTCCCCATCCCCCTCCCACTTTCAAATCTCTTACTATCTCTTTTTTCCATTAGTCTAGACAAAGGGTCTCGACCCAAAATGTCGACCATATTTCCTCCTATAGATACCGCCTGGCCTGCTGCGTTCCACCAGCATTTTGTGTGTATTGCTTCAATTTCCAGCATCAGCAGATTTTCTCACGTTTGAGCTTCAATTTACTCTCAGTCTGAAAATGTCAATAGGAAACAACTTCATCTGAGAGGAAAAGAAAATTCAGTGGCAACTGCAATTCAGAAAGACAATGCGACACCACAGTAGTGGAACACAAGGCCTGGTAAGTACAAGCCAGTTTGTTCTTCTCTGCTATCTAGCTGCTCATTTTTTCTGTTTTGAGGAAAGTTCATATCAGACTCAATTTTTAACACCCTGATAGGAATGAAACAGAATGAGGAATATGCACACTCAGAAACAGCAACGTTCTTGCTTTTTCCTCGCCAGAGGAAAATTAAACACCTATGTGGTCCTGACTCCTGTTTCTACTGGGTAGGGTCTGAAGATTGATCTCCAAGGGTATAGTCATTACCTGTAAATTTAACAAATTCCCCAACAGCAATTGGAGAAAATTTAATATTGATGTCTGTCTAGTCAGAATCAGAAGTGAATGGGAAAGTCCCTGTCACAATTTTACATCATCCCAGAGAGTTGAAGGAGCCAATTTCAACAGAGAACCTTAAAGTAAGGAAAACATCACTGGCATGGGCCAGAATGAAAGATCACAGCCTGACGATATTGGGTATGCAATTTTAATTGATATCAGGAGAAATGTGTGGAGGCCAAGTGTGACAGTGTGAGATTGAACGATGAAGGAAGACCAAAGGGCTGAATGACCAACTTCTCCTCCTATTCTCTAAGTTTCTAAAACATGTTCCAGCATGAGACTATAAAGACTAATTGTAGTGTATTTAATATTTCAGCAAAACTTGAGTAATATTGTAAATATATTGATTGATTAAGCATGTTTTGTTTGTTTATATAATTCATTATTGGTTACATGTAAGAAGTACATGAATGCCATGTGAGAACCTCAACCTAAAAAAAACTAAATAGACAAAGCATGCCCCAGCTCCTGCGTTTTTCTTTTGATTAGCTTCTGGAGTTACACAACATAACACTGGCCTTAGTCAGTCACTTTTTTACAGACAACCTGAGCGCGTAGCCATGAGTTCATAAACAGTAAGTACTGGGTGATAATAATAAATTACAAAAAAGCAGATGTGGCTGGCTACATCAGAAAGATAGATGCATTCAATTTCACAACGAGAAACTGGGTACTGTACTTCGAACAAATTGAGCAGTATTTTGAAGCAAATGAAATAGCGGATGAAAAATGAATACCAGTACTGCTGATTTCAAAGGGTGGAAAAGCATAAACTTTGCTTAGTCGTTTAACTGCTCCAACCAAATGAGCCGAAATGAGATTTGCTGATATCATGAATGCAATGCAGGAACAGTTAGAACCAAAACCATTATTGATTAAACCGAAAAAATTACGCAATAGGCAGAATCAAAAGGAAGGGGGAGTCCATTTCGGCTGATGTGGCTGAATTAAAGAAATTGTCCGACCGTTGTCAGTTCAGTGATGGGCTGAATGGTGCACTGAGAAATCATTTAGTTTGTGGACTCTGACAAGGAAGCATTTAAAAGTAGCTCCTAACTGAAACACAATTCATATTTAAAAGAGCAGCTGAAATAACTGTATCAATGGAAACAACAGTCAAAGACACAACTGAATAGCAGTCAGGAATGAAAGTGTGGGCGAACAAAATTCAATGTTTAAACAGAATCCTACATGGCTGAACAATTTGTGTTACCATTGCGGCAGGGGCCCACATACACCAGATCAATGCATGATTAAGGGTAAAACATGCAAAAAATGCAACAAAGTAGGACACATCCAAAGAGCATGTGGTGTAGACAAAAATAAATGGACTGCATAGGGAAGAGAAAAAAGATACAAAAAGTTTCAATACCGGCACTAACCTGCATGCTGTTGAGATGAAAAATCCGATAACGATGAAAGTGACACAGGACCGAGTAACCTTAAGATATAGAATGTGAAAACTAACAAGAAGCAAACAATATGGCTTACACCATAAGTGAACAGCAAATAAATAAAAATAGAATTGGGAACTGGTTCGGCTGTTTCAGTCATTCCACAAAATGAGTTTGAATGGCATTTGAAAGATACTGAAATAAAACCTGCAGATTTCTAACTAAGAACTTATACTGGAGAAACGACTTCTATGGAAATGACATTTGAGAAGGTGAAATACAACAACCAACAAGCCCCATTGTTTGATCTTGTACGTGGTGAAAAAAGGAGGATCACTCCCTACTATGTACATAGTTTTCTTCTTTCGATTGTTCTTTTTTCCCTCTCCTTTCTACAAGTGTATACCTCAGATAAATATTATGTGGAGATTTGTAACAAATGATATACATGTACAATATCTGAAATACATCTTATGGAAATGTTTGTTTGATGATGAAATTCAATAAAAAAATAAATTACAAAAAAAAGAAAAAAGGAGGGCCATAATTGAGGGGCATATTTGGCTGCATCAAGTACAACTTGATTGGAGACTATCCACCACTTGAAAGCCACATCCCTTGCAATATAGTCAACTGAAAGTTGATTAGGAAAGCTACTGGATGAAGCCACAGCAGTTTTCAAGGATGGCATTAGAAAACTTATACAAAGCAAGGGTAAACAGGTGTTAAGTGAAAATGCCACACCAAAGATTTACAAAGCCCGTATGGTTCCTAATACTACCCTGATAACGTCGTCAGCAAGCTAGATTGCATGGAGGCTGAAGGAATTCATTCAAGGTTGAGTGAAGCCCATGTGTTATGTGCAAAAAGTACATGAAACGGATTTGTTATGATGCCACCACGTCATTTGTGAGCACTTTACTAAAGAAAAACTCAGTAGATAAAGCATATCCCAGCTCCTGGGTTTTTCTTTCGATTAGTTTTAGGAGATACAAAACATAACAATAATCCTTCATTATTCTTTTCACCAAAAAGGGTTGTAAACAATTTAATTATGGTTAGTGTCATAAGTTAATACAATTGTGAAATGTTAGTACACATTTTTGTGATTAATCTCATTAAATAAAATCATTGGATTCTGTTGGCTTCAGCGGCTGGTACACTAGTAAAGAAAATGCAAGAAGATTTAGGGTGTGTGGTAGTACAAACATGGCAGCATCTAGCAGTCAGAGTGAATATATTACAACAGTTTGAAGAAATAGGCTGGGGGCATAAAAACAATTGAAACAACATTTGCAACTTGGCAAATGTAAGGTAAGACTAGATAAGTCATATCAGTGACAAATACCACTATCTCTCAATTCAGTGTACTACCCTTTATCACAGATCTAGATAGAGCCGAATTCATTGTGTAACAATATTTATCCATTCTACTCTTTTCCCATGGGTATGCATAACACAGGCAAACAGCCAACTAAAATTAATAATACACAGGAGGCAAGATCAGGGAGGAAAAGACCAAAGAGTGATACAATTAAGTCTGTTTTAATGTATCATATGTTCTGTCATTATTTTATTTTGCACTTATTAAATGTAAAACAAACTAAATTTGTAACTTATCCACGTATGCCCAGAAAATCCCTGTGGCAGCTCATGCCTTTTGTGTCTTAATCAGTGCAGCAAAGAAGGTGCCTGAGTTTTCAGGTTATGATAGTGGAGCTGTGTTCAGGTCTATTTCTGTTGGGAATGTACATGTGAGCCCTGACATTCCTGCTTTTGAATGTAGTGGAAGTTGTCAGTAGAGTAATAAAAAGATTGAAAAAGGAAGTTATCAGTAGCAAAGCTGATAAGCACCAGCTATCATATCGATCACACAGAGCTGGTCTTGATCTAGTGGACACTCAAAATGTGCCAGAAGCGTGGCAACACTTGTGGGCTGCCCCCAGCACAATCCACAGACTGTGTTGGTCGTTGACACAAATAAACACATTTCACTCTATGTTTAGATTTGTTGGCATACATCTGACAAATAAAGCTAATCTTCATTTCTTCAGTACTCATATTCTCTCTCTCTAGGCCTGGCCAATAGACAAGTTTTATTAACTTGTAGAGGGAAACAGTCAGCCCAGATTTGAGAAGTGGCCAGGTTTTATTATCACCCTTTTGTAGTTTAGGAACATTTTCACTTCTGAAGATTAGGTCATCTTGAGAGCACAGCTCATTTTTCATGTATGGTCTAGGAAAGGCTCAGCATCATGCTGTAACCCCTTTCATCCTGGTTAAATCACAAGTTTCAGCAAGTGCATCATTCCATCTTCTCCGGTAGTTCCATCAAACTACTACATCAATGGCTGAGTCAATAATATCCCAGAGACAGCTTCCTGTGCACTATCTAGTCAAAGCTGTAACTCCCCTGTTGCTATTTGAGTCTGAATGGTAATCCTCCCCAGTGATCTTTACCAAACAGAAAAAAAGGTTAAATACGAGCTCTGCTCATCCAGAATCAATCATTTATTGTGCCAAAATCAATTCTTCACATATAGCACAAAGTTCTTTTCTCTATCTACACCTGGAAAAACACCTATTTACTTAAGAGGATAATGGTTCTTCTTCATGTTCAAAGTTCAATGCCAATTTATTATCAAAGTATACATTTGTCACCATATTCAATTTCTTGTGGGCATACGCAATAAATCAACAACAGAATAGTAACTATAACGGAATCAATGAAAGGCCACACCAGTCTGGGCATTCAACCAGTGTGCAAAAGGCAACAAACTGTGCAAATAAAATAAAATAATAATAAAAAATAAATTAAAATAAATATGAAGTCCATGAAAGTCTATGGGTTGTGGGAATATTTCAATGATGAGGCGTGAAGTTGAGTTATGTTATCCCCTTTGGTTCAAGAGCCTGATTGTTGAGAGGTATAACTGTTTTTGGACTTGGTGGTTTGAGTCCTGAGGCTCCTGTACCTTCTTCCTGATGGCAGCGGTGGGAAAAGGGCCTGACCTGGGGAGGTGGGGGTCTCTAAAGACTGATGCTGCTTTCCTGCGACAATGTTTCCTGTAGATGTGCTCAATGGTGGGGAGGGCATTACCCATGATATACTGGGCCATATCCACCACTTTTTGTAGGATTTTCTGTTCAAGGGCATTGGTGTTTCCATACCAGGCTGTGATGCAGCCAGTCAATGTACTCTCCACTACACATCTATAGAAGTTTGTCAAACCTCCATTGTCATCTCCCGGGTCAAAATTCTTTGCTTGCCACTTTACTTCTTATTATATTTTACATGCCAGTATTTTCACAAACTTTTTCCTCTTTTTCCTTGATTGTGGCTGGTGCCACCAATTTCCAATTCATTGGATCATCCTTCTATTTTTACTTTGCTCACACTATTGTTCACAGAGCCAGTGTATTTACAATTGATTTCTTTCAAACTGTCTTTATCACTTGTGTCTCCAAACACTGCTGCAGTACAAACACCAGAAAAAGAACAATCATTGTCCACAGACGTAAACACGAGGAATTCTGCAGATGCTGGAAATTCAAGCAACACACATCAAAGTTGCTGGTGAATGCAGCAGGCCAGAGAACATCTCTAGGAAGAGGTACAGTCGACGTTTCAGGCTGTGATCCTTCCTCAGGACTAACTTCATTAGTCCTGACGAAGGGTCTCAGCCCGAAACGTCAACTGTACCTCTTCCTAGAGAGATTGTCCACAGACCAATTGTTTATATACTGCAAAAGTTACACACTTGTGCCCAATCTCATAAACTGCAATTAAATCCAATGTACTACAAGTGAGCTTCCTGATGTTAGTGGTAGAGAGTGTGGTGTTATTACGTGTAATGATGTGTCAGAATGTGATTGGAAAGAGTTCTGAGCATGCGCAGAAATGTTAGAATGATCGAGAACATGGCTTGGTAAAAATATGGTTTGGTTTTGTTGCTGTAAATAAAAGTTCTAATTCTTCCAGAATACAATTCTTTATTGTTAACCCATGGTACGTATAAAAGTAAGAACATAACAGAGAGTAGCACGAATAAGCTATATTTATGTAGCACAACTTCAGAATATCCAAACAACTTCAAACAATATCCAAACAATATTCAGCATATCCAAACAACTTCAGAATATCCAAAGCTCTTTGCAACTAAGTTGGTTGGCACCCATCAAAGGACAATGGGTGATGACCATCATCATAGCAAGCCTGGGCAAAACTACTACGATGTACTTTTTGTTGTAACATAGGAAGCAGAGTAACTGATTCCACTAAATTCCACAAATAGCAATTAAATAATCAAATTTATTGGTTTCATGAGCCACATTTAATATAATAGGAGTGAATTTAGCCTCTTGCAGTAATTCCAACTAATTTAAGAACCTTTTCATCACAAACCTATTCTCAATGAAAGGAAAAATGTTTTCCTCAGTATGTTTGAATGCCTTTTTGTCCTGCTGTCAATAACTAGACAGCTGCCTTGATTTTTCTAGCTACTGCATCAATAGTTGTAGGATGCAAAGCTGAATAGTAACAATTTTCTTAATAACCTGCTAGGAGCTGGGAAGTCTCAGATATTCTGAACATAGTGGTGTGCCTGTGCAAGTAATAGATCACAAAAGGCAAAAATATGTTCGTAAGCAACCTTGCAAAAAATATCTACAACAAAACTATTTTATGAGAATAAATTAGTCACTGAAGATTTGCTCTGTGATCAATGTTTCATAAAATAATCGGCTAAATGTATCACTTGTATAAATTATTTTAATATGATTGTTTTTTTGTGTAAATTTGATTAGGGTGATCAAGTGACTGGATAGTTTACACAAATACACATACATTTTTAATGCACATACTTAAATGTAGGTGTTCTGTGCAAACAATATTTTTCAGAAAACAGTCAAGAGCACAAGTACACAATTCTCCTGACAGCTTCGGGACGTGGAACTAAAGATTTTAGCCCAAGAGGGAAAACGTTAGTACTGTGGCTGATGCTGAGATTGTTAATATTAGCTAGGGTCTTTTCACTATTGCTTTTGTGATTAGAAAGGTTGAAACAAACAAAAAAAAAAATCACAGAACATATACATTCATGCTCGGTATCCAATAGAGATGCCAATAAATACTTGATATTGCATCAGAGGGCAGGAAAATTTGCGGTACGATTTTCACAGTAAGAAGAATAGAGATCAGCTTCTGAGGTGGCAAATGGGACCCCTGATTTGATTATTGTCACATATATGTAAGAGGCAGGGATGTCTCAGAGTGGCTCCAGAACTTTCCTAAAAGAAAAGGTGAAAAGTCAGCTAATGTGGTGCAGCTAGGAATCAACAACATAGCAACAAAGTGGGTTGAGGTCCTAAAGCTGAATTTAGCAAGCTAGGAGATAAATTAAAATGTACAACCTCAAGGGTAATAATCTAAGTATTGCTACCTGTGCCACATGCTAGTCAGAGGCAGAAGAGCTGAATGGTTAGGATGAATATGTGACTTGAGCAATGAAGTAGGAGGAAGGGTAGCTAGGAAGTTATGGGAGATGGAATAGTGCACTTATTAAAAATGAGATCAGAGTGATAGTGAGAGACAATATAAGATTTAAGGATCAGAATGATGAATCCATCTGGGTTGAGATTAGGAATAGAAAAGGGGAAAAAAAATCACTGGTGAGAGTTATCTATGGACTACTGAGTAAAAGCATTATAGAGGTGCAGACAATAAACCAAAAAATATCTCATGCATATGAGAGTGGAACAGCAGTTGTCATGGATATGCAAACTTGCACATAGATTAGGTGAAACAGGTTGGTCAAGGAAGTGTTGAAGATGTCTTCATAGAATACATCTGTGATATCTTTCTTGTACAGCATGTTGCTGAAACTACAGGGGGACATGTTATCTTAAATCCGGTCCTATGCAATGAAACAGTTAAAAATTAATGATCGTGTAGTTAGGGATCCTCTTGGAAAGAGTGACCACAGAATGATTGAATTTCTCATACAATCTGAAACCTCCAATCTAAAACCAGTGTATTATCCCAAAACAAGAGAAACCACAATGGGATGAGGGAAATATTGACTAGTGTAGACCAGAGGAACACAGGCTAATTGGGGTTGGGGTGGTATGGTTGAAGAAGATTTCCAAGGAAAACTTTCACAGTGCTCAATAAGAGCACTCCAGTTAAAAACAAGAACAATAAGGGTGGAGAGAAACATCCTTAGATAACTAGGGCAATAAAGGAAGGCATCAAAGTAAAAGCTCCTGCATAAAAAGTTACCAAGTGGGATAATTGGGGAAAACTTTAAAAAAACAATAAAGAAAACACCAAACCAGCAATAAGGGAATATAGATTATGACAGCTAAATAGCATAAAATATAAAAGCAGATGTAAAAGTGTTCATAATTGTATAAAGTGAAGAACGGTGGCTAAAATCAACTTGGATCCTTTAGAAAATGAGAAGGGGAAATTAATGTTGGTTAATGCAGAAATAGCTGAGACTTTGAATGACTAATTTGTGTTGGTCTTTACGGTGAAGGATATATTTATTATGACAAAGAGAGATGCGATGGACGCAATGGGAGGTGAGGACCACAATAGAATTGCTTGTGCTAAAGAGATAGTGCTGAGAAAACTAGTAGACATAAAAGTAGACAAGTCCCCTGGTTCTGATGGGATGCATCGTGGGATTCTGAAATAGATGCCAGAGTTATGGAATTTTGTGATAATTTACCAAAATTCTCTGGACTCCAAGCAGGTTCAGGTGGATTGGAAGCCAGAGAATATCACACTGCTGTTTAAAAGTTATAGCTAAAAGGCAGCTTTCACCAGTTAGCTTAATGTCTATGGTCAGAAAAATGATTGAATGGATCTTTAAGGAAGAATTAGGAAAACAAGTGAATGTTATAACCTTAGATTTCTAGATGGTATTTAATAAGGAGCCACATAAAAGGCTTATGTATAAAATAAGGAAGCATGGAGTTAAGGGTAATGTATTAACATGGACAAAGGTCTGGTTAACCAGTAGAAAGTAGAGAATTAGGTAAATGAGTGTTTCTCAAGTTGGGAATCTGTGTTGAGTGGAGTGCTGAATGGGTCAGTGCTTGACGTGCAACTATTCAGCAGATACCTTAACAGTTTGGAAGAGGGGACCAAGTGTGGCGTACCCGAGTTCACTGATGACACTAACTTGAGTGGAAAAGCAAATTGTGTGAAGGAAGCAGAGTCTGCAGACAGATCTAGACAGGTTAAAGGATTGGCAAAGGTCTGGCAGATGGAATATAACTTTGGTAAATGCAATGTCATCCATTTTTGAAAGAAAATATATAGTAGGTCAGATTATTACTTAAATGGTAAAAGACTGCGCTATGCTGTTGCGTAGACTGACCTTGGAGTGCTTATGCATGAACTACAAAAGATTGGATTGCATGTTGTAAAGAAGGCTAATGGAACATTGGCCTTCATTGCTAGAGGGATTGGATTTAAGAGCAGGGAGGTTATGCTAGAGGGATTGGATTTAAGAGCAAGGAGGTTATGCTACAACTTGACAAGATACTTATGATGCTGTAAGCTAGGGTACTGTGTGCACTTCTGGACTCCTTACTTGAGGAAAGATATACTGGCTATGGAGGTGATGCAGAGTAGATTCACCAGGTTGATTCTGCAGATGAAGGACTAGTCCACGAGCAGAGACTGCTCCTTATGGTTATATTCATTGGTATTCAGAAGAACCAGAGGGGACCTAATACAATCATATAGGAATATTAAAGGGAAAGATAAGATAGAAGTAGGAAAGTTGTTTCCACTGGTAGGCGAGGCTAGAACTATGGGACGTGGCTTTGAGTTTCAGGGAAGGTAGATTTAGGACAGAAAGGTTGAGAAACTCCTTTTCCCAGAGAGTAGTGAATCTGTGGAATTCTCTGCCAGTGAAGCAGTAGAGGCTATCTCATTAAATATATTCAAGACACAGTTGGATATATTCTTGCATAGCAGGGGAATTAAAGATTCTGAAGAAAAAGCAGGTGGGTGGAGCTGAGGGATGATTTTATTGAATGTTGCTCTAGGTTCAGTGGGCCAGTTGGCCTACTCTTGTTCCTATTTCTAATGTTCTTATCACTCAAAAGTAAAATCCAATGAATGGTAAGAACTTCACATTAACATTTTTTTTGGATTATAAATGGGAAAAGGATCCCATGTCTCTCTTTTTCCCATCGTATACATTATTTATCAACTGGTGTCCACAAAGTATAAGCATATTTTGGGCAAGAAAGGGCATGGAAAATTTGAGACAAAGAGAGGATATTTTGTCCACCTTTGATATTAAAGCTCAATGACTCTTAACTTGGAATTTTTGGATTATTTAATTTAAACCACTAGAATTGTTAGAAATGTCAAAATAACTAAGCTTGGTAAAACAAACACAGTGGCAACAATAATCATAGTAATAATCAAAGTTTTGGGAATTGTTTAGTTTGTGGAACCACTTACTGAGATCAAAATGTGAATGTCTAAATGAAACATGTTAAACACCTTTTACTATTAAAACAGGCCAAAAGAAAGAACATTTCATTGGTAATCTGGACATGCAATCATCTTACTTTTAGCCTAACAGACTGTAGGTTTGTCCTGATTAAAGACAATTAAGAGTTACGACCTTGGTTGTCATCTCCCTGGACATCCTGAAACATTGTATACCATTTATTTGATTTGCTCCCACTGTAGATATAGAACTCTCAGCAATCAATAGTTCACTAACAGTCCTACCCCTGCTCCCAATGCAACTCCTACCTCCCCACCGCGATTCATTGTATTGGATACTTACTTAAGAATAGATAAACCAAACCAAGAGAACAACCGAGTCTCTCTTTATTCCATTTTATTCCCATACTGAAAACTGATTGTATCCAATACTCCCATTGATTGCATATTATTCTACATGACACTATTACTTGGCCAACATGCCCTTATCTTACAGGTACCAATCAACGCAAAAATTGTTAAAAAAGCTCTGACAACAATAAAGTTCCACCAATTTTTTGATCCCAAACCTTTGAATACATTCATTCTCTCTTCAAATTCCTGTCTGAGTACATAAGAATTGCATTTTCAAATTAGGGTTTACATTCACCAGCAAAATGACATTAAAAACTACCCCTCTGCATAGAGGGGATGAAATTGATCTTTGTCTAATTATACAGAATGGGATTCAATGAATACACACCACATTTTAACATGCAACTAATTCCTTTTGCATTTAAAGATAAACTAAGTCAGGCAGAAAAAAAGGTTTCTATTAACTCCGAGTCTATTTCAAACTATAAAAGAACAAATTTGGACTAGATTCCAAGGAAGCCCAGGAAGAGAAATTTGTTTTGGTTGAAGACATTTGTCACCAGTTATATCTACCTCCGCACGTTAAATTATATTGAATTGAATTTGCAAGATAAACATGAACTTGCAGCCAATACTTGCACACATAAAAGTGCGGAGAAAATATAAAGTGTTTTAGAACTATTCACATACAAGTGATTCAAAAGCACAATGGAATATTTGAAGTAATGATTGTTCTGATAAACATGAATGCTGTTGAATATTAATTACAATGTTCTTGGAATATGGTTATATTTCTTTGGAATTTTGGAATTTTTGTAAGCTTCATCTCAGAAGCAATATGTTAGTTGCATGCTGTGATAAATAACTGGCAATTTTCTACTCAATTTGACACATACAGAAACATGTGTGAAAGTTTCCAATACAGGGTTTAATTGTAAGGTGCACTTATAAGACAATTAATTCAGTGAATTACACAGACTCCAACTGCAACAGCTGCCATGACAGAAACAGATGAAGGATAATCCTATCTCTGTTTTTTTATTGCTAATTTCTTTTTGAAGATGATATACCAATGAAGAAACATCAAGATGTCCATACAATCAGTACACAATGCATCACATTAAGCAGTTGTGTCTACTCACCTCAAAAAATCTGATTACACTGCATGCACCACCAAGTATGCATTTATATTAACCTGTATGGATCAACATGAGTGATGTTAGCCCTGCTAATGTGAATGCAGACTTGCATTATCATACATTTTAATTTTCTTGACAAATCACAATGGTTCATAAAAACTGCACAAGGTGCACTCTCAGGCTAATCTTGCAGAAAAGTGTGTCCCAGTAACATTATCAAATTTAGCCAACCATATGTAATTTCACAGTTCTATGCTCAAGTTACCTCAGAGATTGAGATTGGCTTCAGGGACACATGGAGATTTGATTTAAAAATGATCCATGTTCAGATCACAGAAAAAATAAATCAGTGACAATGAAGGTAATTTTGACATTTAGATGATCAAATGTTAAAACTAGCTGGTTAACAGTCCCTTCCAGTGATGAGTTTGAAGCTATGGCTTTAATCTGAATTTGCCAGACAAGTTGTACAGTTACCACAAAGATGTCATTTTGATGCTGGGGTATTTGCCATTAATTTGATTGGGTTACAGTTTAGCAACTCATTACTTCTTGTTTATACCATTAAAACATATTGCTTCCTCCAGGGATCATGATAATAATTCAACAAAGTAAAAGGTAAAAGAACCCTTAAGGGCAAGTGATCAAACCCTGAAACCCGGGAGTTTGAGAAGGAGAAGTTTGAGTCAGATGTATCAAGTGTTACATTGGATTAAAGGAAATTCTGGTGGCAAGAGGGAGCAGTTGGCCAGAATTAACTTGAAAAGAAAACTGGCAGGGATGATGGCAGAGCAGAACAGGATATATACATCCCAAAGTGGAAGAAGTATTCCAAAGGCAAGATGACACAACCGTGGCTAACAAGAGAAATCAAAGCCACCATAAAAGCCAAAGAGACAGCATATAATACAGCAAAAAAAAAGTGTGACTTTGGGGATTGGGAAGCTCATAAATAACAAAAGAAAGGAACTAAGAAAGCCATTAAGGTAAAGATGGAATATGAAAGTTAAGCTAGCCAATGATATTAAAGAGAACACCAAAGGGTTCTTCAGATACATAAAGTGTAAAAGAGCGCAAAAGTAGATATCAGACCACTGGGAAATAATGCTGTAGAGATCGTAATGGGGGACAATGAAATGGCAAATTAACTGAATGAGTATTTTGCTTCAATCTTGACTATGGAAGGCACAAGCAGTATGGTGGAAGTTCCAGGTGTCTGAAGTCATGAAGTGTGTGAAGGTACAGAGAAGGTTACTTGAAAGAAGGTTCTTGGAAACTGAAAGGACTGAAGGTAGATAAGTCACCTGAACCAGGTGGTGTACACTCCGGTGTTCTGAAAGAGGTGGCTGAAGAGATTGTGTAGGCATTAGTAATGACCTTTCATGAATCACTAGATTCTGGAATGGTTCTGAAGGACTGGAAAAATTGCAAATGTCACTCTTCAAGAAAGGAGAGAGGTAGAAGAAAAGAAATTATAGGCCAGTTAATTTGACCTCAGTGTTTGGGAAGATGTTGGAGCTAATTATCAAGGATGTAGTTTCAGGGTACTTGGAGGCACATGATAAAAGGCTAGAGTCAGCATGGCTTCCTCAAGGGAAAATCTTGCCTTGCCTGGAATTCCTTGAAAAAAATAACAAGCAGGAAAGACACAGGAGAATCAGCTGATGTTGCGTATTTGGATTTCAGAAGGCCTTTGACAAGATGCCACACTTACAAGTGTGCTGCTTAACAAGCAATAAGTTCATGGTATTACAGGAAAGATTCTAGCATGAATAAACCAGTGGCTGATTGATAGGATACAAAGAGTGGGTATAAAGGGAGCCTTTTCTGGTTGGCTGCCGGTGACTAGTGGTGTTCTACAGGGCTCTGTGCAGGGACAGATTCTTTTTATGTTATATGTCAATGATTTGGATAATGAGCTGATGACTTTTTGCAGCATTTGTAGATGATATAGAGATAGTGGAGGGCAGGTAGTTTTGAGGAAGGAGGGAGGCTACAGAAGGACAGATTAGGAGAATGGACAAAGAAGTGGCAGATGGAATAGTGTTGGGAAGTGTATGGTCATGCACTTTTGTAGAAGAAAAGGGGTTGACTATTTTCTAAATGAAGAGAAAATACTAAATCTGAGACACCTTTGGCAGCAATTACTGCATTGAGTCTATCAACTTTCCACATCTGGACACTGCATTCCCCCCCCCCCCCCCCCACCGCATTCTTCTTTACAAAACTGCTCATGCTCTGTCAGATTGCATCGCAATTGTGAGTGAACAGTCCTTTTTCAGTCCAGCCACAAATTCTCAATTGGACTTAGGTCTAGACACTGACTTGGCCACTCCAGGATATTACCTTTGTTGTTGTTAAGCCATTCTTTTGCAGACTGAATCAGGTTTCCCTCCAGGATTTCCCTGTATTTTGCTGCATTCATTTTACCCTATACCTTCACAAGCCTTCCAGGGCCTGCTGCAGTGAAGCAGCCCCACAGCATGATGCAGCCACCAGCATGCTTCAGAGTAGGGATGGTGAGTTTTTGATAATGTGCAGCGTTTGGCTTACATTAAACATAGCATTTAGTCTGATGGCCAAAAAGCTCAGTTTTGGTTTCAACAGACCATAGAACCTTTTTCCAGCTGACTTCAGAGTCTCAAACCTGCCTTCCAACAAACTCTGTCTGAGATTTCTTCTGAGTCCTTTTTCCAACAGTGGCTTTATCTTTGCCTCTCACCCATAGGGTTGTGACTGTTGAAGCACCTGGGCAACAGCTGCATGCACAGTCTCTCCTATCTCAGCCACTGAAGCTTGCAACTCCTCCAGAGTTGTCATAGGTCTCTTGGTGGCTTCTCTCACTAATCCCCTTCTTGTATGGTCACTCAGTTTTTGAGGATGGCCTGCTCTAGACAGATTTACAGCTATGTCATATTCTTTCCATTTCTTGATGACCAACTTAGCTGTACTCCAAGAGATATTCGGTGACTTGGAAATTCTCTTGTATCCATCTCCTGACTTGTGCTTTTCAATAACTTCTTCATGGAGTTGCTTAGAGTGTTCTTTTATCTTCATGGTGTAGTTGTTGTCATGATACTGACTCACAAGAAGTTGGACCTCCTAGATAAAGGTGTAATTTTATTACAGTCAATTGAAACACCTTGACTGCACACAGGTGATCTCCATTTAACTAATTATGTGACTTCTAAAACCAATTGGTTGCACTAGTGATAATTTAGTGTGCCACATTAAAGGGGTAAATACTTCTGCAATCAATTATTTTATGTTTTATATTTGTAATTAATTTAGATCACTTTAAAGAGATATGTTTTCACTTTGACACAAATGTTTTTTTCTGTTGATCAGTGTAAAAAAAATTAAACGACTGTGATTCAATGTGGTAAAACAATAAAACATGAAAATTTCCAAGGAGGGTGAATACTTTTATAGCCACTGTATAATGTACGCGAGTCCTTACACCACAGCAAAGGATTACAGTGAACAGTTTTCTAAAGAATTCTCAACTCCTCATCAGTACTTTAACTAAATTGAAAGTGAAGCACATGATAGAAATCATCTGTTACCGGTTTGTCTGAATATGTAAATACAGTTTGATAAAAACTATTTTAATATGCTTAGCTTTATTTATGTGACCAGCATTTCTAATGTAATACCCTTTGGCTATAATGGACTTTCTGTACTTTCTATGAATAATCAGTATAACCTCACAAAACACTCCATGAATAAACTGAAACAGATCAGGGAGAATTGAGAATGTTAAATTCCAGCACGATTTAGAACCTTAGAGATTTGGGATTAAACTGACTATTCTGATAGAAACTTTCTTTATCAATTGCTGTGGGCATCTTATGTTTGATGAAGATAATGAAAACGTAACCTGTGAGCATGTGATCACATGTCCAGAGTAATTTAAAATTAACCTAATTCAGCATAAATTGATTGAAGGAAGTGTTATACCTTGAGAGAAAGGAGAAGGTTTAAAAGGGGTAAAAGTTGCATGGCCAGAGCAGAATTAGATTCTGGCTTGCTTGTGATCTACCTGAGCTAGGAATGTATACTGAAAAAAAATAATGTTACAAATGGAATGGTCCAATTGTCTGTCATAAGCATTTTACTTTAATTCACAAAACTGTATTTTTCCAGGTGAAGGATATCAGTCAGAACTCCAGGCTATACGTGTGGTATGAGTGAGGTAGAGGCAAAGGTACTGACAAATGATTATTGATATGAAATGTCAAATCCAGCCTTTATCTTTGAAGATTCTGCCTGACCTACTGCATGTTTCTAAAACTTATTGCATTGCTATAATATTCTGAACAGAATACAGAATTTTAATTTGTTACCTGTCCACGGTATCGATTCCCGTGTCTCGAGATTCCTGTGAGTATCGATTCCTGTGAGTGTTTCATGACTTTGTTACCTGTGAGCGTCACATGATGGCATATCCCACTGGTGTAAAAGGGGGGACCACTTTGAAACAAACATAAACCCGCAGGGTTCGGGACATTCAAAGGAGGCTCTGTCAGGATCTGAGAGGTCTGACCGAGTTAGGAAGGGATTTGATCATTTTATGTCAGAGGGATTTGTTTCCATGAATGAAGGGTCCACCCAAGTACCCGTAAAAATTCTTCGGGATACTGGGGCTTCTCAGTCACTTATGTTAGGTAGTGTTCTAGGGTTTAGTGGTGAGACTGCTACAGGTGAGGTAGATCTTATTTGAGGAATTGGGGGCCGCCTTATGTCTGTACCTCTGCACAAAGCAGATTTAAAGTCAGGGTTAGTTTCAGGATCTGTTAAAATAGGACTACATCCCAGTTTACAGGTGGATGGTGTTTCTTTATTGTTAGGGAATGACCTAGCAGATGGAAGAGTTGTTCCTGCAGTGCAGCTGACAACTAAGCCAATCACTGATGATCCAAAGATGGATTCTATCATGTATCCCTCCTGTGCAGTAACCCGAACTATGACTAAAAAGTCTTCCAAGGCAAATCGTTCTGTGCAGCATGGGTCTGCTACCCATGACAGTTCAGACCTGGATTCAGATTTTGATGATTTGTCAGTAACATTTCTACCTTCATTGTTTGATCAAGATCTGACCATAAAGACTTGTCTCTGTCTAGGAAGGAGATTATAGCAGAGCAGAGCAGAGACCCTGAGATTGCCACCTTAAGAGGAAAAGATCTCCCAGATAAAGAGATTGAGAAGGTGCCAGCAGGGTATTATTTCAAAAGTGGAGTGTTAATGAGGAAGTGGAGACCATCTGAGATTGCTGCAAGTGAGGATTGGGCAGTTGTTCACCAGGTAATCATTCCCAAAGTCAATAGGAATGAGATTTTAACCTTGGCTCATTGTATGCCCTTGGGTAGTCATCTTGGTGTGAATAAAACTGTGAACAAGATTTTCGAACACTTCTTCTGGCCTGGGCTGTGGAAAGGTGTGGTGACATTTTGCTGAACTTGTCACACTTGTCAGGTTGTGGGTAAACCTAATCAAGTTACCCCAGTGGCCCCATTGCAACCTATTCCTGTATTTGGTGAACCGTTTTCTAAAGTTATTGTGGATTATGTTGGCCCACTGCCAAAAACTGAAGCTAGCCATGAATATTTGTTGACCATCATCTGTACAGCATCTAGGTTTCCAGAAGCAATACCTCTCAGGAATATAAAAGCTAAAACTGTGTCGAAGGCTCTCAAAGTTTTTTTTTACTTTATTTGGGTTGCCTAAAGAAATCCAGTCTGATCAAGGAAGTAATTTTAAGTCTGGATTATTCCAGCAGGTAGTTTATAAATTGGGAGCCAAACAAATTACATCATCTGCGTACCATCCAGGATCACAAGGGGCCTTAGAAAGGTTCCATTCTACCCTCAAAACCATGATTAGGACGTTTTGTGTTGAAAATGAGAAGGATTGGGATGAGTGAGTACATTTGCTTTTGTTTTCAGTAAGGGAGTCAGTACAGGAGTCCCAAGGCTTTAGCCCCTTTGAACTTGTGTTTGGGCACAGAGTCCAAGGACCTTTGGCATTGTTAAAAGAACAGTGGGTTAACAAAGAACTACATACTAACTTGCTGGATTATGCCTTAAAATTTAAGGAAAAATTGCAAATAGCTTGCAGTTTAGCAAGGGAAAACTTAAACTTTGCTCAGGAAAGGATGAAAACTTAGTATGACAAGGAAGCTAGAATGAGGTCATTCAAGCTGGGAGATAAGGTGTTGGTTCTTTTCCCTGTGCAAATGGACCCTTTGCAAGCTAAACTTCATGGTCCTTTCGAGATTATATCTAAAGTTAATAATGTGGACTATGTGGTAAAAACACCAGATCGACAAAGGCCAATGCAGCTTTGTCATGTAAACACAATAAAACCATATTATGAAAAACAGTCCACAACTATGACTGTTGATGTCAATAACAATGAGTCTGACCTCCCTGGGGGCTTGGTAGTTGATCCATCCGAGGCGTATTTTGAACCGAACATTATTTCTGCCAGACTAACAAATTCGACAATTTTGGAAAATATTGATGAGAAATTGGCTTATCTACAGCCACAGCAGTGGCAGTAAATGAAGCAGTTAATTATGAAATTTAGTGATTTATTTCCAGACATTCCAAAAAGAACCACAGTAGCCTCCCATGATGTAGATATTGGAAACGCCAAACCCATAAAGTAACATCCATATTGAATGAACGTGGAAAAATGTATACTTGCTGAACAAGAAATTAAGTATATGTTAGAAAATGATATTATTAGACCTTCGACTTCAGATTGGAGTTCACCAATGCCTAAGCCAGATGGTAGTATTTGGTTTTGTATTGATTACAGAAAGGTGAATCCTGTAACAAAAACCGAGGCGTATCCAATCCCTAGGGTAGATGATTGTGTGGACAAGGTTGGAAAAGCTAAGTTTCTTACAAAGATCGATCTGTTAAAAGGGTATTGGTGTGTTCCACTGACGGATAAAGGTAGAGATTTTTCTGCCTTTGTAACGTCATCTGGGTTATATGAATACAATGTTCTGCCATCTGGAATGAAGAATGCTCCAGGAACCTTCCAGAGAATGATTAATTCTGTAATTCAAGGGTTAAAACACACAGATGCCTACATTGATGATTTAGTCACAGGGAATGACATTTGGGAAGCACATATCTCTGCAGTAGAAAAGCTGCTTGAAAGGCTTTCAGAAGCCAACCTAACTGTTAACTCAGCTAAAAGTGAGCTTGGTCATGCCACTGTGACTTATCTTGATTATGTTGTGGGTCAAGGCAGGTTGGCTCCTGTTCAGGCAATTTTGGAGGTTTCCACTCCAACCAGTAAAAAAGCTCTCAGAAGATTCTTGGGAATGATAGGATATTACCACAAGTTCTGTAAGAACTTTGCCGAGATTGCCCTTCCATTAACTAACCTCCTGAAAAAAGGTGAGAAGTTTGTTTGGAAAGAGCCTTGTCAGGAGGCATTTGATAAATTGAAAGCTATCCTATGTCACCAACCTGTGCTCAGTTCACCTGACATTGCAAAGTCATTTTCCCTAGCCGCAGATGCCAGTGACAAGGCTGCAGGAGCAGTGTTACTACAAAGAGAAAATTATGATGATGTTGACCATCCTGTGGCTTAATTATCCAAGAAATTTAATGGGCATCAAAGAAATTATTCAACCATAGAAAATGAATTATTATCCATTATTCTGGCTGTGCAACATTTTGATGTGTACGTTGGCGCAACTCAGAAACCACTCATGGTTTACACCGATCATAACCCATTGGTATTTTTGAGTAGACTGAAAAACAAAAATAGAAGGTTACTGAATTGGAGTTTAATTTTACAGGAATATGATCTCTTAATAACTCACATTAAAGACAAAGATAATGTAATTTATTTTTATTAATGGAGTGGAATTTTGATATTTGTATACACTCCTGCCATATGTTATATTAGTTTATAGGGTGCTGTATGATAACTGTATGTGTATTGGGCATTTTGTGGATTTTATACATCTGTATATTTTGTAAATTGTAGTTAAAATTTTGCTCTTGATAGATTGAAATTTTCTTTTCTTGGGGGAAGGTGTTACCTGTCAACAGTATTGTTTCCCGTTAGCATCGATTCTTGTGAGTGTCCCATGACTTTGTTACCTGTGAGCATCACATGATGGCATATCCCACTGATATAAAAAGGGGGACCGCCGATTGTTGGGGGTCACTTTGTTGGGGAGTTGCAGTCGGTGGTTACGGAATTGTAGAAGGAGAGAGAGAGAGTGAAGATTGTAGGCTTCGAACGAACCCAAAGGATTGGGGTTAATCAGCAGCATTCGTCGCATTTTGGGTGTGACTGACATTGTGTACAATCCATACATGGCACGCACTTTTGTTAACATTTACATGGTTTGGGTGTTGTGTGGTGACCACTTCGTCGAAAGGTCAGTTACTTTGAGAAAACCCACTCTTTGTAGTCTCTTCGGAAAAAGTACTTCTTGGCTGGGATCGGCATCAACAGTTTCTTTGTTTCTTCGTTTCTTCAAGAATCGCCTCATCACTGCTTCCTGAAGTCTCTCCTCTCACTTATTTCATGAATCACTTGGAATTTTTAGACTACCACTTTAAGACTGTGCTTGAGTAGGGTTTGTTAAGAATTGTCTCTAAGTTCGACTGTTTGATAGCTATAGACACATAACACTGTTAACTTCCGTTTCAGTTAGTTGTTTGTTTACTTTTCCATGTTTTTGAGTAGATGTTAATATATATAGATGTTGTTTATCTATAAAAACCCGACTTAATTTCATATCTATTGCTGCTGATATGTAACAAATTGTGTGCTTTTTTGTGCAGATAAAGGGAAACAAAACTTTTTTCTCATTCCTAAGAACTGTGAACAATCCAGAAACCCATGAACAATATCTCATTATCCCCCCTTTTCACCAATTATTTACATTTTGTAACTTGCCATGTACATGTCGGTACCAACGATATAGTAAAAAACTCTGGGATGATGTCCAAGCAGTTGGAGGTTATGTGGCAATTGTACATGGTACTGGTGAGGCTGCACCTGAAGAATTGCATGTAGTTCTGGTCTCCTTACTGGAAGGAAGATATGCTGGCTTCAGAGGTGGTGCAGAGGAAATACACCAGTTCAATTCCAGAAATGAAGTGTTAGCCTCTCAGGACAGATCGAGTCACCTGGGACTACACTCGCTGGAATTCAGAAGAATGAGAGGGGATCTTATATAGAATTATGAAACAGATAGATAGAGTAAGAAAGTTGCTTCCACTGGCAAGTGAAACTAGAACTATGGGACATAGCCTCAAGAATCGAGGGACTTGATTTAGGATGGAGATGAGGAGAAGTTGCTTTTCCCTCAAAGCAGTGAACCTGTGGAATTCTCTGCCTAGGGAAGCAATAGAGGCTACCTCATTAAATATATTGAAGATACAGTAAGGTAGATTTTTTGCATAGCAAAGGAAAAGGCAGTTTGCTGGAGCTGAGTCTATGGCCAGATCAGTCATAATCTCATTGACTGGCAAATCAGGCTCAATGAACCAAGGTGGCCTACTCTTGTTTTTATTTCTTATGTTATATTCTAATCTATGATAATTTTTCACGTCCTGCACTGTACTGCTGACACAAAACCTCAAATTTCTTGATGCATGTCAGCGATAACCTGATTCTGACTGAATGGCAGCGAATACTACATCAAGTCAGGGAGTGCAGAGGAATTAAATGTGACTGCTTTTGGAGAGCTACATTTAGAGCTGAATCGTGATAATGACTAGCAGGGAGTCTTGGCTACTTTCAATACTCGTGTCAGTGGCTGACTTCCTTGTGTAACTTCACACTTTGCTGCACAAGTATGAATCACACCAGAGAACAAATGCAAGTGCAGGTGACCTTTCACTGCACCCTTGGACTCATTGCCTCACATCTCACCTTGCAGTTTTACATCAACCCTTTCTGGCATATAAAGGGCCACAGATCTGCACAGAATAGCTAAGTAATGCTGACTGTTCTTGATTTATTTCTTTTAATTAATAATGTTTTAATGAATTTTCATTAAGTGAATATGTTTTAAATGAACCCATTATTCCCAAATTAAAAATATATATTCTTAAATTATTTACATACACTCTACTATTTCAGGATGTCTTTGATTGTCATTCACATCAGAGGAAAAGGCCTTTCAAAGGCACACATTGCCAGAAAAATGCCAGTGAGATCTGGGGCAGAGAATTAGTTTGTGCTGCGCTACGTTAGGTTGACATGGAATGATTACAGCAGTGACTGGGAAGGATGCTGGGAAATTAACTGAGAAACCCATAGAAGGCAAACAGAGTATAGGCTGGGGTGAATACAATCCAGTAGGTTGTAAAGAAATTTCAGCACCCTTAATAACCTGAATGATTACTAGAGAGGATCTTGTACTTTTGATGGCCACCAAAACCTACTTACACTTCTCCATCTCTGTATGACTTTGTTCCTTAATTAGTCAGAATGTCTCAATGTTCCTGAGAACTGACTGCTTACGATCTTTAGCACTTCCACCTACTCCATCCAGTCAGAAGACTGAAGATTTGATTTCTTCGGCATGGATTGTAACTCAACCTGAAGCTAAGCATTGAAAAGCTAATAATGTCAGGCCCCCTGGATCTGGGATTTCCCTGCAAAATTGTTTTCTTTGTCATCACCTTTTCCATATAGTTCTACATTGATGTAGCATGACACCTAATACACTTCTACAATCCCAGGTTAAAACCTTATTTTGACTTAGTTGACCCACGTTGTTTTGATCAAATCATGAACATTTCCAGTTATTACCTATTTCCATTCTTATTGTGGTTATTATACACCAATGTATTAAAACAGAATTTTATCAAAACTACCATAAATACCCAATTTGGTTCTCAACACCTGTAATTCTGAAAACAATTCTATTGAATAAAATTCACATTGTATATTGTTTTTAATTTACTATATCATTTTCTGGTCACTTATAGAAATTCATGCTAAAGTAAGAAACAGAAATTAAATTCTGTCAGACTATGAGATGAAGACGGAGCCTTAAAAGACCTTACGCAGCACATTTCCTCGTCAAACCGATAGGATGACAAGGTAAGCCTTAATAAACAGGATGGAAATCAAAGAAGAATCAGTCATGGATTTTTTTACTTTATTTCAAGAGGACTGTGCCATCACAAGGTCTGGATTTAATAAGTCTAACAAAAGTTGCTGTCATGGCTTATGAATTTTAGTTAATGTAATTTAAGCCTTTTGAAATTGCCATGATAGAAATATGCAGTTTAAAAATGTAATTGGAAAGATGGTAGCTGGTGAACAACTCTGTGACCCAAAGAAATGTGATGGTTTACTGATGTATTCAAGTCCATGTCTATCAAACAATTGAATGGCGAGGCAGAACAGAACCAAACTTATTGTACGAATCAAATTTGGAATCATCTTTAAAAAAATTCCTGTGCCTATACAATTGAACAGTCTTCATGATTAATAATTGTTTTGGAGTATATCCACCTACTCCTTAAAGGCCAGACACCTTTTTGGGACTGCTCAAATCATAGTTGAGACCTTAAGATACGTTAAAATTTCAACATGGAGTGTTGAAATTATTTTCAGTTCAAGATAGTTTACATCAGGCAATTTTAATGACAGTGTCACAGAACAGTTTATTGTTTTAAAAACCTTGAAATAATGAAATTATATAACTCATTCATTGAATTGTATCTAATTTACTTACTTGACGTGTCCGAAAATACAGCAAGCATTTTGTTCTGAGTAGTCAAATTGTACTTCCATCATTTAAGATGGATGTACTGACAGCAACTAATGCAACATTTTGACATACCATGACATCTATGAAGATGATTTATCAGGACAGGAGACACAAGAGACTGCAGATGCTGGAATCTGGAGCAACAAGCAATCTGCTCGGGGAAACCAGTGGGTTAAACAGCAGCTATGGCAGGACATGAATTGTCAATGCTTCAGGTTGAAACTCCACACCAAAACCACAAGTCAGAAGTTGGACTCATTGCTAGAAGAGACAATAGCAAATCAGGATACCCGTGATACCCTAATTCTGGCACACAGGATAGAAGTTATCAGGCAAGATCTAATGCAGAAAGCTGTGGACAGAATTCCCAAAAACAATTAACATGAGCTTTCATGTAAAGTATCTTAAAATGAAAATAATTGCAGCAGAAATCATCTGCCTCACTTTGGGAATAGCTCACCCTGTTAATGAGAAATACCAAAATAAAAATGTAATTAATCTTTGCATAATTCTTAGATAACCAAACAACTTCCAACTCATTTCATTTTTAAAACTTAAAAGCTTGATCCCAGAGCTCAACCAAAATAGCAATCAAGCAACACAATAAGGGATCAGAGTGACATTCAACCAACAACAATACAATGATGACCAGATAATTTATTGCAGCAATGTATAAGAATGCCTGGGTATTCTTTGACTGGTGTATTTTGCTACTTTAGACCTCTCTAGAGGAGGAGACCAGTGTTTGGTTAAAAAAAAATGCCACCTCCAATAGTGGGTGCAGCATTATTGAAAGATCAAACTTAGATCTTTCAAATTTGAAAGTGGAACCTGAACCAACTTTGTTCTGAATGACTGGAAAAGGTGTTGTCACTCAGGACATATTTGGTCACATTTGTTCTCAGCTAACTCTCTGACTTGGATGCCCAATCTGCACTGTAACCCATCTGCAAAAATCCACCACCTGCAGGACACACCCAGGCTGTCAAAGGACACAGGCTCCTATCCAATAGTCAGGAGGTGAACAGAATACAGGGGCAATTTCTTGTTCCCATTCCCTCTCCCGATAAAAGGACTTATACCTGAAATGTTAACTGTTCCCCTTGCCACAAAAGTTGCCTGATGTGCTGAGATTCTTTTTTTCCATTTTCTGCTATTATTTCAGACTTCCAGCATCTGCAGTTTTTTCTCTCTCTTTGATTTTCATAGTCTTGGTAATTATTCTTCCCCGTCCCTGAATAACCAATTATAGGAAATGCAAATTCCCAATGATGGTATCTCAACTCTCCTTGAGGATTGATATTTAAGTACCATAAACACACCATTGCCACAATGCAATTACTGTTTACTTCTTAACAAGTTTTCAAAAATGTATATTTCACATAGCATTTTGTTTAGCCAAAATTAGTTCAAACATACACGAAAATCCTGCATGACATAAGCATTCTTAGGTTCAGGAAAAACACAAAATAAAAGGATAGACTAGAGGGTGAGAGTAAGCAAAAATGAGGAGCAGAAATAACATTGTAAACTGATTGAGTCAAATCTCTGAGCTGAGTCCTGAATAATTCTATATTTTTAAAAATAAAGTGGAAGAGAACAGAATCTGGACACATTACTATAAATGACTGTGGCAAATAAGGATTCCCTGATATCCTAAATCTGACACAATAGATGGAACTTATCGGGTAAAATCTAATACGGAAAACTATATATAGACTTCCTAAAAACAATTAACGTGAGCTTTCATGGAAAACAACTTGAACAAAAACAAATATTTTCTAAAACATTACGAATGCACTGCACATGTCTTCTTTTGCAGTAGTTAAGTGAGAGCTAAGCTGAGTGGCTGAAAAATGAAGTTAAAATTATAGAGCTGGTTAACTCAGAGGGCGTTGGTCAGAATTTCAACGTTGGAGTTATATCTTCTAAATAATAGAGACTGACTTAAGTAGATTTTACTGCAGCAGATATTTTTTATGACTTTACGGTGTGAAGCGGAATGTGAAAGAGTTTTCATGTAGTATGAAATAATGAAACTTACACAGATCAAAGGTAATTAAATTGCACGTATATTTCCTGACAGATAATAAAAATGTAATGCCTGGCAGTGTGTTGCAAACTATTCAACTTGGCAGCTTTCACATAAGAGATACTAGTATATAAAATTATAAATTACATATTAGTAGATCAAAATACATTGTTCAATTGAATGAAAATAACATTGTGCTTAAACCAGGTCTTTTTCATTATTAGAGGTAATGGTTTTCAAATATATTCAAAGCATAAAATATGCAGAATTCTGTTTTCTTGAAATTCATTTTCACTGAACATAATATAGTTTTTTTTTTGTCCATATTCTTACATTTAAAATTTAATTAAAGTCTGTTCCGAGCCTTGTGGTCCATCAGGCTGGTGTTTATGTTGGTTTCCGTGGTGTGAAGCAACTAAGAGTACAAGACTCCCCCCCCCACCCCCCAGATAGGACACCAGTCTTTCGCGAGGTTAACCCCCAGCATTTTTGCCAGTACCCATTCTCAGCTGGGTAGACTGGAGCATTGTGTGGTTAAGTGCCTTGCTCAAGGACACACACGCTGCCTCAGCCGAGGCTCGAACCCACGACTTTCAGATCGCTAGTCCAACATCCTAACCACTTGGCCACATGCCACACAAACATTTAAAATTTACTTGATGAAATTTTACCCATTTCAATTACTTAATCACTACACCTTGACATTCTGCTGTTTTCCAAGCAAGCAGCAGACACAGTAATGGTGTCAAAGATCTTGCAGGAGGTTGCCTTGGTGCAAGACTAATAGGATAGCAATAATATAATTATAAAGATTGGTCACATTTTTGAGTTCACTGACCTCATAGGTTATCTGACTGTAAATTTAGCTCCTAGATTACGGCAAATTCTGGTGATTTTCTACCCCTTGCTTCTGAATTATTTATCACCTCAGTTTTACTCAAACACTCTGCTTCCACCAACTCTTTGAGGATGACGTTCCAAATTCAGTAGCAATAATATTTCTATTTCAATTGTCTGCTCTTTGTAGAATGTCACCTTCATGTTCAGCAGTAAGTCTTTACAATGGTTAAGTTTATCTAACTGCAGATATCCTCTGTTGATTGTTCCTCTGCACAGGTTTCTCTGGAATTTAAAACTTGGCTGCTCTTCACTTTTTTTAAGAACCCAGTAAAACTGAATTAGATAAAACATTATGGGAAATGATGAAATCTAAGTGAGGAACACAATTATGAAAATTCATAAGATACAGATGTTAGCGATAATGGTGACATTAGTAGTGATAATTTTTGCATGTCCTTAATAGAGCCCAATTACCTACTTCACACCAAGGATGGCATCCATTGAGTTGTGTGGCTTTGCCACAGTATTAAATGGGATTGATGTAGAAGTGACCGAGCAGTTCTAATCTATGGATCCTGGAGACACTGTGAGCAACTAGCATAACTATTTTACCACAACCTGCAGCCTCATGATCAATATCAGCCTCGCCCTAAAAAGATCTCGAAAACAGGTGACCAATCCTGGATTCGTGAGCACCTGAAAGAACATGTCTGGAGAAACACTTAAAAATTGAGTGCCAATCTAGTCAAGCTATGGCAAAGGGCTGGATTCATCCAATGAAATGGGCATAAAAAACAGAGGTATACTGTATCATCCCCGCCATGGAAGAGATCAAAGCTCATAGTGGAATTATAGAAGATACAAGCATGGCATAAGCAAACACACCCCCGTTCGGAGGGTTATAATGTAAGTGCAGTTTAAACAGAAAGGAATCTCTGCAAGACATAACCTGGCAGAAAATATAGGCCAGAATTCTGCTTATAACCTCACCTCCACATTCCTGTCCACTCCAGACAACATTAGATCTCCTTAACTCCAGCTGCTACAACTCATTGGGAACTGCAATGGGTGATTAACCAGCCAACAGAAGGCAAAAACCTTTTGATCAATTCCATATTCATTAAGGAAACAACCATCGGAGCAAAAGCCAAAACTCAAAGACTGCATTTGTCATTAGCTGAACGTGCTGAGTGGATCACTCGTCTCAGCCTCTTCCTGAGAAAATCACATTTTCCAGTGCAGTTTATTCACATCATGTGAAATTAAGTAGCTGAGGATACTGTGTAAAGCTGAAGCTATAGTCCAACACTTCACTGCAGTGCTGAAGCCTCGTGCTCCAGTACAAGCTGCACCTACTGCCAATTTGTTCAAGCCAGAATACTGGTATGTATGCAAGAAGATGGAAGATCTCCTCTCAAACTCCTGCCTACAAGAAAAGAAATTAAATCCAATTGAATCCTATTAGTGTACCCTCAATCATCAATCCATGGAAGGTGTTGTCAACAATATTGTTCTCAAAGAACATTAACCCACACTCTACTCAATGCTTACTTTGGATTCTATCAGGATTTCAGTACAGCTTTTAGCCTAATATCTAAACAACCTAGCATTAAGCATGGTACCAGCAAGCTCTAGTAAAAATGATATCCATGAAAATAGGGGGAGTGGGGTGCAATTCTTCATTGACAGCAATCATTGCTGGCACAAGGAAAATGGTTGTGGACGTTGCAATTTAATTATCTCAGCCAATGGACGTTATTAGTTAAGGGGGTCTAAGGTTAGCTGGGGCAGGTGGGAATATGCAACCAAGTTACAAACAGAATCCTGGTCTCACACTTAGTTTGGAAATGACTGCTTTTAGTGGTATTGTGCCATCTTTAAAACTGTACCTGCTCTATAACCTTTAGAGATACTGTATTTGAAATTGTATATAGCTATGCTATGATTGGATATTCTGCAACATTAATGTGTGTTGACACATGTTTTAAGATTTATAATATAAAAACTGCTCTCATGAAAATAAAAGGAGCCCTTGCAGGAATGTGATTTTGCTGAAACTGAATATATCCAACTGTTTGCTCAGTCCTGAGGCCAGTTTATTATTAAGATCAAGTTCAACCTCAAGTTTAATTATCATTCAACCATACATAAATATCACCAAATGAAACAGCGTTCCTCCAGGTTAAGGTACCAAACACATTACCAACAGCACACAATACATAGTACATAGCACAAAATAGCGCATATGGTTACGATTTCAAAAAAAAGTAATCACAAAGGAAAAATAAATAATATAGCCCAAGTCCCTGAATGACACGACTGTAGAATGGATGGCAAGTTGTCCTGGGTGCAGCTTGTTCTTTCATCGAGCAAGCACAGGAGAGCAGCAGAGATGGGAGGGGCCAGCATGCCTGACAGAGTCTCTCCTACACCAGATTTCCACTGGGCATAAGGTAAAGGTTCATGGCCTTTTACCTAATATTGCTGTGGACAGGAAATAAAGTTGGGATAAATGGGTTATTTTCAAACTGGCAAACTGTAATTCATAGGCAACACTCACAACATGCTGAAGAAACTCAGCAGGTCGGGCAGCATCCATGGAAAAGATCGGTCAACGTTTCGGGCCGGAACCCTTTGTCAGGACTGTAGGGGGAAGGGGCAGAGGCCCTATAAAGAAGGTGGGGGGAGGGTGGGAAGGAGAAGGTTGGTAGGTTCCGGGAGAAAAACCAGTAAGGGGAGAGATAAAGGGGTGGGGGAAGGGAGGCAGGGAGGTGATAGGCAGGAAAGGTAAAGAAAGAATAAGGGAAAACACAATGGGTAGTAGAAGGAGGCGGAACCAAGAGGGAGGAGGTAGGCAGCTGGGGGAGGGGGCAGAGAGACAGGGATAGGGGAAGGGAGGGGGAGGGAATTACCGGAAGTTGGAGAATTCTATGTTTATACCAAGGGGCTGATTTTGTAATTCATGGGGAATGTCCTCCACTACTTGACATTTCTACCATGGGAGAAAGATTCTTTTTTTCCTTCTCCTAATTTTATGAAACATGTATCATATCGCCCCTTAGCCTCCAATGCTCTAGAGAAAACAATAGATCAACCATGGATCATACCATCTAATCGAGGCAGTGTCCCTGTCAACCTCTTCTGCACCATTTCCAATGCCTCTACATCCTTCCTGTAATAGGGGCCCCAGAAGTGTATGTAATATTCCAAGTGCAGCCCAGTCAGAGTTTCATATAACAGCAATATGACTTCCTAACTCAGATATTCAGTGCCTCAACCAATACAGGAGAGCATGTCATATGTATTCTTATCATCCTATTTACTTGCGTGTCACTTTCAGGAGACCGAGTGGCAGCATTCCCATAGTACTCTCAAATAGGCAGCTCCAGATTCACAACTATCCAAGTGAAGGATACTGAATGACTATGTCCTTACTTTGAAACCAAGACTCAAGCTCTAGGCATCTTTAGATGAAGGGGAATGGAGTGAGGGGAGTGAAGAGGGGAGACATCAGTGGGGGAGTGGAAACATCCTCCTCATACCTTCTAAGAATTTTGTATGTTTCAGAAAGATCATCTCTCATTCCTCTAAGTTCAACAGTGCCTTGCCCGCTTATTCTCTCGAGGGAACAATCTCTCTTTCAAGGAAACAGCCTAGCAAACTTTTTCTTCCTTTCTTTATTAACCTTTTTATTGATTTAAAAGGAACATAAATACAAACAAGAGAAGAATTATCTCAAATATACATATCAATAACAATACAGACCGTGATTGAGATAGACATTATCAAAATCATACATAGTGTTAAGCTAGTATATAATATATAATAAAAAAGGAAACAGAAATTCTCCTCTCCACAGTTCATGAAGAGGAAAGAAAAAAACTTGGAATTTTAAATGAAGAAAAAAAACCCACTAGACTGTACAAAAAAAAGAAACAAAAAAAAAGGGACTGGGCAGTCCATTCTGGGGATACCACCAAAAAAGCAGAAAGACTTCCTGATCAAATCTAAAATTCAAAAAAAAAAAATTGGAAGAGTAATAAATCAAATTAAATGAAAATATTGAATAAAAGGTCACCAGATTTGCTCAAATTTAAAGGATGTATCAAATAACTGACTTCTTATTTTCTCTAAACTTAAACAGGACAAAATGGAGGAAAGCCAATAAAAAACCATAGGTGGATTAGAATCCTTCCACTTCATGGCTCTCCTAGCCAATAAAGTCGAAAAGGCTATCATACGTTGAGCGGAAACAGGAATGTTTCCTGCTTCCGATGGGATAATCCCAAAAATTGCCGTGAGCAATTAGGTTATAGATCCAGACTTTTGATAGCATTTTAAAAACATCTCTCCAAAAGTTATCTAGCTTTATACAAGACCAACACATAGAGTTAAAGTGGCCACCTCAATTTTACATCTGTCACAAATAGGATTGATATTAGAAAAAATACACGCTGGTTTATCCTTTGACATATGGGCCCAATGCACTACCTTGAACTGTATCAAGGAATGACAGGCACAAATAGATGAGTTATTAACCAAATGAAAAGTTTTACTCCATTGATTATCTGAAAATGACCCGAAGTTCCGATTCCCCAGCACGTTTAATTTTATCTTAAGATTTCATTTGTGAGTTCAATAACCGTTTATATATATAGCCATCAACCCTTTTTGAAATGGTTTAAACTGAAAGACAGCATCTGTCATATTAGGTGGATAAACAGAAGGGTAACTTGGCAAGAGACCACGTAAAAAATTTCTAACTTGTAAATATCTAAAAAAAGTGTACATTAGATAAATCATACTTATCCACTAACTGAGAAAAACACATTAAACAGTCCCCTAAAAACAAATCTGAAAAAGTTGTTATTCCCTTGGTTTTCCAAATTAAAAAGGCCTTATCCAAAATTGATGGTTTAAAACAATAATTGAGATGGATATTACTAGAAAGAATAAAATTATTTAACTCAAAAAATCAACGAAACTGAAACTAAATTCTTAATGTATGTTTAATAATGGGATTAAAATCTTGTCTACTAATCTTAGAAAACAAAAAGGGAAGAGGAGCTCCCAGTAAAGAGGTCAAAGAGAACCCCTTCACCGAGTTTTCCTCCAATTCCAACCATGAAAGACATTCATGTATATCTGAATAGTGAATCCAAAAAGTAATATATTGAATATTAATTGCCCAATAGTACATTCTAAAATTTGGCAAAGCCATACCACTATCCGTTTTTAATTTCTGCAATAAGGGTTTACTCAATCTAGGATTTTTATTATTCCAAATATAAGATAAGATTATAGAATCTATTCTGTCAAAGAACTTTTTAGGAATAAAGGAAGGAACTGCTTGAAATATATATAAGAATTTTCATGAAACTATCATTATCATTACCTATTAATGATAATGTCATAGGCGATCACTTAGAAAGCATTTGTTTGGTGTAATCAATTAATGGAAAAATTATATTTATAGAGATCCTTAAAATTTTTAGTAATTTTAATATCAAGATAGGTAAAGTAATTTTTAGCAATACTAAAAGGTACTTGATGATTTGGGTCTGTGTTAATTATTAATAGGAAATAACTCATATTTATATAAATTTAATTTATACCCAGAAAAGCTACTGAATTCAGAAAATATAGATAACATAGAAGGAATAGATTTCCTAGGATCTGAAATATAAACTAACAGGTCATCTGCATATAACAAAACCTTGTGTATTTTGTCCCCTCTCTTAATACCCTGAACCATCAAACTTTACAACTCCTCCCTTGGAGGGTCAGACACCCTGAGCCAATAGGCTGGTCCTGGACTTATTTCATAATTTACTGGCATAATTTACGTATTACTATTTAACTATTTATGGTTCTATTACTATTTACAGTGCAACTGTAACAAAAACCAATTTCCCCGGGGATCAATAAAGTATGACTATGACAGTATTAGCAAACCTTAAGTTCAATTCTAGCTCAAATATATTCTTCTTAAGGAGGGGAGTTTAGACCTGCACACACTACATTCCAAGTGCCCTGTGTAACTTCAGTAAGAAGCCTTTACCCTTGAAATCCTCTTACAATAATTGCTGATACACTGCTGGCCTTCCTAATGCTTGCTGTACAGTATCTATATTCAATTTTCAATGATTTCTGTAGAAGGACACCAGAAACTGCAAATCTAGAAACTAAGGAACATTTTGAACAACAGCTCAATCATTCACTCAAATAATGCAAACACCAAACTTTTATCTGACTCAACAACAGTGCAGTTCCTCCATTTGCTAAGTCACTGTCACATTTTCAAATACTGATGTTCTATAGTTAGGAATTCATAGGTAAGAATTACATAGAAAAATAGTCTGAAAATGAACCTGAACATCTGCACATATAAATTATACTTTCATAATCCACAGGCATTAATTACATGTAGAATTGGACTATTGCTTCTGACATTCAGTGAAGAATGTAATTGGCAGCTGGTATTTATTCAAACTAGCTATCAACTGAGCACCTAAAAATAAACTTCTTGAATTCTGACAGATAAGGTAGTATTTTAACATTCCATACAGTGTTCTCAGTATTTTAAAATTCACTGTTTGGTTCTTTCTCAAGGAATAATTGTGAACAAGCCATAAAGATATGGAAATACTCAAATGCATCTGTGAAGAGAGAAACAGTCATAATGTTTCACTAATAAAAGGCAATTTTACTGAAACATCTCTTGTTGCATATTTCCAGTACTTTACACTTTATTTCTGAATTCCACCATCAGCAATATTTTCATTTTGTATTAATGTGCGTTGTTTCAGTTATATGCCAAGTATCTTACAGAAGCTACAGGAGAAATTTTAACCGGTGCGGGCGGGGCAAGGGGACAATACTCATGAAGGTGATATACTTTGGAAAAGAAACATAAATAAGGTATGACTATTTTTTTTTAAACTTTTAGGCTTTGAATCTATTTTGCCATACAGACTTCCATGGAAACCTGGTCAAAAATAAGGTAAAGGATTAAGAAAAGAATCCTTTAATGGTGCTTCCACTGGGATTCCTGGGAAAGGTGTCTTGTGTAAGGTGGATGATAACGTGATAGGAAGCAAAGGGAAGGGGAAGAGAAAACAAAGGCAATGCTGTTTAAAGAGTGAGAAGGAAATAGAGGGAGGAGCCATCAGAAGTTCCCTTCTACAGCCAAGAGTAGAATGACGTGCAAAATTGAAAATTGTTTACCTTTACAGCCAACACACACAGAATGCTGGAGGAACTCAGCAGGTGAGGCAACATCAATAGAAAAGAGTACAGTCAATGTTTTGGGCTGAGACCCTTCATCAGGACCCAGTTAGTTACTTTTACAGCCACCAGTTTATGATCAGACTTTTTTCTATTTTGCAAAATTAATTAAAATTATTCCTAATTTTCTTAAACCAGGCTATATTTGTTAGTCATGCAGGGAAATGTACTATGGACATGTGGTCGATGTTTAGAGATGTTAGGGATAAATTTGTCCCGGTGAGGAAGATAAAGAATGGTAGGGTGAAGGAACCATGGGTGACAAGTGAGGTGGAAAATCTAGTCAGGTGGAAGAAGGCAGCATACATGAGGTTTAGGAAGCAAGGATCAGATGGGTCTATTGAGGAATATAGGGAAGCAAGAAAGGAGCTTAAGAAGGGGCTGAGAAGAGCAAGAAGGGGGCATGAGAAGGCCTTGGTGAGTAGGGTAAAGGAAAACACCAAGGCATTCTTCAATTATCTGAAGAAAAAAAGGATGACAGGAGTGAAGGTAGGACTGATTAGAGATAAAGGTGGGAAGATGTGCCTGGAGGCTGTAGAGGCTGTGGAAGTGAGCAAGGTCCTCAATGAATACTTCTCTTCAGTATTCACCAATGAGATGGAACTTGATGATGGTGAGGACAATACGAGTGAGGTTGATGTTCTGGAGCATGGTGATATTAAGGGAGAGGAGGTGTTGAAGTTGTTAAAATACATTAGGACAGATAAGTCCCCGGGACCTGACGGACTTTTCCCCAGGCTGCTTCACGAGGCGAGAGAAGAGATTGCTGAGCCTCTGGCTAGGATCTTTATGTCCTTGTTGTCCACGGGAATGGTACTGGAGGATTGGAGGGAGGCGATTGTTGTCCCCTTGTTCAAAAAAGGTAGTAGGGATAGTCCAGGTAATTATAGACCAGTGAGCCTTACGTCTGTGGTGGGAAAGCTGTTGGAAAAGATTCTTAGAGATAGGATCTCTGGGCATTTAGAGAATCATGGTCTGATCAGGGACAGTCAGTGTGGCTTTGTGAAGGGCAGATCATGTCTAACAAGCCTGATAGAGTTCTTTGAGGAGGTGACCAGGCATATAGATGAGGGTAGTGCAGTGGATGTGATCTATATGGATTTTAGTAAGGCATTTGACAAGGTTCCACACGGTAGGCTTATTCAGAAAGTTAGAAGGCATGGGATCCAGGGAAGTTTGGCCAGGTGGATTCAGAATTGGCTTGCCTGCAGAAGGCAGAGGGTGGTGGTGGAGGGAGTACATTCAGATTGGAGGATTGTGACTAGTGCTGTCCCACAAGGGTCTGTTCTGGGACCTCCACTTTTCGTGATTTTTATTATCCACTTGGATGTGGCGGTAGAAGGGTGGGTTGGCAAGTTTGCAGACGACACAAAGGTTGGTGGTGCTGTAGATAGTGTAGAGGATTGTCAAAGATTGCAGAGAGACATTGATAGGATGCAGAAGTGGGCTGAGAAGTGGCAGATGGAATTCAACCCAGAGAAGTGTGAGGTGGTACACTTTGGAAGGACAAACTCCAAGGCAGAGTACAAAGTAAATGGCAGGATACTTGGTAGTGTGGAGGAGCAGAGGGATCTCGGGGTACATGTCCACAGATCCCTGAAAGTTGCCTCACAGGTGGATAGGGTAGTTAAGAAAGCTTATAGGGTGTTAGCTTTCATAAGTCGAGGGATAGAGTTTAAGAGTCGCGATGTAATGATGCAGCTCTATAAAACTCTGATTAGGCCACACTTGGAGTACTGTGTCCAGTTCTGGTCGCCTCACTATAGGAAGGATGTGGAAGCATTGGAAGGGGTACAGAGGAGATTTACCAGGATGCTGCCTGGTTTAGAGAGTATGCATTATGATCAGAGATTAAGGGAGCTAGGGCTTTACTCTTTGGAGAGGAGGAGGATGAGAGGAGACATGATAGAGGTGTACAAGATAATAAGAGGAATATATAGAGTGGATAGCCAGCGCCTCTTCCCCAGGGCACCGCTGCTCAATACAAGAGGACATGGCTTTAAGGTAAGGGGTGGGAAGTTCAAGGGGGATATTAGAGGAAGGTTTTTTACTCAGAGAGTGGTTGGTGCATGGAATGCACTGCCTGGGTCAGTGGTGGAGGCAGATACACTAGTGAAGTTTAAGAGACTATTAGATAGGAATATGGAGGAATTTAAGGTGGGGGCTTATATGGGAAGCAGGGTTTGAGGGTCGGCACAACATTGTAGGCCGAAGGGCCTGTACTGTGCTGTACTATCCTATGTTCTATGTTCACCCTTAATATATCAAAAATTCAACCAATATGATGCTTACTGGACAAAGAGGAAAATGGGGATCATGTGTATCTTTCCACTGGCTGTGACTGCTTGCAGAAGTATCACCTGTTACAAATAAATGCATTTGTTTACAACTTTGTGTCTGATTTTTGCATGAAAATTATTTTGTACACCATTCATCATACTAACAATTCTACTTAGTTCGATTAGTTATGATCATTAAATTGACCTAGTTCCCTCCAAGAGTAATTCACTTTGTATATCTGATGTACTGTACATCTTAACAACACCTGAAGTGCAGCAGCCACTTCCTCGTTCACCATCGTGACCAATGACCTTTGTTTTTCATTGTAAAAAAAAACAAACCCAGCACAAAATTGCCAGAGGCACAAATTCAGTGGTTCTCTCCGGGCTTTATCCTCCATTTCCAAGCATTTTTTTGTGATGCTGTGGGTGTGGCTGCCATCGAGTGCGTCCCAACACTTAACACTTAGCAGTCAGTGCCTCAATAATGTGGCAGATGTGAACTCAGCAGGCAGCTGCCATTGGGCACATAATATAATGCAAAACCCAAACCGTTTTTAGATTGCTTTTTTCCCTGTGGGTATGTGTTTTTAATCAATTTCCCTTACTATTGAAGCATATATTGGGTGCCGATGCTACATGTTGATAGTCAAAGGGAACAGAAACAAGTCCTTTGTCCAACTGTGCTGCTGCCAGTCACCAGGAACCTCTCTGAACTAATCCCATTTATTTTTAGAGTTCAGCCTTTAATGTCATAATGTATGACAGCACAGAAGTAGGGTCCTTGCCAAACTATTAATACGCCTATTCCCATCAAGTCAAACCTTTCATACCCCTCCCATCCATACATCCATCCAAACTTCTCTTAAATTCTGAAATTGAAGTCACATCCATCACTACGACTGGCAGCTTATGCCACACTCTCACCACCCTCAGTGAAAAGGGTCCCCCTCCAGTTCCCCTTAAGCATTTGACCTTTCACCCTTAACCCATGATCTTTCTATGCCATGTAGTTTGACTATTTATATAAGTACTTTTTTAAAATATTGCAAGGATACCCGTTTTCACCATTGCCTTGAACTAATTCAGATTTCAACCCTCTGGATGGAAAAATATGTTCTTAGATCGCGACTAAAATCTCCTAACCTTGATGTTAAACTTCTGTCTCAAATAGATCTCCTTTCAGTTCCCTCTACTTCAAGTAAAACAAACCCAGCCCATCCAATTTCACACCATAGCTAAAATGATCCAGCCCAAAGATTATTCTAGTGAATGTCCTTTGTACCTTTGTAGCCCTCCAGTGTAATCCCATTTTCCCCACAGAATAGAGAACAGTACAGCACAGGAACAGGCTGTTCAGCTCATGAAATATGTGCTGACCATATTGCCAAATTAAACAAATCCCATTTTCCTCCATTCATTCCCTGCATGTTCATATGCTCATGTAAACGTCTCTTTTAGCATCACTCTCATATCTGCTTCCATCACAAACCCTTCTCCCAGCAGTGCATTTCAAGTACCTACCACTTCCTGTGTAAACCGGTGCCATGTACACAAGTTTCATGAATGGCTTGCCTTCATAATGAATACATGCATCTTTGCTGTGACTTTCAGTGATCTGTGGACACCAGCGCAAAGGTACCTCTGTTCCTCAGTAATTCCTAAGCCAAAATGAATCACCTTACATTTGTTCAGTATTAAATTCCACCTACCATTTCTCTGCTAATGTTATTAATTCATTGAAAGTGTTTTGTAGAAGTCTGTCCTCCTCTCTGTTGTCAACACTATCCACTATCAATCTTCATTTAGCACCAAAATGATAACACACACACACACACAAACCTGGGCTGGGACATTTTGGATTTTGGATCAGCTCACAGATCTCTGGTAAGTCGTCTCAAATTGGATAAGAAGTTCAGAGCATCTGGGCAGCTAAACAAGCGGATAAAGAAATGCTGAAGCAATTGTTGTTATGATGGAATCCCGAACATTCAAATTTCAAAGCAGCAGTCACTGTTATATTCATCTTCCACACTGTGAGGAGAACAGAGATGCCCTTTCATGAATTAGAAATGGAATTCGTGCTCAATTTCTTCGAAAAATTTCTCAGGATACAAAACTCCAACAAGGTTGCAATATTTTTTAGGATGATGAAGTCTGACATTTATGGCACTTAATGCTTTTCGACGAACATTTTAGATGACAACAATTTCTGCTCCAGCAGACACAAAGTGTGCTTCATGCTTTTCCTCGATGCGCTTTCTAATCTCACCCTTTTAAAATGTTAAGGATTTTTCTTTCACAAAAAGCATATCCACTGGCATTGATATAAATTGAAACTCAACTCTGACAGCTTTGCTTTTTGTTACCTTGGTGTAGATTTAATAAAGCAGCACTTACTAATATATGTGCTGCCATCTCACTCTGAATACAAATGCTTTATGATGGAAGTATTCAATGTGAGGGATATTACGATAGTTAAATGACAAGCTTTAGAAAATAACTTACTTTGGTTTTTAAAAAATAAACCGTTTCGATATCCTTAACTCCTGAAAATGAACATTTTATTGAAATTTATTTTACTTTTTCTGGTTGCATGAATTATCTAATTTGTCTAATATTGACAACTCCAGAGCAAAGGAAGCTTAAACTCAAAGTCTAAGGAAATGATTATTCAATTTGCTAAAGATTCTTAATTCAGAAGACACACTAAGAAACATACTAGACTGTAAAATATGCAAGAAACTGCAGAAATCAGAATTTCTGGTGGAAGATCTCAACTGGTCAAGGGGATGCTGCCACCCTACTGCTTGACCTACTGAGTTCCTCCAGCAGATTATTTGTAACAAGTTATAGATCTGCAACTTCTGTAGTGTGTTTTCCTTTTAGAAAGATGGGCAAGTTGCGCATTTTAGTGAACTGCTTTAAATATTTTTTTAACTTACTTTGTAGGTGGAAGATTCAAATTTAATCAATGCTTCTCATTCTATTTGCTTGCTTCCATACAAAGCAAACATATTTAGTCTGAGGTTGAATGTTTTCTTAGGTTAGAAATGGTTAAAATGTGCTTGGCCATTTATATTGTGAGGGCACAATCAGCATCATTCTGAAACATGGAACCATCCTTTCAGCAAGTAAACAGCTTTCTTTTTATATGTTTTCTCCTTTGATATTTGCTGTTGTATTTTCTGAAAGCAAAAGAAATGGAAAAGAAAATGTATTTTTCCACAGCTGTTTCTGTTTATAGCTCAGAGAGCTCCATAATGGGCTGGGGATTTTTCCTGTGCACTTTGCTGGACCCTACCAGTCTGATAGTGCGAATGAAAGACCTGATCCATTTCCAGCCCCTTCAGGCAACCTGCCAATTTTAGGCCACCAGACTATTGTTTGTGTGCGACAGATAATTGGGAAGCCAACAGATTTGTTTTCACTAGGGAGCAGATCTAATGCAACAGTGATTAAGATTGTTTTGAGGAGCCTAAAATTGTATGTTATTGTGAGGGGATGTTTAAGTCATGTTCCACCATTCTCAGTGCAGGGACATCTCTTCCTGGTGAGCAGGAGGCATTATCCTCTCATAGAACTTTATGTCTTAATGCTGATAGTTGTCAGTGCACTGACAGCACTTGTACTGGCACAAGTACTGCTAGAACATCAAACACACACTGATCTTCAGACCACTGCTTTTTATAAAATTTTTCTAACAGATTCAGACTCCAATTGCATCTGCACACAGCAAGTTGAAATTATTAGTGTTGTTAAACTGCTTGCTTGAAATGAAATTATTTGGCTTAATGTGCCAATATACACATGTAATATTTAGTTCATATTAAAATAACAGGTCCTCAACAGAGTACTGGACAACAGAACATGGAAATCAATAAATTTACTTTCTAATGTTTACATTAAGAGAGCTTGCTTGAATATTGCAAGGGGTTTCAAATACCACTGACAATAGTGGCTGAAAAAATCATGCCACAGAACAAAGAGAACCAGATTTTAACTCAGGTCAAAAATTCAAAGTAATTCCTTCTCCCTGTACAGATGCCACTTGACCTATTAAATATATCCATTATAAAGCATCCTTGTACGTTCTTTTAGATTATGTCTAATAGTTTACATGTCTACAAGTGAAGATTAAACTAATCATGTCAGGTTAGACCTCTAGTAACCCTAATTTATTGCAGATTTTCACCATCCACTCAACTTCCTTTGAAAAAAAAACTCTTACGAATGTTAAAGTATGTGACTAATGGTTTTACATAAAAGGACTGAATTTTTATTCAGATGATTCACAAGCTTCACCAAACATGCAACATAAATGCTGATCTGATACACAATATATGCCCTCAGGAACACAAGAAAATAAGGCCCCACAAGCCTACCCCTCCATTCAATGAGAACATGGCTGATGTGCCCCACACCTCACCTCGTCTTCCGTGCCAATTCCCCACTGCCTTCAATGCCCCAATGCATCAAAAATACATGTACTTTCTCCGTAAATCTCGGGTAGAGAACTCAAAGATCCATCACTTCTAGTAATATTTTTAAAAAAGGATAGAAAAAAAAGTAAGCCATTTCGAGACACACCACCACGTATAAGAAGTTGGACAGAGACAGCAAGAGAGACAATCACAAGGATGTTGGAACAAAGCGTGGAAAGGATATATCACATTGAACATACTACAAAAGTTTATTTTTGATACAGTTAGATACTCCAAATGAACACTTTTGTAATCCTTTAATTTACAGTACTTTAGGTGAGGTTCCCTGCCCAATTTTTCCATAATTCATGAAATAAAACCACAGCTTGAGTTCTTTTTAGGTCACAGGAGGGCAATTGGAGAAACATCAAAAAGCTCCATTAGAAATGGAAGAACGAATACAAATTTAGTGTGCACTAAAAAAGGGATGACTCAAGCAAAGGTATCTCTTTGTGCTTCATAAGATGAGAAAATACTGTCAATAGCATGATCCATCACCACAGCAATGGAAAGGCAACAATAAACTATTGTAACCATGCTACTGAGCAAATCAGCATGGATTTAGAAATGTACTACACTGTTCTGCATAACCAATGAGTAATCAAAATTGCTTTCCAGAGAATGCCTTTAGATTGTTTGTGCAAAATCGCCTCTGTTGACTGATAGGAGGTATCTTCAAACATGAAGGTATGAAGCACAAAAACTTTCACAATCAATGCTACATTACTTAAAGACCTCCATAGACAGCATTCAAAGTTATTGCATGAAAACATGTCTTTCAACTGCAATAGCATGTAACAGCTTTTTTTTATCTATTCCTGGTTTTAGATATAGTATGCAAATTTCTCTAGAAAATGCTTAATCCTAGGGGTGGAAAATCTTTAACCAGTAGTCGATAAATGATATACAAGGTGTTACATTTCACTTCTTACATTCAGTTGTACTGACGAAAATGCAGCTAAAGCCAACTACAAAATACTTCTATTACTGTGTTGCACATTTGCTGCTTGCATATTAGAGCTATCTTCTACACATCATCTCAGATTTTCATCATGTCTCAATGACAATTTTTAGATGAAGCTTCTATTACTATACAGAGAGAAAATAATTGGGAACTCCAGGGGGTAAACTGCTTAGCACTCTAAACAAGTGCAGGGGTCACCATGTGTAATTAACATGAATCCATTTGAACTGGTACAAGTTGTCCTCAAAGAAACTGTCCAACTCCTGAAATTATTTTTAGCAAATACACAGCATCAACAACACTGTTTATTGATTCAGCATAGCTCTGAAATGCTCTTTTCTGTGAATAATTAGTCTGTTGAAACTACTTGGTTGAAGCTTTATGTCATTCCATACAGTTGGAGACAACCATCTCAGAACAACAAGGGGAACTGACACCTTGACTTTGACATGTCTTGAAGAATAAAAGAGGAAGTCTTTGCTGGTGAAGCCCAGGAGGAATGGCAGATTGACGATGAAGTGACAGCTGGGAATCTCAATGACATACAGGGCATCCAAAGAATATGGGTACAGTTCCTCAAGATGAATCATTTCACATACATAGCTCAACTTTGTGAAGCAATAAAAATAATAAATTACATCTCTAAACACCTTCACCACTGTTCACACATTCCAATCAATTACCCTCAATGATCTCAATCAAAAACAGCTCCTAATAACCACACCCTCACACATTAACTGCTAATCCAAGCCCCTCTGCTTATCACATGATTTCTATTCACGCTCAGCCATTCCTCAGTATATTCCTCACACCTATTATAAGCCGTACCTAAACATATCCCCTTCCCTCTTGCTAGAGATTGCCGGTAAATGGCAGATGGGAACTTAATGATTGGATGAGACTTTGGGGGCTTGAGTGAAGTTGTAGATGTCCTTGCATCACAATGTAATTCCATCATTTTTAACCCACTTTGAAGTTGGATAAACTTTGGGCTTCACAATTTGAGACACAAGCTGTACATTACATAGAATCTGAATGTCCTATTAATCGCAGCAATTGGGTATCAGGTCCAGGTAAGATCCTGGTCGATGGTAACCCAAAGATGGAGATGTTAACAATTAGGCAATGATATTGCCATTGAACACAAAGACAAGGTTAAAAAAAGTCATTGTCTTCCAAATGCATGACGTGCACATTGTATGAACCCATTTGTATGATCTTGTAGATTTTGCATCTTCGTTAACTGAGTTTTTCTGATTTAGTTTATGTTCTTTTTTCAATCCAAAAGACCATACGGAACAAAGAAGCTGTCAACATTATCATTTCTGTCTTCCTCTCTTTCTCTGCCTTTTTCTTGTGCATCAACAGGCAACAGCCAAGCCCATGTGGTAGACCTGTGCTACACAGTTTAGTAAGCTTCCACAAATTGATAGAGACTATTCTGAAGCATCCAGGATTGGTATAGCAACTGCTCTACCTTGACTACAAGAAACTGCACAGAGTTATGAACACAGCTCAGTTCATCACAGAAAACAACCACCCCTCCACAAACTCAACAAGGCAGCTAACATAATCAAAGACTACATCCACTCTGGGCCATCTCTCTTCTCCCCCCCCCTCCCTTCAGGCAGAAGATACAGAAGCATAAAACACACATGGCCATGCTCAAAGACAGCCTCAGCCCTGCTGTTATGATTACTGAACAATCTTCTGGTACAATAAAATGAACTCCTGACCTCACAGCTTACCTTATTATGATCTTTCACTTTATTGTCTACTTGCACTGCACTTCCTCTCTCGCTGTTACGCTTTATTCTGTTATTGTTTTATCTTGTGCTATCTCAATGCACTATTGTATTAAATTGATATACATGAATACTTTGCAAGACAAATTTTTCACTTTACTCAGTACATGTGACAATAATAAAATAATTTACAAATTTCTGTCAAATAAACTTTCTGCTCTAGTGTTTGGAGTTTTTAAGCAGAATCAGAAACCTGGTAATCTAGTTCATAAAACAGCCAACTATTTATCTTGTGTGATGTATAAAGTAGAGCAAGTGCAGCTACAGTGGCAAGATGATTGTGTTATCTGACTTTCTCAAGTAGTCCAGTAAGAATTGCTTGATTATGATTACAGGTTATCTGAACATTTAGGAAATGAAACATCTTGCAATGATTGTACTGCTCCGAGTTGGAGCCTTAAAGTGACAAATCACTTTATTCAGTCACCGTGCAACATTGGGAATACCACACATCTGAAACATACAATCTGTTCCAAGTTCTGTCCGGAGAACAGATGGCCAAGTGGACAGAGGAAAAGATTTAAGGATGTGCTTACTTATTGGGAAAATGCAACACCTCTAACTGACTTGTGGGAATCCTCAAAGTGGAAAAGGAACATGATGTTGAAAAGATGGAAGCTATTTACCAGGAATGCACAGAAGCCTCCTGAAGTTAATGGAATGACTGGAGCAGCTCACAAACTAACCTCCATCCTCTCTCATCTATGGAAGAGTCTGTGGTTCCTGCATTCACCTAGACAGCCACCACACAGTAACAGCTGGAACAAATCATGCTCATTACCATGGGACAAGCTAAGATACAGCAGTTTCTTTTTGATTGCTGGTTTGGATTAAGAAATTTAATGCTTATTTGCATGAAATTGTGATGGTTCTGGCACTCAGTGCAGAGATGTTATGCAGCTGGGAAAAATCTTCCTCGTTAGGGATTCAGCTTCTTTAGCCTTTGTTACCCCTCAATCAACATGTCAGAAAACTGAAATCAAGTGACACTTTGTAAACCAAAACAGTAGAGCCACTTGCTCCTATTGTTAGCATAGAGTTAACAATATGCTCGCTCTTGTCGATGAGCTAGCATATTGTTAACAGTGAGCTTCATTAGTTCACATGGTTGGAATGAAGTCTAATGTACATTTTCATAATTAGTTTTTTATGACAAAGATGAAAAGCTGATGCCCGTTGTGTACATAAAACATGTTAAATAGTTGAATTCGCTTTAGGATCCTGAGACAAATAGGTATAAAAATGGATTTATATCATGGATTTTACTGCTGGCTCAGTATGTCCTCTTATTTCTGGAAGAGGATCTCACATTCCTTAAAATTGTCCCCAATCTGCATAATATGTGAATAAATAAATGCAAGGCCCAAAGATAAAAAAGAATTCTGACATTATTCACCATCCACAGCCTGCAGTGATGTGATTTCTTCAATGATACATAAACTGAACATGCATTCACACACAGACTATGATAAACAGTGTTATTAACATACAACAGGTGAATGAATAATATACTACAAAATATAAAGGCTACTCTCAATGTATAACATGATAGACTATTACTTCACATCAAACAAAAAAGTCTCACCACAGATGGAACATAGCCTTGTTCCTTTACCAATCCAGCCACATCACTGCAAATGGTACAGATATGATTAGTAAGATTACTAACAAAGAGCAATTAATATTCTTTTGGGTAGTGATTTGTCTGAAATACAAGTTTTGCTGGCTGAATCCTAAAATATGCAGCATTAAGAACTCAGCAGTTTATTTCTATTCATTGTGAAGAAATACATCTGTTCTGGCACACATTGACCCTATCCTTTCTGACACAACATCCTTCATCAGCTCTCAAATAGCTGCAGGTTTGCAGCAGTATGGGTTTCCTTGGAGCTGATAATTCAAGTTCAGGTCTAACTATCATTCAACCATATATGAATATAGCCAAAAGAAACAGCTTTCCTCTGCGGTCAAGTTGCAAATCACATTACCAACAGCACACAGCACATGGTTATGATTTCAGAAAAAAGAATTGATGGCAAATTGTCCTGATCCACATTGTTCTGGAGGGCAGCACCGATCAACAGATCTAGCCCCAACCCAAGTACGAATTCCCACGTGCCCCCACCGGGGCTCTCCCACACTGTCTCAGCATCTTCTCTCCTGGTCAGCTTCAAGAGCTAACCCCCTGGCCTTGGCCTAATCCTCGCCACAAATGAGGCAATGCAGCATCCCACTGTTGGTCTTGCCAGTGAACCAGACTTGCAGTATTCTACATTGCCAATGTCTAACAGGTCTGGCAATCACAATAAAAATGTCCAAGAGAATCACGCGCACTGTGCACCGTTCAACGGTACAAGTCCAGGCGATTATACAAAAGTCCTGCTTCATTGCTATCAGTCAACTCTCCAACAGGATTGTCCTGCAGTACTTGACGTTCTCAGTAACCAGCAGTAACTTGTGATCATAAAGAATACATGGGGATGAACAAATACACTTTTGATTGGACCCAGACTGACCACTGTGTACGAGCATCTGACCGGAGGTTGAAGGTTGAGCATTTCTTATGAGGATAGATAGTTCACTATTCCTCTGTTGTGTTCCAGAAATTTAAAACAAATATCACTCTGGAGTTTGTGATGCTTATGGTCTTGGAGGAGATGCCATTGCCAAGATGTATTTGTGCTATCTCTTTATTGGCATAGATCGAGTAATTCATGTCATTCAACCTTCTTCATTTTTGTTGACCTTTTTTGTCAGTTCAATCATGCTTGCCATTATTGGTGGATCCATTTAACAATGATTTTTTTTGTCTCAAAATAACTTTGAAGAGTTGGTATCACAAATATCTCAGCACAAACATTTAAGACGAATAAAGGTCAGAGTCATTAAATGGTCTTTTCCCTTTGAAGGACAGTTTAATTGCCAGGGATCCAAATTGCTCTTTCTGTGCAGTGCAAGATTCACCTATCAGTCAGTGTTTCCGCTTTATCGTCAAGAACCAAAAATCAATATTATATAGGCTAACAAATAAATAGTTAGGAAATATGTTGCTTCTCAGACATTAATCTTCCACCACTACTGATACACCACAATTGTACACAGGTAGCATGTGTATTGCTCGTGATCCATGCTTGATATTTTCCTACTTCAATGTTGCAATACTGACGTAAAGTATTCATTCCTTTTGCAGAACAACTACAACCTTGATGTTTAATTCTGTTGTCCCTGTTGTGGTTTGTTAATCATAGATCAGGTAACAATGTTCTTGTGTTCCGAGCTGCTTAGGATCAATTCTGGTAATGGCAGACCTTGAACTGAATTTTGAATTAAGTGTTATTAGGTATGATTGAACTAAAGTTACCTTGTCAGCCAGACATGCTGTAGATAAATACTGTAACTGTCTGCAACGGATAAATACATTATTCATTTTCCATGGAATTTACAGCATATAAGAAAGATATTTGTCCCAAATTGGCTACGTTTTATGTATTTCTTCATTCCACCAAATCAAGAAATCATTTTGGGACAACTGAAAAGCAAAGTGCTTAAGATATTAAAAACCAGAAACATCATCTACTGTTCCTGCTTCCTCAGACTCCTATAGAACGTCATCTCTACAACAGAAAATCTTGGATTAATGTATCACTTCCGATACAGAAAAACTTCCCAAGTGTTTGCCAGGATGATCTCCAAACAAAACTTCCATGGAGGCACATAAGTTTATCAATGACAGCTGGCCATAATCATAGGACACAAAAGGAAGAAGAGTTAGAGAAGATTAGTATGAAAATTCCAGAGGCTAGTGTGCCTTCTGTAAGTGTTTTTTTAAAAGTGCTTTTACTGTAAGATGAGATGACAATACATGTTGATCTTTCTTGGAAGTAAGTGCTTGTAAATTCTTTATATACAATAGGCACAATTTAAATTTGACTGAAAAAAGCAAACTCTGAATTTCACCTCACTCCTATTTGTCTGTTAAAAATTGAATGGCATCTAAGTATAGAGAGGCAACCTGCAAGCTGGCATTTTCTCTCAAACTGAAGATTTCCAGCAGAGATGAAGGTGACAACATGTTGAGTTATTTACTGATTTAAAATGATTTAGTAACAACTCTGGATCTGATTTTGCTTCCAGTTTCTTACTGGTATGGACTTGAATCTCTGACAATCTTGCTGAAGGCTTTTTCCAATCTGCTTGGCAATATAGTTTCATTGAGTTCTAACTCCAAGTATCTGTGACTGAAAATGTAATTTTCCCTGCCAGAATTAAATGTATAACTTATAAGACCATAAAATATAGGAACAGAATTAGGCCATTTGGCCCATAGAGTCTATCACTGTTTCATTATGGCTATTTCATTTTCCCTCTCAGACCCAATCTCCTACCTTCTTTCTGTATCCTTTCATGCTCTGACCAGTCAAGAATCTATCAACATTTGCCTTAAACATGCCCAATGAGTTGGCCTCCACAGATTCCTGTGACAATGAATTCCACAGATTTATCACTTTCTGGCCAGAGAAATTCCTCCTTATTTCCATTGTAAAAGGACTCCATTCCATTCTGAAACAGTGGCCTCTGGTCTAAGACAGCCCCACCACTGAAAACATCCTCCCCATATTAACTTTATCGAAGCCCTTCAACATTCAAAAGGTTTCAATGCAGTCACTCCTCATTCTTATGAATTCCAGCGAGTAGAGGCCCAGAGGCATCAAATGCTCCTTAGATGACAAGCCTTTCAATCCTGGAATAATTTTTGTGAACCTCCTTTGAATGCCTCCGATGTCAGCACATCCTTTCTTAGATTTGCAGGTTGAGTCTGTGGTGAGGAAGGCAAATGCAATGTTAGCGTTCATTTTAAGAGGATTAGAATATAAAAAGGATATAATGTTGAAAATGTATAAATTACTGATGAGGTGCAATTTGGAGTATGCTGAGCTGGTTTGGGCCCCTTATCTTAGAAAGGATGTGCTGAAACTGGAGAGGGTTCAAAGGAGGCTCACGAAAATGATTCCAGGATTGAATGGCTTGTCATATGCAGACCGTCTGATGACTCTGGGACTATAATCATTGGAATTCAGAAGAATGAGGGGAGACCTCATTGAGACTATTGAACGGTGAAATGCCTTGATAGAGTGAATGTGGAGAGGATATCTTCTGTAGTGGGGGAGTCCAAAACCAGAAGACACAGCCTCAGAATAGAGGGGCATCATTTTAGAGTGGAGATGAGATGATGTTTCTTTAGCCAGAAAGTGGTGAATCTGTAGAATTCTTTGCCAGAGGCAGCTGTGGGGCCAAATTTTGATGTATATTTAAGGCAGAAGTTGATAGATTCTTCATTGGTCAGGGCATGAAGGGATACAGTGAGAAGGCAGGAAGATTGGGGCTGAGAGGAAAATTGCTTCAGCCATGATGAAGAAATGGAGCAGACCTGATTGGCTGAATGGCCTAATTCTGCTACTGCATCTTATGGTCTTATAAGGGGCCAAAACTGCTCACAATACTAGTTCTATCGCTAGTCACTAGTTCTTTATAAAGCCTCAGTATTACATTCTTACTTTTTAATAGTTTTTATATAAACTTTTTCAAATGAATGCTAACATTGCTCTTGCCTTCATCGCCACTGACAAATCTGCAAATTAACCTTCAGGGAATCTTGCACAAAGACTCCCAATTCCCTTTGCATCTCAGATTTTTGAATTTTCTCTCCATTTAGAAAATACGTTATCCTTTTATTTCTTCTTCCCAAGTGCATGACCATATATTTCCCTAAACTGTATTCCATCTGCATTGCCCGTTCTCCTAACCTGTCCAAGTCCTGCTGCAGCCTCTACACTACCTCAAAAATATCCTCCCATCCACCTATCTTTGTACAGTCTGCAAACATGGCCACAAAGCCATCAATTTTGTTATCCAAATCATTGACATATAACACAAAAAGCAGTCCCAACACAGACCCCCGTGGAACACCACTAGTCACCAGCACCTAACCAGTAAAGACTCCCTTTATTCCCACTCCTTGTCTCCTGCCAATCAGCCAATGCTCTATCCATGCTAGTATCTTTCCTGTAATACCATGGGCTCTTATCTTGTTAAGCAGCCTCATGTGTGGCACCTTGTCAAAAGGCTTTCTGAAAATCCAAGTACGCAACATCCACCGATTCTCCTTTGTCTATCCTGCTTGTTACTTCTTCAAAGAATTCCCAGTTATAGACACAGCTTGCTGTGATTTCCAAATTTAGGGACATACCTGTTAATAGTGCCAAATACATGCAAATTTTTCCTACTGCTGTTTAAATAGTATGGCTGCTTCATCAACAATATAGAAGTTATAACCAAGATCCAAAGTCAACATATTGTTTTTGATATAACACATAAGGTGACACAATCTTCATTCAATGAGCTTCTGAGGTATTTATGTAGTCTTCAATACAAAGGTTAATGTCTGGTCTGCTGCCACAATGAAAAAAATTGTTACCACCACAGATATCCAAATTGAGCAAACTCATATTGTAGGATTAGAAAGGAATGGTAGAATAATCATACTTTGCTTTTATCTTCACAAAGAAGAATACAGTTTTCCTCCCAGCATGTTGGGAAAACAGTCCAGAGAGGAATGAAGTAAAATCAATAAAGAAATGGCACTGGCAAAATGAAGAGCTAAAGGTGATATTTCCATGGGCCTGATGATACAGATTTCAGAGTATGAAAGTAAAATGCAACATTTCTGAATGCTTTAGATTCTGGAGCAGTTCCTACACATTAGAAGGTGGTAAATGTAACTCCAAGATTCAAGATTATTTGTCACATGTACATCAAAACATACAGGGAAATGTGTCAACCAACACAAGCAGGGATGCTCTTGGGGCAGCCCCCAAATGTCACCACACACTCTGTCACCACAGCATGCCCACAGTGCTTGGCAGAACAACATGAAACACAAGCAACAAAAGAACATCAGCAAAATAACCCCCATTCCTCCCTCCAACCTATGCCCATACACAGTCCTCTAACTCCAAGACAGTCCATATTCTTCAGCCTTCTACAGACACATATTACTTCAAGATAAAGGAGAAAGAGCAAGTACAAGTAATTACAGATCAGTAAACCCAACATTGGCAAAGGGGGAAGGGTGGTAATCTATTATAAAAGATCTATTAACTAAACATTTAGAAAGCAATAATAGAATTGGACAAAGTTAGCATTGACCCATGAAAGGAAACTCATGCTTAACAAATCTAGTGGAGTTTCTTGAGAATGTAACTAATAGAGAACCTGTAGATATGGTGTTTCTGATAAAGAAAGCTTCTGATAAAAACCCACAGTAGAGTTTACTGTGTAAAATTAAAGCAATTTAATTTGGAGTAAAACACTGGCTTGAATTGATAATTGGTTGATGGTCTGGAAACAAAAAGAAAGGAATAAGCAGGTATTTTTCCAAGTGCCAGTAAACTGTGGGATGCGACAGAGATCAATGCTCGAGTTGGTGCTGCAAGCAGTTATGAAGGTACATTATACACTAGCCTATATTGCAAGAGGATTTCAGTATAAGAGCAAGATTATCTTGCTGCAGCTGTACAGGGTCTTGGTGAAACCACATCTGCAGATCTTTATGCAGTTTTAGTCTCCTTATCTTAAGAGGGTGTTCTCGCTGTGAAGGTAATATGTTAAAGGTTTACGAGACTGATTTCTCCGACAGAAGGACTGATGCATTTCAAGGGGTCAAGTTAATTGGGTTAATATTTAATTAAATGATAAGAATGACAGGTTTCGAACAGTGGTGAACAGACCAGATATAGGGGAAATGTTCCTGAAGGCTGAAGGTTCAGACCAAGGGTCACAGCCTTAGAAAATACAGTCATAGTTTCATCGAGTAATGTAACATGAAACAGGCTCTTTGGACCAACGTGTCCACACCAGGAGCTTATGCACAGAAAACAGATTTGCAGGATGCAAGGATAGGGTTCAGAACCTGAGTCAGCGGTGGGGGAAATTGAGACATACAGGTTTGGGCTAGGCAAGGGCATTTTGGGTGAAAGTCATGACTGAGTACTGGGACTGAATGCATCGGTCAGATAGGCCTCCTTTAGGTCATGTTAAGAAAGCTTCACACCCACTCTGTGGGTATTCTTTTGCTCAACTAATCTGTACTGTTTATGTTTCGTGCATAAGCAAATGAACTTTCAGAAGTGGCATCCAAACATTCACTGTGTGGCAACAAACACCAATGTACAAGTGTATAAATATACCATGTGCTTTGTGGATTTAGAAGCAATATGCAGCACCACTTTGGAAGGACACAGTAAGAAGCTAATCATTTTCTGTAGTTGGTTTTCAAGCAGAATTCTTTTGGGTACATTGAATATAAAATATTAAACAAACAACACAGCCCAGGAACAGGCCTTTGGCTCACAATATCAGGCTAAACTAATTAAACTAGTAATTAATCACCCCGACTAATCCCTTCTGCCTACAAAATGTCCATATTCCTTGATTGTCTGCACATTCCTGTGGCTATCTAAAAGTCTTTTAAATACTTCTATCGTACCTGTTTCCACTATCACCCCTGGTAGCACATTCAAAGCACCCACCACTATCTGTGTATAAATTTTTCCCTTCACATCTGTTTGCAATTACATAAGAACATAAGAGATCAGAGCAGGAGTAGGCCATCCAGCCCATCGAGCCTGCCCCACCATGCAATAAGATTATGGCTGATCTGTCCATAAACTCAGCTCCATCTACCTGCCTTTTCCCCGTAACCCTTAATTCCCTTACTATGTAAAAACCTATCTAACTGTTTCTTAAACATATTTAGTGAAGAAGCCTCAACTGCTTCCCTGGGCAGAGAATTCCACAGATACATCACTCTCTGGGAAATAGAGTTTCTCCTCATCTCCGTCTTAAATCTTCAGGAGCTTGAAGACTCGTACGGCCAGATTTGGGAACAGCTTCTTTCCAACTGTGATAACACTGCTGAATGGATCCTGACCCAGATCTGGGCCATACCCTCCAAATATCCGGACCTGCCTCTCGGTTTTTTTTTTGCACTACCTCACTTCCCATTTTTCTATTTTCTATTTATGATTTATAATTCAAATTTTTAATATTTACTAATTTTAACTATTTTTAATATCTTTAATATTTGTAATCCAGGGAGTGTGAAGCTCAGAATCAAATATCGCTGTGATGATTGTACGTTCTAGTACCAATTGCTTGGCGACAATAAAGTATAAAGTAAAGTAAATAAAAATCTTCTTCCCTGAATCTTGAGGCAATGTCCCTTAGTTCTAGTCTCACCAACCCATGTAAAAAACTTTCCTACTTCTATCTTATCTATCCCTTTCAAAATTTTGTATGTTTCTATAAGATCCCCTCTCATTCTTCTGAACTCCAGAGAATATAGTCCCAGGTGACTCAATCTCTCCTCATAGGTTAACCCCTTCATCCCTGGAATCACATTAAATGCAAGACATTTAGACATTTTGACCCGGGGGGAAGGGGGTGAAGATTCCAGTTATCTACTCTAACTCTGCTTCACATAATCATCCATTAGGTCTCCCTTCAAGCTCCATTGCTCCAGAGGAAGGATTCCAAGTTTGTCCAACATCTCCTCACAGCCCAGGCTCTCTAAAACAGATAATACAATAGTAGACCTCTTCTGAAACCTCTCCAAAGTATCCATATCCTTCCTACACTGGACAACCAGAAATGAATGTAATAATCCTAACCAGTGTTTTATAAAGCTGCAACACATCTTCCTTTGACAATGCTTTGACTAAGCATGCCATACGCCTGCTTTACCACTCTATTAAACTGTTCAACCACCTTCAGGAAGCAATGGACTTGGACCCCAAGATTGATCCGTACCTTAACGCTGTTAAGGATCTTGCCATTAACTTTATACCCTCCCTTTCAATTTGATCTCTCAAACTGCAATTATCTCACACTTGGCTGGATTAAACTCTATCTACCATTTTCCACCCACATCTGCAAGCCACACCCTGCTGCATCCTTTGGAAACCTCCTTTACTCTCCTCAAAGGTACCAATCTTTGCATTGACTATGAACTTGCTAATTCACCCATTCACATTTTCATGTAATATATGAGTAAGTAAACAGTGGAGGTCATAGTGTAGAGCCCTGTGGATTACCATCAGTCACAGGCCTCCAACCAGAATAAATTCCATAGACAATTACCCTCTGTCTTCTATCAGCAAGCCAATTCATGCAAGCAAGATCATGCATCTGAATCTCTGGATGGTCTTACCATGTGGAACATTATCAAGTGCCATACCAAAATGCACGTAGACAACATTCACAGCAGAAATAAGATGTAAACATGCACACAAACTGAATTGAATTGAATTTGTTACTTACATCCTTCACAGACATGAGTAAAAATCTTTACGTTACATCTCCATCTAAATGTGCAATGTGCAATTTATAGTAATTTATAATAAATATTATGTACAACAGGATAGTCAATATAACATAGAAATATAGTTGCATCAGCATGAATTAAGCAGTCTGATGGCCTGGTGGAAGAAGCTGTCCTGGAGCCTGCTGGTCCTGGCTTTTATGCTGCAATACAGATTCCCAGATGGTAGCAGCTGGAACAATTCGTGGTTGGGGTGACTCAGGACCCTAATGTTCCTTTGGGCCCTTTTTACACATCTGTTTTTGTAAATGTCCTGAATAGTGGGAAGTTCACGTCTGCAGATGCGCTGGGCTGTCCGTACCACTCTCTGCAGAGTCCTGAGATTAAGGGAGGTACAGTTCCCATACCAGGCAGTGATGCAGCCATTCAGGATGCTCTCAATTGTGCCCCTGTAGAAAGTTCTTAGGATCTGGGGATGCATCCCAAACTTCTTCAACCATCTGGGGTGAAAGAGGCGCTGTTGTGCCTTTTTTGCTACAAAGAGTTTATAATCCGTTATGCTTGTCAACCTTCTGAAACACCATAAAAGGCTTCAAAAATGTAACCTTCAGGACTCCTAGATGTGGTAGCCACACATTACGATACAAGGCACTTCTGCATTTCCATACAATGCAAAAACACACCATGAACCACCCTACCACACATCTTCTTCTGGCTATGCTATACATCCACAATTCAACAACCCTTGTTTTCATATACCATTTCTATCCTCCTTCATCAGTATTGACAGTAAATCCTTTGAACCCCATAAATCAACCACTACGAACTTTCAGTTCACTCAGGCCAGAAATACAGAAGCATTAGGTCCCACACCACCAGGAACAGTTTTACCCTACAACCATCAGGCTCCTGAATTTCACTCACCATAGTTCTGAACTTTTCTATGACCTAGAAACTCACTTTCAAGGGCTCTTTAAAATTCATGTTCTCAATTTATTTCAATCCATTTCAGCAGTTGTTATGCAAACGATATCACCTTCAAAGGATGACAACAAACGTCATGTTTAAACACATCCAAATTAATGGTTAACAAAAATATCTCAAAACATATTTGGCCAACAGCAATATTGCTGAGGCACAAAAACAGATTATGACAAAGGCTTTGCATTTTAAACTGCTGCATTATTCAGAAAATTGTTTTAAAAACAAAGGTAGAAAATGCTGAAGTGTTTCAATAAACCAGGCAGTATCACTGGTCAATCTAATGTTTCAAACTAATAAATGTTTCATCAAAATAGTTGCTTCCTTTTTTTTTTGGGAACAATTATCATGAAAATTTGCAAAGCGCTTCAAATGATGCCAGCACAAAACTGTTGGCTCTTTCGAAATAAAAATAAGAATGAGGTTACAAAGGCCCCAGTCCACAAGGAAATTGAAATTGTTAATGGATATTGTGTAATTCACATGCTTTTCAGCACATTATTTATTGACATATAAACTAAAAAACTTCCTCTTTCTTCCTTTGAATGCATTCTTAAAGTGTCACACAACATCACCTTGCAGCAATGCCCCACGTTTTGCAGAAAACTACATTAGTTTCACATTGTTATTTTCTCCTCTGTTCCCTATTGTTGGAAAAAATAATTTGCCTCTAAATATTAATGGCAGGAATTGTCCCTGCATGTGTTCCTGGCCTGCCATGTAAACCAAGGCTCAGGAACACAAGAAATTCTGCAGATGCTGAAAATCCAGAGCAATACACACAAAATGCTGGACGAATTCAACGGGCATCTGTGGGGTGGAATAACCAGTCGACAGTCCAAGCCAAGACTCTTCATTGGAACTGGAAAGGAAGGGGTGAAGAGCCAGAATAAGATGGAGGGGGAGAGAATGGAGTACAAACTGATGTGATAGGTGAAACCAGGTGAGGGGGAAGGTAGGTGGGAGAAGGAGGGGGAGTGAGCTGGAGGTTAATAGTTGGAAGAGATGGAATGGAAGGTAAAGAAAAGGGGAACCATATCCCTGTTATGGCAGTGGGAAGATGGGATGAGTGTGGATGTCTGGGAAATGGAGGAGATGCAGGTGAGGGCAGCATTGATGGTAGATTAAGGGAAATCCCTTTCTGTGAAGGAGGAGGCAATCTCAGATGTTCTGGAATGGAAACCTCATCCTCGTTCAAAGTACATTTATTATCAAAGTATGTATACATTATACAACCTTGAGATCCGTCTCCATCCAGGCAGCCACAAAACAAAGAAACCTTAATAGAATCTATTAAAAAAAGATCATCAAATGTCCATTGTGCAGAGAGAAAGGGAAAAAAAAGCAAATCATGCGAACAATAAAAGCAAGCAAATAACTTTCAGAAATGGGGTTTTACGAAAGACACGAAGCCAGGCATTGCTGCGGACGGCACTGCAGTTCAGTGCACAGCTGAGTAAACTCTGTGGAGCAATGAGGCAACCAGTCCCTGCCTCACCTCCCGTCCCAGCATGCTGACCTTTCCAATCTGGCCTGGTGCTTAAATTGTCCAAACAACAGGTCATTCTTTGCTCTTGGACCTGCATCCCACTGCCATGATTCAGCCTCGCCTGACATTTCCAATTCAGTCCGGTGCTTAAATTGATCAGACATTGGCCCTTCCTCGCTCTCGAGGATGCGATGACTCAGTCTCAACCCTGACTCCACTTACCATGACCAGACCATGCCTGGGTCTCCATCATTGCTCGCTTCCTCTTGCCTCGACCACCCTCTGCCTGTCTCTCCATTGTTAACATTGATTGTTATTAATAAGGTACTGTATTTAGTAATTTCCCCATGACTTTTGCTGCCCATTAGTCATCACTGGGCATCACCAGCAGCATCTAAAACTGAAAACAGATACGATGTCAGGAAAGCCCAGAAATTGGCCCAAGAATGACCAACAGATTCATGAAAAGAGAAGAAGCCCATCAGTATATTAATAATAGCATTTGGGTAGAAACAGTATTGAGGGACACAGTGTAACAAATGAGAATGGAAGTTGTATCAGGCACAGTGGCAGAGTTTCTAATTGACCAGTTTAAGTGTTGAGTACAGTCAAAAGATCGAGCAGGACATTAGTGCTCAAATGCTTTTATGACAAGGTAATGTTGCAAAACTGGATAACCTATAGGGTACCATCCAGCAATTGTTTACACCATCAACAAACTTTAATAAAACCTGTTCACTAAATGATCGGGCTTAAATATAGAAACATAGAAAATAGGTGCAGGAGTAAGCCATTAACGATACACAATATGGTTACAATGAGAAAGAGGGGTTGTGAAGAAAAATGAAAACCTGAGGCTTTTCCCTCAGAGTAACATAGTTATGGTGAGGTGGAAGCATGGAAGAACGTATTGATTTAAAGATATGACAATTAGCTTTATTTGTCACATGCATATTGAAGCATACTCTGAAATGCATAGTTTGTGTCTAATGAAATGCATAGTTTGTGTCTAATCAAATCAGGGGGCAGCCCGCAAGAGTTACCACACTCCTGGCACCAAAGTAATGTGCCCACAGCTTATTAATTGTAACCATATGTGCTTGGAATGTGGGAGAAAACATTAGTGTCTGGAAAAACCCACTTGCTCACAAAAACCTGTACACAGAAAAACACCATGAATATCAGACCTCTAATCCTCAACCCCCATCTCACTGAAATAAAGTAACATATCACCTACCCACCAATTGGCAACAGAAAGAAAACACAGAAAAACTGAAGGATACCAATATAAACTACAGTCCACACAGTAATCACACTAAACCTAACCTAATCCCATTTTATTGTCTTTACATTCCCCTCAATTCCCCAGGTGAATCTACTATTCACCTACACACTAGTGACAACTTGTAGAAACCAAAAGAAAAACAAACCCAGATGGCTTTAGGGTGCGAATATAAAGCAGAACAACTGGAATAAACCCCATGTGGTCACAGGGAAAACAAGGAAACATGACACAGAGATTACTGGAAATCAGGACTGGAACCAGGGTGATGGAACCAAGAGGCAGCAGCTCCATGAGCTACAAAACTGTACCACCCCTCAGTCTGAGAATTAGTATGAGAATCAAACGGGAAACAGTTTTCACATGAAGTGCAATTACGAAGTAAAAACCCTTTCAACAGTTGCCTACTGATTCAGTAATTATAACATTATTAAAAGTGAATTAGATAAATATCTGAAAATAGTAAACACAAAAAAAACAATGAAATAGGATTATATGGTGACTACCCAAAGTGATGAAAGGCAGGCTGAATGGTTTCCTTCTGTGGTGAGACTTGTAAGTTTCTGATTAACTGGCGCTTATGGTATTACTTTTGATAACCTGTCAAATCTATGTGCCATACTCTCATCCACACAGTAAGTCTAAGGTTAAACACTGAGCAGTCGTATTCAGTGCTTTCAAAATAGACTATGATATTCATCATACTCCATGTAGCTTTTCCTGGTTTATTTGACAAGAGATACCAAGAACTGAATTCTACTTCTCAATTCAGTCAGAATTCTCTGGCAGATGAAAGTAGATTAATAGCTACTAAAAAAATCATAATTTCTTAATATCTAAACTTTGCTTATGTTTATGTTTACTGCAGATCATGTGCTGTTTTTGATTCCACAAGTCCTGCTGTTGCACTATGATGAAAAAGTATGCATTACTCCAATTTTGCCTCCGAGGGAAGTTCTCACTACAAAAACCAGAAGTAACTTTAGAAGAAATATTTGATCAAACAGCAACTTATCCTTTTAAAGTAAATGTGCCAAGCTATTGAAGCTGGACCCACCATTACCCTGCCCATTCTCAGTTCACTAAAACCTCATCTATAATTACATTAATACATTATTTTATTGGAACGTCAATGAGAAACTCGCTGAAAAACTTCAGAATTCAAAAGCTGCAGAAGACTGATTAATAAATAAAATATTCTATGCAGAGAAATCTTTCTATTATACTGTGTTTTTCCCCACATTCCCACTTGAAATGCGCATTTGGAATAAAATTAATCCTTACCTACAAATCTCAGTCATGCTCAAATGTTTATAAAAATGACTCCAAAATAAGTTAGAAAGTATTAGGTTAAAATAGCTTTTGTTTGCATATTACAATGCATACTTAATTAGACACAAAAGTTGTCTTCACATCAGTTATGATTTTTAAATAGTTTCACTCTTGGTAATTAGAAAAAAGATGCTTTTAAGTTGACGCCAGCTGTGGTCTTCTGGCTTCACCAATATGCATATTTTCAGGTATTGTCACAGTTTCACCCATATGATAATACTGCTCAAAATAAAGGGCTGACAACTGTTGGAAGATTTGAATTTGCAGCCTTCAACCCTTTGGATGTCAATAACCCTTCAATATTCTGATAATTCTTTTCATCACACAGCTAGTTTTTTCTACCTTGAGTTACATTCCTTCCTTCGAATCTCCTCTGCCTCAATTATTTCCCATTATTCCACCACCAAAATAATTGAGCTGACTACCATCTAAACTTCTAGAGAATTCTCAAACAACCCCAGGAATTACATTTCCATGGAAACATCAGCACTATGATGTATAGAGGCTTCATTCTAAGCCTGACACTTGTCATAAAATGATATAATATTTCATTTCTAACAGTTTATAGTCCTAACTATTACACACAAACCATCTATTCTCTCCCCTCCTCAGCACTTTTTCTTTCTCACGCTTCATCTCTTCTTTCAGAATACTCTAAGAGGAGGGAAGAAGTTAAATTCTTATGGCTTTTTCAAAGACCTTAGGTGATGCTAAAGTGCTTAGCAGTCACAGAAACACCATTGTGGAGCAGGAATATAGTGAACAACTTGTTGTAAGAGAAAATAGACTTGCATTGATATTTGGCCTTGGCCTGAAACATCAACTCTTTATTCACTTCCATAGATGCTGCCAGACCTGCTGAGCTCAGCAGGCATTTTGAGTGTGCTGCTTTGCATGTGATAATAACAGAGAATCTGTTTCTTTGGGAATGTTGACAGGGTTGAGATAATGAGCAAATACACACAGTCTTGGTGTGGTGTTGCTTGAGGGATAAATACTAGATGGCATTAGGGAGGAACTCTTTTGCTCTTCTTCAAAATAGTACCAAAGGGAACATTTATACTGGTTAGAATGACAAAAGAGCTTTAGTTTACTGTCACATAACTGTGCAAAACTCTGTGCACAATACTGGGGACTGAGCTCTGGTTTTGCCCTCAGGTCTTTGAGATGAGGCGTGAACCACCAATTTGCGGCTTAGATGTGTAAGATCTACCGCAGACTGATGGATTACCTCCTCAATCAACTGCAGGCCATAGAATTGAAAGTGAATAATCCTCCAAAGGAGTCAAACCACGATCTTTTAATGGAATTCCTTTCCAGAATTGTCCACTATTAACATCCTGGAAAGTTAGTATTTTCCAAAGTATTAAATAATATTCTAGTATACAAAGTATTCTATTGGTTGACCACTCGACTCTTCAACGCCCTTGGACTATTTATAAGCTACAAGTCAAAGGTTCCATGGTAAATTTTGTGCATATTTTTATGAATGTAACTTGGTGACTCTGAAATTTCATCATTATACAGAACAAGCAGTCCACCACAGTCATGACCTTAAGCCTTCACTCATTCCACCACTGGGACAATTTGACTGCAGTGCATGTCAATTACTAGAGCTGCAGCATTGTGCAATGGCATATTTGACACCTCCTCTCAAAGGCAGTAGATGGATAAAAACATTACCAACTCTAATTCTTTTTGAAATATAAAACCATTCTTTCAGTAATGATGGATCAAACACCTGAAAATCACTATGTAAGAATGCAGGGCTTGACAAAATAGAGTTCAACAGTTCAAGTTGCAGCCCACCTTCAACTCTTCAAGGGCATTTAGGAATGAAGAACTAATGTCTCAAAGTAAGGAGTGAGCCATTCAGGTTAGAGATACGAAGTAATTAATTCAACCAAAGACTTGAGATTAATCACTCAAGAGTACAGTGGAGGTTCAGTCATCAGATATGTTCAATATGAGACCTGCTATGTATCCCAGCACCTCCTGTTTAAACCTCAGATTTGTTCCATTTGGAGAATTCTGATTTTAAAAATATCTTCAAAAAATTTTTCATCATCTCTATAATCACCTCCAAAATCTCCAACACCAAGACCATTGTACTTTTTCAATTCTGCCTTCTTCCAAATTTTAATCAGCGCACCGGTGTTAGATGTTCACTGTACCACTTTAAACACAATACTCTCTCTAAACATTCTGCTGATTTCCACCTCTCACTTCTCCTTGAAGATGTACTTTAAAACCTCCATCCAAGGCAAATAAACCTGTGGTGGGTTTATGTACAGTAATGTAAACAATCAGATGACTGATTAATAGTGATATTATTAATGATATTATCAGATAACCTCATACAAATAGGGGCTATGTGCAGTGAGTGCTCCTCGTTGCTGGGCGTAAAGCAAGGATTCTATGTTCAGCAGCATTTACAATAGTATCTGAAATCAGCTACAGCATACAATATACAGTAAAACTTCCTATTTTCCAGAATGATTCCTTATATTAAAGGAACTATATATGATGATGCTATGTACTTGCAATGGATATTCTTTGTGATCAAAGAGTTCTCCAATCAAACTCATAGCCCACACTTAACATGCCAAAGTGACTAGTATCCATAGAGAAATCTGAGAAGACATGAATAATTAATGAGTAAAAGAGATTTGAAACCCTGACTGCTTACATAAAAATCAGTTCTCCTTTTCTTGTTATAAACTTTATCATGCACACTTTAGTTTAATAAACAAGTACAGTTTGTATTTTATTTATTTCAGTGCACTAAAATAAACTAAGAGTAAAGAATGCATTTTGTGATTTTAAAATATATTAGTGTGGAGAACAATAGACGAGTATTTCTTCATGTTTCAGCAAAGATTAAGTGACACTGGTTCTTTGGTGAAGAATCATGAGGAAATACATGGAATCTGGTTAATTGGGCCACATCGGGAATTGTATACTTTGGTCCAATTGAGCAACTGTCCCAATTAGCCGAAGTTTTATGGAAATTGTTAAAAAGGTATAAGAAGACAAGCTACCATTTAACTGAATAACAAATTATGTATGTAAATGAAAACCAGAACAAATTAGCATATTACCAATACTACTACAGTACTATAAAGCTATGCATTAGTTCCTAATAGTTATTGACAGAGAAATCCATTCAGTGTAAGCTACCTTGGTTTTTTTTTGTGACTATATGAACAAAATCTGCACAGACGTTAAGTGCAGGTAATGGACTGCCTTCATACAATGCATCCTCCAAATCTTCATTTTCATTGTAACATTCATGATGATTATCAATACCTTCAAATTCTCTGTGGTTCCTAACCTGAAGTTGTGAAATCATCTCATTTACACTCGGCCATTTCTCTTATCTCCAAGTCTGAATGCTAGAAACCGCAGTGAACGAAATAGTTTTGAACTGTCTTACTGCTTATTTTGCACCAATTAGCAGTGACAAAAATCACTGTTTTTTGAACATAAATACACTTAACTGATGCTATTTAAATATTGTTTTCTCTAAGCAAGGTCTAATGGTCGCACAAGTGCATGTGACTGACACTTTAGAAACTGTTCGGCAACAGTCTCCTCTCCCAATTAACCAGCATAGTGTCCAAAATAAACAAAGGGAATCCTGGCTATTCACTTGATTTTTTTTTCTTTTAGTTTTGCCCCAAATAAGCTGCCAATGACTCAAGTAACCAGAATCCACTGTATCAGTCTTATGTGGCAACCCACTTTCTAGCACACACGAACCGGTGCACACTGACAGAGAGGCCGGCCTCACAAAAGGGCGCCAGGCCATCTTCACCAGCAGGGGGAAAATCCCGCGCGCAGAAAGGGTCTGGGAATATGCATTCCCCACAGCAGTCCCGCCCAGGGAGGGCGCGAACGGGAAGGCTTTAAAGCCGGCCGCGAAGTATGAATAAATCTCTTTTATCGCAACTCCAACTCACCGACTCTGTGTGGTTATTCTAGCGCTGTGTGTAGCACACCGCTACATTTGGTGACCCCGACAGCCCAAACGATAGTTGGGCCAGAGATGACCGATGCCGCATCTGTTCGCGCAGTTTCGTTACAACTGCCAAGCTTTTGGCCGCTGAGACCCCGTCTCTGGTTTGAACAAGCAGAAGCACAATTCCACATTCAGCAGATAACCTTGGAGGCCACTCGTTACTACTACGTGGTGAGCTCGCTCGACCAGGAGACAGCTGCACAAGTTGAGGAGTTTATACAGTCGTCCCCGGAGGACGGCAAATACACAGCATTCAAAGCCCTGCTCATAAGGACTTCTGGACTCTCACGGTGCGAACGAGCACGCTGCTTAATGCACCTGGATGGTTTAGGAGACAGGCTGCCGTTGGCATTAATGAACGAAATGCTGGCCCTGGTTGAAGGACACAAACCCTGCCTCATGTTTGAGCAGGCGTTCCTAGAGTAACTGCCCAAGGACATACGCCTGCTGCTGTCTGACGCAGATTTCAGCGACCCCCAGGAGGTGGCGGCCCGGGCAGATGTGCTGTGGAATACCAAGAAGGAGAGAGGGGAATCCGTTGCACAGATCACCAAGCCACGTGCCCAATGGCAGACCAGACCAGGCCCGGCAGCAGAGCCCAACCAACAATGATGCTTCTACCACCAGCAGTGGGGCACAGAGGCCTGCTGCTGTAGACCACCCTGCAAATTCCCAGGAAACGCCAAGGTCCAGCCGCCGCTGATCGCTACGGCGGCTGGCCATCAGAACAGCCTCCCGTACGTCTGGGACAAGCAGTCGGGACACCGATTTTTGGTCAACGCCGGAGCGGAGATCAGTGTTTTACCTCCAACTAGTTAAGACACCCACAACAGAAAACCCGGACCCACCCTGAGGGCCGCAAATGGCAGCACAATATGAATCTATGGCACCCGCACGGTGCGGCTGCAGTTCAGCTCCAGCCGGTTCACTTGGGACTTCACACTGGCCGCCGTGGCCCAACCACTCCTGGGGGCGGATTTTCTGCGAGCCCACAGCCTGCTGGTCGACCTGCAAGGGAAGCGACTAGTCCTCGCCAAGACTTTTCAAACGTTCTCCCTGGGTGAAGCAAAGTTGCCAGCCCCACACCTGGACTCCATCACGCTGTCCGACGATGAATTCACCAGGGTCCTGGCGGATTTCCCATCAGTACTGACACCGCAGTTCACGGCAGCCATGCCCAGACACGGAGTACAGCACCACATCCCGACCCAGGGACCACCCCTCCTCGCCCATCCTCGAAGGCTTTCCCCGGACAAGCTCCGACTGGTGAAGGAGGAGTTCAAGAAGATGGAGGAATTGGGGATCATACGATGGTCCGACAGCCCATGGGCCTCCCCCCTGCACATGGTGCCCAAAGCAATGGGGGGCTGGAGACCATGCGGTGACTATCGCAAACTGAACGAGGCTACAATGTCAGACCGCTACCCTGTGCCGCACATTCAAGACTTCGCAGCAAACCTACACGGTACAAGGATCTTTTCCAAGGTAGACCTCGTATGGGGATACCATCAAATCCTGGTACATCTGGACGACATCCCCAAAACAGCACTCATCACCCCGTTCGGACTTTTCGAATTCCTCCGAATGCTGTTTGGCCTAAAGAATGCTGCACAGACGTTTCCGCGGCTAATGGATACAGTAGGACGCGACCTGGACTTTGCATTCATCTATTTGGACGACATCCTCATAGCCAGCAGTAGTCGGCAGGAGCATCTGTCCCACCTCTGCCAGCTCTACTCCCGCCTGAGCTAATTCGGCCTTACCATCAACCCAGCCAACTGCCAGTTCGCACTTGACACCATCGACTTCCTGGGCCATAGGATTTCTCAAGATGGGGCAACCCTTCTGCCCGCCAAGGTAGACGCGGTCCGCCACTTCCCCCGACCCAACACAATCAAAGGTCTGCAGGAATTCGTGGGTATGGTGAATTTCTACCACCGTTTCTTCCCCTCAGCAGCCCGAACCATGCGCCCCCTGTTCACTCTAATGTTGGGTAAGGGCAAGGACATTACCTGGGACGAAGAGGCCGCAGCCGCTCTCGTTAAAAACAAAGAAGCCTTGGCAAACGCCGCGATGCTAGTGCACCCCAGAACGGACGTTCCTACTGCCCTCACGGTGGACGCATCCAACACAGCAGTCGGTGGAGTGCTGGAACAACTCATCGAGGGTCGCTGGCAACCCCTGGCGTTCTTCAGCAAACACCTATGACCACCCGAACTCCAATACAGTGCTTTCGACCAGGAGCTATTGGCACTATACCTGGCAATCCAACATTTCAGGTACTTCTTAGAAGGTAGGCCCTTCATCACGTTTACAGACCACAAACTGCTTACCTTTGCGTTCACGAAGGTGTCCGAACCCCGGTCGTCCCGCCAGCAGCAATATCTGTCCTACATCTCCGAGTACACGACGGACATCCGGCATGTCTCGGGAAAGGACAATGTCGTGGCGGACGCACTATCCAGACCTACCATACAGACCCTGTCCCAGGGGGCGGACTATGCAGTGCTGGCGGAGGTACAGCAGGCAGATGAGGAGATCCCTAGTTACAGGACTGCAGTCTCCGGTTTGCAGCTTCAAGACCTCCCCGTAGGCCCAGGTGAGAGGACCCTACTGTGTGATGTAGCTACCGGCCAACCCTGCCCCATCGTCCCAGCAGCCTGGTGCCGGCCGGTTTTCGACTGCATTCACAACTTAGCACACCCCTCCATCAGGCTGGTCGCCAACAGGTTCGTGTGGCATGGACTTCATAAGCAGGTCAGTGAATGGGCCAAAACGTGCACGCAGTGCCAAACAGCCAAGGTGCAGCGGCACACCAAGGCTCCGACGCAGTTCGAACCCACCCGCTAGAGGTTCGACCACATCCATGTGGATATCGTGGGGCCCCTGCCAGTGTCGCGAGGAGCACGATACCTCCTAACTATGATAGACCAATTCACCAGATGGCCAGAGGCAGTCCCGCTCACCGACACCACCTCCGAATTCTGCACCCAAGCACTGACCGCAACCTGAGTAGCCCGCTTCGGGGTACCGGCCCACATTACCTCCAACAGGGGCGCCCAGTTCACCTCCAGCCTGTGGTCAGCTATGGCCAGCCTTTTAGGATCACAGCTACACCACACAACTGCCTACCACCCACAGTCGAACGGACTAGTGGAGCGTTTCCACCGTCACCTGAAGTCGGCTCTCATGGCCCGCCTGGAAGGGCCTAACTGGGTGGACGAACTTCCCTGGGTCCTGCTCGGAATCCACACGGCGCCCAAAGAGGATCTGCACACCTCGTCGGCCGAGTTGGTGTACGGCGCACCCCTGGTAGTCCCAGGAGAGTTCATACCAGCCACAAGGGAGCAACAGGAAGAACCCACAGCAGTCCTGCACAGACTACGGGAGAGGCTCGGTAACCTGGCCCCCATCCCCACTTCACAGCACGGACAGAGCCCGACCTGCGTACCCAAAGACCTGCAGAACTGTAAGTTTCTTTTTGTACGACAGGGCAGACACCAGACACCGCTACAGCGGCCCTACGAGGGGCCGTTTAAGGTGATCAGGAACAACGGGTCCACGTTTGTGCTGGACATTGGGGGGAGAGAGGGGGTTTTCACGGTGGACCGACTCAAACCGGCCCATGTGGACTTGGCGCAGCCAGTCCAGGCTCAGGCACCGCGGCGCAGGGGCAGACCTCCCAAACAGAGGCCGATCCAGACTGCGGACACTGGGAGAGGTATCGCCGGTTCTGGGGGTGGGGTTATGTGGCGACCCACTTTCTAGCACACACGAACCGGCGCGCACCGACAGAGAGGCCAGCCTCAAAAAGGGCGCCAGGCCATCTTCACCAGCAGGGGGAAAATCCTGCGCGCGGAAAGGGTCTGGGAATATGCATTCCCCACAGCAGTCCCGCCCAGGGACGGCGGGAACGGGAAGGCTTTAAAGCAGGCCGCGAAGTTTGAATAAATCTCTTTTATCGCAACTCCAACTCATCAACTCCGTGTGGTTATTCTAGCGTTGTGTGTAGCACACCGCTACACTTACATGCTAAGTGCAGTACCGATCCCTTTGGTCTAACTAGTCTCAGTCAAAATACTCTCCTTCCACCCAACCACATAAACTTATATCTTGTGAATGCAGAAGCAATGCAAGTCTAGAATTTGTCCAGTGGTGTACTTCCAGTGTAGAGGTCCTTCCTTGGTTACAAAACACCCAATTTTTAGACAACTAGTACATTCCAAGAATCTTAAGACTTCTTGGCTGAATATTTTTTGTGAGATATGTGAAAAAAAATGAGCAACATCCAGAAGATGTTGAAAGTATTAACATAACCTCCAAGCAAGGATAGATTGCAAATTGCATACACATAGCCCAGGCAAGAAAATTCTTTGAGGAGTATGCCTTTACTTTGCATACTCCTCAAAGAGATAAGGTCTAGAAAAGAGATAAGTGATACACCAACTAAGAGACAATTGCTTTACTAACTTTTAGATTATGAGGATACTCAGTCTTCATTTATTGTCATTTAGTAAAGTATGCATTAAAAAATGATACAATGTTCCTCCAGAATGATATTACAAGAAAGCACAGGACAAGCCAAGACTAAAACTGACAAAACCACATAATTATAACATATAATTACAACAGTGCAAAACAATACCATAATTTGATAAAGAGCAGACTATGGGCACGGTAAAAAGAAGTCTCAAAGTCCCGATAGACTCATCTTCCCACGCAGGTGGCAGAAGGGAGAAACTCTCCCTGCTATGAACCTCCAAGCACCGCCAACTTGCCGATGCAGCACCATTGGAAGCACTCGACTGCAGCGGACTCCGAGTCCGTCCGAAAACTTCGAGCCTCCAGCCAGCCCCTCTGACACAGCCTCACTGAGCACCATCCTCTGCCGAGCCCTTCGACCCCGCCCCGACCGCCGAGCAACAAGCAAAGCCGAGGACTCGGGGCCTTCTCCTCCGGAGATTCTGGACCACACAGTAGCAGCAGCAAAGTATCATTGGTTTTCAGCTCATAGGTTCTATTGACTTTTAACACCTATATTGTTAATAGTGATTGTTCTTGCAAGTAAGGAATTCAAACATACATAGTTTACCAAATGGCCACTATCTGTAACCGCAAGCTAATTCTGTATAAAAAAGCATTTTCTCTGTTTAAAATTCATAACAGTAGGTGACAGGGGCTATGCTGTTCTCCTTGTGCACCAGTAAAAGAAAGCGTGGTTGAGTCATAAGTGTGCATGTTCTTGAGTCCAGTTATTTTATTCCTTAACTGGTGATGACAATGCGATTTAGATCAAGGTGGAAAAAGTGACCAATCTGTTATCAGAGGACTGATTCAGAATGAAAGAAAGGCTACCAACCCTCTTGGAATTTTGGGTAGACTACTGGACATCTCTGTTAGTGTGGGACCACTTAGCAACTCAAATATCCTGTTCCGACAGTAGAGGACTAACATTGATGGGTATTTTGGTTGGAATGGACCAGAGGGGCTGAAGAGTCTGATTCCATACTGTACGGCTCTCTGACTCTGTGAGAAAGGAGATAAAGGGATAAGTCCTTTCGAATGTGAAACTCCTGAGGAGATGTTAACTCTGCTGAGAACAGAAGGGTGATATCTAACGTTTCCTACAAAGTCCAAAGCAATATCTACATCAAGCTCAATCAAGTAGCGAGGAGGATAAATGGGCAGTAAATAGGAGAGAGACCTGGGGAATTTATTGTAGGCAAAGAGTGAAAGATTTACTTTGCTGGCAAAATGGGGAACAATTTATGGAAATAGAAGATTCTCATTGGAAGAAATAAATCAGAAAGTTGCAGGATGGGCTTTGAAGTGAAAGCTATCAAGCTATGAGGTTCTTCACTAAATGTGCCTGTTGAAATTACTACCAGGCGTGGTATCAAGTTCCTATAAACTATTTCAGTATCTGTTCCCAGTGGGTTTGGAAATTAATACACAAAATGCTATATTAATGACCCATTCAGGCTAAGCTGATAGAGATCACGATTTGGCTTATTTTTTTTATTTATTCATTTTTCAGGACATGAGCAGCACTAGCAAAGCCAGTATTTACTGCCATCCCAGCATACCCTTGAGGAAGATGGTGGTACGATGACTTGAATCATTGCAATGATGATAAAGAAAAGGCAATATATTCCCAAGTCATGATGGTTTATGATTTGAAGGGGCACCTGAAGATGATGATGCTATTATTTTCTTGTTGTCTTTCCCCTTAGAAGCTGTGGTTTTGGGCAATGTTGTCAGAGTAGCCTAGCCAAGTAACTTCATAGCATTTTGTACATAGTGAAGGCACAGAATTAATGCAGAAGGAAGAATTGTTTAAGGCGATATATGAGACATAAATCAAGCAGGTTGTTCTGTCCTGAATGATGCTGTTTTCTGAATGATGTTCGATTTGCACTCATCTGAGCATGTGAAGACTATGTCATAATTCTCCTGATTTGTGATGTGAAGTAGATGAGCTGCTTGCTGAAGGAAATGCAATCTCTGATCTCATCTGTTTCATGGTATTTTTTTAAGCAATTCCTTAGTGATCCACTCAATATGTTGTGCTGAGCAATGGTATTGCAAGTTAAAGCCAAATGCAGATATTTAGAGATTTTCTTATTGGATATACACATTACTTGGCACATTTCCAGTGTGAATGTGATTTGATAATTGTAAGTTCACACCTGAATACCAGCTAAGTTTGCAAAATGTAGCTATTTTAATTCCTTTACATTACAACAAAGGATTAAAATATTTAATGCTGAAAGAGGGGAAAGAGTATAATTTTAAACCTAGATTGGATTTTCCTTGAGACAACAGTTTATGGAGTAGCAACACACATAAAAGTTGCTGGTGAATGCAGCAGGCCAGGCAGCATCTCTAGGAAGAGGTACAGTCGACGTTTCGGGCCGAGACCCTTCGTCAGGACTAACTGAAAGAAGAGCTAGTAAGAGATTTGAAAGTGGGAGGGGGAGGGGGAGATCCGAAATGATAGAAGACAGGAGGGGGAGGGATGGAGCCAAGAGCTGGACAGCTGATTGGTAAAAGGGATAAGAGAGGATCATGGGACAGAGGCCTAGGGAGAAAGAAAGGGGGAGGGAGGAAGCCCAGAGGATGGGCAAGGGGTATAGTGAGAGGGACAGAGGGAGAAAAAGGAGAGAGAGAAAAATAACGTGTGTATATAAATAACAGATGGGGTACAAGGGGGTGGTGGGGCATTAGCAGAAGTTAGAGAAGTCAATGTTCATGCCATCAGATTGGAGGCTACCCAGACGGAATATAAGGTGTTGTTCCTCCAACCTGAGTGTGGCTTCATCTTTACAGTAGAGGAGGCCTCCTCTTATGTATGCTGACAGTGAATAAAGCAAATCTTTTCCTTTAAAAAGATTTAATGATAAGATTCTTGATTTTTTAAAATCCTATTTTCTGCAGTATAAACCAAACTTGCAGAGCAGAGAACTGTTTTATGCGTTCACGATACCGTTTGAATTGGGAGGTTCAACAGAATGTAATTCTGCCCTAACACCAATAACACACGAAACATTGAATCAGTACTTGTAATATTTTTCCACAAGTACTATTACTGGTCAACAGCTGGAAAGTTCACAAAAGCGAATCTGTCACGTGGATTCGCTTTCTTCCATGTCAACAAAGGACCCTGAATACAATATGACAAGCATGCTGTGAAAAAGGAAACCATGGTCAAGCCTTAAATGAAGGATATAAAAAGGAAATCAAACTTTTTTCTACACTGCTTCTTCTATGTAGCATGAATGACTTTTTGACAAATCTGTTTTCTTACTACATAATGTAATCCGCTAATCTAAATTGTTTAAATTTCAAGTAATATCAATATTTAATTTTTTTTAAAAGTCACCACTTTCAATCTCATGTGCAATCGGTAATACCATATTATTTAGTATTCAAACTCACTGGGAGTGTTGGCCTGATTCAAAATTGAGGCTACTGTTTACCGATATACTGTAGATATTAAGTACAGAAGCAGAATTAAGATAGCTATGATAATAGTGAATGATGGGTCAGGCATGTAGTTCCAAGTGGCGTATTCCTGCTTGTACTTTTGTGTCTGGTAATGCCCTGAACTGAAATGGAAAAGCAATTTAAATACCTTTACAGACTAAATGGCCCTTGCAATGTATCAACGGTACGAGTTAACATGGAAATGGGAGGGACTGGTCATTAAAATGGAAAGTGGGATGGAAGCTTAGTTCAGAACCAAGTAAAGGACTAAGACAGCAAATTGCTTGGTTCAGTTTGAGACAAAACTTGCTCAAGAGGATTAAGTAAAAGGCAAATGTGTCTATCACAATAATTTTACTATTAATTGAAGCAAATCATACTTAACTCTGAAACAAAAGACTAACAAACTTATGTAAGCTTCATTTAATGTACATGTCCTCACAAAAATTATGATCTGAAATTCCAGCTGTTTCTGTTCATCCACATTCCTCCCAACACCCTTTCCTTGCGGTATTCACAACTGGTGGGAGATACAGAAACCTGAAATCCCACACCACCAGGCTCATTTAGTGGATGAAGCTTTAAGTTAACAGCTTGAAGTTTTATTAAGTTTTGGGAGTAATCAGTAATGTGGAATGGAGCACAGCACTGCAGATATAAAAATGAATGAGTTGTTTAATCTTTATGGATCTTGCTGTCACTCAGATTTCTTTGGATTTGCATTGTATTTCCAGCCATGTGGATCAACATCTCACCATTTGAATTAGAAGGCAGGAGCAAGCCAGTGGGTTTTCCAACACCTTTGAAACAGAATTTTGAAAAGAATCTCACAGCTATCATTAGGAAGGAAGTACAGAAGCCTGAAATCCCACATCATGTTCAAGAACATTTACTTCCCTTTAACCATTCAGTTCTTGACCCAACTAGCAAAAACTTTAATCACTAGAGTTTAGTAACACTGTGACCACTTTGCACTAAAATTGACTTCATATTTTTTGTTCTAATTGTATTCTTTCATGAAAAATTGTGTATAGTTTAATTTATGCTTTTCTTATGAATGCTGCTTATATGACAGGGTTGAGAACCTGCAGGCAAGATTTCCAAAGCACCTGTGTATACATGTACTGTAGGCACTTGTGCACGTGACAAAAAACTCGACTTCTTTGGACTGCTAGTATTGGCAGAAGGTCCAGATGTCTGGGTATAGGTTGCGTGGTTGAATCACTTGGATTCAGGAACGTTTTGTTTTTGAGTGATTGTAACATTAGGCAGCAAGAATTTCAGGGAGCCATTGACACTTCAGGGTGCACTGACAACACCCAAGTGCACGACTAGTCAGGCTGACTGTGGAGGTGACCTCCTCACAGACCAGGGTTATAATCCAGGTTTTACTGCAAGATAATCCATTAAGATGGTTGAAGTCAAAAGAATCATTTCGACAGTGATTTAGGATCTTCAGAATAACAGGATTATTCACAGATCCGAGCAATAACCATAATCTGTTTGAACCATGCAGTGGAAGATGCAGGACAAGGGTGTACTATGCTGAGCATTGACAAAGTGGGGTGCTGTAGTGTGCCAAGAACAACTGAACTAAACACAGAAAATACAGACCGAGAAAAGGAAGGTTGATGAGCTCAGAGGGAACAAGACTCCTTTATTTACAGAATTAATGAGTAGCCTGAATCAGACATAGATTAAGTTGGATGCTCTAAGACAGGGGTGCTTTGAAACATGAAGGCAATTCCAAAGCTATAAAAGTCCTGTGATATATCACACAGCAGGTATGGACTTACTAATGGTAGTCTTGTACTCAGTAGGCAGAATGCTGCAAGGAGAGCAGAAACCAGTCATGTCAGAGTTGAAAGCCTTGGGGATGATACAGAAAGGAAATCAAAGGAACAAACTTGGTAATTTCAAAGAAACAACAGGTAAGAGCAAAGATGTGGCTGCAGGGGGTCCTGGTAAGAGATGCAAAACAGTGTGCATGAAGTTGCAAGTGAAGATTGTGGGAAATAAGTTTATGATACTCAGTAATTTACGAAGGACAATGGGTAATATGGAATTAGCCACAATTTACGCCTCTTTTCTACATTGGTATCTTAGACTAGTCTAATGGGTAAGCGTCATCTTCTTGTACTTTGGAAGCATGCTTCAGAAATATTGTAAAGACCCAGTGCAATAACAACTTTTAGCAGATTTCAAAGTTGGATTACTCTCAATCAGCATGTAGAATGTTACACTTCTACCTTGGTTTCTAAAATGTAAAACCACATTCAATGCACTGAACAAAAAAAAAATCAAATGTTTTATTAATTATAATTTAGAGAGATTATTTAAACCCTTCACAATATCAAAGCTCAATGTTGTCTAATTCTTTATCTTTCTCTCAGGAGTCTGAAACCCACTGATCCTTTCTTTCAAAATAACTTTATTTTCTGTCCTAAAGAAGGAGGTGGTGGGATTGACTGGATTTTGAACATCTGAACTTGCAAATTTTATCAAGGGTTTATTTGATTTTTATAAACAGAAACAATGGCACATATATGATTAGATTGCTGTTTTTCAAAGCATCCAGCCTATTGCAAATAAAATCTTGTGTAAGATTTTATTTGTAAACTGCTTGCACAGCTAGATTTAAATGCATAAACACTTGGTTAAAACAGAGAAAATGTTTCAACTTCATCATACATTAAAGATTATAGAGCAGCTAGAAAATACACTGCAATTAGTACTAGATACTTGGTAAGTATGACAAATTAATTTATGCTATGATTATTTTACTTCAGATATTAACAGGTGAATTGCTAGATTTTTTTCTGCAAACCAAGATAAAACACATCTTAGGTAGAATGTTAAAACTGTAATTTATCACCTTGTTATCCTCACTCTATCCTAAATCACTGACAAATTTAAAATAGTCACACATTTAAGCATTCCACTGTTGTTATTTCAGCTGAATACACCAAGGAATTAAATTATTTCTATTCCATTCAAGCATCCCGTTGGCCTTCAGCCAGCAATGTGTAACTTGATTAATGTATTACAACACAGCCCTTTCCCATTGTTTCAGAGGGAACACATGCACATAGCTGAACCTGTTAGACGTGGTAGAAAATAAACAAAAGAAACCTTTTTATAATAATATATTGCATATAGTGAATGTAAATCACACTTCACATTCAAGTCAATTTTAGAAAATTTAACCAGCATTTCAAATTTAAAATTCATCGTGGTCAGATCCAAATTGAACGTGATAAAATTACACTCAAAACGAATTCATTAATCCAAACACTTTCAATCCATTAAGAAACTATAATAAAGCATTTCTAAATCCATAACTTTCCAGTTTCTTAACCACTAGTTTTGGAAAATTCATTGTTTATAAAATGATTACAAAGTCATGCAGGACACTCAGTATTTTCCATATCACACACACAATATACCGAGAAAACTTACAACAGAAATAATGATCTGAATGGAGCCCATCAACCATATTCACTGGACAAATTCCAATAGCCCTTTATTAACTTGGTACAAATATAGAAAAATGGATTTACAGGTCAAGATCATCCTAGATTTAATCAGCAAAACTGCAATCTTGCAGACTTCACACTGGCAATCTGGTCAAGCAAGTGGAACAGAAGAGACTTCATACAGAAAACAACTGAGGAGACCTTGGGCAAAGTCATCTTTGCATTTCATCCACAAGACACAGCAGCAGAATTAGGCCATTCGGCCCATCAAGTCTATGCTACCATTCAATCATGATTATTTACTTTTGACTCTCAACCCTATTTATTTTTATTTTTGCCTTCTCCTCAGAAAATTTGACATTTTGAATCAAGAACAAATTAACCTCTGCTTTAAATAGAACCAATAACTGTGGCAATGAATTCCACAGTTGCATCACCCGCTGGTGAAAGTAATTCCTCCTCATTTCTGTTCTAAAGGGATACCCTTTTTTCTGAAACTGTTCCCGCTGGTCCTAAACTCTCCCACTATAGGAAATATCCTCTCCAAATCTACTCTACATCCACTCTATACAAGGCTTTCAATATTTAGTATGTTTCAATGAGATCCCCTGAATTCATCTGTACTCCAGTGATTACAGGCCCAGAGCCCTCAAGTACCCTTCAGATGATAACAATTTCATCTCCATGATCAGTCTTGTAAACCTCCCAATTCCAGCACATCCTTCCTTACATACAAGGTCCACAGCTGCACACCATTGCTACATATATATATATATATATATATTCTAATCTTCTCAAAATGAATGCTAACATTGCATTTGCCTTTCTTACTTCTAACTCAGTCTTCAAGTTAACCTTTAGGGAATCCTGCACTAGGACTCTTAAGTCCCCTTGCACTTCCAATATTTGAGGTCTCCTCTCATTAAGAAAAGAGTCTACACCTTTATTCCTTCGATCAATGTGCTTGACCATGCACTTCCCTGTACTGTTTTCCACTTATTTTCCCATTCTCCCAACCCATCCAAGTCCTGCAGACTCCCTGCCTCAACACTACCTCCCCTTCACCAATCTTTGTATCATCTGCAAACTTGCCCACAAAGCCATCAACTCCATCATTCAGATCACTGACATAAGTGTATAAGATGAAAAGAGAGTGGACCAAACACCACCAATCAGCAGCAGCCAACCAGAGAAGGGCTGCTTTATTTCCACTCTATGTCTACTGCCAGTCAGCCAATATTCTATCCACAATAATACTTCTTTCTTTAAACCATGGGCTCCTTTCTTGTTTAGCACCCTCATGTGTCAAAGATCTTCTGAAAATCCAAGTAAACAACATCCACTGACACTCCTTTATCTATCCTGCTTATTATTTTTGAAATAATTCTGACATATTTGTCAGGCAAGATCTCCCCTTAAGGAAGCTTTGGCCACTGACTTTGGCCAATTTTATTATGTACTTCCAAGTACCCAGAATCCTTATCCTTCATATGGATACTAAAATCCTACCAACCACTGAAAGTTATAATTCCATGTCTTTCGTCTTCTTCCGTTAAGTAATGTTTTCAATTTTCCAGTCCTCTAGATTCATTCCTCATTCTAGCCATTCATGAAAGATCACCATGAATGCCTTTGCAATGTCTTCAAATACTTCTTTCAAGCTTTTGCAAAACCATTGAATTTCCTTGGTGTTCAAGTTTAGTATACATTTTAGCAATTCCATGCTACTCCATTGTCCAGCAACAGAACGAGTCAGCAGATTCATCAGCTGAAGTCAGTTAACGAGTTTGGGACTTCTGCATTAGTATACGCATGTGCTGAACTTGTTTGATTTCACAAGCTGTTGCAGCTAGTTTGCCTGAGAACTAAAAGCTTTCACCAGAAGGATTTAGCCCATTATCTGATCTGCCTGCATTAAAAAAGGAGCCATCCTGAGGAAAATATACCTGTATCAGAAATAGCTCAGTATGGAAGATTTCTAATTCAGTTATTCATAATTATGCTGTGATGTAACAAATGACAATGTATGCTTGGAAATCAATTAAGACCACAAAACATTTCTCAATTTCAATATCTAAACTGCAAAATAGTGCAGGAAATTAATTATCTTCATATTGAAAACCAGTGCTTGAAATCACTGTCTTCTGGGTACAGAAGAAATCAGCAATCAAATGCTAGTGAATAGTGATGTCCAGGAGTTGGTGCTGTTTGTAAAATAACTTGGATATAGATTTTGGAGGTGTGATGAGGAAGTTTGCAGATGACATGAAGTACAGTTATTAGGACCCAGCATAAAAAAAGTTATAAAATGACAAGCCTGATTGAATGCCCTTTACAAGGTACCCATCGTATCCACAGAGATGAATGGGATTTCAGCTACACCAAACCTTGTTCAAAGGCTTTGAATCACTTTATGGACTGCAACCTCAGCTTGGCTTACAGCTCCACCTCCCCCTCGTACCCCATCTGTTATTTATTTATATACGCACAAATTCTTTTTCTCTCTCCTTTTTCTCCCTCTGTCCCCCTCACTATTCCCCTTGCCCATCCTCTGGGCTCCCCCCCCCCTTTTCTTTCTCCCTAGGCCTCCTGTCCCATGATCCTATGATATCCCTTTTGCCAATCAACTGTCCAGCCCTTGGCTCCATCCCTCCCCCTCCTGTCTTCTATCATTTCGGATCTCCCCTTCCCCCTCCCACTTTCAAATCTCCTACTAGCTCTTCTTTCAGTTAGTCCTGACGAAGGTTCTCAGCCCGAAACGTCGACTGTACCTCTTCCTAGAGATGCTGCCTGGCCTGCTGCGTTCACCAGCAACTTTTATGTGTGTTGATTGGCTTACAGTCATCCACTTCAATTAAGGAGGCTTTCCATGAAATACTAGTTCTTCTACATGAAGCCCACATTAAACGAGCTAGCTGACGAGCATATTAGCACAGAGTGAAACGTCAGTACTGCTAAAATTTGGTGGTAGAAATTCTCATGCTCTCATTATTGAATTTAGAAACACAGCATGGAACAGGCCCAACACGCCGCACTGCTCAGCAACCCACCTACGTATCACTACTAACCTGTGTGTCTTTGGACTGTGTGAGGAAACCGAAGCACCCGAGGAAGCCCAAGCAGTTCACAGAAAGAACAGACAAACTCCTTACAGATGGTACCCAAATTGAACTCCAAACTTCGGAAAGTCCCAATTTGTAGTAGCATTGAAGTGACTGTTATACTTCTGTGATGCCCAAGTTTATCAGCTTAAGGATTACAGCAGAAAATCTACCCAATTACATTTTCATATCTTTGCCTCAAAATATGAAACACGTTGTGTTTTACAACACTCTATAAAAACATTACGTCTTTATAGCCTAACGTACAACCATAGAGTAACAATATGATCCACTATTATTTCTTAAGGGCAGCTACTCAGATTCATTCCTTAGCCTCTTGACAGTTTTGTGACAATTTCTTAAAATATGCCCTACAAGACATCTTTAAATGTGAAATACCTTTAGAGAGTAAGACCATATATTTTGGGTATATACCTCAGGAATGGTTGAAAAGAAATAAATATTTAATGAATGTACTGCTGGTGGCTGGTAAAGAAGACCATTACCAGAAAATGGTTATCACAGGAGAGCCCAATTTTAAATGTATGGATGGAAATTACAATGGACATTTACAAAATGGAGAAGTTAACAGCTTCTGTTAATCATAAGTTGGAACAATTTTATTCATACTGGAAAAAAGGTTTAACTACATAACACCTCATAGGCATGATTTCATTCTCACAAGTCAATGAATATGTTGTAAAAAAAAGATCACTCCCTACTCTTTACACAGTTTTCTTCTTTCGATTGTTCTTTCTTTCCTCTCATTTCTATAAGTGTATACCTCAGATAAATATTATGTGGAGATCTGTGACAAATATGATTATATGATATATATGTAAAGTACCTGAAATACATCCTATGGGAATGTTTGTTTGATGATGAAATTCAATAAAAAAATAAATTACAAAAGAAAATTCAACAGGTAATACCAAAGACAAGCCCTGAAGGGGAAAAGAAGTTCTAAAAGCAATACAAATTCTCTTCGGCAATCCTTGGCCTAAATAGGCCACAATGCCAATGGGTGTTGGATTTTCTAATGAATAGATAGACAGGATGTACAACTGCTCCTCCCTCAAAATCCTGGGAGTGCACATCTACACACAATCTCTCATGGTCCCAGAACACATTCTACACAACCTAGAAAACTCACCATTGCCTCTACTTTCTGAGAAGGCTGAAGAGGGCTGGACTTTGCACATCCATACTGATATCCTTTTACAGACGCACAGTGGAGAGCAGCCTGACAACCCACAACACTGCCTGGTATGAAAAGTGCACTGCAGCAGGCAAGAAGACTTTACAATGGGTGGTCAAAGCAGCCCAATGCACCACCGGCAGTAACACCATGAGGGATCATCCCCACCCTACTGATGGACTGTTTGTCTCACTCCCATCAGGGAGGAGGCTACGTAACATCGACGCCAGACTCAAAAACAGTTACTTTCCCCAAGCAGTAAGGCTGATCCACACCTCCACCCATTAACTCCACAACTACTTTATTACGTCCTGTAAGTCACTTTATGTACAACCTCGTGTCACTTTACATATAATAAATGTATACAAGCTATATTTATTGTGTTTTTATTATTACTGTGTACTTTATCTTTTGTACAGCATCATATTCGGAGAAACAATTATTTAATTCTACCACACTTATGCACAGGAAATGACATTGAACAATCTTGATTTGTCTATGATTGCATTTACCAGTATTTTTAAAATGCAGTTAGGTTTATATTTATTGCTTCAACTTCAATAAGTTGCCTAAGATATGGCTTAAAATTTTCAGAATCAAAGTTCCAATACTTTGGAACATGTGATAAAAGATAAAGTAATATGCTACATGCCTGCTGAGCTAACATTATCAAAAGCTACCAATATCACCCTCTACTGGTATTTCTCAATTATCAAAGGAATTCATCCTGCTTTAACCAGAGAATTTGTTTGAAAGGGCTTTAATGCGAAATTGGAAACTAAATTTTTTGCCATACACTTGTGTTTTTTTTATTTAACTTTTTAGTTTTATTGTAATTGAATTAATATACAAAGCACAGACACTCTATTTAAAGTAATATTAATACAAAGGCATCTAAGAGTCCAAAGAAAACAAATTAGTTATCTAAAGTACAATGTAAATGTATTATCAAAGTACATATATGTCGCCACATACAACCCTGAGATTCATTTTCTTGCGGGCATCCTCAATAAATACATAATGGAAACAATGAAAGACCACACCCACTTGGACATTCAACCAGTGTGCACAGGACAACAATCTGTACAAATACAAAAAGAAAATATTAATAAATAAATAAGCAATAAATATCGAGAATGTGAGATGAAGAGTCCTTGAAAGTGAGTCTATATATTGTGGGAATGATAAGGGCAATTGACTTGAGTGAAGTTATGCCTTTTGGTTCAAGAGACTGATGGTTGAGGGGTAATAACTGTTCTTGAACCTGGTGGTCTGAATCCTGAGGCTTCTGCATTTTCTTCCATGCCCTGGGTGATGGGGGTCCCTGATGATGGATGCTGCATTCCTATGACAAGGTTTCATGCAGATATGCTCGATGGTTAGGAGAGCTTTACCCATGATGGGCAGGGCTGTATCCACTACGTTTTGTGGGATTTACTGTTCAAGAACATTGGTGTTTCCATACCAGGCTGTGACGCAGCCAGTCAATATACTCTCCACCACACATCTCTAGAAGTTTGTCAAAGTTTTTGATGCCATGTCAGATCTTCACAAACTCCTAAGGAAGTAAGGTGCTGCTGTATTAATTAATAAATAACTTAATTAACACAAGTAAGCAACAACAGCAGGCCATTTTGCCTCTCAAGCCATTCAATATAATCATGGGTGAACTATGTTTCTTCTTTTTTTCATTCTATTTACTTTGTAATTTGTAGTAACTTCATGTGTTTGCACTGTTACGAAACAATACATTTCATATCATAAAGACAAATCTGACTCTGTGCTATTTTTCCATAAACATTAATTTCAATCTTTCAAATATTTCTCTCACCACTTTAAATATTTTTGATGATCTAGTTTCCAGTAAAAGTGAAGACGACACAGGACAGATGTAGTCCAAAAACAAAGAAATATTCAAATGGCTGACAAGGGAAGTTAAAGCTAATGTAAAAACAAAAGAGGGCATACAACAAGGCAAAAATTGGCAGGAAGACAGAGGATTTAGAAGCTTTTATAAACCTACAGAGAGCAACTTAAAGAATCATTAGAAGGGAAAAGATGAAATATGAAAGCAAACTAGCAAACAATATCCAACTGGATAGTAAAAGATTTTTCAAGTATGTAAAAAATAAAAGAGAGATGAGAGTGGATATAGGACCACTAGAAAATGAGACTGGAGAAATAATAATGGGGACAAGGAGATGGCAGATGAACTAACTGAGTACTTTGCATCAGTCTTCACTGGAGAAGACACTCGCAGTGTGTCAGTTATTGTAGTGTGTGAGGGAAGAGAAGTGAGTGCAGTTACTGTTACAAGGGAGAAGGTGCTCAAAAAGAGTATATAAAATCACCCAGAACAGATGAACTGCACCCTGGGGTTCTGAAAGAGGTAGCGGTAAAGTTTATGGATTAGTGACGATCTTTCAAAAATCATTGGACTCTGGCATGATGCTAGAGAACTGGAAAATTGCAAATGTCACTCCACTATTTAGGAAAGTAGGAAGGCAGCAGAAAGGAAATCATAGACCAGTTAACCTGACCTTAGTGGTTGGAGTCAATTGTTAAGGATGAGGTTATGGAGTACTTGATGACACAGGACAAGATAGGACAAAGTCAGCATGGTGTCCTTAAGGGAAAATCTTGACCGACAAACCTCTTGGAATTCTTTGAGGAGATTATAAGTAGGATGTATAAAGGGGATGCAGTGAATGTTGTATGTTTGGACTTTCAGAAGGTCTTTGACAAGGTGCCACACATGAAGCCGCTTACCAAGTTAACAGCCTACAGTATAACAGGAAAGTTACTAATATAGTTACACCATTGGCTGATTGGTAGGAGCTAGTGAGTAGGAATAAAAGAATCCTTGTCTGGTTAGCTGCCAGTGACTAGTGGTGTTCCGCAGGGGTCAGTGGTGGGACCGCTTCATTTATGCTGTATAACAGAACAATTGTAGGCCGTATCTCGGGTAATGATGAGTTTGAGTACAGAGAGGAAGGCAAGAACCTGGTGGCATGGTGAGAAGACAATAACCTATCCCTCAACATCAGCAAGATGAAGGAGTTGGCTGTTGACTTCAGAAGGAGCAGCAGACTGCACGACCCAATTTACATCAGTGGTACGCAAGTGGAACAGGTCAAAAGCTTTAAATTCCTCGGGGTCAATATCACAAATGACCTGACTTGGTCCAACCAAGCAGAGTTCACTGCCAAGAAGGCCCACCAGCACCTTTACTTCCTGAGAAAACTAAAGAAATTTGACCTGTCCCCTAAAACCATGATTGAATGGTGGAACAGACTTGATGGGCCAAATGGCTCATTCTGCTCCTCTGTCTTATGGTCTTATTATAGTTTATTAGTTCCATGATCCTTACAATGGGTGGATTTACAATTTATTTAGTACTCAGCATGAAGCAAAGGCAATTTGTGATTAATCAAGTTTGCATAAGTTCCATTTGTCCTTTTATATGATTAGTCTCAAATTTGGAGGAAAAATAAGTTTGTTCATTATTTTCTACTGTAATGTCTTGCTTTAGAAACCCCTTCCTGCAATTGTAATTTTTTATATAACAAACGTTGACAACAGAGCATTGATCATGAGACAAATAACAGAGAAAGGAAACATCGAGGGGTTCTTTTATATATACACTTTTTTTTCCCCCTGATAAAGTTGGCAGCACAGTAGTTAGTGCTTAAGTCTTCCAGTTCCATAGACCTCTGTTTAATCCTAACCTTGGGTGTAAATTGTGTACATCTCCCTATGACTGCATGAGTTTCCACCACGTGCTGAGGCTTCTACGAACGGTCCAAGGATATACTAATTAGTTGCTGAAAATTAATCTATAATGTTCAGTGCTAAAGGATCTAAGGGAAATTAATTGTCAGGGAAGAGAGAATAAATTGCAGCTCTGCAGGGTAATAGGGAAAGGAAAAGCATCTGGTGGGATTCCCTTTTGGAAGTCAGCATGAACCCGGTGCCTCCAACTGCATCATGATAAGTAACATGAAAGCCTAACTATGGATGCCTTTATTGTCTCACTTTTAACTTAATGATTACTTGTATTTGTGAGGTACTTACCACTACAAGTGTTAATGCAGAAAAGATATTGTTGAGTGAAGTCAATTTGGTTAATTAATAAATATCAATGGTTATTCATTAATATTAGGAAGTCATTTAGAGGTACACAAAACCTGCAGCAAACCAGTCTCTTAATGACTAAGCTGACTGAATTGATTCTCTGATACCATGAAAGATCAAAAAATTCCTGCTGCAGTTCTGAAAATTACCTAAGGTGGTTCTGCTCAATACACAATTAATAACAATGATTAACACAGTGGCTTCTAATTGTAGAAGGTCTCATTTAACAATCTGTACAATAATTGTCTTAATGCTACAAAAAATGAAACCTTCCATTTCAGCTTCCTCCTCATAAGAGGCTTCAATGGATTGATTGTTAGTTTGAGACTCAGGGTCACGTTCACCTTGAAGGATCTAACCAACTAACAATAGAAATTCTATCAAAAGGTCACAATCTACAAGCTTCATTCCCAATCCCTGGAGCTGCATTGTTGACTTCCTTTGACACTGTTGACCTAATTCCATTGTCAACGTAAGAGTGACCATCACAGCAGACTACCCATGATGCAGTGGTTGAAAGTGAAATTCTTGGGTTTGAGTTTAATGTTCTTCAAAGGGAGATTTTCCCCATTCTTTAAGTAAGGACATTCTAATTTTGTGATGGTTCATGCAACTTCTGATTTGGTAACTTCTGTTACAGCAGTAAATACGGAAGTCCAAATTTTTGTGCAACAGATCATTCCCTGCATGTGAGAGTAAAAAGTACAAGAAGCCATTTACTTTCACTAACAATTCCCAGTTTCTACTTTTGTGGGCAAGTCGTTTAATGCATTTATTATACTGTCTTAAGGTCATGCATTTATACATGAATAGTACATTAAATGTTCATTATAGTTTGAAAGAATATTGCTGCAGTTTTTCCACTTGTCCCATTTAAATTACCTGAGGGTGAAGGATTCTAATTTCCTCATTAGAAACTCTGGGTAACATTCACATACTGCGCAACCTACTTACTGCTGCATACCACAAAAATGATAGTAGCTGTTAAATATAGTTGAACAAAACTACAAGACGCACTTCAACAAAAGTTCTTCTCCAGAATATCATCTATGCTGGAATAAAATTAGTTTTTCATAATTTCTCATTCCTGCAGTATAAAAACAATCTGCAGATTAAGTTTATAAAATAAGTTAACCTGGTTGATTTACTTACAAACAGCAATAAAAAAAATCATGTTTTTTCAGAAATAGCATAATTAAAATAGATTCTGTTGTATAAATGTCCCTTTACATTGGGATATGCTAGATTCGCACATGAATATTATTCATTTATCTCACTCAGAAATGTTACTTGCTCTGACTAGCACTAGATCTCCTGGAGTCAATCTTGCTTTATCAGAATAAACAGAAATACCTTCCAGATAGTGACTGACATCAAATTAATTTAATCAGTATTTCATCAAATTTTAAAAAGTGACAATCAAATGAAAATTTAACACAAATATTTGCATTTAATCTGAAAGGTTCAACTCCTCCTTCAAATGGCAGTTTGACCAAAAATTATTAAAATTGATTTTGTCCATTCCAAAATAAGTTAATCAAATTAGTTTTGTTTAGAGATACAGCTCATTCACAGGCTCCTACAGACCAATGAGCCCATACTGCCCAATTGCATTTGACCAATTAACCTACTAGCTATACATCTTTAGAATGCGGGAGGAAATCAGAGCACCTAGAGGAAACCCACATGGTCATGGGAAGAACATACAAACTCCTTACAAACAGCATCCAAACTAAAAATTTATTAACAGAGTACATACACATTACCACATACAACTGAGATTCCTTTTTCCTGCGGGCATACTGAGCAAATCTATAGAACAGTTACTGTAAACAGAATCAATGAAAGAGCAAGAGCATAAAAGACAAGCTGTGCAAATATAAATAAATAACACTAAATAATGAGAGCCTGAAATAACAAGACAAAGGATCCTTAAGATGAGATAACTGGTTGTGGGAACATCTCAATAGATGAGTGTAGTTATTCTTTTGTTCAGAACCTGATGGTTGAGGGGTAGTAACCACTCTTGAACCTGCGATAGGATTTATCAATGTTTATTATGCAAGAAATCTATTTTAACTCATACAATGATAGAATTAAAAATGTCAATATAAAAGTGTTTTTTTTAAAAACCAAGGTGATCAACAGAAAATCAGCCAGATGACCTCCTTCAAGTACCTCAGAAACTCTAACTATAATGTGCCCACATGTGAATGTTAAATGGAGAGCTTTGAACTTCCCTTGTAACACATGGTTAATTTGTAACACATGCTGCCTGGCCTGCTGCATTCACCAGGAACTTGGATGTCTTTTTTGTAAGCAGAACAAGTGCTACATATGCCCTTACACTTCCTCCCTTACCACCATTCAGGGCCCCAGACAGTCCTTCGAGGTGAGGCAACACTTCACCTGTGAGTCGGCTGGGGTGATATACTGTGTCCAGTGCTCCTGATATGGCCTTCTATATATTGGCAAGACCCGACGCAGACTGGGAGATCATTTTGCTGAACACCTATGCTCTGTCCGCCAGAGATGTATACACATAGCCTCCCTCAGACTAACCACCAAAGAAAACTAACCTCAAAGCCTGTCTGTCTGTATCTTGTTTTACGGCGGTTGGCATCCAGCTTAATTGTGCATTACCGCCACCCTCTGCTTCAGAATGTGCACTAGACATACATTCTAAATCCCTTCACCCAATCTCACACACACACACCTACACTTCACCCTCCCATCTTTGACCATCCTAGTATCCTATTCCTGTTTATTCGTCATATTCTATAAAAAACCCCTGTACCCCTTAAAAATGCTAAAAATACCCGGACTTGTGCTCTCTCACCCATGCCCCGCAACCCTTTTAATGTGAATTCCTGCATCCCCAACTCCCTTAATTTATTTCTCATCATCTCTCTCTGTATCCTATACTTCCTGCAACACAAAACTACATGTTCTACTGATTCCTCTTCCTGACATTCCTCACACAATCCTGTCTGGTGTTTCCCTATCATTTTCAATGTTTTGTTTAATGCACAATGCCCCAGCCTTAACCTAGTCCACACAATTTCCTCTCTTCTGTTTCCATTACCTACCCTAGTAACTGCAACACTCTTTTGTATTTGATATAAATGCCTCCCTTTCCCCTCCCTGTCCTATCTTTCTTGCCACATCCGGTTGACTTTTTCCCAGATTACACACTTAACCTCTGCTTTACTGATACTAATGTGCATTTCCACATTTTCTTTCTTTAACGCCCTCTTTGCCAACTCATCCACCCTCTCATTCCCCTTCACCCCTACATGTGCTGGAACCCATAGAAATTTTACCTGACCTCCCTGATTTGCAATCTTTGTAACTAACTGAAGGACTTCATAAAGTACATCTTGCCGACTGTTTGTGTGAAAAGACCTTAAACTTGCTAGAACGGAGGATGAATCTGAACATATCAATGCTTTGACTTGTCTGGCTTTCTGCACCCATTGCAACGCAACCAACACTGCCAGCATCTCCACTGTAAACACTCCTAACTTATTAGATGTTCTTCTGCTGATTCCAATTTATTTTGCTGGTATGACCACCCCAAACCCTGTCACTCCTGTTGCAGGTTCCTTCGCACCATCCGTATAAATGTGAGTATAATCACTATACTTTTCCATCACATGACAGTTAAATGCATTTACCAAATCTGTTTTATATCTTTCTTTCCTTTTTACCTCTGACAAATGCCAGTCTATGTCAGGCCATACAAGCTTCCATGGAGCTACAACCGGATAAACTACTGAAGGACTTATCCTCAGATCAAATACTCCACATTCTTTCACGATATCATTCCCTACCCGACTAAAGGTATCCCTCTGAAACCTCCCATTTTCCCAGCACTCCTGCAACACTCCTTTAGTAGGGTGAGAATCATTGTGCCCTGCAAGTTAGCCCAGTAGTTTGTCATCAGTTGCATCCTTCTTAGTTCCAAAGGCATTATTCCCATTTCTACCTGTAGGGCTGACACTGGTGATGTTTTAAAAGCCCCACTGAACACTCTCAAGGCCTGAGCCTGAATCACATCCAGTTTCCTTATAAGAGACCTAGCTACTGATCCATATACTATATTTCCATAATCCAATACAGATCTTACTAAAGCCACATACATTCTCTTCAAAGCTGAACAACTTGCTCCCCATTCACTACCAGTCAAACATCTCATCACATTTATTACTTTTTTACATTTCACCTCAACTTTCCTGATATGGTCTGCCCATGTTAATCGTGAATCAAATATAACTCCCAGAAATTTAAATGATGCAACCCTTTCTAATTCAACCCCATACATCCTTAACTTCTTCCCTACCTCAACCCTTTTCCTGGTAAAAAAAATACAGATTGAGTTTTGTCTACTGAAAATCTACATCCCCAATCATAACCCCACTCCACCACTTCATCAATTGCTTCTTGTAGTTTCCTGATTATATGGTCCATGTTCCTGCGTCTTTTCCACAAGGCCCCATCATCCGCAAACAGTGACCTACCTATATCCACTGGTACCTTTGTGAAGACATCATTGATCATAATCATGAAAAGTAATGGGCTAATCACACTACCTTGAGGTGTGCCATTTTCCACTATGTACTGTTTTGATAATTCTGATCCCATCCGAACTTGAATTTTTCTACCAAACAAAAAATCTTTAATCCAATTAAAAACTCTCCCACCAACCCCCATCTTGTGCAGTTTAATTAATAATCCTTCCTTCCACATCATATCATAGGCTTTTTCAATGTCAAAGAACACTGCCACTACTGACTCTCTATTTGCCTGGGCCTTCCTTATTTCAGTCTCTAACATAATCACTGAGTCCATGGAATTCCTTCCCTTTCTAAAACCACTCTGATAACTTGCCAGCATTCCCCTTTTCTCAAGCTCATATGATAACCTTTCTGTTATCATCCTTTCCATTATCTTACATATACTTGATGTTAATACAATTGGTCTGTAGCTAGTGGGTTTTGACAGATCCTTGCCAGGCTTCCTTATTGGAATTACTACTGCTTCTTCCCATGCACTTGGTAATCTTCCCTCCTCCCACACTCTGTTATAAAAATGCAGCAACTTCAACAGCGCTCCTTCTCCTAGATTTTTTAGCATCACAGAGCATATCAGATCTTTCCCTGGGGAGGTTGGTCTCGATCTCTTTATTGCTCTCACCATTTCTGCTAATGTAAATGCATCATCAATTATATCATCTGTTCCTTCCCTCCTGCTTAACACACCTGGGTGTTGGTTCATTATTCTTTCCCTCCTTCTCCCTTCTTCAGACAAATTTTCTGAACTGTGTATCAGTACGAATGACTTGGCCATGATCTCAGCCTTATCCCTACTGGAGACTGCAGTTTCCTCCTCAGATATCATTACTGGATATTCCCATTCCCTTCTATCTCCTCCCATCCTCTTAATCATTCCCCATATCTCTCCCACAGGTGTTGTTCTTCCTACCTTGTCGCAAAAACTCCTCCAACTTGCCCCTTTAGCTTGACGTATAGTTCTTCTCACCACTGCCTGTGCTTTCCTATATTGAACCAAATGCTGCATATTATGGGTTCTTTTAACTAGCCTGAATGCTCTATTTCTGTTTTTTACAGCCTGACAACATTCCTCTGTCCACCATGGTACCAGTTTTCTATTCATCCTATTTTTACTCCTAGGTATAGATCCTTCTGCTGCCATGATAATTGCTGAAGTCACTTGACTGTTTAATTCATCTACATTTCCAGAAATATCAATCTTTGTCAACCCTTCTTCACTCAACTTCTGGAACTTACCCCAATCAGCTTTTTCAAACACCCACTTTGGGGTTCCACCACCTGGTCTTACTTCAACTCTTTCACCCACTGAACACAAAACTGGGTAGTGATCACTGCCTACTGTTGAAGCAGTCCAAACTCCCCAGTTACTAACGCCAGCCAAGGTATTAGACACTAACATAATATCTAACACTGACTCAGTTCCTGTTGTTATATCTATCCTTGTGCCGCTACCATCATTCATACACACCAAATCCCTTTCTTCCATCAAATCTTCAATTACCTTTCCATTTGGATCTGTAATCTGATCCCCCCATATTGTGCTATGAGCATTGAAATCTGCACACCACACTACTTTATGTCTGTTTTGTCCTTCTATCTTTAATAGGCTGTCCAAATCCAACCTTTTACATGGATTGTAGTAGTTAATTATAACCACTCCCTCCCCTCTCTCCCACCACTATGTATTCCTGATCATCTCCTTTTTCCAGTACCCTATATGGTATACCTTGCTTGATTAACATAGCACAACCTCCTCCTCCCCCTAGATTTCTATCTTTCCTTATCATTGTATACCCATATACCACAAAGTCTAAAGTTGGTTTCAACCAAGTTTCCTGAATACACACTACATCCGGTTTTACAACCATTTCTTTAATAAAGTGCTTGAATTCCTGGCTATTGGCCAGTAAGTTCCTTGCATTCCATTGTAAAAGAATCACCATAATTAGTATTAACCAACACATGACACTTCCTGGCTTGACTGATTACTGAGGTTCTCCCTCACTTCCTCCCATGTCAGTCCTACTAATCCTAAATGGTTTACTGCTGCTTTTACCACCAGCTGAATTTTGTCACTTTTTGACTTTACCTCAGCAGTACTATTAATCACTCCTGCAATGAATGTTACTAGAGTCTTTTTGTCTACATAAATCCTGTCATTTGTTCTTTGTTGCATCTCTCGTATCCCTATTGCTCCCTGTTCATTAGGAACATTATTCTGTTCTCTTGACATTCTTACAGCTTCTGCATAAGTGATCTTTCTTTTCACTCTTATTTCTTGAATTTTAGTCTCCCGTCTCACAACCACACACCCACTATATGCAACATTATGAGCTCCTCCACAATTGCAGCATTTTGGTTGAACTCCTGTTCCGCACTTTCCATATTCATGATCACCCCTACATCTAGCACATCTCCTCTGCCTTTTACAGTTTTTAGCCACGTGTCCAAACCTTTGACAATTATAGCACCTCAGTGGCTTTGGCACATACACCCTTACTGGGTAACTCATGAAACCCAGGAACACCTTCCTTGGCACTCTTTCTTCTTCAAATTCAATCAATACTGATTCACTTTCCTTTTTCACTCCCTCCTTTGTTGTTTTCAGTCTTTGAACATTCATTACTTTCCCTCCTTTGATATTCCTCTTTATCTCCTCCATATTTATACTCATTGGTATCCCCGTGATCACTCCTTTACAACCACTGTTTTCTGCTCCCACCCTCCCAGTGTATTCCACCTTGCATTTTCCTATCTCTTTTAGCTTGAGTGCTTTCTCAAGTTGTTCCTCATTCGCACATCTTACCAATAAGTTGCCATCATTAAGGACTTTTGCAAATACTATTTCCCCTATCTTATTTGTCAGAGTTGTTGTTAGCACAAACAGGTTAATTTTCTTCATATGTCCCTGAGCCTTCTCATTAAACCTAATTATGACAACACCTCCTCTCTGAGCTTGTTCATCTTCCTCACTTTCAGAGCTTTCTCCACTATCATTTCTTATTCTTTTATTCCCTTTGTCTTGGTTTTTATTCATCCGACCCCTCACTACCTCCTCATTCCCTTTATTTCTCCCTTCACAATAATCCACCTCTCCCCAGCTGCCTACCTCTGGTCCCAAGTCTCTATCCCTCTCCTTCTCCACTTTCTTTCCCTCAAACCCACCTCTTATCTTGTCCACCATTACCAGACCCACACAACCCCCTCCCAGCAATTTCCATTCCTTCCCCACTCTCTTTCCCTCAACAGGTTCCAAAACACACTCACGCATCAAGCAAAACACAGCCAGCTTCCAGTCCAACCACTCTAACCCTCAGATGAGGTGGTCACCACGGGACGACAGAATAACCTCAAAGTCTTGGTAACCTGAGGCTTATAACTGCTAAGCCCTTCCCCCTAGACCAACCAATAGCTAATTAACTCAATTATCCAATTAAAGATGGTATCCTCCACCATCAGCACACCTGTGCAGGTTGCTGCTGCCTCTATATGAGACAGCTCCATGCAGCAGCTCTGTTTCAGACCCAGTGATTATTACAGCTGGGGATGAGTGTTTTACCGAGTGCGCCAGCTGCTGTCCGTAGTTAGTGACGGGCCTTTGTCACACCCATCCTCTGGGGTTTTTCCCCCCTCCCCCTTTTCTTTCCCCCTGGGCATCCTGTCCCATGATCCTCTCATATCCCTTTTGCCAATCGACTATCCAGCTCTTGGCTCCATCCCTCCCCCTCCTGTCTTCTCCTATCATTTTGGATCTCCCTTCCCCCTCCCACTTTCAAATCTCTTACTAGCTCTTCTTTCAGTTAGTCCTGACAAAGGGTCTCGGCCCGAAACGTCGACTGTACCTCTTCCTAGAGATGCTACCTGGCCTGCTGCGTTCACCAGCAACTTTGATGTGTGTTGTTAATTTTCAGTGTCAGGTGGCTTATCGGTCACCTGGTTATGCTGAAGGAAGCCTATATGCACATAAATAAAAACTGGCAGCGGCTGGCATTCATTTGCAAGCTGTTTGCACACACATTACACCCTGCAAACCAGTGCATGGCTGCAGCAATATCAGGCAGCTGGATGCCAATTGTGTTGGCTGCAGAGTAATTCCAGAGATTGAGCTGCAACCACAGAGGTGAGAACTGGTGGGGGGGGGGGGGGGGGGAGGTGGAGTTGAGGAGAGGAGCAGCAGCTCACATTATAGATGTATTCACAGTTTTCACAGCCATCTCTGTCACCACCATTCCAATGCACCCAGGTGATGTTCCAGGTCATTCAGAATTTGAACAAAGGTGGTTACAAAGGTGGAAAATTCACATGAAGCATTTCAAAAGTAGAAAAAAAAATGAAAAGAGCAAAAGAGTAATGTATTAAAAGGGGGGGGGGAAGAAATGAGATCTTAAGTGCCTTTGACCATGGAATTATTGTTGGTGCCAGAAGGAATGCTTTGAGTATCTCAGAAACCGCTGATCTCCTAGGATTTTCATGCACCACACTCTCTAGGTTTACCAGAGAATGGTGCTAAAAAACAAAATTAAAAAAACGTCCAGTGAATTTCAGTTCTGAAGATGAAAATGAGAGCCATCAGAGGAGAATGGCCAGACTGGTTCAGGCTGCCAGGAACTCAACAGTAATTCAAATAGCTGCTTTACAAGTGGTGTGCAGTACAGCATCTTCCGGAGGTACCTAATAAAATGGCTACTGAGTTTGTAACTTACCAAGATTTATACTCAGTGCCCCAAACAACAAAGACAAGTATGCTATATGCTTCCCTTGTCACCTGATCTATTTGAGTTGTTACTTTCAGAGAGCTATGGGTTTTCACCCTAAAAGTGCTCTGTTCATCAATGTTCCTCAGGGTCCCCATTTGCTCTGCACTTTCCCTTTGCAAAACACATATCACATTTGTCCAAATTAAACTCAATTTGTCAGCTCTTTGCCTAAATTTCCAATTATATCTTGGTACAATTCCGACAGTTCTGATTGAAAAACTCCAGATCCTAGGCCTCTGTACCTCCCTCTGCAACTAGATCCTCAACTTCCTAACTGGTAGACCACAATCGGTGTGAATCAGAAACAACATCTCCTCCACAATGACAATCGAAACTTGTGCACCTTGGGATGTATACTTAGCCCATTGCTCTACTCTCTCTATATCCATGACTGTGTGGCTTGGCACAGCTCAAATACCACTACAAATTTTACAACCGTTGTCGGCAAAACTTCAGACAATGACGAGAGAGTGTACAGGAGTGAGAATAATCAGCTTATTGAGTGATATCGCAGCAACACCCTTGCACTCAACATCAGTAAGACTAAATAACTGATTGTGGACTTCAGAAAGGGTAAGACAAGGGAACACACACCAGTCATTATAGAGGGATCAGAAGCAGAAAGAGTTAGCAATTTCAAATTCTTGGACATCGGTATCTCTGAGGATCTAATCTGGATTCAACATATCGATGCAGCTATAAAGAAGGCATGGCAGCAGCTATATTTCATTAATGTTTTGATGAGATTTGTTATGTCTGCAAAAACACTCAAATTTCAACAGATGCACCTTGGAGAGCATCCTAACTGTCTGATATGGGGAGTTTGGGGGGTGAGGGGCTACTGCACAGGATTGAAATAAGCTGCAGTGAGTTCAAACTTAGTCAGTTCCATCATATACACGAGTTTCTGTAGCATACAAAACATCTTCAAGAAGCGATCCCTCACAAAGGTGGCATCCATCATCAAGGAAGCTCATTACCCAGGTCACGCCCTGTTCTCATGGCTGCCATTAGGAAGGCTACCCTCAATGATTCAGGGACAGCTTCTTTCCCTGTGCCATCCGATTTCTGAATGGATAGTGAACCCATGAATACTATCCCACTACTATTTTTATTTCTATTTTTGCACTACTTATTTAACTATATATATTTACACACACACACTCTACTATAATTTAGTTTTTTTCTTTATTATTATTTATTATATTGTACTGCTGCCCAAAGACAACAAATTTCAAGACATATGAGGGGTGATTGATAAGTTCATGGCCTAAGGTAGAAGGAGTCAATTTCAGACATCCCACCCTGCAAAAACTCATTTCAGGGAGGTAGCACCATCAACTTGCGGGAGATTTCCGGGAGAGGTGGGATGTCTGCAATAGAGTAGCTCCTTAGCAGCTAGCCAGCTAGTTTAAATAACGTTAGCTATGCTATCGAATGAATGACACCTGTTAAACTCACCTCAACATGTCTTTTACAGTCTTAACCCACCATGGGCAATAGAAAAATCACTGTTGCAAACAGTGCAGGGAGCAACACTGTCATTATTTTTGACCCCTATAAGGCAGGGGTACAATTTAGTGTAGTCTGGGGTGACGTACGTTTTATATTTTCTTTTTTTTTGGAACACTCTGCTATGGCCTGCTCTCACTCTTTCTCTCACACTCTCTCTCTCGTAGTCTCTCGCGCTCTTGCTTGCTCTTTCTCTCACGCTCTTGTTTGCTTTCTCTCTCTCTCGCTTGCTTGCTCTCGCACTCTTTCTCTTGCATGCTTCCTCGCTTGCTTGCTCTCGTGCTCTCTCTCACTTGCTTTCTCTCTCGCGCACTCTCTCACTCGCTCGTTTGCTTGCTCTCACGCTCTTCCTCTCGCTCGCGCGCACGCGCGCTCTCTGGCTTGCTTTCTGTCGCTCGTTCTCAAAAAAATTGATTTTCGTGATATTGTATATAATTTGCGGGCATGAGGGAGCCACTATTCATATGCGGGAGGCTCCCAGAACTTCTGGGAGAGTTGGGATGTCTGCACTTTTAGAAAACCTAGCATTTATTTTTCAACATTAATCCCCTCCTACATTTACACACTTCTTCTAGTGGTCGTGGAGCATACGGATCTTGGACCTCCAGAAAGTGTCCACAGTAGGGGTGATAGATAAGTTCATGGTCTAAGGTAGAAGGAGATGAGTTATACAGCTGTCATAACATGCACATGCAGTTCAATTCCTTGAGTGATTATGCAGAAAGTTTGAAGTTAATAACTCATCAGGGGTGATTGATAAGTTTGTGGCCTAAGGTAGAAGGAGATGAGTTATTTACTTCAAACTTTCTTCATAATCACTCAGAGTTGAACTGCACGTGCATGTAACGAGAGCTGTATAACTCATCTCCTTCTACCTTAGACCATGAACTTATCAATCACCCCTGTTGTGGACACTTTCTGGAGGTCCAAGAACCGTATGCTCCACAACCTCTGGACTAAATGTGTAAATGTAGGAGGGGACTATGTTAAAAAATAAATGTGATAGGTTTTCTAAAACTGACTCCTTCTATCTTAGGCCACGAATTTATCAATCACCGCTCACATGTAGGTGATATTAACCCGATTCTGATTCTGCTGTAAGCTTTGACACCCCTCCTTACTATCCACAGTACCACTTATTTCCACACTGAGAAATGTAAAAGGAATGGAAAACTACTAATAAGGTACCCATATTCAACAAAAAAGGAGCGAAATGTAACTATAGATTTATGAGGCAACATGTTTGTTGAAAGAATGCTGGAATCAATTGTTAAGAATGTATTATCAGAACATTTTGAAAACTGTAATCTAATTGAGCAGAGTTAGCATGGCCTCACGAAGGAGAAACTATATCTGAGAAGTTATTTTTTTAAAGTTTTTTTGAGGAAGTCTAGCAGGGAGCCAGTAGTTATATGGCATTTGGACTTCCAGAAGGTGTTCGACAATGTCACTCAAAAGGTATATTCACAAGAGCTCATGGTGCTGGAGGTAACATATCAGTATGGATAAGGAGTTTAAAAACGCAAACACGAGGAAATCTGCAGATGCTGGAATTTCAAGCAACACAAATAACAGTTGCTGGTGAACGCAGCAGGCCAGGCAGCATCTCTAGGAAGAGATATGGTCGACGTTTCGGGCCAAGACCCTTCGTCAGGACTACAACTAGTCCTGACGAAGGGTCTCGACCTGAAACTAGTCAAGACCCTTCGACTAGTCCTGACGAAGGGTCTCGGCCCAAAATGTCGACTGTACCTCTTCCTTGAGATGCTGCCTGGCCTGCTGCGTTCACCAGCAACTTTTGTGTGCGTTGCTGGATAAGGAGTTGGTTAACGTTCAGGAAACGAGTATAGATAAGGGGCTAATCCTTATGCTGGCGATCTATGACTGGTGAAATTTCACAGAGACTACTGCTAGGATTGCAACATTTTACAATGTGTATTCACATGCTGGATGAAGCAAACAACGCAACCAACTCTATGGGTACTAGATTAGATGAGTGGGAACATTGCTGGCAAATGGTAAAATATAATATATGGTTAAGTTGTTAATTTTAGAAGGAAGAACAAAAGAACCAAACATAAATCAGGAGGGGGCACCAATTTAAAACCAACTGAGATCACTTTTAAAAACAACCTTTAGTCCTGACGAAGGGTCTCAGCCCGAAACCACGACTGTACCTCTTCCTATAGATGCTGCCTGGCCTGCTGCGTTCACCAGCAACTTTTATGTGTGTTGCTTGAATTTCCAGCATCTGCAGAATTCCTGTTGTTTGCGTTAACAAATTAGCTATGACTCTTTTGAAATATGGAGCAGACTTAAAGGGTGAACAGGCTACATTTTCCGACTTCGTGTAGTCTTATAATTGTTCTACTGATTCTGGTTTCTGCAATTGTTTGAGGATCACCAATTCTTAGTAATATTTAAGTGCCATCATAATAACAAAATTACAGAAACAGTAAGAGCCTATAGAAGTACTGAGAAGCAGAAAAATACAAAGAGACAGGCAGAGCTTTGTAAGCATAGCCCTCCAGCGTATAAAGAAGTTGCAAACTGTAACGCAACATATTGGTGGGATTAAGGTCAATTGTTCATGCTGCTGGGGTGTTAATGAAACTCAATTCCCAGTCATTCAACATTGACCTCCACTGGTGACAGTGACTAAACCTTTTTCAGCACAAACAAGGTTTGAATTTTAGAATTACTAAGCAGTAATTTTCAAAAAACAATTGGAAGCTATATTAACCTGTTCTACCCTGGATGAAAAAAACTTAAAATGGAATCCTGCACCCAGAATATAATGCTTTTGCTTTCTCTATAGGGTTTTTTTGCTCTTGAAACCTCCTTCATATACCCGTTATACAGATAGAGAGAAGTTGAGACCCAACGAAGACAGTTTACCCTCCACCTTCTGAGGGATGATCATACTGAATGCAGAGATGAAGTTAATAGGCAGTATCCTCACAAATGAGGCACAATTTTCCTGGTGGAACAGTACAGAGTGGAGAGCGGAGGCTATGGTATCATCAGTGGTTTGATTTGAGCAATAAGCAAACTGGAGAGGGTCCAGTGAGGCAGAAAGATGGGATTTAATGTGATCCATTACCAGTTGCTCAAGGTATTTCATTATTGAGGTCAGTACCAAGGGATGGTAGCCACTGGGACAGGTTTCTATCACCCTATTGGGCACTAGGATGATGGTGCCACTTTGAAGCCAGAGGTGTCAGTGGACTATTCCAAAGGGATATTGAAGATGTCCGTTAAAACCTCGGTTAACTGTGCTGCACAGTTCCTCAGCTCACGACCAGGTATGTTATCAGGGTGCGCATCTTTACGTGGGTTGACCCCTCACATTACGGTAGGGGAAGACCTCCTACAGTCTTCTTCACATTAGATGCAGCCAGGCAGAGTGCTACTCTTGGAGGGAAGGGGGGGTGTGGCATTTCTCACCAGCAAATTGTTTCGTGCATCAAACTGAGCGTAAAAGAAATTCAGCCTACAGGAAGAGAAGCATCACAACAGGGTGGACTTGCAGTCATTTAAGGTCTGAATACTCCCCTGTCACACATGCCTCTGTGAATATGCCATTTTGCCTTCCTGATGACTTAAGAAAGCATAGCTCTTGCTGACCTGACGGCTGTCTTATCTCCCCAGATGAAGGCATCATCCCGGTCTCTCAGTTGTGACCAGATCTCTGTTGTCAGCCATGGCTTCTGATTTGCCTCCATGTAGATGTATTTAATAATGGTGATGTCCTCAATGTACTTCTCTGTGTAGCCACTCACAGATTTTGCATATTCACCATAGTTAATGCGATGGTCATAGGGAGCCGCATCCCTGAAAATGCTCCAGTCCGTGTTTTCCAAACAGTCCTGTAACACTGAGGCTGCTCCTTCTAGCCAGGTCTTTATCACCCTTTGAATTGGTTTGACAATAATTAAGTGGTCCCAGAATCAATATGGACAAGAAGCAGCTTTGTATGCATCAGGGATGTTGGTATAAACCAGTAATGTAGTGAGACAGTCTACAAACCTCCAACTTGAAAGAAGCAACATTTACTACAATTCTGTTTTCTGCCTTTAACCTTCCCAATGCTTCTCGTCATCAGTTATTTTCATTCAAGATTCAAAGATTGTTTAATGTAATTTCCAGTATATACAGTAAGTGTAAAGGAGAATGAGATAATTATTACTCCAGATCTGATGCAGCACAAAAAGAAACACACTAATAAAAAAGCGCACTATATAAAAATACACAGCTTTTATGCATACTATAGCTTGATTGACTGCCCAGGACACAAGGCACAGGTGAACAGGTGTCCGTACATTCGGTGACTGACAGGAAATGATATAGTAGTGGTGATGGAGGGTGTGGAGAGGTGGGTTAGTGGGTGGAGGTGTTGATCAGCCATCTTGCTGAGGGAAAATAACAATTTTTGAATCTGGTGGTCCTGGCATAGATGTTTCATTCCCAGCCACGTTTATAAAGTTGTTTCTACTTTAGTTGGATAGTATTAATCTCCTCCCAGATAACCTTTCATATTTTATATTATTGTCACCAGAAGCAGCTCAGCTCTGAATATAGGCCAGTAAAGAGACAAGTACATCTGCTAAAAATGCTGACATATTCATTGTAATGCATTGGGCCACAATGAGAACAGCTGGGAATTCACTGAATTACATTATTTAAAACAAAACTATTTTATTCATTTTGTACAAATAAAATCATTGAGAACATCAGTATAGTTATTTATCTACAAATAGTGCACAGATAATCTGATGGATAAAAATACTGCAATTAAATTCTGAGCCGCTGTTCATCATTAATGTTCCCAAAATGGATACAATCATGCCTCAAAGTCTGAGCCAATTATTGTCTACTTTGACATTTCTCTGCACGATTCCTGTCACTTGTGTATTTCAGGAGGGGATACAAGAGAAGCAACAGTGAGCATAGATTCCACTCAGTTCCACTTATTCCCTCCCCAGCTATCACTTAGAATTCTGTAATATTGTAATAGTGACCAAATTAAATCTGTTGATTTCAATTCCCTGATTACAATCAAAAGAGCATTAAGAAAATGTAAAGGGAAATAATTTTCTGTATTTAGTAATACTTTTAAGTAGTTCATTTCCTTTATTGAGATGTCCCTCATGCTCAGCAGAGGCTGCATTAAACACAGAACTGACAGCACGCCAGCTCCCAAGGATAACTCAACAGTGTGACTGGATCTCAAGAGATTGCAATCAGATTATAGACTGGAATTTCTGCTCAATCCAAGGAAAAAGCTTCAAGACACAATGGTGTAAATTTGCACTGTCAAATTCAGTTATGGAATGAAAAAACAGAAGATGATTCAGCCCACCAATGCCTGTACTGGCTCTTTGAAACCTATCAGACTTATTCCCTATACTTTCTGTGTACAGGCCTTACCCAGGTTACAACAGGCTTCAATTCCTGCTTGCAACCAAATCACTTTTCAAATGGCGCTGGGAACCAAATTCTCACATGGAACAAAATGCTAGCAGATGGCAAATCAATCCCTCTGGTCCCCCAAATACTTATTCACATTTGCTGGGGTGGACTACAACTCTGCAGAAATTCCATCTCCATATAATTATCTAATTCAGTTTTGAAAATTATTATTGATTCTGCTTCCACCAATATTTCATATTCCCTATTCCACAACACAGCACTAATTAGCCTCATTTCACTGCTGGTATTTTTCCAGCCTTTAATATTCCAGCACTTCCATTCCAGATTTCACAATTCCAGTCAAATTCCAATGGCGATTTCAGTTATTAATCTACACTTGCATTTCCATTCTGCTCTTGTTAGCTTGTACTAACAACCCCTTTGGCATTTAATCTTCTGCCTTCTAACCTCTTACAGATATTTGTTCTCTCCTACCCACCTACATTCTCTTCTTTCTGTTTATCTTCAACCAACCCACATTTTAATGAAAGGATACTGACCTGAAACATAAGCTCCATTTGCTTCTCTCCACCAAGGTTACCTGACCAGTGGGATAGTTTCATTACTTTCTACTTTGTTTTCTGAGTTCCAGCATTCATGGCATGTTGTTTTATCAAGGATGTAATGCTGAAGCTTTATGAGGCATTGATCAGACCACACTTGGAACACTAATAACAGATAATAACAGATCAGGGCCTACTCTATATCTAAGAAAGGATGAGCTGACATTGGAAGAAGTCTAGAAGAGATTTACTGGAATGATCCCAGGAATGGAACAGTTAGGAACATTTAGGAAGGGTTAGGAAGGGTTAGGAAAGGAACATTTTGAATGTTAAAAGGCATGGACAGAGTGGATGTGGCGAAGTTGTTTCCCATAATGGGGGAGTCTAGTACGAGAGGGCATGACTTAAGGATTGAAGGGCGCCCATTCAGAACAGAAATGCAAAGAAATTTTTTTAGTCAGAGGGTGGTGAATCTATGGAATTTGTTGCCACGGGCAGCAGTGGAGGCCAAGTCATTGGGTGTATTTAAGGCAGAGATTGATAGGTATCTGAGTAGCCAGGGCATCAAAGGTTATGGTGAGAAGGCGGGGGAGTGGGACTAAATAGGAGAATGGATCAGCTCATGATAAAATGGCGGAGCAGACTCGATGGGCCAAATGGCCTACTTTTGCTCCTTATGGTCTTATGGTCTTATGGTTAACATATGGGGAACACTTGAAGGTTCTGGACCTGTGCTTACTGGAGTTTCGAACAATGAGAGGGTTTCTCATTGAAAACTATCACATATTGAAAGGCTGACATAGAGTTGACATGGAGAGCATGTTTCCAATAGTAGGACAGTCTAGGACCAGAGGGCATAGCCTCAGAATAAAGAGACATCCCTTTAAAACAGAGATGAGAAGGAATTTCTTTAGCTAGATGGCAGTGAATCTGTGGAATTCATTGCCAAAGACGATTCTGGAGGCCATGACATTGGGTATATTTAAAGCAGAGGCAGATAGGCTCTTGATTAGTAAGGTTACAGGGAGAAGGCAGTAGAACGGGACTGAGAGGGAAAATAAATCAGCCATGGCAGCTCAGTAGTATATTGGTCAGCATACACTTTACAGTACAGGCGACCGGGGTTCAATTCCCACTACTGCCTGTAAGGAGTTTGTACATTCTCACTGTGACTGTGTGGATTTCCTCTGGGTGCCCCAGTTTCCTCCCAAGTCCAAAACCTACCGGTTGGTAGGTTAATTGGTCATCATAAATTATCTCATGATTAGGATGGGATTAAGTCAAGGAATTGCTGGGCGGTGTAGCTTGAAGGGCCAGAAGGGCCTATTCTGTGCTATATCTCAATAAATAATTAAATAATTGAATGGAAGAGCAGACTCGATGGACTGAAGGGCCTAACTCTGCCGCTACAAAATTATTAGGAGCTTGAGTGGATTCGATATGTCAGCAAGGACTCCAGCAAATACCTACAGATGTACCGTGGAGAGTACTCTGACTGACTGTATCATTGTTGGCATGGAGGCTCCAATGTGCAGGATCAAAACAAACTGCAAAGGGTCACAGACTCAGACAGCTTCATCATTTACACAATGTTCTCCATCATTGATGGCATCTTCCGTGAAGATAGCAACACACTCAGATGCAGCGGGGACTTCTACGGTGCCAACCAAAGGTGTTATTGTCGTTTTTTTAAACATTTTTTTATGATCACAAGACCTTGCTGGACATTAATAATTCAAAGTACTGCAGGCCTATCCCATCAGCGAGTTGCCCATTGGTGAAGAAACCGAAAGAGCTGGACTTGATGCGGATCGTACAACTGCCTGTGTGCGTTAGAGAGGCGTTGGAGTGTGAAGGCATTGTGCAGTCTAATGGTCAGTGGTCATCTTGTGATTGCAAGGCTCTGTTGGACATCGTTAATATGGAATGCTGCAAGTCCGATTCACTGATTGTTGGTGAACAGCAGGGGAGCTGCATGGCCTTGGTCAGAGTGAGGACTAGGCCTCAAGCTGTGGTGTCATCTATCTGCAGCTGCCCGGGGGAAGGCTTCAGAGTTGGTGCACCCTAACACCATGCTGGAGGTGACATGTTGAAGTCATTGTTTGCTCAACAGAAGACAAGGTGTATTGAGTTTTACTGCAGACTGCCGCAATGTTCGTGGACTCAGAGACCTTTTTTTGTGTGACTGTATTTTACTGCTGCATGTGTTATGTGTGCTTTATGCTGTGTACGACTGTTGGTACTGTGTTTTGTACTTCGGTCCTGGAATAACGCTGTTTTGCTTGGCTGTATTCATGGACATTCAAGTATAGTTGAAAGACATTTAAACTTGAATTTGATCTTCAAGAAGCAGGTGCCTCACCAAGGCGGCATTCATTAACAAAAGACCCCCACCACCTGGGACATACTCTCTTCTCATTACTACCATAAGGGGGGGGGGGAGTGCAGGACCCGGAAGGCCCACATTTAATGCTTCAGGAAAAGGCCCTTCCCCTTCATCATCAGATTTCTGAATGATCCGTGAACACTACCTTGTTATTCCACGTGTGCACTTTTTCATTTCACTGAATTTCCAACAACAAATTTCATGACATCATGTATGTCAATTACAATAAACCTGATTATGATTTTGATTCTAAAGTTTGTGAATAAGATGGTGAGAATTTATGAAGAAAGACTAAAAGTCTTTCAAATCTGTGTCATGTTCAGGGTTTTTTTTAAATTCTCAGCCTCCAAAGAAGAAGTTCTGCCACTGAAAGCTCACCTTTACCTTTACCCAGAGGACTTTGAGGCTGAATTACTACAGAGACATCTGGTGGACAGAGGGAGGAACTTCACATAGATGTCAGCTCAATTGGCAAACATCGACACACCAAATGGGAAATCCCAATGCAACGTCAGTCAGTTATTCTTGTCACAGATACTTCTGACAGATGCAACAGAAGTGTAGACAATACCTGCTGTAGATATGATAAAAAGCAATATTATACACTTTTGCCAGATATTTCATTAGAAAGGACATTATTGGACTATAATACACAAACAAACAACATTACCCTTTTGTTACAGTAATTCTGACTTTATTCTATAGACACTATTAAATTTATGACAGTATGGTGTTACACATTGAGCAATAAAAAAGCAATTGGATCCTATTTTAAAACTAATAAACCTGATATTGCTATTCTAAAATTCCCCTTCACCCACAAATAAAATAGTGATTGTTCCAGTAAACTTGCCATTCAAATACCTGCACCTTACTACCAGCAATGGTCTGAAGCAAGCACATATTTACAGGGGGATCAAATTACATGGGCAGTTTTATAGCAGTTATGGATACAGAAATACATAAATAACAGAAAATATATACTCAGGATTGTTGATACACAGTACAAAAATCATAAACACCTTCATACACATGTCAAACTCTTACAATGTTACCAAATTGCTCTGGTATTTCATTGTTGATATAAATCGGATTTATATCCACCAGTTGACAATAATTCAGGCTCCAAAATTAACTTTAGCTTTATTTTTCTGGACCTTTTCCTCAACTTTTTACTTCCTCTTGAATTTTCCTCATGAGGCCAGAAGTAGCAGATGTGTTTCTTAAAAAGAAAGTTTAAGCTTTCCAGCTCATGGCTCATCACTCCCACCCTCCCCTCACAAAACTTCTAGACCTCCTGTGCGCAGAAAGCTCCGAGAAGTCCCTGAAATTTAAATGAATTCCAGAATCCTATCCTTTGGCCTGTGCTGGGAGACCAGAATCTGCCCCCAAGTTCTTTACAAAATAATAAGTGCATATTTCCACTTGCTGAAATCATATTTGGCACAAAATGAATGTGTTGATCAGTGAAATATTTCCCCTATAAACTCCATACATGATGGCAGAATTTTAAGTGCTTCATCACTAACTTCCATTGTAAGGTCAGCCTGTTGCTGATGCACTGTAGATAATAAAGCATGGACAATATTCATCCACAGACCAATTAAATGACAAAATGGCTATTTACAAAAAGAGAAAGTCTAATTCTTGACATACTCATCGCATTACCAACACCAAGTCCCTTACCATCAGCAGCTGGGGGGTCATCAATATGTAACTAGACTAGGCACATGAAAATTGTTGCTACTGATAATGTAGCTACAAGAGCTGAGTTTGCTATAGTGAGCGACTCATCTTATGATTCCTCAGATCTGATCCAAATCAACAAGGCACAAGTCAGGAGGATTTTCTTCACTTTCCTCAATTGTCTGAGGGACTGCTGCTTGAAAAATATGCCAGAAGTCCAGTTGAATCCAGTACAGAGTAAAAACCCTGGGACCAGATAATATTGTTGCATAGTACTAAAGATTTATGTTTCAATTCCTGCCACTGTTTGTAAGGAGGGGCAGGAATCTCCCTGTGACCACTTGGGTTTCCTCCAGGGGCTCCACTTTCTTCCTACATTCCAAGTACACAAGGTTTAGGTCAGTAAGTTGTGGGCATGTACTGTAGGTGCCAGAACCGTGGCAACACCTCCAGGCCACACCCAGAACATCATTGGACTGCATTGGTCTTTGATGCAAGTGACACATCTCTCTGCATGTTTTGATGTAAATGTGACAAATAAAGCTCATCATTATCTTTAATCTTTAATCTAATCTACCTATTCTGGGGAATATTGCTCAATTATTTCCTGTCCTCAGAAGACGACAATCCTGCATGAGTACTTCCTAGTTAGTTTGCTTCCAGTTATCTGTAAAGTGACGGAAAATGTTGTGATCAGAGCTATCAAATAATGACAATTCAGGAGCATAACGTCTTGATCCAAATTATCCAAATTCCAGAGGTGAGGTGAAAGTTACTTCCCCTTGACATCAAAACAGCATTTGTCTGAGCATGACATCATGACACCCTGGTAAAACTACTGTCAATGGCAAAGGGAAAACATGCCAGTTTTGCATAATGATGGTTGTAATTGCTCAGTTCACAGAACAGAGAACATTGAACAGTTTGAGCCCTTCACCCCATGATGTTGTGTGAACCCATATAAACCTACACAATTATCAATATAACCCTGCCCTCCAAAGCGACCCATTACCCAAATGTCTTGATTATATGTGTCTATCTAAGAATATCTTAAATGGCTCTATTGTATCAGCCTCTGCCATCATCCCCAGAAGTGTGTTACAGACATCTACCATGTGTAAAAAAAATAACTCTGAAGCTCTCCTAATATCCTTCCACTTACTTGAAATGGATGTCCTCTGACATTGACCATTGTTACTCTGAGAAAGGTACTGGCTGACCACTCTATCTACGACTCTCATAATCTTACACTGTAGACCTCTATCAAGTTATCTCTCATCATCCTCCACTCTGAAGAGAAAAGACCTACCTCACTCAATCTTTTCTCAATAGACATGTTCTCTAATCCAAGCAGTACCCTGGTAAATCTCTACTCCCTCTCAAAAGGTTCCACATCCTTCCTATGATGAGGTAACCAGAACTGTGACACAATGCTCCAAGTGTGGTGTCACCAGTTTTATAAAGCTGCAACATTACTTCATAGCCTTTACTCAATCCCTTGACTAATGAAGGCCAGCACACCATATGCCTTTTTAACCATCCTGTCAACCAGATCAGCAACTTTAAAGCATCTGTGGACTTGGATCACAAGATCTCTCTCTTCCTCCACACTGCTAAGAATCCTGCCACTAATCTTGTATTCTACCTGTAACCTTGATATTCCAAAGTTCCACTTCTCTAGATTGAACTACATCTGTCACTTCTCTGTCCAACTGTGCATAATGTCTATTTCTCATTGTAACTGACTGCAACCTTCTACACTATCCACAACACACCAATCTTCATATCGTGTGACTCTACCGCTATCCCAGGCAGCGGTTCCACTCACCAGCCACTCTCTGTGTAAAAAGCATTCCTCCTATACTTTCTTTCAATCACTTTAAAGTAATATTCCCTCGTGTTGGTCATTTCTACCCAGGATAAGACTTCTGACTGTCCACTCAATCTATGCCTCTTATCTTGTACACCTCTCTCAATCTACCTCTCAATTTCCTTCACGCCAAAGAAATTAGCCCAAGCTAAATTAACCTTTCTTCATAAGACATGCACTCTAATCTAGGCAGCATCCTGGCAAATCTCCACTACACCTTCTCTAAAGCTTCCATACCCTTCCTATAAGAGGTGACCAGAACTGAACACAATATAGTAAGTGTGGTCAAATCAGAGTTTTATAGAGTTGCAACATTACCTGTCAATCCCCCTACTAATGAAGGCTAATCCACCAGACTTCAGCCTTGGGTCTCCTCTGCAACAGCAATACTTTCATCAGGCTGCTGTTTGTTTATTACAGCTCAGCATTCAACACCACTGCAAGGAGGTATAGACTAGGGAGATAGATCAGCTGGTTGAGTGGGGTCAAAATGACAACCTTGCACTCAACGTCAGTGACCAAGGAATTCACTGTGGACTTCAGGAAGGAGAGGTCGAAAGAATACACACCAATCATCTTCAAGGCATCAGCAGTGGAAAGGATGCACAGCTTTCATTCCTGGATGTCAAATTCTCTGAAGGTCTCTCCTGGGCCCAACATGGCACAACAAGAAGGCACAACAGTGGCTATATTTCATTTCGAGTTTGAGGCAATTTGGTATGACACCATAGACACTTGCAAATTTCTACAGGTATACTGTGGAGAGCATTCTAACTATTTGAATCACTGTCTGGTATGGAGGGGCCATGGCAATGGATCAGAAAAAGCTGCAAAAAGTTGCAAACTCAGCCAGCTCTATCATGGGCACCAGCCTCCCCAGAATCGAGGACACCTTCCATAAGATTATTACTACTACTACTACTACTACGTTGACTCAGGCCTAGGGGGCTGGCGTTGGGCAAAAAAAAACCGTAAGACTATAAGGCTATAAATTTGTATTGTAATTTATAGTTTTTTAAAAAATTATTACGCATTGCAATGTACTGCTGGCACAAGACAATAAATTTCACAACATATGCCAGCAATATTAAACTTGATTCTGATACTCCTTCTTAAAAACCCTAACAATATGTGCAGCACTTTGAAAGATCTACAGACCGCAAGATTCTAGTCTTCCACACTGCTCAGCATCCTGCCATTAACCCTGTATTCTGCCTTAAAGTTTAACCTGCCAAAGTATATCACTTTGCACTTCTTTGGATTGAACTCTATCTGCCACTACTAAGCCTAGCCCTGCATTCTATCAATGTCCCATTGTAAACTATGACAACCTTCTACACTATCCATAACAACACCAACCTTCTTGTTATTTGCAAACTCATTAACTCCACTTCCTTGGTCAAGTAATTCATACAAATCACAAAGACCGGAGGTCCCAAGAAAGAACCGTGTAGAACACCACTAGTCACCGACCACCAGGCAGAATACGCTACATCTACTATCACCCTTTGCCTTCTGTGGGCAGGCCAAGTCCAAATCCATGCAGCTAAGTTTCCATGGTTCCCATGAGTCATGAAATTCTGTGCCCAACCACAAGATTTCATCAGAACAAAATCCTTCATTCAACAATCCTCACCTGCTTCAACAATGATCTTGCTTCCATCATGAAGTTAGAAAAGGGGACGCTTCAGTGATATTTACAAAATATTCAATTACATTCCCAAGCTCTCTGAAAAAAATGATACGGCCCATGCCTGCCTGCAACACACCAGGACAACATGCAGGAAAAAGGGAGATAATGTTTATGCCACATAAAGACAAGGCAAAGTTGATCTTCAACAAAAGAGTCGAACAGCAACGTCCAATAACATTTCCATTCGTGTTCTCTACCATCAACAACCTGTAATCACTATTATTCAGAAGCCAAGTGGACCTGTCACATCAATGCAATGGCCTCAAAAGTAGGTCAGATACTAGATATCCTTAAGCAAATATCTCACCAGCTATCAATCTAAAATGACAACTGGGAATGTGATAAAATATTTTTATCTACTTTCCAAGTTAAGTGTTGCTCCAAATGCCCTCAAGAAGATTGTCACCATCTAGGACAAAGCAACCTGGATTAAACATTTACCACCTCCAAAGTGACTGTAGCATTCATTATCTATGATATGTTCTTCAATTATTTATCCAAGCTTCTCCAACATGATCTTGCAGCCCCACATCCTCTACCAGCATGAATGATGAATAGTAAGTGCAATAAAAGACTATAATCCACAAGTGCCCCTGCTGACCCCTCCTGCCAATCTGCACTCCATCCTGACTAATATATCCACATTCCTTCATAGCCATTGGGGCTAATATTTCTAACTCTTTACTGAGCAGAACTTCAGCTGTTCAGAAAGGGGCTCTCTGCCGCCTTCTCACAGGTATATGAAAATAAATGTTGTACTTGTCAGCAGGGCCCAGACCTTAAAAAGCACAAATTTCCCCACCTATAGTGATCTTTTCTATTATTTTATCCAAGAGCTAAATCTAATTAGTCAGGCACAATTTACATTCAACCAACCATGCTGATTTATTTACTAACTTATATTCATCAAAGTGACTCAACATTTATTGTGGATTATGATCTTTAGTTTCCCTCAAATCAACATTTGGCTTACAGAGCAATAGCTGCTCTTTTTTGAAGACTGGTGTAGCATTCATATTTTTTTCCAAATCTGCTAACACCATCCCCCATATCTAAGGAGGTGTGGAAAATCAGAGCCAAGCCTGACTGTCTCAATCACAGGCTGCAATCAAAGACGATTCATATATTTTAGTAATTGGATCTAGTCCGCATCATTTAATCAAAATAAAATGTTAAGTCCCTTGTACAGGAGCGCCACATTTACAGCAAAAGGAATTTCTACAATACAGTGAAGCACCTGTTTGAGCAAAGGAGCTGAGACAGTACCCCCTGCTCAAGGCAGAAAATTACATCAGTTCTTTCATCCGGCTTTTATGTAAATCAACCATAAATGAAAGACACAAATTACAAATCAAATTAAATTAAAGCGCTCCAACGTATAAAACAGTAACTACCCTGCAAACCTTTCCATTATCCTACTTACTCAGAAATGATTGGTTTGAATTCAACTGAAAGCATTTACTGTTAATAGCTCCAATTATCACAACCACTTACATGATAGTTTAGATATAAATCTATTATACTTTTTCTCTGAACACCTTTTGAGCAGAGATCTGCAATACCACTGTGACAAACATAAGAATATATCAAACAACAGGTTATGATTAAAGCAGCAATATTAAAAATTGATGGGATTTTCAGCAATTTTTCAGAAACAAAATATTCAAAAATCCCTTACAGTATCAGTGCATGTAAATGGTAGAGCATTTAGATGAAACCACACCACCTTGAACCAGTTTTCCAGAAATATGATAACTCTTGACTAGTGGGGCATTCTGTGATGCAAGATATATGTAGGTAGCACAATGAACAACCACAGACAAAGAAATACGCTATAGTTCACTCATAACTATGGATTGGATAGTTACAGTGGGGAACCAAAGCTTTGGCTGAAGAGGCTTCAATGAAAAGAAGCAAAGGCTAAGGTCTTGGAGCCCATTTCGAAATAGTCATTGTGTGAGTGGGCCGGTAGTCTATGGTCAGAGACTTTAGCTCAAGCAACTTCAGCAAGGAGGCACAGGTAAATAACAGGTAAGAAAAATAAAGCTTTTTAAAATAATAGTGGTCAACTGAAAAGAGTCTAAATTAAAACTAATAAAGAAGGATGCAAGATCAGGTGATGTGTTGTAGCTGCATGATGTGGAGCTGGTGGACCCCATTGCAATTCCTGGCAACCACATCAGCAGCAAGTCTTGATTGGTCAAGGTACTCGGACTCAGAGTTGATGACCTGGAATCTGACCTTCAAACACTCTTATGCATCAGGGACGGGCAGAGTTACCTGGACACCTCAAGAGGCAGTTACACCCATTAAATAACCACTTGAAATTTAGTCTGTGGCCATATACAAAAGGACGTGACTATAAGTGAGACAGGTAGAAAGATCCAAGAGATACTGCTGGAGAAGCTTGAGCCCTTAAGCTTTCACAACAGGTCTGAAATTTTTGCTTCTTGTGAGAATGAGAATAGTGCTAGCTGTAGGAAGGATGAGCAACTAATCCATGGAACCATGGTTCATGGTGCCATTCAAGAGTGAGAGGGAAGACAAATGCAATTGTAATTGGTGATCGTATAGTCAGGGGAATCGACCTAATTCTCAGACATGAGCATTGAGAGTCCTGAAAGCTGTATCTACCTGGTGCCTTGGTTTGGCACATCTCATTTGACTTGCAGAAGAACTTGGAGTGGAAGGGGAAACATCTAGTTGTAGTCCACGTGGCTATCATTAATGTAGGAACAACAATGAAAGAGGTTCTGGTGAGGGAATTTTGAGCAGCTAGTAACTAAATTAAAATGCAGGACCAGAAAGATAATAATCTCTGAATTATTGGCAGATATGACATTGTGAGCATCTGAGTCAGAGTTGAAAGGTCACAACCAGGAGCATAATATCCAAGGTGACAAGCGGAAGCATTGGTTTTGTTAGTAAAAATATGAAACATGTTACTTTTCTTGGCCAAGGCCAGTTGGCTAGAAAATAAAATGGACTCAATGAGACTGAGAATTAACACACAAAAAGAGACGAGAAACTGTTGCATTCTGATTTCACCAAAATGTGACTAAACAACAACTTGGTGTTTCAACTCGATGGGATGACTCTATCCATAGGGATAGAAGCTCCCTGTCAGAGAAACCTAAAGGAGGTGTACAAAATAATTTGAGGTCATCAATCACTTTCTGGTGGCAATTCAACATCTTACAATTAAATGTCAGCCCTACATTACCTGCCCAGGAAGTTAACTGCTGTGTGCATCACCGCCTTCTACGTCTGAACTTGGACACCAAAGATACACTGGGAGATCTTTAAAGCAGGGCTTCCCAACCTTTATTATGCCAAGCACCAATACCATTAAGCCAAGGGCCTGTGGACCCCAGGTTGGGAACCCTACTTTACAGCTTTCCACAAAACAGGCATCCGGACCGTCATTTTATAATTGTAGGAGACTTCAATCATTTTAACCGGACGTTTTACCCAAATCTCATCAGCATGTCACAAAGGGAACGAACAGACTGGAACGTGTTTATGCAATCAGATGCAGTACCTACAAAGCCACGCCATGCCCTCATCGTGGCCTCTCTGACCACATCTCCATAATGTTAATTGTACCATACTAATCGCTGCTAAAAATGAAGAGAACAGTCAAGAGGACCATATTGTATGACCTGATGAGGCAATCTTTCTGCTCCAGGACTGCTTGGAACAGAGTAACTGGCAGATGTTCAAGGAAGCCACCACAAATGGAAAAGACAGAGACTTCGAGGAATATGCCTCACCTGTAATGGGCTACATCTGTAAGTGTGAAGATGATGTTGATACCTCAAAAACAGTCATATTAAGGCCCAAGCAGAAGCCCTGACTGAACACAGAGGTATGCTTGCTATCAACGCCCGGGACACTGCTTTCACGGCATGATACAGAACGGCTCTCAGAGCAGCAAGGAGAAACATCAAGAGAGCAAAGTCATAGTCATAGTCATAGTCATAGTCATACTTTATTGATCCTGGGGGAAATTGGTTTTCGTTACAGTTGCACCATAAATAATAAATAGTAATAGAACCATAATAGTTAAATAGTAATATGTAAATTATACTAGTAAATTATGAAATAAGTCCAGGACCAGACTATTGGCTCAGGGTGTCTGACCGTCCAAGGGAGGAGTTGTAAAGTTTGATGGCCACAGACAGGAATGACTTCCTATGACGCTCTGTGCTGCATCTCGATGGAATGAGTCTCTGGCTGAATGTACTCCTGTACCCACCCAGTACATAATGTAGTGGATGGGAAACATTGACCAAGATGGCATGCAACTTAGACAGCATCCTCTTTTCAGACACCACTGTGAGAGAGTCCAGTTCCATCCCTACAACATCACTGGCCTTAGGATGAGTTTGTTGATTCTGGTGTCTGTTACCCTCAGCCTGCTGCCCCAGCACACAACAGCAAACGCGATAGTACTGGCCACCACAGACTCGTAGAACATCCTCAGCATCGTCCGGCAGATGTTAAAGGACCTCAGTCTCCTCAGGAAATAGAGACGGCTCTGACCCTTCTTGTAGACAGCCTCAGTATTCTTTGACCAGTCCAGTTTATTGTCAATTCATATCCCCAGGTATTTGTAATCCTCCACCATGTCCACACTAACCCCCTGGATGGAAACAGGGGTCACCGGTACCTTAGCTCTCCTCAGGTCTACCACCAGCTCCTTTGTCTTTTTCACATTAAGCTGCAGATAATTCTGCTCACACCATGTGACAAAGGCCACCTACACACATAAAATTTAGGAATACCTGTCCAATAGTGATCCCTGTTGTGCATGACTGGGCATCAAGGGCATTACTGACTATCCAAGGAAAAATGGTGGTAACACTGGTACCAGAATTGACTGAACTACTGACACCTCCCCCCAACACTCTAAGCAGCTTTTGTCAGTCCATGGCCAGTCCAAGGCTCATCAAGACATCTCAGTCCATGGCCTCATCTACTGCTGCAATAAGACCACACTCAGGTTGGAGGACCAATATTGCATTAAGGTAGCCTCCAACCTGATGGCATGAACATCAATTTCTCGAACTTTCGGTAATTAGATCCGCCCCCCCCCCCCCCCAACATTCCTCATTCGCTTTTCCCTCTTTCACCTTGTCTTATTAGCTCTCCATCACCTCCCTCAGGTATTGCTCCCCCTGACCTTCCTTCTATGGTCTTCAACCTTCTCCTATCAGATTCCCCCTTCTGGAGCACTTTATCTCTATTACCACTCAACTTTTCAGCTCTTTATGTCACCCCTCCTGCCCCCCTGGTTTAACCTATCACCTATGGCCTTGTACTTCCTCCTGTCCACCCCCACCTTCTTACTCTGACCTTGCCCCTTCCTTTCCAGTCCTGATGAAGGGTCTCAGCCCAAAATATTGACTGTTTACTCTTTTCCACAGATGCTGCCTGACCTGAGTTCCTCCAGCATTTTGTGTGTATTCCCCCATAAAGGCTGCCAAGCCAGGCAACATCCCAGGCCGAGTACTCAGGGAGTGTGCATATCAGCTCACTGATGCCTTCATGGACATATTCAACATTTCATTCACCCAGGCTGCTGTTACCATATGCTTCAAATCAGCCATCACCATCCCTGTACCAAAGAACTCTGTGCCTTCAGAACTAAGTGACTACTGTCATGATGATGCCAATCAACATGAAGTATTTTGAGCAGCTGGTAATGGCGCACATCAAACATACCATTCCTGCTGTAGCATCTGTCATGCAACTGGCCCTGACACACTTAGAAAACAAAATACTTATGTTAGAATGCTGTTTTTGGAATTCAGTTCGGCACTCAACATTATTATCCCACCTCGGTGAACAAAGTCTTACTGCTTAGTCTAAATATACCGCTGTGTAACCGAGTGTTGGACTTCCTAACAAACAAACCTCAGATAATCAGGATGCACAATTGCCTTTATGCTTGCTTTGATCATCAAAGCATGGAGGCACCTTCACACACTTCCACTGCCCCAGTGACCTTGTGATTTCAGTCGCTGATGCCAATGTGTAAGCATCCTTCAGGAGGATAAACTGATAGAAAGCACCCAGCCCAGACATGATTCCTAAACAAGTACAAAAGACCAGTGCAGATCGACTTACTGATTTACCTATATCTTTAACCTCTTGCTTCATCAGTCTGAGTTACCCACCTGCATCAAGCAAGCTTCAAGTGTCTAACAACAACATGGTAACCTGCCTTAGTGGCTATCCTCCAGTAGCACATATATACATTATGATGAAGTGCTTTGAGAGGTTGGTGATGAACCATAGCAATGCCTGCCTGAGAAGCAACTTGGATCAGCTTCAGTTTGCCTACTATCACAACAGTTCAACAGTAGATGCCTTTTATTGGCTCTTCACTCAACCCTGGAACATCGGACAGCAATGATGCATACATCAGGATGTTCTTCATTCATTACTGCTCAGCATATAATACTATCGTTGCCTCAAAACCTATCAATAAGCTTTAAGACATAGACCTCAATACTTCCTTGTAGACCTGGTTCCTCAAATTCCTCAGTTCTGATTGGCAACCACATCTCCACCGCAATCACCATCAACACCGGTGCGTGTGATTAGAACCCTGCCCTACGTGCTTTATATTTATGAACATGAGGCTAAGCACAGCTCCAATCCTATATTTAAGTTTGCTGATGACATCACTGTCATTCGCCAAATCAAAGGTGGTGATGAATCAGCATATAGGAGGGAGAATGAAAATCAGGCTGAGTGATGCCACAGCAAAAACCTCTCACTCAATGTCAGCAAAACCAAGGAGCTGATTATTGCCTACAGGAGGAGGAATCTGAAGGTTCATGAGCGAGTCCTCATCGGGAGATCAGAGGTGGAGAGGGTCAGCAAACTTAAATTCCTTGATGTTAACATTTCAGAGGATCTGTCCTGGGTCAAGCATTTAAGTGCCATTATGAAGAAAACGTGGCAGCACCTCTACTTTGTTAGAAGTCTGTTAAGATTTGGCATGTCATATAAAGCTCTGATAAATTTCTATAGGTATGTGGTGGAGAGTATATTGACTGGTTACATCACAGCTTGGTATGGAAACACAAGTGCTCTTCAATAGAAAACCCTACAAAAATTAGTGGATGCAGCCTAGTCCATCTCATGCCAAAGCACATTTGCTTGGAGCACAGGACATGCTCCCTTCTCACTGCTGCCATCAGGAAGGTGGTACAGGAGCCTCAGGACCCACAGCACCAGGTTCAGGCACAGTTATTACCCCTCAACCATCAGGCTATTGAACCAGAAGAGTTAACTTGACTCAACTTCACTCACCCATCACTGAACTGCTCCCACACCTATGGACTCTCTTTAGAGGACACTTTGTCTTATATTCCCAATATTTATTGTTTATTTATTTATTATTATCATTATTTCTGCTCAATTTGTTGCAATTTGCAGATTGGTTGTTTGGCCATCCTGTTGGGTGTGGCCTTTCATTGATCCTGTTGTGTTTCTTGTATTTACTATGAATGTCCACAAGAAAATAAATCTCAAAGTTGTACATGGTGACACATATCGACTTTGATAATAAATTTACTTTGAACTTTTTCCTCCTACCCCATCATTCCCAACATGACTGTGTGCTGAGTCATGACTGCATGGCTCGTACTACTCATACCCCTCCATACAGTAGAAAGTATCCTAGCATGCTACATTACTGAATGGAATGGAAAATGCATTGCGCCAGACAGGAAAGCTCTACAATAGGTAGTCAAAACTGCCCAACACTTCACCAGCACCAACCTACCCACCATCAAAGACATCTACAAAATGGTGCCAATAATAGGTCAGCATTACCATGAGTGATCCCACCCACCCTGCTCAGGGACTGTTTGTTCCACTCCCATCAGAGAAGAGGATACATAGCATCCACATCAGGACCACCAGACTCAAAAACAGTTGCTTTCCCCAAGTAGTAAGGTTGATCAACATCTCCACTCACAAACCCACACCATAGCACTATCCATTTTTATCATTTCCTACCTGAGTCACCTTATGTACAGGTACTCCTGTACCCAGTGCCACATTATGTACATATAATAGATCTATGTATATAAGTTATCTTACATATTTATATTTATTGTATTTTTTATTATTGTGGTCTTTATCTAATTGTGTTTTTTTGTGTTTCATCAGATCTGGAGCAACAATTATTTTGTTCTCCTTTACACCTGCATACTGCAAATGACATTAAACAATCTTGAATCAAATCTTTAGAAAGAAGTTGCATAGGATTAGAAAATCCTTCTGAACGGAGTTAAGAAAATATAAGGGTAATAAGTTATATACATGCGTCTGAACAGAGGTCAGAATGCAGGGTAAAAATTACAGCAGGAAACAGAAAAGGCATATAAAAATGCCAACATTACAATTGTCATGGGAGATTTCACTTTGCAGATAGATTGGAAAAATTAGGTTGGTGTTGGATCCAAGAGAAGAAATTTGTAGAAAATCAATGGGATGGCTTTTTAGAGTAGTTTGTGGTTGTACCTATTAGGGAAAGGGAAATTCTGGATTGGCTATTGTGTAATGAAACAGATTTGATTATGGAGCTTAAGACCATGAAACTCTTAGCAGGCAATGATTATATTATGATAGAATTCACCCTGCAGTTTGAGAGGGGGAAGCTAAATTTAAATAGATCAGTACTACAGTTAAGTAAAAGGTAACTACAGAGGCATGAGAGAGGAGCTAGACACAGTTGATTGGAAGGAGACATTAGCAGGGATGATAGCAGATTAGCAACAGCCAGAGTTTATGGGAGTAATTGGGAAAATGCAGGATTGGTTCATCCTTAAGAAGAGGAAATATTCTAAAGGGAGGATGAGGCAACTATGGTCAAAGACGGTGTAAAAGTAAAAGAGAATGAACATAATATAGCAGAAATTAGTGGGAAGCTAAAGGTTTGGGAACCTTTTAAAAACCAAAGAAGGCAACTAAAAAAGCAGTAAGAAACAAGATAAAATATGAAGATAAGCTAGCCAATAATATAAAAGAGGATACCAACAGTTTTTTTTCCATATATATAAAAAGCGAAAGAGAGACAAGATTGGACATTGGATTGCTGTAAAATGATGCTGGAGAATTAGGAATGGGGAAACAAAAAAATGACACAGGAGTAAGTATTTTGTGCACTCTGTAGTTAGGGAGGCAGCATGTAAGAAATTTGAGAGTCATGGAGCAGCAGTAAGTGCAGTTGCTATTACTAAGGAGAAGGCGTTTGGGAAGCTGAAAGGCCTGAAGGCAGATAATTCACCTGGACCAGATAGACAACATCCTAGTGTTCTGAAAGCGGTACCTGAAGAGATTGTAGAGGCATTAGTAGTGATCTTTCAAGAATCACTAGATTCTGGAATTGCTCCAGCAAACCAGAAGCTCGTAAACTTCACTTCACTCTTTAGGAAGGGAGGGAAGCAATAGACAGGAGCCTATAGCCTAACTTCAGTGGTTGGCAAGATGTTAAAGTCCATTATTAAGGATAAGGTTTCGGGTAACTTGGAGGTACATAATAAAATAGCCGGCTTCCTTAATGCAAGTCTTGTCTGAGAAATCTGTTGGAATTCATTCAGGAAATAACAAATAGGATAGACAAAGGAGAGTCAGTCATCATGAGAGTAGATTATGTTTGCTTGGATTTTCAGAAGGCATTTGACAAGGTGCTACATATGAGGCTGCTAAACACGCTATTACCAGAATTATACTAGAATGAATAGAAAATTTACTGACTGGCAGAAGGCAAAGAGTGGAAGTAAAGGGTGTCTTTTATGGTTGGCTTCCAGAGACTAGTGGTGGTCCACTGAGGTTAGTATTGAATACACTACTTTTCATGTTACTTGTTAATTATATGGATGATGGAATTCATGGTTTTGTGACCAAGTTTGTGGATGCAACATAAACAAGTGGAGCAGCAGCAGAGAGTGTTGAGGATGCATGGAGTGGAAGATGGAATACAATGTAGGGAAGTGCATAGTCATGTGCATTGGTGGAGGAAATAAAGGCATAGACTATTTTCTAATTGGGGCGCTACTTCAAAAATCAGAGGAGCAAGGGGACTTGGGAGTCAAGTCCTAGCGCAGGATTCCCTAAAGGTTAACTTACAGGTTGAGTCCAAAGTAAGGAAGGCAAATGCCATGTTAACATTCATTTTGAGAGGACTACAATATAAAAGCAAGGATGTAATACCAAGGTTTTGTAAGGAACTAATTGAACCACATTTGGAGGATAGCTAAGAAAGGATGTGCTGGCATTGAGGAGGGTCCAGAAAAGGTTTGCAAGAATTAACCCTGAATGAAGTGGTTAACATATGAGGAGCATTTGATGGGGCTGAGCCTGAACTCTCTAGAGTTTCAAAGAATGAGAGGGAATCTCACTGAACCCTACCAAATATTGAAAGGCCTGGATAGTGTGCACACAGAGGGATGTTTCCAATAGTAGGAGAGTCTAGGACCAGAGGACACAATGCCAGAATTGAAGAAGGTCCCTTCAGAACAGAGATGAGGATGAATTTCCTGAGCCAGCGGGAGGTGAATCGGTGGAATTCATTGCCACGGATGCTATGGAGGCCAGGTCATTAGGTATATTTAAAACAGTGCCTGATAGAGTGTTGATTAGTAAGGGCATCAAGATTACGGGGAGATGGCAGGGCAATAGGGTTGAGAAGGAAACTAAATGAGCCAATATCAAATGGCAGAACAGATTTGAGGGGCAGACTGCCCTAATTCTGCTTCGAAGTCTTATGGTCAAGGATTCCTCCTACTGCACTTCATTTTTCTGCAAGTAAAATGGTGTCACTTTCCTGCAGTCATCTACTCGACTTTTGATAAGTTTATGATGTTGCTTTGCCATCAGTACAATACAAATTGCAAAAGACTCTAAAGATGTTTCTAAAGTGAAAGGGAACTCTTATCATTATATCTTGTTTCACTTATTCCCTCAACTGAGAGCTTCTAAATTTAAAATCTGATTAAAAATATACATGAAAGAGATGTGTTGCACTATGACTCCTCTGCTGCTACAGTTTGAGCAAAAAGAAGTGTCAGAATATGACTGAATTTTGCACAGTTTGAGAGAGAGAAAATAGGTCCAAGACTTGTATTTTCAACTTGAATGAGGGCAATTATAAGAGCATGAAAGCAGATCTAGCCAAAGTGAGCTAGCAAATTAAATTAAAGGATGAAGGTGCAGTGATGGGTATTTATGGGAAGGTTTTAGAATACACAGAGTTGACACATTCCATCGGGGCTAAAAAATTATAATGTGATGAAATATCAACTATGTTTAAATAAAAATATCAAAGACAGTATCAAACAAAAAAAGATTTAACATATATATACACACACACACAGACATATGTGTGGGCATGTGGCCAAGTGGTTAAGGCATTGGACTAGCGACCTGAAGGTCGTGAGTTCGAGCCCCAGCCGAGGCAATGTGTTGTGTCCTTGAGCAAGGCACTTAATCACACATTGCTCTGTGATGACACTGGTGCCAAGCTGTATGGGTCCTAATGCCCTTCCCTTGGACAACATTGGTGTCGTGGAGAGGGGAGACTTGCAGCATTGGCAACTGCTGGTCTTCCATACATACAACCTTGCCCAGGCCTGCGCCCTGGAGAGTGAAGACTTTCCAGGTGCAGGTCCATGGTCTCGCAAGACTAACGGATGCCAAGGTATACATATACATACAGTATATAGGTGGCAGATTAGAATTGGACAGAAGTTTATACACAGGAAAGAATGATCAAAGAAGAAAAACAACAATTACATGTTAAAAGTAGCCAGAAATATAAAAAGATAGTTACAGGTTCAATAGATATTTCGATATTTACAAATTAGGAATTTTTTACGTACTTTGCTTCCAAATTATCCCTCCGCTTATCGATCTAATATAGCAGATACCCTCTTCCAGGTTAAACCACTCCAAAAAGGATTAATAGCTACAATGTAAAAATGGTTATTGAATTTACAAATGATATCTGATGATAAAATTAAAGCAGCCTGGGAATTGGAATTTCAAGAGTTACTTTCAGATAATCAATGGAGTAAAATTTTTCATCTGGTAAATACTTCATCTATTTGTGCCCATCCTTCCTTGATACAGTTCAGGGTAGTGCATTGGGCACATATGTCAAAGGATAAATTAGCCTGTATTTTTCCCAATATTAATCCTACTTGTGACAGATGTAATACTCAGGTGGCCATTCTAACTCGCATGTTTTGGTCTTGCATAAAGTTGGAGAATTTTTGGAAAGATGTTTTTAAAACCTTATCAAAAGTGCTGGATCTGGATTTACAACCAAACTTATTTACAGTTATTTTTGGGATTATTCCATCGGAAGCAGGATATACTCCTGCTTCCGCTCAGCAGATGATAGCCTTTTCAACCTTATTGGCTAGGAAAGCCATTTTACTTAAATGGAAGGACCCTAACCCTCCTATCACCTTTTATTGGCTTTCCTCTATCATGTCCTTTTTGAGTCTAGAGAAAATAAGAAGTCGGACACTGAACACATCCTTTAAATTTGAAGAAATCTGGTGAACTTTTATTCAATAATTTCATATGATCTGATTTTTGTACTGATTCTCTTCCAGCTATTTTTTCAGAACCTTGGATTTGATCCGAGAGTTTTTCTTCTCTTGGTTTTTCTCTCAGGATGGACTGCCCAGTCCTTTTTTTCTTCTGTTTAGAATACTGGTTTCTTCTTCTTTTTCTTATATAAATATTTCTAATAGTCCTTCCTTTCTTCATAAATTGATAAGAGCAGAATGAACTGCATTCTTTTTTTCTGTATTATACATTCTATATCAAATTTATACTTTGTAGATCAACACTATCCGTGATTCTGATATTGTTTATTTTACCTTCTGTATGTACTGTTATTGACATATATACCAGAGATATTCTCCTCTTGTTTATATACACACTTTTTTAAAAATCAATAAAAAGATTGAAAAAAATAGATATTTTAAAATCAAATGAGTTAATAAAAACATCATCAAATAGAATGTCAGCCTGGAAAATTAATAGTGGTAAATAGGGCAGATGAATTAAACAAGTATTTGCAGCAGTCTTCAATATGGAGATACTATTAATATCCATGATATAATTCACAACTTGTAATTAAAAGGGAGAACAACTTAGGAAGAAGTCAATAATGGCAGCTTAATCGAGGAACCGCTGCACGGGGTGTGGACGTCAGCAAGATAGACCAGTGGGAAGAGTATAAAAGGTGATCATTTTTTCTTTGGCGGTTGGATTGAGGAACGACTACACAGGCATGTGGATGTCAGTGAGTTAGACTGGCGAGAAGAATATAAAAAGAAGCCAGATTTATAGAGCAGGTGTCAGAGTACAGGGAATCAGAGTAGGAGGGCTTTGGCTCAACGGGGCTTCGGCGATAACGGGTCGAGGCGAGGTAAGGATTGTGAAGGATAAGAATAGGAAGTATGTCTGTGAGGCTAGTGTACTGTACTGTGTGTCAGATGTGGGATGTCCAGAAGACTTCCAGCCTACATCAGGTGCATCAAGCTGCAGCTCCTTAGGGACCGAGTTAGGGAACTGGAGATGCAGCTTGATGACCTTCGTCTTGTCAGGGAAAGTGAGGAGGTGATAGAGAAGAGCTATAGGCAAGTAGTCACATTGGAGCCTCGAGAAGCGGATAAGTGGGTAACAGTCAGATGAGGGAAGGGCAAGAGTCAGATACTAGAGAGTACCCCAGTGGCCGTCCCCCTTAACAATAAGTACTCTTGTTTGAGTACTGTTGGGGGGGAGTGACCTACCTGGGGGAAGCAACAGTGGCTGCGCCTCTGGCACAGAGTCTGGCCCTGTGGCTCAGAAGGGTAGGGAAAGGAAGAGGATGGCAGCAGTGATAGGGGAATCTAGAGTTAGGGGGTCAGACAGGTGATTCTGTGGATGTAGGAAAGAAATACGGATGGTAGTTTGCCTCTCAGCTGCCAGGGTCTGGTATGGTTCTGATCGCGTTCATAACCTCCTGAAGTGGGAAGGTGAACAGCCAGAGGTCGTGGTACATATTGGTACCAATGACATAGGTAGGAAAAGGGAGGAGGTCCTGAAAACAGACTACAGGGATTTAGGAAGGAAGTTGAGAAGCAGGACCTCAAAGGTAGTAATCTCTGGATTATTGCCTGTGCTATGCAACAGTCAGTATAGGAATAGAGTGAGGTAGAGGATAAATGCGTGGCTGAAGGATTGTAGCAGGGGGCAAGGATTCAGATTTCTGGATCATTGGGACCTCTTTTGCGGCAGGAGTGACTTGTACAAAAAGGATGGGTTGCAGTTGAATCCGATGGGGACCAATATCCTTGCAGGGAGGTTTGCTAAGGCTATTAGGGAGAGTTTAAACTAGAAGAGACAGAGGAAGTGGCAGTTGGCTTATGACTGGGAGAAATTCAGAGTCCAGCAGACGAGTACAAAGGGCTTAATTAGGAAAGGGAAAAAAGATTATGAGAGAAAGCTGGCAGGGAACATAAAAACTGACTGTAAAAGCTTTTATAGATACGTGAAAAGAAAAAGATTGGTTAAGACAAATGTAGGTCCCTTACAGTCCGAAACAGGTGAGTTGATCAAGGGGAACAAGGACATGGCAGACCAATTGAATAACTACTTTGGTTCTATCTTCACAAAGGCGGACATAAATAATCTTCCAGAAATAGTAGGGGACAGAGGGTCCAGTGAGATGGAGAAACTGAGGGAAATACATGTTAGTAGGGAAGTGGTGTTAGGTAAATTGAAGGGATTGAAGGCAGATAAATCTCCAGGGCCAGATGGTCTGCACCCCAGATTGCTTAAGGAAGTAGCCCAAGAAATAGTGGATGCATTAGTGACAATTTTTCAAAACTCTTTAGATTCTGGATTAGTTCCTGAGGATTGGAGGGTGGCTAATGTAACCCCACTTTTTAAAAAAGGAGTGAGAGAGAAACCGGGGAATTATAGACCGGTTAGCCTGACATCGGTGGTGGGGAAAATGCTAGAGTCAGTTATCAAAGATGTGATAACAGCACATTTGGAAAGCAGTGAAATCATCGGACAAAGTCAGCATGGATTTGTGAAAGGAAAATCATGTCTGACGAATCTTATAGAATTTTTTGAGGATGTAACTATTAGAATGGATAGGGGAGAACCAGTGGATGTGGTATATTTGGATTTTCAAAAGGCTTTTGACAAGGTCCCATACAGGAGATTAGTGTGCAAACTTAAAGCACACGATATTGGGGGTATGGTATTGATGTGGATAGAGAATTGGTTGGCAGACAGGAAGCAAAGAGTGGGAATAAACGGGACCTTTTCAGAATGGCAGGCAGTGACTAGTGGGGTACCGCAAGGCTCACTGCTGGGACCCCAGTTGTTTACAATATATATTAATGACTTAGACGAGGGAATTAAATGCAGCATCTCCAAGTTTGCGGATGACACGAAGACGGGTGGCAGTGTTAGCTGTGAGGATGATGCTAAGAGGATGCAGGGTACACCAGTCATTAAAAGTGGGCATGCAGGTACAGCAGGCGGTGAAAAAGGCGAATGGTATGCTGGCATTCATAGCAAGAGGATTCGAGTACAGGAGCAGGGAGGTACTACTGCAGTTGTACAAGGCCTTGGTGAGACCACACCTGGAGTATTGTGTGCAGTTTTGGTCCCCTAATCTGAGGAAAGACTTCCTTGCCATAGAGGGAGTATAAAGAAGGTTCATCAGATTGATTCCTGGGATGGCAGGACTTTCATATGATGAAAGACTGGATCGACTAGCCTTATATTCACTGGAATTTAGGAGATTGAGGGGGGATCTTATTGAAACATATAAAATTCTAAAGGGATTGGACAGGCTAGATGCAGGAAGATTGTTCCCGATGTTGGGGAAGTCCAGAACGAGGGGTCACAGTTTGAGGATAAAGGGGAAGCCATTTAGGACCGAGATGAGGAAGAACTTCTTCACACAGAGAGTGGTGAATCTGTGGAATTCTCTGCCACAGGACACAGTTGAGGCCAGCTCACTGGTTATACTTAAGAGTGAGTTAGATATGGCCCTTGTGGCTAAAGGGATCAGGGGGTATGGAGTGAAGGCAGGTACAGGGTTCTGAGTTGGATGATCAGCCATGAGCATACTGAATGGCAGTGCAGGCTCGAAGGGCCAAATGGCCTACTCTTGCACCTATTTTCTATGTTTCTAAATCGAGAAAGCTTGTAGACAGTATGAGAGGGAGAATCGGCAGGTGATAGAGAAGAGATACACTCAATACTGAAGGTTTGAGATGTGTCTATTTTAATGCAAGGAATATCATGAACAAAGCAGATGAACTTAGAGCTTGGATCAGAACTTGGAGCTATGATGTTGTGGTGGGGGTATGGTACTGCTGATCAGAGATAGTGTCACGGTTGCAAAAAAAAAAAGAGGAAGTCATGAAGGGATTGTCTACTGAGTCTCTGTGGGTGGAAGTTAGGAACAGAAAGGGGCCAATAACTCTTCTAGGTGTTTTTTTTTAATAGACCACCTCATATTAACAGGGACATCGAGGAGCAGATAGGAGGACAGATTCTGAAAAGATGCAATAATAACAGGGTTGTCATTGTGGAAGATTTTAATTTCCCCACTATTGATTGGAATCTCCCTGTAGCCAGGGGTTTAGATGAAGTGGAGTTTGTCAAGTGTGTTCAGGAAGGTTTCCTGGCAGAATATGTAGATAAACCTACAAGAAGAGAGGCTGTACTTGATCTGGTATTGGGAAATGAACCTGGTCAGGTGTCAGGTCTCTCAGTGGAGATAGTGATCACAATTCCGTCTCCTTTATCATAGCATTGGAGAGGGATAGGAACACACAAGTGAGGAACGCGTTTAATAGGAGTAAGGAGAAATATGAAGCTATCAGGCAGGAACTTGAAAGCAAAAGTTGGGAACAGATGTTCTCAGAGAAATCTAAGGCAGAAATGTGGCAAATGTACAGGGAATATTTGCATGGCTTTTTGCATAGGTACGTTCCAATGAGACAGGGAAATGATGGTAAGGTACAGGAACCATGGTGTAGAAAGGCTGTTGAAAATCTAGTCAAGAATAAAAGAAAAGCTTACAAAAGGTTCAAAAAACTAGGTAATGATAGAGATCTAGAAAATTATAAGGCTAGCAGAAAGGAGCTTAAGAATGAAATTAGGAGAGCCATAAGGGGCCATGAGAAGGCCTTTGTGAGCACGATTAAGGAAAACCCCAAGGCATTCTATAAGTATGTGAAGAGCAAGAGGATAAGATGAGAGAGAATAGGACCAATCAAGTGTGACAGTGGAAAAGTGTGTATGGAACTGGAGGAAATAGCAGAGGTACTTAATGAGTACTTTGCTTCAGTATTTACTATGGAAAAGTCTTTGGCGATTGTAGGGATGACTTACAACAGACTGAAAAGCTTGAGCATATAGAAATTAAGGAAGAGGATATGCTGGAGCTTTTGGAAAGCATCAAATTGGATAAGTCACCAGGATCAGACGAGCTATACTCCAGGCTACTGTGGAAGGTGAAGGAGGAGTTTGGTGAGCCTCTGGCAATGATCTTTGCATCATCAATGGGAACAGGAGAGGTTCTGGAGGATTGGAGGGTTGTAGATGTTGTTCCCTTATTCAAGAAAGGAAGTAGAGTTAGCTCAGGAAATTATAGATCAGTGAGTCTCACCTCAGTGGCTGGTAAGTTGATGGAGAAGATCCTGAGAGGCAGGATTTATCAACATTTGGAGAGGCAAAATATGATTGGGAACAGTCAACATGGCTTTGTCAAAGGCAGGTCATGCTTTACTAGCTTGATTGAATTTTTTGAGGACGTGACTAAACACATTGATGAAGGTAGAGCAGTAGATGTAGTGTATATGGATTTCAGCAAGGCATTTGATAAGGTTCCCCATGCAAACTTCATTGAGAAAGTAAGGAGGCATGAGTTCCAAGGGGACTTTGCTTTGTGGATCTAGAATTGGCTTGCCCACAGAAGGCAAAGAGTGGTTGTAGACGGGTCATATTCTGCATGGAGGTTGGTGAAAAGTTCAGGAATCTGTTCTGAAATCTCTTCTCTTTGTGATTTTTATAAATGACCTGAATGAGGAAGTGGAGGATGGGAGAGTAAATTTACTAATGACATAAAAGGTTGGGGGTGTTGTGGATAGTGTGGAGGGTTGTCAGAAGTTAAAGCAGGATGTTGATAGGATGCAAAACTGGGCTCAGAAGTGGCAGATGGAGTTCAACCCAGATAAGTGTGAGGTGCTTCATTTTGGTAGGTCGATTATGATGGTAGAATATAGTATGAATGACAAGTATCTTGGTAGTGTGCAGGATCAGAGGGATGTTGGGGTCCGAGTCCATAGGACACTCAAAGCTGCTGCGCAGGTTGACTGTGTGGTTAAGAAGGCATATGGAGCACTGGCCTTCATCAATCGTGGGATTGAATTCAAGAGCCGAGAGGTAATGTTACAGCTTTCTCGGACCCTGGTCATACTCCACTTGGAGTACTGTGCTCAGTTCTGGTCACCTCACTACAGGAAGAATGTAGAAACTATAGAAAGGGTGCAGAGGAGATTTACAAGGATGTTGCTTGGATTGGGGAGCACGCCTCTTGAGAGGTTGAGTGAACTTGGCCTTTTCTCCTTGGAGTGACAGATTTTGAGAGGTGACCTGATAGAGGTGTATAAGATGATGAGAGGCATTGATCATGTGGACAGAGGTTTTATCTCAGGGCTGAAATGGCCAACACAAGAGGGCAGAGTTTTAAGGTGCTTGGGAGTAGGTACAGAGCAGATGTCAGGGTAAGTTTTTTTTACGCAGAGAGTGGTGAGTACGTGGAATGGGCTGCCAGCGAATGTGGTGGAGGCGGATACAATAGGGTCCTTTAAGAGACTCCTGGATATGTACATGGAGCTTAGAAAAATGCAGGGCTATGGGTAACCCTAGGTAATTTTTCAAGTAAATACATGTTTGGCACTGCATTGTGGATCAAATGGCCTGTATTGTACTGCAGATTTTCTATGTTTCTATGTTTTGTAATATCAGCAGAATGGAGGTTTTGAAGAAATTGCTGAAATTACACGCTAGTTAACATCCGTCACTCAGGAAATGATTGAAGCTCTTCTCAAATTCATTATAGCAAGACACTTCCGAAATTTCAAGCTAATCAGGCAACGTCAAGAGGATTTTGAAAGGGAAATATTATTTGATAAAATAATATATGCAAGGCAGATACAGAAAGATGTACACATCCTATGGTAAGATTTCCAGAGAACATTTGATAAGGTACTGCATTAAAGATTATTGCAGAAAAATACAGTTTGTCACCATGCAGAATCATGCGCATTGGCATGGGTAGACAATTGGCTAGCTATCAAGAAAAGCAGTCCTGTACAAGTAAGGCCATATTGATAGAGAAGGAGAGAGAGGTAATATTAGAGGAAAATGACTTTTCACCAGAACACTTCCATTTGAAATTAAAAGTTGAAATCAAGCATATTGTCATGTGCATAAGTATACACATGCATAGATGTAATACAAGAAAACTTGCAATTGCTCATAGCGTTAGATAAGCATCATTCAGAAGAATATAGAACATAGAATAGTACAGCACAGTACAGGCCCTTCAGCCCACAATTTTGTGCTGACCTTCAAACCCTGCCTCCCATATAAGCCCCGACCTTAAATTTCTCCATATACCTGTCTAGTAGTCTCTTAAACTCCAATAGTGTATCTGCCTCCACCACTGACTCAGGCAGTGCATTCCATGCACCAACCGCTCTCTGAGTAAAAAACCTTCCTCCAATATCCCCCTTGAACTTCCCACCCCTTACCTTAAAGCCATGTCCTCATGTATTGAGCAGTGCTGCCCTGGGGAAGAGGCGCTGGCTATCCACTCTATCTATTCCTCTTAATATCTTGTATACCTCTATCATGTCTCCTCTCATCCTCCGTCTCTCAAAAGAGTAAAGCCCTAGCTCCCTTAATCTCTGAACATAATGCATACTCTCTAAACCAGGCAGCATCCTGGTAAATCTCCTCTGTACCCCTTCCAATGCTTCCACATCCTTCCTATAGTGAGGCGACCAGAACTGGACACAGTACTCCAAGTGTGGCCTAACCAGAGTTTTATAGAGCTGCATCATTACATCGCGACTCTTAAACTCTATCCCTCGACTTATGAAAGCTAACACCCCATTAGCTTTCTTAACTACCCTACCTACCTGTCAGGCAACTTTCTGGGATCTGTGGACATGTACCCCCAGATCCCTCTGCTCCTCCACACTACCAAGTATTCTGCCATTTACTTTGTACTCTGCCTTGGAGTTTGTCCTTCCAAAGTGTACCACCTCACACTTCTCCAGGTTGAAATCCATCTGCCACTTCTCAGCCCACTTCTGCATCCTATCAATGTCTCTCTGCAATCTTCGACAATCCTCTACACTATCTACAACACCACCAACCTTTGTGTCATCTGCAAACTTGCCAACCCACCCTTCTACCTCCACATCCAGGTCGTTAATAAAAATCACGAAAAGTAGAGGTCCCAGAACAGATCCTTGTGGGACACCACTAGTCACAATCCTCCAATCCAAATGTACTCCCTCCACCATGACCCTCTGCCTTCTGCAAGCAAGCCATTTCTGAATCCACCTGGCCAAACTTCCCTGGATCCCATGCCTTCTGACTTTCTGAATAAGCCTACCGTGTGGAACCTTGTCAAATGCCTTACTAAAATCCATATAGATCACATCCACTGCACTACCCTCATCTATATGCCTGGTCACCTCCTCAAAGAACTCTATCAGGCTTGTTAGACGTGATCTGCACTTCACAAAGCCATGCTGACTGTCCCTGATCAGACCATGATTCTCTAAATGCCCAGAGATCCTATCTCTAAGAATCTTTTCCAACAGCTTTCCCACCACAGACATAAGGCTCACTGGTCTATAATTACCCGGGCTATCCCTACTACCTTTTTTGAACAAGGGGACAACATTCGCCTCCCTCCAATCCTCTGGTACCATTCCTGTGGACAACGAGGACATAAAGATCCTAGCCAGAGGCTCAGCAATCTCTTCCCTCACCTCATGGAGCAGCCTGGAGAATATTCCGTCAGGCCCCGGGGACTTATCCATCTTAATGTATCTTAACAACTCCAACACCTCCTCTCCCTTAATATCAACATGCTCCAGAACATCTACCTCACTCATATTGTCCTCACCATCATCAAGTTCCCTCTCATTGGTGAATACCGAAGAGAAGTATTCATTGAGGACCTCGCTCACCTCCATAGCCTCCAGGCACATCTTCCCACCTTTATCTCTACTCGGTCCTACCTTCACTCCTGTCATCCTTTTGTTCTTCACATAATTGAAGAATGCCTTGGGGTTTTCCTTTACCCTACTCGCCAAGGCCTTCTCATGCCCCCTTCTTGCTCTTCTCAGCCCCTTCTTAGCTCCTTTCTTGCTTCCCTATATTCCTCAATAGACCCATCTGATCCCTGCTTCCTAAACCTCATGTATGCTGCCTTCTTCCATCTGACTAGATTTTCCACCTCACTTGTCACCCATGGTTCCTTCACCCTACCATTCTTTATCTTCCTCACCGGGACAAATTTATCCCTAACATCCTGCAAGAGATCTCTAAACATCGACCACATGTCCATAGTACATTTCCTTGCAAAAACATCATCCCAATTTTCACCCTCAAGTTCTAGCCTTATAGCCTCATAATTTGCCCTTTCCTAATTAAAAATTTTCCTGTCCTCTCTGATTCTATCCTTTTCCATGATAATGCTAAAGGCCAGAGAGCGGTGGTCACTGTCCCCCAGATGCTCACCCACTGAGAGATCTGTGAACTGACCCGGTTCATTATCTAGTACTAGATCTAGTATGGCATTCCCCCTAGTCGGCCTGTCCACATACTGTGACAGGAATCCATCCTGGACACACTTAACAAACTCTGCCCCATCTAACCCTTGGAACTAATCAGGTGCCAATCAATATTAGGGAAGTTAAAGTCACCCGTGACAACAACCTTGTTATTTTTGCACCTTTCCAAAGTCTGCCTCCCAATCTGCTCCTCTGTATCTCTGCTGCTACCAGGGGGCCTATAGAATACACCCAATAGAGTAACTGCTCCCTTCCTGTTCCTGACTTCCACCCCTACTGACTCAAAAGAGGATCCTGCTACATTACCCACCCTTTCTGTAGCTGTAACAGTATACCCCTGACCAGTAATGCCACCCCTCCTCCCCTTTTTCCACCCTCTCTATCCCTTTTAAAGCACTGAAATCCAGGAATATTGAGAATCCATTCCTGCCCTGGTGCCAGCCAAGTCTCTGTAATGGCCACTACATCATAATTCCATGTATGTATCCAAGCTCTCAGGTCATCACCTTTGTTCCTGATGCTTCTTGCATTGAGGTACACACACTTCAGCCCTTCTACCTTACTGTCTTTACACCGTTTATTCTGCTTCTCTTTCCTCAAAGCCTCTCTATATGTTAGATCTGGCTTTACTCCATGCACTTCTTTCACTGCTCTATCGCTCTGGCTCCCATCCCCCTTGCAAATTAGTTTAAACCCTCCCGAACCATGCTAGCAAACCTACCTGCAAGGATATTGCTCCCCCACTAACACTAACACAATTTGGATAAGAAAGAATATAATTAGAACAAAATAAAAGTCCACTGTAGTCCAAAGTGGTCAAAATCGGGATCGTGTTGCTATACTATGGGAGAGATTATGTTTTGCAGGATGGATCAAGAAACATAAGGTTGGAGGGAAGTAGATGTTCTTGAACATGGTGGTTTGTGATTTCAGGCTTCTGATTGCAGTGACTGCAGTGACATTCTGTTCCAAAGGTGTCTGAGATTAAACTGGATCAGCCAAGGATGAAGCACAAACGAGGGCCCACTGGTTTACGCTTGCCTTTAATTCAAAAGGTCATCGGTTGAACTACATGGCTGGAAACACAGTGTAAATCCAAAGAAATCTGGGTGACAGCATGAAATACTAAAGATCAACAAAGTAGTCCATTTTGATATCTGCAGTCCATGCTCTATTCCACCTTACTGATTACTTCAAAAACTTAATAAACACTTCAAACTGTCAATCTAAAGTATCATCCACAAAATGTAAAGGGAACCGATGATATGTATAGAAGTACCTACCTGCTGCGCTTTTGGCTCAACCCTATTAACTTCACCAGAAAGAACAGTTACACGTTCTCCATCATGGGAATTCAGACTGGCTAGGTGTTGCAGGTCAATCCTTTAAATGGACCTCAGCCAACATAGCTACCTTTCCCATCAATATCAGTTAACTAAGAGCAACCCAAGGATTGGAATAGAAATCTACATGTCAGTTATTATTAAAAATACCATGGTGACTCCTTTTTTCAGGAAATTGTTCTTAAAGACGTCTAAGGCTTCAGATCATTTAACTAACTACTTTACATAAAAGATGTGAATAAATAATTTACAATTTTCACAGACAGAACAATTACAGAAAACAATAAACACTCATCATTCTAACTCTCTAAATTACACCTTTCATACCATGGCTGATTCAGACTTTTAAAGCACTTTCTTCCTGTTGCATCTGAAAACATAGGCTGTGCTTGATATTGGATACTGCTGAAAGAACATCATTAAAACATCATAGCACATTTAATGTGCAATAATTATGGGGTCCTGTTTCCACTGCCATATTAAATTGGCAGAATTTAAAAGTCATATTGTTGTATTTGAAGTGGTAAATTCTGCCTTCAATGACAGAGCGCTAAATAAAACTACTAACATTCCAATATTGAACACATGCCAACTTGTCATTCAGTAGCCAAATAGTGTGCGTTATAGACTCAAGGGACACTCCAACAGTAGCAAATTGAAAGGCATGAAACCAGAGATTGTGCCCCAAGGTTATGTGATGGAGATGTGGAGGTCTTGATGGAAAGAACCATGAAAGGGGGATCTGCTTTGTGTAAGGAGGCATGCAGTTTGCTGGGGCATCTCCAGAAGTGCTCGATACTCCGGGAAGCTAACTGTCAGCATATCATCTAATTCCTAGGAGAATTAAACAGAGTTGAAAAGAAATCAAGATTTGACCAGATAAATCAGAGTCAAAGCTCATGTTCTAATAACTCTGCTTTTCATGAATTGGCTCTTGCCTTTCCCATTCAATAGCAATGGAATATTAAGCAGAGCAGCAGCTCCAAATGAAGTCAATGCACACATCAAATCCGAAAGGCTGCATCATCATAAATACAAGTACCTCTCAGAGGCAGTGCCTGAGGATGAAAGAAGATTGGCATCCATTTCATTTTTGTGTGTTTGGAGGTGGTGAATGACCCAAATGGAACCACAAACTCTTCCACAGGTTAATGGTGGTTGGTTTTACCAGTTGCCATGACGTGCCTGCCGATAGAAGATTAGGTCTCACAACAACAGGGGGGCAGGGGTCACTGCTGTGCAACAGTGACAGCAATACTGACTTTTCTTTTGCAGACAAGTTACAAAGAAGTGCATTTTCACTATTAAAACTGAAGAGACAATGACACAAAGATTGAATCCTTAGGAAGAATGTGTGAACACTCCAATATGGGTTACAAAATATGGTCAACACATGCTTTTCGAGTTGCTGAGAGCAACAGGAATCTGCATAACATTTGATCAGCTTTACTTATATCTTGAGCGTATTCTAAGGTAGGTCAAATATGATGGCAGAATCCAGCATTAATGGCAAGACTCTTGGCAGTGTAGAGGATTCAGAGGGATCTTGGGGTCCGAATCCATGGGACACTCAAAGCTGCTACACAGGTTGACTCTGTGGTTAAGAAGGCATACAGTGCATTGGCCTTCATCAATCGTGGGACTGAGTTTAAGAGCTCAGAGGTAATGTTGCAGCTACATAGGACCCCGGCAGACCCCACTTGGAGTACTGTGCTCAATTCTGGTCGCCTCACTACAGGAAGGACGTGAAAACCATAGAAAGGGTGCAGAGGAGATTTACAAGGATGTTGCCTGGATTGGGGAGCATGTCTTATGAGAACAGGTTGAGTGAACTCGACCTTTTCTCCTTGGAGTGACGAAGGATGAGAGGTGACTTGATAGAGGTGTACAAGATGATGAGAGGCATTGATCGTGTGGATAGTCAGAGGCTTTTGCCCAGGGCTGAAATGGCTAGCACGAGACAGCATAGTTTTAAGGTGCTTGGAAGCAGGTACAGAGGAGCTGTCAGGGGTAAGTTTTTTACACAGAGAGTGGTGAGTGCATGGAATAGGCTGCCAGTGGCAGTGGTGGAGGCAGAAATGATAGGGTCTTTTCAGACACTCCTGGATGGGTACATGGAGCTTAGAAAAATAGAGGGCAATGGGTAAAGCCTAGGTAGTTCTAAGGTAGGGATATGTTCAGCACAGCTCTGAGGGCTGAAGGGTCTGTATTGTGCTGTATGATTTCTATGTTTCTATGTATTGATTTAAATATAAATGTGTGTGCTTTTCCTGCATGAAATCTTGGCATGTGGGCACATGGAGTTCTCTTCCCTTGAGGTTCCGTGCACATCTTCAATGCTATGAGCCCACCTTTCATGGTATCTTCAATGCTATGAAAGGGCAGACTCATCTAGGCTTCCATATCTGAGTACTTGAGGTCTTGCAGATAAATTCTAGTGGCAAACGTTATTAGTTACAAACCTGAGGTTGAGCTATGTGTCCCCAAAGGGTGTTTTCTCCGATTCATAGCTCTATGCAGACCAATACACAACTGAAGAACAATACAGTCAAATCCCAAATCATGAGAACTTAAAAATTATTGATCATTAATTCAGGAAATGAAAAAATATAAAATAAAATGAACAAATATATCACAAACAAGCAATTATAATTTATTATCAAGAAAATTAACACCAACATTAAGTTTATTTGCTATTATCAATCTACATTTTGTTATGAAAGTGGGCCTAAATTACAAAGTTCTTAAAAAGGGAGCCCAAGGATAGAATGCACAATTAATTCATGCCCACTGACCACAATGCAGACAGAATGCAATTTTGTGCAGCTTGTGCATTTGAAGGATTTCAATATTAAACCAATAATAACTGTGAAATTTGGTTGAAAGCATCAGCAGATATGCAACACAATGAATAAAACATTCTCATTAAAACTGACACCACCACATAAAGATAAAAAGAAGATACACCATGACTGGAACAGATACTGGTGGTAAACTTGTCCAGGCTAGCCAGGGAATGGATGATCAGTTGCTAGACTGTGAGATGAAGAGATAACACCTCTGTTATTGCTTACACAAGGCCCATTAAATCTGACAATCTTATAGGTACAATTTGGAGGGCATCATGGAGGTGCAGTCTGCAGAGAGTGAGATCAGGTAGGAGTGAACAATGCTCTTACTGAAGGCAATATTTTAGTGTTGCAAGGACACTGAATGTAACTAAAAATGTTAATAACAATTCTAAGTATTTTGGTTTAAACAACCAACACTATGAGCCCTGTTTCTGTAAAGCCATAGTTTACATTAACTTTTTATGCAATCATGTGCAATCAACAGTAGGATTGGAAATGAAACCTAATTGATTGGTTCTGACAGCCTTCAAGGCCACCTTAAAGCTAATCCAATTGAATGATACTGCCAACTTCAATCGCAGTGAACAAACTGAATTTTATTGCAAAGCACTGATTTGCAGACACATGGGTTAAAGTTCTCAGCAACAGCTTAAGAACTTGGTGGTTGCTCTGTATGAAATGTATCCAACCATGTCCTGTGACAAAACAGACTTACTACTGCTAGAGCTTAACTTCTTTGTTCTGACTGATTGACTCATGTATGTTGGTGTCAATTTTTTTCTTCACCTATTGACTGAAGCTTCAATCACTTATACTTCTTTATAAGGGTGCTTTTGTTTTCTTATATAGATCAAAACTCTGAAAGATGTATGCCCTCAAAATTTTCTGAAGGGCTGTGAAACCAGAGGTCTCACAGAATATTCATGTGTAGTTAAAATTATTAAACTCAAAAACAGTGGCAGGTTTATGCTGGCTTAGTAATAAAAATATCAGGAATCGCAGCAATGTTCAAGCTCTTAAAAGTTATCACATTGTATAGTGGTAGCAAAGTAGGAAGCGCACATTTGCATTGTCATTGAAATTTAGGTCATGATCTGACTCCTGATAGGTTGTCAGGATAGAGCTGGGAACAGAAGTTCTTATACCCACAATTTTCACGGTAATCTAGGACATAGCTTATATGACTACATGACTACACAGACAAACCTCCCTGTCTGTAGGTGCGGGTAGCATACATCTGCCAACAAAAGAATTCACCATCAATTTCTTTTCCTTCGTGACTTTCTTTATAAGGAAGACACAAGGGATATACTCTTTTTAGAAAAATAAGTTTTCACTATTTTCTGTGCATACTCCAGTTACCACCAATCTGCCATCACTTAGTTTATCTCGGTCTCTTGTAGTCTTTAAAATCTTTGTTTAAAATTTGGCATATCTTCTAATTCAGCACTAAAAGCAATTCCAATAGTCCTCTCTCAAATTGCAAGTCCGTACCATTTATATTGATGGAATAAACATGAGCAACCTCAGCATGAACCTTTTCTCCCAATGTCCCACTTCATTCCTTATCAATGTGATTTGCTGGGCATTCAGAGGCTGCTAGTTTTCCCTCTACCACCTGATCTGATGTATTGATAGTGAAGTTGTGGACTAATACTAATTATAGTAATCAATCTCTATCAATTAGTCTGCTGCATGACGACAATGTGAATGAAAAACACTGACCTATATCAACCTTTTTCATATAGTTATCCTAAACTTACCACATACTGTATCTTGCCTCAAATTACACTTGTCCTGTATCTCCAAATGGTACTTCCTGTCATAAATATATCTATTCCGCATTTATCTTAATTCTATATGCCATTATCTCCATCATTAGATGTTATGTGATGCAGTATCAAATTCCTTTTGAAAATCCACTTTAACCACAAAGTACAGAGGACAATTCCAAAGGACAAACTGGAAAATATAATAACTGTTTTGCACAGTTGTGCCATAGGGATAATATTGTAAAGAGAGCTATATGTAGACTTGGACTGTAAGGGTGTCTGATCTTAAAGGAAATATTACGTGAATCAGATGTCTATGTCACAACCTTCAGGCTACAAGATAACCTAAGGCGTATTGATAACATTTTTAAAGTAGAGTACAAAAGAAACAGAAAACTCAATTAACCAATCAGAATGTTGTAACATTAGATATGTTTTAAGAAATATTAGGTCACTGCAAACTGTCTCCAGTTGTTATTGCATCCATTCTCTTTTCAACATCTTCAAAAAAACAACTTAACAACAAAACACTTGTTTTTTTGGCTTGCCACATTTTCGATATTCATAGCAAATATAACCCATCTACAGAACAAGAAAGCTTTAAAAGAAATTTGTTTGCAAAGTGAACTGTGAAATAAGAAAGCAGGCACAGCATGAACCTAGTTTAGAAGGTTTCTGGGAGGCCAACTAGAAACTATAAATTATGAACAGATATTTTGAACTCGAGAAGATAATAGGAGTCATAATTATGGTTATTAATATACACTAGACAACAAACTTCTTCAAAAGTGTTGCTTCTTCAGAATTTTTTTTCTTTATGATAGACCATTTGAAGTTGAACACAAATATAATTTCAGACCACTCGTAGGAATTTTGTGAAAAAATTAGTTTTTATTGAGAATATTGTGTTTAATTGCATAATAATGGAGCTAAAATCTTCTGTCAATAATTTTTGTTTGTACTCAGTGCTCGAGGCTTGTCACTTAAGTGTCCAATAGTAATCAGCCAGCGTTGATAGGTTCCAGTTGCCCTGATATCATTTCTCCATGACCGCAATAGAGATTGATTGCTATTATTAGTATTAGTCCACAACTTCACTGTCAATATATCAGATCAGGTGATTGAGGGAAAACTAGTGGCCTTTCACCATGCTGACAGCGCTGAGATTTGCAGGGAAGAAGTCTAAATGGGAATGCAGAAAATGAATCTTTAGTGATATGTTGCACTTCATGCTTTTGTATGCTTAAAACATGTTGCAAACCAGTTGCACATAGTTTGGTGCTCTGTAGCTGCCAAGAAAATTTTCAACAACATCCTCGAAAGTCTTCCTTTCGATTTTCTCCAGTCCCACCAGAAGTTCTTCATTGTCATTAATGACCTGTTTGATTTCTTGACCAACAAAATGCCTTCCTTAATCTTGGCATCAATTATTCTGGGAAACATCTGTCCCAACTATCGAAATCCTTCACAGAAGTTTAAAGCATTTCTAAAACCCAACCTGCAATGCAGCATCTGCCCTGTTTAAGCATGTCCAGGCATCCATGAACATGATAGGAAACTTTTCCGCTTACCTTGGGCAATACTTTAATTGATTGAATTATAAATTGAAATTAAAATACAGACATTTTCAAAAAATTGGTGCAGGATAGGAAAATTTCATAGTGATTTTCATGATCAACAGTCCAAAATCTATAAGATATGTCCAAATGTATCCAGAGAGCTAAATTTAAAAAGACATAGAGAAGGTACTAGAATACTTCTGCCTTAGTTAAATTAGCCTTTTGTAGTATTTTTGTTCATGATTAAGGAAGGCCTAAATTTCAAAATGACATCAGGAAGAATGCATGCAGGATAATGTATAGACTGAAAAGGGATCTAGTGCTTTCCCGGTGTATATGATGAACAAACTCTCCTCGGGCTTCAGTGGGTACAGGTATCAATTTTAACAGATGTTTCAATCACAACCTCTGCCATCTTCATCAGGGATGATGCCTAGTCATGTCTAGTCTGGTGGCATACATCCCCCAGTTGTCCGTTCCTCCTGATTGGTTAGTCCTCATCCCATCAGGTTTCCACTGTCCCACCTTATTTACAATTAAATTCCAGTTCTTACTTAGAGCAAGACCTTCATCTTTGTTACAATTCTTTTTCGCTAGTTTATTTCAATGGCATCCTTCATTAGCCCGCCCCAAAACTCATTGGTGCGGAACGTAGTCTTGTCCTGTTGAATTCAGTCCTATGTTCTGCAATGTATAGACTATTCAAAAGCCTGAAGTGAGGAAAGAATACCGTTTGAACTGGTGAACCACCAATACTGGGCAGTTGTAATTGCTGCCCTGCTAATTGTGTGAAAATGACATTTCACACTTTTCATGAAGTTGTGTTCTTTCACATTAATTGCCGACAAAACTTATCACAATAATGTTAAGTCCAGTAATAAACAGAGTCTTTCCTGTTCAATGTTTTGTTAATCAAAATTTACCCAGAGATTTCTAAACATGCATAAAGCTAGCTGAAGTAGCAATACCAGGGATGCAATGCTCAAGTAAAATCAGGTCTATGGTTTAAAATTATTTTGATTTCATTACAGGGTAAAATTCAATACAGATTTGCTTTTAGCTAAAAGCAATTGTAACACATTACTTACTTAGATTTGTTATTCCCATGGATAGAAAAATCAGAAGAGATTTCCTCCTCCTCTTCTAAGCTTATAAATGGAACATCAAAATCTATGAATGCTAATTATATCTTTCTTAAATATGCTAAATATTATATTATACAGAATAGTATAAAAGATAATAACCATTTATTGACCTAGTATCATTACATTTATACTCTTACGTTAGTGATCACTCTGTGGAAACCAACTAGTCAATTTACTAACTGGAGAGAGTAGTGTTGTATGGACATCCATACATTATATTTGCAGGTTAGGGAAGACCTTACTTTTATGCACCTTCTCGGGAGATTTCATAAACTGAAACAAACTGAGAAACTGCAAATTTAAAATGTTGTAATATGTACGTTTACCAATGCTTTCTTATAATCTGTTACGCTCCTGTATTATCAAGAAGGGACACCTCAGTATAAATTTAAAGAGACTTTAAATTGATATACAATGAAAAAATGAGAAATCACAAGGTGGAGTACTGAGCACACATCATCTGTCATCTGTCAACTCATTAACATTTCAACATTTCATCACTTCATGTACATTCAAGCTTGCAAGCTATTAATATTTCTCAATAGTTTGGCTATTTATAGACAGCTTTGTAGATTTGGTCCATATATAATGAAACAGAATTAGATAAGATATTCAGGTTTCTCTACTCCAGTCAAGATTTGTAGAATCAGAGCAATTCCAGGAACACTAGGTCATTTGTCTCATGCTGATTGAAAAAGAACATTGGATTAAAAAATTACCAACTTCTAATAAATAATCTACTATTTACTTTCCTTTGAGGGTCATCAAGTTTACTTAAAAGTCCAACATACTAGACATGATAAAAGGTTTGAATAAACTCTGATCTTTTGCAAGCTTACATGTGAGGCATTTTGGGATGTCTTTTGCTCAAAGTACAAAAATTTCAGAGTAAATTTACTACCAACGTACATATGTGACACCATATACTACCCTGAAATTCTTGTGGGCATTCATAATAAATACAAAGAAACACAGTAGAATCAATGGAAAAATACACGACAGAGATAGACAAACAACCAACGCACATAAAACAACAAACTATGTAACGTTAGAAGAAAAGAACTAATAATAAATAAATGAATAAGCAATAGATATCATCAAGAGCACGAGTTGTAGAGTCCATAGGTTGTGGAAACCTTTCAGTGTTGTGATGAGTGAAGTTATCCCCTTTGGTTCAAGAGCCTGATGGTTGCGGGGTAATAACTGTTCCTGAACCTGATGGTGTGTGATGAGGCTCCGGTAGCTTATTGAGAAGAATGAGTGGCCTGGATGATGGAGGTCCTTGATGATTGATGCTGCTCTCCTGCGATAGCACTCCTCATAAATGGCGGGAAGGACCTTATCTGTGATGGACCGGGCTGTATCTGGTACTTCCTGTAGTTTTTTTCACTTTAGAAGTATTTCAATAGTTTTAAGAAACATGTCAGCACTTTTATACATAACAAGGTCCTACAAAGCAAAATATGATTCAATCAGATAATCTATATCATCTGATTGCTATCAGATAGAACACTGGCAGGACACTGGCAAGAACTTCCCTGCTCTTTATCAAGTAGTGCCATGGGACCTACTAAGGCTTTAATATAAACCATATAAATAAATCAATTAAATTTGCTTGCAACATTCAATTATCCAATTTTAATTATGTTATCAAATACCAACAGATTTTTGACTAATTCAATTTTATAAAACTGCATAATTTAAAGTTTTTTAATAGAATTTTAAAACTTAAGAATCAGCAATTTTTGTCAACATGCCAACATTTCATTGAAACAGGTAAAACTTTAATTTATAAATAATTATGTTCAGATTTACATATTTTGAATACAGTGCATGCTATTACCCTCTGAATAATACTGAAATTAAGCACAGAGGACAGATATTTAAATTATAAACTATATTCAACATTTAATATAATTTGATGAAAGCACCAAACACTTTTCTTCAATGTAAGTAAGAGGTGTGTTAAACTTTTTCATCACAGGGAGGTAAATTTTGCTTCGTCTGTCATCTGTATTGACCAAGTTTACTATTCAGAAGACAATTAATCATTGCAGAAATTTGCAAGTCATTTGAAAGGCCTGGCCATCCATGCGCATTCTGTACTGGTAATGTGAAGTACTGAACAGTTGGCAGGTGAATGATAATATACAAATGAATACTCCACCTTGGCTAACACATTCAGAATTCTGATATGAATTAATTTCAAGCTTGCATGAAACCATTTCAATTCCATTACAAAACCTTTCTTTAAGAATGATGGCAGGAATGCGTAACTCACATGATGCATTGCATTCAATATGCCAAAGAAATTTCACTCATTTTCTTCAATAGGATCTATTTGCATGATCCTTTTCACATTGTATATGCTGTTAAAATGATGCTTGAAATACCTTTCATCATAGGAAAGGTTAGTTTATACATCTTTTCTTCCTTTATTCTGTCAAAATTTTGAAGTTTTTATTCCAGTTGGCAAATGTGAAAAAAATAATCTGGGGCATTCAGTTTGCAATATCTATTTAAAATGATATGTGACATTAACCTCAGCTATTTAAAAAAGTAAAAGTTATAAACTGTTATGAGAAAAAAAATGCCCAAGAATGATGTGGTTTGTCTGAAATAAATGTTTCTTTTTATTTTGATAAGTTGTATGAGATATGGAAAGCTTCTCCAGTATTTCATAAAGTTACTATGCATAATAAATTAAGCTTTACAATATTTAAACTGAACTTATTGCATCTGGATAAAGTATGATAATAGCAAAAAGGGAAAAAATAGATTAAAACAAACTAAGAATGATAGGTTGAAGTGAAACAATTGATTCCATCCAGCTTCTTGCATCATCCAATTTTATTTTCTGAAGAAGATGTATAAATCTTCATGTGGTATTTGTTGTGAATCAAGAATTGATCTCATTCCTATTCAATTCATCTATCCACATTTTCTATTTTGCTGAGTGGTTTGCTTTCCCATACAAATACTACCTCTGATCAATATATTGTTTTTTCTCGGTATGATTAAGTCCTGTTTTTAGAGTGTTGATTTTGTCCACAAATTGAAAAATACACACAATTACCTGATATGGTAACCATATCTCCACAGTATTGGAATGAATGGCATCAAAGTAGATAAGAAAGCATAAAGAAGATAAGAAGGAACAATTACTAAAAGTCCAGAGAGAAAGGAAACTAATTCTGACATTCATAGGAGCGAACGTTATGTACGTACATTGGACTTTTGAATCTGATAGAGTTTGTTCTTATAAACAGATATTTTAAATCAAGTGTTTATAACATGATCCTTATATGCATTCAGTTTATTACTTCCCCTTTAATTCCAAAAGTTCTTGACTATTACATCAGCCAATTATCAACTCAAATCATTAATTTGAACCTTTGATATAATTTCCCATGTTTGCTCAACTAAAGACAAAGGAGAAAATTTGGGTGAATGCATTTAAGAATAATGTGAATGAAATAATGGAAAAAATTATTAACAAACAAACTTTATGGCCCTGAAAGGAATAAAACATTCAAAAACTTTTAGTCTTATTTCCACAGAAGCACATGAATGCAGTAGAGTTCCTTTTCCAAATTCTTGTTGCCTGCCACCAATATTCCACAGCGGATTAGTGATCATCATAGTTAATAACCCAACCTTCTATCCATGAACAGTGACAATTCATATCATAGATTTGGCCAAAACTAGCTTCAATGCATTAGAAATTTTATTAGGTTCAATATATATTCAACAAAATTTTCATGTTAAACCTAATCAATATAATAAACATGAGCTAATATTGCATGCAGTTCTAAATCTGTACTGTGGTAATTCATATACACGAGTAATTTTGCACTCTGAAGCACTGAGATGAGTCAAAAGCCTCTAATTTATAAGCTTATGCTTGAAAATACATTGGGCAGTTTATCATTTATTTATTATATTTATCATAACATTTTTAATTGATCATGTTTTATTAAATTTTGGACTAGTGTATAACTACTGCTCCATCAAATTGTACACAAATCTAGTCCCTGAAAAGTAGGTTAACGAATCGCAGGATGAAGAGGACTGAACTGGCAACCCTGCAGCACATCAGGTTTGTTTTCCTAGTTGTAGAGTCAGGCTAATGGCCTGCACAAGTGCAAAGCAACTTTGTTATGGAAGCAATCAAGAACACAATATATAACATTATGAATTAGTCAGTAAGAGATCAGCATTCTTGCAGGAGAGAGCCATTTGGAAAGAACAGGTTTCATTGGGAGTGAGTTTTATTTGAGTCAATAAAAAGGAGGAAGATGTAAGCGAAGTGAGCATTGTGTGAGTGGGCCAGCACTGGAGCGGTCAGGATTTGGCTAAACAGGTTTCAGTGAGAACAGGCAAGGTGAGAAGGAAACTCAAAGGTTTCAGAGATAAGGCACAGGTAAGAACAGGTAAGCTATTTTGTATTGTCTATAAATCCCTAGTCCTTACTTTAGTGCAGGCAGGATTGTTAATGCAGTGGGATGTTTCTCCCGTGAAATGTGGGATTTCAGGGTACCTGCCAGTCTCCCTGATGACTACATCTACAGGAAATGCACCCAACTTCAGCTTCTGACTGACAAGGTCAACGAACTGGAGTTGAAGCTGAATATCATCACGACAATCTGGGAGGCTGAAAACCTCATAGGTGTAACTTTTATTAAAGTGGTCACACCCAGACTTCAGATAGTAGATGGGTGAGCACCAGGAGAAGTAAAGGGAGTAAGCACTCAGTGCCATTGCCATAACAAGTCTACCTTTTTGAATATGGTGAGGGGTGGGAAGATGACCTATCAGTGCAGCAGCAGCCAGACCAGTAGCACTGTGACCACCTCTGATGCTCAGTAGGAAAGGGTAAAGCCAGGCAACGTGATAGTGATAGGTGATTCAATAGTAAGGGGGACGGGCAGGAGATTCCATGTCCAAGAAAACGACACTAAGATGGTGTGTTACGGTGTGTTGTCTCCAAGGTGCTAGGGTCCAGGATGTCTTGGAGTGGCTGTAGAATATTCTCAAAAGGGAGGGTGAGCAGCCAGAAGTCGTGGTGCACGTGGCTCCAATGACAATTGTAGAAATGGAAAAGAGGTCCTGCACAGAGAATAGAGTGAATTAGGCAAGAGGCGGAGGAGCAAAACCTCCAATGAAGTCAGCTCTGGATTACGCCCAGTGCTACGTGCTAGTCAGGGCAGTAATAGATGATAGCACAGATGAATGAGTAGCCGAGGAACTGGTGTAGGGGGCAGAGTTTCAGATTCTTGGATCACTGGAACTTCTTCTGGAGCAGGAGTGACCTGTTCAAGAGGGACAGGTCGCACCTAAACCGGATAGAGAACCAATATCTTGGCCAGGATGTTTGACAGTACTACTCAGGAGGGTTTAAATTAGTTTTTTTAAGGGAACGAGAACCAGAACACCAGGTCAGAAAGTGGAGGGATGAAGAGGAAGTTAGATGCCAAGGCCAATAAAAACAGACAGAAGCAAAGCCATAGATATGGAAGGACAGATAGTCCGAAGTGTGTGTATTGTAATTTTATGGGTAAAGGTGATGAACTTATAGCATGGATCAGTACATGGAAATATACTGTTGCAGTCATTACAGAGCCTTGGTCGAGACAGGGACAATAAAGGGTGCTTAATGTAAAGCGTTGATGTTTTAGAAAAGATAGAGGAGGAGGTAAAAGAGGTGGGGGAGTTGCAGTACTAATCAGGGATGATATCACAGTTGTACTCAGAGGGGATATAATGGAAGGCTCATCCTCTGAGTTTCTACGGATAGAACTCAAAAATAGGAAGGGTCTCATAACTCGGATGGGATTGTACTACAGACCCCCTAATAGCTACTGGGACATGGAGGAACAGGCAGAATAAGGAAATGTATAAAAATAATAGGGTTGCTGTCATGATATAAACTTCAACTTCTACTTCCAAAATATAAACTGGGACCTTCTTAGTGCAAGTGTTTTCAGATGGGGCAGAATTTGGTGGGTGCATCCAGGAGGGTTTCTTAAATCAATATGTAGATAAACCAACAAGAGGAGGGGCTGCAGTGGGCCTTGCGTTGGGTAAGGAGCCAACTAACTGACCTTACAGTGGGTGAGCAAGTAGCAAACGGTGACCACAGCTCCTTAAGTTTTATGACAGCCGTAGATAAGGATAAGCATGGTCCTTGTGAGAAGTATTAACCTGAAGCTGGGCAAATTATGTGAGTATTAGGCACGAACTAGGAAGAATTAACTGGGAACAGTACGTAAAGTTTACAAAGTTAGAATCAATAACCCTGGAGAATTATAAAGAAGCCAGAAAACAACTAAAGAAGGGAATTAGGAAAGCTGGGAGGGGCCATGAAAAATCCTTGGCAAGTAGGATTAAAGAGAATCCCAAGGCATTCTATACATACATTAGGAGCAAGGGGATAACTATGGAGAATATTAGACTACTCAAGGATAAAGGAGGAACATCTGTCTGGATGTGAAGGATGTGGCTGAGATCCTTAATGAGTACTGAACACCAAATTTTACCAAGGAGAAGTGCATGGAGGATAGAGAGATCAGTGCGGAGTTTACAAATGCTAGGGCATTTCGAAGTAAGTGAAATGGTAGCATTGGGTCTCTTAAAGAGCATTAAGTACTCAGGGTTTAATAGGATATATACCGGCTCATTGAGAGAGGCAAGAAAAAAGATTGCTGGGGCCTTGACCAATATTCTTGTGTCCTCTCTAGCCACAGGTGTGATCCTGGTGGATTGTCGAGTAGCTAATGTTGTTCCATTGCTCAAGAAGTCAACCAGGGATAATCTAGGGAACCACAGGCCAGTGAGTCTTACGTCCGTGGTAGGGAAGTTACTGGTGAGAACTCTTAGGGATAGGCATTTGGAAAACCATAACCTAACTAGGGAGGCCAACATAGTTTGTGTGGGGCAAGTCATGTCTTGCTAACTTGATTGATGTTTTTGACAAGTTGGCAAGGGCAATTGACAAAGGCATAGCTTTGAATGTTGTCTACATGGATTTTAGCAAGGCTCATGGGAGGCTCATCCAGAAGTTTAAGAAGCATGGAATCCTGGTGAATTGGCTGTTTGGATTCTGAAATGGCTTGCCCACAGTAGATAGATACAGTGGTCAAAGTGACTTATTCTAGCTGGAGGTCTGTGATTAGTGGTATTCTGCAAGGATCTGTACTGTAACCTCTGTTGTTTCTGATGTATATAAATGACATGGATGAATGTGTAGATAGGTGGGTTAGTATGCTTGGAGATGATATGAAGCAAAGAGTACAGATCAGTTGCAGATATGGGCGGAGAAATGGCGGATGGAGTTTAACCCGACCAAATGTGAAGTGTTGCATTTTGGGAGGTCAAATGCAAATAGATAGTATACTGTTAAGGGCAAGACCCTTACCAGTGTTGATGAGCGTAGAACCTTAGAGTCCAAGTTCACAGCTCTCTGAAAGTGGTTGTTAAGGCTGCATATGCCATGCTTGTTTTTATTAGTCATGGCATTGAGTTCAAAGTCAAGAAGTTATGTTGCAGTTTAAAAAAAAACTCTAGTTAGGCCGCATCTGGACTATTGCATACATTTCTGGTCACCCCACTATAGGATGGATGTCAAGGCTTTGGAGAAGGTGCAAAAGAGGTTTAGCAGGTTGCTGAGTGGATTAGAGAGGATGTTCCATAATGACAGGTTGGACAAACTTGGGTTGCTTTTTCTGGAGTGTTGGAGGCTGAGGGGAGATCGATAGAAGTTATATGATCATGAGAGGCATAGATAGGGTAGACAGACAGTACTTTTTCCCAGGGTTGAAATGTCTAATACCAGAGGCCATGCATTCAAGGTGAGCTGGGGTAATCTTAAAGGAAATGTGAGAGGTGACAATATTTCAGAATCAAAATCAAGTTTATTATCACCGGCATGTGTGGTGAAATTTGTTAACTTACCAGCAGCAGTTCAATGCAACACACAATACAAAAGAAAGAAAAATAGGTAAATCAATTACAGTATACGTATATTGAATAGACCAAAAATTGGCAAAAAAAACTGAAATATATATTAAAAAGTGAGGTTGTGTTCAAGGGTTCAACATCCACCTAGGAATTGGACGGCAGAGGGGAAGAAGCTGTTCGTGAATCGCTGAGTGTGTGCCTTCAGGCCTCTGTACCTCCTACCTGATGGTAATAGTGATGGTAAAGGAGATGCAAGTTTTTTTTTCTACAGAGAGTGGTGGGTGCCTAGAATGTGCTGTCTGGAATGGTGTGAGAGGCAGATACATTAGGGACTTTTAAGAGACATTTAGATAGGCAATTGAATGTGAGGGAAATGAAAGGTTATGGACATTGTGTAGGCATAAAGGGCTAGTTTAGTTGTTCATTTGATTACTAATTTAATTGGTTTGGCACAACATGGTGGACTGAAAGGCTTGTTCCTATGCTGAATTGTTCTATATTCTAATGGGAAAAGCAATGAAAGAATCTGTATATCAGCTACCGTTTGGGTGAGAAGAGAATGAGATAGAAACTTTCTGTTCACTCCATCTGAGAAAACAGAAAGAGCAAAGTTTTCTGCCAATTTTAAAATAAGGGCTTTAGCTGAAATTGCATCAGCTTTCGAATTATACACAGGATTTGTATATGTCCTATGCAGAATTTCTTTGATGATGTGGAAACTTCTCAAACCACTGCTTTTTAATGTCTGGAAGAGAAAAATGCAAGAAGCATAGAACAAATCAGAATGCCAGTAGAATTGGTTCAGTGCCATAGCCTCAGTCTCATCATGTGATTTGATGCTCTCTACTTCAGTGTGGAAGTGGAATTTCAGGCCCTGAGTTTAAACACACTTTCCATTGCGGGCACATTGTAGCCAGTTGAACTATTGACTTTATTTGGTAAATCTGATTATATATAGAAAGCATGTGTTATGCTATAATGTAAATGTAACATTGTGTGCTTAAATTCTATGCTTGTAGAAATAAACTATTAAAGATAATATTGTAAAATCTAGAAAGAAGCTAACTACACATTTGGTCTTTCACAGAAAAAAAATGTTAAGTACTCAAAAAGAAATGTTCTATTTTGGCCTTTTTCCCCCAAAAGCTTGAGAACAAAACAAGGATTTTAGATTTGGACTGATGTTTCCAGTATAATGTCGTAAGGAAGAATTCTACTATCAAAAAGTTTTGGTAAAGTGTAGAAAATAATTTTAAATGGGAAAAATGCATTTTCTACACAAATTTAACTTCAGCTAATAAATGATATTTTATGGACAGCCCTGGATTAAATGAAAATTAATATTCATTTATCTATCAGCACACGTAACAAAGCCTTTTAACACAAATTTACAAGCATTTCTGTGCTTCTTGTACTTGAGAGGTATAGAATGTGTCTGGAATTTTTAAAGAGTGAAAATCACAGTTTAAAAAAAACACATCAAATGTTGTTTCTGATTGAACAGTAAAAAGAGTAATTCAGTGCTCCGGTTCTAGAGTAAGCACCTTATCCACTCTAATTACTATGGTTCTGTGATTGGAGCAATGTTATTAACATTAGCTCTAAAGCCCATTATATAATGCCTTTATCACATTGCCCCCAATATCACAACTGCAAAAACACAAAGTAAGCATCTTCACAAAGTTGATTAACAAATTGAAGGTTACAAAAAGATCTGCAAAACTTTTTCAGAACTTTTTTTGTGGGTTATATGCAAATTAAAATATTCATATTGGCTTAGGTAGTGAGAGTGAAATCTTGATCAGCATTTAACGATAGACATAAAAGTCAGATGGGCAATTCTGAAGCAAGCAGGTAATTTGATTTACTAATTTCCTGCTCAAGTGTTGAATGTGAAAACTCATTGCATACTTCCTGCATCATCATAAATCTTTTAACCTGTGGAAAGTGTGACCATAAGTACAACATCTGATGAGCATATGAATGGGGTTCAGCTCATGAAAAGAAAATGCCAAATGGAGGAATGAAAAATAAGAGGGTATCAAAACAATATTTGTTGAATTTTATTGCACTACAAGATGCTAGAACATCGACCAATCATCTACGTAATGCTGCTCCTCACAATTAAATAGTATCCAACATGATATTCTTGAGGAAAATTCTGAGCTGTTGAAGAAACTCAATGAGTCAAGCAGCAACTGTAGAGGGAAACGTATAGTTAACATTTTGGAATGAGATCCTTTACCTAGACCTCCAATCCAACATGTTGTCTGCTTATTTTGAAATGGTAGCTTTCACCTAGGCCTCCAATCCAGATGGAGGTTCTTGATCCAACATATGGTCTGCTCAATTTGGAATGATAGCCTTCACCTAGACCTTCAATCCAGATAGAGGTTCTCAATCCAAAATATTATCTGCCCATTTCCCTCCACAGGTGTTGCCTGACATACTGAGTTCCTCCAGCAGCTCAGTTTTCTATTCCAGATTCCAGCATCTGCATTCTGTTACACCTCCATGTCATTCTTGATGTCTTTCTAAACTGGACAGGGGAAAGAAATCTTAGAATAATGTAAATGATTTTTGTGATCATTTAGCAAGTTATTCAAAAGTTTGAAAGTTGTGCACATTTTTTTGGACAACTGAGACTTAATGTGCTTAAAGTATTGATTTTGAAGCATCCTTGGAGCTGAATTTGAAAGTATTAGAAAACTTACATTGGGATCACAATGATGAATTAACACAAACTTATTTAATCAACAGGGACAAGACACAAACTTTGAGCTGTCAGTTCATTACCATGACTAATCTACTGTATCTACCACAGGCACAACTTTTGAAAGTGATTAGCATTGGGTCAAACTACCAAGCATTGATTAAAGAGCCTGCTGTGTTTAAAGGCAGGAAATCATTGCATTGGTCTTTGAAGCCTGCTGTAAGCTATGGCAAGATGCAAGTGGTGCCGGTTATTTATTTAGCCCTCCTGCAAAATAAGTATGAAATTTCATTGCACAGGGTTGTTCACACTCTGATATAATTTCCAAAAAACAATCTGTTGAAAACCTGGCTCAATGTACCACTGTGCTGTACACCAGCTAGAGAAGGACAGGAGTATTCAAAGCAAATTCCTTTCAGCAGTCAGAAAGAGCAATATATTTCATGAAATATGGCTATTATGGAAGATGTTAAGGCTTCAGTACAGATCAAGAATTGTAACACAGATTGATTTTCCTACATCACTACAGAGGCACCCTTCAGCGTATAAAAAAACAGATGTGGAAACTTCATTGTGAAATACACAGCACTTCACAATCTTGCAAGCAGATGACAGCAGCAAAGGACAAAGGGACAGTAGCCATGATGTAGTCTCATAAGAGCAGGAAGCACAAGAAGAGCTGGAGAAAGAAGAAAGTAACGGGTCAAAGTGTGGGTCTTGTGTGTGGAGAGGTCACTTTATTGACAACAGTATTGTATCATGGCCTGCTTCTGCTCAACCAGAAGTTGAAACAGTACATTTAGTGCAACAGACCGGACAATCTAAGCAGTGAAATACGTATCAGCATGGAAGTCCTGTGTGCTGGTGATTGTTTTGGTAATCAGTGCAGGTGTATATGCAAAGCAGAATGTGAGGGATTATGTTATTGGTAATGATAAGATTGTGGACAGCTTCACTTGTTTTGCTTTGCAAACTCTAATGTTGCAGCCTGATTTCAAGTGCTGACTCCTGATGACAAGTGTTCTCACACACTGTGTGGCTGGTACCTACCTCAGGGAAGTGAAGGTGAAGTGAAATTCCCCTTCCCAACACCTTAACACTTCCTTCTTCAAAGCTCACTAACAAAGTTCCCTGTCTCATACAAGAAGGAAGCACAAAATAATAGCAACAGCAACGAACAGTGACCACTGTCAATGACTAAGTGCCAGCCCACTGTTCTGCAATGTTGGCAGTGGGACTCAGATCACTGAAGATAGAAATATACTCACAGTATATTCTCCTAATCACTTCTTACTTCTCCTCACTCGACAAGCTGCAGGCACGTCACTTTCACTCCCTACCTCATCCATTCCCCTAGCACCCTTGTCATTTCACATATACAAGAATTCCAATTTGACCAGCTCATAATTGAACCGCAAAACTAAAATAAAGACACGATTCATCATCTGTCACTTGTGTTTCAGTAACAAATACATATGCTTCCTGATTCCGAAAATCAGCTCCACTAAACTCAGTCATGTACATGCATTTTCAGTGTAGGCAATGAAGTGTGCATTTCTATTCCTCAATTTGACAGCTGAAGGTAACAGTTCAGATAAAGATAGTCTGTGCACAATAAGGATGAGCTTGGCGGTGGAGGAGGGAGGGGCATGGTGCTCTACACCAAGTTCAAAGATTCAAAGGTTTATTTATTATCAAAGCATGTATCCATTTACAACTCTGCGATTCATCTTCTCCAGCGAGCCACAAAACAAAGAAAGAACATGGAAATTGTTCATCAAACCCACCCTATGCACAAAAAAAGAATGGCATCCCGATCATGAACCCCAAACCCCCTTCCCTCCATACAAAATGCAACAAGAACATCGGCCCCCTAAATGCCCTCCCTCACACAACAAAACAGAAAGCAATGGGTGAAAAACACAGAATATAACAATCACAGATCTGAAAAAAGTCCACAGCCCATAAATGCAATCCATAGCACAGAGCCATGGTAACATCCTCCTTCACCATTGAAGAGAGACACACCACACAGACACAGAGGCATACCCACCCACCACAGTAAGCCACACAGTGAAAGGCCACTCACAGATTCCTTCTCTGCAGTGTCAAAAGGCAGGCAGTCGGCACTGAACTCTCACTTGCCGTCTGCATTCACCTTGATATCTCAATCTTCCTCAACGCTTTAATTGGTGATTAATGGATGCTTTAATTGGCGAAATGGAGTTGAACATTGGCTCGCGCCCCATCTTGAAGTTTCTCGAGATGCCTCGAGGCCATCCAAGTATGTGCTCGCTTTCCGGAATCTTCCTGAAGACAGTGAAGCGCTGGATCACCTCACTGATCTTCAGACTGTAAATCGTAGGCTCTAACAGTTTCAGAAACACATTTAAGATGAAATGCAGATGTAAAAGAAGTAAAATAGACTCCTTCATGGGCTACCTGCAAGATGTTGACGGAGGGAGTTGTTGACGCTGGCATCATCTTGACCAGAGTCATTGGATTCAATGGCCGACAGCTACGACAAAGAGAAATGGTAATTCAAGTAACACATTCTGGATGTCAAGTTAGATATGAGTTCCAGAGGCTTCAAATGAGTAGCTTGAAAGAGCAATCCACAAAAAGATACAATTTAAATGTTGGTACCCTTATAATTCTGCAAGAAATCAAGCAATATGTATCAAGAAATTTTGTAACGTTCAGCTTCAAACTTGCACAGATGCATTTTATAGAACTCAGAACCTATACCATACAGAAAACAAGTTATTGTGAAATATTCTTCAACATCTTCAGATCTAACCTTTGTGAAGCATCTCCTGGACAACTTCACTGTTCCAAGCTAAGAAGGTACAAAATGCATGTTCAGCTTGCCATCATGAAATGATGTTCTAAACACACTAGACCAAATCATCCATGCAGATAAAAAAAAAACAGTTCTGGTTTCTGAAGAGTTTCATTGTTTACTTTCCCAATGGGAAAGACACACTGATTACCCTGCCCCTGTGTCTCAGTAGTAAATACATATGGTTCACACCTCTGTAACTCAGTTCCCTGTGTTGAAACCAATTTCGTATCCAGGCTACCACTATCCCTTCTATTCCATGGGTTTTCATTTTGCTGACAAGTCTGTTACGTGCCACAGACTCAAATACCTTTTGAAAATCTACATAAACAACATGAAGCTCAACACTTCTCCCTCTGACCTCAACAAAAGTTCAATTAAGTTAGTCAGACATAATTTATCTTCAAGGAATTCATGCAGAAAAGCCTTTATTGATCCACACTTATCCAAGTGACTATTAACACCTGTTCTACATTTACAGGCAGCATGGTAGTGTAGCATTTAACACAATCACTTTACAGCACCCATGGGTTTAATTCTCACTGCTGCCCTGAAAGGAGTGTGTATCTTCTCCCGGTGATTGCACACATTTCCTCAGGGTGCTCCAGTTTCCTCCAACATTCCCATGTTGGGGTTCGTGATTTGTGGTCATACTCTGTTGTTGTTAAAAACATGGCAACACCTGCAAGCAGCCCCAAGACTGTGCTGGCTGCTGACAAAAAGTGACACATATCAGAGTATGTTTGGATGTACATGTGACAAATAAAGCTAATCTTAATCATCATAGGTAGTACTTCTTTCACTCCCACAAGGTTAAGTTGATTAGCCTTTAGTTAGTGACGTTATCCTTGAGTCATTCTTCAAAAATCAAGCTGAAGCTTAGGATTCTACGGTCTCTGGCATCATCCCCACACCCAAGGGAGATAATAGCCAGTACCCACAGCTTCTACTGTAACAATCCTCTGCAACCCAGCTATTTCTAATTGAGTCTGGGTACACCTTGATTACAGCAATCCTTTCATGCCCTTGCATCATCGACATGAACGTGTGTCATGCACCAGCCATCCTAAAATCACATTCAATCCATCCTAAAATAACACATGATCATGCTTCACGTGTGATTCTGTGCATCAGAAAATAAATTGAATAAAATAACCAATAATCAGGTGCTGCAGAGTCATTTGATCACTCATTCGAACAATTGAGTTTTGTAAGGAAGTAATGATGATCACTGCTGAAGGCAGGGTGATAGATGGACTTTGGCAAGGTAGTTAATGAGGTCCCACAGGGTAGGCAGATCCAGAGGGTAAAGCACGTGGTGTAGCCTCCAAGGAGAGCTGGTTAAGTAGATCCAAAACTGAAGACAGGTGATAGGAGATGTTGAAAAGTTGTATTTCCATTGGAACTGTGTCACCACTGATTTTCAAATTTTCAAATGACACAACTTAAGATAAACTAGCAAATATATGGGCATCCATACAATGCAACTGAAGAGAGAAATAAGATCACAAAGGAGTGGGGTTAATAGGTAGCACTACAGTAGGAACTACACAGAACAAACAAAGCAAGAATATAAGAAGAACATATGGTCATGTGCAAATGCACAATGAGTGGTGACCAGGGTTGATTGCTACATGCACAATAATCACATGGGATTATGACATAGCCAACATAATTAACAAAATTGGAAATGGACTGGTTATTTAACATCCATAGGTAGAATATTAAAATATAAAATACTGGACATACTCTGCAGGTCAGGCTACACCTGAGGAAAGATGATGTTTCTTCTTCTTAGGTAGAAGATTTAAAAAGAAGAAAAGGGAAAAGCTGAAGTGTGGTGGCAAGACTATGAATAAAATTACTCCTGCGCTAGGGAGAGCAACGTCGCCCTTATGCGACCAAGTGCAAAATCCATTCTGTGGGACCTACGAAGAAGGGAGAAAAGAGTTATAATGCTCTATCAAAGAAAAAAGAGGAGACAAAGGAAAAATTTACATAAAAGTTCAAAGTAAATTTATTATCAAAATACATATATGTCACCAGAAATAACCCTGAGATTCATTTTCTTGTAGGCGTTCGCATTAAGTATAAGAAACACAATAGAATCATTGAAAGACAGCCAACAGGACAGACAGACAACCAAAATGCAAAAGATAACAAATTGTGCAAATACAAAGAAAAATAATAATAATAATAAATAAATAGATAACATTAATAATAATAATAAATAAACTATCCACACATCTTGAAAACATGAGATGAAGAGTTCTTGAAAGTGAGTCCATAGGTTGTGGAAACTGTTGAGGTGAATAAAGTTGAGTAAAGTTATCTCCTCTGGTTTAAGAGCCTGATGATTGAGGGGTAGGTAATAACTGTACCAGAACTTGGTGGTGTGGGTCCTGAGGCTCTTGTACCATCTTCCTGATGGCAACAGAAAGAAGAGAGGATGGTCTGGATGGTCTGGATGCTGAGGGTCCATGGCAGTGGATGCTGCTTTCCTGTGACAGTGCTCCATATAGATATGTTCAGTGGTGAGGAGGCCTTTATTTGTGATGGACTGGACTGTATTTACTACTTTTTGTAGGCTTTTCCATTCAAGGGAATTAGTGTTTCCATAGCAGGGCGTGTTGCAACCAGTCAATATACTCTCCGCCACACACCTATAGAAGTTTGTCAGAATTTTAGATGGCATGCCAAATCTTTGCAAACTTCTAAGAAAGTGGAGGTGCAGCCATGCTTTCTTCATAATGGCACTTACACGCTGGAGCCAGAACAAACCCTCTGAAATGATAACACCGAGGAATTTAAAATTGCTGACTCTCTCCAACTGTGATTCCCCCAATGAGGAATGGCTTATGGATCTCCTGTTTCCTCCTCCTCGACTGATATTATTATTTGAGTAAAAGGCCAAGAATGGAAGGAATTTTTGACAACTATTGAGCCAAAGAACTTGGCATTACCAGGTCCACTTCTAAAGGTTTTGTCAATGGAAGAACACTTGAAGAAAAGAGATCATACCATTTAGGCTAGAAAGAAAACTGCTTATTTGGAAGAGAGATATTTCACTGCAATAAGACAGTATCTATCTAGCAAGGTTAAGTGGAACCAGGTTTGGTGGGTGTTTTTGTAATGGAACAACGGATAATCATTGGTAAAGGTGGGGTATAAACTGTGTGCTTTTAACAATGTTAAAACAACATTGTGGGTTGCCTTATATTGACTAAGGGAGTTAATAATGGCCAAGATCTTTAGTTGAAAGTTTCACAGAACAGTATTATCAGGCATTCCTTCATAATACCGAGCTGTAGCTTACATAGTCACTTTCAGCACAGTTTTGTCTATTGATTTTACAGCTGACATTTAGCCTGTTAAGTGTTATCTTTGTAGTCAGCTGTTAATGAAACCATCACAATGGAGGCAGCACACTTCCTGCAATACCTGAGTGTTGCTGCAGAATGAATTATGCTGTATTGAAAGGAGAGGAAAGGAAGAAAGCTCCCAAGGGTTCAAAGGGCAAGGATACTCTAGAGAAGAATACTGCCCATAGGGAGGGATATCTACTGAGAAAGGGATGGGTGAATAGAAGCTCTTTCATGGCATAAGACAATTGATCCCAGTAGAAAAGATGCTAGGGAGATCTCTGTAGGGATATGAGAGCAGTGTATGAATGAATGTCTGCAGTTTGGGAAGATTGCAAAGCAGACAGGTGTTGCACTTGATCAGCCTGCTCTAACAAATTTAAGGAAACGTTGATGACGTTCAGAAAGAGATTGGGTGCCCCACCCTTCAGTACCCAATGCAGCAGTGAGCAGCACACTCTGAGATGTGACAGAGGTGAGCTGCAGCGGTGTGGAGGATGACAAAGGAGGGGAGGATATGATAGAAACAAGAAGGGAAGGTGAGCAATACATATCAGGTAAAGGTATCAAGTAAGAACAAATAGGAAAAACAACAAAATAGCATACTCACTGAAAAACAAGTCTGGCACGAAGAAAATATGAAAACATTGTGCTTTACAAAATAAAGTCACGGGCTCATATAGCACAAATGTAGGTCCTTCAGCCCATCGATGGCCATCAAGTACACATCCATACTAATATCATATACCAGTACTTGGACAAAACTCAAAATCTTCTGCAGGTATATGAATGGTGAGTGAGTAGCGAAGTGACTTGCAAATCGGATATAGAACTAAGATGTACTTTATGTATGGAAGTGGAATGCAGAGCTGAAATATTGAATGAGTTGGCCATATTGGTCCTCATCAAGGAAAGGAATGCTATCAAAAATGTCAGCGGAACTACTTCAAGAAGTATAAGAAAGGCCATCAATAGTTAAACTAAGTAACTCACATGGCCAAAACAGAATGAATTCTGCATTGCAGAGGGATCCAGGGAAGAGGATACAGAGGTTGTTATCACAGTCTTCTAGTTTTTCCACAGATACAGATGAGATTCTGCATGTGTGACTTTCTTGTTCAGTTACTTGCAGACTACAGGTGAATTTGTTCAATCTGGGGTGCCCTGAAGTTTTCAGAAATAATAGAAGAAAAAGAACTAAGGCTCCTGAAGAAGTCTGGGTTAATAAGAGCAGTTAAAAAGAGCTAGCATGATTTTGGCTCATCTGAATGCATTTTTTAAAAATGAGGTAATTAAAAAGCTTCTCGACAGAAATGCACTAATATTGTATGGATGAGCTGGCTCAAACACTTAGTAAAGTAATGGCAAGAGGTTGCTTTCAGAAAGGAAGATGGTAGACTATGGTGTATCACAGTGGTTATTGGTAAGATCAATTCATTTTTTTTATCAATTATTAGTGACTTAATCATGGGTGTATGGGGTAAAAAATCAAAATTGCAAGCTTGGAGCACTGCTAAACTGAAATGTGCAGACTAGAAAAATAGGCTGATTAGTTCAAGATGCAATTTAATATAAAGATATATGATGTCTGGCAAAAAGACAAAGATAGGGCTGCCAAGACTAAATAGTACATTTCTGAAGAATCTAAATGAATAAAGGTTTAGATGTATATAAGCATAAATCTGTGAAAGTGGCAAATCACAGAGAATGCATAAAAGAGCATAAATGATTCTAGACTTCACATACAAAGACATAGAGCTAAGAAATAATGAATCTTTAGAAAATCATGGTTAGGGTGCAATTGGAGTTTACATCTTATTTTTAAGTCATCACTCTTTAGGAAGGATATAAAGGTTACAGAAAAGTTGCAGAAAAGATCTACTTGAATGGTTCCAAGGATGAGGATCTTCAACTACTGTATTGGAGTGGACTGGAAAATCTGCATCATTCTTCTTGGTTCAATGAAATGGAGGTGCAGTGAGGTGAAAAGAAGTAGAGGAGTGCAAACCGTATCACTGAGATGTTCAGGGTGACAATGCTGTGGAATTAACTGTCTGTAATGATGGTGGAAACAGAAGTAATCACAGGTTTCACAGAGGAATGAGAAAGACATGACAGGAAATAAATTATGGAACTTTGATGAAAAGCAATGGAATGAAACTAAACCAATTGTTCTGAGGGAGCTGGAATGCACTTGATGAGCCGAATAGCCTCCTTCTGAGTTGTAGCAAAGCTCTGATTCTCAGTATTCACCTAATTTGTTACACAACTTGTTTTGTACTCAATGAGAAATTTCTGTTCATTGAATATGAGACAAGTTGTGTAACAAATCAGAGTCAAGTGGAGAAGTGAGTAAGATCACAATTCTATAAATGTTTTTATTTATTACACTCTTTAGATGAGCCAAAAGAAAGAGCTGTCAAGATAATTATCTGGATTCACAGTACCCAATGATCAATGAATTCTGACATTTCAGTGAAATTGACTGAATCAACACACTGGCACATATTTTTTTTAGTCAGCAGTTGAGAGATGATGTTGATTTTGAAGAAATCAGACCACAAGTATATAACAATCTCTAAGGTAGAGAGCAGAGAAGCCAAGGTAGATAATTTCACTCACCCAACAATGAACTGATTCCACAACCTATGGACTCATTTTCAAGGACACTACAGCTCATGTTCTTAATGTTCATTAATTATTTTTGAAAAATTTTGTATTTGCACAATCTGTTATCTTTTCCACATCGGTTGTTTGTCCTTCTCTGTTGGGTGCAGTTTTTTTTATTGATTCCATTGTGCTTCTTTATATTTACTGTGAATACCCACAAGAAAATGAATCTCAAGGGTGTAAATGGCGACATAGATGTACTTTGATAATTTTTCTTTGAACTTTTGAACTATTTTCAACAGTGTTGAAGTGGGAGAATGCAAGAGGTTTGAATAGGAGGAGCATGATGAGCTAGGCTGGCTTGAAGGAAATGCAAAAATAGGATCAGGGCCAAAAAGCGAAATGAAAACAAGGACAAATCTTTTAAGATAGAATTGTACAAGTGAACATGAATTGAACATGAATTAGGAATAGTCACCTACACAGGCCTGAAGCATGAAACGGAGTTAGACTGAATTTTAGATATGTGTGGTGTAATTTTTGATGATAATAAGTTTAAGTGAGATGAAAGATAGCAGGGATGCTTTTGAGACATATTATTGGTCTAAATATTAGTCAAGGCCCTAGAGAATTCTTCTGCACATTTTCTATTCAATGCCATGAGAAGGGAGAAGCTAAAAAAGAAATTGTTTTACTGTCTCATTCAAAATAAATTCATTCTAAATATGAAGAACTCCTTCAGTACTATTTTGCGCTATTGATCTAGAATTTATCATGGGCACTAGCCTCCCCAGCATCCAAGATATCTTCAAGGGGCAATGCTTCAAAAAGGCAGCATCATTATTAAAGACCCTATCACCCAGGACATGCCCTCTTCTCATTGTTCTAATCAGGTAGTCAGGACAGAAGCTTGAAGGCACACACTTAATGATTCAGCAAGACTTTCTTCCCCTCTGCCATCAGTTTTCTGAAAGGATATTGAATCCATGAACAATACCTCACCATTGTTTTCCCTCTTTTGTACTACTTACGTAATTTGATTTTATATTTACTGTTATTCACAGTTTTTATTATTATGTATTGCAATGGAAATAATTCATAAAACGTGTAGAACAGGTGGCTGATGGTTGCGTTGAGTTGTTCTCTGATCTTGGCAATTCAACAGCAAGCATTTCACCACCATACAAGCAGGCATCACTAGTGCACTGTTACTTGTGGTGTGCGCTCCAAATGCTTGGTCTTTCTATACTTACCAGTCAGTTCATTGGTTATTATTATGGAAACTCATTTGTGATGTAGGGAGGAGATCTTGTCACTAATCAGTGGCATAGTAAACTCCATGCATTGCAGTCTAGAATGACAACCAATCAGTTGATTGATAAATATATAAAGGCCATTCCGTCAGAGGACATGCCACAATTAACAGCGCACTAATGATGTCTCCTCATATGGTGATGAAACACTTGCAAATGAATTGCCAAGTTTGGAGAATAACTCAACCCAACCATGTATTGCAATGCACTGCTGCTGCATAACAACAAATTTCACGACATATGGCCAGTGGTATTCTGGTTCAGAGCTTCTGCAGTAAATCTTGATATTTAATGTCACAACTTTACTAATCTCATTTGCCAGCTGCAACCCTCTAGAAGCAAACTTGTATTGATGTGTCACCTTTAGCATTGTAAAACATTCTGAAGTAACAAACTATTCTACTGATATTAACAAAGCTTTAAGAAGGTATTAACATCTGTATTAATGAAGGATGGGGAGGCAGACTAGTCGTGAAGTTCAAGCACAGTATGTAGAACTTGGAGCTTCAGTAAAAGTCCTATACATTACTCAATGAATGTCAGAAATGCTTTGGTCAGTCAAAGTAAATTTATCATCAAATCATATTTATGCTATCATCGACTACCTTGAGATTCATTTTCTTGCAGGTCCATTAAAATAAAAAAATCAATAGAATTTATAAAAGCTATACATAAAGACTGACACCCAATGTGCAAGACAAGACAAATTGTGCCAATGAAGAAAACAAAATAATATTGAGAACATGAGTTGTAGATTACTTGATAGTGACTGTGTAGGCTGTGCAACCACTTCAGAGTTGTGGTGAATGAAGTTAACCATGCTGGTTCAGGGGCCTGATGGCTATAGGGCAATAACTGTTCCTGAACCTGGTGGTGTGCAACCTAAGGTTCCTGTATCTCCTGCTCAATTATAGTGGTGAGAAGAGAGCAAGTCCTGGATGGCAGTCCTTGGATGATGATTGTGGCTTTCTTGTGGTAGCACTCCTGGGGCTCAAAGTTGAGAATGGCTTTTCTTATGATGGTCTGGGCTACATTTACCACTTTCTGTCAATGTTTCCATTCCTGGGTATTGGTATTTTCAAACCAGGCCATGATGCAACCAATTAGGATGATCTCCACTGTGCATCTATAGAGGTTTGTTAAAGCTTTAGGTGACATACCAAATGCAAGCAGACTTCTCAGAAAGTAAAGGCCCTGCTATGCCTTCCTTGTAATGGCACTTGCTTGCTTTCCCCAGGACAAATCCTCTGATAGGATAACACCAAAGAATCTAAAGTTACTGATCTCTCCAACTCCAATCCCCTCATGAGGATTGGCTCATGAATTTCCGGCTTCTTCTACCTGTGGTCAATAATTATCTCTTTGGTTTTGCTGATGTTGAGTGACAGGTTGTTGCAGCAACAGTCAACTAGATGTTCAGTCTCACTTTTATATGCAGATTTGTCACCATTTCGACTCAGCCAACAGTAGTTTCATCAGCAAATTTAAATATGGCATTTGAGCTATACTTAGCCACACAATCATAGGTATAGAGTAAGTAGAACAGAGGTCTAAGCACACAGTCTTGTGGTGTATCTGTGATGATGGTGACTATAGAAGATATGCTACTGTTAATCTGTACTGACAGGGACCTGCAAGTAAGGAAATTGTTGATCCAGTTGCACGGGAAGATATCCCAGGTTTTGAAGCTTAGTGATGAGTTTCAATGGGATGATAGTATTGAATGCTGAGCATCCTGAATGGATGCATCTTCATTGTCCTAGTGTTCCAGAGTTGGGTATACAACCAATTAAATGGCATCTGTTGTTGGCCTGTTCTTTCAACAGGCAGATTGGAGTGAATCCAGGTCACTCCTCATTTGCTTCATGAACAACCACTCAAGGCCCTTCATCACAGTGCATGCAATGATGTAATTGAGGTAGTTTTCCCACATTCATCTAGGGCACCAGTATGACTGATGCCTGCTTGAAGCAGATGGGTACCTCAGACTGCCAAAGTGATAAGTTGAAGAGAGGTTGAAAAGTGAGGTAAAAATTGGAGCAGTGACAATTCTCAGAAGATTATAGGGCTTGAGGATCCTGGAGTGACAAGCCCACGGAAAGTTCTGAAATCAAGAATGAAGAATTTAAAATCAAGGCATTGTTTAACATAGAGTTATTGACCAGTATTGGTGGGTGAATGAGAATTGATGGGAGTTAGGACACAGGCAGCAATGTAAAATGTCTGTTTTGTATTATAATCAAATAACATTATCAATTACTAAAATTAATCTTAAACTTAATTGCCGAATAGAGTTAAAGTTCCTGAACGCTTCAGGCATTATAGACCAGTAGGTATATATGAGAACTCAGTAAATTGCTATTTACTCTCCCAATCAATGAGAAATAATTTATTGATATTTGCATTGCATTTAATGCCAGTGCTATAAATGTAACTTTAAATGACAACACTTCAAAGTTAGTTCAACATCTGTTGAAGCAGAACCAGAATCAATATATAATCATAGGTTTAGGTTATGTTTAACTCTGAAGGTATTTCTGCCTAGTCCGCACTGCTATTGACAGTTCTATTGTTCATTAGGTGTTGCAATCTGGAGGAAAATAACTGTATTTCCACTAACTAAAGTCAAATATCATTATGATGGATGGACTTGTAATCTGATGCCATCTGCTTATTAACATTCATCACACTGAATTTGAGGTCCTTCAGTTCTTTATTACATGACTACAATATCAATAAAAAGCAACTACAAGATAAAATTTGTTCTTCATTCATTATGTTCTACATGAAAGCTAATTTTTTGGAAGATAGTGGAAATATTTTTAAAGATTCCATTATTTTGTTTACATTAAGAATGAAAAATTAGCAAAGAAAAAATGCATCTGAAATGCTTTTTTTTAAAATGTGGAAGAACACGATTAATATATTGCATCAGGTAAACATGCAAGTGCGAAGGAACTTAATAAAACATGAAGGAAATGAAAGACAAATGACAATTAGTCCATTGTTGCCTAATGTGAAATGAAAATTGTGGTCTGTATTTGCATCCTAACATTTGAAAAGAAAAATCCAAGCTCCAGTATTAGAACGTGCACCCTTTTCACAAAATATGCAAATAAATTCTACAAAGAAGAGCATGGAATGAATATGAAATAATCCACTTTGTCATGTATTACAGCCTTCTCAGCACAGAGTTGTATTAGAATTTATGCTTGATTGAAGGAGCTGCGGCATTAATCATTAGCAAAGTTAAGAGTATGGAACGTTGGGAAAACAGTAAGAATGCAGGGGGTTCAATTCTTCATCTGGAACTTAATAAAGAAAAGTACAAGAATATGGACAGTAATTTTCAAGGATATAAATTGTTTCCATTCTTTTGGAATATACCTTGAGGTCCCAAGTTGGAAAGCACATAGACATGAAGACAGCAACGGGAAGAGGATGGCAGAACCTCATCTGTGGTTTTCATGTAAATGTCCCTGTGTACTGCCAGATTGATAAACAACGAGAAGAGCGAAGTGATCAACAATTCAAGGCAACCTTGGGTAACTGAAGGGTCAGAAAAAATGAACGTTCAAGATTAGTTCCTACAGAAAAGCCGCAACAAAGAAAGCATGATGGAAACGGGGGCACAAACTGACAGAACAGGAGGTGTTAAAATGGAAAACCTTCTTGATAAGAAATATGAAGACGTAAAATTGTCTTAAACACAGAAATAAATGGAGAAAATGATTTGCTGGTTGAAACTAGTGAATACACATTTGAGTTCAGAATTTTTAAAAATTTTGTTATCCAACATTAAAATTGATATTATACTACATTTAAAAAGTTTGTATTTATTCATAAAGGAGAAAACAAAAAATATTCTCTTGAACTCACCAGAAGCACAATGATCAGGACTGACAGCTAGTAATCCATCCAGGTAAATGGATTCAGTCACTTATATTTAAAGCATGAAAGATTTGTTCAACGGTGCATACTTTCTTACAGCCTCATACCAAGGCATGACAAATAATCCAATACTTTAATCATCAAGATCCAATAATAAAATTGCAGTTTGTAGCTGAACAAGCATAAGAAATGAATGGAAATATGAGTTACAATTTGTTTTTATTATTAGACATTTCTTATTCACGCTTATTACAAGTTAGCTTTCATGAATGGCATACATTTCTTGTGAACTAAAACATGACATTGTGTGAAAAGTAATGGACACCAGATAGCAGTGTAAAAAGCAGGCCATTCCATTGTAAATGTCTTCAATGATGACAAAAGCACATGTTACTTACACAAACTAAAATTAATGTGTGCAAACTTAGAATACACCACTAATGCAAAACCCTGTTGGACGTCGGAAGTAAAAACAAAATGCTGCAACTGCACAACAACCCAGGCAGCATCAGTGCAGAAAAACAGCTTCAACAGTCTTTCAACTCGTCATCACTAACAGCCTTGTTCACAAATGTTATTGATGAAACCAGGAGTGTGACAAGGATGAATCCTGGAGGACGCTAGCAGAGAGCTGCAGGTGTGAGAGCCTTACTGACTCACGTGAGGAATGACCTTGCTCACACCAAAACAGAAAATACCCATCCATCACCTCACATTTCTTCAGGAAGAAACTGGTTTAATTACTTAGGTAAGCAACCTGCTAATTAATATGACCTTCCTTCAAAACATCTGAATTAAAAAAAAGCATGGACCAACTGGTCTGCACCTAGATAAATTCAGACAACTATTTTTTAAAAGAATTGACTCTTTATAGCAAGATGTGATATGAGTCAATTTAAAGCTAACATTTTCAGAATAGATAAAGACGATGGCATGCAGTCTTCAAATTAAGAGGCAAAAGCAGTTGCAGGATAGTTTGTTATTCCCCAAATATTGTTTGAAAGCATGCTAAAAATTTTGCAAACCTGCAATACCACATGCAAGAATAGAAATATACCATTAAGCAATTCTAAAGCTTGTCATTAGCGGCCTTGGAAATTTATCCTTAGTATCTAGAAAGCACACTAAGAAAACCAATCAGTCATACCTCCACTTGGTATTGAGGTTGAATCCAACATTCAAGTCTTCATTTTATTTTCCCACCTGTTTCTCCATCACTTTATTCACTCACTTTTCAAACTCTGATAGGCGGTAATTGTGTTCAGTGGAATATTATAATACTGTGACTGACTTACTTCCAATTTCACCATTGTGGACTTTCTAGTGTTAGTGTTGGAGTGATAAAAAACAAAGAAAAGCATTCAGAAATATGACAACCCTTCAATATTTTTGATAAACAAGAGTTTTTCCAGCTATCAAAGATGTTCAGAGGAAGTCCATAGGTGAAGCTTTTCTAGCCCCGTCACATTACTGTGACAAATCACTTGAGACTCTCCTCAGCTTCATGGATCAATCACTTGGTTCCAGAATACTTTAAACCAGCGAGATTAGTTTCTGGGCTCAGGAAAATTAAGTCCAGGGGGTGGGGATGAGATTTTCAGCTTGCGATTTGTGTTTTCTTTCATAATTGTGATGGGAATGCACTAAATATGTCAGCATCATGCAAGGAATAGTGGAGGCAAAGGAAAGTGGGTAAATATTTGTTACTGCAGAAGACAGCTGGGGGCAAGGTTGGATGATGGAATGTAACTTTAACTGCTCTTGCATTTTCACAGTACAGGGCAAATGCTATAAATTTCCATGGTTCAATATGTCTGAAGAAATTAATTTAAGAAACTTAGCTCAGAATGTGACAGATTTCAATCCTGGGTTGGTTAAAAGGTATAGGTAAAGATCAGGAATTACCAATGATCAAATCGCTGTGCTTGTTCCTGGCTATGATTTGGAAATTCGAAGCTTAGCTCTGAGTTGAATATGCTCTATAAAAACTTCAGTAATCGGACCACAAATAGACCAACTAACCTGTCGAGCCTGCTCCACGCCATTTATTACGATTATGGCTAATGTGGCTGTGGACTCAGCTCCACCCACCTGCCTTTTCTGTAAAATGTCAGTTCCCCTGCCATACAAAATTCTGTCTAACTGTGTCTTAAATATACTTAACTGAGATAGCCTTTATGCTTCCTTGAGCAGGCAACTCCACAGATTCGCTACTCTCCAGGAAATGCAGTTCCTCCTCAACTCTGTCATAATATAGTTTCCCAAAACTGGTTGCTATGTTCCTCAGTTTTTACCTCACCTACCAGTGGAAACAACATTACTTCCTCTATATCATCTATTCCTTTGTAATTTCATATATGTTTCTCCAAGATCTCCTCTCATTCTTCTGAAGTACAAAAGCTATAGTCTCAGTTGACTCTATTTTTCTTTATAGGCTAACCTTCTCTTCTCCAGAATCAACTCAGTGAACATCTCTGTACCAACTCCAAAGCCAGTATACCGTTTCTCCAACAGGGAGGCCACAACTGCATGCTGCACTCCAGGTGCAGTTTCGTCAAAACCCAGCACAGTAGCAGCACAACCTCCCTGCTCTTAAATTCAATCCCTCTAGCAATGAAGCACATTTTATTTGTCTTCATGGTAACACCTACAAACCAACATTTAACATTTCATGCACACATACTTCCAAGTCCCTCAACACAAAAATACGGTGTAATCTTTCAAAATTTAAAAAAAAATAACAACCTGATCTTCTAGTTCTCATTCCAAAGAGGACAACTTCGCATTTACGAACACTGTACTCCCCCTGTCAGACCCTTGTCTACTCACATAACCTTATCTATATCTCTCTGCATCCTCAGTGCAATATGCTTTTCCACTCAATTTGGTATCATCAACAAATTTACATATGACACACTTAGTCCTCTCTTCCAAACTGTTCATGTGGATCATGAGCGTTTACTTGTATAATCAAGATTATACAGGCAGGTTCACCTTTAATGGTGGGATGTAACAACATAAATAAACTAAAGGTGATTTGGCAAAGTTATAGACAGCCCATCAACACACAGATATATCCATTTCATAACTGTAAAATATCTCACTTACGTTACTACCAAATAGGCCTGTTGAAAGCAGGCCATAAATCAAGAAACAAAGGAGTTCAGGTGGGAATTCTGAAAAGGGAAGCAATGATCGTATTTTTGGAGAGTTCAAGGAGCTGATGAGGGTCACGACCCGAAATGTCAGCTGTTTAGTCCTCTGCATGGATGCTGCTTGACCTAGTGAGTTCCTCCAGCAATTTGTGTGTGTGTTGCTCTGGATTTCCAGCATCTGCAGAATCTCTTGTGTTAAAGAAAAGTTATGTTGTATCATCATACAATAAAGCAGTGGACCATCACAAGTAATAGCCTGTTAGCTTGACTGAGGAGACTGATACAATGTGGGAGAATGAAAAAAAATTGTTGCTAGTGGCAGTTTGACATTGCAAAAGGAAGATGACACAGGGAAAAAAAGGAGAAAAACTACTATAGGTCAAAGAAATAAAAACTTTTAAAAAATCAAAATGATGCCCTTTCACAAGATAATGGGACTTAGCTTAAACTAATCAGTGTTGTCAAAACGGTCACTGGAGGATAAGGAAACCAATTATGTTTATAATGATAAAATAGATTAAAATGGTAAGTGATAGAAATAAAGACTGTAGAAGAGGGCATTGAAAATATTGCTGTTTTTAAAACATATTATGAGTAAATTGGCATATTATTGTACATGGGGAATGATAAAAATAATTGACTCTTTTAACTCAAGCTAGTTTAGGTAGCAGACAACGAGAGATAAAGAAATGAAGCAGAATCTGTTGGAAACAAGATAAATACTTAATTTGCTTTCTTGATATCCTGTCACACCTGCAAACCAACTTTTTCCGATTCATATACTTGCCCTTCCAAGTCTGTCTACACAACAGCATACTACAATCTTTCACCATAAAAAAAAATCAGATCTTCTAGCTCTTGTTCCAAAGTAGATGACCTCACATGTCCCAAGATTATACATATCTGCCAATCTGGACAAGAGAAAATAACAGATATCTGACCAGAAGGGTACAGGAAAATTAAGGATTTGGTGAGAATTCATGTAGGGCCTTGTTATTACTGTAACTGGAATGCTATGTACAGAACGGGTCTGCCTCCCTTACCAAAGCTATTCATGTAATAGAGGGGATTCAATGACAGCTCACAGGATAGATTCTTACGAGATTGGTCAATGAGTATAGTACGCAGATTTGGACAACTACATACAGGAAAGATGTAAATAAGTTTGAAAGAGTGCAAAGAAAAGTTTCAAGGAGGTTGCCAGGTCTGGAGGACCTGAGTTATATGAAAGATTAAATAGGTTAGGACTTTGTTCCTTGGAACATAGAAGATTCAGAGGAGATTTGATAGAGGTATACAAAATTATGAGGAGTATGGATAGGGTAAATACAAGCAGGCTTTTTCCACTGAGCTTGTGTGGAACCACAAATAGAGGTCATGGGTTAAGGGTGAAAGGTTAAAAGTTTCAGTGGAACATGAGGGGAAACTTCTTCACTCAGAGAGTCCTGAGAGTGTGGAATGAGCTGCCAATGCAAGCTCAATTTTAGAGAGAAGTGTGGATAGGTACGTGGACAGTTGGGGTATGGATAGCTAGGTTCCAGTGCAGGTCAATGGGAGTAGGCAGTTTAAATGGCTCAGCATGGACCAGATTGGCCAAAGGGCCAGTTTCTGTGTTGTACTTTTCTATGGCTCTATGAAAAGAGATTAAGTAGCCTGGGTCCATGCACTTGAGTTCAGAAGAGTGAAAGGTAATCACACTGAAATATACAAATTTCTTTTGCGTGGCTTGCCAGGGTAGATGTCAACAAGGTAGTTTCCCAGCTGAGGTGTCTTCAACAGAAGTCACAGTCTCATAATAAAACAGTCAGTCATTCAGAGCTTTAACAAGAGAGTGAATCTACGGAATTCACTACCAATGAAGATCAGAAAATGGATGGATATGTGTTAAGAGATCATACAGGATATTGGAGGGATATTGGACAAGTGGACAAAGGTGATGCTAAATTACAGTAAATTGTACAGCCATATACTTGTACTTCCCTTGTCCATAAAGATGATAAGGGAAGGAAAATTGAGTTATGCAACATGTTTGGAACATGCTTTGTTTTAAATTGAATTTGAAAAGTGATTGTAAAAAGGGATTTTCAAATGTGATAATTATTGCTGATCAAGACTGAATTAGGTTACCGAGGGGTCTGAAAACCGGATACACAGTTCAATCGAAATCTTACACAGCTGTGAGGTCAAGAACTTGAAGAAATAATAGGACCCTATAACAATGGGTGAGAATTTGTTCACTTGCTAGAATTGGTCAATAAAACTCAACTAACTCGCCTGGGGGAAAAGCTCATTTAATGTAACAAAAAAAATGCCTTTGCCTCTAGGGATAGAGGGGGACATGGATGGTGGTGAGCATTAAGAAACTGATAATTGCTCAAGGAGAAGGTTGGAAAGAAAAAGCATTCATTTGGCGGTCATAGCAAAGATCCAATGCTATTATGATCATTCAATCTGATTTGGTAAATAGGATCATATAGCTTAGAAACAGACCCTTCAGCTCACCATCAAGCGCCCTTTATCATTAAACCTATGTAAATCTCATTTTATAGCTTTGGTCATAGAGTTATTTAGTACAGAAACAGGTCCTACAGGCTACCATTAAATAGCTATCCGTGCTGGTCCATGAAGGTCTATACCTTGGAAATTCACATATTTATCTGGATAGTTCTTAAATATTATGAGTACCCATCTCCATCACACACAAAGGCATTTTATTCCCTCCACATTCCCACTAATGTCCCCCAGGTTCTTCTACTCATGTACACAGTAGGAACAATTTACAATGGTCAGTTCACCTACCAAATGGCATGGTTAAAAAAAACAAAACACCCAGAGGAAGTCCATAGGGTCAACAAAGAGGAAGATCAAACAGCACACAGAGAGAGCATCTGAAGTCAGTATTGAACTTGGGTCACTGGAGCTCTGAAGAAATAGCTCTACTATTCTCCTTTTTCACTGTTATGCACACTAAGGTGATTCCAAACAAAATTCAAGACCACTCTGGATAAACTGGACAGCCTCAAAAAGTATGTAAGGATCATGATACACAACGAACCCAAGCTAGTTCACTCAATGCAGACAGCTTATAAAGGTAACAAAAATCAAATCATGATGTGTATCTAAGATGTGATAGATCATTTTTTTTTTCTTTTATTGCACACAAAGGCACATATAATGCAACAGGCCTTTTCAAAAATGCATATGTTAAATGGGAGACAGCCAACTTCTGGAAAAGCAAACACCTCTCACACATTTCTAGTGCTGCCCCTATCACAGATCGTCATTCACAATATTCCACTGTTTAACTACAGAAACAATCATCGGATACCACGGTTCTATCTGTGACATTTAATATAATTAATGGCACATAATGATTCAGATTAAGGACAGATTTAGTAACTGAAAATTAACCAGCCAGAAGGGATACAGTATTGCATAGTACCACAGTCAGACAAAGCACCAAAGCTCAGGAAAGATATATTGTCCTTGGAGAGAAAAATGGTGATTCATCAATTTATAAATGAACACAGTATGAACACAGTATACATAAACATAGTTCTTTCCTCCCCTGAGTTTGGAAGAATGGGGGGAAGGGTATGGGGGTAGTAAAGAGTTTCCAATTGAGTTGTTTAAAATTACAACAATTTAACTGGCAGATATATAGAGAAACCTAATGTGAAATCTAGTAAATGAACTCAAAATCTTAGATTATTCAAAAATAAAATAAATTGGTGTGTCATAACACAAAAGACAAAGGAAATCTTGAATGCTCAGCCTACGTCAAAACCCAGTGGATTCTGGGTTATTTGCAAATTTTGCGCCATGTCTTGACTGATTTGCATTAAGAAGGGTTTCAAGAGCGAATGCTCAGATGTTTCATAGGAACTCAGGTATAGAGTAGCCATTATCCAACTTGAACAGCAAGCAGACTTGGGAGCTGGGCGGCCTGTTACTGTTTTCCCTTTTGTTATTTAACTTCTTGGCCCAATGCTATCACGTCCCCCATCTTCACCACAGAACTGGGAACATTGCTTGAAAGGAGACACAATGATTTTGTGACGTGTAGAACGTAGTGCATCAACTTATTAAACTTACTTTGTCAGCAACCTTAGAACAGAAGTGACAGGAGCATGGGAAGATCAGACTACTCCCTGAGCCTCAATTACCTTGCAGAAAAATGACAGCTAATTTTCCAGCTCAACACTTCGAGGATCAAAGATTAATCTATTAGCCACATACATTTACATTTAATGGGAATTTGTTGTGATGTGTTGACACAACATGATACAAAAAAAATTCACTAATTATAAAGAATAAAGTGTAATATCAAATATAAAGTTAGAAGTTAAAATATAGATACTTTTTCATGTAATCAGTGTCTATTTATCTATTAATTCTTGTTTTAATATAATCAGACAAAATTCTGTGCGGTATAATATTTCAAAGATTACCTCAGTCCTAAATTGCTGACTAGCGAACCTCTGGAAATCCCCCTTAATTTTAAACTTCCCAATTAAATGGAAACAGAGTTTCCACAAATGTCCTATCACTTTCATCCTGTTCCTTTACTTCTCACACCTCTAAATTTGAATACTGTACAGGTTGTTCCTGCTGTCTTGCTTTTCAAAGAATGATCCATTCTGTCAATCTAGTATAACTTGGTTACAGAATCTCTAAGTAGTCATTGAAGAATATTGAGTAAAATAGGTACCTTAGCACATTTCCAAAGGTCACTGAAGGTGCTGTACTGGTAGGTAATGCGGTTAAGAAGGCATTATGGGATACTTGCCTTCATTAGCTGAAGCGGAGAATATAAAACAGGCATAATATGGCACAACCTTATAAAACTTTGTTAACCAAAAGCACTCCTGCTCAACCACCTCTGTCCACCCCCTCCGAGATGATGAGCCCCTTCCTCCTCCCACCAGGATTGCCCCCATCTTCTCCATTAGCCCCCCAAAATCACCCTGCTGCTCATTTCCTATTCCATTTTTTTTTCTTCCTTCCTAAATTAATAATTTCATCCTTTCAAAACTTTGCATCCCACTCCAAGAAATGCACTAGCAACAAGCATATGAGAACATCATTACCTCTCAGCTTTTCAAGTCAGAAACAAAGCTGGATTGGATACAATACACTTCTTTCCCGTACTTTGTTATGAAAAATACTTAACACTAGATTTAAACAAAAGGCTTGTTGATACCTTCTTCAGCAACACAGCACAAGCTGGAGATTTGCCCAGGGTAATACTTAGACACAGAGGTTGACGAAGAAACAAGAAGCAACATTAAAAAATATTAAGCACTATTTGTGAAATTAAAATTTATTTCATTCATCATTTTTGTTCTTTGAAGAAGCACAACACATCAGAAGCCATATTTATTGCCTACTTCAGGGTGTCCAGAAAGTAGACTTAATCATATTAGATAATGACCAGACTGATTCAAGCTGACAGAAAGGCAACAGTAACTCAAATAACCACATTTTACAACAGTGCTTTGCAGAAGAGCATATCTAGATGCAGTACGTGTTGAACCTTGAAGTGGATAGTCTACAGCATCAGAAGACCACTAAGACACACTCAGTGGCTACTTTATTACATACATCAGGTAGCTAATAAAGTGGCCTCTGAGGCTGTGGTCATCAGGTTTGGAAGGACTGGTAGGTTTCTTCCTGATGGTCATCAGCTCAATCTAACCGTATATAATACCCTGGTTTCGGACCATGCTTTATTTTATTAATACAATTATGTTGTTGGGTATTTTATTTTCTGCAGGACTCCTTAAAATGCAAATGTATTTTAAGAAAGTGTTCCTTTAATTACATTATACACTTAATAATATACTGTTTCAAGCAAGTGTTTTATTTTTCCTGTTTAAAATTTTAAAAAAATCACTTGATTAATAAGTTAAGTTTCTTGAATTAGCCATTGGGAATTGTCCTGTTAACAGTTTAGCCAATAAGATGCCCTGGGAAAAGAATGTGGGATGGGGAAGGGAGGGGAGTCATACTAGAGAGAGCATGGGATTATGGGATTGAAGAGGTTTGAAAAGAAAATGGGCAAACTTAGTGGAAGAAGATGGTGAAATGCTCACAGAACCCAATTGGAAGGACAGATATAGATGTCAAAAAATCCTCATGCACATTATGATCTCAGTGAATGTGTTTTCAGCTAGTCAGATAATACACAGCATTGCAGAAAGTGCAAGAGGAGCATTCAACACCTTCTTTGGACATTCCATAGATATTTATTTATTTATGTTTTTTGCTTGGACTGGTTCTTCAGTGCAGAACCATTTCAGTACTATGAATAAACTAAGTGAAGCAAACTGGATTGATCACATGGCGTGAGCTCCAACGATTGCAGGCACGCTGTAGACTAGCATATATGTGATGGGCCATTTTGTTTGTTATAGTTTAAAGTACTTTGTTATTCTGATTTCAGTCTACATCTACACTGGTGTGAACTAAATTATTGCTTCCTGGTGAACATTAAATTTGTATGGGTGTCTGTCAATATCCATATTGACAATTGTCTTATTTTCCCTTAGAACAAAAATTCAAACTTTTACATCTGTGTTTACCTGAATCATATCCATCCTAGACATGTTTATCTACTGGAAGTAGCCTTTCCATTGTTACTCCCGGGCATTGTAGAGCAATGTAGAATACACAATAACAGATAACTCGTTACAAGCCTATGGTGAGAGGGTTACATGTATTACATCAAAGCAGCAACTTCCAATCTAAAAGAAACCATAATCTCAAAACAAATCACTAAATTTATCAGTGTCAATGCCACAGTTCTCCATGGCAATATTTAAATTCTCATCCTTTGGCCTAGTAAAAACATGCTATCATCTACTTCTTTACACTAACCCTACATGAATCTCTTTTCTCTGCTCCCCACGATTACATCAGCAACTCCCAGGTTCTACCACTCTCCTATACCCAAGTGGAAAGTTATAGTAGCTAGCTAGGTTGCCAACTTTTAGGCATGCAGGTGTGAGACAGATCAGCTGATTCAGTGGTATCACAACAACAACCTTCCACTCAATGTCAGTAAGACCAAGGAATTGTTTGTGGACTTTAGGAAAGGGAAATCAGGAGAAGATAGCACATTTCTCATTGGGGAGTCAGCAATGGAGAGGGCAAACAGTTTCAAGTACTTTGGTGTCAACATCCCAGAAGATTTCTACTGGGCCCAATTTACTGATGCAAAAATGAAGAAGACACACCAGCAGCTATATTTCAACAAGAGCTTGAAGATATTTGGTATGTCAAAACAATGTTTCAAGAAGACGTAAACATCATGAAGGGCCTCACCATGCAGGACATGAACTCTTCTCACTACTACCATCAGGAAGGAGTTACAGGTGCCTGAAGACACACACTCAAAGACATATGCTCTTCTGGATCCTAAGGCAAGGTGCGATTCACTGTTTGGACTACCTAAACACTGGCCCAGATAGACTAGGGGCTCTCTCACCTTGGCACTGAGGCTGTGAGACTGCCCCTGGCCACTGTCCTTTGGGTCTGTGAACTTTTACTCTGCTAAATTAATGAACTGATACCAAGGCGTTGAGCCTATTCCGGGCTTCTCTGGGGATTTGGATCGAAAGACCCTGTTTGGTACGGAAGGCCATTGTTGTCACTCACTTCTATTGTTTGTATGGTTGCGTATCTTTCTTTTCTCTTTCTCTGCACATTGGGGATTGGTCTCTATATTTTTTACTTGGGTTCTTTCAGATTTCTTGCTTTGCAGCTGCTTGTAAGCAGAAAATTTTCAAGGTTGTATAATTTATATATTCGTTGATAATAAACGTACTTTGAATCAAAGTTTTAGGAACCGCTGCTTCTCCTCCACCATCTGATTTCTGAACAGTCCATGAATCCGTGAACACTACCTCACTACTTTGCTCTGTTATTCTCACTATAATTGTTAGTGATTGTTACGTATTGCACTGTACTGCTGTCATAGAACTACAATTTTCACAACATATGTTAGTTATATTAAATCTGATTCTGATTCTGAATCCACTCCTCTTTGGGACATGGGAGGAAACCAGACCACCCAGAAGGAAACCAAGCAGTCAGAAGGAGAAATTCCAAACTCCACAGAGACAGCATCCAAGCCGGAACTGAACCTGATTCTGTGAGGCAATAGCTCTACAACATGTGACACTGTGCACCAAATCAGTCCAGGAACATAATTAGTGGGCTACCACATTTTTGATAGTTTCTAAGAAATATTGCGTGGATCGCAGTATATTGCTGATTTTAATAGAAGTTATATTGCATAATTCACTTGGACCGTTTTCTGATGTTTTGACTTTTCTTTTCCCTCTCCTTTTATGATTAATTATTTTGACAATTGTGAAACATAAGATAATATTTTCCTTAATTTTTTTTGATAAAATAGAGGTGAGCAAAAAGGCTGCAATGAAGTCAAAAATATTGTCCATTAACGTTGACCAAGTGATGGATCGATAGACCACATCAGCACATTCTCCTTTCGCTCTGCCCCCAGCCTCATCACTGAACCTAAGAATATTTGTTAATGCCCCAGCACCAGGCCAGCTACATTTTATATGCTGTTATTTTAATCAGTTTCAACAATTACTACATCCTCCACTTAAAAGCATTTCCCAAATTATTTAGATTAACTGCAAACTTTTTTTATGTAATTGATTAATTATCAGAGACTTTTAAAGAACCATGAAACACATCAGTTGTCAAAGATTGTAAAGGCAGTACTGGGTCAGGTCTTAGGATTCAATGTGTAACAATGTGCACAATTACCTGCTCATGTCCCAGTACAGTCCTGGACTAATCATGAAATCAAATCTTCAAGACTGATGGCACCCAGATGAACATAAAAGATTAGTGCAGGACTAGCACTGAAGTGAATGTAGGTGGTGGATCTGATCAAACCGACCCATTATAGAAAATTTGAACAGTCAGACCTGAAGGAATTGTGTCTGATTTTTGTCTACAGATGTGGGTCACTTCCAAATGGTTAATGTAAATCCAGCCTTAAAGGTGACGTTGAACTGCACTCGATTCTTTTTTGTAAGCTGATTTACATAATTATTCATAGACTGGGTGTGGACAGACAGAACAGGGGAATACAAGTGAAGGGAGAGCAGGATTGCATGGAAATCTCATTTAGCAGGATTAAAAAATATCACAGTAACAGAACAAAACCGGCGTTTGGAGAGCAATTATGAACATTTCACCCTGTGAACAATTTTTGTTAAGGCTAAATGAGAAGAAGATTAACAAGTCTAGAGAACTCCAGATGCAGTTGGAAACCTGCACTCAACTGCCAGGGGCGGAGTCTGTTACCCATGTTCCATTTGCTAACTGCTCAAATCAGTTAATTCGAAGATGAATTTGGAAGCTTTCAATACATTTTAAAGTTCTTGGGTATACTCCTGAACTATGATTTTGGAAAGGTAGCAAGAATGATTAATATCAAATACAATTTTGGTTGAAATATGCAGATGCAATGGTAGAGTAGCCCCCTTACAAGATCATAATTTCTGTGACTCTATGTTGTTTCAAATGTTTGCAAGAACATGAGATTTGGCACATTCACATTGGGATGAAACAAATCAAGTTACCTTATTAAAACAGTTGCATGGTTAGCTAGTGCACCACTACAAATTAATCCCTTTTGACGTACTGAGGAAAAAATTCTAATAGGTACAATAATTTTGCAGTCAATCAGATAGCAATAAGCTGAAGATAGATCACTTTGTTATAACAAAACAGAAAATACTGTGGGAAGGGAAAGAGAGCTAACTTTTTGGGTTTCAGTTGTCTCCTTTTCAGTTCTGAGGAAGAATTATTGACCTGAAACATTTCACTTCCCACAGATGTGCCCTGATCTTGGTTATATTGTACAACTCCAAAATATTAAACTAATTAAAATAAAAACATTTAACCAGGATAACTCATGTATGTTAGTTTCATTTTCACTTTTTAGCATGGCACATGCATATGACATTGTGGCGTGATGACATATGTAATTCACAAACTTTTATAATATAATCCTTAATGGATAATGTAGACAGAAAACTTAATCAAACAATATATTTATAATATTACTCAAGTACTGAAATGCTACTGAAATAGTACTGAAATATTAAATGCACAAGACTCCTCCATAAATTCCAACTTAATATAGAATGCATCTGAACTTGTATACTGTACATACATTTGTGTACAGTATACTATAAAATACAGCTATATAGACATTCAGAGCATTATAAATTTTAAGTTGTTCTATTCTGGCCTAAAGATTTAATCGCTGTGGAGGATTTCTTACTCTTGTAGGATAATGTCTTTCCTGACAAGGGGTGGTGGTCACTCTGATTGTCAGGTCATATTTGTGGCTGTGAAACCATCTCATGTTCTGGGGCCCCCTCCATGGAGACTGTAGAAGTTGTTTCTGGGACCACAGGAAGTGGTTCAGACAGCTTTTTGAAACTGAAAATTGACTTTTTTATCTTTTTCGTTTCTCTGTGCAGTCCACTTATTTTTGTCTGCCTGCCATGCTTTGTATGAATTTGGCCTTTGTTGAATTTTCTGCAAGTATTACCTTTAAAGCTGCATTGGTCTGGTGTATGCAAACCTCTGCCATAACAGTAACACAATTTGTTCAACCAGGCTGCTATCCGTTGAGATGTTGCAATTTTGTTTACATTCACTTTCATCCCTAACTGCAGCTCAATTGTGTCTCTGGCTGCTGCTTCCATTGATACAGCAATTTCAACTGCTCTTTTAATTGTAAGCTATACTTCAGTTAGAAGCAGTTTTTGAATGTTTTCTTGTAAGATTCCACAAACTAAATGATCTCTCAGTGGGTCAATAAGCCCATTATTGAACTGACAATGTCAGGTAATCTCTTCAATTCAGCCATGGACACTGAAATGAACCCCTTTTCCTTTTGATTCCGCTTATGAAACCTAAAACATTCTGTGATCAACAATGGTTCTAAATGTTCCTTCATTTTTTTCACTGCAGCAGCGAAGCTCATTTCTGATGGTTTGGTTGAAGCAGTTAAACTTCGAAGCAAACTGTTTGCCTTTAAACCCAATGCACTCAGCAAAATTCTCATTGGCTATATTTCATTTGTTTAAAAATACTGTTGAATTAGCTCAGTATATATGAGCCAGTTACCCGTTATGTAATCAAACTCATCAATCTTTCTAATATAGCCAGCCATTTTGCTCTTATTTTTATGATTATTATTACCCAACACTATTTATGAACTCGTGAACTCTTCCATTTTCTGACTTTTTTTTAAACTCAATCATGTTTTCCCTTCTGAAGAACACATGCTGTGACACTTTTCTTTTAAACTCAACTGTCTCTGTACATGCTGGGCTGTGTTTTTAACTCATCCTTCCTCACTGCATTTTCTTTTTCAGTTTGAACGTTTCACTGTGCTTCAACAGATTGATAGCCATCTCGGGTTCATTTCAAAAATACCTCATCACCAATGTTATGTTTTATAGCCTCAAAACATTAAACTGATTCAAAGAAAGACATGGGAGTCAACATGTGAATCTAACTTTGTGTTTACGTTAAGTGAGGTGCACACTACGGCAGCCTGATGATGTACGCAATTCACATATTTATACATATAACCTGTAATGAAATATTCAAACAAGAGTGTTTAATCAAAAGATTACTCAAATATTACTGAAAATAATAAATATCCAATGTCCATTATTCAGGAAGAGATTTTTGATATACTTGGAAGCACACGATAAACTAGGCCAAAGTCGGCACGGTTCCCTTAAGGGGAGAACTTACCCGACAAATCTGTTGGAATTCTTTGAAGAAGCAACAAGCAGTATAGACAAAGGGAAGTTGCCTTCTTTGAATTTTTAGAAGCCTTTGACAAGTTGCCACACATAAAGCTGATAAACAAGATAAGAGTTCGTGGTATTACAGGAAAAACGATACCGGCATGGTAGTACAGGCAAAAAGATACTGGTGTGGTATTACAGGAAAAGAGATACTGGTATGGAACTTGGAAGACTGAGTGGGGATTCTCATTGAAGCTTACCAAATACTGAACAGCATAGATAAACGTGGAGAAGATGGTTCCAAAAGTGGGAGAGTCCAGGACCGGAGTGCTCAGCTCTGAATACAAGGACATCTTTTTGGAACATAGATGAGGAGGAATTTTTTTAGCCAGAGTGTGGTGAACCTAGACATCCCACCCTGCAAAAACTCATTTCAGGGAGGTAGCACTATCAATTTGCGGGACACTTCCGGGAGGGGTGGGATGTCTGCAATAGAGTAGCTCCTTAGCAGCTGGCCAGCTAGTTTAAATAATGTTAGCTATGCTAATGAATGAATGACACCTGTTAAACTCACCTCAACATGTCTTTTACAGTCTTAACCCACCATGGGCAATAGAAAAGTCATTGTTGCAAACAGCGCAGCGAGCAACACTGTCATTATTTTGACTCCTATTAGGCAGGGGTACACTTTAGTGTAGTCTGGGGTAACATACGTTTTATTTTTTTTTGGAGAACTCTGCCATGGCGCACGTGCTCTCTCTCTTGCTTTTCTCTCGCTCGCTCTCAAAAAAAATGATTTCCGTGATATTGTATATAATTTGCGGGCATCAGGGAGCCACTATTAATATGCGGGAGACTCCTGGAAGTTCCAGGCGAGGTGGAATGTCTGTGAACCTGTAGAATTCATTGCCACAGAATATAGTGCCAGATCATTACAACGGAGTTTGATAGGTTCTTGATTTGTAAGGGAATGAAAGATTACAGGGAGAAGGCAGGACAATGAGGTTGAGAGGGAAAATAAATAATCTATGATTGATTGGTGGAGCAGACTTGATGGGGAAAATGATCTAATTTTGCTCCTATATCTTATGGTCTTATGGCATTATTTGTGACTGTATATCTGGAAAACAGAGACAAAACAAATACATTTATAATCATTTGAATAAGCTGCTTCCAAACAGCATAAATTGAGATACTTCACAGTGGATATTTTTAAAGCAGGGACATTTCCTGTTAGGTCTGAGGAATTAATGTGTTCATTACATGTTAGCTTGTAGCTGAGAAAGTAAGGATCTGATTTCAATTGTTTATATTGTATAAGGTCAATTGTGAATAACTTAAATATCATTTGTCAAGTCAATTAGCTATTTTGTGAGGTCAAGCAAACTTCAAATTAACTTTGTACTTATATGGCTTGAACAAAATCAAAAAGCAAAAGTTTCTTTTTTTTTATATAGCCCTTAATATAATTATTGATACATTCATATACTAGGGGAAAGTGATTTTTTTGTGCAGTCTGTGTATTGGTTTCTAATGCAGCTATATCTATATCTCGCTTTTTACCGCATTGTTTAGTGAGGGTAGATAATGATATTCTCCTTGAGGAAGCTGAGATGGCAAAGAGGTAAACCAAGTCTCTGGAGTTGAGTTCTCAGAAGGATGAAACACGAGCGGATGAATTAACTCATCACTTGGATTTGTGGTAGTCTCACAAATCCAAGTGCTTAACCATTCAAGTCCACATTATTCAATCAAGATCATTGCTAACGATTCAGTCATGGTATTTGGAGAGTAAAATGGACAACTTTCTCCATGGCTACCTCTTATTCAGTTCAGGAAAAAAACAGTAAATTAGTTAGTCCACTTTCAATAAGCACTGGTGTATACAGCATATTTTCCTTTGAATTCAAATGGTTTTACTTGGCAACACTGAACAGTCACATTGCAATGAGACTGCACCATTGGTGTAGTCAAAGTACTTTAAATCTGAGCTCACAGAAAGCCAAAATGGCTAGAAGACACAGGAAAAAGCATGCTAACAAAAAAGTAATTTATAGTTCAATTGTGGTTTACTAATGAGAAATAAACACTACTATTTATATGAATAAACAAAATATAGTAATGTGTTGGCTGACAAAAACAAAATTTAGATACTTCAAAAAGCACAATGCTGTACTGCAAATGTCAGAAAAACAAAACAATATGGGATATGCTGGAAATGCAGCATCTGGAATCTCCCCACAGTTGCTGGTTGATGTGCTGAATATTTTCAGCAATTTCCATTTTTATTTTTGTATATTTTTGTTCAAGACTACACTTGATAAGTTAAGTGACAAAAGCTGTATCATATACTGGTATGAAACAAAAAAATAATGAAGCCATTACCAGAGGTATTTCCATTTGTTGGTAGTTGGAGTAAAAACCTCTAAACAATTGTAATAGGGAACAAGCACATTTTAAATGGGCTTAGCCTTGCCTTGGGTGTTCTTTGTGTAGAGTTTATACATCTCCCCAGTGACTTTGTGGGCTTCCTCTGGATTTCTTGCTTTCCTCCCACATCCCAAAGATGTGTTGGCAGGTAAAGTGGCCTTTGTACATTTTCCATAATTTTGGTCAGGAAATTCAAAAGGAATTGATTGGATGTGAAAGTGAATAGATTAGAGAGAGACTAAACAGAGGAATTGGACTGACGGGAATGCATTGAAAGCAGACATAGACTTTATGGGCCAAATGTTCACCATCAATGCCAAGAAAAAGTATGGAAAACTTGTAAGAAACAGTTCCGCTCCATAAAATGGCTGATTAGTTTCCAATGTCAATTGCTCATGTTGGATATCTGAATTTATTTGTCATCTTCTACAGCTAATGTTACTTAGTTTATTTGCATGCAGTTATCTTCACAATTAAAAAATTATCTGATGTCACTTGAGACTTCACATTGCTGTTTCAAATGTGCAATATTAGCCATGAGCAATGATAATAACAGATTATTGCTGGAATATTAGCTGTCAATTTTGTTGCTTCTGTTTAACAAGATTTAAAAAATATTAAATATATAATTGCATACACTCAACATCAATTTTTTAAAAATATATTATTGTTCATCTGTCTTTCAATCATTGCTACCTCAAAACCTGTGATTCTATTGAATATTAGCCAAGACTTGCACATCTAAAAATAAATAAAAACCTTCATCTTCAAGTCTATCTTCTAACCTTTCAGTTATGAACAGGGAAAAAAAAATATAGGTTTCCTAGTTTTCCACAGACAGAGAACGGAGCTAACTTTTCAGGTTGAACAGAGGGTCCTGTTTCCCATCTCTTCTATACAGCATAATGTACATCTAGATGCAGAATCACTGTTCTGCAAAAACTGAATACTTTTTCTTCCAACTTTGCCTCCATCAGGGAATGTGGGCCATCAGCAGAATATAGTGGCAGACTATTATACAGCTAGCAGGAGGAGGAAGTTCCAAAGTCAACTCCATCTTCAACAAAGCCATGGACAAGAATAAAGCCTTTGCACCCATGATCAGAAGTGCCAAGTGGTTAATTCATTCATTCTTTCCTCCTAAGATTCCTAGGACAATTAAGTCTTCTGTCAATTTTATTCACTCCATATCTGAAAGTACTGCATGCATCAAAGACTATGGGATCAGAATAGACAACAACCCTGCTATAGCACTGTTGATTTGCAAGCCAGAACTAGCAATGCTTCTAACCAACCTGTTCTAGTGTAGGAACAGCACCAACACCCATCCGATAATGTGGAAAATTGCTCAGGTTTGTTCTCAAGGTAGAATATGACAACATATATGTACTTTGATAATAAATTTACTTTGAGCTTTAATTGGCTCAGTGTTATGAAGCGGAGGATGACAGTCAAAGTTTGTTTCTCAGACTGAAGGTCCGTGTCTAGTGGGATGCCATAAGGATTGGTGTTGGGACCTTTGTTGTTTGTAATTTATATAAACGATTTCATGTAAATATACAAGGCATAATTGATAAATTTGTAGAGGACAGTAAAATAGCTGATATTTCAGTGTAGAAGGTGATTATACATTACAGGGGGATCTCGATCAGCTAGATGTATGGGTTAAGGATTGGTAAATGCTTTTACTTTATTACTTTACTTTAATGTCACCAAACAATTGATATTAGAGTGTACAATCATCACAGCAATATTTGATTCTGCGCTTCACGCTCCCTGGATTACAAATCGATAGTAAATATTAAAAATTTAAATTATAAATCATAAATAGAAAATAGAAAAGGGAAAGTAAGGTAGTGCAAAAAAAAACGAGAGGCAGGTCCAGATATTTGGAGAGTACGGCCCAGATCCGAGTCAGGATCCATTCAGCAGTCTTATCACAGTTGGAAAGAAGCTGTTCTCAAATCTGGCTGTACGAGTCTTCAAGCTCCTGAGCTTTCACCCGGAGGGAAGAGGGACAAAAAGTGTGTTGGCTGGGTGGGTTGTGTCCTTGATTATCCTGGCAGCACTGCTCAAACAGCATGCGGTGTAAAGTGAGTCCAAGGACGGAAGATTGGTTTGTGTGATATGCTGGGCTGTTTTCACAATCTTCTGCAGCTTCTTCCTGTTTTGGACAGGACAAATTCCATAACAGTTTGTGATGCACCCTAGAAGAATGCTCTCTACGGTGCATCTATAAAAATACAATCCAGATAACCATGAAGTATTACTTTCTTGGTGATCAAGCAAGGGTAGAATTTATAAGTGAATAGTTGGGCACAGAGGAGTGTATGGAACAGAGGCACTGAGGAATGGAAGTTATTCATCTTCTGGAAGCTTGCCTGCAGCTAAAGAGGACACAAAGATATTGGTCAATACACCAGTAATTTCATCTCTTGCTTCTCTCGATAACCTGGGCAATATCCCATAAGGTCCTTATTTATCTTTGAGAGATGCATCACTATCACCTTCTTTGTTTTGAAATGTGTTATTGAACTCGTACACTTCACAATGATTTCTCCATCCTCTATGTCCTTCTCCTTCATCAATATTGATTCAAAGTATTCTTTTAGAACCTGGTACACATCTTCCACCTCCAAGCACTTGTTCGCCCCACCTACTTCCTAGTTATGCTCTTGCTTCTAGTGTATATAAATAAATTCTGGGATTCTCTTTACTCCTACTTCCCAATGACTTTTCATGGCCCATCCCAGCTTTCCTAATTCCCTTACTGAGTTCCTTCTTGGCTTCTTTATAATCCTCGAGGGCTTTGTTTGGTTTTACCTTCCAAAACCGTGTACATTTCCTTTCTCTTCTTGACTAAATTTACCCTCTCTCACAACATCTGAGGTTCCCTTGCCTTGGCATTCTTTGTCCTTCCTTCTGACTGAAACATACCTGTCCTGTACTCTGTGTAATTGATCTTTAAACACCCTCTACATTTCTGATATAGGTATGCCCAAAAATAGCTGTTCTTGATTAACTCTCACTCATTCCTCATAATTTGCCCTGCTTCAATTCAATAACCTCCCACAAGGTCCATAATTATCCTTACCTATATATTAAAAAAGGTGAAGTTCCTCTCCACACCTCGTTTGGCTCATTAGGTGGCAACCTTGCCGTTTCTTCAGCATTTGGTTGTTTTACCTGGTCGAGTTGTCAGCTCGACACTCAGCCCAGCGCGGATGGAAAGTGTGCAAGGAGCCAGCCGGATTCAAACCTGGAATCTCTTGTTCCAAAGTCTGGGTGTGGACACCACTACACCACCGACACATCCTTGACTACAGCAATCTTAAAACTTGGAGTTGTGATTACTTTTCTCAGACTGTTCTCCCACAGGATGGTCAATCATCTGGCCAGGCTCATAATTCAAAACCAGTTCCAGAATGGCCCCTTCTCTTACTGAGCTATCTATGTACACAAACAAGAGGAGGGTATTTTTTTCCATAGATGCTGCCTGGCCTGCCGAGTTCCTCCAGCATTTCGCATGTGTTGCTAAGCTATCTATATATTGATTTAAGAAACCCACCTAAATATATCTAATAATTTTTCCCCATCTAAACCTTTTGCTTTAAGGAGGTTCCAGCCTATATTAGGGAAATTGAGGTTACCTGATAAAGCAAACCTGTCTATTCTATTGTGCCTATTACCTTGCTCCTGCCTATTCCTATTGTTTATGATATCTACTTTCCTCTAAATCCCTCCAATTTTCTGATCTGATGCTCTGCTTCCCACTACCCCCCCCCCCCCACCACCCCACTGAACAAATTTAAAGCCTACCTTAGTAGCACAAGTGACCAGGATATTGGTTCCCCTCCAGGTAAGGCACAACCCGCCCCTCTGGTATGGATCATTCTCACCCCAGAAGAGGCTTCAACAATCTGAGAATCTGAAACCCTGTGCCTGCAACATTTCCTCGATCATTTATTCATCAGTTCTTTCTTTCTATTCCTGCCTAACTGTCACGTGGCATCGGCAGTAATCCAGAGGTTACTACCTACAAGGCTCTGCACTTCACCCTCCTTCCTAACCCCCTATACTCACTGTGCAGGGCCTCCTTCCCCCTTCTACCCATGTCATAGGTGCCAATGTGCACCACAACATTTGCTGCTCTCCCTTCCCTAACAAATGTTCTGCAGCTACTCTGAGACATCCTTGATCCTGGCACCAAAGAGTCAGCAATCATGGCCTCCCTGTGGCAGCCACAGTCCCTTGCCTAACCATTGACACAATAGCTCTGCCTGACTTTACCCTTCCTGTCGAGCCTCAGTGCTGCTGATCTGGTTGCTGCTGCTGCGCCCTGATAGTTGACACCACCAGCAGCCTCCAAAGGAGTACGCTCATTACTGAGGGGAATGGCCACAGGGGAAACCTGCACTGAAGTCCTCCTCCCCTTACTTTTCCTGGTGTGTTTTCAAAAATTAAAATAAAAGAAGCAGTGAAGTTTACCTCAGTAAATACATTTAAGATAAGGCTGGATAAATTTTTTGCATAGCAAGGGAATTAAGGGTTATGTGGAAAAGGCAGGTAGGTGGAGATGAGTCCATGGCCAGATCAGCCATGATCTTATTGAATGTCAGAGCAGGCTCAACAAGCCAGATGGCCTACTCCTGCTCCTATTTCTTATGTAATTCCAGAGTAAGAGACACAATAGAGTCTACAGATATTTAAGGAATTCAATAGATCAGGCAGCATTTCAGGAGGTAAATAAACCGTCAATGTTTTGGGCCAAGACCCTTCATCAGGACTGGAAAGAAAAAGGGAAGAAGCCAGAATAAAAATATAGGGAGAGGAGTACAAGCTGGCAGGTATTACTGAATCCAGGTGTAGGGGGAAAGGTAGGTGGGTGAGGGAGATGGAGGAAAAGGGAATGATGTGGGAAGCTTGGACAAGCAGGTGGAAGAAGAAAAGAGCTGAAGAATGAATCAAATAGGGGAAGGAAGATGTCATAAAGGAGAGGAGATGGTGATGGGAAGGTTGTGAAGCAGGGGAGGGGAAGAGAAGGGGTGAGAGCTACAGGAATTAAAGTAAACAGAATGAGGGGTGTGGTTACCAGAAATTAGAGCAACTGATGTTGATACGGTCAGGGTGGATTCCAGAGTAGAATGTCAGCAATTATATTCAAACAGTATGAATTTTGGAGGGGAGCCTGAAGATGACGTTGTTCCATAATACTGTATTCAGTTGAATGTGTCTTTTACCTTCCACTACATTTGTTTCTGAATGAGCAACACTAATTGCTATTAAATGGCAGTTTCCTTGAAACAATGACAAAAAATATGATAAGTATTATATCAGTTTGTCGTTATTATCTCACTTTAACACACAAAACAAATCTGTGACCCATTCTAACTCCATCACTTCCTTTATTTCTAGAAAAATCTGTAAGTACAAAGGAATACCCTGCCTACTGAAGGGGCAATAAATTTTAAAAAGCTTAGGAATTAAAATTCTTTAAGCAAAGTTAGCTTATTAACTTTGATTCTCACGTTGATGTTTTTAATGAGCAAAGCTTTAGTTTATCTTTTTTTTATCTCGGCAACTGCTCCTGCCTTCTGTTTTTGACCTTCAAGATTGTCAAATGAAAAAATAATTCCGAGAGCCTTCAGCAATTGATCAAACAGCAGTTTATTTATTCACTCCATTTAGAGATGTTATTTCAACATTATAAATGCTTACTGTTAAGTACAAGCCATGACATCAACCTTTAATGCTTAATAATACCTTCTTCTTTTGAGAAACTGACTCAGGATCAAGAATGATCTATTTTTGTAGGTTCTGTGAACCCTAAGGTGACAGATGAGAACGATGTGGGCACTTTGGACTCTTCCACCGATGATCAGAAAGTGATGATACTGAAGGACAGGTATATATGGGTGCCTGAGAGATGGTGGCCTCTTTTTGCCTTTTACTCGAAGTTTCTGATAAATGGATTCAAGGTTCTTAATACCATTTATGAATGTGTCTACCCAGCTTTGAATGGTCAGGGATTCTGAAGTGTCAGTGAGGATGCTGCATTTTTCCAAGGCCGCATTCAATACATCCTTGAATTGTTTCTCTGTCAACCTGGTAACCTCCCCCTATGACAGAACTCTGAATACACTGTCTATTTTAAGACTTTAATGTTGGGCATGTGTCCACGGAGCTGACTGAGCAAAATTAGAACTTCAATGCCATTGAAGTTAACCTGGGAAAGGATGCTGATACTGGAGAATTTGACTATTGAAAACAGAAGTGGAAGGAATTATAACAGAAGAAAGACTATAGAAAAAAAAAACTGTTGGAGTGAACAAACTATGGCTCAACTTATTTGACACCTGGTCTGAAGAACTTTTGTTGGTGGAAGACAAGCTGGATTGCCCTTATCTGCAGCTGCACTAGCACATGATGAGAAACTGCTATGGGCTTGTCCTTGCAGAAACGTGGCTCCAGGACAACATCCCATATACCAACAATCTACAGGCCATGACACTGAAGGACTTGGGCTTTGTTTGTAACTGTATTTTTTTCTGCTGTTGTAATTATATGTGCTACATGTGCCTTTTGCTGTGTGTGATCGCTACTACTGTGTTTTGTTCCTCGGAGGAATGCTGTTTCATTTGGCTGTATTCATGCGTGTAGTGAAATGACAATTAAGCTTTAACTTTGTTAAATTATACGTAACTTAGTCGCTAAATACAACATATGAACCCCCCTCTGTTCTTCAACAGTTAGTTACCCTGAAAGGAGGAGACATTAAAGAAATCATATGCCAATATTTGTCACAGGTGGAGGCTGCACTTCGAACTACAAAATATTAGCTAGTTTTCGTGGATTTAGAAACCCATTTTCCTATTTTTGGCAGCACAAATTTTGTTTCAAAAGAAATTTGTAGTTACTCTGAATTAGAAGGGGTCACATAAGCAAATTAGATTTGTTTACTTCATTGTTTTAAGGTTAAACAAAAGCAAAAGCATGAGCATGAGATTGCAAACAATGAATGACTGAATGAAATTACAAGCTGCCATAAATGCATCTCCTGAATGAGAATGTGAAAATTACATTACTTTTTTAAACAATATGTAAAATATTGTAATGATAGGTGGAATAATCAGAAAGATTTAGTTCAGGTACTATTAGATATAATATTAAAACTGAACGATCAAACGTGAACAATGACATACCACGTCCTCCTTTTCTGCACTGCAAATTAATTCATTTTAACTAATTGCCTAGTTCAGCTGGTTTCCCTTAAACAAACTGGGGTAGACTTTATCATTGTGCAGTGGTGCAAAATGGACTATTTTGTCGCTCATTATAATTGTTATTTATAGTTACATTGACTGCCAATTTCCCAGCACCAGATTTAGAATGCCATACAAGTTCATTGTATCTTATTTAAAGTCACTGGGCAGACAGTCAACTTCTTCAAATGGGTGGATATTGTCATCCAACCTCTCCAATTCAACGTTCCTACCATTGACAATATTCACTATATTTTACTTCTGAAAATGAGGCACCTTTAAACTTAAATCATACTTATGTGCATTCAGGATTAACTTCAAACCAATACATGATTTTGACAAATAAGTTAACTTAAATATGTCGCTTAAATTCATTTTGCTAGTATCCAACATTTGATCCAAGTATCTGGATAAACGCTCAATTATAATGGCAGAAATATGACAATAATTTATGTATTGGAAGCTAGAATAGAAAAATCACCATAGTATTGTAACAAAGAAGAATTGTTTAAAACCTACAAAAGTGAATCTTTAATAGGTTTCCTGCTGCTTAATAGTCATATTTGATTGTTTGAACTTTGTGAAATTATTTATGACATGCTAAGGAAATAAACTAACTGTATTCATTCCTGTTCTCTAATAGTTGATTACTCTGTAAGAAAACATTAAAGGAATCACATGATAAGATTTATTGACAGGTTAAAACTGTCTTCCAAATTAAAAACTTAGTACTTACAAACTTAGAAAGTTTGGTTCACATTTTATTGACAGCTTAGAGTTTTGCTTCGAAAGGAATCTATATTCCCTCTGAATTGAAGTGTAACAGAAAATTCAAAATCATAAGACACATAATTTGATGAGGTAATTTTGGCATGATGTCTGGATATATATTATTCCACTTTTAGAAACACAGAAAAAAGGGAGCAATTGTAAGCCATGTGAGGCTTCTCCACCATTCAACATCACACCTGATCATCCAATTCAGTGCATTGCTCCAGACTTCTCCCCATACCCCTTATCATTTTGACATTAAGAATTATGTCCATCTCCTCTTTGGATATATCTGTTGCCTTGGTCTCAACTACCTTCGATGCACAGAATGTTCATAGGTTCATCACCATATAGGTGATAAAATTTCTCCTTAGCTTAGTCCTAGTTACATATTCAAAGGTTGTGACCCTTAGGTTGTGGGCAGTCCAATCTCAGCAAATATTATCACTGTATCTTGAGGGAAGGAGGAGGGGCATGGAATTGTATCTATCAGCATGTAAAGAAAATCAAGGGTAATTTAGACGAAGTGTAAGAATGGAACAAACATATGGCAGAAACTGTTTAATATGGATAAATGTAACTTATCCAACTTCTAAACATAGGAAGATGGATTATGATCTGAATGATGATAGACTGGGGAAGGGAAAGATGCATCAAGATCTTGGTTTCCTTGTGCACTAATTCCTGAAAGCAAGTACTCTGCTACATCAGGAGCTTGGAAGGAAAACTGTATTTTTGCCTTACAGGAAGAAAGTTGCTGGAGCCATTTGAGTTCTTGGTGGCACTCCATCTGGTGTCTAGTTTATAACTGTAAAGTCACAGGCAATTACTTCTAACAATATGGAAAAAGAAGCATTGGCCCAAAGCTTCTACTGAGCCAGAGCTCATCTACCTTGAATAATCATGCTTTCTCGTGCTTGCTCCCGGATGCAATTTTCCTCTGGGATGCTGGTTCTTGGATGATCAGTAAAGGTCAACAAAGCCTCTTCAAGCACAAGCGAACAGCTGTACACCAAGGAGGTGAAAAGATTCACTGGACTAATTCCAAAGACTATCTTTCTGTTGTGTGAGGTGAAATTCAGCACTTTCAGAATTCAATCTAAAGTCTTAGAAAAATGTGAAGAGATGCCATCAAAATGTTTAAATTGCTTAAAGTGCAAGTTAGATACAAGCACAATATTTCCACTAGTCATGGAAAAAGGACAAGAGAGGGTTAGAACATTAGGTAGGCTTATGTGGATTGACATGAGAATACAAAAAGGAATTTGTTTACTCAGACAATGCAATTGACCACCTTGCTTTGGTGTGGTGGCTCAGTCATTGTGTTCATTCAAAAAACAAGATTTCTGGTCAGTACAGAATCAGATAATATGGGATATTCCTGTGAGATTGAAGATTAGCCTTTATATGAAAAGTGGTGGAATGCTGGCATGGTAGCAAAGCTGTTTGCGTAATGCGTTACAGTGCTACTTATAAGACTCGGATTCAATTCCAACTGCTGTCCATAAGGAACTTGAGTGATCTCCCCATGGCCACATGGACTTCCTCCAGGTACTCTGTTCTCTTCCCACATTTCAAAGACTTACAGGTTAGGGTTGGTAAGTTGTGGGCATGCTACGTAGGTACTTACAGGCTGTCCCCAGCACATCCTCAATGATGCAAACAACACACTTCAATGTTTCAATGTACATGTGACAAATAAAGCTAAGCTAATCTTTTGGTTTGAAGGGATTGATGCTCCTTATTCATGCTCCTATTTCTTATTTTCATTTATGCTTTTTCCACTCTTGTATCTCACATTTCCAGCAATCAATATATAGTGCCATAGAACATAGAATCATAGAACACTATGAGCTCAGAAACAAGCCCTTTCGCCCATCTAGTTTATGCCAAACTGTTAATCTGCTGAGTCCAATTGATCTGCACCTGGACCATAGCCCTCCATACCTCTTCCCCTCTTAAAGTGCTTTGCAGGTTAGATACAAGAGCAATTTTCCCCCTGTTGGATGTTAAAATCAAACCTGCATCCATCACTTACGCTGGCAGTGCTTTCCACATTCTTACTACCCTCTGAGTGAAGAAGTTCCTTCTCATGTTCTCCTTAAACATTTCATCTTTCACCCTTAACCCATGACTTTTCATTCTAATCTCACCCAAACTCAGTGGAGAAAGCCTGTTTGCTTTTACCTTGTCTACACCCCTCATTATTTTGTATGCCTCTCAAATATCCCCTCATTCTTCTACGCTCGAGGAAATGGAGTCCTAACCTATTCAATCTTTTACTATAACTCAGCTCCTCAAATCCTGGCAACAACCTTGTAAATTTTCTCTGTACTCTTTCAGTTTTAATTACATCTTTCCTGTATTTAGGGAATCAAATCTGCATACAGTACTCCAAATTGGGCCTCTCCAACATCTTGTACAACTTCTACATAACATCCCAACTCCTGTGCTTTAATTTATTAAGTCCAATGTGCCAAAAGCTTTCTTTATGACCCTATAAACCTGTGACACCACTTTCAAGTTAATATGGATATGTATTCCCAGATCCCGCTTTATTTTTACCACACTCCACAGTGTGAGCCCTACTGCTCACCATACAAGTCCTCTCCGGTTTGTCCTCCCAAAGTACAACACCTATCTGCATTAAGTTCCATCTGCTATTTTTCAGCCTATTTTCTTAGCTGTTCCAATCCCACTGCAAGCCGCTTCCTCACAGTCCACTACACCCCCAATCTTGTCATTTGCAAATTTGCTGATTCAATTTGCCACATTATCATCCAGATTAACAACGGACCCAGCACCAACCCATGTCACACCACTTATCAAAGGCCTCCAGTCCGAGACACAACCACTTTCTAGCTTCTCCCAGAAAGCCAGTGTCTACCCCAATTTACCACTTCATCTTGAATGTCAAGTGACTGAATCTTCTAGACTAACCTCTTATGTAGGACCTTGCCAAAAGTCTTGTAAAATTCACATAGACAATACCCACTGCATTGCCTTCATCAACTTTTCTCATAACTTCTTTGAAAAAGATTAGTTAGACATGACCTACCATGTTGACCATTCCTAATCAGTTCCTGTCTATCCAAATATTCAGATAACTGGTCCCTCAGAATACCTCCCAATAACTTACCATTAATGATCTCAGGCTCCCTGGCTCATAATTTCCTGGGTTATTCTTAGAGTCTTTTTTAAACAACGGGGCAATGTTAAATATCTTCCAGTCCACCAGCACCTCACCTGTGGCTAAGAACATTTTAAGCATCTCTGCTAGAGGCCCTCCAGTTTCTGCACTAGCCTTCCATGAGGTCCAAGAGAACACCTTGTCAGGCCCTGGGGATTTATCCACCCAGATTTGCCTCAAGACAGCAAACATTTTATCCTCTGTAATCTGTAATCCATGACCTCTCTGCTGCTGCTTTGCCTCACCTCTAAAGACTATGTTCATCTTCCAAGTAAATACAGTTACAAAACCTCCGTTTAAGATCTGCCCCATCTCCTTTGATTATATTTTTTTCAGTATTTCAGCCATCATCTCTTCTATTTATAACTCCCCAGAATAGCTCCTCCACCCTCTTTCGGCTGTTGGCTCAATCTCTTAGATCTGTCAATCTCTTCTGGATTCCCCCCTAAATTGAACTCTGACCTTTCTGCACTTAGCCTTGAAAGGAAGTTCAGTTGTGTGGAGAGACAAAATATGAAATAACAGGAATATGGAAGCTTAGTGCTTAAATGAGAAGGAATAAGGCATGGGCCCTTTAATAGTTTATTAGAATGGCTGGATTATATATGCTCGTCTACCATAAAACAGATGGATCATTTCAGTATAGACCCTTAGTTCTATGTTCAGTCATTTATTTTAGATAATCATCCTATTTTGATGTTTTTTTCTGTTTCTCATAATTAACTAATAAATTCTTAACCTATTCTTCCTACAAACTAAGCACCAACACTTTGGTGTTCCAACTTTATTTCAGATAGTTGCTGGATACTGCAAGATAATTCCTTTTCAACTTTCATTTCATTCATTCAAGGCGAGAAATTATGCCTTCAGGGCTGGTAATTCTCCATCAATATTTCATATATGCAAGAGCTTTGCATCTGACTTTATTGATTTTTACTCAGGAATTATGTTTTTGTGTGCTTCATATTTTATTTCTGGTGTTACGTTTGCTCAATTGTACATTGTTATCTTCCATTTTCAGACACAATTACCACCATCATTCTATAGTACCCATAGTCGAAAGTTAAATATAAGGTTTCGAAAAGGAATTGGCAAAGATAACGTCAAGTGATGCAGGAAGAAGAAAGATATAGACCAATAGCGGGATTATCAGTTCATGAGAAAAAAAAACACAACTTTTTTCTTCTCCTGAGTTCATGAATATGTAATTTAATTTTGAAGCCTTTCTCTAAGAAAATCATTAAAACCCAATCTTGAATCACAGAATTTATGGATAGTAGGTACATTATAGAAATATTCAGGGTGAAGTTATACAACAACCACTTGCAAGTAACTCATGCAAGAAGCAAAGCCATTAAATAAAAGAGATCAAAACGAAACAAAAATGGTTAATAAACTTTTATTTAAAATTGACCCCAAATTATCAATGCATTAATAGTTAAATCATTTATTAAATGAAGATGTTTATTATTTCAGTGATACTGACCCTCAAACTATCTAATGCATCTGCACAGAAGAATATAAAAATAAAATTCATGTATTTTGATTGCTTGTGGCCCCAATTTTGATTGTCACAGTTGTATCAATTAAGAGTCAAAAAAGATTGTGATAATTACACACAATAATAGGAGACACTATGCAATTAACAGATGAACATTGTAAACCAAATGTGAAACAAGTTAAGGGGTAGTGAGCAGTTAGCATTGATCTTGAAAATAAGGAGAATAACAGACTAGTTCAGTGGTTGTAGTAATTGCTTCTCATAATAAAAAAGGGGACAAGGTACAATCCAGAGCAACAGATATGAAGAATGCAAGGAGGATCATGCAGCTGCTGAAGAACTCACAATATGTAAAACTTTAAAAAATCAAAGATAAACAATTTGATCCTGAAATCAAGCAATTAGTTAACAGAGAACTATTGAAAGAGGCAAAATTAAGAAATTTAGTGATAAATCACATATGGAGCAAGAGAAATTGCTTAAGTAAAGATCTGAGGTTATGTACTCTAATGTTCTGAATGAATAAGCAGCTGGGAAAGTTGGTAATAAAACTATTGTCAATGATCAAACAGAAGTTTAAAACCATGCTGATCTCAAGTAAGAGGATACCTAGACACATGAATAATACACAATATTCGCAGACTATACAACACCAAAAATCGACATTGCTGTTCTTTACGTTGCTACTGCTTCAATGCACCATTGAGAAGTACCAGAGGATTGGAGGGTTGCTAATCTTGTTCCCTTGTTCAAGGGAGTAGAGAAAACCCAGGAAATTATAAACCAGTGAGCTGATTTCAGTGGTTGGAGAAGATCCTGAGAGGTAGGATTTATGAGCATTTGGAGAGACATAATCTGATTAGGGATAGGCAGCATGGCTTTGTCAAGGGCAAGTCATGCCTTATGAGCCTGATTGAATTCTTCGAGGATTTAACAAAGCACATTGATGAAGGTAGACCAGTGGATGTAGTGTATATGGATTTCAGTAAGGCATTTGATAAGGTTCCCTATGCAAGACTCCATCAAAAAGTACGGAGCCATGGGATCAGAAGAGACCATGCTTTCTGAATCCAGATTGGCTTGCCCACAGAAGGCAAAGGGTGATTGTAGATGGTTTGTATTCTATATGGAGGTCAGAAACCAGTGGTGTTTCACAGTGATCTGTTCTGGGAGCTCTTTTCTTTGTGATTTTATAAATAACCTGGATAAAGAAGTAGAAGACTGGGTTAGTAAATTTGCTGATGACACAAAGGTTGGGGCTGTTGTGGATAATCTGTAGGGTAGTCACAGGTTACAGCGGGACATCGATAGGATGCAGAACTGGGCCGAGAAGTGGTAGGTGAACTTCAACCCAGATAAGTGTAAAGTGGTTCTTTTTGGTAGGTCAAATTTGAAGACAGAATATTGGCAGTGTGGAGGATCTGAGAGATCTTGGGGTCCAGGTCCATAGGACACTCAAAGCTGCAGCACAGGTTGACAGCGTTGTTAAGAAGGTGTATGGTGTGTTGGCATTCATCAACCATGGAATTGCGTTCAAGAGCCATGAGGTAATGTTACAGCTATGTTAGACCTTGGTCAGATCCCACTTGGAGTACTGTGCTCAGTTCTGGTCACCTCACTACAGGAAGGATATGGATACTATGGAGAGAGTGCAGATGTGATTTACAAGGATGTTGCGTGGACTGGAGGGCATACCTTATGAGAATGGATTGAGTGAACTTGGCCTTTTCTCCTTGGAGTGACGGAGGATGAGAGGTGACCTGATAGAGGTATACAAGATGATTAGGGGCATTGATCATGTGGATAGCAAGAGGCTTTTCCCCAGGACTGAAATGGCTAACTTGAGGGGGCATATTTTTAAGGTGCTTGGAAGTAGGTACAGAGGAGATGTCAGGGGTAAGTTTTCCACACAGTGTTGTGGGTGAGTTGAATGCACTGCTGGTGGCAATGAAGGAAGTGGATACAATCGTGTCTTTTAAGAGCCTCTGAGAATAGGTACATGGAGCTTATAAAACTACAGGGAAATTTTAGGCAGTTTGTAGAGTAGGTTATATAGTCAGCACAGCATTGTGGGCCAAAGGGCCTGTAATGTGCTGTAGATTTCTATGTTCTATGTTATGAAATGACCCATATGGATGGCATGCAAGTTACTTATTACTGTACCTCAGTATAAGTAATACCTTGATCTCTGTTTAGAAGGACATTCAGTGTAGAAAAACTCCCAAGAGACATCATAGATGAACTGGCAAATAAAATTTGTCACCAGGCCATATTGGAAACTATTATCTTAGATGGCTTAATACTTGGCCAAGGAGATTGGTTTAAATTGAGTATTTTATAGGGTGATTGGGTGCTGAAGGCAGAATAATTTAGATATCAATTCCAGTAATTCCATGCACATTCACCAACATTGGCGCATTTATGACTAGAGATGGAGAAGAGGTCAGAATCATTGGAGGTTTCCAACAATGAAGAAGATAAATAAATAGTGCAGAAAACCTGGAATGATTTGAAAACAAGGATGCCAACTTTAAAATCAAGACTTAACTTGTTGGACCAAAATTATGGATTTAGACAAACTGGCACATACGTAACACATTATTTTTAATGGCCTCAAGCTTGCAGAAGCTGTTATACTGGTGACAGACATACGATATCTGGATCAATCGACTACAGAGTAATAATACTGAAAGAAAAATATGTTATAAAGTTCAACAGACTGATTTCTAGGGAAAAAGGATCGCACTTTGTGGTGAAATTAATTAGACTAGACTAAGGCTCTCTTCAGTTTAGAAGGAGACAATTCATGGAGATATGTTTTGATGAAAAGTCATTGACCCAATCTTGTACCATTCTACAAAGCTGCTGCTGGACTTGTTGAGAATTTCCAGCATTTCCTGTTTTTTTTTAAATTTTAGGCTTCCAGCACCTGGAGCTCTGTTCAGTTCTTTTTTAGCTTGTAAAACTGTTTAAAATTTACTCTTCTACTGAGAAGTTATAATATTTACTATTCAGCACATCATAGAAATCAAACTCCCCTCCATGGACTCTGTCTGCATTTCTCACTGCCTTGATAAATCAGCCAACATAATAAAGGACCCCACCTATCCATATATATCCTTTTCTCCTCACCCCGCTGGTCAGGCAGAAGATACAAAAGCCTGAAAACGCAACCCACAAGACTCAAGAACAATACTAGTGAGTGATTCCCTAGTGTATGAAGATGGACACTTGACTTCACATGAAATCATGTTATGGCCTTGTGCTATTGTTTGCCTGCACTGTACTTTCTCTATAATGGTAACACTTTATTTGTCATTGCTACTGTTCACTCATATACCACCCCAATATGCCATTACAATGAAATGATCCTTATGGATGGCATGTAAGTTTTTTTCTACTGTACATGTTACAATTATAATCCAATGTATTACAACGTAACATTTATTTAAACCAGTCAGAAATAATGAAGAATAAAACTATAAAACTGCTTCTGATTTTTGGTCTTTGTTGTTGAGGATCATTATGCTGACCCCTAAAGACAAACCTTTTCAATGATTTCATGAACTTTAGAAGGATTGCTACAAAGTGCACTTTCCTGTGGATCACATCTTACATGATATTTTGTTGGTTAAGCATAAAGGGTCACTTATCTATATACAATTATAATCCTCAACCATTGGTATGTACTGTACATTAGACATTTTATGTTATTATTACATGTCCTCAGTTACTAACACTTGATAGTAGATGCTGCTTTGAAAAGAATAATCACCCACACAGCACTTGCAGGCTTGCACTCAGGCTACTCAAACAAGCAGGTTTATTTTGGTTGAGAGCTCAAGCGCCTCAACAACCAGGGTCCAAGCTTTCAGATGATTTTAAGATTAAACCATTGCATTTATATTCCTCTGTTCTTGACTTTGACTTGGTCACTGCATATCTCAATCAAAATTCTGAACTGACCTTAGGTTTCATGTGGGCAAGAACTATTCCATTTTATATGCAATAACTTTGCAAAGTCATTCTTAAATATCTGTGAGAGTAGTCATCTTAAGGAACTTTAACAGCAGATGAAAGACAATATATGACCTTTTCTAAAAAAGACAGATGCACGTGAAAGTTATCATTGTGGAAATATTTTGAAAATGTGAGAATAGGTTTAATAAATTATTTATCCTGATATTTTATTGGCACATAATTAGCTTTGCCATAAGTGGTTAGCAATCCAAAAGGAGCCTCTTTACTAACTGATACTCTACTATCCTCATACAAATATTTTGAAAACATGAGAAAAGGTTTAATATATTATTTATTCTGTTTTTTGATTTGTACACAATTAGCATTGTCATAAGTGGTTAGGAATGCAAAAAGAGCACTTCTGAGTGATCTGCATAGACTGGAATGATTACATTTATAGATACAAAGATCTCTATCCAAAAGTCAGGAAATCAAAATGTAATCTAATTAATAAAATAGAATCAATATTTAGATATTGACCAATTTCCTAACAATCCAATGAAATTCTAAATGTTTTAGCAAGCTGAGCATCTGAGTAGAACAACTACATATTTGGTTTGTAGTCTAACAACAGATAGGATAGGCTCTGATCCTACCACAGCAGTAGAAGAATTTTAACTCAATTTGGAAAATCTGAAAGATGTAATTATTTTTGAAGGTTTTTTACTTCTGTAAAGACCTATCAAGTTCATAAACAACTTTCCAAGAAGAAAGTTTCTTTTGTGCTCATCTTCTTTTACTATAATTTTTGTGGTTTGATCTGGATTTAAAAAAGAGCACTTGCCTATCACGGAATTCCTTCTAGAGATTTCATTTCATTATAAAACTGTCATTTTCTTAAGATACATCCAATGTATACAATAAGTCAGTGTTGCTTCTGTGCAAAACTAGTATGTTTGACAGTAGCACAGGTGAGGACTATGGGCCTGATATTTAAAATCTGCTGATGGTTGGAGGGCTTTAATTGCATTTGTGAGACTTATTTGCCATCTATTTGTTTGTTTCATACTTTCAAATAGTGCAGACGTCACTGAAGAATACATGTAATATCCCTTTGTTGAGAACATACATGTAAATATTGCATTCCAAATTTCCCAGCTACATGCATGCAGGTTGACATGTAGAAAACTGCTGGACATCCATTCCATCCAGGATAATTTGAACACCTCAGAAAGTTGTGAAATAGTGCCATCTCCCTTCTTTGGCAAGAGCAACCATGACATGATTTTCCTTATTGAAGTATGAACACACTTATCTGATAAACGTCCTCTACAGTGGACTGTAAAAAAAAACTCTTACATAAATCATATCGACATTGTGACTTTCTCCGTTAGTGAAAAGCTGTTGCTGTTCTTCAGATTGTTTCAAAACAGTCGACAGCAGATCATAACATCACAAACGTAAAACTTTTTGTAGATGCTAGAAATCTTGAGCGACACACACAAAGTGATAGAGGAACTCAGTAATCAGGCAGTATCTATGGTGGGGAATAAATGATCCATCATAGATAGATTAGACAGTGAAAACGTTGAGCTGCAAACCTTCATCTGGAGATACATTTCACTCGGGACATGATGCCCTACAATGGCTGTGTTTTCAAACATTCATGCAATCCCTTTTTTAAAAATTAACATTGAATCATTTACACCCTGTTTTCAGTGGACCATTCCATGTCATAATGGTTCATGTCTAAAAAATCTGTACCCATCTTCCCTCAGGTTTGTTGCCAATTGTCTTCAGCCTTTATCCTTATAAACCAATCCAGTAGCCAATGAAAAATATTTCATTCATGAACTTTATCAATAAATCTTCAACTCCATCAGTAAATCATCAAGGTATTTACAAACTAATTGCAGTGGAAGTGTTCAGGAAATAGGTGAAGGAAGCCCGAGTACCTTTATGGTTACCCACAATGCAAAGTTTAGTTATTTTAATATGAATAATCAGTGAAAAAGGGCACTACTTGACTAAGAGTTCATAATTCCATCAATTTTTTGAGTAGTATTTTTATAGCACAGACCTTATCAAAACTTATAAAAACCAATACTACTTTAAAAATGTACCAGAAGCATTATTCCATATCAGTAACCATTATATCAACGGAATCCCAGCCCATCCCATGCTCCAATCTCAGACGTGCAATGGCTGGCTACTTTTTGGTATATTCTCATTAACAAACTGAATAATATATTGGTCATTTTGCTTTCATTATTAATTTGAGCACTTTGTTCCTAAAGAGGGAGATGACTGTAGTCCACAGTAAACCTCCAACATCAACAGCCTGCAGTGATTTACAGTCCTTGCAGCTCTATGGAATTTGTAAGCCTTTAATTAGGCTACGTTGAAAATCCATTACAGAACACAAGCGAAGAAGACATGAAAAGAGCATCATGAAGGGAAGGCCAGCTCCCACCAAGCATGTTGGAATAACTCAGTTTTCTGTTCTTCCTCTAATATCACAGTTGTGACTTGCAACATTTACTACTCTCTGCAGTAAAATGGTTGATCAAATAGTCTATTGTACTCTGGGAATGGAGAAAGAAGCCCCTACCATTAACTACCATGATGACACTTGGAAGGAGCAGAGACAGAAACCACATCTTAAACAATCAGCATCCAAAACTCCTTGTTTTCCTGATCCCGAAGCAGTATTTCAACGCACACTTCTGCATTATAAACATGTTCCCATTTGCAGTACAGAAAACACAACTCATTATTATACTTTAGCAATACACAAACATTTGTTGCATTCTATTTCTGTGACCAAATGGCAAATGTGAAAAATCGGGTCAAATGTGGCCTAGCAGTCTGCAATTTAGAGCCTTGACAAAGAAATTGAGAGTCAAATAATCGCATTGTTTTCAGAGCTTCTGGTCACCCATGCCCACTCCAAAGTCTTGGCATTGTTCCTCAGGTTTTCCCTGCTGCATCTGTGTTTTTCTTTCTTATCTACTCTACAATGAACTTATTATTACTGTACTTGAATTGTATTATTAATTTACCACAAGCTGTTTTTCTTGTGTCATTTTGTTCAGTGAGTTACAGCTTTTCTGGATCCTACTTTTCCCTCATACAAAAGGGTGTACTCATCATGACAAAGCACACAAGTTGACAGCAAAGGCAGTTTTCCATAGGTATACAGGTAGAAGTGGCTGACTATAACAGTTTGAGCATTGAGAGGAGTGAGCATAGTAACTAAAGTCCTAATTAACATGAGGCCTCCTCATGATATGACCCATGCATTCAATTTATGCAATACAACAAGAATAACTAGAATGGACTAGCTAACAGTTGGTATGACTTTTTTGTTGTTGAAATACATGTTAATTTGAACATTATATTTTAAAAAACATATACTGAAAGATAATATACAAGGTTATCAACGGATGCATACATAATAGTCAATGAAGCTACACATTAACATGAACTGAAATGCTTAAAACTTGCTTTGAGATTTACTGCAAAACAGCTCAGAATGACAGAGGTATCATGCACTATCTTCAAAAGACAAGATGCATCACAAGATTTTATGCTCCCAACAGAACTTTATTAACTCACCAATATGACACAAAAGAATCAATAGCTTCAGAATGGATAACAGTGACTTCAAAATTGTGAAAGCCACCGTCACTGGAGATCAGCAGAGCCAAGCCTTAAGACTATCCTGTTGCATTCTTGAAGCACATACTGTAGCTTAACTAACAAACACAAAAACTTACTAAAACAAAAAGAGATCTTGCATTCACCATTAATTAGTTTTCTTCCTGGTCTTTATGTTCTTCCCAACATCATTTTTGCTAATTAATAAGGTGATTAGGTAATACGTTGCCAGATCTGTTCCGCTAGATGATCCACCCATGCCCTGAAACATTGACTGCTTCTTTCTTCACAGATGCTGCCTGACCTAACAAGTCTTCCCAACACAGTCTATTTAACCTGGCACCACCATGTTCAGATCCTTCCTTGGCAATCGCCAGGAAAGTAAATTCATCCATGGCTAGTCTGGGTCAGTCTATATCTTATCAGGTTACAGTGCAAAGTTTTGGAGCTGCAATAGGCTACATTACTGATGGGCTCAACAGAGCACCCACTGCCTTGAAATTAAATTGCATGGTGCTGTGTTTATTTTTGCACTGCACTGTCCAACTTTTATGAATGAACATTGGTGAATATAGAGTCATAGAAAAATACAGCACAGAAATAGGCTTTTTGGCCCCTCTAGTCCATGCCGAGGAACTTAGCACGTGAATTGTGTGATCCATGTTTCTGCCATGTAGCACACAGAAAACTCCACAAATATTTTCCATGATATGTAAGGACATCTAAATTCTATCTCTGTAATCTTCTTCTTCTTCATGACAAACTTGAGTATTCTTCTATCAATGTGCATAACTTAATAGAGACTACCAGAGCATATACTTCTACAGTGTCTGGAACTCACCTCATGTCAGGCCCCTTAGCTTTCCTTTGTGCCATTCCACCGAACCATGACAGGGATTGTGAATAATATCCCATGCACTAATATCCTGACTTAACTCCTGTCAATACTTGATATTGGCAGGAACTACCACCTCCACTTCTCAATCAACCAACTCCTCTCCAACTATCACCAATTAGTATTTCACTTTCTTGACCTGATAAGTCCGCGTATCAACAACAAATGTAGTCCCTGATGTCCAAAGCAAACCTTGCTTCTTCAAACTTTTGATCTATGACATCTCCTCCAACTCCTGGCTCTTCCACTGAACTGGAGAATGCCCAGTTCACAAAACTGAACAATGATTGCACAAGCTCAGAACCAAAAGAAAGGCCATCAACATGTAACACTGACTCTGTTTCTCTCTCCACTATGCTACCTGACCTGCTCAGTATTTCCAGCATTTCTGTTTTCATCCCAGAAACTGACTATCCTCTTTGTGCTATCAAGTGTTCAGGCTGAGCCCACACAGAAGATATCATTTGACTTGCTGTACCATGACTGTGTAAAATATATGCTGAAATGAAAGATTTAAAAGATGCTGAGAAATATATTCACAGTCCAATCTCACTTCCCATGAAAAATGATAATGAAGATACTTAAAATATTAAAATGGGAAACATGATAGTGTTGTAATCTAAAAAAGTACAATAATTTAAAATATACATGGAAAATTATTGCCAGTCAATAGTTCCTATAACATGTATTTTTTAATGTTGTACTTAAAATTCTCTTCACCCAAATAACAAAATGTAGTGCAAAGAATGATCAAAGGAAAGAATGAAGGCATAGGAGATTAAAGACTATGGACGAACTGACACATTACAGCACTCCCCTAGAGCTATCAAGGAACAAAGCATATGCTATGACAGTTTTACTTCCGATATTGCAAGCCTGAATGAATACCTCAGTGAGCACCTCAGTGAGCTCCAGTCCCCAAACAGTGCCCAGGTCTTCTTCCGTTGTCTCTGTTGCCAAGCTCGATTCTTTGGCAAGAATTTCCCACCCCACACCAATGATGCCTTCTCCTATCTCCAACCCTCTTCCTCAACTTGAATGCTCCTCTCTGGGTCTCTGCCTGCTCTGGATCTTTTCACCTCTAATTGACAATGAGACACCAACCAGCTCAACCTCAGCTCTCCTCTCTCCTCTTCAGACTTTACCCCCACCGAATACACTGCCCTTTACTCTCGCTGCTCCAATTTCAAGCTCATTATCAAGCCTGCAGACAAAGGAGGTGCTGTTGTAGTCTGGCAGACTGACCTCTACCTTGCCAAGGTCAGGCAGCAACTCTCAAACACCTCTTTTTACTTAATCCTTGAACAGGGCCCTACTCGGGACCATCAGGTCATTGCCTCTGACATCATCACCAACCTCACCAGCTCTGGAGATCTCCCATCCACAGCCACCAAACTTATAGTTCCCTTAGCAGGCATTGCACATTTCTACATCCTATCGCTGATTCAGAAACCTAACTGTCCGCGTAGGCCCATTGTTCCTGTCTACTCCTGCCCCACTGAACTCATGCCCACATATCATGGCTCCATTTTATCCCCCTTGGTTCATCCACATCACTTCACATGCCCTTGATCTCCTCAACGACTTCAAATTCCCTGGTCCTGATCGCCTCATTTCCACCATAGATATCCAGTCCCTATATACTTCTATCCTCCATCAAGAGGTCCTTAAAGCTCTCCACCTCTTTCATAAGAATAGACTCATCAGTTCTCTTCCACCACTATCCTCCTCTGTCTGGCGGAACTGGTCCACATCTTCACTGATTTCTCTTTCAGCTCTTCTCACTTTCTCCAAACTCAAAGTCTCACTATGGGCACCTACTGGGACCCCAGCTATGCTGCCTTTTTGTTAGCCATGTGGAACAATCCATGTTCCAAGCCTTCCCTGGTAATGCTCGAACTCTTTTGGTGCTACATTTGACAACTGCATTGATGCTGCTTCACGCACCCGTGCTGAGTTAATCAATTTCATTAACCTTTGCCTCCAACTTCGACCATGCCCTCAAATTCATTTGGTTCATTTCTGACATTTCTCTATCCTTTCTCAATCTCTCTGTCTCCATCAGTGGAGACAAACTGTCTACTGATATCTTTTATAAAACCTACTGATTCCCGAAGTTATCTTGATGATGCCTCTTCCAATCCTGTCTTGTGTAAAAATGCCATTCCCTTTTCTCAGTTCCTTGGCCTCTGCATCATCTGTCCCCAAGATAAAGCTTTCCTTTCCTCTTTCTTCGAGGAACAGAGATTCCCTCCTTCCATCATTGATGCTGCTCTCAAAATCAAAATCAGAATCATGTTTATTATCACCGGCATGTGACATGAAATTTGTAAACTTAGCAGCAGCAGTTCAATGTAATACATAAAAAAGACAAAAAAATCTTATTCAGTATACTTTATACAGTATACATATATTGAATAGATTAAAAATAGTGCAAAAAACAGAAATACTATATATTAAAAAGAAGTGAGATAGTGTCCAAGGGTTCAATGTCCATTTAGGAATTGGATGGCAGAGGGGAAGAAGCTGTTCCTGAATCACTAAGTATGTGCCTTCAGGCTTCTGTACCTCCTACCTGATGGTAACAGTGAGAAAAGGGCATACCCTGGGTTCTGGAGGTCCTTAATAATGGACACTGCCTTTCTGAGATACCGCTCCTTGAGGATGTCCTGGGTACTTTGTAGGCTAGTACTAAGATGGAGCTGACTAGATTTACAACCTTCTGCAACTTCTTTTGGTCCTGTGCAGTAGCCCCTCCCCTCCATACCAGACAGACAGTGATGCAGCCTGTCAGAATGCTCTCCACAGTACAACTATAGAAGTTTTTGAGCATATTTGTTGATAGAAATCTCTTCAATCTTCTAATAAATTATAGCCACTATCTTGCCTTCTTTATAACTGCATCAATATGTTGGAACCAGGTTAGATCCTCAGTGATCATGACCCTAAGGAACTAGAAGCTGCTCACTCTCTCCACTTCTGATCAGGATTGGTACATGCTCCTTAGTCTTAACCTTCTGGAAGTCCACTATCAGCTCTTTCGTCTTACTGACGCTGAGTGCCAGGTTGTTGCTGCAGCATCACTCCACTAGTTGGCATATTTCACTCCTGTACCCCCTCTCGTCACCATTTGAGGTTCTACCAACAATGATTGTATCGTCAGCAAATTTATAGATGGTATTTGAGCTATGCCTAGCCACACAGTCATGAATATATAGAGGGTAGAGCAGTGGGCTAAGCACACACTCCTGAGGTGCACCAGTCTTCATCGTAACTGTATCTTCTCCATTTCCCAAACATCTGTGCTCATCCCATCTTTCTGTAGCCTTAACACGGATAAAGTTCCTCTTATCCTTAGCTACCACCTCATGAGCCTCCACATCCAACATACCATTCTTTGCGATTTCTACCATCTTTAACGGAATCCTACCAGCAAACACATTTTACCTCCCCTCCCCACTCTCTGCTTTCTATCAGGATCGCCCCCTTCATGATTCCCTTGTCCATTTGTCCCTGCACACTTATCTCCCTCCTGACACATACTCCTGCAATGACCAAAATGCCCATTTACTTTCTCTCTCGCCTTCACTTAGAACCCTAAACACTCCTTCCAGGGGAGGCAACACTTCACATGCAAATTTGTTGGGGTCATCTATTGTGTCCAGTGCTCCTGATGCAACCTCCTCCACATCGGTGAGACCCAACGTAGATTGGGGGACCATTTTGTCGAGCACCTCAGTTCCATCTGCAAAAAGCACAACATCCCAGTGGCCCACCACTTTAATTCCTAACATCACACTTGTTCTGACATGTTGGTCCACGGCCCCCTTTTCTGCCACAATGAGGCCACTCTCAGGTAGAAGGAACAACATCTCATATTCTGTCCAGGTAGCCTTGAGCCTGATGGCATGAACATCGAAATCTCCAACGTCCAGTGATTTTCTTCCTCTCCCTCATACCTTTTCTTCTATTCCTCACTCTGGCCTCTTGCTTCTTGTCCTCATCTACCTATCACCTCCCTGGTGACCCTCCTCCTTTGTCTTCTCCCATGATTCACTCTCCTTTCCTATCTGATTCCTTCTTCTCCAGCCCTTAGGCTTTTCCACTCATCATCTCCCAGTTTCTTACTTCACCCCCTTCCCCCACCCATCTGGCTTCACTTATTCATTTCCATGGATGCTACCTAACCTGCTAAGCTCTGCCAGCATTTTGTGCATGTTGTTCTGGTTTTCCAGCCTCTGCATGATCTCTCCTGTTTCTGAATGAAAAAAAACGGTAGGTTTCAGCTGCACATAATACGCATGAATATTTCAAGCCATAGTACTGTCTTTTGAGGAAAGGGCATTTTTAAGGATGTTAGAGTATAATAGAACACTATCATTTGGGAAAGATATAGGTTAAAATTTACTTCTTTCTACCTAACACCCAGAATAAAATGGGGAATTTTACATCACAGCAAAATTTCATTGCAACGCAAAATTAAAGGACATGATTGATACATAACAATAAAAATGTAATTTTCCTGTAAAAGCACAAAAGAAAGACATTTTTAAATGATGGTGGTGGAAGAAAAGAAATTGAGCCTTGCTTCCAAGAAGTGCTTCTTGGAGGCACGGGAGTTAGTGTCTCAGAGTTGGCGCGAAGGGGGCGTGCAGTGTAACCGTGATTGTCTTGGACGTTTCTTTTACGATTGCAAGAACCTGCTGGACATTGATTGCCACAGGCCTGCTTACCTTGTATGATGAGGGTCAGGCAGTGAGATGGCAGTGTTGCTGCGGTTGTAACTAGAACTAAGCCTCAGTCCTCAAGCTTGCACTGCAGAGTGACATCCGGGCTTGGCTGGGGGTGGCCTCTCCTGTCGGTGCAGCTCTCCAGTGGCAGATCAGTGGAATTATGGGCTGGACTGTTAGGAACCATTCATTAGAATCCTGATGAAAAGTTCGGGCCAAAACGTCGACTGTTCTCTTTTCCACAGATGCTGCCTAGCCTGCTGAGATCCTCCGGTCTTTGTGTGTGTTGCATTAATTTGCTGGACTTGGAGCTTGGAACTCAAGAACTTGGTCAAAAATTTGCTTCCTAACACAACTATGTTTTTTTATCCCCTTTCCTTATTATTTTGAATGTGTGGGTATGTAATTGTGCCTTGGGCCCTGAGGAATGCTGTTTCATTTGACTGTATCCATTTATGGTGTGAATGACAATTAAACTTGATTTGAATTGGTTTGCTTTTAATTTGATTTGAAGAGGTCGGAATCTGGGCCCCTGTACCTCCCTCAGCAACTGGATCCTTAACTTCCTCCCTGGAAGACCACAGTCTGTGTGGTCCATAATCAGGTGATCAACTCTGGCGCATCTCAGAGATGAGTACTTAATCCGCTGCTCTACCCTCTCTATCCCCATGATGTGTGGCTAGGTAAAGCTCAAATTCTTCTATAGATTTGCTACCATTGTTGGCAGAATCTCAAATGGAGACAAGAGGGTGCTGGAGCAAGATATACCAGTTAGTTCAGTGCTATCACAGTTAAAATCTTGCACTCATCGTCAGTAAAACCAAAGAGCTGATTGTGGACTTCAAGAAGGGCAAGATGAGGAAACATGAACCAATCCTCATAGAAATCTACAGCACATTACAGGCCCTTTGGCCCACAATGTTGTGCCAACCATGTAATGAACTCTAGAAACTGCCTAGAATTTTCCTACCACGTAGCCTTTTATTTTTCATGTACCTATCTAAAAGTCTTTTAGAAGACTCTATTGTATCCACCTACACTACTGTTGCTGGTAGTGCATTCCATACACCCACCACTCTGACATCTCCCTTGGACCTACTTGCAAGTACATTAAAACTATGCCCCCTCGTGTTAGCCATTTTAGCCCTGGGAATGCCTCTCATCATCTTATACACTTCTATCAGTCACCTCTCATCCTCCGTCAATCCAAGGAGAAAAGGCCAACTTCAATCAAACTATTCTCATAAAGCACACTATCCAATCCAGACAATATCCTTGTAAATCTCCTCTGCACTCTCTCTACAGTATTCACATCCTTCCTGTAGTGAGGTGACCAGAACTGAACACAGTACACTAAGTGGGGTCTGACCAAGGTCTCATATAGCCTTAACATTACCTCACGGCTCTTGAACTCAATCCCATGATTGATGAAGGCCATCACACAATACTCCTTCTTAACAACACTGTCAACCTGTACAGCAGCTTTGAGTGTCCTATGGACATGGACCCCAAGATTTCACTGATCTTCCACACTGCCAAGAGTCTTACCATTAATATTATATTCTATCTTCAAATTTGACCTACTGAAATGAACAACTTCACACTTATCTGGGTTGTACTCCATCTGCCACTACTCAGCCTAATTCCCCATCCTATCGATATCCCACTGTAACCTCTGGCAACCCTTCAGACTATCCACAACACCCCCAACTTTTGAGTTATCAGAAAACTTACTTCTACTTCTTCATCCAGGTCATTTATAATAATCAGAAAGAGGAGGGGTTCCAGAACAGATCTCTGTGGAACACCACTGGTCACTGCCCTCCATGCAGGAGACGAACCATCTATAATCACACTTTGCCTTCTGTTGAAAGCCAATTCTACATCCACAAAGCAAGGTCTCCTTGTATTCCATGCCTCATTACTTTCTGAATGAGCCTTGCATGGGGAACCTTATCAAATCCCTTACTGAACTACATATACACTACATCCACTGTTCTACCTTCATCATTTTTAACCTCCTCATAAAATTCAATTAGACTCTTAAGGCTTGACCTGCCCTTGATAAAACTATGTTGACTATCCCTAATCAGATTATGTCTCTCCAATTGTTCATAAATCCTGCCTCTCAGGATCTTCTCCAACAACTTGCACACCACTGAAGTCAGAATCACTGGTCTATAAATTCCTGGGCTTTCTCTATTTCCTTTTTTGAACATGGGAACAACATTTGCAACCTTCCAATCCTCTGGTACTTCTCCCGTCCCTATCAATGATGCAAAGCTTATCACCAGAGGCTCAGCAATCTCCTCCCTCGCTTCTCACTGTAGCCTGGTATGTATTTTGCCTGGTCCCAGTGGCTTATCTAACTGAATACCTTTCAACAGCTCCAGCACATCCTCTTTCTTAATGTCTATGCACTCAAGCATTTCAGTCCACTGTAAATCATCCCCACAATTGCAAAGTTCCTCTTCACTGGTGAATAATGAAGCAAAGTATTCATGAAGTACCTCTACTACCTCCTCCGCCTCCATGCACGTGTCCACTATTGCACCTGATTAGTCCTATTCTCACGAGGCTCATCCTCACGCTCTTGGTAGAATAAATTGGGGTTTTCCTTAATCCTGCTGACCAAGGCCTTCTCATGACCCTTTCTAGCTCTCCTAATTTCATTCTTGAGCTCATTCCGAGCAACCTTGTAATTTTCTAGAGCTCTAACAGTATCTAGTTTCTTGAACATTTCGTAAGTTTATCTTTTCTTCATAACTAGATTTTCAACATCCTTTTACACCATGGTTCTTTTATCCTACCATCCCTTCCTTGCCTCAATGGAACATACCTATGCAGAATACCATGCAAATATTCCCTAAACATTTGCTACATTTCTGCCATGCATTTCCCTGAGAACATCTATACCCAATTTATGTTCCCAGGTTCCTGCCTATTAGCATCATATTTCCCCCTACCCCAATTAAATGTTTTCCCAAATTATCTGCTCCTAACCCTCTCCAGCGCTTATGGTAATGGAGAGAGAGTTGTAATCACTGCCTCCAAAATGCTCTCCCTCTGAGCTTCCCTTTTATTCAAGTCACTGACCTACAAGTAAACTCCTTGATGTGCTCTGTCCCCATCACTGATTGCACCTCTGTAATGTCCAAGAGATCGGAAGTAGAGAGAGTGAGCAATTTCAAGTTCCTGGGTGTCAAGATGTCTGAGGAAGCAACTTGGTCTCAACATATTGCTTCAGCTTTACTGTAAAGAAGGCAAGACAGTGGCTATATTTCATTAGGAGATTGAGGAGGTTTGGTTTGTCACCTAAAACACTTGAAAACTTGTACAGATGTATCATGGAGAGCACTCTAGCAGGTTGTTTTATTGTCTGGTATGGGGGAAGCTACTGCACAGGATTGAAAGAAGCTACACAACATTGTAAAATTAGTCAGATCCATCGGGGGTACCAGCCTCTGTAGCATCCAAGACATCTTCAAGGAGCAGTGCCTCAGAAAGGTGGCATCCATAATTGAGGACCCCATGCCCAGGACATGCCCTCTTCTCATTGTTACCATCAGGAGGGAGGTACAGAAGCCTGATGGCACACACTCAGTGATCCATGAACAGCTTCTTCCCCACTGCCATATAATTTCTAAATAGACATCGAACCCATAAACCTCATCATATATATACACACACACACACACATACACACACTATGTATATTCACACACAGTAATTATTTTTTTTTCTATATTTATTATGTATTGCATTGAACTGCCACTGCTAAGATGACAAATTTCACAAACATGTACCAGTGATATTAGACCCAATTCTGATTTCTTAAAGTTATGAAGTAGGAATAAATTACACAGGGCTTAACTTTATTCGTATTATGTTATTTACCATTTTGTAACAGATGACATTTAACAGCCCATTAGCAGGAATTGAACTCCTGATTATCCCAAAAAGGCTAGAAGGTCTAATGACAAATCCAATAAACTGAGCAATTTGTTCAGATTCTTTTTCAGTTTTTAAGAGATTTTAAACAGGTCATTCTAGCAGAAGGTCAGATTTACTGTTGGAAGCTCTTCAAACTTTATTTCTTATTCAAAGTATTGGTTTACATGTCCAGTTCTTATGGGTTCCTGTACATAGAAGTTTTGAGGGGAATAAGTGGGTTGATTTTAATGGCTAAAAAAGCTGTTAAAAGTTCAACTGTGGATTTAGACCTTCCCCTTAGCAAATCAGAAGCTAATGGTTTGGTGGGATTAAGAATTAGGGTATTATGGCAAGATTTGTGAGATAATGGGTATAAGGGGAGACACCTTTATGGAATACATAAAACTGTTGGGTTGATAGGAGAAAGAAGGTAAAACAAAAAGGGAAAGAATTATGTTGACTCGACCCAGAATTAGGTATACCATGCTTAATTATTTCTTATATCTTGTTGGAAAACATCACTCTTTGCTGTGTATGACTTATCATCATTATGAAATGGTTGAACACATTCTATTACAAGTGTGAAGCACATAAGGTTGAAAGAAATCAATTGCAGGCTTCACTATGATATTTTCGCGTTGATAGCTTTTATTTTTGGGGTAATTTAGATTTCTTTCGATACAGAGCTAGTATGGATTTTATTTCCCAATTCTCTACATCATACTCCAGTCCAGTTGGTGGCAGTAATGCACCTTTAAGTCAGACTGCCAACTGTCAAGTCAACTCAAGTTTATTGCCATTTAACTATATACATGTATATAATGCATAGGCATCCATTAGTCTCCTGAGACCATGGATTTGCACCTTGGAAGGTTTATATAATGTATATAATCATTAATTATATATAGAAATGAGACAATGTTTCTTCAAATTGGGATGTAAAACACAGTAGTACACATAACACATTATAACTTATGAAGGTAAGGATAAAATCTACAGATGAATCACACATAAATAACACACTAAAGTGCATTAATTTTTAAATATTGGAAGGTACGGAACAGATTAACCAGTGACACTCAGAATACCATGTGGCAGGGAGTTCAGAAGCCTAATGGCCTGGGGGAAGAAACTGTTTCTCATCCTGACTGTTCTTGTTTTTATGAATCATAGTCTCCTGCCTGATGCTAGAAAGTCAGAGAGGATGTTGGATGGACGAGTGGGACACTTATTAATACTAAAGGCCCTGTGTACCCAGCGCTCCTGATAAATGCCCCCAATGGATGGTAGGGAGACCATTAAAAGTCAGAAGAAAAAGAAGAAACTAAGCATAAATCAAGTTCACATTTTCCAGATGGAGACAAATAACTTGCAGATAGTAAGTATCTGTAGAATTTCAACGAATAATTAACTTTCCAGTTTCTGTGTATCAGAAACAACAAGGATGGAAAAGTTGACTCCATAGCAATACCAGCGTCACTGCTCGTTTACACTACCTCGCTTCTTTTTCCAATATTCTTTTCTAATACTTAGCAGTGCTGTTCCACCATCCGATAGTACTGTGAATTGATTGTGCCAGAAAACAGAGATACCATCTTTCGATGAGACCCAGTTCCTGATTTTTGCATTGTTTCCTTTTGCCATCTACTTTCTCACCAAAAAGCTCTCTATTGAAAGATATTTGGATGTTGATGCACAATTACACATTCAGTTTGTTCAAATTATGCAGTCACTATTTTACGTGATTTGTTCAAACCATGTGTTAAAGCAAAACCACCCCACATCCCTCTTTAATTTCCATTTGATTGGGGTTCAACCTAATTGTTAAGGAAGCAAACCACACCGTCCAGTTGGTTGCTGTTCAGTAGATTGCTGAACAAATTAAGTGGAACATTGAAGCTTAAAGTTGATTCTTTCTTAGTCTGTTTGTCTATCTACTACAAGTTAACAGGTCTACTGTTTCCACTCTGTCATGGCTTATTCTTCTGTCAGCACATTCAGTACAGAAAATACCTTGTCAGAATTGAATAGAACTCGAAGTCCCCTTGGAGTAGTAGAGATTACTGGTTATATTTCCAATGTTTTCAAATTATACTGTTGCTTCATTGCCTTCAAGGGTACTGTCTAATTCTTCCAGAATTTAGCCTGACTCTAACTTCAATTTATGAGATGGGATCTTAATGCCTATGGTGAAGAAATACTGTATGTTAAAGGAGTCCTGTTGGGAAGCCATCTCAAATGTTCAAATGAAACACAACAGTTCTGAGATAAATCCCTTCCATCTCCCATAAGGCAGATTACACTCTCTTCTCTATACTGATGGCTTTAAAGGAGACAAGAGCCACCAAGCTTTTGTTAACTCAGTTAAGATCATTTGCAAAAGGCAGTGTGAGATTACCAAATCTAATTCTTACCAAGAGGAATTTGCTGTATAACCTCCAGCTGCTAAGTTAATCTGAAAGGGGCCTGAAATTGGTGGAAAATGGTGTTTGAGAAAGTCCTCAACAAGCTGGTCAGGTGTTGCCTATGGTCTGCCAACTGCACACTTAGACCATCACTGAAGCCAAAACGTAGAATTCCCCAGAACTTAAGCTGGGAAATCAGCAGTTGAATCTGCATCGAAACAGCATGCAACCATGTGATTGAAAAAGAGTAAAGGCTGGGCATTAATATTTTGAAAATAAAGGGCATATTTTAACAAGAAATCCTTTAAATTAGGTTAATGTCTTCAATATTTAGTTGATGGCTATAAATGTGTTCACTTTTTTTAAAATACCCATAACATAACATGGAAGGCTTTAAGCCATGTAGGAGAGAAGGGTTAGATTGTGGAGTAGACTTCTAAGTGAATTCTGGCACCGTCTGTAAGAAGTTTGTATGTCCCTCCCGTGACTGCCTCCCTGTTAGTAAGCCCTGCGATTAGGCTAGTGTTAAATGGGGAAGTTGCTGTGCAGTGCAGCTTGCTGGGCGGGAAGGGCCTGTTCTGTGCTGTATCTCCAAACAAATAAAAGAATATCATAATAAACACAGATCTGATACTTCTGCTATGAACAACAAATTGAATTGACTGACCCTGGTAATCAGGCTCTTGGTAGTTGCAACACAATTGGACTGCTTGGCCTGCACGGAGAGGCAATTCTCTGACTCTACCCAGCTAATGCAAGTCACCTACCTTTCGTTTTCAAATCATCACCTGCAGCCTATTTAAACTTAGCTCTCCTCCACAATATTTGTTCACTCATGCGAACCATCCAGTCTCAACCACTTGTTCCTAGCCTTTAGTTGCCTTCTCATGTTAAGTATCTGTTCTCTTTTGTTTTGCAGCTCCTCGTGGCTTGTTATTTTGCAGTTTAATATTAAAGATATCACTCACTGCTGAATTGCCTCTGTACTGTACATGTGGGTTAAGCTTCCTCTACATTTCCTGACATGGAGAGGGTGTTGAAAATGACATATGACAAACTTGCCTTCATCAGTCAGTGCACTGAATGTAAAGTTGCTAAGTTATACTGCAGCTGCATAAAGTTTGGTTAGGCTACATTTGGAGCACCACGCCCTGTTCCGGTCACCATATTACAGCAAGAGAGGCTGTAGAAGAGGTAATCGGAATAATGCCTGTATTGGACAGTATTAACCAAAAGGAGTGGTTGGACAAACTTGAATTGTTTTCACAGGAAACAGGAAGCTGAGGAATGGCCTAACAGAAATATGTAAAATAATGAGATGGTTCCTTTACCCCAGGATGGAATTGCCAAATACTAGAGTGTATAGCTTGAAAAGATGAAAAGGGGGAAGTCTAAAGAAGATTTACAAATCATTTTCTTCTGTTTTCCTTTACACAGATGGTTGTAGATGCCTGAAATCCACCACAGCTGAACTGGTAGAAAGCAGATATAAAGTAACATTTAAAAACATTAAACAGACATATACTCAGTGACCACTTTGTTAATTACACCTGTACACCTGCTTATTAATGCAAATATTTAATCAGCCAATCACGTTGCAGCAACTCAACACATAAAAGCGTGCAGGCATGGTCAAGAGGTTCAGTTGTTGTTCAGCCCAAACATTATAATGAGGAAGAAATGAGATCTAATTGACTTTGACCATGGAATAATTGTTGGTGCCAGATGGGATGGCTTCAGTATCTCAGAAGCTGCTGATCTCCTGGGATTTTCATGCACAACAGTCTCTAGAGTTTACAGAAAATGGTGTAAAAAACAAACTAAAAAAAAACACCCAGTGAGCAGCACTATAAGAGAAAGTGCCTTGCTAATGAAAGAGGTCAGCGAAGAATGGACAGACTGATTCACGCTGACAGAAAGGTGACAGTAACTCAAATAACTATGCATTCCAACAGTGGTGTACAAAAAAGCATCTCAGAATGCATAACTGATTGGACGTCGAAGTGGATGGGCTACAGTAGAAGACCACAAACATGCACTCGGTGGCCACTTTAATAGGTACAGGAGGTACTTAATGAAGTGGCCACTGAATAGACAGCGAATTACTGTGCGAGCAAATGGATCATTTAAATTGGCATCATGGTGGGCACAGTGATCCTGCGCCAGGGCCTACTGCTGTGCTGTGTTGTTTTCTGTTCTAGATTATGTTCCAATTCCCTCATCACAACAATCAGTGTCATGAACTTCTGTTGTACTCCCTTCTAAGACAAGCAACTCAGAAATCCTTCCTTGGATAAAATGATCCTTAAGTGATCTCACTAATGTTCCATGAGATTCAAACAAGACTTCTTCAAATACACTATAACCTCTTTGTTAAATACATTAATGAGTAAAAAGCTTACAAGCAATCATATTTGTTATTTTCTAATCTCCACGGCCAATTCAAAAATCACAGGTATTCTTAACACTACCAACCAGCAAATGAATTTAAGCTCCTCATTTCTACTAGGCCAATAATTATCTGTTATTCCAAAAGTTTTTGGTACCTCTTTGCACCTCTAATGTTTAAATTTTCTCCCCATTTAGATAATAGTCTTTACTTTTGTTCCTTTTACCAAAATGCATTATCATACATTTCCCAACATGTATTCCATCTGCCACTTTTTTGACCAGTCTTCCAATATGTCTAAGTCCTTCTGCAATCACATTGCTTCCTCAGCACTACCTACCCCTCCACCTATCTTCATATCATCCTCCTCAGTGCCTCCAGGTGGTCATAATCAGAGATTCTCAATAGTTAGTCGTAATGTTGCATTTCTTCATGGACAGTTGGATCACATTCTTGAGTGCTTTCCTTTGTCCATTTCTCACTGAACGAAACAGAATACAGAGCGGAAAAAAAAAACAGACAAACAGCTGGAGGAACTCAGAGTCAAGCATCATCTGTGGTGAAAAGGAATTGCTAATGTTACAAGTTGAGACCCTGAATCAGTCCGCTGATGAGGTGTCAGAAATCCAGAGGATAGCTAATGTTGTTCCTTTATTTTACAGCAGAGATAAGCTATCAAGTATCCATAAGGCAGTGATTTTATGGCAGGCTAAGGGAAATTATTGAAGAGATCCTAAGGAATAATATTTATTTATATTTCGAAAGGCAAGGCCTGTTCAGCATTTCAGCATAGTTTTGTGCAGATGGTATCCCGCCTCACTGCTCTGAGTGAGCCCCTTCTGAGAAGGTAACTGAGAAGACTAATTAAGGCAAGGTGATGGATATTGTTTAGTATATGGACATTAATAAGGTATTTGACAGGGTCCTGCAGGTAAGCTGGTCCAAAAGGACTTGTAGGTATTAGCTAAATAGATCTGAAAGTGGTTTAGTGATAGAGAATAGTAATGAAAAGATGCTTTTCTGATTGGAGTTCTAATGCCAGTGACGCACTGCAGAAATCTGTACTGGAATCCTTGAAGTCTGTGATATATTAAGGACCTGGATATGAATGAAGGAGGTATATTTAGCAATTTTAAGTTGGTGGTGTTGTGAATCGCTGGGAAATTCATTTAAGGCTACAGTAGCACATACTATAGATCAGACAGAAAGCTTGACAGAGTATTGACAACAGAATTTATTAGAATTTTTAAACAAAGTGCAAGGTGATGGATTTTGGGAAGACAAATGTGGGTTGGACACTGACGGTAAATAGCAGGACACGAATGAATATTAAAGAACAAAGGGATCTCAGACTCGATGGGCCAAATGGCCTACTTCTGCTTCTATACCTTATGGTTTAAGTCCATAGTTCCCAGAAAGTCAAAGCACAGGGAGACAAGGTAGTGAAAAGAGCACATAGTATGGTTGTATTCACAGGCTGGGGCATAGATGATATAAGTTAGAATATTAAGTTGCAATTTCACAAAATACTGGTTAGACTGTACTTGCTGCTTTATATGCAGTTCTATCTACCACGCTTTCAGAAAAATGTAATTGTGCTGTAGAGAGCAGAGGAGATTCAGCAGGATGTTGCCTGAAATAGAGAACAACAGTTACAAGAAGAGATGGGATATGCCAGATCCCTTTTCCCTGAGTGGAAGAAGCTAAGGGGGTAACCTAAAATAAGTAAAATTGCAGAAGTCAAAGATACAGTTGATGGTCAGAATCTTTTCCTCGTGCTCAGGATATCAAAATAATAGGACAAAAGTTTAAGGTGAGAAGGTAAGTCCTAAGTCCTTCTGCAATCATATTGCTTCTTCAACACTACCTACACCTCCACTCATCTTCATATCATCCTCCTCACTGCCTCCAAGTGGTCATAATCAGAGATTCTCAAGAGTGAGTGGTAATGTTGCATTTCTTCATGGAAGTTGGATTACATCCTTGAATGCTTTCTGTTGTCCATCTCTCACTGAGCTAGGAATACACAGCGAAAAAAAAAACAAACGAGTCAAGCATCATATATATATATTTTATTTTTTATTCATAGTGAGTGTTTAATATGTAGAATGCTCTGCCAGAGGAGGTAGTAGAGTCAGATACAATCATTCTAACAGGCATTTAGGCGGCATTTAACTAGGCAAGGATTAAAAGAATACATACCTAATGCAGACAAGATGGATTTGTGTAGATAGATTAAAAGTTTGATATGGCTTGGTGGGCAAAAAGAACCATTTCAGTGCTATACAACCCTATGACTCATTAAAAGTGCTTTGAATGCCCTTTAAATTTAGTAAACTCAGCCCTCTGACAGAATCAATATCTCCTCTTCCCTGCCTCCTGTGAGTGACCCCTTACTTTTCAGTAGAAGAGAAAGCCCTTAACTCTGAGTGGTGTCACCCGGACGCCATCGTGACGGCGTTTTTTTTTAGTAGGCTTTCTTATTTTTACGAGGCCGAGTTGCTAGCTTTCACTCAACCCAGTGCAGATGGAAAGCGTTCAGTAGCGATCCCTTAATTCTGTATTCTCCCACCAAAGAAAGTATTCTGTCCACATTCACCCTGTTAAAACCCTTCAGTCTGTCCCTGTATAGTTTATCGTGATCAGATTTAAGACACTTTATATTTAAATAACTCACTCTTGAACTCAATATTGAATCTTATCATATTCTCTTCATTTTTCCCAAGAGGCCCCTTTACTATAACATCATTAATTAATTCTGTCTCAGTGCACAATACTGGATGTAAAATAAGCTGCTCCCTAGTTGGTTCTTCTACAGACTGATCCAGAAAACAATCTTGAATACATTACATGAATGTCTTCCTCTTTATCGACAGAAATCAGATTTATCTACTCAGTTTGAAGATTAAAGTTCCCAGTGAATACTGCATTATTTTCTGTGCTTCTATTTTCCTAATTTGTACTCTGCCTTCATTGCTGCAAAGGATACCTGTGTTTAGCAGCACTTACCAGATCAATTGTACCCCTGGATTTGCTCAACTTGCATCAGTTCCTTATGGTCTTTATCATATATTTTATAGTCAGGGCTACCTATCACCCCCTCAACCAATTTTCCTGCTCACCCCAAACTTACACTCATTTTCCAATTGTCCCTCTCCTTCCAGAAGTATCCTGGAATATTTTGTTGCTACCTTCAGTTACTGTACACTATAAAATCTCTACAATGACTATGGGATAAAACCCATTGTTTTCTGTCAATTCATCTATTTTGCTGCAAATGTGAGCAATATATCCAAAAATGGTTCTGCACCTATTCTCTAGAAATAGCCGTTTCTCCAGCTAAGCTGTTCTAGTTGGTTTCAAACTAGCATCTAACTGAAAATGTGGAAAATTGTGCTAGTGAATCTTGTTCATGAAATTGAAGTCAAATCAAATCAAATTGCGCTAATTACCACCCAGTCAAGTCTGATGTAGACTATCATCGGCAGTGCTATACAATGGTAGCATTCACCAATGACCTACTCACTAGTGCCTAATTTGTCATAGGCTTTGTCCACACATGGATCAAAGACTTGAATTCCATATGTGCCCTCAATGGCATTTGCACTCTTGTGAAGCTAAAGTCAATTGGCATCTAGAGGAAAACAGTCATTGAAGACATACCTCATACAAAGGATCAGGGTTGTACCTGTCAAACAGGAAATTATCCCATCTCTAGGCCATCACTGCAATCAGTGTTCTGAGTCAAACCATCTTCTACTGCTTCGTCACAAACAAGAGAAAATCTGCAGATGCTGGAAATCCAACCAACAAACACAAAATGCTGGAGGAACTCAGCAGACTAGGCAGCATCTATGGAAAAAAGTATAGTTGATGTTTCAGGCTGAAACCCTTTGGCAGGTCCTGCTGAGTTCCTCCAGCATTTTGTGTGTGTCCACTGCTTCATCAATGTCCTATCTTTAATATGGTCAGAAGTAGAGATATTCACAAATGATTGCACAATACTCAATTCCAATAGCAACTTTTTGGCAATTTTTAATTTACTTTTATTCAGTTTTAATTAGGGATACAGCAGGCCCTTCTCACCCAATAAATCTCAGACATCCCACCCTGCAAAAACTCATTTCAGGGAGGTAGCACCATCAATCTGCGGGAGACTTCTGGAAGAGGTGGGATGTCTGCAATAGAATAGCTCCTTAACAGCTGGCCAGCTAGTTTAAATAACGTTAGCTATGCTAATGAACGAATGACACCTGTTAAACTCACCTCAACACGTCTTTTACAGTCTTAACCCACCATGGGCAATAGAAAAGTCACTGTTGCAAACAGTGCAGTGAGCAACACTGTCATTATTTTGACCCCTATTAGGCAGGGGTACACTTTAGTGTAGTCTGGGGTGACGTACGTTTTATTTTTTTTGGAACACCCTGCCACGGCTCTCGTGTTCTCTCTCTCTCTCTCTCTCTCTCTCTCTCTCTCTATCGGTCGCTCGCGTGCTCTCAAGCACTCTCGCTTGCTTTCTCTCTCGCTCACTTGCTTGCTCTCGCTCTCTCTCTAATGGTCACTCTCGCATTCTCTCTTGCTTTCTCTCGCTCGCTCTCAAAAAAATTGATTTCCGTGATATTATATATAATTTGCGGGCATCAGGGAGCCACTATTAAAATGCGGGAGACGCCCGGAACTTCCGGGAGAGGTGGGATGTCTGAAGTCTGCATTACCCAATTACAACTCGTGACCAATTAACCTATTAACCCGCATGGCCTTGCAATGTGGGAGGAAACTGGGGTGCCAGGAGGAAACCCATGTGACCATGGGGAGAACATAAAAGATCCTCACACACAGCAGTGGAATTGAACCTGGGTCTTTGGTGTTGTAACAGTATTACACAATGCTATGCTACCATGCTGCCTCCAGTTCTCAATGAACTAGCTCTATGCTTTAACAGAAAATAAGAAAAAAAATTGGGATCCTTCTGGTCAGTAATAAAGCACCATGCTACTGCAGGACTACACTCAAATTCTACCCATCCACCGTAACACCTTTCATTCTTCTGCAGTAACTAGATTTGGGAATGTAGCTCTCCCTTCTTGATGTGCTGCAAGCTTAATAAAGCCCTCAGCTCAACAACACTTGCAAGAAAACTCCTCAGGATGCAGGCTCCTGTTGTAAATGAGGTCATGAGCATGCCCATAATTCAAGTGGTTTTCACAAACTTGCACACATTACATTTTCAGCATAGCAGGTGCACTGCCATTTAGAGCTATGCTCTCTCAGTGTAGCTAATTAATCACATACTTGATCAATTTAGCTTATATCTGATGTCTTAAAATAACTTGACCTAGTGTGTTAAAGTCAGTGTGAGTACATGCATTCCTTTGTTTCTTTATGATATAACTTTATTTTGCAATATGTTTTTAAATTGCAGATGGATATTTATTCTGCTTTCCTGTGGCACTATACTTCTAGTCTTGCCCTTTATTCGTGTTCTGCTGTGTCAGCCCAGCTGCACACACTAACTCCACTCCTTCTCAACCAATATCAGATCTCTCCTGCTCAACTCTTGAGCCTATTTCACTTTGCTCCCAATCATTCCTAATGTACTTTTGATTAATGCCTAAAAAAAAGGTAAATTTTAAAAGGAATTTCCAACATCATCATTTTAAATCAGTTTGATGGAAAATGCTGAATAAAACGGCTGACATAAACTGTTTAAGACAGAAGTTGTACAGTGCTATCAGTAAGATTTATAGCTGGAGTGTGCAGTTTATTGCCTTTTTCTATTGCGGGCTACAAATCTACATTCATATCATGATGAGCTCTGCACATGTCTGTAAATATAAGTGCACAGTGCTCTACTCCAAGGTGGTAAATTATAATTGTTTTGAAAGCATGCTTTTAAATATCCACTTTCTAAATACCTTTGAAAAGCAGACTGCCTGTTACTGCCAGATTAAGAATCAAATTGGCTTGGAGGTAATTAGCTGCCTTCATTTTCAGATCTCTGAAATATTTCACTGAATAATATGAAAAGACTATTGCAAATACTATTTAAGTAACTGACCCCAGTCTGAGGATTATAAATTAGAAGTAATCAGGAGTACACAAGAGAGTTGAGATATGCTGGCAACTGAACTATAATGAAGGCAATTACCTTTGTAAACAGTTACAAGATCAACCAATTCACAGTCAGAAGAGTTATTGGAGATGTAAGGAGGCAGGGAACTCTAGTTATGCTTTCAAGGGAGAGGCTCTGCCCGTAACTACCAGAGGCAATTTGACTGCCTTCAGAAGAAGAAGGAAGATCAATACGAGGGTGGCTGAAGGCTTTCCGGCAAGTCCTGTCCCTTGAGCAAATCTGAAATACAAGTTGAAATATAGTTGTCTGGATCTCATTTGACCCAAATATCTGACTTCTAATAGACGACCATTACCATCAGGTTTTTAATTTGTGCCAGTGCCAATTCTTTCACTTTCAAAAATGGTTTCCAATTAAAGACCTTTGGACTTGACTACAAAGACATCTATTTTGTCTCATTCCTTTGAGTATACTACGTACTTATTGTACCGAGAACTAGTAAAGGGAGTTTAGCATGATTTTTCAGGAAAATATCATAGTATTGTAGGGAGATTTTCTGAAATCTTTCATCATACACTTCCAATAATAAGTGTTACTGCAACTTGAGTGTCAAATTCAGATTTATTATCTTCTCTCCAGATAGGTTTACCACTTCACATTGTTACTTTCTGATTATGTAATGTACTAATAACTGTGTCTGTTCTACTGCCTTAATTTGTTGTACAGTTTATTTTTCAAGTTGTTCCTCTGAGAAAAATATATATTGAATTATCTTCCAACTTTAATTGATTCCTCACAGACCTGTGACCCAGCATCCTGTGCTCATCTCCACATTACCCAACTAACAGGATTTATGGGCTTCTGGATACCCTTAACTAAGCAAGCCAATTCCAGGCAGTCATGACAATATACATATACTGTTGCATAATTATTATAATTATGGTATCTCTGATAATACCAGTGTTTTTGAATGCTATGGCCTGCAATGTACTGAGCACCAGTCTTCATTCTAAATGCCAGCAGAAATAAATGTGTCTTAACATCAGCATTCATTTCTCATATCAGTGATTTCCTCAGTATCAGGGTTCTACTTAAACTACAGAAAAAGAATCTCATTAAATTGGAGAGCCCCAATTCTAATATTTATCATCTTATAGCTACCTCCTGAAGCTTATTCATTAGCCTTCGTTTGGTAGTTCTTTTATTTAGTATTTAGGCACCAAGTGAAATTTTGTTTAATATCATGCTCCATCAGTGGAGGTGGATATCCCAATCAAATGCATTAATGTGCTTGATGGAACGCCTGAATTCATACTTACTATTTTGCACGGGTGCACAGGCAAATCTACATAAATCTGAGAATATGACACTCCTGTGCTGCCATTTCCTTCTGTTTTGGAATAATTCAGTGTTACTTTTTCAGCCCATATTGTTGTCTCTGTGTCAACAGTTTAGATTTCATCTCCTACATTGAGATAGATTTTTTTTTCCTTAATAGACACACTGCTAGCAAGTTGTCTTATAAAAACAGCAGGGTGGTGTCATTGAAAACCATTTGTTGCACTTGGATACACTGCATTTCAACAAGATCATTGAAATATTACTTAAAACTCAAATACGGTACATACTGTATGTGAATAGACTTATTTACATAAAAAGTATATCAATATTTATGTAGAGGCACTCAGAAGTACTTTACGAGTAAATAAAAACATGTATTCAATTTTGTGAAAATAAAGACACTATGGCTGAGCAAACATGGGAATCACAATATTCAAATGACCATGCATGAGACATTATCTAAAACTGAAAAGTAGAAAATTTATCCTAACCTTTTAGTGAAAGTTGGTCAGACCACACAGAGATCTATACAAATTTCCAGTTGCTGTATTAAGAGAAGGATATAAAGGGATGTTAACAGAAACATGAGCTTAGTGATTTTACGTAAGATTGGGGTGAGAAGTAGAAGAATTTCAAAATTATAAATAGATAACAGAAGAAGTGATAAAATGTTTTCACTTCTGGAGAAAAGAATATGAAAATGTCATCAATTTTAGATACTAGGAAGTCCAACAGAAAGTTCAGAAGAAACATTTTTTTAATAACCAGAATAGATTAAAATATGCAACTTGCTAATGCAAATTGATTGAAGTAAATTGTGTGGAGGTGTTGAAGGAAAGACTGAAGAAGTACTTGTGGAGAAATTAGCAGTTTTTGGCAGCAGAGTGAGCAATGACATGAGGAGGCCTGAGTACAGCGTAAACAGTGGCATGGAATGTTTGAGTCAAAAGACCATAGTTAAAACCAGGCTGCATTCAGTAAAGGGAAATGCAAAGTTAATGAAGTGACGCCAAGTATTTCAGACAAAACACAGGAAGACTGCAAGGAAACAGTTGCAGAAGAGGAGATCTCAGTCTTTTAGGTCAGTCCAGCATTCAAAACAACCCAGGAGATGTGCACCAAATTTCAACTCCTTTTTGAGCCGATTCCACATAACCCACAATTCACAAAATTTTCAAATGTTTTTCTTCCTTCTATTTAAATACTTACAATGACCTAGCTTCAACAGCATTCCAGAGATTCACTATCCCCCCTGAGAAGGAATTCCTACATATCTCAGTATTAATGTACCAACTGCCTTTTCATCCAACTATACAAGTGAGACTTACAAGTAAAGATGACCAGGGATTCTGTGAACAGTAGTGCACAAAACTTCCAGATGCTGCACCACAAGCTTGGTAGTCATCCTGGAAGTAAGAGTTATATCCTACATTGGCAAGGGGCCAAAATGTTTATTCAGATACACACCCAAAAGACACCAAAGGTAATTGACTGTGGAGATCAGTGTGGAGGCCCAGCTTTGGAGACATGGACATGCTGCAGCAAGGAATCTCCCAAGTGGTCAATACTACTGAATGAATATTTAATTCCCATATCTTAACAATGACATTACTGGCAAAATCAGAATCAGGTTTATTATCACTCGCATGTGACATGAAATTTAGTAGCAGCAGTTCAATGCAATACATAATCTAGCAGAGAGGAAAAAAATAATATATAAAACAAAAATAATAATAAATAAACAAGTAAATCAATTACGTATATTAAATAGATTTAAAAACACATACAAAAACAGAAATACTATACATTAAAAAAGTGAGGTAGAGTCCAAAGCTTCAATGTCCATTTAGGAATCGGATGGCAGAGGGGAAGAAGCTGTTTCTGAATCACTGAGTGTGTGCCTTCAGGCTTCTGTATCTCCTACCTGATGGTAACAGTGAGAAAAGGGCATGACCTGGGTGCAGAAGGTCCTTAACAATTGACGCTGCCTTTCTGAGACACCGCTCCCTTTGTAGGCTCGTACCCAAGATGGAGTTGACTAGATTTACAACCTTCTGCAGCTTCTTTGGTCCTGTGAAGTAGCCCCTCCATACAAGACAGTGATGCAGCCTTTCAGAATGCTCTCCATGGTACAACTATAAGAAGTTCTTGAGTGTATTTGTTGGCATGTCAAATCTCTTCAAATTCCTAATAAAGTATAGCTGCTGTCTTGCCTTCTTTATAACTACATCGATATCTTGGGACCAGGTTAGATCCTCAGAGATCTTGACACCCAGGAACTTGAAGTTGCTCACTCTCTCCACTTCTGATCACTCTATAAGGATTGGTATGTGTTCCTTCATCTTACCTTTCCTGAAGTCCACAATCAGCTCTTTCGTCTTACTGATGTTGAGTGCCAGGTTGTTGCTGCAGCACCATTCCACTAGTTGGCATATCTCACTCCTGTACGCCCTCTCGTCACCACCTGAGATTCTACCAACAATGGTTGTATCATCCGCAAATTTATAGATGGTACTTGAGCTATGCCTAGCCACACAATCAAGCATATGTAGAGAGTAGAGCGGTGGGCTAAGCACACACCCCTGAGGTTCACCAGTGTTGATCATCAGTGAGAGGATATATTATCACCAATCCACACAGATTGTGGTATTCTGGTTAGGAAGTTGAGGATCCAGTTGCAGAGGGAGGTACAGGGGCCCAGGTTCTGCAACTTCTCAATCAGGATTATGGGAATGATGGTATTAAATGCTGAGCTATAGTCGATGAACAGTATTCTGACATGGGTGTTTGTGTTGTCCAGGTGGTCTGAAGCCGTGTGGAGAGTCATTGCGATTACATCTGCCATTGACCTATTGCGATAGGCAAATTGCAATGGGTCCAGGTCTTTGCTGAGGCAGGAGTTCAGTCTAGTCATGACCAACCTCTCAAAGCATTTCATCACTGTCGATGTGAGTGAATCTGTTGTTCAGTTCACTATACCCCCATCAATCATCAGCCAGTACCCTCTCACTCATCCATTCCAATCCAAGCACACACATTTCACCTTACTGTAAACCTCAACTGGACACAATGTGTCAAAAGGTCTGTTTCTGTGCTCTATGACTCTAACCCTATACCCCACAGATCGTTAATATAGTAGCCTGACAGTTAGATTTGCTCCATCCATTAACACACTTCCTTCTCTCTTGCAAGGACAGTGGCACATGTTTGGATGCAAAAGGATATAACCAAAGTGGACAAGTGCATGGCGATACAAGAAACTGTAAATACTGGACTCTGGAATGGGAAAGAAAACATGTCGCTGGAGTATCTCAAGAGGTCAAGCAGCATTCTTAGAGGCAAATAGATAGTCGATCGTTCAGCTTGTGATCCTGCATTGGGACTGAGAATAAGGAGGGAAGATAACCAGTATAAAAAGATGTGAAGGAAGGGTGAGACAGAGCTGGTGAGTGATAGGTGGAACTGGGTATGGTGGTGGTTGATGGATAGATGGAACCAGGTTGGGAGAGAATGGAGGGAGTTTTGAAACAAAGATTTGTGAGTGATAGGTGGAAAGAGATAAAGAGAAAACTACAATGGATCTTCTCCAGCCTTTACTTCTTTCACTAATCAACTTCCTAGCCCTTTACTTCACCCCTTCCCCCTCTCCCAGTTTCACCTTTCACCTGCCAACTTGCATTTCTTCCTCTCCTCCCCGCACCTTCATATTCTGAATTCTCCCCTTCCTTTCCAGTACTGATGAAGCGAAGTGTCTCGGCCTGAAACATCAACTGTTTATTCTTTTCCATAGATGCTGGCTATCTGCTGAGTTCCTCCAGCACTTTATGTGTGTAACAATGGAGCTAGGTGGGGGGAGAAAAAACAAAAGATTGAGACGGAGTGTATGAAGGAGACAAAGCCATCCAAACATAAGGAGCTGTTACTGAGGCTGTAGAAATCAACAAAACTGATATGATTAAACTTGATGGCATTTTGTACATAATCCTATCTAAAATTCCACTCCACATTTATGCTATAATATCTTTACAGACTGCTGACGTGTGAACATGTACTGTATAATTTAACCACTTAAGGCATCCAACCTTTCTCTTGGGACTTTTACCTTTTCAACAGTTTGGTCAAGTATTGCAGAGACACAAGAAAAGCATCACAGCTGTGGTAGAGACAGCAAGTCATCACTTGATTTCACACTCACTGCTATTAGCTTCGTTCTTAAGATAGTCTTTTAGTTCAAGGATACTACAGGCTGTAATGATGAAGTACAGGGCATGAGTGACCTGCACCAAAGGCAAAAGAAGAAACAGATCATGAGACAAAATGAAGGATGCCACATGTCTCGCTCAACAGCCTACTGACCCACATTGTCACTTTCAGGGAACTATGAACATAGACCCTTAAGCCTCCCCGTCCACAAATATCCCTTGGTCTCATCTCATGGCTTAGCTTCATGAACGAAGATTTAGGAAGGGGGCTGCCCACATCTGCTACAGGCCCGTTGGTGGTTGACGAGGCCAATACGGGACAGGCAGGTCCAGCCACAGCGGCTGCAAGGGAAATTCTGTTCTGGGTTTGGTGCTGCTGTGTCACGGTTCTTCCTCCTTCTCCTTTTGTCCTCAATGCCAGCCCTGCGTGTGTTCTCGAAGGAGGAGACAGACTGGTGAATGGTGGCCTCGTGATCAGAGGCTAGATTAGACCACTGGCGATGGTCAATGTGACAGGCACCAAGGGATTTCTTCAGAGAGTCCTTGTACCTCTTCTTCGGTGCCCCTCTGTCACGATGGTCAGTCGAGAATTCGCCATACAGCACAATCTTGGGCAGGCAATGATCCTCCATCCTGGAGACGTGCCCTGCCCAGCGCAGCTGCGTCTTCAACAGCATGGCCTTGATGCTGGTGACCTCTGCCTGTTCGAGGGCTTCGATGTTGGTGACAAAGTCACTCCAGTGGATGTTGACGATGGTGTGGTGGAAAAATGCTGGTGGAAACGCTCAAGGAGTCGTAGGTGGTGACAGTAGGTGACCCACGACTCAGAGCCGTACAGGAGGGTACTCGGTACAATGGTTCTGTACACTCTGATCTTTGTGCCTTTCTTCAAATGCTTGTTGTTCCAGACTCTTTTGTACAGCCTGCCGAACGCACTTTGTCTTTGCCAGTCTGTTGTCAGTCTCTGTAAATCTGGGCATCTGATGGGATGGTGCACTCCAGGCAGCTGAACTGGTGGACAGTCTTCAGCTCTACCTCACCAACGGTGATGCGGAGAGGGTGGTAATCTTCCCAAGGTGCGGGCTGATGGAGAAATTCTATCTTCTTCAAGCTGACTTCCAGTCTGAAGAGCTCGGCAGCCTCTGCGAAGCAGGATGTTATACGCAGCAGGGCTGTCTCTGTGTAGGCAACAAGGGCAGCATCCCTGTCATTTAATGTATCCCATTTATTTTATGTGGACCTTGTCACTATCAGCCAGCTTGCCTGTCTGGACAGCCTCCTTCTACTAAGACAGTGTACTCTCAAATTAAGACGTCTAGTCTTAGAACCTTTGCAGTTGTTCTCCAAACTAATACAAAGTTTTCTCTAATACTAAGTACTTTCAGAATCACAGAGAAAGTGGACAAAAATCAACCCATAACTTAATTGTAATTCATGAATGATCCCTTTGGGATAGCACTAATGGGAGTGGGGAAATGGGGACACTCCCCCTTCTGACTGCTAAGCACATGCAAAGAATCATAATATGCCTATTCTACAGGCACTCTAACCAAAATCTGTGATTTGCCTCAAAAATGTACTCACATTGCATTATCATCCAAACAATCCCGCAAATTCAGAAATTTTGCTCTCAGAATCTTGGAATGAGAACAATGAATAAATCAAGTTTCCTTTCCAAGAAGCAGCTAGGGAAAAGATAATTTGGCCCAGACTCCTTGGGAAGCTTGGGAATTACTATATACAATTATCCAGATGAATAATTGCTTCACCTTGATCTTAAAAACTGTAACATTATGAAGTGTAAATTTTGTTGATCACTTGTGTCCCATCTGGTATAAAATGGTACAAGGGTGTGCAAATATAGCTCTATCTGTTTACTGCTTCATGGTTCATGCAAGTTGGGTGCAACATCATCTATCATCTGAATTGAGAGCATAATATTTATTTCTTATTACTGAGATCCATACAATAAATTATTATAGTTCTGTCCGACTCTGGGCATCCAAAATTATTTCAGACATCCTTTCCCTTGCATCCTCGTTGTCCATTCAACAAATCTGAACAGTTGAAATTATATTACCAGCAGAATTAATGAATGAGGCACATTGTAAAAGAAAAACTCTTATACTCATTAGTGGAGATGCATAAAAAAGAAATTGACCTTATTATGAAATTATGACATTGGTTCCTATTGGCAAGACTTATTCAGAAACTGATGCAAAGTTTATCATAATTTTTCCCCATCTGCAGCTCAAGCAATCCAAGGCAGGTTATTTCAGAATGTGTATCCACCATGTGTCACTGCCTTACAGCAAATTATCTTCACAAGTCAGCTTTTAATTGTGATGAAGGCATCATTGTGTATGTTCCCTATGACTGCAGCTATGTCTATGAAAGCTGTATCTTCCAAAAATAGGTAGATTGTTCACATGCAGTAATCCAAAACAAAAATAGTCAAAACGTTGATAGGAGGAAACTTAAATTTTCAAAGGCATGATTCAGACTGGTGCAAAAAAAGACAGATCAATGGAATTCAAACTGATATTCTGTGTCTTGTTCAAAGCTCAGTAATAAACTCCAAGATTTTTCTTCGAAACTGAAGTGAATATCACTGAAACTAAACCTTCCTGGATGTCAGCTAAGTTCTGTGTAAAGGCACTTTCCTCTAAATTTGAATGTTCTGCACAGGTTTTATATACATCTCTGCCAGTGACATTTAATTATATTGGTTTTTAATCCCTTCATTGACACAGGATTCAAAGTTCAAAAATATGACAATAAAAAAAATTGATGTTTTTAAACAATGCTTAAATGGGATGATCCCAAAACAACCTTTCAATTCAAATCTTTCCTTTGTTCCGAATGCTTTTGGCCACAACATTCCCAGATCATGAACAAATTGGAAAGATCTTCCTCTTTATTTCCTGAGCTGGATTGCAGGCTCTTTATAAATACCTCCAAAAATTTCATACACTGACCCAGAAAAGAAGATTTTCTAAGATTACAATAGGATATGTAGGTTATCTAGGGAAGTGGGCAAAGGATGGAATATGACTTGGGCTAATAAAAAGCTATGTATTTTTGGAAGGTAAACCAGGACAAGACAGACACAGGGTGCTGTGGAATATTCCAGAACAGAGAGACATGGAAGTGAAAATATATAGTCCCCTCAAAGTGGTGACAAAGGTAGTCAGTCCAATAAGGAAGGGATACGGCAAGCTTGCCTCTGTTGGTTGAAGCACTTTCTGGTCACTGCATTATAGGAAGGAGATGATTAAGGTGAAGACAATGCAGAAAAGATTCACAAGGATGTTGCCTCTTTTGAAGGGTCTGTGTTGTTAGGAGTGATTGGATAGGCCTGGAGCACATAGTAGGGGCATCTAAAACTATAGGGCAGAGGTTTAAGGTAAGAAGGGGAAAGTCTAAAGGAGGTCTGAGGAGGAAATTTTTTCATATAGTCACAGATGATGGTGGAGGCAAGAACAGTAACAACATCTAAGAGACATCATGGTTTGGAGTATCAAGTACAAGAGATGGAAAGTTATGCTACAGCTGTAGAAAAATTAGCTGTAGATCAGTTAAGCACTTTTGTCAGCAAGAACAAGTTGGGTCAAAGGGTTTATGGAAATTATAAAGAAAATTCTTTACTGGTTAGAATCCAGAGACATCAACAAAGAAAAATATTTTGGTACTAGAGACCAATCATCTTTGCTGGTGTCATTACTGGAGAAGATCTTCAGGATGTAGTGTCCTAGTCCAGTCTATTTCAGCTGCCCCATGACTCACCTTCCCTCCATCAGAACATAAGAGAGGTGACATTCATTCCTGATTACATAATGTTCAGTCCTATTTACAACTTTTCAAATATTGCAGCTGCTACTTGCATTAAGTCCTACTCAGTACCCAGGCTTAGGTTAAAATTGATATTCATCATACATGCAATTTCAATGTCATGCAATTATCATCTTCAACAAACAGGCAACTTTTCTCGTGGAATGGAATTACCATTGCTGAATCCATCACAATCACTAACTTGCTGAAGCAGCTAAGTAAAGGACTAAAAATTGTGTATCCTGAGGGAAGCGATTCACCTTCTCCCAGATGGAGACAGGGCCTTCAGTCACCACTTTTCTGCTCTACTTTGCAGCCAGCCTCGAATTCAATTGTTGCTACAGTGCTATGAAAGGTAAGTGACCCCACAGGTAATGTACCTGAGACATGATAGATTAGTCTCATATGCAGTACTGTGTTATCGTCATCCTGAACCTTTTAGTCAAGACTGTGAAAATAGTTCATCTTAATTTGTCAGGAGCATATCTAAATCTTTGTGACTGTTGCAATATGGCACAAAGAGGCATTAATTTTTAATTCATTGTTGGGGTATATATAACAGGCAAACTGTACCAAGATGGTGTGAGAATTGAAAGGCTTGTTCAACTTTTTCAGTGAGCAATTATAACATCCTTCATTAACCAAGAACAGCCACAAACAATTCATTATTGATACCGTCATCTGACATCAGCTTTTCCATTTAGTTTAGAGATGTGATTTCAAAACAATCATTTCAAAGACAGAAATTTTCTTACCATGATTAATGAATGCCCCACAAGCGGCCCAGTTATATAAACTCCATACCTCAGATAAAATTATGAAATCACATGAATTAACTTACTATTTTGTGTACTTTTAGATTTTATACTGGCTTATTCTCAAACAATGTGTGAAAGAAATATTCTTTTCTATTAAACTGCAACATTTTTTTATAATAGACATGAACATATCACTGAGGCAGCTAATTGAATTGTACACTCAGGCAGACCATTGATGTCAACACCCCCAGGATTTTAAGAGGTTATACCATGTTTAGTATCTGCAATAAACTTATGACCTAGATCGTGCCTGGTGCTTTCTGGAGTGTGGTCAAAAAAGTTAAAGTACTGTGATTCATTTACTGCAGATTCAACAGATTGCAAAACAAATGTGAATGCAGTAATGGTGTTAATGGGTATCGCACAATGAAAACCCTGCTTAAGCGGTGGTGAAGTGGAAATGCTGCTGCATGAAGTGGACAAGAAAGTCAATTGTCCCATTTACTATGACGCAATAACCTTCAGTGAACAGTAATGCTGACAGGAAATGGTAAGCAGGGTGAACGTAGGTTAACACAGTTTACCAATGGGACTTGCATATACTGCAACGCTCTAAATAATTTCACAATATTTGCAGCAGGCTGTCTCCCACAAAACCAACCAGTTGTCTATTTCACTGCACTGAAATATGTAGCGATGCACGAAATTGGGATTAGGATTGAGGGAGAGACATCATTACCATGACAAGAGTAGAGTACCAACAATTTACAAATGTTGAATAAACCCAGAGGGATGCTAGGATGTTCCTGCTATTTGTGGCTCCATGGAAAACAAAGTTTTAGAAGTTATCATAGAAATTTATGGTGTATCAATTGACTATTCAGCCCATTGTTTCCATAGCCGCCTGAAAAGTAACTCCAGCCTGTCTAATCTCTCTTTCCAGTTCTTGACAGACATTTTATAGCATGTCCCTTTACAGAGCTTTATTAACAGTCTGTTATCAGCATCTTAACAAAGTCAGTCCACAACCTGTGGACTCAGTTTTAAGGACTCTGCAATGCATGTTCTCAGCACTATTTGTCACAAATAGTTATTAGCACAATGCTTTACAGTACCAGTGACCCAGGTTCAATTCCTATCGCCGCCTGTAGGGGATTTGTATGATTTCCCTGTGATGGCGTGGGTTTCCTCCAGTTACTCCAGTTTCCTCTTACAGTACCAGCTGTAGGTTAATTGATCATTGTAAATTGTCCCATGATCAGGCTAGATTTAAATCAGGGGATTACTGGGAGGCGTGCCTCAAAAGGCCCTTTTCCACACTGTATCTCAATAAATAATTTTAAATTATTATTTGCTTTAGTTTGTATTTGCATAATTTGTCTTCTTTTGAACATTTATTGTTTGTCAGTCTTCTTTGTGTGTAGTTTTTCTTTGATTCCCTTTCTTTGTTCTACTATGAATACTCACAAAAAATGAATCTCAGTGTAATATATGGTGACATATATGCACTTTGATAATAAGTTTACTTTGAACTTGAACTTTTTTCCATCATGCTTTCAAGCAATGAGTTCCAGACACCAGCAATCTCTCCTGTTCCATCCCATCCATCCCAGACTTCCTTATTGTCTTATATCAATTTCCCATGGTTATTGACCCCTCTGCTACATGGAATGAGTCTTTCCTGAATCATTCATTGATCTCCCGTAACTTTATCCTTTAAGTTTCTCTGCAGCCTTATTTCCACAAGGGCAGTTCTAGCCAATCCACATGTGGACCCATTTATCTTGAGTGACCTTCTACTGTTCCTTCAATAATCACTGGCAATCCTCAACTGACAAGGTAAGGAGATTACTGCACTTAACAAGGTTGAACTCCTCAAGTAATATCCCAGTTACTGCCATCTCCTTGGACCCCAAAAAGGCCTTTAGCAGGGTTGAATGGAGATTTTTAACCACAGCCTTGTCATTCTTTGGGTTTGGCTCTATCCTTAAATCATGGATTAGAATTTTGTATAAAAACCCTAAGGCTGCAGTAATTACAAATGGTATCATATCCCCATTTTTCAACATTTCAAGGGGTACACAACAAGGCTGTCCCCTCTCCCCATTGTTATTTACAATTTTTTTGGAACCGTTGGCAATCATGATTACAGCAGATCCAAATATTAGAGGGGTGAAGGGAGGCGGAAAAGAGCATAAGCTGATGCTATATGTTGACGATATTTTATTACTGATTAGTGACCCTCCTAATTCCTTACCCCCACTAATGAAAACAATTCAATTATATTCTGAGGTATCTGGTTATAAAATCAGCTGCAATCAATCTGAGGCTATGCCAATGTCAAAATTGTGTTATTCAAATTCAGTATCTCAGTTTAATTTCAGATGGGTGCCAGTTGGAATGAAGTATCTAGGGTCAAACTCAGTCAGAATTTGGATGAAATAATCACTTTAAATTATGATCCTTTATTGAGTAGGATAAGAAATAATCAGGATAATGGGGGGCACTGAGACCGTCACTCTGGGGTAAAGTCAATGTAGTTAAAATGGTCATAGCACCTCAGTTTAACTATCTTTCTATGATGCTTCCTTTAAATATATCAGATTTGATCTACAAGCAATACAACAAAATTATCAGTGATTTTCTATGGGATAAAAGAAGCCCAGAATTAAAATGACTAAGATGTGTATGTCCAGGGACATGGGTGGGCTCAGTCTACCAGATGTCAGGGCATATAAATTATCTGTTGAAATGACCAGATTAGCTAAACATTGGGACAGGGCTGATAGATTGGGTAATTACAGAACAGAGCCTGGCTGCACCACATTCACCCCTTAACATCATCTCACAACATGCGAAAAACAAGACTAATCTAAATCCTATACTATTTCATTCAAGAAGTGTGCGGAGTACAATTCATAAAGCCTGTAGAATGTCACATTTAAACCAGTTATACTCCTCGCTCTGGAATAACCCTGAGATATGCATTGGGAAAAGAATGGTGTACTGGAAAGAATGGAAGATTAAAGGTGTAAATACAGTAGGTGATCTCTATGAGAATGGGATTTTTATGTCATATGTGGATTTACAGAGGAAATATAACATTGTAGATAAGGGAATTATTGGAAATATTTATGAATAAGACACTGCATTAGTAGCATATTTAAGAACGGTGATCCACAAAGTAACTTTTTAACTGAATACATTACCACAGGAAGTTCATACAGCATCAGTGTTTTATAAAATGTTCAAGCACTCTGTGGGTCAATCGTGTAACAATCTCAAAGCAGTATGGCAGAAGGATCTTGGAAATGATATTGAAGATAATGAGTGGTCAAATATCTTATCAAATGTGGGTAGACATATTAGGGAAGTGAGAGGGAAATTTATTCAGTATAAGATAGTACACAGATATTATTGGACACCAACTAGACTGTACAAAATGGGGACTGTTGACAATAATTTATGCTGGAAATGTAAAAATGAGGTGGGAACATATTTTCACATGATTTGGGAGTGTTCCATGGTTTGTCCATTTTGGTGTAAAGTTCTTGATCTGTTGGGGAATTGGTCGGGTTCCACACTGCCCTTGTGCCCACAGCTTTGTCTCCTGGGTGATAGGACAATGATACCTAATGTAAACTATGACAAATTTATTATTTTGAAGGTGGGTCTCATCACAATTGCAAGAATTATATTGCAAAACTGGAAAAAACCCAGATGTTCCACTGTGAAGGAATGGACTGAGGAAATGATTAAGATTTCATCATATGAACACATGTTGTGAAGAATTAACAGTGAGGGAAAAGTGCAAGATGTGTGGGATCAATTTTGGTTGTATGTTAATTTAAACTTAACTTAGAACTTCTTTCTGTCTCTAAGTTTTATTTGTTTTCCTATCATGGGATGGCTGTGTAAATATGCTGTACTGTATCTGCCCTGTGATATGCTGTGCTGCTTTGTAAAATAAGAATAAATAATAATAAAAGTTTGAATTAAAAAAAATTACTGGTCATGCTACTCAAAACTTGGAAATATCAAATCTACCAATCGAATCAAACACAAAAATGAGAACTGGAGCCTTATTTTCATTATTTATATGGGGCAACATTTCAAGCACTCACTAGAATTGTACCATCTGGAGAAATTTTAGCATCAATGGGCATGTGAACTTGTCATCAAAGAGGACAAACTGGCAGTGCCCAACAGTATGCTGCCAAAGCCCACTTGAGCTTCTTTATAAATAGCAAGGGACAGAAATAGAGAAAATACAGAAATATATGGATAGTATGAAACCAGCAATAAATAGAAAATTGAAGGTTTTTGCTCCAAACAGTGACACTTCCTCTCAAAACCTTCTTTAAAATGCAGCATTGGATGCTCTGACACTGGCACAATTTAACGTCTAAACATTTTGGAGATGGGTTTACGTTAATTTGAGAGCTGCGTGCAAATAGTGCTCTTCATTTTGTGGGCAGCTCACTATAATTATGTTTAAATTGAGTTGACAAGGTTCACAATAATAATAAGAATGGCATACTGTAAGTTCAAATTAAAAGAATACTGTAAAGTATCAGAATAGTAGACAAGTGTCCTTATACCCTTAGGAAACAGTCAAAAGTTAATGCCAGCCCCTGCAGCTGGAATGGGAAGAAGGCTAGCAGATAAAAGTGAACTAATTCCAAGGAGCAGCATTGCAAATACTGGAAGAAGACATTTTACAACCAGCACACAACCGTGCCCCATCATCCTGTAATCTCTGATGATTTTCAACTGGAGCTGATAGTTAATGAGGTCACAACAAAGGAAGGATGCTTGCCTTGGCACTGTCCCCAAAGGTCAGTACAGCAGTGCCCCTAAATATCATGATTTACGCTGAGAGTTAAATGTGTTACATATTCAGTGTTTATATATGTTGAATGAATTGGGGTAGAGTTTCAGAATAAAAGATCACATATGTACACTAGCAATGGAGAATTTCTCTCAGCAGCTCATGAACCTTTGGAATTCACTCTCCCAGAATGTTTGGGAGGTGGAATCATTGACTATTTTCAAGTTTATCACAACAAAAGTTTCGACCACTTGCATTATAGGGAACAGATACGAAGCTAAGATCAGTTCAGTCGTTCGGCTAAGCCACTAGGCTAATCAACACATCCACTGATTAATCCCTTCTAGAATCCACACCACTTTATATACATACTGTATAATCAATATATATTACAAAGCTAATGTATATATTACTCTTTTCAACAGTTACTTGAATGTTGTGTTTTACAAGATTGCTTATATATATATATATATATTTATTGCAAGCATGAGAAATTCTGCAGACGCTAGAAATCCAAAGCATCACATACAAAATGCCGGAGAAACCCGGCAGGTAAGGCAGCAATCCCTCCAGCATTCTGCGTGTGTTGCTCTATATTTATTGTGTTTTTATGCTGCATTGGATCCTGGGTAACTATGATTTTATTTTCCTTTACACTCGTGTACTGAAGAATGACAATAAACAATCTTGATCTTAATATATGGAAGAGCAAGCTCAAAGTCCTACTCCTGGTCCGATTTCTGAATTTCTTATGTTCCAGTTGAACAAAGCATCTCATTCTTTGCTAACCTGGAGACAGTTCTCCACAGTAACCACAAGGCAGAAGCAGTAACATCAGAATTGATGGCCAGTGGCTGCAAAAGCAGTTTATCAGCCTGTGGCTCAACATCCAGGTAGATGGTCTCTCGAGTAAGACTACTAAAAATGACACAAATTTAGTGCTTCTGAACAAGTATCCCTCAGTGGAATTGGAAAAATATCTATGGATCTTGTTTATACTGACTGCTACTGAGTTCCAAAATAGAAAACTGATTTGTGCAACATTATTAAAGTAGATAAATAACCTACAGATTGTACTTCTGTCAGTATTGCAGGACATTGTAAGGAAGTCAAGGCAGCACATTGTATACAATTCTCTGCTTACTTGGCTATTGAGGTCAGAGCCATATAGTAACCAGAAAGGTGCAATAAAGGGCCCTGTGTGGTACCTGTATGTAATAAAATAGCAACTAAGTGTGTGCTTGTGGTCTTTGATGACTGTATCCCATCCGATTCAAGGTTCAATGTGTTGTGCATTCAGAGATGCTGTACTGCAGACCACTTTTATAACATGTGGCTATTTGAGTCACTGTCACTTTTCTGTCAGCTTGAACCAGTCTGGCCATTCTTCTCTGACTTCTCTCATTAACAAGGTATTTTTGTATACAGAACCGATGCTCACTGAATGTTTTCTACACCATTCTCTGTAAACTCTAGAGATTATTGTGCATGAAAATCCCAGGAGATCAGCAGTCTCTGAGATACTTAAACCAACCTGCCTGGCACCAACAATCATTTCATGGTCAAAGTCACTTAGATCAAATTTGTTCCCCATTCTGATGATTGGTTTGAACAAGAAATTAAACTCTTGACCATGTCTGCATTCTTTTAGGCATTGAGTTGCTGCCAAATGATTGGTTTATTAGATATTTGCATTAACAAGCTGGTGTACAGGTGTACCTCATAAAAGGGCCACAGAGTGTGTATGATGAAGCTCTAAATAAACAGAACATCATTTAGAAACTAAGCAACAAGAAGAATAAAGGTAAACTAAATAGATTGCTTGAATATATATATTTCCTATAATGAAAATAAGTCTCCACATGACAAAAATAACCATTGTCAAAAGGCATAAAGAACAAACTTATTTTGAGTTTCGACTTAACTACACCTAACCTTTTCAAATGAGACTTAGTTGATTGGAAAAGAAATGGTAAGTGTCATGAACAGACATCCCACCTCTCCCGGAAGTTCCGGGAGTCTCCCGCATATTGATAGTGGCTCCCTGACGCCCACAAGTTATATACAATATCCCAGAAATTGATTTTTTTGACAGGGAGAGTGAGAACAATAGCAGGAGCGGGAGCCAGAGCCAGAGCGAGAGCAAGCATGCTGATTGGTTTCTCTTTGTGCTAAGTAGACCTATCAGTTTTCTCTGTGGGCAGGCTTTACAGTCAACCTGTCTCTATTTCATTGCCCATCAGTTCAGTTTAGTGTCCTGCACTGCCATGGCAGAGAGCTTCAAAAAAAAATATAAAACGCACTTCACCCCAGACTACACTAAAGTGTACTCCTGCCTAATAGGGGTCAAAAGTAATGACAGTGCTACCTGCCATTGCAAATTTTCTATTGCCCATGGTGGGTTAAATAACTGTAAAAGACATGTTGAGGTGAGTTTTAACAGGTGTTGTTCATTCATTAGCATAGCTAACGTTATTTAAACTAGCTGGCTAGCTGCTAAGGAGTCCTATGTGATGAGGCCAAACTCCCTGTACACTTGCTTAAAGTTATAATAGAATAAAAAAAACGACTCCATGATAATAAGTACATATTTTAATGTCACATTTTCTGCATATACCCATCTTGGTTTACAGATTAGACAAAATCACTAAATTAAGTATTACATAAGATGATATAATAAGGATACACCTTATGCTTTTATTTCTTTTGGGGACCATAACATATTAGGGAGGCTAAGCGCAGGAAAGGCTGGTCAAGTATTTCACAGTTCTTTTCAGCAGAAAACCAGAGTCTGACAGAGAAGGTCACTAGAGCTGAGGTGTTACTTTACATCTTTCATCGTTGAGCATAACCTGCCATTCCAGGTGTGTAAGCACACAGGCAAGCTATCAAGAAAATGTTTCCTGATTCAGAAATGGCAAAAAACAATGCCTGCTCATCAGCCAAGACAGCAGCTATTGTGAACATGGCACTGGAACCTGAATGTTTAGAGGATCTGTACAAGTTCATTCGGACAGAAAAAAGGCCATACCATATTTAGGTTGACGAAAGCAACAACATCATGTGTGAGAAGGAATGTGCCGTTTTAGCTAGGTACTATAATGAAACACAGGATAAGGTAACAGTTGGATTTGTAGACATGCCAGTGTGTAATGATGCCAAAGCTGAAAACATATTCAACTTCATTGCATCATTCATGCATGACAAAGGTCTTGAATGGTCTAATTGTGTAGGATTTGGCAGTGACAACTGCAATGTGATGATTGGCAAAAACAAGAGTGAAAGCACAGGCCCCTCATATTTACAGTGTTAGCTGTCCAAGTCACCTGGTCAACACTTGTGCCAAAATTGCTGCTAAGGAGCTCTCAACGTCACCTGAAGAACTGCTCATTGACATCTATTACTACTTTGAGAAAATTTCCAAATGAAAAGAAGACCTAAAACGGTTTCAAGAGTTCTGTAATGTTGTTCAGCAGAGAATACAAAAGCATTGTCCAACACACTGGCTTTCTTTGAGAAAAGGTTTGGAGCATCTACTCCACCAGTGGCCAGCCTTTATTTCATATTTTGAGTCAAAGAGTGAGAATCAGAAGTCATCTCATATTCAGAAGAGGCTGAAAGACCCCCAAATGAAAATATACACATGCTTTCTCCATAATGTCACACAATGTTTTGTCAAATTCAATTTGATTTTTCAAAACAAGGCACTTATCCTCTTCAAGTTAGATCAGAGTGTAGAGGAACTCCTGCATGACATAGCTAGCAGATTTATTGAACCAAAGGTATTGAGAGAACAGAACATTCAGGACATAGATGTGAGCAACCCTGAAATTCACTGCCCAGATGAAGAGCTTTTTACTGGGTACCTGGCAAGGAGGCAATTGCTAAGTGAGGAAGCACAAGAGGTTCGCCCCTTACAAGACAAAGCAGTTCTTCAAAGATGCCAGAGCATTCTATGTCAGGCAATTTCAAAAAATCTTGGAGAAGTTCCAAATGAGAGACCAAATCTTTCAGTGGTCAATACAGAGAGCCAAGATGAGGTGAACCCAGACCAGATTTTGACTTTGGCAGAGAGGTTTCCAAATGTGATCAAGGCAGATGCAAGAGAACAGCTCCACTTGGAAGTCCTGGATTATGTCTCAACTAACCTTGAAGGACTGGTGCCAAACTACAAAAGTTTGCCAGTTGATGAGTTCATGGGGAAGCTGCCCAAAGTAAAATCTGTGAGCACAGGGCAGTTGAGATTCAAAGAGCTCTGCCAGTTGATGAAGCTGCTTTTGATGCTGCCAAATTCTAACTGTGATGTAGAAAGGGCATTCAGCATGGTGTGTCACATTAAAACAGAATTCAGGAGTCGGCGGTCTCACAAAACTCTTGTGAATCTGATGTCTTACAAAATTAACATATTCAGTGACACAGACTGCTATGAGGTTGAGACTTCCGGCAAAATGCTCAAATCTGCTAAGCAAGCCACATCACAGCACAAGGAAAGTTTTCAAAAGAAATAGAAAAGCCATTTGCATTAGCATTTAGCTATTAGCATTGAGACTGCTAACAAAATACTCAACAAGGAATGTATGTATATATATATATATATATACACACACACACACACACACACACACACACACACACACACACACATATATATATATGTAAATAGTTTCCATATGTAATTAAATAAATTGTTGTGTTCTTTCATAATCAAATGTCCTGTATACATGCACCCTTGGAGGTCGACCTGGGGGGGGGGGATATGGGGTTGTGGGGGGGCGTGGATATGGGGTTGCAGGGGGGTGGGGGTGCTACCTTCCTGAAATCGTGGTGCTACCTCCCTGAAATGAGTTTTTGCAGGGTGGGTTGTCTGCATTTAATGATTCACCAGATTCTTGCATTCTTTGGTATATGTCACAGGTGAAAGTTAAGATCAATTGGAAGTTCTTGGATTATTAAGCTGTGTCTTCCTTTGAAGATCAAGCATAGCTCCTAAGGATGAGGTTGCCCATCAGCTTTCATGGCATGAATGAACAACAATGGTGTTTTATCTTGTAAGAATGATGTTAATCCAAATCACAGCAATTCAATACTTGATGGACTGAAATCCTTTGTATTAATTGCATGCAAACATTTCACTTAAACTCATTCAGAACATGCGTTTTTTTTGTTTTTTTAGTAATGGAGACAGAAATTTCATATGAAAACTCATATGCAAACTTTTCATTTAAAGCAAAACTTTTTTCATTTAGGAATTACGCAAAATGCTGCTCATAATTTCTACAGTTCATCATTTTCCTCAATGATTGAGTGAATTGTCCAGGCCATAATATAGCGACTTATGTGCTGTTAGTAAAAGGAATGGGCCACGATGAGTTGAACAGCTCCAATTACTTGTTTAATAATTACAGTCAAGATGAATTGAAAAACATGTACTCCAATTTCAATGGCAACACTCAGGCACAATGAGCTGTTGAAGACTTCCCTTGAGTGTGAAATTCAGAGTATAGAGAAAGCAGAGAGAAGCCATTCAATGCTGAGTCAAACGCCTCCAAGTACATTATAAGACTTACAGAAATGTTTTTTTTTCAGTATCAAAGGAAACTAGTCATGGAAATTGAATGCTTTGTAGATGAAAATACACTAAGCTTAATCCTTTCACTTGCTGAAGCAATCTATAATGAGAAGTGGTGTTCCCGTTTAAATATGTTTAGCAATGCGCAGAGGAGACACTGAAATACGTTTTCTTTTCAGCTGTTACATATAACTGTGTTAAAATAAAGACAGCATTGCCTCCTGTTATTCCTCATGTGTTGATACAAAGGTAGATCCAGTTCGTTCACGCCAAGTTATTCATTGCCTATCTGACCATTTATTCATCCACTCATAACAACCTATAATCCATTCATCAGTGTCCGATTACTACTTCATGCTGCCAAGAATTTGTGTTATAGGTGGTATAATTTAAATACCAATTAGAAAGCACTCTGTGACAGGTGTTTGCCAATATCAGCCATCAAATGGTCTTACATCAGTTTCTTATAATTATTCTTTGCTGTTGTTTCTTCAAGAGATTTAACCGGCTCAGTCTCAACATTTCTGCATTGTTTGCAGATGTTTGACGTTTCCATTGTATCTTTCGTTTCAGTTCTGGATTCTTGTTGGCTTGGATTTCATTCACATCAGCCTGTCACCCACAAGTTCAACTAATCTAGATGCAGAGAAGCAAATCCTGCTGCTCCAAAGCATTCTGTAGTCTAACAATGAGGCCCTCAGTGGTTGTAGGGTTAGGCTGGCAAAAATGTCGGGATTTGGATGTTTCCTGGATGTTTATAACATGCAAAAAACTGGAAGTATTAACCATGAAATAAATCACAGACTTATTTTGAAAAAAACATAATAGAAAGTAATTCAACCATTGTGTCTATGTGGCCAAAGCATTTTAAAAAATGAAAAATACCAGTACTTTTCCAAAGAACTGCATAAGCCAAAATAAAATATCAAAAGTACATAAAATATTTTTAAGCTGACAAACTACTAATAGAATTAAAAGTACTTCTATTTGTTTTTCCTACAACCATATAATCTTCAATCAATCCATGGGTTTGTGGACCTAAAGAAGAAAATAAAGTGTCAATATTCTGGAATTCACAAAAATCCAGTTTTGCACCGAGTCTTGTGGGGTAGCAGATGTAAGCAGGTTCAAAACTTTCAGGTTTAACCCTGCTTGGGTAGAAATCATGGACTTCAACACATTAAAGGGGAAAGATTAATGATCTTGCTCTAAAGCAGAAGCATTAGCTTTCAGTATGCAGCCAATCCAGCCCACTAAAGAACGTTGGATCAGTGACTTTGATTTGTAACATTGTAGCGGTGTGCTACACACAGCGCTAGAATAACCACACGGAGTCGGTGAGTTAGAGTTGCGATGAAAGAGATTTATTCAAACTCCGCGGCCTGCTTTAAAGCCTTCCCGTTCTCGCTCTCCCTGGGGCGGGACTGCTGTGGGGAATGCATATTCCCAGACCCTTTCTGCATGCGGGCTTTTCCCCCTGCTGGTGAAGATGGCCTGGCGCCCTTTTTGGGGCTGGCCCTCTGCCTGCGCGCGCTGTTGTGAGCCGGTTCGTGGGTCGCCACATAACCCCACCCCCCAGAACCGGCGATACCTCCCCCAATGTCCACAGTCTGGATCGGCCTCTGTTTGGGAGGTCTGCCCCTGCGCCGCGGTGCCTGAGCCTGGACCGGTTGCGCCAAGTCCACATGGGCCGGTTTGAGTCGGTCCACCGTGAATACCTCCTCTCTCCCCCCAATGTCCAGCACAAACGTGGCCCCGTTGTTCCTGATCACCTTAAACGGCCCCTCGTAGGGCCGCTGTAGCGGTGCCCGGTGTCCGCCCCGCCGTACAAAAAGAAACTTACAGTTCTGCAGGTCTTTGGGTACGCAGGTCGGGCTCTGTCCGTGCTGTGAAGTGGGGATGGGGGCCAGGTTACCGAGTCTCTCACGTAGTCTGTCCAGGACTGCTGTGGGTTCTTCCTCTTGCCCCCTTGGGGCTGGTATGAACTCTCCTGGGACGACCAGGGGTGTGCCGTACACCAACTCGGCTGACGAGGTGTGTAGATCTTCCTTGGGCGCCATAGGGATTCCGAGCAGGCCCCAGGGAGGCTCGTCCACCCAGTTAGGCCCCTCCAGGCGGGCCATGAGAGCCGATTTCAGGTGACGGTGGAAGCGATCCACTAGTCCGTTCGACTGTGGGTGGTAGGCAGTTGTGTGGTGTAGCTGCGATCCTAAAAGGCTGGCCATAGCTGACCACAGGCTGGAGGTGAACTGGGCGCCCCTGTTGGAGGTAATGTGGGCTGATACCCCGAAGCGGACTACCCAGGTTGCGATCAGTGCTCGGGCACAGGATTCGGAGGTGGTGTCGGGGAGCGGGACGGCCTCTGGCCATCTGGTGAACCGGTCTATCATAGTTAGGAGGTACCGCGCTCCTCGCGACACTGGCAGGGGCCCCACGATATCCACATGGATGTGGTCGAACCTCCGGCGGGTGGGTTCGAACCGCTGCAGCGGAGCCTTGGTGTGCCGCTGCACCTTGGCCGTTTGGCACTGCGTGCACGTTTTGGCCCATTCACTGACCTGCTTACGAAGTCCATGGCACACGAACCTGTTGGCGACCAGCCGGACGGTTGACCTGATGGAGGGGTGCGCTAAGTTGTGAATGGACTCGAAAACCCGCTGGCGCCAGGCTGCTGGGACGACGGGGCAGGGTTGGCCAGTAGCTACGTCACATAGTAGGGTCCTCTCACCTGGGCCTACGGGGAGGTCCTGTAACTGGGGATCTCAGTGTCTGCCTGCTGTGCCTCTGCCAGCGCTGCATAGTCCATCCCCCTGGGCTTGTATGGTAGGTCTGGAAAGTGTGTCCGCCACGACGTTGTCCTTTCCCGAGACATGCCGGATGTCCATCGTGTACTCGGAGATGTGGGACAGATGTCGCTGCTGGCGGGACGACCAGGGGTCGGACACCTTCATGAACGCAAAGGTAAGCGGTTTCTGGTCTGTGAACACGGTGAAGGGCCTACCTTCTAAGAAGTACCTGAAATGCTGGATTGCCAGGTATAGTGCCAATAGCTCCCGGTCGAAAGCACTGTATTTGAGTTCGGGTGGTCGTAGGTGTTTGCTGAAGAACGCCAGGGGTTGCCAGCGACCCTCGATGAGTTGTTCCAGCACTCCACCAACCGCTGTGTTGGATGCGTCCACCGTGAGGGCAGTAGGAACGTCCATTCTGGGGTGCACTAGCATCGCGGCGTTTGCTAAGGCTTCTTTGGTTTTAACGAAAGCGGTTGCGGCCTCTTCGTCCCAGGTAATGTCCTTGCCCTTACCCGACATCAGGGTGAACAGTGGGCGCATGGTTCGGGCTGCTGAGGGGAGGAAACAGTGGTAGAAATTCACCATACCCACGAATTCCTACTGGCCTTTGATTGTGTTGGGCCGGGGGAAGTGGCGGACCGCGTCTACCTTGGCTGGCGGCGGGGTTGCCCCGTCTTTAGTAATCCTGTGGCCCAGGAAGTCGATGGTGTGGAGTCCGAACTGGCATTTGGCTGGATTCGCTCAGGCAGGAGTAGAGCTGGCAGAGGTGGGACAGATGCTCCTGCCGACTACTGCTGGCTATGAGGATGTCGTCCAAATAGATGAATGCAAAGTCCAGGTCGCGTCCATTAGCCGCTGGAAAGTCTGTGCGGCATTCTTTAGACCAAACGGCATTCGGAGGAATTCGAAAAGTCCGAACGGGGTGATAAGTGCTGTTTTGGGGATGTCGTCCGGATGTACAGGGATTTGATGGTATCCCCGGACGAGGTCTACCTTGGAAAAGATCCTTGCGCCGTGTAGGTTTGCTGCAAAGTCTTGACTGTGCAGCACAGGGTAGCGGTCTGGCGTTGTAGCCTCTTTCAGTCTGCGGTAGTCACCGCATGGTCTCCAGCCCCCCGTTGCCTTGGGCACCATGTGAAGGGGGGAGGCCCATGTGCTGTCGGACCGTCGTATGATCCCTAATTCCTCCATCTTCTTGAACTCCTCCTTCGCCAGTCGGAGCTTGTCCGGGGGAAGCCTTCGAGCACGGGTGTGGAGGGGTGGTCCCTGGGTTGGGATGTGGTACTGTACTCCGTGTCTGGGCATGGCTGCCGTGAACTGCGGTGTCAGTACTGATGGGAAATCCGCCAGGACCCTGGTGAATTCATCGTCGGACAGCGTAATGGAGTCCAGGTGTGGGGCTGGCAACTTTGCTTCACCCAGGGAGAACGTTTGAAAAGTCTTGGCGAGAACTAATCGCTTTCCTTGCAGGTCAACCAGCAGGCTGTGGGCTCGTAGAAAATCTGCCCCCAGGAGTGGTTGGGCCACGGCAGCCAGTGTGAAGTCCCACGTGAACTGGCTGGAGCTGAACTGTAGCCGCACCGTGCGGGTGCCGTAGGTTCGTATTGTGTTGCCATTAGCGGCCCTCAGGGTGGGTCCCGGTTCTCTGTTGTGGGTGTCGTAACTCGTTGGAGGTAAAACGCTGATCTCCGCTCCGGTGTTGACCAAAAATCGGTGTCCCGACTGCTTGTCCCAGACGTACGGGAGGCTGTTCTGATGGCCAGCCGCCGTAGCGATTGGCGGCGGCTGGACCTTGGCATTTCCTGGGAATTTGCAGGGTGGTCTACAGCGGCGGGCCTCTGTGCCCCACTGCTGGTGGTAGAAGCATCATTGCTGGTTGGGCTCTGCTGCCGGGCCTGGTCTGGTCTGTCATTGGGCACGCGGCTTGCTGATCTGTGCAACGGATGCCCCTCTCTCTTTCCTGGCATTCCACAGCACATCTGCTCGGGCCGCCACCTCCCGGGGGTCGCTGAAATCTGCGTCGGACAGCAGCAGGCGTATGTCCTCGGGCAGTTGCTCTAGGAACGCCTGCTGGAACATGAGGCAGGGTTTGTGTCCTTCAGCCAGGGCCAGCATCTCGTTCATTAATGCTGACGGCGGCCTGTCTCCCAAACCATCCAGGTGCATTAAGCGGCGTGCTCGTTCACGCCGTGAGAGTCCGGAAGTCCTTATGAGCAGGGCTTTGAATGCTGTGTATTTGCCGTCCTCCGGGGGCAACTGTATAAACTCCTCAACTTGTGCAGCAGTCTCCTGGTCGAGTGAGCTCAGCACGTAGTAGTAGCGAGTGGACTCCGAGGTTATCTGCCAAATGTGGAATTGTGCTTCTGCTTGTTCGAACCATAATTGGGGTCGCAGCATCCAGAAGCTTAGCAGTTTTAACGAAACTGCGTGAACAGATGCAGCGTCGGTCATCTCTGGTCCAAATATCGTTTGGGCCGTCGGGGTCACCAATTGTAGCGGTGTGCTACACACAGCGCTAGAATAACCACACAGAGTCGGTGAGTTAGAGATGCGATGAAAGAGATTTATTCAAACTTCGCGGCCTGCTTTAAAGCCTTCCCGTTCCCGCCCTCCCTGGGCGGGACTGCTGTGGGGAATGCATATTCCCAGACCCTTTCCGCACGCAGGTTTCTCCCCCTGCTGGTGAAGATGGCCCGGCGCCCTTTTTTGGGGCCGGCTCTCTGCCGGCGCACGCTGTTGTGAGCCGGTTCGTGGGTGCCAGAAAGTGGGTCGCCACAACACAATTATTAAATGTTGGATATATTCAGCAGTTTGGGTCAGCGTTGGCACGAAAGTGAAACAGTTAACGTTAACTATTTCTTTTTCCACAGATGTTGCCTGGCCTGCTAAGTGTTTCTCTCCAACATTTTCTAATTTTGTTTCAGATTTCCAGCATCTGCACATGTATGACTTTTTTTAAAAACTTTTTGTCCAGTTCCCAGTGCCTGCAGCTATGACTTTGTGTTTGGTTTAGTCTTCCATTTAATTGATTAATTAGTACTTAGTCTTCTCTTCTCCTCCTCTTGGTTTCTCAGCAGATCAGACACAGTAGCATAGTGGTTGGCGCCACGCTTTATGGTACCAGTGGCCAGGGTTCAATTCCCACCACTGCCTGTAAGGAGTTTGTCTGTTCTCCCTGTGACTGTGTGGAATTAACCAAAGACTGGTTAATTGGTCATTGTAAATTGTCTCATGATTAGGCTAGGATTAGATCGGGGGATTGCAGCTTGAAGGGTCGGAAGGGCCTATTCTGGCTGTCTCTCTCTCTTTCCCCGTGACCACTTGGGTTTCCACCAGGTGCTCCAGTTTCCTCCCACGGTCCAAGATCGGCTAACTGATCGTTGTAAATTGCCCCATGGTTAGGCTAGGATTAGATCGGGAGATCACAGCTTGAAAGGCCGGAAAGGCCTGTTCCATGCAGCATCTCAATAAGTAAATAGAGGACTAAAAAAATTAGAAATCATGGTCTGCATTGTCCATGTTTTTTCCCTCTTCAGAAGGACAGGCCTGACAACATAAAAGTTACATGTCCAAGCAAACCAATATATTCACTGGCATTTAACCTATTGAGATATGAATAACAAGATCATCCATTATAACCTGCTATTGAGGATTCAATGCTTGGCACTGGATTGCCAGGTATATAGATATAGTGTCACAAAGGAGCAAACATTTAACAAGCATGATAAAAAAAATTTTTTCTAGCAGCTTAGAAGATATTCATTTGTTTAGAAATGTCACAAGGACCAGGGATTTCTCCAAGTCTAGCAGGCATCTCTTTTTTCCATAGAATTCAATGCACCCATCAGAAAGCCAATACAGGCAAATATTCATTCTACCTATAAAAAACACAGGCACATTGGGCCATAAAAAATGTAAAGCATCAGAGATTCTGTCTGGTAAAGGAGGCACTGGAGTGAAGAAAATGATTAACATTTCGCCACTCTCAGCAAATTCATATGCCCACCTAAGAGTGGACAGCTTGAGCTAAAAATCCCTTTCTCTACTGTTAATAGCAGTGTGCTATTCCTTTATCTGGTACTGCTCAAGTTAGAAGTTTCTTCTACACTGTTCCAGGCTTCTTCATGTGAATGTTGCAAAGGTCTTCTGAAATAATCTCAGTAACATGCACCATCTCAGCTGGCGATAAAAGATTTAATGGCACAATCCATTAAAAAAAAGCAGGCATCTTTGTCCATATTTGTACCTCCCAACGTACACAGTATTTTCATTTTCTGGATGAGTACTGGAAGACTAAACAATATTTGTAAATAAATGAATGAAAAATAAACCACACAGGGAGCTATTAACAATTACTGTTGCATGATAAGTCCCATATCTTTTAGATCACTGCCACCTTAAATAAACAATTATTCTTTAAAAGAGCTGGTGCAATTTCAAACCATAATTAATTGAAAAGCAAAACACTATTCTTCATGTGCAGCAAAGGACCATCTCAAGAAACATAAAGCCACTGGGAAGTACATTGTGTCTTATTTTTTTTTAAAAAAGTGTAGTATTTATCTGAAATAAAATGAACAACATTTCTAACCTGTCAACTCATGTACAAGAGCAGGTATCATCTGCTGTCATTAAATCTAAAGAAAGCACCCTTTCAGTGGAAAATTACAGCATATTCAGTAAGTCTATCAGTTTTTCAAAAATCTAATCAGCAATATAAAGTGTTACAGACTTTTCAAAGTTACTGCATAGAAACAGGTCTGTTGGCAAGACTCCTCCATGCCTAACAAGCTGCCAACCTGAGGTGGCCACATTTGCCAGTTTCTGGCCCATTTCCTTCCAAACCCTTCCTACTCACAGAATATACTGTCTAAATGTCTTTGAAATGTGGTAATTGTACCTACCTGTACAAAAGGCAGTGGATTTGGTCCAGTACATCACAGGCGAAACCCTTCAAACCATTGAGAACATCTACATGAAATGTTGCTGTAGAGAAGTAGCAATTATCAAAGTTCCTCACCACCCAGACCGTGCTCTTTTCTCAGTGCTGCCATCAGTCTGAAGGTACAGGTGCCTCAGGAGTGACATCATTAGGTTCAAGAACAGTTACTACCCTTCAACCATCATGCTCTTGAAAACAAGAGGATAGCTACACTCCTTTAAGGACTCTGTTTTATTGTTTTCTCATGCTCCTTATTTATTGCTATTTATTTATACCTGCATTTTCACTATTTACAGTTTATAGTTCCTGAATTTAGTTTACATTTCCTGTTCTACAGATTTGCTAAGTATGCCCGCAGAAAAAGAATCAGAATCAGTTTATTATCACCGGCATGTGACAAGAAATCTGTTAACTTAGCAGCAGCGGTTCAATACAATACATAATCTAGGAGAGAGAAAAAATAATTAATAAAATAATATTCATAATAAATTAACAAATCAATTACAGTATACATATATTGAATTGATTAAAACATGTGCAAAAACAGAAATTCTGTATATTAAAAAAAAGTGAGGTAGTGTCCAAAGATTCAATATCCATTTAGGAATAGGATGGCAGAGGGGAAGAAGCTGTTCCTGAATCGCTGAGTCCCAGGGTAGTATGTGGTGACATGTACTCTGATAATAAATTTTACTTTGAACCTCTTACACTTACTCTGGCAGCTTATTCTACATATCCACCACCACCTGTAGGAAAACATTGCCCTTTAATTCCCATTAAGTTTTTCCCCTCTCACATTAAGCTAAAGTTCTCCAGCTTTAAACTTCTCTACCCTGGAATAAGGACTAACCATTTATGTACATCCACTATGATGGTATGTATTTCTTATAAGGTCACCCCTCTGCCTCAAACACTCCAAAGGAAAAAAAAACTCCAGCCACTCTTGTCTCTCCTTATAAGCCAGTCCTGATAGCATCCATATGAAACTTTTCTTTACCCTTTGCAGCTTAGTGGTATCCTTCCTATAGTACGGTGACCAGAGATGTATGCAATAGTCCATATGCAGTCTCACCAACACCTTACACATCTTCACTACCCCGTTTGCCTGTGTTGCAACCCTCAGAGTTCTATGTACTTATACCCCTAGGTCAATCAGTTCCACAAACTCTCAAGGGCACTACCATTTACTGTGCAAGTCTTGCTGTAGTTTAGTTTCCCAAAATGCTACACTTCGTACCTGCCCAAATTAGATTCCATCTGATATTCCTTGGCCCACTTTCCTAGTTGATCTACTGGATCTTGTTCTAATCGCAGAGAACCTTCTACATTGTCCAGTATACAACTGATATGGGTATTATCCATAAACCTATTTGCCATTCCACCTCAATTCTCATTCAAATCATTTTAATAGTGATAAACAACAGAGGGACCAAGACTAATTCATGTGACACACCTCTAGTTACAGGCCTCCAATCTGCCACCTTCTAACTCCTACCAACTACCATCAAGCAAATTTAGTATCCAATTGACTAGTTTCCTGGCACTCTAACCTTCTGGACCACGCAGGGCCTTATTAAAGGCCTGACTAAAACCCATGTAAATAATGTCTACCTCAGCTTTGGCTAACAATAATTTTAAAAAACTCTTCCACAGCCCCAACTATTTCTTTCCTATCTTTCCAGAAAATGCTAGGATACACTTGGTCAGGCCCAGGAGATTTTTGCAATTTAAGACTTCCACAAGACAGTAAGAAATAGGAGCAGAATTAGCCATTCGGCCCATATAATCTGCTCCACATTTCCATCCTGGCTGATTTATTATACCTCTCAACCCTATCTCTTGCCTTCTTCTCGTAACCTTTGATGCTCTTACTAATAAAGAATTTATCAACCTCTGTAGTAAGTATACCTAATAACTTGGCCTCCACCGTCATCTGTGGCAATACCAGTGTCACCACCCTCTGAATAAAGAATTTCCTCTGCATCTCTGTTCCAAAGGGGTGACCTTCTATTCTGATGCTTTGTCCTCTGCTCCCTGATTCCTCCAGTACAGCAAACATCCTCTCTACATCCACTCTATCTAAGCCTTTCAATATTCAATAGCTTTCAATGAAACACCCTATTCTGAAATCCACCAAGTACAGGCCCAGAGCTATCAAACAAGCCTCATACTTTAACCCTTTTATTACCAGGATCATTCTCATGAACGTTCTCTGAACCACCTCCAATACCAGCATATCATTTCTTAGTAAAGGGGTGCAAAACTGCTCACGATACTCCAAGTTAGTCTGACCAAAGTCTTATAAAGCCTCAGCATTATATCTTTGATTTTAGACTCTAGTCTCTTCAGAATAATTGCTAACATTGCTTTGCCTTTTTATTATCAACTCAACCTGCCAGTTAACCCTTAGTGAATCCTGTTTAAGAACACTAGTCCCATTGTACCTCTGGTTTCTAAATTTTCTCCCCCATTTAGAAAATTGATAGTTTCTTTATTTGGCTAACAAAATGCATGATTATACATTTCCCTGAAGTGTATTCCATCTGCACTTCTTTGCCCTTTCTCCCAGTCTGTCAAGATCCTTCTGTAGATGACCTACTTCCTGAACACTACCTGCTCCTTCACCTATCTTCATATTGTCTGCAAACTTGACTACAAGGTCATCAATTCCATCCTCTATATAACCTAAAAAGAAGTGTTCTGACACCGACCCCTGTGGAACACCACTAGTCACTGACAGCAAACCAGGAAATGCCCCCTTTATTCCCACTCTTCGCTGCTTGCCAGTCAGCAAATATTCTGTCCATGCTGGTAACTTTCCTGTAATACTCTTATCTTGTTTAGCAGCCTCCTATGTGTGGCATCTTATCAAAGAAAACAAAAATTACTGACTTCTTTGTCTATCTTGCCTGTTATTTCCTCAAAGAATTCCAACAGATTTGTCAAGCAAGATTTCCCCTTAAGGAAACAATGTTGACTTTGGCCTATTTTATCATATGCCTCCAAGTACTCTGAAACCTCAACCTTAATAATGGACTGCAACATCTTCCTAACCACTGAAGTCAGGCTAACTGGCCAATAATTTCATTTTTTCTGCCTCCCTCCCTTTTTAAAGAACAGAGTGACATTTGAAATTTTCCTGTCCTATGGGACCATTCCAGGATCTAGTGATTCTTGAAAGATCATTATTAATGCCTCCTCAATCTCTTTGGTTACATCTTTCAAAATCCCAGCGTATAGTCCATCTGGTCCAGATGATTTATCTAACTTCGGACCTTTCAGCTTCCCAAGCATCTTCTTTTTAGTAATAGCAACTGCACTCATTTCTGCCCCCGACACTCTCACATTTCTGATATACTGCTAGTGTCTTCCACAGTAAAGACTGATGCAAAATACTTATTCATTTTGTTTGCTATTTCTTTGATTCCCCAATGCTACCTCTCCAGTGACCTTTTACAATGGATCAATATCCACTCTCATCTCTCTTTTACTCTTTATACTGTATATCTAAAAACAACTTATGGTATCCTATTTTACATTATTGGCTGGCTGACCTTCATATTTCACCTTTTCGTTCATTACTTTTAGTTGTCTTCTTTTGGTTTTTAAAAGCTTCCCAATCCTCTAACTTCCCACTAATTTTTGCTATATTATATGCCCTATCTTTTGCATTTAAACTGCTTTTGATGTCCCTTTTCAGCCACAGTTGCTTCATCTTCCTTTTAAAATACTCCCCTACCTTGGTATGTATCTATCCAGTGCCTTCCAAATTACTCACAGAAACCCCAGCCTTTGCTGCACTGACATCATACCTGCTAGTGTCCCCTTCCAAGCAACTTTGGCCAGCTCCTCACATGCCTTTATTTCCCTTCACTCCACTGTAAACTTCCACCAGCAACTCTTTTGTAATGTGGATACGTTTCAAGACATAATTATTCACTGAATCTCCTGTGGCTCCACACATAAATGATCACATTCATCCTTAATATGATTTATTCTTTCAATAGTTATCCTGTTCCTCTTAATATACTTCCAGTATCATAAGATTCTCTTCTACCTTATTTGCCAAAGCTATCTCATGACTGCTTTGTGCTCCTTATTTCTCCCTTCAGTGTACTCCTCCACCCATTATACCCCCTCACTTGATCCTAGTTGTCTATACCTGACATATGACTCCTTTTTCCCTCAACAGTGTTTCAATATTCCTCATGAACCAGGGTTCCCTAATCCTGCCAGTCCTGCCCTTTATTCAGCAGAAACCTGCTGACTTTTAAAGGCCCCCTACTTGCCAGAAATGCCCTTAAGTGCTTTTCCAAAAGTCCTTTGCAATATCCCATCTAGTGCCATCTCATCACTATACAGTACTTTAACTTGCAGACCAAACCTACCTTTTACCATAACCATTTTAAAACAAATACTGTTATGGATTCTGATCCCAAAGTACTTCCACATTTCAGTCCCTTGCCCTGCCTCGTTTCCCTGCAAGAGGTCTAGTGTTGCTCCCTCCCTTATAGGGCCATCAAACTTGAAAGGTTTTGAATAAAAATTAATTGTACAAGAAACTATTCGAAACTGCTATTTGCAAATACTTTTCATAATAGTATATAGTACATGCAATAATAATTGAAGTTAGTTTTGATTATTTTGTGGTTGATTTTGTTGTATTTATTTTAGTTATTGCAATTTTTGAAAGCAAACAAATGAATTCACAAATAAGATAACAGATTCAGTTACTTAGCTATATTTGAAATACATGCAGAACACCCAACTGTGTTTAGGTTAATATAGAATATTCTGGTTATAATTGAAATTTATTTTTAAAAATGTGCACAAATCATAACAAGCACTGTCCAGTTTGGCTCAAGCTGTAGACATTCCATTCTCAATTTCCAGTGGAATCTTCATGGTTCAAATATTTGAATAGATTTCACACCAACCAACATAAGTATCGAAGTAATATTATAAAAGATGCATATTTTCTCCTGTTACACACTATTTTACACATGACAGTTCAGAAATAAAATACAAAGAAATTGCAAGGAAACAAAACTATGCAAGTCAAATCTCTACAGTATCATACAAAATGAAGTGCATCCAACTAAGCCAGAATCTGTACCCTTAAAGATGGATTCGACTATATGTTAGAAAAAAATTAAAGATTATTTCTTACCCTTAATGTGGACAGTGTATGTCTAGGGTAGGTGTTTAATACAAGATTATGGTCAAACCTGAAAATCAGTGCACCTCTAAAGGCTGACCTCTTGAAATTCACGTCTCATAGAGGTATTGAGTATTCAGACAATTGTTTGTATGTTATACATCTGAAATCAAAGTACTGTGCTGGGTGTTATAATTGTACAAGTGCCAATTACACAAAACTAATTCATGGAAATTTCCTTCATCTGATTGACAAATTAAGCTGCATACTTTAACTCCAGAAATAATCCTTGTAATACAATGATAAAAAATATAAAAGAGTTAACATGCACAAAATATATTAGGACATATTACAGCACAGAAAGAGGCTTATCCCACCATTCTCAGCAAATTAATATGCCAATCCAAGGGCTACTTAAGCATTTCCGTCATATGAGAGTGACAGTTGCACTCTTCTCCTTTGAACTTATCCTTTCAGTCTGTGAGTCCGGGGTCAAGGCCAAGAGCTGGAGATCAAACACTCGACCGTGTGTGTGGGTGAAAGACTGGGAAAGGGCCTTGTTTTGTTTCATTACTGTTGTTGTTGCATGTTGGCTGTGTACTGTTCTGTCAAATATCGTGGGTGTGCTATTGTTAAGGATATTAGATCATTAGACTTTGGAGCAGAATAAGGTTATTTAGACCATCGAGTCTGCTCCACCATTTCATCATGGCTGATCCAATTCTCCTCTCAGCCCCCAGTCTCCTCCCTTCTCCCTGTATCCCTTCATGATCCGACCAATAAAGAATCCATCAACTTCTGTCCTAAATATACATAAAGACTTGGCCTCGACAACAGAGCTGCTTGTGGCAAAGAATTCCACAGATTCATCACTCTCTGGCTCTCCTCATCCATATTCTAAAAAGACATCTCTCTATTCTGAGGCTGTGTCCTCTGGTTTTAGACTCATCCATCATAAGAAATATTCTCTCCTCAACCTCTATTTTAAGGTCTTTCACCATTCAATAGTTTTCAATGAGGTCACCAATCATTCTTCTGAATTCCAGTGAATACAGGACCAGAGTCGTCAAAAGCTTTTCGTATGACAAGCCATTCAATCCTGGAATCATTTCCATGAATGTCCTTTGAAACCTTTCCAGTTTCAGTACATCCTTTCTAAGATAAGTGGCCCGAAACTGCACACAATACTCCAAGTGAGCCTCACCTATGCTTTACACCATTACACCCTTGTTTTGTACTCTAGACCAGGGGTCCCCAACTGCTTTTTTGCAACACAGACAGGTTTATTATTGACAATATTCTTGCAGACCGGCCAACCGGGGGGGGGGGGGGGGGGGGAAGTGTTGTCAACGGATAAGAGTAGCAGTCAAATACGTTGTGTTTACCCCAAGAAAGACTACAATGACCATGAAGCCTTTTGCAGGCACCAGTGCGCATGCGTGTACGTGCCAATTTTTTTCTACAAATCGTTTCTGCCGATTCTGTTCGGGGGTGGGGTTAATCACGACCGGAATATAGGTGATAAATGGCTAATACACTCAATTTCGTTTCTAAAGGGGTTTGTCTAACGAATTTAATATTAAACACACAGCGCATATTTTCCTCACATGAATATAATGATAATTATCAGGGGAGGACAGGGGAGCTTGAAGTAAGTATTGAACGGACTTCCAGTAGAAGTGGTAGAGGCAGGTTCGATATTATGATTCAAAGAAAAATTGGATAGGTATATGGACAGGAAAGGAATGGAGGGTTATGGGCTGAGTGCAGGTCAGTGGGACTAGGTGAGAGTAGCGTTCGGCACGGACTAGAAGGGCAAATATGGCGTGTTTCCATGCTGTAATTGTTATATGATTATATAAGTCACTTATAAGTCAATGGCATCATAACATTTTAAATAACGTTTGGATATTAAACAGACAGCACATACATTCCCCGTTTGAACATATAAAATCATTGCAACACACCAATATCACTGAATCAGTGGGAGCCCTGGGCTTGTTTCCCTGCAACATCGAGGGGTGATGGGAGACAGCAATACTCAAAGGGGGTTCCTTATGTCCCGTCTATTCCGCAATTTAGTTTTCGTTGGATTCATTGCAGAGATATGTTGGAAATGGAAGCAACATTTTCAGTGCTTTCGTGGCTATCTCAGGATATTCAGCCTTGACTTTGATCCAGAATGCCAGCAGAGATGTTATGTCAAACATACTTTTCAGCCCGTCATCATTTGCAAGCTCGAGGAGTTGATCTCCTTCCCGTGCCGACACGGATGACGCGCGGGTAATGACCTCGCGTGTGTTCAAGCTCAACAGTGGGCGTGACAGGGAACGAGGAAAGGTGTAGCTGACTCCTATTGCCAAATCATATCATTTCCTCACGGCCCGGTAGCACATGCTTTGCGGCCCGGTGGTTGGGGACCACTGCTCTAGACCTCTTGAAGTGAATGCTAACATCGCATTTGCCTTCCATACCACAGACTCAACCTCCAATTTAACTTTTAGTGGATCCTTCACAAGGGCTCCCAAGTCCCTTTGCCCCTCAAGTATTTTTTTTAATATGTTCTCTCTATTTAGAAAATAGTCAACCCTTTCATTTCTTCCACCAAGTGCACGACCGTATACATCCTGAAACAATATTCCATCTGTCATTTCTTTTCCCATTCTCCTAACCTAAGTCCTTCTGTAGCTTTTCTACTTCCTCAGAGCTACCTGCCCCATCCACCCATCTTCATGTCATCTGCAAACTTTGCAACAAAACCACCAACTTCATCATTCAAATTATTGACATATAAAGAAAAAAGAATCGATCCCAACACAGTCCCCCGTGGAACATCACTAGTTACTAGTAGCCAACTGGGAGACCGCTTTGCTGAACACCTACGCTTTGTCCGCCAGAGAAAGCAGGATCTCCCAGTGGCCACACATTTTAATTCCACATCCCATTCCCATTCTGACATGTCTATCCACGGCCTCCTCTACTGTAAAGATGAAGCCACACTCAGGTTGGAGGAACAACACCTTATATTCCGTCTGGGTAGCCTCCAACCTGATGGCATGAACATCGACTTCTCTAACTTCCGCTAAGGCCCCACCTCCCCCTCGTACCCCATCTGTTACTTATTTTTATACACATATTCTTTCTCTCACTCTCCTTTTTCTCCCTCTGTCCCTCTGAATATACCCCTTGCCCATCCTCTGGGTCCCCCCCCCCCGTCTTTCTTCCCGGACCTCCCGTCCCATGATCCTCTCGTATCCCTTTTGCCTATCACCTGTCCAGCTCTTGGCTCCATCCCTCCCCCTCCTGTCTTCTCCTATCATTTTGGATCTCCCCCTCTCCCTCCAACTTTCAAATCCCTTACTCACTCTTCCTTCAGTTAGTCCTGATGAAGGGTCTCGGTCTGAAACGTCGACTGCACCTCTTCCTAGAGATGCTGCCTGGCCTGCTGCGTTCACCAGCAACTTTTATAAGATGTTAGCAGTAGTTGACAAGGTTGTGCATTATAAGAAATTTGCTGCATCATTGTAAGATGTAGTTATCGACATAAGAAAGTCCGCAGATGCTGAAAATCTGAAGCAATGCATGTAAAATGCTGGAGGAACTCAGCATGTCAGGCAGTATCTATGGAAATAAATAAATGCCCTGGTATGGAGCATTTGCTGGGCTGCATACTCAACAAAGGTGCCCAGAAATATACAGTACATGAAGATAGAGGCAATGGAGACAGTGATGGTGGAAGTGCAGTTCGCAAAATCATATCACTGAGGTAAAGTTGTAGCATCCAAAAAACAGGAAATGGTGAAGCAACTTCAGTATGGAGAACAAAAGAGAATAGATTAAACACGTTAATGATGGTCAAGCCAAAATTTTAAAAAGGCTGGGGCATAATGAAAAAGTTTTTTTTTTACTTCCTGGGTGCCTGGGCATGACTTGAGTAGCAGCAGTACTCTCAACGGATATTCCCATTTCAGCCTGATACAGCTTAAAAAGCACAACTGCTTCCAAGGTCAGTACAGTCAACAAAGATGTCTTAATGCGTTTAAATGAACTATTGCTGCTAAAAACCGAAGGAAACACCACCAATTGTGGTTGGAGGCGCCCCTACAGGACACCTTGGAGGAAGTGCGGGTGTAGATCAGGGTTACAAGTGCGTTTAAGGAAACGGGTTTTAAACTCCCTATCCCTACTACCTTGCTGGTGAACGTGCAGTCTCTGGTGAATAAAATCGATGATCACAGAGCTAGAGTGCTGAATCAGAGGGACATTAGGACCGTGTGTGTCCTTTGTTTCAAGGAATCCTGGTTAACCCCTTCTGTACCGGATGCAGTAATCCAGATCGACGGGTTTACTATACACCATCAGGATAGATCTACAGAGTCTCCCAAAAGCAGAGGTGAAGGAGTATGCCTCATGATCAACTATTCTTGGTGCACAACTATATCAGTGCCGTCCCAGTTCTGCTCAACAGACCTGAAACAGACATGGTGGAGGATTACAAATACCTGGGGATACAAATTGACAATAAACTGGACTGGTCAAAGAACACTGAGGCTGTGTACAAGAAGGGTCAGAGCTGTCTCTATTTCCTGAGGAGACTGAGGTCCTTCAACATCTGTCGGACGATGCTGAGGATGTTCTACCAGTCTGTGGTGGCCAGTGCTATCATGTTTGCTGTTGTGTGCTGGGGCAGCAGGCTGAGGGTAGCAGACACCAACAGAATCAACAAACTCATTCGTAAGGCCAGTGATGTTGTGGGGATGGAACTGGACTCTCTGACGGTGGTGTCTGAAAAGAGAATGCTGTCCAAGTTGCATGCCATCTTGGACAATGTCTCCCATCCACTACATAAAGTACTAGTTGGGCACAGGAGTACATTCAGCCAGAGACTCATTCCACCGAGATGCAACACAGAGCGTCACAGGAAGTCATTCCTGCCTGTGGCCATCAAACTTTACAACTCCTCCCTTGGAGGGTCGGACACCCTGAACCAATAGGCTGGTTCTGGACTTAACTGGCATAATTTCCATATTACTATTTAATTATTTATGGTTTTATATTGATATATTTATACTCTATTCTTAGTTGGGGCAACTGTAATGAAAATCAATTTCCCTCGGGATCAATATGACTATGATTATCTACCAGTAAAGTGCTGTCCTTTTTATCAACTATGGGAGTTCTCTGGGGTCATTTTGGTAGTTTACATTCCACCTTAGGCCAATGTCAATCTGAGCAATGGGATCAACATGCACGAAACAGCGCACCCTAACACCTTCACCATCGTTTTGGTGGACTTTAACCAGGCCAGTCTGAAAAACTCACTAAGCAACTACCATCAACAGATCACTTGCAATACCAGAGGGAACAATGCTCTGTACGATTGCTGCACCTCCATCAAGAATGCCTACCAGGCTATTCCACTTCGGGAAGTCTGATCACCTGGCTGTACTTCTACTCCCTGAGCACAGGCAGACACTGAAGACTGCAGCATCAGTAGTGAGGACCAAGAAGGTATGGACAAGGGAAGCACAGGAGCACCTACAGGACTGCTTTGAATCGATGGACTGGACTGTATTCAGGGATTCATCTTCAAATCTGGATAAGTATTGTTGCAATTGTTACCAACTTCATTAAAACCTGTGTGGATGAGTGTGTGCCCACAGAGACTTGTTGTACATTCCCAGACCAAAACCCATGGGTGAACCAGGAGGTACGTCATCTGCTGAAGGCTAGATTGTGGCATTCAAGTCTGGCGACCCAGGCCTGTAGCAGAAAATCAGGTATGACTTGTGGAGGGCTATTTCAAGGGTGAAGAGACAATTTTAAATGATGGTAGAAGTGACATCAGATGCACGACAACTCTGGCAGGGCCTGCAAGACATTATTTCCTACAACGCAAAACCCAATAGCATGAATAGCAGTGATACTTCACTACCAGATAAACTCAACTCCTTCAATGCACGATTTGAAAGGCAGAACACAACTACAGCTGTGAAGATCCCTGCTGCACCTGATGACCCTGTGATCTCCATCTCAGAGGCCGATATTAGGCTGTCTTTAAAGAGAGTGAACCCTCGCAAAGCAGGAGGTCCCGATGGAGTACCTGGTAAGGCTTTGAAAACCTGGGCCAACCAACTAGCGGGAGTATTCAAGGACATTTTCAACCACTCACTGCTACTGCTGGAAGTTCCCACTTGTGTCAAAAAGGCAAATATTATACCAGTGCCTAAGAAGAATAATGTGGGCTCCCTTAATGACTATCACCCACTAGCACTCACATCGACAGCAATGAAATGCTTTGAGAGGTTGGTCATGGCTAGACTGAACTCCTGCCTCAGCAAGGACCTGGACCTATTACAATTTGCCTATCGCCACAATAGGTCAACAGCAGACACAATCTCAATGGCTATCCACATGGCTTTAGACCACCTGGACAACACAAACACCTATGTCAGGATGCTGTTCATTGACTGTAGCTCAGCATTTAATACCATCATTCCCACAATCCTGATTGGGAAGCTGCAGAACCTGGGTCTCTGTACCTCCCTCTGCAACTGGATCCTCGACTTCCTAACCGGAAGACCACAGTCTGTACGGATTGGTGATAACATATCCTCCTCGCTGACGATCAACACTGGCGCACCACAGGGGTGAGTGCTTAGCCCACTGCTCTACTCTCTATATACACATGACTGTGTGGCTAGGCATAGCTCAAATACCATCTACAAATTTGTTGTTGATACAACCATTGTTGGTAGAATCTCAGGTGGTAACGAGAGGGCGTACAGAAATGAGATATGCCAACTAGTGGAGTGGTGCCGCAGCAACAACCTGGCACTCAACATCAGTAAGACGAAAGAGCTGATTGTAAACTTCAGGAAGAGTAAGACGAAGGAACACATACCAATCTTCATAGAGGGATTATAAATGGAGAGAGTGAGCAGCTTCAAGTTCCTGGGTGTCAAGATCTCTGAGGATCTAACCTGGTCCCAACATATCGATGAGTTATAAAGAAGACAATACAGCAGCTATACTTCATTAGGAGTTTGAAGAGATTTGGCATGTCAATAAATACACTCAAAGACTTCTATAAATGTACCGTGGAGAGCATTCTGACAGGCTGCATCACTATCTGCTATGTAGGGGCTACTGCATTAGACCGAAAGAAGCTGTAGAAGGTTGTAAATCTAGTCAGCTCCATCTTAGGTACTAGCCTACAAAGTATCCAGGATATCTTCAGGGAGTGGTGTCTCAGAAAGGCAGCGTCTATTATTAAGGACCCCCAGCACCCAGGGCATGCCCTTTTCTCACTGTTACCATCAGGTAGGAGGTACAGAAGCCTGAAGGCACACACTCAATTCAGGAACAGGTTTTTCCCCTCTGTCGTCCAATTCCTAAGTGGATATTGAACCCTTGGACACTACCTCACTGTTTTAAAAAATATATAGTACAGTATTTCTGTTATTGCATGTTTTTTTAAAATCTATTCAATATACATAATTAATTTACTTGTTTATTAATTATTATTAATTTAATTGTATTTATTATTTTTCTCTCTCTGCTAGATTATCTATTGCATTGAACTGCCACTGCTAAGTTAACAAATTTCACTTCGCATGCCAGTGATAATAAACCTGATTCTGATTTTAAGAAAAGGAGTACTGTGAGAAAACCAGGAAGACAAGATAAATAAATTGTGGCACCTACTAATAAAGGTAACCCAGGCAATTGTTTGATGGTCAAGAAATAAAGATTACAAGTAATTTGTTGTAGTTTATGGATATTGGAATGCTTCCTAATTTACAGAAAGAGAGAGCAAGTCTTGGAGAATGTGTTCATGATAAACAAAGGGGTTCTCGCAGTCTCTGAGGAGTTTTGTGATGAACACATCACATCAATTTCCTCTGTGGGCTCTTTTAGTGATGTTTGTTCTTTTATTTAAAGCAAGTGTTTAATAATTGTTAAAATTAACATACTACAAAGACAGATTGTTTGAATTAGCTGTAAGTAAAAACCTTCCTCATATTTTCTCACCAAGTTAAATAATGTGTACTTTTTGGAAAAGGTAATTTCAAATTAAAATTAACAGGCCATAAAACACAATTCTACCAATAATTGAAATAAATCAAACATGGGACAAATTCTAAACAAAGCAATTCTGCAGAGGCTGGAAATCTGTCTGAACACATGAAGTGCTGGAGGAACTCAGCAAGTCAGGCAGCATCTATGGAGGGCGTTTCAGGCTGGGACTCCTCAGAAAAATACTTTGTAGGATTGACAGATTAAGTAAGCTTATGGGTTAACAAGACTATTATTTACTTCATACTATTTAACTAACAACTACATCTGATCATTAACAGGTCAGGGGATGTGAGCCGGATTGACAGGGCTCAGGATAGAGCAATGGTATAAATGTAGCTGCAGTGTGTTGTGAGGAAGGACAGGTAGATGAAAGGGTAAAATTGCAGTCAGTGGGATGAATTGAAGTGTAACACGGGACAAAATCAAAAAGGATGATGGATACAGGACTGGAAGGTGTCCTATTCTGCAGTATACACAATGAGGTAGATGATTTGGTTGCAGAATCAGAGAAAGGCAGGCACAACGTTATGGGCATCACGGAGTTGTGGCTGGAAGAAGATAGCATCTGGGAGCTTAACTTCCATGGATACAAGTTGTATCAAAAAGACAGACAGGTAGTCAAAGGGAGTGGGGTGGCTCTGTTGGTAAAAAAAAATTAAATGAAATCTGTAGTCTATTTAATATTACAGTAATACTTGAGTAATATTGTAAATACATTATGTAATTAAACATTCTTTACTGTTTATGAGTTATATGTAAAAGCATGTGAATGATATACATCATTATGCCACCATATCATATGTGCACACCTCATGAAAAAAAAACTAAGTGCACACATTATCCCCGGGCTCCAATGTTCTTCTTTTGACTAGCTTCTAAAGTTATAAAACTTAACAGTAGTGATGAGGTAGTTTTAAAATGAATGTGGGATGGCACATTTCAAACACAACACATTTTTCTTCACAAGAGAAGAGTGACAGTCAATGTTTAAAAAACAGTGCAACAGATGGCTCTTCAAAAGGGGGAAAGATGGCAAATTTAAAAAAGGGCAGAAAACAGATGAAATTTATGGGATCACAAACAGTGAGTACCCGGTATTAATAATAATAATTCTTTAAAAAGCAAAAATTGCTAGCTACATCAGAAAGATTGAAGTGTTCAGTTGCACAACAGATAACTGGTTGATATATACTGAATGAACTGAGCAGTATTTTAAAGTAAATGCAATAGCTGATGAGAAACAAGTGACACTTTTGCTGAGTGCAATTGGTAGAAGAACAGACCATTTGCTTAGAAGTTAAACTGCTCCAATCAAACCAGCCAAAATGAGTGTTGTTGATATTATTAAAGTGATGCAGGAATATTTAGAACTGAAACCATTGTTGACTGCAGAATGCTTTAGGTTTCACGAGAGGAATCGAAAGGAAAGGGTGTCCATTTCAGTGTACGGAGCTGAATTGAAGAGATTTTCCTGAGCATTGTCAGTTCAGTGATGGACTTAATGATGCACTGAGAGATCATTTAGTTTGTGGGATCTTATAAGAAAACATTCAAAAATGGCTCCTAACTGAAGCAGAACTCACATTTACAAGAGCAGTTGAAATCATTGTGTCAATGGAAACAACATCCAAAGATGCAATGGAATTGCAGTCAGGAATGAAAGTAAGTGTGAACAGAAACCTGCCTGTCTGAACAAATTTTTAGCAAGGACTAACATATACCAGACCAATGAATGTTTAAATGTGAAATTTGCAGAAAATACAACAAAGCAGGACATATACAAAGAGCATGATGCACAGACAAAAATAAATGGACTGCACAGGGAACAGAAGACGACAGAAAGCCAAGCTTCAGTTTCATAAAGAGCACTAATCTGTATCCTTTTGATGAAAAATCTGATAATGATTAGAGTGATACAGGACTAGGCAGCCTTCAGGTTTACAATGTGAAAACTAGCAAATGACAAGCAATACGGCTTACACCAGATGTGAATGGCAAATTACTTTAAAAGGAATTGGACACTGGCTAGGTTTTGCAGTCATTTCACAAAATGAGTTTGAATGGCATTTCAAAGATGATGAACTGAAGCCTGCAGATACCCAACTAAGAGCTTGCACTGGAGAAAAGGCAACTCCTGTAGAAATGGCATCTGTAACAGTGAAATACAACAACCTATTAGGATCTCTGGTAATTTTAAGGTCACCATCAACCAAGGACTGAAAGTAGATCAATATCATCTGCCCAGGATAGAAGATATCTTTGCAAAACTTTCTGGAAGGAAACACTTTGGCAAAGTGGACTTAGCTGAGGCTTATCTACAGATAGAGATGCTTTAGAGATTCAGGAATATTGTTCCATAAAAATTGGGTATACTCATCCCAAGACAGAATCTTGAAAGAGTTTCTCCATTTTTCTTCTGTTGAGCTGAGTGCTTTTTACTGAATTCTTAACCCCAGCACATCCGAAACATTAAAGTGGCTTATGAAACATTATTCATAATTTTACAAGTGAAGTGAGAGCAAGACAACTAAAAATACTCTAATTTTGGGCTCAATCATGTGACATTCTCACTGCCTTCAACTATTTATTTGGTCCAATAAACTGCATCATGCTTTCTGATACTATTCTGACTTGATCATGCTGAGCTTTACTGCAAGAGTGAATCTACTTGTGATTTTAAAAAATTTTATTGAGACTCGACCTTGGTTTGTAAAATTCATATTCTATTTAGACCATAAGACCATAAGACAAAGGAGCAGAATTAGGCCATCTGGCCCATTGAGTCTGTTCTGCCATTCTATTATGGCTGATTTATTATGCTTCTCAACACCATTCTCCTACCTTTTCCTTGTAACCTTTAATGCCCTGATTACTCAGAACCTACCTACCCCACTCTGGCAAAAGAAATTTTTCCTCAACTCTATTCTAAAATGACGTCCCTCCATTCTGAGGCTGCACCCTCTGGTCCCAGACTCACACACTATTGGAAACATCCTCCCCATTTCTACCCTATCAAGACCTTACAATATTCAAAATATTTGAATAGGATTTCCCCCCCCCATTCTTCTAAACACCAGTGAGTACAGGCCCTGAACCATCAAGTGCACCTTGTACATTAACTCTTTCCTTCCCAGGATCATTTTCACAAACTTCTTCTTTACCTCTCCAACGGTAGCACATCTTTTCTTAGAGAAGGTGCCCAAAACTGCTCACAATACTCCAAGTGCAGTTTGACCAATACCTTATAAAGCTTCAGCATCACATCTTTGCTTTTATATTCTAATCCTCTCAAAATGAATGCTAACATTGCATTTGTCTTCCTTACCACTTACTCAACCTGCAAGATAAACTTTAGAGAATCCTGCAGAAAGATTCGCAAGTCCCTTTGCACTTTCTCCCCATTTAGAAAATAATCTATACCTTTATTCATTCTACCACAGTGCACCACCATACAATTCCATACACTATATTCCATCTACCACTTCTTTGTCCGTTCTCCCAATCTGTTTAAGATCTTCTGCAGTCTCCCTGCTTCCTCTCCACACCCCTCCATCTATCGCCCAAAAATTTGGGCACAAAACCATCAATTCCGTCATCCAAATCATTGAGATATAACGTGAAAAGGAGCGGTCCCAACACCAACCCATGCAGAACACCACTAGTTACCAGCAGCCAACCAAAAATGGCCCCCTTTATTCCTACTCTTTGCCTCCTGATAATCTTCTATCCATGCCAATATCTTTCCTTGTAATACCATAGTCTCTTATCCTGTTAAGCAACCGCATTTGCAGCAATTTGTCAAAAGCCTTCAGAAAATCAAAGTAAACAAGATCGACAGATGCTCATCTTGCCTGTTATTTTTCAAAGAATTCCAAAAGATTTGTCAGGCAAGATTTCCCCTTTCGAGAGCCATACTGACCTGAGTCTTGAAGGAAGGTTTCAGCCCTAAACATTGAATATCTATTCATTTCTATAGACGCTGCTTGACCTGCTGAGTTCCGCCAGCATTTTGTGTTTGTATTGCTTTGGCCTATTTTATCATGTGCCTCCATCCTTAATAATGGACTCCAACATCTTCCTTTGCCTCCCTCCCTTCTTAAACAGTGGAGTAAAATTTGCAATTACAATTTTTAAATCACAATTGCTCTATTATTTTCAAAATAACCTCTAATTTGGTTATAAATTGTGCATCTTCACCAGATACTGGTGTGAAAATTATCTCCATACACTCATTTCTAACAAAAACAATACACCAAAATCTCAGAAACAGAGTACAGGTTTCCCCCACCATCCGAAGGTAGAGCATTCCTATGAACGGTTTGTAAGCCGAAATGTCGTAAAGCGAAGAAGCAATTACCATTTATCTATATGGGAAAATTTTGTGAGCGTTCACAGACCCAAAAATAACCTACCAAATCATGCCAAATAACACATAAAACCTAAAATAGCAGTAACATATGGTAAAAGCAGGAATGATATGATAAATACACAGCCTATATAAAGTAGAAATACTTTCCCACAATCATTACTGCACTGTTCTCCGGAGCGAAAATCTCACGCAAGCGCCGTCGGCAGAAAATCTCACACAAGCGCTGTTGGCAAGCGCTCTCCAGTAACCTTTAAACTATGAAGCTGCCAAATCATACCAAATAACACGTAAAAATACACAGCCTATATAAAGTAGAAATAATGTATATACAGTGTAGTATCACTTACCGGAATCGGGACAGCGCCGAGCACACTGATGATGGTGTGTTAGACTGAGTCGTCGGAGTTTGGGTGGTGCAGTGGCCCCCCACCCTCCAGGCCGCTGAGCGATACATTGCTGCGAAGAACGCAGGGGTCCAGCGGTAGCCAGGAGGTACACAGCACATCTTTAAGAAAAAGCCGAAACAAACATGTTAATTAATTAGGTGCCGCCCGTAATTGTCGGCCCAGATCAGTGCCAATTTCCGATTGCGTCGTCTCTGATCTGGGCCGACAATTACGTGTCGGCGGCACCTAATTAATTAGCATGTTTATTTCAGCTTCTTTCTTAAAGATGTGCTGTGTGCCTCCCAGCTACCTTTGCATTCTCCGCGAATCAGCATTGTCCATGGCCTGGGGGTTGGGGTGGTGGGACACTGGGGTGTCATCTCGTCATCTGTTTCCATTAGAGCAGGCAGCTCATCTTCTCCTATGACTGCCCAACTCGATGTTGAAGGCCGAGGTTCATCGTCTGCTGTGGCTGATGTGGAAGGCTTGCTTGACTGCTGAGCCTCGCGTATTTTTCTATCACACAGTTCTTTAATAAGGACTCGAACCATCCTGTAAATATCCCCTAAACCGACGCACCCTTTCAAAATTAAAGTCGTATTTTATCATTACTCATTTGGTTTCGATTGTTATCCTTTTTTCTTCCAATTGCATCAGCTCTCCACCTGTCAGTTCTTGGTGATGGATTGCCAAAACTTCTTCAACATCATATTCGTCAGCTTCCACAAGCCAAACTCACGTTGTCCTTACTTTGTTCATCACGATCAAAACGCTTAATTATGTCTAATTTTACTGTAAGTGTAAAACCCTTACGAGCTCTTTCAGGTTTTTCCGATACCATAGAACTCATCTTGCAAACGGCTGCTCACAGGCACGTGTTAAAGCAATGCCGGCGAGAATCCGGGGGAGAGCAGCTGCTCGGGGCGTGCTGCCTTTTATCGCGCGCTGAATTTTTTTCGTAACAGTGAAAACACCTTCTGAAAGCGAAAATAGGGTACTAATGTAGGTCTTTCGTAACAGTGAGGTTTCGTAAAGCGAATGTTCGAAAAGCGGGGGACACCTGTATTTACATCTCTCTGTGGCATAGAAGAAAGGCAGTTGTGCTACTGAGTCATGGAGCAATTGAGCCGCTGGATCCCATTCTCCCATAATTTTTCCTCCAACCCTTGTCTTCACATTTCTACTCCTTCCTCTTGAAATCTGCAAGTCATTGTCAAATTGAAACAGGAATTTAGAATGGTCATTTAACTTTATCCCACATCGTTGGGATATATGAGGAAACTGAAGAACATACAGGAAACTCACATGGTTAACACTGGATGACAGGATTGAACCTAGAGTGTTAATTCTTCAAAATGGAACTCATCACCTATATTATTTAAGTAAGTGGAAAACAATGGAACGTCATTCAATTAATCTATGCAGATTGTGAGAAGATTAATTGTATGCTTAATTTACTTTTAATTCCATAATCTCTACCACTACAACTAAGTTTCTTTCAGAACCTCTCTTCTTTAGTCTCTCAATGACTGCTATCACACTTTACAAGATCTCAAACTTGGTCTTCTTTCCTCAGATAGTAGCTTTGAAGGATCAGAATTATTTTTCTCTATGCTGGATTAGGTGGTGAAGTAAGTTAGAGAACACCCCTCCTTGAAATGCTTTGTGCAGCACTAGCTCGTCATAAGCAGCAATGTGAAAGAAAACAAAGTATTTACTGTCTTGTCTTGAGACTTTTTCAGTCTGCACCCAATCCTCCAAATTCTCCTCTCATTTTTAAATCCATTGGGAAAAGAGTATCAGTGGATGCTCTGCAGAAGGTTTGCTGAAATTTTAGCCTCTCACCTTAAAATATTCCTTGTTACCATCCCTGTGAAACAGCTTGCACTGTAATGTTGCTGTCCCACCAGCCTCTGTTCATCTTAATTCTCAACTGGTGTTATACATGATTAAGTAATAAGCATTGATCATGAGACTGACAACTGCATTCAAGATTTAGAATCATGTTGAAGCAGCACAAGCCAGACCACAGCAGGCTTAAACCTGAAGAAGAAAATCAGCTCTACCACACTAAATAAATACTCAGCATTGACAATTGAAAGCCTTATACAAATTGCAGATCCAATTATTTTAGCCCATGAATATTGAACTGATCTAAACCCACAGTATAACTGAAATTAAAGTATATCTACTTGGTGCTTGGATCAGACAATGATAATAAAATCATGAATAATTTCTTCAAATAAATAAATTGTTTTTTTTGAGGAGCCCATAAATCCAAGGGCTTCACCTGGGGACAATGAATATAATTGCAGCTTTTAGGACCAATAAATGAAAGGGAGGAACACTGAAATATCAGCCAATTAGCCAAGCATAAGCAGTGAACAAAATTTACAAGAGCACTTTACAGAGCACTAACAATGTTTATTTACAAGCTGTATGCTGAGAAATCCACTTTGCATATCAAAAATCAACATTTCCCAGAATGGTTTGTGATTTTGCTGGTTTCTGGGTCAAAATCACTCTCGGAATTTGACCAGGTGCTCTATACTGCATAACACATATGGATGCATCAACAATTTTATGAATTGACTACTCACAAGGATGTTATTCCCCGAGCAATTTTGGGTGCCAGGAGTAAGTAAGTGCATTATTCTGAAGTATGCTTGCAGTTTGCCACATTGAACCCAATCACATTTTAACAGAGCATTTTGAAACAGAGCTGTTTGCTTTAAAGTTGGGCGGGGGGGGGAGAAGAGGAATTGTTGGGGCGGAGTTTAGGCTGTCTGAACTGTTTTTGCCCCAGGGAATGGATACAAAACTGGAGCTGATTCCTTTTAACTTAATTATCCACAGACTCTCCTTATCCTCGCCATCCCTCCTTCATGGTATCAATCCCAAACACTACACAGAAGTTCCCGATGGTGAGCACCATCACCTTTGATCAGCAGTCCCAAGCTCTAATTACATGTCTTCTGTCTCCAGCAAGACTAACACACTTATACCACCCTTCCTTTCCAATCTCCAATTATGGACCCCGACTGACAAAATCCTATCTCTAACTGTGGATCAGGTCCCAAGTTCATCAAACTTAACCTCTGATCACAACCCTCTTATCACCGACTTTCCCTCTTCCTTCTTGGCCAACAGTCACAGGTACCCGACACACACAACACATCTTCTATCACAGAGCCTCAGCCTTTGTCCCCATTCCTCCAACTGCTAAATAAAAACCCTCAGGCCATGATCTCACTGATACACTCCTTCCCCATTAACAGGCAAATGCTGGACCATACCTCACCCAGTCACCTCTTTAACTGATAAATAGCAAACAGCTGACTTTTACCCCAATGACCCTACTGATCTGCAAACCTACTTATCAACATCCCCCAATCTCAGCCTCTAAGACCTCTAGCCAGAGAGTGTAACCAGTAAAAGGATTAAACTTTCATTAAAGGGAGGTTAATTGGCACCCAAGACTGGAAGCCTTGACACCAAATAATGAGTCCATACAAGTGATGACAAAGTTATGAAAGGCAACTAGAATAGCTTCAAAGATACAAACCATTTACAATAGAAACTGTTGATGGAGGGTTAATGTTTTAGGTCTATAACTTTTCACCAGAGTTGTTTCAGATTTCCACTATCTGTAGAATTTTGCTTTTGTGTATTCTTAAAAGTTATACTTCAATATCCATCTGCTTTATGAGTTAAACACTGGCTTCAACTGAATGTTTTGATCTACTCAAGAATAGCGTGTGTTATTATGTGTGTACACTCAGACCCCCCATACAACTCTACCCCACATAATAATGATTCATTACAATGCAGTTATACAATACTTTGTTGAAGTGTTAAAAAAAATGATAAATTCTCTTAAAACTTCTCAAGAGTGGCTGCCATTACAGTAAACATTTAATCAGCCAATGAGAATGCTTTACATATGTTCAGAACCACTCACAGCCAATTATGTATTAGTTCGTGCTCTGCCTCCCCTCGCACGTGTAAATGTTCTTGCTCCCTCGCCAATTTATTCCATTTTTTTTCACCTATGATGTCTGGAAAACGGCCTGCAACTTCCAGTGAGGTTAGATGTCTAGGAAAAGCATTAGCATGGATGTGAAACTGCAAGTGATATGGCGTTTGGAAGCTGGTGAGCATCAGGTTGATGTTGGTGCCTCTTTGAAATTGGCTACATCAATGATAATGACCCTGACTTGGAGAGAAGCAATAAGGCAAAGGGGGGTGTTCTCGACATGATTTCCTGCTACCGAGAACTGTTTCATGAGAGGAAACTTAAGAAAAGGCAGTCAAATCTCGACGTCTACTGGAAGAAGCCAAAGTTAGGGGAGGACCCACAGACCGGACCCTTCTCTAAGATGTAACCATCACCCGCTTCCCTCCGCTGCTGCTGCTGCCATGCTCCACTGATGCACAGGTCAGGCCCATTTGTGTGTTTGCTACTCCACAAATGACTGTCTATACAAAAAAATAATATATCATGTATCTGGTTTGATTTTTTAAAAATCAGGCACACGTGTCCATTTACGTAATGTTATAATGACCATGCATAATGCTAATTTACATAGCACTCCACCTCTGAGGAACAGGTCCTCAGCGTTAAGCGGGGTCTAAGTGTACATAATAAAGAATGTCAGTGCCCTGTGTGCAATGCAGGTGGTTCACCTGGAATCGGAAGTGACGTTGGTGAGCTGGTCGCATGTGCTTGGGTTGAGCTGAAGCCATTTACTGTAAATAAATGTGTTAGATTTTACCCACACTGTTTGTCTTTATTAAGAACAAACATAACTCAGCTGCGATTTGAAGTTAAGCATTTGAAAAGCAGTGGGAAAAAAAGGACAAGATACAGTATTTGGGAACAAGTCAGAACAAGTCAAATTAATAAAAATAAGTGGATTTATATTTTACATTTGGATAAAAATTCTTACAAATGTTGATAATAAATTTATATTAAAAGAAGATCATAGAGATACACATTAAAAGTTACAATTCAAACTAAACACAGGTTCCTGCAAGGCAAAACCGAGCAGCGGTGATGCTTCAGTTCCCAATGAGTTCAACACCTTTTATGCATGCTTTGAAAGGGAGAATTACTCTACACTTGTGCAAATCCCCACAGCATCTGACAACCCTATGATCTTTGCCTCAGAGATTGATGCACAAACTTTTCAAAAAGGTGAACCCTTGTAAGTCATCAGACCCCAGCAATGGACCTAGCCTTGTGCTGAACAACTGACCGTAGTATTCAAGAATAACTTCAACCTCTCACTACTGAGGTTCCCACCTGCTTTAAAAGGGTAACAATTATTGCCGTGCCCAAGGACAGCAAAGTGTGCTGCCTTGATGACTATTGCCCAATAGCACTGACATCTGTCATAATGAAGAGATTCAAGAAGTTGGTCATGGCTAGAGTTCTGCCTGAGCAAGGACCTGGATCCCCACAATTTGCCTACTGCCACAACAGGTATACAGTGGATACAGTCTCACTAGTCATCAACTCATCTTTGGAATATCGAGACAACCACAAGACATACATCAGGCTCCTTTTTATCACTAACAGATCAGTTCTGAGCACCACCATCCGCCCAAGAATATTGAGCTTTAAAACCTGGGTCTCTGTACCCCCCTCTGAAATTGGATCTTTGGCTTCCTAATCAGAAGACATACACACCATAAATTACACGTAATATTTGTGCCACAATTCTGGATTCTTAGTTTTGACTGCAGTTAGCTAACTAAATTATTCTCATGGATTTTCACCAAAATATATCTAAGTTTAAAATATACTTTGTGGCCACCTGCTTGGTAATGCAAATATACAATTAGCCAATCATGTGAGAGCAACTCAATGCTTAAAAGCATACCGACATGGTCAGGAGGTTCAGTTGTTGTTCAGACCAATGATCAGAATGGAGAATAAATGTGATCTAAAGTGACTTTGGATGATTGTTGGTGCCAGACAGAGTGGTTTGAGTATTCAGTGCTGATCTCCTGCAATGTTCATGCTCAACAGTGTCTACAGTTTACAGAGAATTGTACAAAAAACAAAAAAAATCTAGTGAGTAGCATTTCTGTGGGCAAAAATCCCTTGTTAATGAGAGAGGTCAGGGGAAAATGGCCAGACTGCTTCAAGCTGACATGAAGGTGACAGTAACTCAAATAACCACACATTGCAACAGTGGTGTGCAGAAGAGAATCTATGAACACGCAATATGTTGAACCTTGAAATGGATGGGCTGCAGCAGCAGAAGACCATGGACATACACTCTGTGTCCACTTTATTAGGGACAGGAGACACCCAATAAAGTGGCCACTGAGTGCACGCTCACAAGTACGGCATGTTTTTATCACCTTTAACTGAAGGTCATTTTTTATTGAGTAAGTTCCAATAAGACAGGGAAAGGATGGTAGGTGTACAAAGGCTATTGTAAATCTAGTCAAGAAGAAAAGAGCTTACGAAAGGTTCAAAAACAAGGTAATGATAGACATCTAGAAGATTATAAGCCTAGTAGGAAGGAGTTTAAGAATGAAATTAGGAGAGCCAGAAGGGGCCATGAGAAGGCCTTGGCAGACAGGATTAAGGAATACCCCAAGGCATTCTACAAGTATGTGAAGAGCAAAAGGATAAGACGTGAGAGAATAGGACCAATCAAGTGTGACAGTGGAAAAGTGTGTATGGAACCGGAGGAGATAGCAGAGGTATTTAATGAATACTTTGCTTCAGTATTCACCATGGAAAAAGATCTTAGTGATTGTAAAGATGACTTGCAGTGGACTGAAAAGCTTGCGCATGCAGATATTAAGGAAGAGGATGTGCTGGAGCTTTTGGAAAGCATCAAGCTGGATAAGTCACCGGGACTGGACGGGATGTACCCCAGGCTACTGTGGGAAGTGAGGGAGGAGATTGCTGAGCCTCTGGCAATGATCTTTGCATCATCAATGAGGACAAGAGAGGTTCCGGAGGATTAGAGGGTTGCGGATGTTGTTCCCTTTTTCAAGAAAGGTAGTAGAGTTAGCCCAGGAAATTATAGGCCAGTGAGTCTTACTTCAGTGGCTGGTAAGTTGATGGAGAAGATCCTGAGTGGAAGGATTTATGAACATTTGGAGAGGCATACTATGATTAGGAATAGTCAGCATGGCTTTGTCAAAGGCAGGTCGTGCCTTACAAGCCTGTTTGAATTTTTTGAGGATGTGACTAAACACATTGATGAAGGTAGAGCCATATATGTAGTGTATATGGATTTCAGCAAGGCATTTGATAAGGTACCCAATGCAAGGCTTATTGAAAAAGTAAGGAGGCATGGGATCCAACAGAACATTGCTTTGTAGATCCAGAAATGGCTTGCCCACAGAAGGAAGAGAGTGGTTGTAGATGGGTCATATTCTACATGGAGGGCAGTGACCAGTGGTGTGCCTCAGGGACCTGTTCTGGGACCCCTTGTCTTCGTGATTTTTGTAAATGACCTGGATGAGGAAGTGGAGGGATGGGTTAGTAAATTTGCTGATGACACAAAAGTTGGAGGTGTTGTGGGTAGTGTGGAGGGCTGTCAGAGGTTACAGCGGGACATTGATAGAATGCAAAACTGGGCTGAGAAATGGCAGATGGAGTTCAACACAGTTAAATGTGAGGTGGTTCATTTCGGTAGGTCAAATATGACAGCAGAATATAGCATTAATGATAAGACTCTTGGCAGTGTGGAGGATTAGAGGGATCTTGGGGTCCGTGTCTATAGGACACTTAAACTGCTGTGCAGGTTGACTGTGTGGTTAAGAAGACATAGGGTGCATTGGCCTTCATCAACCATAGGACCGAGTTCAACAGCTGAGAGGTAATGTCACAGCTATATAGGAACCTGGTCAGATCCTTCTTGGAGTACTATGCTCAAATTCTGGTCACCTCACTACAGGAAGGACGTGGAAACCATAGAAAGGGTACAGAGGAGATTTACAAGGATGTTGCCTGGATTGGGAAGCATGCCTTATGAGAATAGGACGAGTGAATTCGGCCTTTTCTCCTTGCAGTGACGGAGGATGAGACGTGACTTGATAGAGGTGTACAAGACGATGAGAGGCATTGATTGTGTGGATAGTCAGAGGCTTTTTCCCAGGGTTAAAGTGGCTAGCACAAGAGTGCATAGTTTTAAGGTGCTTGGAGGTAGGTACAGAGGAGATATCAGGGGTAAGTTTTTTTACGCAGAGAGTGGTGAGTGTGTGGAATGGGCTGCTGACAGCTGCGGTGAAGGCGATAGGGTCTTTTATGAGGTTCCTGGATAGGTACATGGAGCTTAGAAAAATAGAGGGCTATGGGTAAGCCTAGGTAGTTCTAAGTTAAGGACGTGTTCAGCACAGCTTAGTGAGGCGAAGGGCCTGTATTGTGCTGTAGGTTTTCTATGTCCTGGGTTTTAAGATTATATTTTCCTTTGCTTTGAGAGTCATAAGAGAACAGTCAGTATCCTCCTTCCCACTGTCAGTATTGTAATTTACCTGTCTGTCCAATGGTCCACAGCAAGACTGAACATGCTATTGGTCATATTTTGGTGCACTTGACATCCCTCTTTGCCATGCTGCTCCCCAATGAGCCCAGAAGTAGTTGTGATTTGCTCTCAGCTGAAGGGGCAGATACACTGCTTCAGGCCTCTCGGTTTTATCCAGCCTTGCTTGGAACATGTAGCACAGATATCCCACCTCTCCCGGAAGGTCCGGGAGTCTCCTGCAAATTAATAATGGCTCCCTGATGCCCACAAATTATATACAATGTCCCGGAAATTGATTTTTTTTTGAGAGCGAGCGTGAGAGAGCAAGAGCAAGAATGAGAAAGCGACCGCGAGTGAGAGCGATGACGAGAGAGCACGAGAGAGCGAGAGAGAGACCAAGGGAGTGAGTGAGAGCGAGAAAGCAAGCGCGAGGGGGCGAGAGCGAGTGAGAGCGACCATGAGCGAGAGAGCGCGCACGCGCGTGATAGAGAGCAAGAGCGAGAGAATTCCAAAAACAGTCAGAGAGGCAGAGTGTTCCAAAAAAATAAAATATAAAACGTACGTCACCCCAGACTACACTAAAGTGTACCCCTGCCTAATAGGGGTCAAAAATAATGGCAGTGTTGCTCTCTGGACTGTTTGCAACAATGACTTTTCTATTGCCCATGGTGGGTTAAAATGTAAAAGACATGCTGAGGTGAGTTTAACAGGTGTCATTTGTTCATCAGCATAGCTAACGTTATTTAAACTAGCTGGCTGGCTGCTAAGGAGCTACTCTGTTGAAGACATCCCACCTCTCCCGGACGTCTCCCGCAAATTGATGGTGCTACCTCCCTGAAATAAGTTTTTGCAGGGTGGAATGTCTGGTAGCACAATCTCATTCACTCCAAACATAAGTTAAAAGTTACAATTTTTGCATGTTTTCTTCAATTCACTAAAATAATCCTTAAATTAAATGGTCATAGTTTCATGTACATTAACAGTTTTAAACAACTTTTTACTTTTTAAAAAATTTAATATACATCACATTCTACAAAGTATGTTTGACAACTAAAGATATCCAGAAACAGTTAGAGTGGCCTTTGAAAGCACAAGCTGGCACAAAACCAATTGGCAGTCTCTGGGCAGGGCCTCAGCTTCAACCATATGTAGTCAGGTTGTTGTAGGTAAATATGTCTGTTAACCAGCATGGGATGTGTTTTTGAGTTGCAGGCTGTCTCAAGAATGATTCAGGCTATTTATTTTCATGCCAGCAATTATTGTTAAACATACAGAACTCACATGTTCATTCATTTTGATTTTAGGAATAGTTCAAATGACTTTCATAAATGGAGCAAAAGAAAAAAGGTGTTCACAATTACATGAAAAAAAAATTGAAGAAACAATTAAGATAAATCCTTAAATATTCATGCAAACTACAGAAACATCGCCATATAATTCTGCCTGTGTAATCTAAAGCCCAATGGTTTATACTGTGAATTTTCCAATTTAAAGTCAGCTACAACCTCACTATTCCTCTGTCTCTCCTTTTGATTCATCCAAGGCTTCATGCACACCTCTTTCTTTCCAACCCACCCTTCCCCACCCCCATTGTTCCCATTTAGCCAGCATCCCTCCCTTACTTGCTTTCACTCATCACCTTCCTTTCTGACCAGATTCCATTATTTGCAGTATTTTATTCTCTGCACTAATCACCTCACAGCCTTGGTTGTGATGCCCATCCCTCCTTCCCCAACCTGACTCCATCTACCCATTAACCCCCTCCTCTCCTGGATCAATCCATCACTTGCCATCTCCTGTCACATCCCTCCCCTTCATGCCCTTATCTCTCCATTTACATCCTGAAGCAGGGTCTTGATCCAAAATGTGAACTTCTATCTCCACAGATGTTAACTAACCTGCTGAGTTTCTCCAGAATCTTTTTTTTTTGCTCTAGATCCAAGCATCTGCAGTTCTTCGCCTCTCTATAAATATTCTACAATTATTATCAATTTTGTTCTGTTTGAAACTCAATCAAAACTAAAAACAGCCAAGTTTGCTTAACTCAATTTAAAAAAAAATACTCAAAATGTAACTATACAATCAAACTGGAAATGGTAATCCTTAATTATAAGTGCCATCCAGTGAATGTCTTTTTCCTTTATCTTAACAGGAAGCAGAATCATTATATTCTAATGGGCCCAAATATTTATTAGAATTGCAGATTTGTGGTGTTATCAGTTACCTTGCAGGGATCACCATGCAGCTCCCGTGCTTCAAAGATCCAAAGGGCATTACGTACCTTGAGCCACCAAGAGCCAAGACTAGGTGAAAGGACCAGCAGTCATTCACTAATGAGTGGAAACTGAGTTCATGAAGGCAGCTCCAGTTGGCAGGATAAATACAGTGCCTATATAAAGTATTCACAATCCACCCCCCTCCCCCGGAAGTTTTCATGTTTTATTGTTTTACAAGGTTGAATCACAGTGGATTTAATTTGGCTTTGTTGACACTGATCAACAGAAAAAAAAAACTTGTTTCAAAGTGAAAACCGATCCCTACAAAGTGATCTAAATTAATTAGAAATATAAAACACAAAATAATTGATTGCATAAGTATTCACCCCCTTCAAGTCATTATTTAGTAGATGCACCTTTGGCAGCAATTAGAGCCTTGAGTGTGTGTGGATAGGTCTCTATCAGCTTTGCACATCTGTAGTTTCCCACCTCCCCCACCCACCCATCAAACTCTTTACAAAACTGCTCAAGCTCTGTCAGATTTCATGGGGATCATGAGTGAACAGCCCTTTTCAAGTCCAGTCACAAATTCTCAATTGGATTGAGGTCTGGACTCTGAACTCTTCACAGAGATTTGTTTTCTCCTCGACATGAAAGAGTACTTTTCTGTTGATCAGTGTCAAAAAAGCTGAATTAAATCCACCGTGATTCAATGTTGTAAAACAGTAAAACATGAAAGCTTCCAAGGGGGATGAATACTTTATATGGGCACTGTTGCCAAGTGTGGTGGGGTATCTACTAGAATGATCATACTGGGTCAGGGTTTGATGGTTGTTTTGGGTCTGGGATTATCCTCTCTAAGAATATAGGGTCTTTGAAAGGGGTGGCAAGGCAAGTTCCCGGGGACCAGAATGATAAAGATCAGAAGGCCTCAGAAAAACAAGGAAGATAGTTTGGCAATATGGGTATTGTTGGTGTCACATGAGGAATCGCAGAAGGATCAAGAATAATTAGGGATCTTACCAGTCTGCTCCTGCATTGCTGTAACTCAGCTCCTTTGTGCGTGTCCAGGGAGGTCATTCCAGGAACAACTGTAGCTCAAGATGTATAAATTGTGTTGAGCTTGTAACAGCAATTCATTCCAAGAAATATTGTTATGGATTTCTGGAGTGATGTGAAACAACTCTGAAAAGGTTTCATTCTCTCCCTCTCAATCACATAACACTGAATTATTTCCTAATATTTATTGATAAGACAATTCATCCGCATCACACTTTTTAACAAACTAACAAAATCAATGCAGACACCTAGTGCAAATAGTGAACTGCTTTCATACAATGCTGTCGACAACTGCATTTTCCAAATCCTCATTTTTCTTGTAATATTCAAGATGATTCTTCATTCCTCCAAATTCTTTGTAGTTTCTAACTTGAAGTAGTGAAATAGTTTCATTTTCACTCACCTGATGCTGGCATCTCTAGGCCTGAAGGCTTGAAACCGCAGTGAGCAAAACAGTTTTGAATTGTCTTATTGTTTACTTCTTGCCACTTATTAGTCACAAAAGTCACTGCTTTATGGACGTAAGCACATGCAACTGATGCTATCTAAAATCTGTTCACACGGAGCACAGTGGTATGTCTCGTGGCCACACAAGTGCACATGACTGACGCTAGTTAGAAATTGTTCAGCAACAGTCTCCTACCCCAATTAAGTGGCATAGTGTTCCAAATAAATAAAGGGATTCCAGCTATTTTCTCAATTAGTTTTTGTTCCTTAGGAGTTGTTCCAAATAAGTGGTTGCTCTGATTAACTGGTAGCCCAGTTAACTTGATCCATTGTATTTATTTCACTTTTAATTCTTTTAAGTGTTTCTGAACATTGAGAGCATTTAATACTATGACAGCTTAGGCAGCCAGCAAAGCTATGCCCTAGCCCTAATCCTGCTAATTGCTAGTTGCCCAGCACCAACAACTTGTGGTGACAGAACTGGAATGTCAACTGGACTCGTTGTTTTAGTGCTGTGGCCAAGATAAACCATTGTTTTAGTATTCTAAAATAAAGAATTTACCTCACAACCACTAAAGATCCTCTCACTCACTCAGGAGGTAATGCTTCTTCCCTTTACCTTTGAGTGGTGTCTGCGAATCAGCCATAAACTTTTGTAAATGCCAGTACAGGATGCACAGCAGCATCACTATATGGCCTCATTTTACATAGAATCATGTAAATTTATGGAACTGAATAAAGCTATTCAGTCCATCATGACGATGAAAGCAGAAGCAGCTATTAATACTAATCCACTTCCCAGCTTTCAGCCTTTTAGACCATGGCCGATTAAGTGTTCATCCAGATGCTTATCAAATGTGATGAGGCCTCCTTACCTTCTCCAAGAGAGATCACCATACCAGTGTCAGTTTACGTCATTAAAAAAAATCAGCGATGCTCAAGGATTCTCTGTTCCTGACCTCTCTGATAAAGCAAATACATCTTTCCTGCGCCTCTTAACAAACCTTGCTTAAGTTTTCCCTTAGCTTCCTCTGTTCTAACATAAGTCTAGTCTTTCTCTTCACTGAACTTCTCCAGCCCTGGTAAGATCCCCGTAAATTTCTTCTGTGCCTTCTCCAGTGCTACTACATCCTTGCTATTGAATTGTACATACATAGTGGCTTAACCTGCATTACTCTCCACTTTCACATTCTTTGGCTACTGAAAACAAGTATCCTATATGCATTCTTAACCACCTTGTCTGATTACCACACCCCATGGATCTATCGACTTCATCTCATTCATTTGCTTCATATGCACCAGAGTAGACACAATCCAGGATTTGTGGAAAAGCAAATTCAAATCAAGTGAAATTTATTTATATAGCACATTTAAAAACAACCCATGTTGACCAAGGTGCTGTACAGATCAGAGCAGAATAGCTAAAATTACAAATACAAGAAACACAGACATAACCAACAAGGCAAACAGATTATGGCCATAAAAGAAACAACATAAAGGCCTAGGCACAAGCCAAAAATCATCCACATCAGGAGGATTCAAACGCTAGTAAATAAGTGTAAGATTTGAGCCTGGATTTAAAGGAGTCGATGAAGGAGGCAGATCTGATAGGGAGGGGAATGCTGTTCCACAGTCTAGGGACTGCAATAGCAAAGACGCGGTCACCCCTGACCTTAAGTTTAGATCGCAGGACAGCCAACAGCCCCAAGTCAGCCGAACTGAGGGACCTGGAAGTAGAATAAGGGGATACAAGGTCTGTGATATAAGGGGGATCCAGCCCATTTAGGGCTTTATAAACAAACAGGAGAATCTTAAAATCAATTCTGAACTGTACTGGCAGCCAGTGGAGGGAGGCCAGGATAGGAGTAATATGGTCCCTCTTCCGGGCACCTGTCAGGAGCCTAGCTGTGACATTTTGGACCAGTTGCAGATGGGACAGGGACGACTGACTAACCCCAGTAGTAGTAGGGAATTGGAGTAGTCCAAGCGGGAGGATACAAGGGCATGGATGACTTTCTTGAGATCTTTGAAAGAGAGAAACTGCTTGATTTTGGCAATAGTACAAAGCTGGAAAAGACTGGCTTTTACTACTGCATTAACTTGCTTGTCAAACTTAAAGATGGAATCAAATATCACACCAAGGGATTTAACATGGGGTTTGACAAGGGCGGACAAGTTACCAAGACTGTTGGTAATCACTTTGATGGAGTCAGGGGGGCCAAATAGGACAACTTCAGACTTGTCTTCAGCTGTATGAAGTTTTGTGCCATCCAATACTTTATGTCCTCAAGGCAGTTCATGAGGCTGACTAGTTTTGACTGGTCATTTGGTTTCAGGGGGAGATAAAACTGCATGTCATCAGTATAACAGTGGAAAGAAATGTCGTAAATTGAATGATTTGACCGAGGGGGGGGGGAGAGAGAAGAGAGAGAAAGAGAGAGAGAAAGAGAGAGAGAAAGAGAGAGAGAAAGAGAGAGAGAGAGACAGAGAGAGAGACAGAGAGAGAGACAGAGACAGAGACAGAGACAGAGACAGAGAGACAGAGACAGAGACAGAGACAGAGACAGAGACAGAGACAGAGACAGAGACAGAGAGAGAGAGAGAGAGAGAGAGAGAGAGAGAGAGAGAGAGAGAGAGAGAGAGAGAGAGAGAGAGAGAGAGAGAGAGAGAGAGAGAGAAGAAAAAAAAAATAAATAAACTATAATGGAATCTTGTTGGACCCCGCAGGAGAGGCTAGCTGGGGGAGAAGAAAATTTGCCTATGTTGACAGAGAAGCTTCTATTTTTGAGGTAGGATATAAACCAGTTCAAGGCAGTGCCATCAACACCAAACCCGTATTGAAGACGGTCTGTTAAAATGGTGTGATCCACAGTATCGAACGCTGCGCTGAGGTCAAGAAGAATTAGAATGACGGAGTCACCTGAGTCGATAGAGAGGAGCAGCTCATTGTACACTTTCAGCAGGGCAGACTCTGTGCTATGATAAGCCTTAAAACCTGACTGAAATCTTTCCAAGATGTTGTTTTGGTGTAAGTAGAGAAGACTGAAGATAATTCAGTACTGTATATTGAGATGGTAGATTGAGATAATTCAATATTATTAACTCGGTATTTAGTCATGTGTCCCAGAATACTGTTAACTTTTTTTCTATGTCCTCTCCCATTCCCTGTCTGTGAAATGGCATTATATTCCTAATAAATCGAACCTTCATGAAGCCTATAATGAAAAACGTGTTCTTTGGCTGAATGATCATGAAACCCAATGAGTACATGGTCTCCTCCACAAATGCAAACACAAAGATAAATGAAAAGTAAATGCAAATGTAGTTAATCTGTAAAATGTTTCAGATTGTTATCTTAGAAACTACAAATTGTTTCTGCACTTTTGAAGGTATAGTTATTAATATCCAGTATGTTAATGACTTGAAAACATTTGCCAGTATTTCCATTTTGCCTATTAGAGGGCTGGGATGTTCAGAACTAACTCTATTTCAAACTGGTTTGATTTTCATAAAAAATGCAAGAAAGAAAATCTTGCACTGCGAAGAGAAGATGTACCTACCTCGGTGAAGGAAACAGCTACAAGTCTAGCTAATTTTATCTACAAGTCTACTTACAGATGATAATCAAGAAAACTGTTGTATTGATGTTTTTTTTTCTCTACCCTCCTGCTTTCATCAGCCATTTCATTCCCATCGGATTAGTTGCATGCTTCTTTACACCTGGACAAACAACAGGGATGAATAAAACAAAGAAATAGTATCCAGGGTCCAGATCAATTTTATGCCTGCTCCTCAGTAAAATACAGCAACCCAAGGGTTAACTGGTGGAATACAAACCTGATTGTTAGTATTATAAAGGGCTCATCTTTACACTTGTCAAATGCCTCGCCACCGCTGTGGCTGAATGTAAGAGAACTGACTGCAGGAGCTTTGATTACTACTTTGGGAATACACGATGAGGATGCAATACTGTAGGAACAGCCATGTGATCACGATGAACACAGAGGTGGGGCTCGTGAAGAGTGGTGGCAAGTGTTGATTTGGTGGTTTGAGCTGATGCTAATATATTGGCCCCCTCACTGCAGCATTCCATATCAGTGAATAGTATCAAATAGAGCATTTATGGGAGGCAGGGGCGAGTGGCTTAGGGTAATTTTTCAGGGTTTCACCAGCAGGCCTGTTGAAAACAGCACCGGGGATCAGCAAAACAGGAGGTGTGCTGCAATGAGAGGGGCCCCACACATAACTAGATAAGCATTTTAATTCTCTGTGCTGTCCTAATACACATAGTTTTGTACGAAGTAGATAATCGCTGTTTGGTATCTTTCTGTCTTATCTAGTCAGATCCAAGAATCCATTGTTTCACGAAACATTCTTGCATAGTCAACAGATTCTGGCAATAGAAAACAAAATATTTTGAAGAGTCAGCAGAAACCCCCCCCCCCCCCGTGAAGAATAGCAAGTAGTGGGGTGTAGCAATCACTCTGGGGTTAGGGAGCCCAGCCAATTTGCCGGCATGCCTATGGATTGGATGGACCAAGCTAGACCCTGAGGGTTAAAGATGGGACACCATCTCGTGTCTGTACTAAGGGAGTTAGGTAGGGTTCCTGAACAAAAAGGGAAGCCAGACAGGGGCTTTTTGGCCACTAGCAGCCATCATTAAAACATCAACACAAAACAATCTCTTGGAAAGAGGAGAAAGTAGGGAATCTTAAGCATGAGGTGGAGGTATTGAATGAGCGCTGCATGACGACGGTAAAAGCCACCCAGTAACTGCAGACTTGAACTAAAGAGATGGAGGAAAAGAGGGTCAACATCACCTGCTACCTGGCCAAGGTCCAGCAGCACGAAGGGCTGATTGGCAACTGCATTCAGTGAAGGTCCGGGTTCCTATTTTAGGAGGCGATGACCTGAATACATGGTATTGAGGAAATTGCATTTGAGTGTGAACATTGGGCATACAGGGTGGAAAGTCGCCTTCCTCCCCATGTCCCCAGCTCTTGAAATCATGAACAATTTGGGTTATTGAGTCCACAGAAACATGATCTGTCCAATCTCCCTTCCAAGCACCCATCATACTGGAGGGTCTCCAGGCACTCAGGGGTAATGCGTCAACCAGCTAGAGGAAGAGCAGGAGTGGAGACCTGAAACAGTGACCACCTTACTGGGGACTGGGGACTAGGGACTACTGCTCCAAGGAATTGGCAGAGCTGGGGGAGATCGGTACAGACAGAAATCAGGGGAACTATTAGCGGCATGGTTATGGGTCGTAGGGGATGTGTCATGTTCTTATCTCACAGGGAAGTGGGTGCCATGGAGGACTGTCATCAAACCATTCGGTAAACAATGCCCTACAGTGGACAGTCAGTAGATCAGATATACAAGGTGGCAGATGAGGTCCATAACTATTATTCCTTGGGAGGAAGTTGGTGGCCCCTTGGAGTACTAGGAGGCTGGTGGGCTACTAAAGTACACTGAGGTGCTACTGTAGACTTTTTGCTTTTATACTTAGTTTTCGCGATTTACTTGTAATATGGTGTGGCGTCCACGAGGGTTGCATTAAAGCCGGCAGGCTAGTTGCAACAGGTTGGTGACATTCAAGGAGTGGGATGTTTTGTAAAGGGGTCACCTTTATATTTGTCCAATGTCTCCCCACCTCTATAGTGAATGTAACAGAACTGACTGCAGAAGCTTTGATTAATACTTTGGAAATATACAATTAGGATGGCAATACTGTGGGAACAGCCATAGGAACATAATGAACTCAGGGGTGGGACTCGTATAGAGTGGTGACAAGTGAGGATTGGCTCTAATTTGGTGGTTTGAGCCAGTGCTGATGTATTGGTCCACTTACTGCAGCATTTCATATGACTGGGAAGGTATAAAATAGTGCGTTCGGGGGGCTTAGGGAAGTTTGTTGGGGCTTCAGTTTTGAAAAGCCCCACGGGTTGGCAGAACAAGAGGTATACTGCAGTGAAGGGCCCCATGCATATCTAAATAAGTATTTTAATGCTCTTTTCTGTCCTAATAAAAATAATTTTGCAGCTCTAAGTAGGTAATTGGTGTTGGAGCATTTCTGTCTCATCGAGTCGAATCTGAGAACCCACTGATTTAACGGAACATTTTTGTGTATTCTCTTTTTCCACTTCTAATTCTTCCTAAATATGTGTTTGTTAAAGTAAAAAATAATCTATCTTAATCACAACAGTTCAGCAATACTATGACTACATCCACTATTTTGCATGAAAATGGACTTTATGTTATTGTAATTACATTCTTCCTTGTAAAAAAAATTTGTATAATTTACGTTTCTATTGTGAATGCTCCTTAGATGATGCTATGTGCCTGTGGTGCTTCTGCAAGTAGTGTTTCATTGCACCTGTACATAAATGTAGTGGTGCATATGACAATAAACTTGACTTTGACTTCAATTACTTTTGTTCAGTCTAATTAGCTATCCCAGCAACATGGTTCACAAAATATAATGAAATAGTATATTGTTTTAAACCAAGAATTGAATTTTGTTTTCTAGACCATAGTTCTATTTACATTTGTGCTGAATTGATTTGGTATGCTTCAGACTTTCAGCATTACAATTTTATTTCAAATTCATAGCACATTCTCTTCTTTACACATTACAAAGATTCATGCAAACTAACAGATCATAAACACTTTTGCAAGAAAATGTTAACTATCATCTTCAGAAACACATACAAAAAATTCTAGGAGGCAAATTGCACATCTCATTTTTTGGATTAAACAATTCACTTGAATAATAAATGTGTAATCCTGAATGGCATACACTTCAAAACATTATTGATGAGATCTGTTTCAGCAGTAATAATTTGCTCCTTAGAGGTTTTAATATATTAATAGTCTACTGTTTTGTTTTATATATTGTTTAACCCCTAATCTGTGAAAACAATGTCAATATCTTGCTTTGATCATGACCTTTGAGAATGCACTAACCTCTGATGCAGATTAATTGCCCTGTTAAAAAAAGAAAGTCAAAACTACCAAGCATAGAGCATAAATATGTAAAACACACAGACCAAGAATTTTCTTATGATCCTTTCTTTGGTCTCCTGTAAGAAATTTACACCAGCTGGACAAGTATGATCTAATCAAAGTCAGCATGGATTTCAGAACAGTGAGACTCATTTAAATAATATTGAAACTGGCAGGGGAATGACAGCAGTTCTGTGCTGAAGTAGTGATGCTCATGTACCACCCACACTCTAATGCGGGTGGTGCACAAGTATTAACGTCTGATGTTAGGACATTAGGGAACTTCTGCCCAAATAACGAAGTCAGGAATTTGCTCCACCAAAAATACTGCAATTCCTCTCTGACCTTGAACGCCACAGATTCAAACAGCTGGACAAGAGCCTGCTGAATTTCCTCACCAATTGTACTGAAGAATCCACACAGCATACCTACAGCAAACCAGGGATGACACAAGAACAGCAATCACTTCATTCACTGAGAGAAACAGCCTCATGGCAGAAGGACATAGGGTCATTCACATTCTGAAATAATTGAGTTTGCTTTACTGTTATTAAATTACTTAGAATTTTATACAAGTCTGATTGATTAAAACTATTCTTATTTTTTTTTTAAATACAAGTCATCATTTATTTTAATACTGTTTGAATATTTATGAATGCCAGGGACTTTCAGAAGTATTCAAAGTCATAGATAGATTTCACAGCCAGAAGGACCTGGGCTTGTAACTGACTGTTGAAATACATTTTTCCACAGGAGTCATAGAACAATATAGCATGGATACAGGCCTTCAGTCTAATTAAACCACAGTGTCTACCCAGCTAGTCCCTGTTTCCGGTGTTCATCCCATATCCCTCCAGGCCCTTCCCTTCCATGTACCTATCCAAATGCTTTTAAAATGATACTAGCATACTCTCAATCACTTCATCAGGCCGCTTATTCCAAATACTTATCATCCTCCACCTGCAAAATTTGCCCCATAAGTCCCTTTCAAATCTTTCCCCTCCCATGCTAAATCTATGCCTCCTAATTTTGGACTCTCCTACCTTAGGGAAAAGGCTGTTAGCATCCACATTATTTATGCCTCCCAGTATTTTAAATCTTTAAGATTGGCCCTCATTCTCCGATGTTCCAAGAAATAAAAGACCCAGCCTGGCCAACTTCTCTCTAAAACTCAGGCCCTGTCATCATAAAGCAAATCTTTTCTGCACTCTTTCTAGTTTAACCATGTTCTTCCTTTGAAATATAACCAAAACTGTACACAACACTCCAAATGTGGCCTTACCAATGACTTGTACAAATGCAACAATGTCCCAAATCCTGCACTCATTGCCCTGATTGATGAAAGCCTGTGTGCTAAATGACCCTTTCACCGATCTGTTCAGCGTGATCCTGTTTTCAATAATCCATGTACTTCCAGATCCCTCTGTTTCATTATACACCCTGGAGCCCTAACATTCAGAGTCTAAGTCTTATCCTGGTTGGGGTTCCAAAATGCATCTAATCACACGTATCTGTATTGAAACTAATTTTCCATTAACTTCCCTACCTGTTCAAGACTCCATCTGCAAAGTTGCTGATCAAACCCTGTACAATCACAACCACATCAATTATATAAATAATGAATAACAAGGGTGCCAAACACCAATCCCTGCCGCATAACACTAATCTCTAGTCTCCTTTTGGCCCAAAATGTTGACTGTTTACTCCCCCGCACAGATGCTTCCTCACCTGATGAGTTCCTTCAGAATTTTGTGTGTACTACTCAAGATTTCCAGCAGCTACAGTCTCCTGTGTCTCCATTCTAAGAAACAACTTTCAATCACCACCCTCTTCTTCCTAACTCCAAGCCAATCTTGGATCCTCCTAATTAAATTCCATGGCGCCTAACCTTCCAGACCATACTGCCATGCAGACCTTGTCAAATTCTAAATAAACGTCAGCCACTGCCCTACCCTCACCTACCCTTTTGATGACCTCTTCAAAGAGCTCTAAAAGATTTATCAAACACGACTTCCCATACATAAAGTCATGCTGGCTACTCCTAATCAGACTATCTTTCCAAATGTTGGTAGATCCTGTCCTGTGGAATACCCTCCAATAACTTCCCCACCACTGATGTCAGGCTGACTGGCCTGTAGATCCCTGGTTGTCCTTGCTACTCTTCTTAAACAACAGAACAACATTAGCTACTTTCCAGTCTTCAGGCATTTCAGTAGTGATTGATGATGAAACAATTATCTCCACAAGGATCCCTATAATAGCTTCCCACAAAGTCCGATGATGCATATGGTCAGGCCCTGGGGATTTATCCACCTTAATGCACTGTAAGGCTGCAAACATTTCTTTCCTTGTATGTATATATATTCTCCAAAGTATCTCCATTTGCTTCCCTTATCTATTGAGCAACCTGATTTTCTCCTCAGTAAACAGCAAGGAAATATATTAGTTAGAAATCCCACTCATCTCCTGCGGCTCAAGTTAGAGAGTCAGAGTAACACAGCATGGAAACACAACGGAAACAGAGAGGGGGAAAAAAAAAGTTTTATCACATAGAATATAGAACAGTACAGCACAGATACAGGTCCTTCAATCTGCGATGTCTGTGCTGACCATTTACAAATGGACAATTATTAAGGGGTTCTGACACAGATTATAGGGTCAGTAAGAAATTTCTTCGATTGGCAGATGACACTATCACATATCCAGATGCTTTATTAATAAAATAATCAGTGGAAACGTGTCAGATACAGTTCATCATGAAGAAGTATGAAAAAAAATGATACTGGAGTCAAACAGCTCCTAGGAAATTTCAGGCTCGACTCTACCTCCCTTGTACAAATTTCAAGCAGCAACTTCATCCTTGAAGCTTATAAGCCCCTGCATAAAATACCAAGCCCACACCTTTAAAAAGTACTTGAATAGCAAGCTAAGCCACAATCACATATTTAAATGTTACCAAAACTGTCAGCAATTTGAAAGTTTGTGATTGTCTCTGATAAACAAATATTCAAAATTTTGATCTTTTTTAAGCTACTTAAAGCACAGTAACATTTAATAACAATTGGTTTAAATTCATTCCATTGTTTTAAAACTAGGTAAATTAGCTGCAGCAGATTTCTCAGAAATTGGCACTCTACTAGGTTACTATATGGAGTCTGAAATCAGAAGATAGTACTGATACAAGCAGCTCTCAGAAAGTTTGGGACTTCCTAGTACATACACCACTGCACAGGAATTACAAGTTTCCTTACAATTCTGGGAGCCACCTTCATCCAAGAAATAAAAATCAATGTTCTCATGGTGAGAAACTGGGGGCCGTGGAAGAGTCAAGGTGCCCATACGGCTGGATCATTAGTTCATAGTGCAACTGGAACTATTGATGTTGACAAAAAGAAGATAAAGCTTGTTTTAAAGAGCTTTGGTCAAATCCCAAACTAGAAATGCTGTAGATCAACTAACTTTGGATAACAAGGTATACAGACAAAATCCCTATATGCTTGTCTGAGTTATTTTTTTTAAAGATTAGGTTTGCTTGTCATATGTACATTAAAACAGAGGAATACATAATTTGCATCAAATTATATCAGCAATGACTGCACTGGGCAGCCCATCATCAACTAACGCCAAGCTTCCAGCACCAACATAGCAAGCCCACAAGTCAATAACCTTAACTAGACATCCTTGGAGAAAAACTGAGCACACAAAGGAAGCCAATGCGGTCACAGGGAGAAAATACCAACTCTATACAGTCAGAGGTGGCTACTGAACCCCGATTGGTGATCACTGGTGTTGAATTAGAGTTACGTTAACCACTATGCTAACGTCCATAGTGGTTGGAAGACTTGGAAGAGCAAATCTGCAGAGAGATAGCAGGCAACTGCAGGAAACATAAAGTTGTGGTGGTAGGGGATTTTAATTTTCCATACATTGATTGGGACTCCCATACTGTTAGGGGTCCAGATGGTTTAGAGTTTGTAAAATGTGTTCAGGAAAGTTTTCTAAATCAGTATATAGAGAGACCAACTAGAGGGGATGCAATATTGGATCTCCTGTTAGGAAACGAATTAGGGCAAGTGACAGAAGTCTGTGTAGGGGAGCACTTTGGTTCCAGTGATCATAACACCATTAGTTTCAATTATATCATGGACAAGGATAGATCTGGTCCTAGGGTTGAGGTTCTGAACTGGAAGAAGGCCAAATTTGAAGAAATGAGAAAGGATCTAAAAAGCGTGGATTGGGACAGGTTGTTCTCTGGCAAAGATGTGATTGGTAGGTGGGAAGCCTTCAAAGGGGAAATTTTGAGAGTGCAGAGTTTGTATGTTCCTGTCAAGATTAAAGGCAAATTGAATAGGAATAAGGAATTCCTCCGTCTCCGCCGCATCTGCTCTCAGGATGAGGCTTTTCATTCTAGGACGAGGGAGATGTCTTCATTTTTTAAAGAAAGGGGCTTCCCTTCCTCCACTATCAACTCTGCTCTTAAACGCATCTCCCCCATTTAACGTACATCTGCTCTCACTCCATCCTCCCGCCACCCCACTAGGAATAGGGTTCCCCTGGTCCTCACCTACCACCCCACCAGCCTCCGGGTCCAACATATTATTCTCCGTAACTTCCGCCACCTCCAACGGGATCCCACCACTAAGCACATCTTTCCCTCCCCCCCCCCCTGCATTCCGCAGGGATCGCTCCCTACACAACTCCCTTGTCCATTCGTCCCCCCCATCCCTCCCTACTGATCTCCCCCCTGGCACTTATCCGTGTAAACGGAACAAGTGCTACACATGCCCTTACACTTCCTCCCTTACCACCATTCAGGGCCCCAAACAGTCCTTCCAGGTGAGGCAACACTTCACCTGTGAATCGACTGGGGTGATATACTGCGTCCAGTGCTCCCGATGTGGCCTTTTATATATTGGCGAGACCCGACGCAGACTGGGAGACCGCTTTGCTGAACATCTACGATCTGTCCGCCAGAGAAAGCAGGATCTCCCAGTGGCCACACATTTTAATTCCACATCCCATTCCCATTCTGAAATGTCTATCCACGGCCTCCTCTACTGTAAAGATGAAGCCACACTCAGGTTGGAGGAACAACACCTTATATTCCGTCTGGGTAGCCTCCAACCTGATGGGATGAACATCGACTTCTCCAACTTCCGCTAAGGCCCCACCTCCCCCTCGTACCCCATCTGTTACTTATTTTTATGCACACATTCTTTCTCTCACTCTCCTTTTTCTCCCTCTGTCCCTCTGAATATACCTCTTGCCCATCCTCTGGGTCCCCCCCCCCTTGTCTTTCTTCCCGGACCTCCTGTCCCATGATCCTCTCATATCCCCTTTTGCCAATCACCTGTCCAGCTCTTGGCTCCATCCCTCCCTCTCCTGTCTTCTCCCCCTCCCCCTCCAACTTTCAAATCCCTTACTCACTCTTCCTTCAGTTAGTCCTGACGAAGGGTCTCGGCCTGAAACGTCGACTGCACCTCTTCCTACAGATGCTGCCTGGCCTGCTGCGTTCACCAGCAACTTTGATGTGTGTTGCTTGAATTTCCAGCATCTGCAGATTCCTGTTGTTTTAGGAATAAGGAACCTTGGTTCTCAAGAGATATTGCAATTCTGATAAAGAAGAAGAGGGAGTTGTACGAAATGTATAGGAAACAGGGGGTAAATCAGGTGCTTGAGGAGTATAAGAAGTGCAAGAAAATACTTAAGAAAGAAATCAGGAGGTCTAAAAGAAGACATGAGGTTGCCTTGGCAGTCAAAGTGAAGGATAATCCAAAGAGCTTTTACAAGTATATTAAGAGCAAAAGGATTGTAAGGTATAAAATTGGTCCTCTTGAAGATCAGAGTGGTCGGCTTTGTGCGGAACCTAAAGAAATGGGGGAGATCTTAAATAGGTTTTTTGCGTCTCTATTTACTAAGGAAGCTGGCATGAAATCTATGGAATTGAGGGAATCAAGTAGTGGAACCATGGAAACTGTACAGATCGAAAAGGAGGAGGTGCTTGCTGTCTTGAGGAAAATTAAAGTGGATAAATCCCCGGGACCTGACAGAGTGTTCCCTCGGACCTTGAAGGAGACTAGTGTTGAAATTGCGGGGGCCCTGGCAGAAATATTTAAAATATCGCTGTCTACGGGTGAAGTGCCGGAGGATTAGAGAGTGGCTCATGTTGTTCCGTTGTTTAAAAAAGGATCGAAAAGTAATCCGGGAAATTATAGGCTGGTGAGTTTAACGTCAGTAGTAGGTAAGTTATTGGAGGGAGTACTAAGAAACAGAATCTACAAGCATTTGGATAGACAGGGACTTATTAGGGAGAGTCAACATGGCTTTGTGCGTGGTAGGTCATGTTTGACCAATCTGTTGGAGTTTTTCGAGGAGGTTACCGGGGGGTGGATGAAGGGAAGGCAGTGGATATTGTCTACATGGACTTCAGTAAGGCCTTTGACAAGGTCTTGCATGGGAGGTTAGTTAGGAAAATTCAGTCGCTAAGTATACATGGAGAGGTGGTAAATTGGATTAGACATTGGCTCAATGGAAGAAGCCAGAGAGTGGTGGTAGAGAATTGCTTCTCTGATTGGAGGCCTGTGACTAGTGGTGTTGCACAGGGATCAGTGCTGGGACAATTGTTATTTGTCATCTATATCAATGATCTGGATGATAATGTGGTAAATTGGATCAGCAAGTTTGCTGATGATACAAAGATTGGAGGTGTGGTAGACAGTGAGGAAGGTTTTCAGAGCCTGCAGAGGGACTTGGACCAGCTGGAAAAATGGGCTGAAAAATGGCAGATGGAGTTTAATACTGACAAGTGTGAGGTATTGCACGTTGGAAGGACAAACCAACGTAGAACATACAGGGTTAATGGTAAGGCACTGAGGAGTGCAGTGGAACAGAGGGATCTGGGAATACAGATACAAAATTCCCTAAAAGTGTCGTCACAGGTAGATAGGGTCGTAAAGAGAGCTTTTGGTACATTGGCCTTTATTAATCAAAGTATTGAGTATAAGAGCTGGAATGTTATGATGAGGTTGTATAAGGCATTGGTGAGGCCGAATCTGGAGTATTGTGTTCAGTTTTGGTCACCAAATTACAGGAAGGATATAAATAAGGTTGAAAGAGTGTACAGAAGGTTTACAAGGATGTTGCTGGGACTTGAGAAACTCAGTTACAGAGAAAGGTTGAATAGGTTAGGACTTTATTCCCTGGAGCGTAGAAGATTTGATAGAGGTATATAAAATTATGATGGGTATAGATGGAGTGAATGCAAGCAGGCTTTTTCCACTGAGGCAAGGGGAGAAAAAAACCAGAGGACATGGGTTAAGGGTGAGGGGGGAAAAGTTTAAAGGGAACATTAGGGGGGGGCTTCTTCACACAGAGTGTGGTGGGAGTATGGAATGAGCTGCCAGACGAGGTGGTAAATGCGGGTTCTTTTTTAACATTTAAGAATAAATTGGACAGATACATGGATGGGAGGTGTATGGAGCGATATGGTCCGTGTGCAGGTCAGTGGGACTAGGCAGAAAATGGTTCGGCACAGCCAAGAAGGGCCAAAGGGCCTGTTTCTGTGCTGTAGTTTCTATGGTTCTATGGTCCCAAGCACCGTTATAATGGTGGTCTATTAAACATTAACATTGTACTATAGACTTGGCACACGTTTGTTCATAGGTGAAATCCAGAATGCAATTACGATAAAAATAAAAATAATGCCTTCAAGGTGTGCTATTACAAAGGGTGGTGAAAACCTGAAACGTTCACCCATAAAAGACATGGATGTTAAGTCAACTGAATTTTTCAAGATTAATCAGGAATTTGACTCATGAAACAATACAGTAGTCTTGTTCAATCTCCTTCAGTCCTTTGTTTCAAAATGTATTAAAAGTTAAGCTTTGTCACTAACTTAATTTTTACTTTCAGTAAAGAGGTCCTAAATCATCTCCCAAGTGAATTATTCAGCACTCATATCTAAATTATACAATCTGAAATCTCATAAATCAGTACAATCAACAGTAACCTCAGAATATTTATTCTAAAATCAAAATATTGCCACTTCAAAATAAAAGTTGAAGGAAAACTATCAGTAGGTTAGGCAGCACCCATGGATCCACAGACACCGCCAGACATGCTGAGCATGTGTATATCCTCCTCTTCATTAATACAATGCTACCAGAAAGATGATGATATGAAATTAACAATATTCGGAATAGGAATAGCTTTGCACCAGAGATGAAGGCCAAATTAGACTTCATCTGACTAAGGTCATGTTACCAGGAAATTGATGGCTGATAAGGTGAAAAAATGACCACACTAATCCACTTGGTGGCAAAGAGAAGAAGCAATGTTGTAAACAATTGCATCACAATTTCACCACACTCCAACAAGGAAAATAAGGGTATTCACTTTAACATCTTCATTTCAATATTCCCCATTGACAGCTGTTATCTAAAAATACTGTCCATACAATCATCCATTTTATTAAAATTAAAATGCTCTGATATAATTTTAATTGTTTGAAAAGATGTCAATAGATTCACATTTATTGCCAACATGAAATTCACACATTCTTTTATCAAACAAGTAGCTACAATTCACACAACTTCCACACTCTCCATTACGTACTTTGTCAAGATCAATGTTAATGTCACAATATCTCACAAAATAATTTCAATACTGTCACATTATTACAATAGAACTAATTGGCTCTACATAGATATCAAGTCATGCAATGCAATTCCACTGACCTATTTGTGTATTAGGAAAGACTTGATTCAACTAATCTACCTATTCCTAGAAAGAAAAATTAATGTCAATTGATAGGCTTAACTATACTCAATGGGATACAAATACTTGTTCATTCATACAAGGATGAAATTTCTTCTTGTTATTTGTGCAATTAACTCATTACCTCAGACTATATTTAAACCGCGGTCAAGATAATGGCAGATTGCTTGAGACCCCTCCTGTGCTGCCATACACCAGGAGCTTGTAGAGATACAAAACCTGCCAGCTGATGATTCTTTTCCTTTGCTGAACCCAAGATTGGGAACTCAGCATGGGAGATTCCAGTCACAAACCTACAGCCTGTATGCCACAAATGAAAATTGTGCTGCATTGTCCCTGTGTTTATCATGGCAGACATGGATTTTATGCAAGGAGCAACTGCTTATATTTGACCATAAAAATGGATTTTAATAAAATGCTGCAGAACACAGTGTTACTGCAGAAACAGAGAATCATTTCCCCCACCCCAAATACTTTCTTTTTCCAAGAGACCCAACTCAAGCTTCCATATTTAATTTACCAGTATCAGCAATATCCAGTACATTATTTCCATTAATGGTGTGTATGGCCAAAATCTATGGTCAAAGTCTACAGATGCTAGAAATCCACAAAATGCTGAAGGAGCTCAGGAGGCCAGGCAGTATCTATGGAAATTAATATACAGTTGACATTTTGAGCCAAGATCCTTCTTCAGGACTGGGAAGGAAGAGGGTAGATGCCAGAATAAAAAGGTGGGTGAAAGGGGAGATGGATAGCTGGAAGATGATAGACGAAGCCAGGTGGAAAGGTAAAGGGCTGAAGAGGAAGGAATCTGATAGGAGTGGAGAGTGGATCTTAGGGAAAAGGGAAAGAGGAGATGACCGGGGGAAGAGAAAGGCATAGGAGAAGAGGTAAGAGGCCGGAGTGGGGAGTAGAAAGAGAGGGGTGGGGGGAGGGCATGTTTTTGAACCATAGAGAAAATTCATTATTCGTGCCTTCAGGTTGGAGACCACCCAACCCGAGGCTACCCTCAGGATGGAGGAGCAACACCTTATAACCCATCGGTGCAAAGACATAAAATGCTATAAATAACAAAATAAATAAATAATGCAAAGAAAGAAAGCATAGCAAGATAGTATTCACGGGCTATTCAGAAATTTGACAGTAGGGAGAAGAAGCTGTTTTTGCAAGACAACAAACTCCATGTCATGTGTGTTGGTGATAATAAATCAGACTCTGATTCTAATAGAATTAAATAGTTCAAAAGACGAATATTGCGGCAGTGTTCATGAGTTTATGGACTGTTCAGAAATCTGATGGCAGAAAAGAAGAATCTGTTCCTAAATAGTTCAGACTTCTATACCTCCTCTCTGATGGTAATAATGAGAAGGCATGTCTCAGTTGGGGAGAGTCTTTAATGATGAATGCCACCTACATGAGGCACCACCTTTTAAAGACTTTTCACAATGGCAGGAAAGATTGTGACCAGGATGGAACTGGTAGAGTACTACTACAACCCTCTGCAGCTTCTTGCAATCCTGTGCATTGATGCCTTCCTATCAGGCTGGGATGCAACCAGTCAGAATGTTCTCCATGATAATCAGCAGATATTTTCAAGAGTCCATCAGACCATAAGAGATAGGAGCAGAATTAGGTCATCTGTCCCACCGAGTCTGTACAGCATTTCATCAGGACAGATCCATTTTCCTTCTCAGCCCCAATCTCCTGCCTCCTCCTCATATCCGTTCATACCCTGACCGATCAAGAATCTATCAACCTCTGCTTTAAATATACATAAAGACTTGGGCTCCACAGCTGCCCAAGGCAACAAATTACACAGATTCACCACTCTATCATTGAAGAAATTCCCCCTCATCTCGATCCAAAAAAGGCCACACCTCTATTTTGATGCTGTGTCCTCTGGTGTTAGACACTCCCACCATAGGAAGCATCCTTTCCACATCCATTCTATCAAGGCCTTTCACCATTTGATAGTATTCAATTAGGTCACCCCGTATTTTCCTAAATTCCAGTGAATACAAGCCTAACACAATCAAATGCTCTTCATATGACAAGCCATTCAATCCTGGAATCACTTTCATGAATCTCCTTTGAACCCTCGCCAGTTTCAGCACATCCTTTCTAAAATAAAGGGCCAAAACCTGCTCACAATATTCCCAACGAGGTCTCACCAGTGCTTTATGAAGCCTCAGCATTACATCTTTGCTTTTATATTCTAGTCCTCTTGAAATGAATCTTAACATCACATTTGCCTTCCTCACCAGAGACTCAACTACAAATTAACCTTTAGGGAATCTTGCACAAGGACTCCCAAATCCCTTTGTCAGATTTTTGTATTTTCTCTCTATTTAGAAAATAGTCAATCCTTTAATTTCTTCTATCAATGTGCATGATCATACACTTCCTGACATTGTATTCCATCTGCCATTTCTTTGCCCATTCTCCTAATCAGGCTAAGTCCTTCTGTAGCCTCTCTACTTTTTCAAAACTACCTGTCCCTCCAGCTACCTTTGTATCATCTGCAAACTTTGCAACAAGCCATCATCTAAATCATTGACACATAATGTAAAAAGAATCATTCCCAACACAGACCCTCGTGGAACACAGTAGTCATTGGCAGCCAACCAGAAAAAGCTCCCTTTATTCCCATTTTTTGGCACCTGCCAATCAGCTATTGCTTTATCCATGCTAGAATCTTTCTTGTAATACCATGGGTTCATAACTTGTTAAGCAGTCTCATATGTGGCAGCTTGTCAAAGGCCTTCTGAAAATCCAAGTACACAACATCATCTGATTCTCCTTTGTCTATCCTGCTTGTTATTTCTTCAAAGAATTCCAACAGATTTGCCTTGAGAAAACCATGCCGACTGCAGCCTATTTGCTGACCTACTAAATCTCCACAAATTCCCCATGAAGTAGCGCCCCTGGCTCTACTAGAGCCTCCTTTGTGATAGCACCAATGTTTTAGGCCCAGGATAGTCCTTTGAGATGTTGGCAGACAATAAAATGTAACTGCTCACTGTATTCACTGCTGATCCCTCAGTAAGGACTGATGTGTGTTCTTCCGGTTTCTCCTTCCTGAAGTCATAATTAATTCCTTGGTCTTGCTGGCACAAAGTCCAAGGTTGTTGTTCTGACAACATTCAGCCAGCCAACTTATCTCACTCCTGTACATATTCTCATCACCATCTGAGATTCTGTCAACAACAGCTGTGTCATCAGCTAATTTATAGATGCCATTTGAGCTGTACTTCACCACATAGTCATGAGTGTAGAGATTAATGGTGAGGGGATGAATGTGTTGAATGCCAAACTGTTATCAATAAGCAGCCTGGCATGTGTTTTACTGTTGTCTAGTGCTCCAAGGTTAAGTAGAGAACCAGTGAGATTGCATCCTTTGTGATGTTGTGGTGGTAGGCAAATTTCAGCGGATCGAGGTCCTTGCTGAGGCAGGAGTTAATTCTAGCCATGACTAGCCCCTCGAAGCACTTCATCACAGAAGATGTGAGTGCAACTAGTCGTTGAATATAATTTCCATTAGGTTCAATTCATTTCACTATTTCTGTAAATCAAACCACCATCAGATTAAATTCATTACTTCTGTCTCTCAACAATTCAAAATAATATTTGTTTGGAAGAGGGGATCACATGCTTGCTGGTACTACAGTGGTAAGAAAGTGCAGAGACACTTTATAGGAAAAATATAAGCTAAGTAAATATGCAAGATGTGGTAGATACAATAAAGAGAAAAGCAAGATTTCCAGCATCTGCAGATTTTCTCTTGTTTGCAAGGTTATCTATATTAGTAGAAAAACTGAAAAGGCTGAGTTTTCCTTTTAAACAATGATATGAAAGGTGTTCACAGTGATCTGGAATTCCTTTAAGTTAATACGCAAGTACAGAAAGCAATTAGAAAGGCAGGCAGTATGTTGACCTTTATAGCAAGATTTGATTACAAGAGAAGTCTTGCACTAATTATATAGAATCCTGTTGAGACCACATCTGGAATATTGTGCATTGACCTGCTCCCTATCAAATGAAGAAATGTTCTTGCGTTAGAGGGAATGAAGTGAAGACTCTTGCTGTCATCGAGAGATAGAGCATGGGAACAGGTCCTTTGTCCACAAAGTCTGCAGCAACGATCAACCCCCCCCCCCATTTACTCAACCCTACATTAATCCAATTTTACATTAGCTTCATATACTTACAGCTCTCTCCAGATGTTAGGCGAGAAGAGGTTAGTTCACAACAGGGGGATGGGAACCAGTGCAGAGAGACAGAGGGGTGTAAAGTGAGGGTAGAAGCAAAAAGTAGTAAGGAGAAAAGTAAAAGTGGCAGGCTGACAAATCCAGGGCAAGCATCAAAAAGGGCCACTTTTCAACATAATTGTATAAGGGCTAAGAGAGTTGTAAAAGAGCACCTGAAGGCTTTGTGTGTCAATGCAAGGAGCATTTGTAACAAGGTGGATGAATTGAAAGTGCAGGTTGTTATTAATGATTATGATATAGTTGGGATCACTGAGACATGGCTCCAGGGTGACCAAGGATGGGAGCTCAACGTTCGGATATTCAATATTCAGGAGGGATAGAGATGAAAGAAAAGGAGGTGGGGTGGCATTGCTGGTTAAAGAAGAGATTAACGCAATAGAAAGGAAGGACATAAGCCGAGAAGATGTGGAATCGATATGAGTAGAGCTGCGTAACACTAAGGGGCAGAAAACGCTGGTGGGAGTTGTGTACAGGCCACCTAACAGTAGTAGTGAGGTCAGAGATGGTATTAAACAGGAAATTAGAAATGTGTGCAATAAAGGAACAGCAGTTATAATGGGTGACTTCAATCTACATGTAGATTGGGTGAACCAAATTGGTAAAGGTGCTGAGGAAGAGGATTTCTTGGAATGTATGCGGGATGGTTTTTTGAACCAACATGTCGAGGAACCAACTAGAGAGCAGGCTATTCTAGACTGGGTTTTGAGCAATGAGGAAGGGTTAATTAGCAATCTTGTCGTGAGAGGCCCCTTGGGTAAGAGTGACCATAATATGGTGGAATTCTTCATTAAGATGGAGAGTGACATAGTTAATTCAGAAACAAAGGTTCTGAACTTAAAGAGGGGTAACTTTGAAGGTATGAGACGTGAATTAGTTAAGATAGACTGGCAAATGACACTTAAAGGATTGACGGTGGATATGCAATGGCAAGCATTTAAAGATTGCATGGATGAACTACAACAATTGTTCATCCCAGTTTGGCAAAAGAATAAATCAAGGAAGGTAGTGCACCCGTGGCTGACAGGAGAAATTAGGGATAGTATCAATTCCAAAGAAGAAGCATACAAATTAGCCAGAAAAAGTGGCTCACCTGAGGACTGGGAGAAAATCAGAGTTCAGCAGAGGAGTACAAAGGGCTTAATTAGGAAGGGGAAAAAAGATTATGAGAGAAAACTGGCAGGGAACATAAAAACTGACTGTAAAAAGCTTTTATAGATATGTAAAAAGGAAAAGGCTGGTAAAGACAAATGTAGGTCCCCTACAGACAGAAACAGGTGAATTGATTATGGGGAGCAAGGACATGGCAGACCAATTGAGTAATTAATTTGGTTCTGTCTTCACTAAGGAGGACATAAATAATATTCCAGAAATAGTAGGGGACAGAGGGTCCAGTGAGATGGAGGAACTGAGCGAAATACATGTTAGTAGGGAAGTGGTGTTAGGTAAATTGAAGGGATTAAAGGCAGATAAATCCCCAGGGCCAGATGGTCTGCATCCCAGAGTGCTTAAGGAAGTAGCCCAAGAAATAGTGGATGCATTCGTGATAATTTTTCAAAACTCGTTAGATTCTGGACTAGTTCCTGAGTATTGGAGGGTGGCCAATGTAACCCCACTTTTTAAAAAAGGAGGGAGAGAGAAACCGGGGAATTATAGACCGGTTAGCCTAACGTCGGTGGTGGGGAAACTGCTGGAGTCAGTTATCAAAGATGTGATAACAGCACATTTGGAAAGCGGTGAAATCATCGGACAAAGTCAGCATGGATTTGTGAAAGGAAAATCATGTCTGACGAATCTCATAGAATTTTTTGAGGATGTAACGAGTAGAGTGGATAGGGGAGAACCAGTGGATGTGGTATATTTGGATTTTCAAAAGGCTTTTGACAAGGTCCCACACAGGAGATTAGTGTGCAAACTTAAAGCACACGGTATTGGGGGTAAGGTATTGATGTGGATAGAGAATTGGTTAGCAGACAGGAAGCAAAGAGTGGGAATAAACGGGACCTTTTCAGAATGGCAGGCGGTGACTAGTGGGGTACCGCAAGGCTCAGTGCTGGGACCCCAGTTGTTTACAATATATATTAATGACTTGGATGAGGGAATTAAATGCAGCATCTCCAAATTTGCGGATGACATGAAGCTGGGCGGCAGTGTTAGCTGTGAGGAGGATGCTAAGAGGATGCAGAGTGACTTGGATAGGTTGGGTGAGTGGGCAAATTCATGGCAGATGCAATTTAATCTGGATAAATGTGAAGTTATCCACTTTGGTGGCAAAAATAGGAAAACAGATTATTATCTGAATGGTGGCCGATTAGGAAAAGGGGAGGTGCAACGAGACCTGGGTGTTATTATACACTAGTCATTGAAAGTGGGCATGCAGGTACAGCAGGCGGTGAAAAAGGCGAATGGTATGCTGGCATTTATAGCGAGAGGATTCGAGTACAGGAGCAGGGAAGTACTACTGCAGTTGTACAAGGCCTTGGTGAGACCACACCTGGAGTATTGTGTGCAGTTTTGGTCCCCTAATCTGAGGAAAGACATCCTTGCCATAGAGAGAGTACAAAGAAGGTTCACCAGATTGATTCCTGGGATGGCAGGACTTTCATATGAAGAAAGACTGGATGAACTGGGCTTGTACTCGTTGGAATTTAGAAGATTGAGGGGGGATCTGATTGAAACGTATAAAATCCTAAAGGGATTGGACAGGCTAGATGCAGGAAGATTGTTCCCAATGTTGGGGAAGTCCAGAACGAGGGGTCACAGTTTGAGGATAAAGGGGAAGCCTTTTAGGACCGAGATTAGGAAAAACTTCTTCACACAGAGAGTGGTGAATCTGTGGAATTTTCTGCCACAGGAAACAGTTGAGGCCAGTTCATTGGCTATATTTAAGAGGGAGTTAGATATGGCCCTTGTGGCTAAAGGGATCAGGGGGTATGGAGAGAAGGCTGGTGCAGGGTTCTGAGTTGGATGATCAGCCATGATCATAATAAATGGTGGTGCAGGCTCGAAGGGCCGAATGGCCTACTCCTGCACCTATTTTCTATGTTTCTATGTTATCACCCATCCACTGCAGGCACAATTTATAATGGCCAGTTAACCTATCAGCCTGCATATCTCTTGAAAGTGAATGGAAACCAGAGCACCCAGAGGAAACGGTCACAGGAAGAACAAGCGAATGCCACACAGACAACATCTGAGATCAGGGCTGAATCCAACTCCCTGGCACTCTGAGGCAATGGCTGCTCCACAGTGCCACCCAGATTAACTCCCTATAAAACAGGTTTGTCATGTGGGAAGAGGTTACATTTACTGCGCTTCCACTCGCTAGCATTTAAAGGAATCCTTGCCCTGCCCCCTTCCTTTCCAGTCCTGAAGAAAGGATACAGCCCAACAAATTTATGTGATATTCCCCTCCATAAATGCTGACCGATCTGTTGAGTTTCTCCACCATTTTAAGCATTTTGTGTACATTGCTCTGGAACTGGATCCTCGATTTCCTCACTTGCAGACCCCAGTCAGTTCGGATTGGCAACAACATCTCCTCCAATCTCCATCAGTACAGGTGCTCCTCAAGGCTGTGTACTTAGCCCGCTGCTCTACTCTCTTTACATTTATGACTGTGTGGCTAAGCACAGCTCCAATTTCATATTTAAGTCTGCTGACAACACTGTATCATAGGCTGAATCAAAGGTGGTGATGAATCAGCATTTAGGAGGGAGATTGAAAATCTGACTGAGTGGAGCCATAACAACAACCTCTCACTCAATGTCAGCAAGACCAAGGAACCGATTGTAGACTTCAGGAGGAGAAAATAAGAGGCCCATGAGCCTGTTCTCAACAGGTTTCTGAGGTGGAGAGGATCAGCTACTTTAAATTCTTCAGGGTTATCATTGCAGAAGACCTGTAAGTGCAATTATGAAGAAAGCACGGCAGCACCTCTACTTGCTTAGGAGTTTGCAAAGATTTGGCATGACACCTGAAACTTTGACAAACTTCTATAGATGTGTGGGAAAGTATATTGACTGGTTGCATCACTATCTGTTTAGGAAGCACCAATGCCCTTGAATGGAAAATCCTACGAAAGGTAGTAGATATGGCCCAGTCCATCTCTGGTAAAGCTCTCCCCACTACTGCACACATCTACATGAAGCGTTGTCACAGGAAGACAGCATCCATCATCAGGGACCCCCACTACCCAGATTATGCTTTCTTCTCACTGCTGCCATCAGGAAAAAGGTACAGGAGCCTCAGGGCTCAACACCACATTCACCACTCAGCCCTCAGGCTCTTGAACCAAGCGGGATAACTTCAAACAACTTCACTTGCCCAACATTGAAATGTTCCCACAACCTACGGACTCACTTTTAAGGACTCTTCATCTCATGTTCTCGATCTTTCTTACTTTTTGTTATTATTATTATTTCTTTATTATTGTATTTGCACAGGTTTTTTTGCACACTAGTTGAATGCCCAAGATGGTGTGGTCTTTCACTGGTTTGATTATAATTATTATTTTATTATGGAGTATGCCCACAAGAAATTGAATCACATGGTTGTATATGGTTACCTATATGCACTTTGATAATAAATTTACTTTGAACTTTGCAAGGATCTCTTGTGTTTATGTAAAGCTGAAGTAACACATTGTGTTCAAATTTGTAATATAAATACAATGGGATGACCATCATTCTTCAATAAAATTACATCCCAAAGGCAGAAGGCAAAAGAATTCAATTATTGACCACTGTGGCACTGCATGATGCTGAGCAATGTTTCAGTCAGATCTCATTACAACACATAACTACATACAACTTACAGTTTTCGAAAAGGAAATGCTAGTTTTCAAATGTACAAACCTGATTCTAAATGCAATATTTACTACCTTTTCCAATATGAAACAAACAAAATTTGTGATTGTCTCAATTACTCACAACCCAAGAAGAGTATGCAGATGTTGCAACACTGAAAATAAAATAAAACTATGAAAGACAACTTAAGTTTATCAAAACAAATGCCGCCCACTAGTTTAAAAATGAAACAACATTTACACAATGCAGGAATAAGTGCTTAAATTAGAATGATTTTGAAAAGGAAATCTTTAAAAGAGCACTGTTGACATTGTAAATTGGATAGGATGATCTTCAGAGGCATTTTTAACGAAGGAATGCCATTTATCTTCCCAATCAAAGCATGACAATAAGATTACAAGTATCCCTTAAAATCAATATTATGAATCTAACATCACTGACAAACTACTATTGCAGAGGTTTACAAGATAACTTCCAATGATCTCAATGAACAAGAAGGCTGTATGGAAATTGAGTTCATTTAGAATTCAACAAATCTTTGCATCCCAAAAGAACAAAGCCTCCTTAAAAATTCAGAAGTTTCATTTATTTTGTATTAATAATATCCAATGGCTAACAAAATGTCACTCCTCTTGTTTCCCTGGATCTTCCAAGGCTTGTGTCTGCTACCAGCTAACAAAATGCAAAACAAAACTGTTTCAAAGCTAAAGCTGCAGCTAAGCCAGTCACACAAACAGGAGGGAATGTGTAAACAGGCAACCTCTGCCTTCTCCTTCATTTCTTTGGGGAAATACTGCTTTGCACCTCTCACCAAAGCAACGTGAGAACTGTAAATCTTCACAAGGCTATCAGAAGCAGACTCCTGTGTTATCCCTCCACATGTCTGAAAACAAGTCAAAGTAACAATATTGCGAAAAGGATCTAAGCTGCTTATTTTTGAAGAGGTGAAAGATAAAATCCAGCCTTTCTTTATATCTTCCTTTTTCCAAGTAATATCTTCACACGTGATGGTTGAACGAACATGGAGTATTGAAATGCCATTGCACCAATGACATCATGTTACCTTAACAAAATAAAGTCACCTTTACAAAGCATTTGAGATGAATCAAGAGCTAAAAAAGGGACATCACTCTCAAAATAACTTTAAACTAGTTGTGTAAAAGTAAATGATATAGTCTATGTTCATTTTTCCTACAAAATAACATTTATACAATCTTCACAAGCCAGAATCTTCTGCTGTATATAGTATCACATAACCTTATATCACCTGTGGTAAGAAATGTTATAAACTATTACAGCAAAGAAACAAAGACACAACTAATGAATGGGATTTATAGATAATTAAATGCTGTAATGTCAACAGGTTACAAACTCCCATATTGTATTAGTGGACTGCACAGTTCCTCCTCTCCTCCTTCTGCAGCGTTTTTAGTTCTGGCGCATGTGCTTAGATATTCATTACATGATTCAGAAAACATAAAAAAAATTAAATTCTGCTCACTGTTAGTACCCAGTTTATCAGTCATAAAGTACAATTATAAATAGATTTTATTTCCATGCTACAACAATAAAAGCTTAGGCTATCTTGGCCATATTTTATTGCATAACTAACGTTAAGGTTTACTGCTACACAAATATTTTGTTTACTCTCTTGTGATTTAAATCCAACTGTTTAATTGGATTTGCTATTCAATTTGGAAATGTTGCATAAATTTTGGATTGAGTTTATATAGATTCTATCAAGTGTGAAATTTAACATTGATTGGGTAGAAGGACAGTTGCCTATTATAAATGTGCCCAGTTTCTCTATCCAGCAAGTACACTAGAAATTGAAATCAGGTGCATTGAGCAATGGATGCCACAGGCACTCGCACCTCCCAATATGCTTGGATCTCAATCTCAAGAAAATATGATACAAACTCAACTTGTAGAAATTCAAAAGCACTATTGAGGGTGTGCAGGAACAGTGAAATAGCAGATGCTAAGTTATCAGATACAACTGACCTATGTCATCCCTTTTCAAGGCCAGAAATGTACAGAAATACAGTAATCTTCCTTTCCCAAAAATCAGGCTCTAAAGGACATGGCATATGACAGCAGGAGATATAAAAGCGCTTGGGTGCAGGAAACCAGCTGTAAGTGCTGGAACAGAATCTAGACCAGATTCTGGGGGTATGTGAGGGAGAAGGCAGGAAGTGGGTTGAGGAAGCAATTAGCAGAAGACTGGTATTCAGGTTCCAGAAGGGGACTGAAACACTGGCACATTGTTGGTATACCTCTGGCTCAGGAAGAGAATGAAGATTTGAGACTGACAACAAACATCACACGTTTGATCGAGGACTGCACTGGTAGAGGAAGGTTGTGAGGCAGGGAGGAGCATAGTGCTTGTTGGCAAACAGAGCATCAGTCCCTGGTGACTAGAGTAGGGTCTTCCAAGGATGCAGGCACACAGTCTACTTATTTGCTGGTATCATAAACCAGCACTCTGATAGGAAGACCTAGTTGTCTTTTTAGTGTTGTTGAAAGGCCTCCAAGCTCCAAATGTCCAGATTCTCTTGCAACACTTGAAAAGGAATCATCAGCACTCTCATCTCTGATACTGAAATCAAATCAAATCAGTGTCACAAGCTTGAAGTTGACAAGGAAGCACTCTGTCAATTTTCCTAAACATACTTAACTAGCTAGATATACAGCGTTTCATTGCTTAATGGCTATAAAAAGCACCATTACGAAACTGAATTTTCGGGCACACATTTTACTTTAAAAACATTTGCAAGTTTAATAAATTAAGATAAATTATTTAGTTGTGACTATCATTCTACCAAATTATAGAGAATTGTATCTGTAGTAATTTTTGCTCTTCAAAGTCAATGCATTTGTGATACTATCCGTGCAAGTCATGGTACAGAACCCTGATCTTTAGATCATTTGAATAGTTTAGCCATCCAACTGTGACATCTTTTCTCCAAACTTACCTGATAAGTTCAATTTTCCTGTTTTTTTCTTCTTTGACTCCCATTTAAATCTCATTAGTTACTCTTACTTCACACAATAGGCACATACATCATTGGCAAATTAAGTCTCCCTCTGTGCCTTAACTATAAATTTCTGATAAGAAAACAACAGTAGAAAAGAAGTGCTGGTTGGAGGGAGCTCACTTCCTGCTGAGTGCAGTTTTCAACTCTCACCCACATGAAGATTTCAAACTGTCAACTACATAGCACAACAACTGATCATTAGAAACTCATAGTATTTTGATAACTTTCTAAATCAATCCTCCATTAAGTCTGTGTAGATTCCTCCCCTTTACCAATCCCCTCACTATGACATCCCACTATTTAACCACATACCACTAAACACTGCTTTGGATATAGTTAACCTAATCACAAAGATTTCACTTATTGCTCTTCCTAGTGATACTCATCAAAAGCTCCAACGATTATAAACTGCAAAGTTAAAGTAATTGACAAAATATAAAATTAAGAAAGTCCCACCACCAAATTAAAGGCAAAGATCTGAATGAGCCTGGAAGTTGAAGCTGTTTTAAAACATAGAAAATTTACAGCACATAACAGGCCCTTCAGCCCACTATGTTGTGCCAACCATGCAAACTACTCCAGAAGCTGCCTAGAATTTCCCTACCACATAGCCCTCTATTTTCCTAAGTTCCATGTATCTATCTAAGAGTCTCTTAAAGACCCTATCGTATCTGTCTCTACAACCTTCACTGGCAGTGCATTCCACACACCCACTACTCTCTGTTTTGGATTGAAGTTCTTACAAGGCACAAATAGAAATATTGAATGGCTTTCCAATATATCCCCACTACCCAGGCCATGCTGTCTTCTCATTGCTGCCATCAGGTAGATGCTACAAGAGCCTCAGGACTTGCACCACCTGGTTCAAGAAAAGCTACTACCCAACAATCATCAGGCACCTGAACAAAAAGGATCACTTGCCATCGATTGAGGGGTTTCCATAACCAATTATCTCCACTTTTAGGACTCTTTATCTTGTTATTTCATGTTCTCATTATTTATTGCTATTTATTTATATTTGAATTTGCACAGTTTGTTGTCTTCTGCACTCTAGTTGATCTTTCATTGATCCTGTTATAGTTACTTCTCTATAGATTTGCTGAGTATGCCCACAGGAAAATGAATGTCAGATTTGTATGTAGTGACATTAATGTACTTTGATAATAAAATTTACTTTGAACTTTGTTCTATGAACACTTCTTTTTCCAAGCTCCTTTATCTAGTCAATAAAGTTATGTTTTGACTGTTCTTCACCCATAGGTTATTTTCTGAAAACTATCACTAACTTTTGACTTTTATCCTATTACTCTTTTTCTCCAAAATGTAGCTTCAAATTTTCCTAAACTAACCATGGTTGTCAAGAATTATTATGTAGCTGGTGCACACTTTCTATTTCATGAAGCTATTCTTCAATTTCAGCCTCCAGCCCATTTCTCTTTTTCTCATTGATTGTTTAGAGGAGGATGCTTTTCTAGACCTATCTTTTCAAACGTATCTGTACTTCCACTAATCTACCTAGAGGCTGATCATTAATTGTGCTATTAGCTCCAGCGAAATGTAACAACTTTTCTACACCTATTGCCTCCCCGGCAGAACATAAAAGTGTTCAATTCACTAACTGTCAAAGGAATTAAAAACTAGAGGCATAAGACTGTCATGATTATATATTGAACTGCCATGTTGTAGGCCACAAGACTAATGAGTGGGAAAAAAAAGAAATCAAACATGAACGGATCCCATCCCATCCTATGAACTCTCTCCACTAAGCTACCTCGATCAAGCGCCTTTGCTGAAATACTCCTGGGAATGCTAATGGTTTTCGAACAGTAGCTAAGCAGGAAAAAAAAATGGTCAAAATGCATCTAAGCATCAAGGCAGGAGAATGAAACTTAAATAAAGCCGAAACTGATCTATGAAAAACACTGCAAGAATAATTCTCCTTTTTGCCTTGGGCTTTACATCCATCAATATTGTGAATGCGAATGCATTAATGTAGATATCAAAATTGCACGCTTTCATGGCCAGTAAGTTTTATTTTAGTTTTACAGAATTAGGACGTGAGATTTTCTCTGGTTAATACCACTTTCCTTCCATTAAAATTTAAAGTTGAAAGTTACCAATTCCAATTGGTAACCAATTCTGCACTATTCTGTGTTTTCAAATCCAACAGTTAGCAACCCTTACTTAAAATTTCACACAAAAGTTAGGTCTGCACCTGTGTGTCTCCATACAGCATTTGGTGACCCTGTGGTCTCTGTCCTGTTGGCTGATGTCAGAACATTTTTCAAGAGGATGGACCCTCAAAGGGTGTAGGGCTCTGATTGTGAAGCTGGTACAATCTCTAAAAACCTGTGCCAACCAACTGAGGGGAGTGTTCAAAGACATCTGCAATCTCTTCCCGTTGCAGTTGGGAGCTTCCGACATGTTTCAAAAGGGTGAGGATCATATCAGTTCAAAAGAGAGCAGGATGAGCTGCCTCAATGACTGTTGCCCAGTGGCACTCATGTCTACAGTGATAAAATGCTTTGAGAGCTTGGTCATGGCTAGAATCAACTCCTCCCTAAGCAAGGACCTGGACCCGCTGCAATTTGCCTATCACCACAATAGATCTACAGCAGATGCAATCTCACTGGCTCTCTTCTCATCCTTGGATCACCTGAACAATAGTAATACTTATGTCAGGCTGCTGTTTGTTGATTACGACTCAGTGTTCAACACAATTATACCCCCAGTTCTATCAACAAGCTCCAAAACATAGAACAGTACAGGCGCTTCAACCCACAATGTTGTGCCGACCCTCAAACCCTGCCTCCCATGTAACCCTCCACCTTAAATTCCTCCATGTACCTGTCTAGTCATCTCTTAAACTTCACTAGTGTATCTGCCTCTACCACTGACGCAGGTGGTGCATTCCACGCACCAACCACTCTCTGAGTAAAAAACCTTCCTCTAATATCTCCCTTGAACTTCCCATCCCTTATCTTAAAGCCATGTCCCCTTGTATTGAGCAGTGGTGCCCTAGGGAAGAGTTATTTTAAAGTAGAAATAACTCCACTGGTCCGCATAGCAGCTTTCTTAACTACCCTATCTACCTGTGAAGCAACTTTCAGTTATCTCTGGACATGTACCCCCAGGTCCCTCTGCTCCTCCACACTTCCAAGTATCCTGCCATTTACTTTGTACTCTGCCTTGGAGTTTGTCCTTCCAAAGTGTACCACCTCACACTTCTCCGGGTTGAACACCATCTGCCACTCTCAGCCCACTTCTGCATCCTATCAATGTCTCTCTGCAATCTTCGACAATCCTCTGCACTATCCACAACACCACCAACCTTTGTGTCGTCAAAAACCTGGTCTTCTAACTCTCTTTCCAACTGGATCCTTGGCTTCCTCACCAGGAGACCGCAGTGAGTGCAGATTGCAAGTAACATCTCCTTACTGACAATCAATACTGGTTCACCTTTACCGATGCTGGCTTAGGCTACTGCTCTGATCTCTCTATACCCACAGCTGTCTGGCTAGGCACAGCTCAAACAGCATTATAAATTTGCCGACGGCACAAAGGGTGCACAGTTTCAAGTTCCAGGGTGTCAACATCTCTGAGGATCTATTCTGGGCCTATCATATTGTTGGAGTTACAAAGAAGGCACTTTCGGAGAATTGGTATGTTACTAAAGACACTCACAAATGTCCCGTGGAGAGCATTCTAAATGGCTGCATCACTGTCTGTTATGGAGGGGCCATTCCACAGGATTAGAAAAAGGCGCCTAAATACTATATATTCCTGTAGAAAGTTGTAAACTCAGCTTGCTCCTTCATGGGCACTAGCCTCCCAAGCATCCAAGACACCTTCAAAAAGTTGATGCCTCAAAAATGTGGCATCTATCTTTAAGAACCCCCACCATCCAGAACATGCCCTCTTCTCATAACATCAGATCTCTGGATTGACAACAAACCTACGAACACCACCTCAGTACTATGTCCTTTCTTTTTGCACTACAGTACTTCTATAATACCATACAGGCGCGAGCTGGATCAGCTGGTTGAATGGTGTCGCAGCAACAACCTTGCACCCAAAATCAGTAAGACTAAGGAATTGTTTGTGGACTACAGGAAGTGAAAATCCAGGAAACACACACGACTGTAATAATACAATGCATATTGTATTGCTATTGATAGTTCTATTATTATGTATTGCAATATACTGCTGCCACAAAACAACACATTGCACAACATATGCCAGTGATTCTGATTCTAGTTTTAAGGCTGATCCTTTATATGGCAGAGACAGCAGTTGAAGATCTGAAAAAGCTGGGAACTGGATACTTAAATTTTCCAATTAAATATCTTAATTCCTATCTCTGACAAAAATGATAATGCATTTACATCATCAGAATATCAGAAATACACGTGAAAATATAAACAATGTTTTCAGTGTTTTGTTGATTTAATATGTTTGCTATCTTAACTGTTTGCCGCTCCTAACTTGGAAAGAAAAATCTGTTTTTAAATAAAACTATTTCATTAGATTCCGAAAACCATGTGGTATTTGTTAACAGCTAAACACTTCCAGGTGAGTAAACGCTTCTTCACCTGCCCCCCCCCCCCCCCCACCATGCCATCGTGCCAGAGAACAGGAATATATAGTATTTGGGCTGAGCGTTTTTTGACACCTTGAAATGCGCCATCTTTCCCATGCATCTCTAAAAGTTAAAGCTGCCATGCGAACCAGTGGAGACCAGGCAATCCGCGAGTTAGGAGGTCAGTATACTCAGTTTAACTCGGTTCCAAAGCTATGTTATTGGAGATGTGAAGCCCCTGACCTGAACAGTCCCCGGTATGTTGAAACCATTAAACTTAGACGGAGCTTTATACTTAAAGCCGGAGTCAACCCAGGCATACAGGGAACTGAGCAAAACTGCCCATTGAGTATACACGTTACCAAACTGAGCACCCAATGCGCTCCATTCAGAAAACAGGATGTACAGTAGTACCTGCTGACAGTGGCATTAAGTATCAAGCTTTATCTTGCTACATTATTACATGGTGAAACTGCGATTTATATTAAGTAACCATTAAAGCATTTCAACACGTATGACTTTTAAATTTCCCAATTTATAATGAGTTGCAAAAGTATATAGAATGGTTTTAGTACTTTAAAATGAAGCAAGTTAAAAAGTACCACTTCCGACTTTCTAGCACTTGTGATCCCAAATGACGGACGAACCAATTTAATCAGAGTTCCGTGAAGAGATACTTCATATTTTACCTCACCAATCACATATTATATTATACAGCCACGCGACGTTACTTAAAACGCTGAGTCAAGTAGGTTCTCTAAGTCACAATAGGTGACATATCTGCAAAACGTGCATATATATTCTGACAATAATGGTACCAGTCCCACTCATTTATCATAGCAGGCTAGCCTAAATACTAAGTGTTGCAACGGGCCAGAACCATATTTTGTGCCATTTCGTCCGCTACATCAAATAAACAGGAACTATAAAGCACGATATCAAAATTATAGTTTTTAAAAATAAGCAAGATAGATGCCTGCATCGATCTACAGACTCGGTTGCTCCATTCCAGGCAGGCTTTTTCCGAGAGGGAGGAAGATTGCAGTTTCAGCACTTCGTATTGCACGATACCGCAGAGCTTGGGAAATGATGGCAAAGCCCTGCCAGCTCCCCATCGGAAAGCATGCCGGAATCTACTGTACACTCGACTCTGGGACTCTTAGTGTCCGCCTGCGCTTCACATAACTGCTGTTGCCGATGATGCTCTCTACTTACGCGATGCTGCCAGTCCCACACTGGTGTTGCCGCTGCTGATGCAAATCCAGAAGAGCGCTGTTATCCTGCGCAGAAGGAACCCAAACATCGTCCAGTTCATTCACAGCTGGTTACAAAATAGGGGGGGAAAGGGGGTGCAAGAAATAGATAATGATAGCCGCTTCGTTCCCTTCCAGCCGCTTTATACCGGAGCCAATTGTCAATGTAGGGGATTGGCTAAGTGGAGCAGGAGCCCGATGCTACCGGCAGCGCTCTCTCTCACTGTCAGCCTGGTGTGCACCGAGCTGTTGCCAGGGCTGTGTGCAGCTCGCACTTGCACTCTCTCTCCTCTCTCCTCCTCCCTCCCTCCCTCCCAGGGCACGGGTCTGCCGCGCGCTCAGCCCCCGCCCACTTCGCCGGGCGAAGCAACAGCGCCACCGGAGGGGGAGTACTCGCACACCGGCCTCTTCAATCTGTTCCCGCAGCCTGCGATGCTCAGTCGCGGTTGCGCGGATCTTCCCGATCCCGCTCCACAGAAAGCCGCGTTGCCAGGTGCAAGGTGACGAGGAAGTAGGGAGGTGGGGCGATATAGAACGGCTTTTGCTTGGTCCATCCCCGCCTCCCCCCCCCCGGGCTGCAGATGGCACCATCCTCCAAGCCGCTCCTCTAAAGGGCTGAAAGCGGAGTGCCGCTGCTGCCGCACGCTGCCAGATGTCCGTGCGGTCTTATCTCCCGCCCTGTTGTCTGCTGATTAAAATTTGACCGCAGTATCTACTGCATCGACTTCGTTGGTACGCGCAGGTTGCGCACACCAGGAGCAGAGGGACCGCAATTACTGACTAACGAGAAAAAGGATAAAGTCCAGCTAGAAAGAAAAGTACCCATTCAACATTTCTGATGCGTGTAAATAAAAACAAAATAAATGTCGCGTTGCTATACGCATTGCTCCACTGGAAGAAACTATTCCGTATCTACAGGAGCAATATACGGTGAAGAGTGACAAATTTAAGGTGCCCCTTTGAACGCTGAGCAAAATGCAATGTAACGTAAGTATGCAGGAGAAGCAAAATCTTGACCATGATCTAGATATTTACACGTCTTTCACATTGACACATACGCATTTATGAAAGTGCTGCGAAGCCGATAGACGTTTACAGCAGCGTTGATTTGAGGTAAACCGAAAAATATTGCTGGCATTACCAATCTCACGGATTTGCAAGTTTCTCGGGACAATGCTATCAAATAGGACAGCATTGATCGAATTCAAGCTTTCGCTTTAAAAACATTGTATGTGAATATAGGAATTCTTCAGTGATTTTCAAAGTCGACATCTCAACGTGCCTATAAATTGAGAAAGTACGAAACATCCAATTTTAACCAGGGGAACTGTGAATCTGAAGAGGTGAAGCATTCCCTTCTTCTGATCTACTGAATTTGATGAGGCATCGAGCCTCTTTGACTTGTAAGGGGCAGTGTTTCTTATATATTATATGTCTTATAAATTATATTATCTTATATATTATATGTCTTCTTTACAGCACCCTGTTTATGTGTTTTCAGGAAATAATAAAACGTCAGCAAAAATGCTCATAGTGTATAAGCACTTTTGCAGCTGTAGTAACAGACAAATTCACGGGAAAATATTTGTCAAGGAACTTTTATCTTTGGAAAAGTTTAGAACCAGCACTCCAAAACAAACTACACCAGGTAATGACATCCTTGTCAACAAGATTTACATAATTTCCTTTTTCTTGATAAATATTATACTTTCTTAGATAGTGATAGCTTTTGTTCAACTTGTAAGAGAGCAAAGCCAAGCCATTTTCACAAACTTCAGTATAATACATTTTTGAAATGGACCATTCTTCATAGTTTATGAGAATAATTCAAACTTTCCTGTTTTGGTTTCAATAAATGACTAGAGATGCCCTTGGCTCATTGATGACGTCATTTACAGCCAGTACTTGCTTGCAGCCTCCTCATCTATTTTGTGACAACTAAATTGATTTATGGATAAATATTCTATATGATTTGAATCCTAGTTTTGAGAATATAATTTCTTTCTCCCTCATTTCACTCTTGTCATTGTGTTGCCTAATATATCATGCATTATTCTCCGGCAATATAACTTTCATCAATTCCAATCCCAAGTTTAGAAAGTTGATGGTAATCAAATAGAGGTGTTGTAAATGACAAAGGAATTCAATGTGATGCACTCAATCCATTTTACTTGGCTGGAGTATTTCCCAAAATAAGAATAATGCCTACATGCAGTGAACATTTTAAAACTGTTCACCATCTCTCCTCCACTACCCAACACTATACTCACATATACTTTATCTCAACCCACCCCCATACCCAGAAGAAAGTGAGTCAACAGAGTTACCTCAGCTCTGCCTTATGTGGTAGCTGGAACAGACGGAAAGGACTGAATCACCCAATCCTGTTCCTGTTCCTTCACTTATAGAAAGCTCAGAATGTGCCAGCCTTTATTTTCTCATCCTTCTGTGAGGTAACTTTAACTGTTCATTCCCCTCCATAGATGCTGCCTGACTTGCTGAGTTGCTCCAGCATTTTGTTTTGTGAAGGTTTTGCGAGTACTCTTTTAAATTCTAGAGCATAAATTTTTGGGTTGCAATTATTTTGCTTTCTATCCTTTGTACACCGCCCACACATCTGCAAACACAATGAATTAGTCGTAATACTGACTCTAAGATCGTGCAACACACATAAAAGTTGCTGGTGAACGCAGCAGGCCAGGCAGCATCTCTAGGAAGAGGTGCAGTCGACGTTTCAGGCCGAGACCCTTCGTCAGGACTAACATCAGGACTAAGATCGTGGTCTGATTCCTGCCACTGTCTGTAAGGCATTTGTATATTCTCCCCATGATGACATGTATTTCCTCCCACATTTCAAAGATGTATGGTTAAGGTTAGTAAATTGGGGCATATTTTGTTCGTGCCAGAAGCTTGATGACACTTGCGGGCTGCCCAGTATAATCGTCACTAATTTGATTTGACAAACGATGCATTTCACTGTATGTTTTGATGTGCATGTGACAAATGAAGTAAATTTTTAATCTTTTAATCTAATGAATTTGGAATGTTTGAAGTTGGAATATTGAAAGCAATTTTGGGCCCCATATTAAAGGAAAGATTTGCAGACCCTGGAGATGGTCAACAGGAAGTTCGCAACACACAAACACAAAATGCTGGACGAACTCAGCAGGCTAGGCAGCATCTCTGGAAAAACGTACAGTCGGCGAGAAGAGTTTCAGCCCGAAATGTTGACTGTACTTTTTTTCTACAGATGCTGCCTGTCCTGCTGAGTTCCTCCAGCATTTTGTGTGTGTTGGTCAAATTTCCAGCACCTGCAGATTTTCTCTTTGTTTGTGAGGAAGTTCGCAAGAGTGATCCTGGGAGCAAAAAGATGAATACAGAAGAGCGTTTGATGGCTCTGGGCCTGTACACAATGGAGTTAAGAATAAGAAGAGTGTCTCATTGAAATCTACTAGTTCCGAAAAAGTCCTGAGAGAGTGGACATGGAGGGAATGTTTCTATCAGTAGCCAAGCCTAGGACAGGCTGGGTGGTCCTATGGCTCTCATGCCCAAGGTGGCATGTGCAAAATTTTTGTTAGTACAGAGCATGCATTCCTGCCCCTCAATTCTTTAAACCCCACCCATATTTACAAGATTCTTAATGATTATCTTGACTGCCAAGTGAAGCAGCAAATGTTTTTTTTTACAACCTGAGAGCAGTGGGATGTTTTCAGAGGAAATGTCTCATGCCGTCTTAGTGTCAAGTAGAGAGTTGTGAAAACACATGACATTGGATGATAAGTTTTGAAATCTTCACTATCCTGGTTCACACATCAGTATTTGGATAGCAAACAGTTACGTGACAATATTACTTGGAAATTATGTTAATTTTCAGTTGCGTTGGTAAAAACATTAATATTAATAATTTTTGAACAGGTTTTCTAAAATGCTTCATTTATTTCAATCTGTCTCTGTTACATTTTTATTTATAGTAAAATAATAAATATACATAACTAAGCAGGAGAGCTCATCACTCTCCCTTGAAAAGTCCATAGGTATTTTTACTAATTCAGTAATCAATGATAATCTCTACTGAAAATTACCATGGCAAATTAGAGGGAGTTTTTTTTTAGATTATCACAAATTTCAGCATACACTCTCAAAAAGGTTTGACACCTCTGGCTTGGGATCTGAGCATCTCACATCTGAGTAAAGCTCCTTTTGAACTGAGATGACCAGTAGTTTCTTCAGCTAAAGGAGGGTGAACCCATAGAATTCATGACAATAGAAGACTGTGAATGCCAACACATTGGGTGAATTTAAGGCAGAAACTGATAGGTTTTTGGTCGGTAAGGGGGGTTAGAGTTTACAGGGAGAAGGTGTTAAAAAAGGATTGAAGAAAAAGTCAGCTATGAATGAATGGCAAAGAACACTTGATGGCTTGAATAGTCTAATTCTTTTCCTAAAGTTGTCTGGACAAGCAAATTTAACTTAATGTTAATAACACAAAATTGAGAAAATATTATTTTCTAAAAGCAACAATATTTTTTGTCTCATGAGTCTCAGACTTTGCAGTTTCCAGTAACTGCAATACGACATCAGTTTATTTCACTTCAGCAATATTTGTATTAAATTGCAATTAATTGTCATTAGTATAATTTTAAGGAACTACCACGCCATGACATAAAATTTTTCCTGCATTCTATGTGGGGTAATCTATCTAAATTTTGAATTTAGTTTTAAGATGAGAAATTTGGTGTGAAGCCCATGCTCTAAACTTAAGTAAAATCTATAACAATAGTTTTTACAGAAGGATTGGGTTGGCTACAGTGGCCAAGCAAAGAAGATAAAAAATGTAAGGTAGTAGGCATGCAGAGGCAGATATTTCAGTAGATTTTTCTTAAATCTTAGCAAAATAGATGTCTCAGTGAGTAAGAAATGCGGTTGTGTGAAAGATTCATCGTTATGGCTCAAAAAATCGAACTGCTGAAGGAACTCGGGTCGAGCATCATCTGTGAGGGAAAAGGAATTGACGATGTTTCAGATCAAGACTGAGAGTGGAGAGGGAAAATAACCAGTGCAGAGAGGTGAGGGGTAAATTTGTAAACCAAATCAGTTTTATTGTCACGGGTACCAAGGTACAGTGAAGATTGTTGCTTTTCATACTATCCTTACAGATTATATTGTATCATATGTATACACTGAATATACAATGTACAATACCAAAATGCAGATTAGAGTGATTCAGCTACATGGAAAGTGCAAGACAAGAGTGTGTGTAGGCACAAGATTCAGGAACAGTTGTTGCCCTGTGGCCATCATGGTCCTAGACTGGCTTCACTCACTTCGACACTGAACTGACTCCACAGCCTGTAGACTCACTTTCAGGGTCTCTGAAGCTCGTGTTCTCAGTATTGTTTGTTTCCTTGCTTTTAGTAATTGCATGATTTGTCCTCTTTTGCACATTGGATGTCTGCCTGTCTGCTTTTTGTGGACTCAATTGTATTTCTTTGTTCTCCTGTGGGTGGCTGCAAGAAAATCAACTTCTAGGTTGTATATGGTACAGCTACTGAGATAATAAATTGAATTTGAACTTCAAACTTTGAATAATGAGGAAGGTTGTGAGGTCAAGGGTCCATCCCATTGTACAAGGGGACTGTCCAATTGTCTTTTAATGGTCGAATTGAAAAATTGAAGCTGTCTTTCAGCAAGGTGGTACGTTCATTCAGGCTTTTGTATCTTCAATAGGAGGAGGAGGAAGAAGAGAGAACGCTCAGGGTGGGTAGACTCTTAGATTATGCTAACTGCAGTGAGAAGCATGGACAGAGTCCATAGAGGAGAGGCTGGCTCCCATGATGCACTGAGCTGTACCACAACTCTGCAGTTTCTTGTGGCCACGGGCAAAGCGGTTTCTACATTAAGCCAACAACAGAGTGATAGGTGAAGCAAAGAGGATGGGCATATGGAAGCAGGTGCGGGAGGGGATTGGAGAAGGGTTAAGCTGAGTGATAGGTGTAAGTGACGGAGCCCGGAAGAAGCAACACAACAGACTTTTAACACCATAAATCAGCGAATTGCTTTGTCATGTCTCCCTTCTCACTGTGAAATGGGAACATTTCTTTTTCCTTATTAGGGAGAGAGAGAAAGTGAGTCTGTGGTATGTTGAATTACCGGGTGATCGAGGAGTCTTTGGGGTACTGCAAGTCTGTGTCTTTATTGATGCTTTGCTGCATGCTTGAGTGGTCAGTGGGCGGTGCTGATGCTTTCCTGCTGGTGGGGGGGGGTCATTGCTTTGCTGTTGCTTATGTGTGGGAGGGGGAGCTGGGGGGGCTTTGGAATTCTAACATCTTACTGTCATTGATTCTTTGGGGCACTCCTCTGTTTTCGTGGATGTTAGGGAAGAAGAAGAATTTCAGGATGTATATTGTATACATTTCCCTGACATTAAATGTACCTATTGAAAACTGTTGAAAAATATGACAGATGCGACCCAGTGAGGTCAGGTGATGGGCAAGAAGGCTGAAGATGGAGACAGCAGCTGAAAGGTGATAAGTGGTGACGCAACTTCTGGAATCTAATAAGTAAAGAAGGTAATAATGGGAGGCATTATTTTTCCATTCCCCAACCTATCTGATCCACCTAAAGTCCTCTCAATTCTCAAATTCCTTCTCCAGGGCTCCACTACCCTGTCCTGGTTCCAGCCGCCTACTATCCAAACACTTCACCCGTCAGATCCCTTCTCCAGGGCTCCACTACCCTGTCCTGATTCCAGCCACCTACTATCCAAACACATCACCCATCAGATCCCTTCTCCAGGGCTCCACTACCCTGTCCTGGTTCCAGCCGTCTACTATCCAAACACGTCACCCATCAGATCCCTTCTCCATCTGGTTCCATCAGCCCTTCACCTCTCCAAGGTCCACATTATCACTTCCCTTACTTACCAGATTCCCACTTGTAGCCTTTGTGTCGCAACCTATCACCCTCCAGCAGATGACTTCACCTCTATCCCTTGCCCCAACCTATTCCCCCACCCCAACTCATGCTCTCCTCTTCCATCAGTCACCCAGCTGTTTCTTGTTTCCCCTTCCCCTTCCCCACCTAGCTCCATCCACTCATCACCATCCTTCACTCTTCCTCAGTCCACCTATCATCAATGTGCCAGATAGCCTACTCCGGCTCCTATTTCTTATGTACTTCCCACCCACTTTTATTGACTATTTTCCCTCTCCGCTGTCAGTTTTGATGCAGAGTGCCAACCTAAAACGTCAACAGTTGCTCCCCGCCCTCCCCCCACCCCACGCAACAGATGCTGCTCAATCGGCTGAGCTCCCTCAGCAGTTGTTTTTCTTTGCTCCAGATAACAGCATCTGCAGTCTCTCGTGTCTCATCATCATGGCTACCGGCAGAAGCTAGGGATTGCATAACTAAAGTTAGGCTAGAGAATTAGGTATTTTTTGTAAAGAAATCAGCAAAGTCAAGTTAAAAGGAAGAGGAAAATACAATGCAAGATGGAACTAGCAAATAACATGTAAAGATAGAAAGAATTTCTGCAAATATATAAAACAGGATAGAATAACTAAAGTAGTATTTAGTTCCCTGAGAAATTGAGACTGGGAAATTAATAGTGGGAAATTGAGAAAAAAATTCAAATTGGTAGTCAATAACTGATGGAGTACAGCAGGATAATAGTGGGGCCCCAACTCTACCTCGAGGTAACCTGTTCCCCCTCTGATCCTTTTCTAATTTCTGATCTACCCAGTTCCTCCTACGCTCACGCAATCAAGCCTCACCCCCACCACCTTACTTCTTTCTCTTCTCTACCAACTCTATCTGCTGAGCACTCACAAACTTCTCACAGTCTCTCCCCCCACTGTTCCCATCTACAGTACCTCCCCACCTTCTTGTTATCAGATTCTTTCATCTGCAGCCTTTGTTGCTTTCATCAATCACCTTTCAGCCTCTAATGCGATTTTCATTCTTCCCTCCTCCATCTACCTATCACCCCTCCTCAAACTATTGTTTGCCAGCTCTAACATCAAGCCTTTCTCTTTCTCTCTCTTTTGTAGACTAGCTCTCCAGCATATTCTTTCACCTCTGATGAAGGGTTTCAAACCAAAGCATCAATTGTCCATTTCCCTCCACAGATACACTCTGACCTGCTGAATTCCTCCAGCATTTTGTTTATTACCTCTGTTATCTACAATCTATGGTTTAAAAATAGGGGATAAAGCAAGCTGTGTTGAGGACACAAAAAACATGCAAAGGGATATAGAATAGATTGGCTAAATTAGTGGTCCAGAAGTTAGCAAATGAGGTATAACATAGGAAACTGTGAGGTTCCTTTGAACAAAGAATAAAGTTAACATTATGAGTTCAATAAAGTGTGGTGACAAAATCTCATAGTACAAATGGATATAGGGAATCTAAGTGCATGAAACAGCACAAGATAGTGTGCAAGAGCTACTGTAATTAGGAATGTAAGTGAAATGTTGGCCTTCATTGTCAGTGAAATAAGATGGAATTAGGACTAATTAATAAACTTGTTCTAATTGGACCTTTAGGGACCATAATGTGATAGAGTTTGCACTGTATTTGAAAATGGTGTACTGTGAATCCATGATGGAAAGGTTGACAGCAGTTGATTTGGGAAATATATTGAAAAGTTTGACAGAAGACAAGCAATGACATACATTTAAAGAATCTGTGCATAAATTGCAAAGAATAATTGTCTCAAAACACAAGCACTACACCTCTGACCAAAATGAAAAAAAGATGGCATTAAGTCCAAGGGAGAGGGTTATACCATTGCCACAAATTCCAGTGGCAAGAATTTGGAGTACGGCAAAAGGGGACCAAGAACATGCTTTTCAAAAGACCCAAGATAAAGTATAAAAGTAGACTGACAAAAAATGTAATTAACTGTAGTAAACACGTGGCAATCTTGGGACAATTTATAATGGAAAATAAGGAAATAAAGAGAAATTAAACAACCACATTTTGTCAGTGTTAGCAGGAATTACACAAAAAAATCACAGGCAATGAGAGAGGGCAGGTGACAGAAGTTTGTGTAGGGGAACACTTTACATCTAATGACCACAATGCCATCAGTTTCAAAGTAAATATGCAAAAAGATAGGTCTGGTCCACAAAAGATTCTAAAATGGAGAAGGACCAATTTTGATGGTATCTGAAATTATCTGGCAAATGTGGATTGGGAGATTGGGACAGGCTGTTTACTGGCAAGGTGCACTTGCTAAGTGGGAGGCCTTCAGAAGTGAGGTTTTGAGAGTACAAAGTTTTTATGTATGTCAGAATCAAAGGCAAAGATAAGAAGTGTAGGGAACCTTGGTTTTGAAGAGACATTGAGGCCCTGGTTAAGAGAAAAAAGCATAGTAGGTATAGGAATTTAATGCAGAAAAGTATGAGGTATTGCACTTCAATAGGACCAACCAGGGTAGATTTTACACAGTGAACAGTAAGGCACCGAGGAGGTTGATAGAACAAAGGGATCTGGGAATAGAAGTCCATAATTCATTGAAAGTGGTGTCACAGATAGATAAGTCCAGAAAGAAAGCTTCTGGCACATTAGCCTTCATAAATCAATATATTGAGTACAGGAAATGAGATGTTATGTTGAAGTTATATGAAACATTGGTGAGCCCTAATTTAGAGTATTGTGCAGTTTTGGTCACCTACCTACAGGAAAGATATAAATAAAGTAGAAAGAGTACAGAGAAAATTTGCAAGGAATGTTGCGGGATCTGGAGACCTGAGTTATAAGGAAAGATTGAATAGATTAGGACTGTATTCCCTGGGAGGAGGTTTAATTGAGGTATACAAAATTGTGAGTGGTATAGATTGAGTGAATGCAAGTAAGTATTGCCCACTGAGGTTGGTTGGGACTACAACCAGAGGTCATGGGTTAAGGTTGAATCGTTTAAGGGGAACATGAGGGGAAGCTTCTTCACTCAAAGGGTCGTGAGAGTGTGGATGAGCTGCCAGCACAAGTGATTCTTGCAAGCTCAATTTCAACATTTAAGAGAAGTTAGGATAGGCACATGGAGGATAGGGTTATGGAGGGCTATGGTCCTGGTGCAGGTCGACGGGAGTAGGCAGTTTAAGTGGTTTTGGCATGGACTAGATGGGCTAAAGAGCCTAAAGAGCCTATTTCTGTGCTGTGCTTTTCTGTGACTATATGACTCGATGACTTATTCTCTATCTTTAAAAAAACAAAACATATACTGTAGATAAAGCCAAATTTTTAAATTAAATCAAATATTTTAACGCATCTTAGGCTAAAACATAGGCACGTATCTTAGAGCAGAAGTGGAATTAGCCAGATAGCCTGAAGGTTTAAATGATTACCTGAGTCATTTAGGTTGATTCAGCCTGTCTTAATATCTGATCTTCCTTCATCCAGATATTACAGAAATGAATAAATTCTGGAATACATTCATAATTCCAAGTAAAAATATCTAAATATGCTTCTTGCTATTTCAGTGGTATTTTGAAATCTAGAATTTCCAGCAATTTCTATAGTAATAAAAATTTGTTGTCACTCTTTTATCTCCTTTTCTGTTCCAGCGAAAGCCTTGCAATCTGAAATGCTGACTCTGTTTCTCTGTTCCCAGATGTGGTCTGACCTGCTGAGTATTTTCAGCTTCTTTCTATTTATGTTGAAATAATCTATGTCATGCCCCAGTACCTTCTTTATCCTGTATTTGCAAATTCTGAAATGCTCTGTGGTCCAATTCCGGTCTATCTTCTGTGCCTTCCTCATGTTGATAGGTTGAGGTTCACTTCAAGTCTCCTAAGTAATTTCTTAAGAACATGAACAAAATAGCACTGGTGCCTACTTGGGATGCTGAAGTAATCTAATCAAGGTATTGAGGGTTTTAGAGGAACTGTTCCCTTAGGCTTCCAATGTGCCACATATAATTAATGCAGTTCACTGTGATTCTATACCTAAGTTCTAAGCTGCCAATGTGATGAAGCTTCCCTCCCCTCAGAAATTGTCTTAATGTGAAGATTGAGAAATGAAACAACTGCAATGTAGAAAAGGTTGCACTTAGTTAGCTTTGCGTAGTAATTTTGATGAGCTACAATTGTTTATCGAAGTGTCAAGAAAGCTACATTTTGGAATTTTTATTTAATTAATATGTAATTTATATTCCTTTTTTGAGTGCTCATTTCTTTCTTACAGTTACATGCCATCAATGAAACATACTTCTGCACTCTGCAGTTCAATTCCTGATAGCATTTGTTTTAAGAATATAAATACAATAACATTTGAGGTGGAAGTGGGAGTACATCACACATCTCCTTGTGCCTGCCCTGCCATTCAATAAGGTCAGAGCTGACACTTTATCTCAATGTCCAGAAATCCATTACTATTTCCCTGGAAAGTACTCAATACTTGAGCCTCTGCAGTCCCATGGATTGAGAAATCCAAAGGCTTACTGCATATGAAGAGATTTCTTTTCATTTTGCTCTTGAATAGCTGACTACTTGTTTTGAAACTGTGATCCTTGTTCTTGACACCCTCACCTTGAGAACATTACCTGCTTTTACTGTCAAGTCCTGTAAAAATTTTGCATGAATCAATGAGATCTCCTCTCATTCTTCAAAACTCAAGTGAGTAGTTGCTCAGTTTACTTAATCTGTCCTCGTAGGAAATACCTCATGTCGGATATCAAACTGGTGATTTATCACTTCACTCCCACCATTGCAAATTGCGCCTTCCCAATGAAGGATAACTGGACCTGTGCACAATATTCCTGATGAGGTCTCACCAGGGCCCTGTTTCATTAAGCAAAATGTTTTTGCTCTTGTACACTGTTGTGCATGTGGCCTGTTTACCCAACAATGCTATTAATAAAAACGCTGGAGATGGAAGCTAAGTTTCATGGTTCTTTACTGGCAGAAATGTAACTCAGCACACAGGTACAGACCAATACACACCTAATAGCACATGCAACGACGTGTTACTAAAACATAAAGTGGTCCCTTATTATAATGTAGGCTATACGGTACACTCCTCCCCTTTTATTTTAATAGTGTGTCAACTGTTTTTTTTTACTGGGGCATTATGCTAATCAAGTATATTTACCCTTAACATACAAACGCCTACCATTTGTTTACTTAGCAACTTAATAATATCAAATTATAACAAAGTAACATAATAATATTGAATTATAACAAGCCTTTTTTTTTACTTTTGGTCTAAGACCCATTTATAACTCAAGTCTCTTGGGGGTGGGGTGTCTTCTCTAGATTGTCCAGCACTGAAGCAAATATGTCTTCACTCTATTGTCTGGAGTAAATTGAACAATCCACAAATTGGCAGGTTCCAGCCATAAAGAGTAGTCACCTCCATCTTGCAAAGATGACGAAAGCAAAGTGAAATCCTTAAAAAGGTGAATCTTATTCTTAAAAATACGTACAATCATCAAAACTGAGATGGCATTGGAAAGTGTCTTCAAATAGTGTGTTCTTCAGTCTGTCAATAAACTTGTTCGTTTTAATTCAGATTTCCATATAAAAGTCATGAATAGTTGACCTCTGAGCATAGGGAGTTAAGAAGATGCGCACCTCCAACTTGCCAAGAGTTCTAGGCAGCAGATGGCCTCTGTATAATGAAGATTCCTCTGTGCAGCTACATATATATGCATCTTTGTGCTATCACTTGTCTTCCTTACCCATATCTCATTTGTTCCAACTGAGCTAATTACACAGTTAATCTTCATATTCTCCTTAGATTCCAAATAGATAGCCCCTGACCTTTATGATACCATCTCTTCTCCATAATATAACTTTCCATCTTCTATTCATGCTTCATATCTTTGTGCTGGTGATTCAGCAGGAGTGCTGGGAAGATGCTCAGGAGAAGACAGAGATGCTGGTCTTTTCAGAGATTTAAGCTTTTTGAGAGTTCACAGATCTTACATTATCTGTTCATCTGTTAAAAAGTAATTTAACTGTGCAGGTGCAGGTTTTTGTCTTTTGTCTGTAATCGGAGCAGGGTCATTAGATCTGCTCCTTAGTTTCCTAGCCATTATTGGCTTTACCTCCGTAGAATCTCCTGTGAGTTCCATTGTTAGCCTCTCATTCTCAATCATCTTTTTCTTTTCTTCTAACTCAATATTTTTATATTCAAATTCTTTCACTGCCGCTTTCTTCTCTTTAATATAATTCCTTTCCACTTGTTCCATCTCCAGTTGCGGAAAAAGCTCCGCATTTTGTATTCTTTCTTTGTATTGTTGATATAGTTTCTTCATCCCTTTCTGATACTCCTGCAAAGTGCCTTCCTGTAACTGCTGTAGCTGTCTTTTGAGAGATGTCAATTTCTCCTGGTACATCTGCTCTTTTACTTCCAAGTAGGCTTCACCATCCTGCTTATTGGCAATATCTGTCTCCCCTACATCCTCTGTATCTTCATCCGAGGCACGGCCATGGATACTGCGTTCGTCCTCATAGTCGACGCTGTTCTAGCTCCTCCTTTTCATTGTGATAATCGACAATGGGTGAGAGGAGAGCTGCGGACATCTTCCCCACTGAGCTGCCCTCCTTTGTTGACTTATATGGTGCCCTGATAGTGTGCCAATCCAACTGGATTTTCCTGAGCCATTCCCATCCCAGCAACAGTAGTCCTTCATTTTTCAGTACGTAGAGGTTCAGCTGCTGTGTTTTGTCTCCATAGGTCACTGTCACTTTAATTTTGCCTTTGGGAATCACTTTCTGTCCTGTGTAAGTCTTTAGTAGAAGTTTAGTTCATTTCAGAAGTATGTGCGAAAACAGTCATTTGTAGTCGTGTACAGAGATCACTGTTAAAGCTGAGCCTGTGTCCAACTCCATTTTCAGTCTCACTCCCGCCACTTGTGGAGTGATCCATATTATTCTTTGATCATCTGTCTCTTTCACGCTGTGAAGTTGCCCTCAAGACAATTCACTTTCATCAGAATCATTTTCATCAGAACTGCCTTCTTTCGTTTTGTGTGCCTTGTTGTATTTTCCTTTCTGGGGTTTCTTGTTTCTCTATATTTTGCCCTTTTTCTGCTGTTTACTAACTTTGCATACTCTGCCAATGTAGCCCTGTTTGCCACAGTTTCTGCATTCTTTGTCTTTAAACCAGTGGTCATCTGGGTCATGTGACTTGTTCCCACAACGGTAACATTTCTTTCCTTCATTCCTGTTCAGTGACATTTTAGTTGTGGCATATTACAAAGTTTTTTGTTGTATCTCGGAAGCACCCCATGACGCTTTTTCCATTGATGTTGCAATGTTTAGCGCTTTCTCGAATGTAAGGTCTCTTTCACACAGAAGCTTCTTCTGCTTAGTTTCACAGTGCATGCCACACACTAACCTGTTCCTCAATGCGTTCGGTAGACCAGCTCCAAATTGACAATGTTCTGATAATTTGCGCAATTCAGCACAATATTCAGAAATGCTTTCATTTTTGCTCTGATTCCGATTGTGAAATTTAAATCTTTCAGCAATGACCAGTGGTTTGGGGTTTAAATGCTGTTGGAGAGTGTCTACTATTTGCTTGAACATTTTGTCAGCTGGCTTTTCAGGGTTTAACAAGTTCCATAGCAGGCTGTATGTTTTTGCTCCCATAATACTGAGTAAGACTCTAGCTTTCTTCTCATCCTTAACACCATTAGCTTCACAATATAACTCCACTTTTTCAATGTAAGTTGCCCAGTCTTCAATGCCACTATTAAATGCTGTAATGGTTCTAATCATTGCCATCATTGTTATGTTAATAAAGCCCTGTTCTCCCTTTTTTACCTTTTTGACTCACATGTCCTTTTTGCTAGCGCCATGAGCACACTCCATCTAGATGTGTGTGAGTCACTACTTTTTATCACCCTTCTGGGGCAGGCAGACCCTCAGCCCCTGGGGTCAGCGCCGGCTGTGGTCTCGGCTGGACGTACTGCGGATCTGACTGTGTCTCTTGGTCTCCCGACATTCCCGACCCCGGCTGTGCTCCTGCTTCCTTTCAGACTTGCGTCCTCGCTCTGCCTCCACCTCCCACTCCTTGGCTCGTTCCTTGCGCTCTTCTTCCGAGTGTCATAATTAATTAAAACACGACGTTCTGATACGAAGTACGAAGTAGGTTCATTAACCTCATCGCCAATTTGTTGTGTACGTGGCCTGGTTACACAACAATGCTATTAATAAAAACACTAGAGCTAAGTTTCGTGGTTCTTTACTGGCAGAAACTGAACTCGGCACACACGTACAAATCAATATGAGCCTAATAGCACATGCAACGACTTGTTACTAGAACATAAAGTAGTTCCTTATTATAATGTAGGCTATATGGTACATACACAAGTTATTTTGTAATAAGCACCAGCTTAGCATTTGCCTTCATGATTGCTTGATGTACATGCTTATCAGCTTTCAGAGATTCAAGTATATTCAGGTAACTCTTACGTACCAATACATTTCAGTACACAACCGTTTTAAAATCTCATTTTTCTTCTATTTTTTTCTCCTCAAGTGGATGTTCTGAAACTTCCATACTCTTTGCCTGGCGTCTATCTTTAATCAATCCTCAACCCACACCACTTACAGCTCCAGAAATCTGTGTTTGATCTGGACCTTGGGAGTTTTCTGAGTTTGCATATCTTCCTTGTTGGTGCTGTGATCTCCAAAGTTCAAATAAAATTATTATCAAAGTACATATATATGTTACCATATACAACCCTGAGAGAAATCCAATAACCATAATGGAATTAATGAAAGTCTGCACTAACAGGGCAGAAAACAGTATGCAAAAGACAACAAACAGTGCAAATATAAAAAAAAATTAAAAATATATTAATTATAATAAATAAGTAAGCAATAAATATTGAGAAGGTGAGATAACGAGAGTCCATAGGTTGTGGGAACAGTTTACTGATAGGGCAAGTGAAGCTGAACAAAGTTATCCACTCTGGTTCAGGAATGGATGGTTGAGGCATAATAACAGTTCCTAAACCTGGTGGTGTGTCTTAAGGCTCCTGTACCTTCTTCCTGATGACAGCAGTGAGAAGAAACTATGACCAGGTGGTGGGCGTCCCTGGTGATAGATGCTGCTTTCCTGCGACAACACTCCATGTAGATTTGCTCAATGGTGGAGAGGGCTTTACCCATGATGGACTGGATTCCTACAAAATCCTACTTTTTGTAGGATTTTCCATTCAAGGGTATTAGTGTTTCCATACTCAGCTGTGATGCAGCCAGTCAATATGCTCTCCTCTACACATCTAAAGAAGTTTGTCAGAGTTTTAGAAGTCATGCCAAATCATTGCAAACTCCTAAGGAAGTAGAGGTGCTGCCATGCTTTCTTCATAATTACACTCATGTGCTGCACCCAGGACAGGTCCTCTAAAATGATAACAGAAGAATTTAAAGTTGCTGACCTTCTCCCGCTCTGATCCCCCGATGAGGACTTGCTCATGGACCTCCGGTTTCCTCCTCCTGAACTCAATAATCAGCTCTTTGGTCTTGCTGACACTGAGTAAGAGGTTGTTGTTGTGGCACCACTCAGCCTGGTTTACAGTCTTCCTCCTATATGCTGATTAGTCACATTAGTTATGGCATTGGAGCTGTGCTTAGCCGCACAGTCGTAAGTATTAAGCAAGTAGAGCAGGGGGCTAAGCACACAGGTGGTGCACCTGTACTGATGGAGTTTGTGCAGGAAATGTTCATAATCCAAACTGACTGGGGTCTTCAAGTGATGAAATCAAGGATCCATTGGCACAAGAAGGTATTGACGCCAAGGTCCTGAAGTTTATTGATTAGTTTCGAGGGGACGGAAGTATTGAATGCTGAGCTGTAGTCGATAAAGAGCATCCTGATGTATGCAGAAGTTCCAGGGTTGAGTGAAGAGGCAATGAGATGGCACCTGCTGTGGACCTGTTGCTCTGGTAGACAAATTGGGGCAGATCCAAGTTGCTTCACAGGCAGGAGTTGATGTGCTTCATCTTCAACCTCTCAAAACACTAATCAGAGTGGATGTAAGTGCTACCGGACAATAGTCATTAAGGCATGTTGCGATGATCTTCTTAGGTACTGGTATAATTGAAGCCTGCTTAAAGCAGATGGATAGCTCAGAGTGCCGAAGAAAGGGGTTAAAGATCTCAGTGAACACTCCAGCCAGTTGATTAATACTTGGCCAGGTACCCCATCTGGGCCAGATGCTTTCCGTGGGTTCACCCTCCTGAAGGATGATTTCATGTCAGCCTCAGAGACGGAAATCACAATATCATAGGGGGCTTTTGGAGTTTGTGATGGTTCTTTCATATTTTGACAACCAAAGCAAGCACAGAAGACATTGAGCTCATGTGGAAGCAAAGCCCTGTTGCCATCTGTACCGCTTTGAAGGAGGTGATAGCATTCAAGCTCTGCCACAGTTGTCGAACATCCTTCATTGATTCAAGTTTAGACCAGAATTGCCACTTTGTCTGTGAGAAGGCATTCCAAAGGTTTGTAGTTTTAAGTGTAGTTTAAAACTTTATTTTAAAGATTTACTGGCTAGTTATTTTTTTACTATAAGTAATCACTTTGTGTGCTTAGTATAGGGAAATTATAAAAGAACTAGAGAAGAGTTTGTGGTAATGTAAAGATAAACAAATGGAAGGTTACAGCAGAAAATACAATGGGACTGATGGGATTATGCTGCATGGAACTAACATAGATCCAATGGGCCGAATGGCCTCATTCTGTGCAATGATTAATAAATAAATAAATAAACAAACAAACAAACAAACAAATAACCACATCAGAGGGAAATGAGAGATTATTGTGTTTTATAACTGAGTGAGACGTGGCTTTATCCCAGTATGTTAGAAACAACAATCAGGCTTTTCAGTTTACAGAACTCAGGTGTGTGTTTCACGATAAACTCTCGATGGGGCTCCGATGTGGCAGTTTTGTTGAACTCGTGTTCACCCGACCATGAACACCTAACATTCAACTGTCATCTATTCTATTTACCAAGGGAGATCTCAACCATGATCTCCACCAGAGGTTACATAACACCAGCGGCCAGCTATAATAAAGCACTTGAATGTATGCGTGATGCTCTCACCAAACAAGAAACAGTTCATCCAGACTCATTTCAGATCATAGTCAGGGAATTCAACCAGGCTTGTTTGAAGGACACCCTGCCCAATTACCTTAAGCATATAACCTGTAGCACCAGAGACCCCAAGACAGTAGACCACTGTTATTCTAAGATAAAGAGTGTCTACCATTCCATATCCAGACCACATTTCGACAAACCAGATCATTTGGCTGTTCCTTTCTGAGCTGCATACAGACAGAGTCTAAAGAGTAAAGCTTCAGAGATAAGGACAACAAAGACATAGTCATTAAAAGGCAGAGGTAGGCTATGGGATTGCTTCCACTCAGTGGAATGGGCTGTGCTCAAGAACTCAACTATAGATCTGAATGAATACATCATAGTTGTCACTGTTTTATTAAAACAGTTGTAATGAGTGTGTCCCCACAAAATCATTCAGAGTCTTCCCCAACCAGAAATCGTGGATGAACCATGAGATCCACAGTCTTCTGAGGGTCAGATCAGAGGCATTTTTCTGGTGACCAAGAAGTTACAAGGGGTCTAAAAAGCCATCTCAGAGGCAAAGTGACAACTCCAGACTAAACTTGAATCAAAAAACGATGCTGGACAGTTGTGGCAGGGATTGAATACTATTACCTCTTATAAAGTTAAATTAAGCAACAGAGATGACAGCAGGGCTTCAATTCCAGATAAGCTCAATGCCTTCAATGCTCGCTTTGACTGTTAGAATGTGGAGGAAGTATCATGAACTCCCATAGCCCTGATGATACTGTAAATTCAGTCTCGGAGGCCAATGTGTGAACAGCCTTCTAGAGGGTGAACCCATGGAAAACATCTGGCTAAGTTCTAAAAACTTATTCTAGTCAACTGGCTGGAGTGTTCACTGAGATTCTTAACCTCTCACTTTAACAGTCTGAGGTACCCACCTGCTTCAAGCAGGCTTCAATTATACTGGTGCCTAAGAAGAACGTGGTAAGCTGCCTCAATGACTATCATCCAGTAGCACTTGTAACCACAGTGATGAAGTGTTTTGAGAGGATTTACATGACCAGGTTCAGGAACAATTATGACCCCTCAACCATCAGGTTCTTGAACTGAAGGGGATAGATTCACTCAAATCACTTGCCCCATCATTGAAATATTATTACCTATGGACTCGCTTTCAAGGACTCCTCATCTCATGTTCCAGTTAGTTATTGCTTATTTATTTAGCATTATTATTTATTTATTTTTTATTTGTACAGTTTGTTGCCTTTTGCACACTGGTTGAATGTCTAAGTTGGTGCGGTCTAGAACATAGAACTTAGCTCATAGAAATCTACAGCACATTACAAGCCCTTCAGCCCACAATGTTGTGCTGACCATGTAACCTACTCTAGAAACTGCCTAGAATTTCCCTATTGCACAGCCCTCTATTTTTCTAAGCTCCATGTATCTATCTAAAAGTCTCTTAAAACAGGGGTCCCCAACCTTTTTTGCACTGTGGACTGGTTTAATATTGACAATATTCTTGCGGACCGGCCGACCCGGGGGGGGGGTGGTGTGTAGGGTTGCCGACGGACAAGAACAGCAGTCAAATATATTGGGTTTACCCCAAGAAAGACTATAATGACCATGAGGCCACGCGCGGGCACTAGGGCACATGCGCGTACATGTAACGTGCCGAATTTTCTCCACAAATCATTTCTGGCGATTCTGTCAGGGTGGGGGTGGGGGTGGGTGTTAATCACTACCGGAATATAGGTGATAAATTGCTAATACACTCAATTTCATTTCTAAAAGGGGTTATCTAACGAGTTTAATATTAAACACACAGTGCATATTTTCCTCGCATGAATATAGTGATAAGTCAATTATCAGAGGAGGACAGGGGAGCTTGAAGTAAGTGTTGAACGAACTTCCATTAGAAGTGGTAGAGGCAGGTTCGATATTATCATTTAACGAAAAATTGGATAGCTATATGGACAGGAAAGGAATGGAGAGTTATGGGCTGAGTGCAGGTTGGTGGGACTAGGTGAGAGTAGCGTTTGGCACGGACTAGAAGGGCAGAGATGGCCTGTTTCAGTGCTGTAATTGTTACATGGTTATATAAGTAAGTCAATAGCATCATAACATATGAAGTAACGTTTGGATATTAAACACACAGCACATATTTTCCCCGTATGAACATATAAAATCATTGCAACACACCAATATTGCTGAATCAGAGGGAGCCCTGGGCTTGTTTTCCTGCAACAAGACGGTGCCATCGAGGGGTGATGGGAGACAGCGATACTCGAAGGGGGTTCCTTGTGTCCAGTCTATTCCGCAATTTAGTTTTCGTTGCATTCATTGCAGAGATATGTTGAAAATGGAAGCAACGTTTTCAGTGCTTCCGTGGCTATCTCAGGATATTCAGCCTTGACTTTGATCCAGAATGCCGGCAGAGATGTTATGTCAAACATACTTTTCAGCCCGCCGTCATTTGCAAGCTCAAGGAAGTTGACCTCCTTCCCGTGCTGACATGGATGACGCGCGGGTAATGACCTCGCGTGCGTTCAAACTCAACAGCGGCCGTGACAGGGAATGAGGAAAGGTGCAGCTGACTCATATCGTCAAATCATATCGTTTCCTCACAGCCCGGTAGCACATGCTTTGTGGCCCGGTGGTTGGGGACCGCTGTCTTAAACGACCCTTTTTTATTCACCTCTACCACCGTCACTGGTGGTGCATTACACACACCCACCACTCTCTGTGAAAAACTTACCTCTGACATCCCCCTTGTACCTACTTCCAAGCACCTTAAAACTATGCCCCCTTGTGTGAGCCATTTCAGCCCTGAGAGAAAGCCTCTGGCTATCCACACGATCAATGCTTGTCATCATCTTATACATCTCTATCAGGTCACCTCTCATCCTCCATCACTCCAAGGAGAAGATGCCGAGTTCACTTAACCTATTCTCATAAGCCACGCACTCTAATCCAGACAATATCCTTGTAAATCTCCTTTACACTCTCTTTATAGTATCCACATCATTCCTGTAGTGAGGTGACCAGAACTGAACACGATACTCCAAGTGGGATCTAACTAAGGTCTTATATTGCTGTAACATTACTTCACAGCTCTTGAACTCAGTCCCATGGTTGATGAAGGCCAACACAACACTGTCAACCCGTACAGATCTATGGACACAGATCCCAAGATGTCTCTGATTCTCCACACTGCCAGGAGTCTTACCATTAATATTATTTTCAGTCTTCAAATTTCACCTCCCAAAATGAACCACTTCACACTTGTCTGAGTCGAACCCCATCTATCACTTCTCAGCCCAGTTTTGCATCCTATTGATGGCATAATGTAAACTCTGACAACCCTCCAGACTATCAACTACACCCGCAACTTTTTTGTCATAAGCAAACTTACTAACCCACCTTTCTACTTCCTCACCCAGGTCATTTATAAAAATCACAAGGAGGAGGGGTCCCAGAACAGATCCCTGTGAAACACCACTGGTCACTGACCTCCATGCAGAAAAGGAACCATCTGGATCTACAAAGCAAGGTCTCCTTGGATCCCATGCCACCTTACTTTCTGAATGAGCCTTGTATGGGGCACCTTATCAAATGCCTTACTGAAATCCATATACACTACATCCACTGGTCTACCTTCTTCAATGTGTTTTGTTACATCCTCAAAGAACTCAATCAGACTTTTAAGGCATGACCTGCCCTTGACAAAGCCATGCTGACTATCCCTAATCGGATTATGTCTCTCCAAATGCTCATAAATCCTGCCTCTCAGGATTTTCTCCAACAACTTGACCACCACTGAAGTCAGACTCATTGGTCTATAATTTCCTGTGTTGTCTCTACTCCCTTTCTTGAACAAGGGAACAACATTTGCAACCGTCTAATCCTCTGGTATTTCTCCTGTCCCTGTTGATGACTTCCTACAGTAGCCTCAGGTATAACTCGTCCAGACCCAGTGAATTTTCTAACTTAATTCTTTTCAAAAGCTCCAGCACATCCTCTTTCTTAATGCCTGTATGTCCAAGCATTTCAGTCCACTGTAAGTCATCCCCACAATTGCCAAGGTCCTTTGCCCTGGTGAATACTGAGGCAAAGAATTCATCAAGTACTTCCCCTACCTCCTCCATCTTCATGCACACTTTTCCATTATCAATCCTGATTTGTCCTCTTCTCACATGGCTCATCCTCTTGCTCTTCACATACTTGTAGGATGCCTTGGGGTTTTCCTTAATCCTGCTCACCAAGGCCTTCTCATGGCCCCTTCTAGTTCCCCTACTTTCATTCTTAAGCTCCTTCCTGGCAATCTTGTAATTTGCTCGAGCTCAAGCAGTGTCTAGTTTGTTGAACCTTTCATTAGCTTTTCTTCTTGACTTCAGTCCCATGGCTGATGAAGGGTAATTCACCATACACCTTCTTAACAACACTGTCAACCTGCACAGCTGCTTTGAGTGTCTGATGGACACAGACCTCGAGATCTCTCTGCTTTTCTACATCCTTTGTACACAGTGGTTCTTTTACCCTACTATCCTTCCCCTGCCTCAATGGAACATACTTATGCAGAACACCATGCAAATATTCCCTGAACATTTGCCACATTTCTGCGTTGGATTTCCCTGAGAATATCTGCTCCCACAATTCTGCATAATAGCATCATATTTCCCCCTACCCCAATTAAATGTTTTCCCAAGCTGTCTGCTTTTCTCCCTCTCCAGCGCTATGATAAAAGAGATAGAGTTGTAATCACCATCTCCAAAATGCTTTCCCACTGAGAGATCTGACAGCTGACCAGGTTTATTTCCCAATACCTGATCAAGTACAGCCTCTCCTCTAGTTGGCTTATTATATATTGCATCAGGAAATCTTCTTGAACACGTCTAAAATTCCATCCCATCCAAACGCCTTGCTCTAAGGACATGCCAGTCAAAATTAGAAAAGTTAAAATCACCCATCAGAACAGGCCTGTTATTATTGCACCGTTCCAGAATCTGCCTCCCTATCTGCTCCTCCATGTCTCTTTTACTACTGGGGAGGGGGGAGGGTCTACAAAAAACACCCAGTAGAGTTATTGCCCCCTCCTGTTTCTGACTTCCGCCCAAACTGACTCAGTAGACAATCCCTCCATGAATTCCTCCTTTTCTGCAGTCATGATACTATCCCTGATTAGCAATGCCACACCCCCACCTCTTTTGCCTCCCTCCCTGTCCTTTTTGAAACATCTAAAGCCTGGCAAAGTCAGCACTCATTCCTGCCCCTGAGACATACAGGTCTCTGTAATGGACACAGTGTCGTAGTTTCACATATTGTTCCACACTCTTTAAGTTCATCTGTCTTGTTTATGATATTCCCTCCTTTAAAATAGACACATCTCAAGCTGGGTGCATCTGCCTATCCTTCCTCACAATCTCCCTACAAGCTGTCTGTACTTGTGTGCTACGGCCCATCCTCTGTCTCTTCACTTCTGTTCCCAGCCCTCTGCAAATCTAGTTCAAACCCTCCCCAATAGCATTAGCAAACCTCCCTCCCAAGATATTGGAGGTCCTGCATTTCAGCCTCCTTCTTAACTCTCTAAATTTACTGCACAGGACCTCTACCCCTCTCCTTCCTATGTCATTGGTACCAATATATACCATGACCTCTGGCTGCTCACCCTCCACTTCAAGAATATTCTGCAACCACTCTGAAACTTCCTGGACCCTTGCACCCGGGAGGCAACACACAATCCTGGCATCTCTTTTGCTGCCACAGAATCCGCTATCTGTCCCCCAACTATCAAGTCTCCTATGATTCCGCCTGACTTCATCCTACCCTTCTGAGGCTCAGAGCTGACCGCAGTGCTATTGGTCTGGCTGCTGCTGCCTTTCCCAGGTAGCTCACCCCCCACAGCAATATCTGAAGGGGTATACCTGCTGCTGAGGCGATTGACCACAGATGGATCCTCTTTCTCCCTTTACTCCTCTCAGTGTTCATCCATTCAATCCTTGAATTCTGCACTCTGGGTGTAACCACCTGCTCAAAAGTTTTATCTATCAATTGCTCTGCCTCCCAGATCATCCTTGGTTCATCCAAATCCAGCTCCAGATCCTTAATGTGGTCTTTCAGGAGCTGGAGTTGGCTGCACTTTTTGCAGGTGTAGTCATCAGGGAGACCAGAAGGTTCCATGAATACCGACATCCCACAGGAGGAGCATTCCACTGCCATATCTGCCATCCTGCTTGCACAGTACAATGGGAAACCAAGGCCAAATCAGCAATAACAAATGGAAAAATCTACCCTTCTTACCTGTTTCTTTGGCCTCAGCCTCTTCTTGTCGAAGCCTCTTGAGTCAAAGCCTCTAAGTTCCCACTCTGACAATGGCCGCTCCCCTAGACCCTATCTCTCTTTTATGGTTTAGAAAAATAAGAAAAACCTCCATGCAAGAAGAACTCATGGTGTCTGGTGGTACTCCGCCTGCCTTCTGCTGCCGCTGATGCCTCTCATAATTCTATTATGGTCATTATTCCTTTGTGGATTTATTGAGTATGCCTACAAGAAAATGTATCTGAGGGTTGTATATGGTGACCTATATCTACTTTGATAATAAATTTACTATGACATTTGAATTCTGTATGTTTTAATTGTGTTTTGTGACCAGATATACTAAATCCACTAATTCCCATATATCTAATATGCTACTTCTAATCTACAGACTTCTCAAGCATATTTTTTTTCATTATCCCTATTAACCTCTGCTCATGACTATTATTACTTTGTAACTATCCTGCAATCATTTCCTAAACAATATTTGTTCATAATTTACTCCATTACAGAAAAGCTGTCCGGTCAGCTGGCCTGTGCTTCTTCACTTCCCCTCTCTCCCTTCTTGTAGCCAGTAACATTACATTTGCTACCAATCAATAGAATTTTGGAAGGCAATGGCCAGTGTATCAGTTATCCTCTTACCCAGCCCATTAAAAACTTTGGGATGTAGTTCTTCAGGTCCTGGAGGTTTACTGCCTTTCAGTCCCATTCATCTTTCCAATACTTGCTTCTTCACAAATGCCCAACGCTTTCAGCTTCTTAATCACCTTTGAACTGTTGGTTTAGACTGTTCTTGAAAGATGTTCTCTATTTGTTTCCTTATGAAACCCCCCAGTTTCCTTGGGCTGCGTAAGTCTCAGGAATACACATTCCGATCCCACAAAATCTGTGAAATTGGGACGGCTCTTCAACTCCAAACCCCACTTTTTGTGGTTGCTATCTGTTACAACTCAGGCCAAGAAATAACAGACAGCATGATTAAAGGAATTATATTTATGTATCTTAACAAAAGGATTAGTAAAGAAAATAAATTTAAAAGGGTCCATTATAATGACACAGTGGAATGTGCACACGTTGGAGCTCATCTCTTCCAAAAGGCATATTCACTGATCCTCAGTAGACCTCGGCACCTTACTCCATTCGGTCATGGGCCTCACTGGGTCGAATCCCATGACCAGTTCTCTCCAGCATTTTCTCTCTTCATCTCCCACTGAACAAAGGGACCCAACTCACACCTGTGTCAGGCACACAACACAAAAACCCGCTCCCCTGATTGGATGGCTCACATTCCAAGCACCTGTTATCTATAGCCATAACCCAAACACTGCTTTTACAGAAAAAAACATCACATTAGCAGTGAATCCCTTTTCAGGGTGTTACACTGTATCCCCTACCAAAATTATCCATGTCCTCATGACTTTGAGATAATTTTTCACCCCTTCATAAGTAGAACAAAATCTCAAAGAAATTTCATGATATCAGGATCTCCAACCCAGGTGTAAATGCCAGTGAAATATCTCACCAAGGGGTTAGGTGCCACACTCTGTTCCCTGGCTGTGACATAGACCAGTCTGTCTGGAGGTTTTCTGACTCTTTGAGACCTCCTTACCCCATCATCTACAGCCTCAGACACTCCCTGGGCTCTTCCCTGACTACCTGGGGAGGACTCTCCCTGTCCATTACTCATGTCTGCGGACAACTCAGGTCCCCTCGTCACTTGGCTGAGCTCAGCTTCATGCTCAGTTACTTTAGAGTCCAGCCTCCCATTATTTTCTAACTGCTAACCTGTCTGTCCATGGCTAGTTCCCCCCATTTCACACTTTGATGAAGGTTTGGGAATCTCTTCATCAATTATTGGGGAGTTTGCGAAAGGCAGCATACTGTATATCACAACCCTATTTCCTCATCCTTTGAGTCCATATCACATTCAGGGGTGGGGTGCAGTCTAATCATCCTTGTTGTTGGTCCTTCGGTTCCCCCACATCACTACAGAGTCCTCTTACTAGGTATAGGGTCCAGGTCAGGCTCTGTGTCAACATGTACCTCTTGTCCCAGAGGTAGAAGTTGGTTCTGATGGAGAATCTTGTCAGGCCCATTCCTATCCTCTGGTTTCACCCAGAAAACTGGAATGTTTAGCATCTGACTCTCCACTACATAGGGTGTAGCCGCCCAGCAGTCAGCCGACTTATACTTCCCAGGTAGCCCCAAATTCTTTATGAGGACTCAATCTCCAGGCATTATTTCCTTGATTCTGTTTGGCAACTGAGGCTGCAGCTAGTTCATAAGTCTTTTCCAGCTCCCTCCTCACAATAGACATATACTTCAGATATGTCTTCTGTTGTAGATCTTTCCTGCCAATCCCAAAACATAGGTAAATGGGCAACCTCGCTTTGCACCCAAACATCAGATAATGCAGCAAGTACCCGATAGCTTCATTCTGTGTATGGTTATAGTAGTGGACCACATACAAATTATGTTGACTCCACTTGTTCTTTTTACTGATCTCCAAGGTTCCAAGCATATCTTGCAAGGTCTGTTTGAACCTCTTGGGCTGGGGATTACCCTGCAGGTGATAAGGCGTAGTCCTCCACTTCTCAACTCCAAGCATGCTCAGTAACTCATGTATGAGCCTACTCTTGAAATCCCGTCCCTGATCGCTCTGTATCCACCTGGGGAGGCTGTAATAAACAAAATACTTCTGCCATAACACTTGACCATGGTGGATGCCCTCTGATCCTTGGTAGGGAAGGCTTGTACATATCTGGTGTTGTGAACCGTAATAACCAAGATATTCACCATGTTGCTGGCAGCAGGGTCTATTAATAGGAAATCCATACACACCAAATCAAGTGGCCCTGCACTCTGCAAATGGGATAACAGTACAGCCCTCACAGACAGCATCTTCCTCCGTATACATCAAATGTATGACTTGCAGTACTGTTCGACTTCTGGCTTCATTTGGGGCGAGTAGAACTGATCTCTGAGCAATCCATAGGTCTCGTCAACACAACCCTCTGATACTTCTCAGGCAGAACCAGCTGGGATGCCGAGGCCTGTCTGGAGCAGATGTGACCCGGTATAGAATCTGGTTCCTCAACTCCAGTCTCAGCCATTCTCTCAACAGTAGAGACACCACAGAGTGTCCCATCCTGTCTGCTAGGTCCATGTCCCCTTTTATAACTGCTGACCAAATGGTCATCTCGCTGAACGACGGCCAGCCACTTCCCCAGGACTCAATTCCTGCAAGTGCTTTGTCTTCAGAGCAGTCAGGATGCAGTGAGCTTGTGGAATGGCGTCATCAGGAGCTCCCAAATGATCTACTGCTCGATTCTGCCCTTGCCTTTCCCCTGCCTTCCCTGTGATGGAAAATAGGCACATGGCTTTCACTCCCAGTGCAGGAACACTCTCCCACTCTCCGTCCCTGTCCAACCCTTCACGTGCACTTCGGGACAAAGCATCAGCATCAATGTTCCGACTCCCCAGCCAGGACTTCAGGCTGAAATCATAGACAGACAATGCTGCCAACCACCAATTTCACTGAGGTCAGGATATAAATTAATGGGTTATTGTCAGTCCTCACCTCGAACTTGGCACCATAGATGTAGTCACTCAGCTTATCCACCACAGCTCATTTCAGTGCCAGAAACTCCAACTTGTGTGTGTGCTAGTTTTGCTCAGAGGGTGACAGACTCCGGCTGACAAACATGATAGGTCTAAACCCTGTGCCCTGATCCTGATCCAGAACACCCTCTAAGCTCTCTCTGCTGGCATCCGTATGCAGTACATATGGCAATCAGGGGTCTGCAAAAGTCAGCACAGGCACTTTTGTCAGCAGTTCCTTCAGCAACTGAAAGGACTCTTCACAATTCACATCCCATCTCACCCCAAAAGGCTCTGAAGAGCTAAGGTAATCTTTAACACCTTCTTTCGTCCTCCTCCCTTTCTTCCCCAAGGGAGGGTAACTGCACAGAAGCTAATTTAAAGGATGACTCACTTTAGAGTAATCCTTCACGAAGCTCCGGTAGTACCCACAGAATCCAAGGAAGAGCACAGGGCACTCACAGCCTGGGGCCTTGGCCATGTCTCTATCTTAGCCAGATTTGTAGCTACTCAATTCTGTAAGATTATGTGCCCAACATAGTTGACAGATGGCTTGCAGAACTGGCACCTGTCCAAGGAAAATTTTAATCCTTCAGCTTTCAGGAGGCCCAGCACCCTCAGTAGCCTGGCTTCGTGTTCCTCCAAGGTGGACCCGAACACAATGAGATCATCCAGGTACTCCAGCACCTCAAGCAAGTTCATATCCCCCCACATTCCCCCAGTTCTCTCCACGACATGCTGGAAAGTTGCCAGGGCTCTGATATGCCCTGGGGCATCCTTTCAAACTGGAAGAATCCCAGGGGACATATAAATGCCATCTTCTCTTTACCATCCTCACTCATGGGGATCTGATTATACCCAGTCCTCAAGTCCAGCACACTGAACTACTTCGCACCATTCAGACTGACCAATGCATCCTCAGTTCTTGGGACCATATACTGGTCAGGGACTGGACACCTGTTCGGAATCCGATAGTCCACACATGTCCATGCCTTCTCATTCTTCTTCCTAGCCACCACTATTGGAGATGCATAGGGGCTTCTGGACTCAGCGATGATCCCAGCTTCCATCAGCTTCTGTAGATGCTGCTGAACATCTTCCACCTCTGCAGGAGCCAGTGGCTGTGACCTTTCTCTGAACGGGGTATCCCCTGTCACCCAGATGGTGTGGTGGTGCACTTGGAACAACCCACATCAAACTCATCAGTAGAAATGACATTTTCCAGCTTCAACATCTTCTCTATCAAGCTCCTCCTCCAGCCTCCACGTGCCAGGGATTCACCAAAGTTGAATGACTTGGCAGTCAACTTTCCCTTTTTTGGAGAGAGTTTCTCCCCAGCTTGTCTCACAGGGACTCTAGACACTACCGTCACCGGAAAGAGGTGCGTCATTAGCAGCCCCCGCCTGTGGGTGGCCTCCTGCTCCGAAGTGTTTCTGACACTCACTGTCATCGTGTTTACCTGTTTAAATGAGGGCTTCTGCAGTTCAGGCCTCACCAGTACCCCAGCAGGAAAGCCTGACTCCTCTTCGTGGTCTTCCAGAGCATTCACCAAGCGGGCCTTGGCATCAGGCATTCCGGGAAATTTGGGCTTTCCCGTCACTCTAAATACTTCCGCAACCCATAACATGATGGGTTTAGACTGAGTGAATCACACAGTCCCTCGTTAATACCCATCATCCAGCCAGTATGGCCACACACATCCTCAAAAGCAACTCTGAACACAGGGTGAATGGACAGTGTTTTCAGAGAGCTCTCTCTAACTTTCTCCTTGCAGACTCCCACTAGCCTCCTCATAGCAAGAGCATTCATCTCCACAAGAATTGAAGCTTCGCCTTTCTCGACTGGGCTGGACAGACCAACACCAATCTATCAAAGACCTCAGCTACTGCCAAATCTGCCTCCAAAAACTCCAGCTTCAATGGCAAATAATCATCGTACGGATGGTCATCCATACTAAGACCCCAGATCCCTAGTGCACCAAGTGACGTCAATGGTAAATGTGTCAAATACCAGTTGTAAAATGAACGGTACAGCAGAGTAACCTGAGATCCGGTGTCAAGTATGGCTCTAGCATAAATACCCTCAATCTGTAGCAATACATTGGAGCTTGACCCACTAAGCCCTCAGGAATAGGGTTTTTTGTTTAGGGTGTTCATTGATATATTGCTGGGAACATGATCCCCCAAGGTGCCAGGCTTCTCCCTCAGTGGGTCTCTTATAAGTTTCCTAATGTCTCTCTCCACTTAGGTACCCGGGGGCTCACTCTCCAAAGGATTTCCCAGCCTTCACACTCTCACTTGAAGTGTTCCTCTCCCCACAGTTATAGCAGACAATACCGGTCGGTCCCCTTCTCACGAGACCCCATTCACTAACAGCCCTCTGCTTAGTCCGTCCCCTCAGGGGGGGTCCGACTCCCTGTCGGCTTTGTCATACAGGGTGGCCGCACCCGCCGATAACAACCGGGACATCTCAGTTCTCATCCAGCATCTGAGACGTTTGCTCCACCCAAGTCTCATACTCCTCTTCCCTGTCAGGGATGGACATTATTCTTGAGAATATTCTCAGCCCACGGTAACTGGGACTCTCCAGCTGTGCACTTGGCCATTTATTCGTCAGGGAGGTAAGGGCTGAATTGAGCTCAGAATGCTCACCCCTCTCTGGAGGACTCATTAAACCTTCCAACTCAGGCCACTCCTTCCCCTCACTCCACAGAAACGAGAGCAACTTGTCCTGAAAGTCTCCACCTCAGCTATGGCAAACTCAGCTTCCGATTTGCCACCCTTGTCAACACTTCCCACCTTCCAGGAAGTAAGGACAACCCATGGACCCCCTCCCCTGGGGCCCCAGTAGTACCAGGCAGTTCAACTGCCATTACGTCAGCGCCAGTCTGAACTAAAACAAAGTCTTTACCCACCATTTTGTCAAACCTCCACTCCATGATCATAACTATTCCTAATGCTTTAACGGTACTCAAAGTCCTAATTAACCATTCATTGGGGCTACAAATGTCTGCCCCACTCAATATACAAGCATTCATTACCAATAACCCCATGGATTGGCACCACCACTCAACCCCTGCAGTGTCCATAACCACGTATCTTAATCACTTTACCGGAAAATACTTTAACCCAGGCCTAAACACACAACCAGCTGGATCAATGCTCAGGGCAATCACACAGCATCCAGTGAAATTGATCCTGGATGAGCCCCCACAGATGAACCCTCCCCTCGCCCCAGTTTCCTTGGGCTGTGTACATTTAAGGAACACATACATACATATTCCAATCCTGCCAAACCCATGAGATTGGGACGGCTCTCCCATCCCAGGCCCTGGTTTGTGTGGATGCTGTGTAATCTGTAATAACAGACAGCACACTGCATATGATTAAAGGGATTATATTTATGAATCTTAACTAAAGGGTTAGTAAAGAAAAGAAATAAAGAAAACAAAAAGGGCCCATTATAATTAAATAGTCTCACTATACATTGGATCTCAACTCTTCCAAAAGTCATATTCACCAACACTCTGTAGACATCAGCACCTTGCTCCATTGAATCACGGGCCTCACCAGATTGAATTCCACAACCAGTTCTCTCCAGCATCTTTTCTTCTCATCTCCCGCCGAACAAAGGACCCCAGCTCACACCGGTGTCAGGCACACAACACAAAAACCCACTCCCCGATCGGTTGGTTCACATTCCAAAGCACCCATTATCCCTAACCATAACACAAATACTGCTTCTAAAGAAAGACCATTACGTTAGCAGTGAAACCTTTTCCAAAGTATAACCCTTAAATTATTGTTTAAGTTCTCAGTCATTTCTTTCCTTCCCAATGTAATTTATGTTGTATCAGTCTGCAAGGAACCTATGCTAACCTTTGCTAATATTTTCTTTTTAAATATCTATAAGTTCTTACTGTCTCTTACTATCTCTTCTTTCAGTTAGTCCTGATGAAGGGTCTCGACCTGAGACGTGGACTGTGCTTCTTCCTATGGATGCTGTCTGGCCTGCAGCGTTCCACCAGCATTTTGTGTGTGTTGCTTGAATTTCCAGCATCTGCAGATTTCCTCGTTCTTGTGTCTATAAGTTCTTCATTGTCTTTTACCGCCTTAAAGAGATGCGTATGTTATTCATTTCTTGTTTACTGTCAAGTTATTGGAGGTACTTAAGGCTGAGATTGTTAGGTTCTTGATTGGTAAAGGGGTTGAAGTTTAAAGCGAGATGGTAAGAGAATGGAGTTGAAAAGTAAGTAACCCCGGTTGAATGGTGGAGCAAACTTGATAGGCTGAATGGCCTCATTTTGCTCTTTTTATCTTATGGATAGGCAACAACTGTTGGTCTTACCAAGCCCAACACCCAAACTCCGCAACATTAATGAAAAAATAATCCTGATGTCAGAATGTCATGTTTTATTTAATTCATATTTTGCAATTTTTGATCTACTAGTGATTTTTATGAACACTGAATAGCACTTTAGAGTGTGCTGATTTAGAATGACTTTAAAAATGCAATCGATTTTAGAATGGTATTGCTTCGGTAACCAGTATCGAATATTGTGATTTTGTGTGCACATTGTTCTATGATTTGTTTTTTTGAATGCTTTATTTTCTTCCCTGAAGTTTATTCTTTATCAATTTTAGATGACTTTAGGCTAAATGCTTTACAAAATTGTTTCAGATTGAATTTGTGACATTAAAAATTATGATAAGTAGATGCAAATACAGAATGTTCCTATTTATGCATCTTTTTACAACTTTGCTATGCTTTTATTGTGCACCATTCACCACTTACAGCTATTGGCAGTGGGCTCCATTCAGTCCTAGGAGACCATTAGCCACATTATGATGCATTTGAAAGAGACAACGTTTGTCTTTAATAGGTAGCAGTTATTGTTCAAGCTACTAATGTTGGCAAAATATTTGTCATATGAAAGAAAACTTTTATTCTTTTATTCATCATCTTCATATCCATATTTTGCTTTTATTTCATAAACATTGTCAAAATTTTGCTTTACCTGCTAGTATCTTGAGAAAAGTTCCCCAATTAATTTATTATTTCCAGAAAAAGCAAAACATTTCTCATGCTCAAATAGTAGGGGACAGAGGGTCTAGTGAGATGGAGGAACTGAGGGAAATACATGTTAGTCGGGAAGTGGTGTTAGGTAAATTGAAGGGATTAAAGGCAGATAAATCCCCAGGAGCAGATGGTCTGCATCCCAGAGTGCTTAAGGAAGTAGCCCAAGAAATAGTGGATGCATTAGTGATAAGTTTTCAAAACTTTTTAGATTCTGGACTAGTTCCTGAGGATTGGAGGGTGGCTAATGTAACCCCGCTTTTTAAAAAAGGAGGGAGAGAGAAACCGGGGAATTATAGACCGGTTAGCCTAACATCAGTGGTGGGGAAACTGCTGGAGTCAGTTATCAAAGATGTGATAACAGCACATTTGGAAAGCGATGAAATCATTGGACAAAGTCAGCATGGATTTGTGAAAGGAAAATCATGTCTGACGAATCTCATAGAATTTTTTGAGGATGTAACGAGTAGAGTGGATAGGGGAGAACCAGTGGATGTGGTATATTTGGATTTTCAAAAGGTTTCTGGCAAGGTCCCACACAGGAGATTAGTGTGCAAGCTTAAAACACACGATATTGGGGGTATGGTATCGATGTGGATAGAGAATTGGTAGGCAGACAGGAAGCAAAGAGTGGGAATAAACGGGACCTTTTCAGAATGACAGGCAGTGACTAGTGGGGTACCGCAAGGCTCAGTGCTGGGACCCCAGTTGTTTACAATATATATTAATGACTTAGACGAAGGAATTAAATGCAGCAACTCCAAGTTTGCGGATGATACGAAGCTGGGCGGCAGTGTTAGCTGTGAGGAGGATGCTGAGAGGATGCAGGGTGACTTGGATAGGTTAGGTGAGTGGACAAATTCATGGCAGATGCAATTTAATGTGGATAAATGTGAGGTTATCCACTTTAGTGGCAAAAATAGGAAAATAGATTATTATCTGAATGGTGGCCGATTAGGAAAAGGGGAGGTGCCACGAGACCTGGGTGTCATTATACACTAGTCATTGAAAGTGGGCATGCAGGTACAGCAGGTGGTGAAAAAGGCGAATGGTATGCTGGCATTCATAGCAAGAGTATTCGAGTAAAGGAGCAGGGAGGTACTACTGCAATTGTACAAGGCCTTGGTGAGACCACACCTGGAGTATTGTGTGCAGTTTTGGTCCCCTAATCTGAGGAAAGACATCCTTGCCATAGAGGGAGTACAAAGAAGGTTCACCAGATTGATTCCTGGGATGGCAGGATTTTCATATGATGAAAGACTGGATCGGCTAGACTTATTCTCGTTGGAATTAAGAAGATTGAAGAGGGATCTTATTGAAACATATAAAATCCTAAAGGGATTGGACAGGCCAGATGCAGGAAGATTGTTCCCGATGTTGGGGAAGTCCAGAACGAGGGGTCACAGTTTGAGGATAAAGGGGAAGCCTTTTAGGACCGAGATTAGGAAAAACTTCTTCACACAGAGAGTGGTGAATCTGTGGAATTCTCTGCCACAGGAAACAGTTGAGGCCAGTTCATTGGCTATATTTAAGAGTGAGTTAGATATGGCCCTTGTGGCTAAAGGGATCAGGGGGTATGGAGAGAAGGCTGGTGCAGGGTTCCGAGTTGGATGATCAACCATGATCATACTGAATGGCAGTGCAGGCTCGAAGGGCCGTATGGCCTACTCCTGCACCTATTTTCTATGTTTCTATGTTTCTATGCTCATCACTGTAATAATCTATTAAAGGTTAGTTGGTGCTGGCTCCATGTTGATTCCAGTGGATTTTTTTGATGACTCTGACATTCTCTTGCCCTTTGAAAAATTGTACATTTCAGTTCACCAAGTTTTCTCTTCTCAGAGTTATTTTTCCATTAGATACTATCCATTGCAGTCTAGCTTGGTTTCTTTTCAAAGCAAGATTTTATTCAACCAATAGATAATCCCTTGACTGGAATTCAAGACCTTTGAAATAGACCTGCAAAAGTATCCTCAATCTACATTGATATCAAACAGAGGTTAACTCAAACATAAATCTCTACATTTTAAGTTGAATGCTGGAAGAGGACTAGATTTCTATGATGGACAATTTTGGAAGAATGCAAAAAAGCAATGAAATAAGAGAGGGAGAGAGGGAAAGATCGCTGACTTCGACGAGAACTTTGCAGATTCTAAGGGAAAGGAAAACAATAAGTGCTAGACCAAAATGGCCATGAACTAAAACTCTCAAAATGAAAAGTAAAATACCTACACCATGGCTAAAAGCAATATCTAAATACTAAGCGCAGACCCCACAGCAGAGTCTGTGGGTTGTGACAAAATGGAGAGAAAATTCCAAATCCTGAGGTGCAAAGGAGTTCTCCTGAGGGATTCCTTAAAAGTTAATTTGCAGGTTGAATCAGTGGTGGGGAGGAAAATGCAATGTTAGCATTCATTTTGAAAGGACTAAATTATAAAAAAACAAGCATGTAATGCTGAAGTTTTATAAAGCACTGGTGAGGTCTCGCGGAGTATTGTGAGCAGTTTTTGGCGCCTTATCTAAGAAAGGATGAGCTGACATTGGAGAAGGTTCAAAGGACGTTCACAAAAATTATTCTGGGATTGAAAGAGTTGTCATATGAGGAGCATTTGATGGCTCTAGGACTCTACTGACCGGAATTCAGAAGAATGAGGGAGGATATCATTGAAACCTATCGAATATTGAAAGGCATCGATAGAGTGAACGTGGAGAGGATGTTTCCTATGGTGGGGGAGTCTAAGACCAGAGGACACAGCCTCTGAATAGAAGGATGTCCATTTAGAATGGAGATAAGGAGGAATTTATTTAGTTAGAGTGGTGAATCTGTGGAATGCATTTCCACAGACAGTTGTGGAGGCTAAATAATTTGGTATTTTTAAGGTAGAGGCTGAAAGATTCTTAGTTAGTCAGGGCATGAAAAGATACAGAGAAAAGGTAGGAGACTGGGGCTGAGAAGGAAATCGATCAGCCATCATGAATTTGCAGAGCAGGCTCAATGGGCCAAATGGCCTAATTCTGTTCCTATATCTTATGGTCTATGGTCTTTCTCTGGATGGGCTATTCCAATTGATTGAAACAATCATCAACTTTTCCAATAAATTGGACTCTGTTCAAGTCCACACAAAATCAAAGTTAACTATTGGACACAGAATTAAAACTGTTCTCATTCCCTATTATCTTGGTTGTTTGCACTCTTCATATATAATTCAATTTCTTCAATATTAATAGCTGTTTCTTTTTCCTAGTTTAGTAAACCAAGTATTTATTTGAGAAAAAGTATTCTGTAACCCTTGAGTTTAATGCAGAATTTAGCCTGACCTTCAAAGTCATATAATTTAGAGCTAATTTCCATTGGATCTACTGATTCCCATGGTTATCTTGACCTACCTCTTCCCATCATGTCTCCTGTAGAAAATGCATTCCTCTTTTCTCAGTTCTTTTGTTCTTCCTCCTTCTTCAAAGAATAGGATTTCCTTCTCTCCAACATTGATAGTGCCCTCACCCACATCTCCTCTATTTCCTGAACATCCACGCTCACTCCATCTTCCTGCTACCAGTGATAGAGCTCATCTTGTCCTCAGCTACCATCCCATGAACTTCTGCAATCAACACATCATCTTTCCACAATTACTGCCATCTCTAAAGGGATCCTACCACCAAACACATCTTTACCTTCCCTCCGCCCCACAGGAATTTCTCCCTCCATGATTCCCTTGTCCATTCACCCCTCTCCACTAATCTTTCTCCTGGTACTTATCCATGCAACTAGCCAAAATGCTCTACCTGCCCTTTACCTCTTCCCTAACCTCCATTCAGTTTCCCAAACAGTACTTGCAGGTGAGGCAACACTTCACCTGCGAATCTGCTACAGTCGTCTATTGTGTCCCATCCTCCCAATGTGGTCTCTTCTACATTGGTGAGACCCAAAGTAGATTGGGGGACCTCTTGGTAGAGCACCTCCACTCCATCTGTCAAAAGCGGATCTTCCCAGTGTCCAAACATTTTTATTCCGATTCCCATTCTAACATATCAGTTCCTGGCCTCCTCTTGTGCAAGGATGAGGCCACCCTCAGTGTAGAGGAGCAACATCTTATATTCTGTCTAGTTAGCTTCCAACCTGATGGCATGAACATCGATTTCTCACCCTCCCTTCTTTTTCTATTCCCCACTCTGGCCTCTTACCTCTTCTGACCTCCCCCATCCCTTGCTCCTATGATCTACTCTCCTCTCCTGTCAAATTCCTTCTTCTCCAACCCTTTATCTTTCCTGGCCACCTAGCTTGGTCTATATATCAATGGCTTCAATAAATGACTATGTAATCAGCATTATGGTTGTGCTGAATTGCTGCCTGTGTTCTCTTTTGTAAAATGGTTAACTAATTCTGCATTTTTCTTTCCTAGCGACTAAATGGGTGGAAAAATTAAACATAATGGTTAAAGTAAAAGTATATTGCCTTCAGCAAGTGCATTGGAAAAAGTTAATTAATTAGCTGTAAAGCACTTTGGCTCATCTTGAGGGCATGGAAGAGTGCTAATTATATTCAGAGAGAGATGTATTCATTCTTAAATTAAGAGTTCACGGTGACTTTGAAGAGTTTGTTACTGACTTTCAATCATGTCACGATCAAACAATCTCATAGATTTCCTGATCCTTTTTTAAAATACTTGTTTTTTCTGAGCTGCATTTTCAAAATTACAGTATTACTGAGTGTCATGTGGAACTGGGGTGCATATCACAAGCTTGGAAATAGAGACTTGCTATCGAAGATCGGAGTGTTCATGAGTAAAATTTATTTCATACAATCTAACCTTGTATTCATTATGGTAACAACATTTAGTGTCTCAAGATAAGCATTATGCCTGGAAGTGATATTAATCTTCCTAATTTATTGCGGGTTTCCTGTTTATCTCAATTATACTTTTTCATTGCTTCATTCAGGAGAAACCAATGATTGGGATGATTGCTTTGTTTCCACCGACCTTGTCAATTTCAACTTTTTTGCCTTTGCTCCATCTGCTGGATATTATAGGATATCTCTTAGTAACATTCAGGAAGTTTCACCCTTCTCTTTTTCTTGCTCCTTTACAGATTAATTTTAATAGATTAGAAAGTAAACAACTGCATGCAGTTGTCGTTTTACAGTACTTTTACACTTCTGTTTTGATTCCTATCAAAAAAAAAGTTAATTCTTAAAATCAATGATTCTATTGATAAATTACCAACATTGACTGCATTAGAGCTCCTGCCATGTGCAGTGACTCACATGGTAAATAATAGCAACAGTAATGTTAATTTTCCGGTGACATGACTTTCAATTGCCTTTCTAGTCTTGTGTTTCCATAGCTGACTGGTCTCTCTTCATGTGTTGTCTCCTGACTTGCGCAGTTGCCGTACCTAAAAATCTTTTAACCTTAGGCCATAATTCAGTAACACAACAATTAACACTTTACATTGTTCTGTGGTGAAGTCTAACTGAAGCATGTGGTGGATGCTGGTTGATAACAAATCGGCCAACAACTGCAATGATTCCCCACTAGGATAAAGATTTGATGTCCAGTCTCTAAAGATGGGGATGTACTTAAGGCTCAGATTGTTAGGTTCTTGATTGGTAAAGGGGTTGAAGTTTAAAGTGAGATGGTAAGAGAATGGAGTTGAAAAGTGAGTAGCCCCGGTTGAATGGTGGAGGTAGCACTGAGCAGAAAGCATCATTCACCCAATGAAGTTCACAGCTTATCCAATATTGAATAATATAGTTTGTGTTCAAAATCTTTGCATGATTAACACATTAACTTGCTCCAGAAGTGTGTTAACACAATTAAATGAGTAGCTGCATGTCTGCTTTGATCCCTTACCTTGGACCTCCAATTTTCTCACTTAATGTTCCCAAACTTCTTCTCTTGTTTTTCTCAGTGAAGAAATGTATGTTTGTGAGTACTCATTGTAGGTCTGAGGTAGCTAAGAGGAATTCTGGAGTAGAAGGAAACAGTAAGATTACCAGCATTAAACAATCTTTTTCAGGAAGTCTAGAGATTACTAGAATAGACTCTAGAGCTTTTAAGTGACAGCATCTTTAACATGCAACGTTATGTCTATTTCTCTTTCCATAGATACTGCCTGAAATGTCAATTGATTCCAGAATCTCTTTTAATGTTTTATTTAAAGTTTTAAATATTCTTAGTAGCAGTTTTCTGTGATGTTGGTTTAAGGATGAAAGATAGATAAGATGGCTATTCATTCTGTTTTAACTTACTTCCTCGAAAAGATTGGCAATTCCTGAAAATGTATTTGTTTTTTCCCCCACAAGAAAGCTTTGTCCTTCAGGTATTATCAGATAGATCTTCTCAGTAAGCGTTCAAAGACTTTGAATTGCAACACAGTGGTTATGTAGGTGAATGTGACAGGCACAATGCAAAAGGTAAGGACCCACAGTGAGTAAACAAGCTGAAAGATCACCTAATCTTATTTTCAGGATTGCTGGTTCACAAAGCCATGCTAGCCAAGAACACGTGAGCATGCCTTAGTCATCAAATAATTCCTGGTTTTAAAAATTTTATTCTGAACCCCAGGCAGGTAAAAATGAAGGAGCAGATTTTAATCTTTATCTCTTAAATGTTAAGCATTACTTGGATAAGAAAGAAAATCTCAGAGCAAAAAATGTCCTTTAGAAAAGGCATTGGATTTTTCTTCCATTGAATTGAAGGCAACTCAGATAGGTTCTGTCACTGGCCTAAAATCTTTGCTGCTATAATTTTGCTAATAATGATAATCTAGCACCTTGTTTAATGTCTCATCCAAAACAGCTACTCAACACTTTCTCAATGCTACACTTAAATATCAGCCTTGGAGTAGTTTAAATCCATCGTTTTCTGACTCAAAGTTGAGAGTGCTACCAAATGAGTCATATTGTTATTGAAATTCCTGTAAAAATGGGAAGTTCATGATATCCACTGTTATTAATATGTATATAAAACAATACATAATTGTGATTTGTCACAGTCTTCAGGGCCTTGCTAAAACCAAACTAAATTACCATCACACTATGAACCTCTCATCACTTAGCATGGAATAGCTGAAAATATGTTATTTATGTATATTTATCTCATCATGGCTATTGACAACAGTTAACAACATTACTTGTGCTTCTGACATGTCACCATTGCTGTTTGTGGGATGTAACTGATCACCAATGGGTTGCCATGTTTTGGACATTACAACACATACTGCATTTCAGTACTGCTCCATATAAAATGGTTTATGATGTTCATTGTGTTAAAAGCATAATATGCAAGATCCCCTCTTTGTACTCATCTTTGAGTCTCATTTCTCTCTCGTCTCTTTATTTGTCTTTCTTTTTATAATACAAATTTAATCTGCTCTATATTGTTTTCTGCCCCATCCCTTCTCTTGCTTTCTTTAAACTATTGTTCCATTAGTTAAAGACATTAGTTCAGTGTCCATGAAATCCTCATTAACTTTACTTAATAAATTTTCAGATTTCAGCAACCTTGCTGCCATTGGCAGGGCTGTTCTCAATCAATCATCCATCATGTTCTGAACTAGGCTACAACGGCATGTTTTTATATTCCAAGACTGACGTGTATATCTATGTCTTTCTCAGAAGTGACTCGACTGTTTTTGCAGCATTCTTTGCTTTTACCTTGGATTGTAAAGAAATTAATGGTAATGTATGACTAAAAGACACTGCAAACTCACATGTTGCCACTTCATCTGGAATAGCGTGTCAGGCGAGCTGAGACTCCATCGGCGTTATTGAATAGAGTGAATGTACAGTATTTCCAGAAAGTTAGAAGAATAATGAACAGTCACTAGATAGGCGTGGCCTCAACCTGAAGAAATCATCTGCCATCTCCACTCAAGGTCCATTTGGTCACTTACGTTTAAGCTTTGATTCCTCTGTTACCTTCATACTAATGCATGTTTAGTATTTTGTATTTTTTCCCTTCACTCCTAGCCAATACAGTGAATCTCAAGCTCTCTTCTATCATCAGTTGTTTCCTAAGAGAGCAGAGTATTTACATTCCTCATATTGTTCATTCATTTTTGAACTACCATTCTTTCATCTCTAAACCAATCCCTCAAAAGTGCTGAGATCATCTTGAACATGAAAAGATGAGACAATACCTAATGGACTTACTGCTGCTTTGTTGGTAATCTCCCATAATAACTGCATATTCTGTGACTTCTTTTGCCAAGTGACGAGCTTACTGGAATATCTTTGTCAATGGATTTGCTGTAGGCAGATCCTTTAGCATATTCACTTGTTACATGTATGTGTGCATGCATTTTCCTTTCTCAATGGAAGCTACCCACAAGACCCACCTGCAGTGTATGTCTCACTGACTGAATAGAAGACAATCTGCATATCTGTCCTGACGAAGGGTCTCAGCCCGATATGTCAACTGTACCTCTTCATATAGATGCTGCCTAGCCTGCTGCATTCACCAGCACTTTTTGTGTGTGTTACTGCATATCTTATGTCTGTGAACACAGTCTCTTTCAGGCTTCATGGTAATTCTCCTTGACAATTGTTTCAAGAGGTTTGTGATCTGTTTGCACAAATTTGTGTCCCTCAAGTATGATTTAACAGAACCTCTTAATCCTAAAGGCCTTCAACAGCCATTTCTTTTAAATGTATGATTTGGTGTTTCTCAGAGCTCTGCTAATATACGTTATTTATTATCCATCTTCCACAGCTTTTTTTTTGTCTTTCCAGGATGATGTCTGCATCTGAAACACTTACGTTACTCTCCAAAGAGAGAATGACATCCACTATTGTCTTTATATCTGAAGCTCTTCAAGCACTCAGACCAGCCTTCTCTGCAAATCTTCAATTCTGTTGCTGATCCCAGAAGGGTTCATTGCTACATCTCAAAATATGTGTGGATGATTGTTGGAATCAAACTCCCACCCCTGAGTTCTCCAAGCCAAAAGCAACACTTTGCATCCAGAACATTAAAGAGAGTAAATCTGCTCAGATCTGCTCAGGATATCTTCAATTATCTTCATATAATAATGGTACATTTACAGTACTTTAAATAATAATGTTAATCTGAACAGAATATCAGTTTATACGGCATATCTGCATACCAAACTTGTCATCTATGGTATTGGAAACTATACTGGTAGAATGATCACTGCTTCTGTCAGTCTTTCAAACTCAGCTTCCAGATTCTACTTAAAAGCTGTTGAAGTATATATTAAAGGACAAACTAACAGCTGTTAACTTTCAGTGTAACTCTAAACAGTATATTTCCTTTAGTTTTCCAGATGTTTCAACTACATTTGCAATCTTCCTCAGTCTTTACTCTCATCAATTTCTTTGTCTGACCTGTGTTTCAGTTCCACTTGCTGAATTCCAAGGTTGAAAAGGATTTTCAATGCACTGTTCTCTTCAAGTACAAAATTTTCTGCACGACAATCCATTTCATTCTTTAGATGTTTTCATTTCAGTTTGCATTTGTTCATTGGTATAACAGTTACACAGTTGCACAGTGTTAGCATTTATCTTGCCTTTTCAAGAATCCCCAAAAAATTCTGATGGATGATATTACCTGATCAGCAATGTATCCATGAAATAAACTTCTCTAATTTTATGCTGTAATAGCTCAGTAAAGCGTCTATCTAATAACCCTGACATGGTTATTCCACCTCATTCTAAGAGATGAATCAAAATCTCCCTCTTAAGCCATACCATACTGCTAACTTTTCTTGCCTGACCACTGTCATATTTCTAAATGCCAACTCAGCACTGCAAGCAAAACCACACTTAAAGTCAAAATGCTTTCTGGCATCATTTTGTATCCTTCTGTTCCATTCTATCTTTAAATTATATACTCTGTGTCACCAACCATAGATTCTTAGAGATTCATGTTGTGGGATTATTTCAGATAAATGATTTTCCTCCATTTCCTGTAAACTGGAAATAGTTGACTTATATAAGTGACATATACACTAAATGGCATTGCATTTCATACAACAATAGTTAAGCCACAAAAATGAAAGGAAGATTAATGGTGAGAATATCTATTTAGTGGTGACATGGTTCATTTTTCCTGTGCACAACATACAAAATAAACAACATGCATCCAGTGAAAGCTGTGCAACATGCCACAACACTTGGACTGCCTGGATCGGTCTGCAAAAGACCTACAGTGCTCAGCATGTTACAAGAAGTGTATTGGTCTGTTACATACTACACAAACCTGAGTACAGTGACAATCTCTGCTGCCTACCTCATGGTGAGGAGGTGAGGAGCAGCACCAGGGTATGAGGATGAAGAAAAAGTGTGACGACAGACCTTGATGAGAATGGCTTGGACCCAAATGGTGGAGTATCCGAAGCAAGGATCGAGACACGGTATCAAACTGAATCAAGAACTGGGCACAAAACAAACGATAGTCAAAATCACTTGTAAGGCTTACAGTTGAGCACTGAACCTCAGTCCAGGTGCTCCTTAAATACTCAGTCCATGGCACCCAAAACAAGATCGCCAATTAGCAGGACTGTTCTGAATCTTTAAAGGGGTCAAGCGAGCTATCCATACTCCAAGGAGTTAGAGCATCTAAGCCTCGGAAGCTGGCACGGATGGGTGCGTGTTGTAACAGGGCCCCCTTCCCCTATGGCTGACCCCTGACGGCCCTGGCTGCTCAGAAAGACTATGGTTGTAGTCATGGATGAGTCTGATCTGGGATGTCTCTTATAGGCACACAGCAACTCTCCTGCAGTCTGAATCTTTCCCAGTCAACGAGATATTGCCGAACTCCTCGAACAGTACGCGAGTACTCAACTCTTCTCACAGTGAAAACCTGCTCTGCATCAACAGACCTGGGTGGCAGCGGGTCTGATGGTGGTGTGGCTAGTGGGCTGGTGCCCACAGGCTTCAACTTGGAAACGTGGACAGTGGGATTGATCTTGAGGAGCTGCAAGTTGTAGGCCACCAGGTTTACTCTTCTGAGAATCTTGAAGGGTCCAATGAACTTGGGTGTGCCAATTTCCTGGACTCCACTCGGAAAGGCACATCCTGAGTTGACAGCCAGGCCTGTTGCTCAGGCTGCAAAATGAGTCCCGGTCTTCTCTTGCAGCCCTTACTTCAGCCTACTGGGTAGAAACTAACAAAATCTTCCTTGCCCTGGTCCTTCTTTCCTTGCAACATTGGACAAGACCTTCAGCCGCGGGAACCACAACCTCTGCCTCTTGCTCAGTTAAGAGTGGTGGCGAATACCAAAACTGGCATTCGGAAGGACACATCCCATGCGCCGAATGCCGTAAAGTGTTGTGGGCGACCTCTGCCCACAACAAGTGGTTGTTGCACTTGTTCGGACTTCCATAGGCCAGGCACCTTAGGGTACATTCCATATCTTGGTTCACCCATTCCGTCTGGCCATTGGACTGCGGTGGACCCCAGAGGAAAGACTCACTGTTGCCCCAATCTGTTTGCAAAATGCCTTCCAGAAAGGTGATGCAATTTGCAGACCCCGACCTGACACAATGTCCACCAGAAGATCATGAAGACCTACTTCAGAACAACCTTGGCCATCTCCAGCGCAGATGGAAGTCTGTCCAAGGTGATGAATTTTCCGGCCTTTGAAAAATGATCTACAATTAGCATGATAATGGTCTTCCCCTTGGAAGGCTGAAGATCTTTGACAAAATCCATGGAGGTGTGAGCCCATGTTCACTCTGGAACCTGCAGAGATTGAAGGAGCCCTTGAGGTTGGGTGCAGGGCTCCTTGTTCCAGGCACACACTTCGCATGCCAGCGTATATTGACGGACCTACCCCATCATTCCAGGCTATCAATATCTTCTGTTAATGAACTAGAGGGTCCTGGCAGTCCTTGGGCAAGATGTCAATCTCGCTGCATGTCCCCTTTGAAGAAACGGAGACCGGATGGGATTAGGGATGAACAGCCGACCTGGAGGACCGTTCCAAGGAACCTCCCCTGTGCATCACAGTCTAAATTCCCGTCTGTCTCCTCAGACCTCTGCAGCGAGGTTCAACAAATAATCCTTGTGCTCCTGGGACTCAGCTCCAAAGGTCTCCATTTTGTAGCCTTCCCCTTAGACAGGACCTGGCAACTGCAGCACTTTGGCTTAGCTGCTAGAGTTTCATACTGCTTGTACACTTCCTTGGTTTGCTCCTGAACTAGAGATCTAGTTCCAGCATACCCCTGACTGGCAGAAATCAGTCCCTCATTGTCTGCTGGTTGCAGGAGAGTCTGGGGGGGGGGGGTGTCAGAACACCAAGCTTCTTGCAGCGTATGGACCATGCAATGATCCTCTCTTCCTCCCAGTTCCCAGTTCCTGGAAGGGTTATGCTGGGGCAGCCAAGGATCTGTGAGATCGAGGGCGGTAGCAGCTCCCGTCACAGTCCTTCTGACAGCAGATGACCTGAACAGTTCTGTCAACAGCTGCGGCTTTGGACGTTTGACCTGGAGGTGACCTGCTCCCCCGCAGTATTGAGAGCAACCTTGACTCCGACACCAGTACCTTTCATCGCTGGAGATCCTAATGCTGCTGATTTGCGTGGGTTCGACAGGGTCCTGAGCAGGAGGCAGGCTGGTCATGGTCCGAGAGCAGTGGATGGAACACCAATGTGTTGAGATGGGCTTGGGCTAGCCCTCTTTGACCCCTTGATGTAGTCCCATAATGCCCTGCCAGACAATTATCAAAATAAATGGATTGGTCAATCAGAGTCTCTAAGTCCTCGACTGGTTCTCCCAAGGCAAGGGCATCCTTCAGGTCAACTCGGAGTCTGTGGCAGTATAGTATCATCAAGACCTCCCCATTCCAGCCACTCTCCTGGGCCAAGGTCCAAAAGTCAATCACATAGTCAGCTGCTGACTTACCACTGTTGAATTTTCATCAGGCAGTCTGAGGCTTGGCTGGCTCCAGCAAGTGATAGAACACCTTCCTCAAGGCATCCACGAACTCCTCCAAATCCAAGCAAATTTCCCACCTGCATTCCAAATGCGCAGTGGCCCAGGGCTTGGGCTCTTCCAGTCAGACGAAAGATAATGAAGGCCACCTTTTCGTCCTCGGAAGGGAACTGGGAGGGCTGGAGTTCAAATACTAATGAGCACTGGATGAGGAAGTCAGTGTATCTCCAGGTTCTGTATGGAAATTTTCTCACTCTGGCTGGCCACAGCTGATGCAAGACTCCAATACCCCACTGGGTCCATGTTGGCTCAATTGTACTGTGACGGGAGTCCTTGATGAGAATGGCTTGGACCCACATGCTGGAGAATCTGGAGCATGGATCGAGACACAGTATCAAACTGGATTGACAACTGAGCACAAAACAAATTATAGACAAAATCACTAGTAAGGCTTATGATTGAGCACCAAACTTCATTTCAGGTGTTTCTTAAATGCTCAATCCTTGGCGCCCAAAATATGATTGCCAATTAGTGGGACTGTCCTGAATCTTTAAAGACACTGCACCAGCTATCCATTCAATGAGGAGTTAAAGTGTCTAAACCTCAGAAGATGGCACAGATAGGTGTATATTGTAACAGAAGGTGGAAGAAAGAAAAATGAAGAAGCAACATAGATGACCAACTTTTGCTCATACTGGTCTGTGAAGAACTCATCTGCACGATTCCTGTAATTACTACTCCCATCACTTGTCAACTAGGTCACACTGCAAAGAATACAGGTCACCAGAAGATGAGTAGTCTGGAGCTTAGTTATTTTTTAAACTATCCCACATCCAATGCAAGTGTCAGTGAATTCACTTGAAGTAGGTTTTTCATCCCCTTGTCTGGACTTCTCCTCATGTTCTTCTATACTGCCATCCAGTGGCTACCACAAAGTTAGTGGAAAACTGCTGACTTCTTAGTTTGGAAACTGTTGTTGTACTTGAAGGACATATTTGGATTGAAGGACACCCACAATTTGGTTTGGCTACTACCCTCTATTGTACACCAACTTGACTTGCAAGAGAAAAGGAAGTCTCCATGTCATGTTACTTGTTTGTGTAATATTGGTTTTGAGCTTTGGGCTATATCCAGCAATATCAAAGTGAGATATGAAAGCTAACAGGGAGAAATTTTCAAAGCAAAGAAGATGAGGGTATCATGTGGACCCTATTACCTCCTCTGCAAGGCTTCCATCCAACAACTGAAAAAGATGGAACCTTTTCTCCCTCAACTGCTGTCCTTTTCTGAGTAAACTGCAGCTGTAAAACAGATGTCCGGCCATAGTGGACCATTCCAATAAGAGATGCAGTGTAGCTTTAACTGATTCTGGCCATTCCCCATATTTCCCTCCCTGTCAACAAATATTGACAGTTCTGAGTGGATACTGCACTTACTATGATTTCTAAATAATGTGATATGTATATTTAATAATTCAGTAATATTTTAAATATATTGTTTGATTAAGAATTCTATTTTTGTGTACATAGTTTATTACAGGTTTTATGAAGAAGTATGTGAATGGCATACGTCATCACGCCACATCAAAAATGTGCATATCACTTAAATAAAAAAGAAACTAAGACACACTGTTTTTCTTTCAATTATTTTATTGTTTCAAAGTTAAAAAAACATAACAGTAGTGATAAGGAAGATTTAAGTAAACCTAAGATGACTAACTACCTGTTGAAGCGCAGTGAGGCAATTGAGTTTAAAACAGTGCAGTGAGAAACAGTCGAGTAAAAGTTCACATAACACATACTTCTTCAGGAAAGGGCAGAGATGATTAAGTTTTTAAAAAAGGCAGTAAGTGGACAAATTCACATGTTCATATTCAGTGAGTATAGGGTGATATTCATAAACAAAAAAATGAAATGGCTGGCTACATCAGAAAGGTAGATGCGTTCAATCGCACAAGAGGTAACTGGATATTGTATTATGAGCAAATTGATCAGTATTTTAAGACCATAAGACAGGAGCAGAATTAGTCCATTTGGCCCATTCAGTCTGCTCTGCCATTCAATCATGGCTGATCCTTTTCTCGCCTCCTCAGCCCCACTTCCTGGCCTTCTCTCAGTAACCTTTAATGCCATGTCCAATCAAGAACCTATCTGCCTTTAATACACCCAATAACCTATCTTCCACTGCTGCCAGTGGTAATAAAGACCACAAATTTACCACCCTCTGGCTAAAGAAATTTCTCCGCATCTCCATTTCAAATGGACACTCCTCTATCCTGAGACTTTGCCCTCTTGTCCTAGATTCCCCCGCCATGGGAACCATACTTTCCTCATATGATAAGCCTTTCATTCCCAGAATCATCCTTGTGATTGCATTGGGTGGAAAAACATACAGTTTTCTTGGAAGTTTGGCTACTGCAACCGAACCAACTGAAGTGAGCTTTGCTGACATCATGAAAGTAATGTACGGACATTTAGAACTGAAACCATTGTTGATTCTAGAATGCTTTAGGTTTCATAAGCAGAATCAATAGAAAGTGGAGTCCATTTCTGCTTATGTGGCTGAGTTAAAGAAATTGTCTGAGCTTTGGCATTTCAGTGATGGACTTAATGATACTATTATGGTCCGGTCCATGAAGTCTGCATTCCGGTTCACGGTCCAGTCTGTGGACTCAGGACTCCGGGTCTTCCAGCTGCCCCTCATTTTGGTTGGGTTAATCATAGGCACCTGATTCCCATCTTGGGTCTTGGAATATAAGTAGCCTCGGGTTTGAGTGTGGGCTGCTGGTTTGTCTTGTCAAGATTCCCTGGGAGTAACCTGCTGGTGGAAGGCTAGTGTGGCCACTTTCCACCTTTAGGCTGCGTTGGAGAACCATTGCTTCATGGAGCCTTGCTGTCAGTAGTTGGAGTTGTCTTTGTGGTATGGATTTGGCCACTTCCTGGTCCAGCTGAGTGGCCATCAGCTACACTGAGCTAGGTAAGGATCAGGCTGTTTCTGTACCCAGCTGAGGCTGCTGGCTGTAACTATGACTTGGAGCAACCCTGATGCAGAGATGGACCTGTCTGTCATTCTTTGGTGTTTGTCCCTTCTTGTCCTCACCTCCATGGGGTAAGTCAGGCTGTTCTGCTGTTGTCCTGTGGGGGTATCTGTCTTGTCCTTGCCTCTGTGGGGTAAGTCAGGCTGTTCTGCTGCTGCCCTGTGGGGGGGACCTGTCTAGTCTTGTCTTTGCCTCTGTTGAGTAAGTCTGGCTGTTCTGCCATTACCTGATGGATGGACCTGTCCCACCTTGGTGTGGAGATAAAGTTGAGTCCTGGCTTGTCTGAGTCCTGTCTAGTTTCATGTTAGTGTCATGTTAAAGATGAGTCCTGGCTTTTCGAAGGATAGTCCCGGCCCTATGTTGATATACAGTTCCCAGTCTGTCTCCGAGCTCCAACCTCTGAGTTTTCAGCCTCTGCATTCCAAGACCCTAGCCTCCAGCCTCCAACGTCAAGCCTCAAGGCACCAGCCTCCAGTGTCAAGCCTCAAGACCTTAGTCATGTCCTGTCCTGTCGCCATGTCATGTCCTTGCCTAGTTCTGGGGTCCGATCCCGAGGCAAGACCCAGGTTCTGGCTCGGCGTCCTAGCCCAGGCTCCTAGTTTATAGTTCCTTGTCTGGGCTCCCAGTCTAGTCCATGTCCTAGCCCAAGTCTGCGTTCTTGTCCCTGCTCCTTGTCTGTATCCTGTCACGTCTCTATTCTAGTCAAGTCCTGTTCCTAGTACTTCAGTGTCTGTGTCTTGTATTTGGGTCTGTTCCCAATGCCCCGCTCCCCCCCTGTGACAGATACACTCAGATTATTTAGTTTATGGAATCTTATAAGTAAGCATTCAAAAACGGCTCCTAACTGAAGCACAACTTGCGTTTAATAGAGCAATTGAAATGGCTGCATCAATGGAAACAGCACACAGAGATACAACTGAGTTGCAGTCAGGACTGAAAGTGAGCGTGAACAAATCTGCAACATCTAAACCGAAACCGGATTCACCAAACAAGCTGTTTTATTGTTGTGGCAGAGACTCTCATACACCTGAGCAATGCAGAGTTAAAGGCAAAACTTACAGAAAAGACGACAAAGTAGGGCAAATACAAAGATCATGTCAGGACACAAAGAAATGGTCTGCACAGGGAAAAGAAAAAGATACAAAATCAAGTTGTTCAAAAAGTGCACTAGTCTGCATGCTGTTGATAAAAATTCTGATAATGATGGAAATGACACATGAATTGGTGGTATTGAGATTTATAATGTGAAAACTAACAACATACAAACAATATGGCTTACTGTAGAAGTGAATGGCAAATTAATTAAAATGCATTTGGACACTGGCTCGGCTGTTTCAGTCATTCCACAAAAAGAATTTGAATGGCATTTCAAAGATATTGAAGCCTGCAGCTATGCAACTAAGAACTTATACTGGAGAAAAGATAACTCCTGTAGAAATGACATTTGAAATACAACCAGCAGTAAGACCCACTGGGCTGGCATGTGGTAAAAACATGACGGTCAGCATTGTGCCATTGTGATTACAACTTGATTGGAGATTCATCCACTATTTGCATGTTAAATCCCCTGCAAAGGAGTCAACTGAAAGCAAGTTTTAAAAAAGTACTGGATGATGCCACAGCTATGTTCAGAAATGGTATTGGAAAACTCAAACATATTAAGGGTAAAATAATGTTCAATGAAAATGCTATACTCAATTTTTCAAAACCCATTTAGTTTCTTATACTATTAGTGTTAAAGTAGCCAGTAGGCTAGAGCACAAGGAGACTGAAAGAGTTCTTTCCAAGTTTAAGTGGAGCTCATGGGTTATGCCAATGCTCCCAGTAGCCAAGAAGAATGAGTCCGTCAGGATCTATGTTGATTTTCAGATCACCAACAACCCAGTACTCTGCCCGGGATGGAGGATACCTCTGCAAACTTTTCTGGAGGGGAAAGACTACAGCAAAGTGGACTTAGCAGATGTCTACCTACAGAAGGAGATGGAAGAAGAGTCTAAGGTCTTTCACACCATAAACACTGACAAAGGTCTTAATATAGGGGGAGGAGAAGATGGCAGCGTGACGCAGTGCACGCGGCCACTCCGAAATGCTATCGTATGTGTTAACTAGGGGCTGTGCACAACCCTGATTTGATGGAGACAGATGTGAGGAGCACAGAGGAACACCTGGAGAAACTTCTGAAATACCTGTTTCGCTGCCACTGCTACTGTGCGATTTGTCGACAAAAAAGCCTTGCAGAGGGTGGTTAGGGGAGCAGAGAAGGTTATTGGGGTCTCCCTACCTTCTGTCCAAGACCTCTTTCAGAGTCGATGCCTTCGGAAGACATGGTACATCATTAAAGACCCCTCACACCCTCTCCATGAACTGTTTGTTCTTCTGCCATCAGGCAAACATTACAGGAGCATCAAAACTAAAACCACAAGGCTGCTAAACAGCTTCCTCCCACAGGCTGTCAGACTGCTAAATAGCTGCTCTACCTGACTCTGCTTTGGACACTTTTAACTCTCACTGGACACATAACTTGATTTTAACTGACATGTAGCTGTTGTGTTTTACTATTTATTGTTATGTTTATTATTTAGTATTGCATTTGTTATGTTATGATTGCACTGCTCCTGGGAAACACTGTCTCATTCTGCCCTGCAGAGCTGATGTACAGATAGAATGACAATAAAGTTTTTTGAATTGAATTGAGACGCTCTGGAGGGGAAGGCCCCAAATCCTCAGCTTTGCCTGTTGCCTGTTGCCGGGGCCAGGGTCAAAGCGCTCTGCAGAGATGGTGCTCGGTGCTTGGTGTCAGAGGGCTGGTCGGAGGCTCGAAGTTTTCGGACGGACTCAAGAGTCGGCAGTTGTCGGGTGCTTCCAGAGTGCTGCATCGGCAAGTTTGCGGCACTGGAAGCTCATGGCAGGAAGAGTTTTTTTTTTCCTTCTACCATCTGCATGAGATGTTGGGACTTTCGAGAGACTTTGAGACTTTTTCTTACTGTGCCCATGGTCTGTTCTTCATCAAATTACGGTACTGCTTTGCACTGTTGTAACTATGTTATAATTGTGTGGTTTTTGTCAGTTTTTCAGTCGGTTTGTCTTGTGTTTCTGTGATATCATTCTGGAGGAACATTGTATCATTTCTTAATGCATGCATTACTAAATGACAATAAGAGGACTGCGTGTCTTCATAATCTAAAATAAAAATAATCTACAGATAATAGTCTATTTTTTGGAGTAGCATCTATTCCTGTGTTCTGGCAGAAAGCTATGGACCAGATGCTGTAAGGCTGTCCAGGTACTGTGTATCAGCTGGATGACATAATTGTTAGCAGTAAAGATGAAAGGAAACACCTCAAATCTCAAGACAATATTAAAAAGATTAGAAGATTAGGGCCTCAGAGTACAACACAACAAAGTGAATTATTTAAACCAAGCATCACTTATTGTGGTCACACTATTGATGCACAAGGAGTACACATGAGTGTTGAAAAAATTCTAGCAGTGTTGGATATCCCAAGGCCAAAAGACTTGTCACAGTTGTGGTTCTTTTTAAGATCTGTCAATGACTATAGCAGTGGTTACTGTGTTCCACCCCTTGACTCATTACTACAGGTCAGTAAGAAATGACAATGGACAAAACAGAGTGAGGCTGCTTTCAAAAAGATAAATAAAATGGTGATAGCAGACACAAGGCAGACACATTATGATCTATATCTTCCAGTGAAACTTGCCTGTGACACCTGGCCTTTTGGAAAAGGTGCAGTTTTGGAAGTTAATGCCCAAAAGTTAATTCACTTAGTGCTGCAGAGAAAATTTATGCAGATTAACAGAAAGGCCTTGACTCTAGTTTGGGGTGTAAAATATTTTAACCAGTACGTGTATGGGAGAGAGTTGACCCTTGTTACTGATCATCAAACACTAGTGTTCATTTTCAATTCACAGAAGGATGCTCCACTAACAGCTGCAGCACAAATGCAGAGATAAGCTCTGTTTCTTTGAGGACACAATTACAAGATCAACTTCCAGAAAAAGAAACATTTGAAAATTTTTTTTAAAAAGAAGACCCCTCTTAACACATTCTCCCTTATGCAATTAGGTGTGGTTGAAATGATTACCATCCCATTGGCCTGACCCCCATAGTGATGAAATGTTTTGAACATCTTGTCAAACCTCATATCACAGCCAGCCTCTCCTCATTTCTGGATCCTCTGCAGTTTGCTTATCGTCCAAATCGCTCTCCGGAGGACACAATATCCACCACACTGCACACAGTTCCCTCTCACTTGGACAACAAAGACACTTATGCCAGTCTTGTACATTGACTTCAGTTCAGCGTTCAATATCATCATACCGCAAAGACTAGTGGAGAAACTGTCGCTGCTTGGCCTTAACACTGCCATGTGTCGCTGGATTCTGGATTTCTTGACAGAGAGACCACAGATAGTCCGTGTTGGCAGGAACATCTCTGACTCCATCACACTGAGCACTGGATCCCCACAAGGCTGTGTGCTTAGCCCATTGCTGTTTTCACTGCTAACACATGACTGTGCAGCCAGATTCAAGGAGAACCTGATCATTAAATTTGCAGATGATACCACAGTGGTGAGGCTCATCAGCAAAAATGATGAAACAATGTACAGGGAGGAGGTCAAACACCTAGAGAGTTGGTGCAGTGATAACAACTTGATGCTTAATGTCACCAAAACCAAGGAGATGATCGTCGATTTCAGACTGTCTCAGCCTGAGCACACACCCCTCAGCATCAGCGGCTCCACAGTGGACAGAGTGGAAAACATCAAGTTCTTTGGGGTGCAGATCTCAGACATTCTCATCCGGTCCAGGAACACCACTGGGATTGTGAAATGGGTCCAGCAGAGATTGCACTTTCTGAGGAAGCTTAAACAAGCATCACTCCCCACTAACATCTTAACTACATTCTACAGAGGTGTGGTTGAAAGTGTGCTGACCTTTTGCATCACAACCTGGCACTCCAGCTGCAGTGCTGTCAACAAAAAAGCCTTGCAGAGGGTGGTTAGGGAGCAGAGAAGGTTATTGGGGTCTCCCTACCTTCTGTCCAAGACCTCTTTCAGAGTCGATGCCTCCAGAAGACACGGTACATCATTAAAGACCCCTCACACCCTCTCCATGAACTGTTTGTACTTCTGCCATCAGGCAAACGTTACAGGAGCATCAAAACTAAAACCACAAGGCTACTAAACAGCTTCCTCCCACAGGCAGTTAGACTGCTAAATAGCTGCTCCACCTGACTCTGCTTTGGACACTTTTAACTTGCACTGGACACTTGTAACTTGATTTTAACTGACATGTAGCTGTTGTATTTTACTATTTATTGTTATGTTTATTATTTAGTGTTGCGTTTGTTATGTAATGATTGCATTGCTCCTGGGAAACACTGTCTCATTCTGCCCTGCAGAGCTGATGTACGGTTAGAATGACAATAAAATTTTTTGAATCTTGAATCTTGAACATCTCCCTATTTCGGCAGAGATGATCCAAAGGGAAGCTAGAAAGTACCCCTTACTGTCTCAGGTCTATATGGCAACCCAAATGGCTGGAAGCTGTAGCAGAAGTCTGAATTCTCTCTTTTTACCAGGGCTGGGATGAACTTGCTCTTGATGGAGGTTGCCTTATATGGTGTGACAAGAATACACATAGATTAAGATGTTAGCTGTCCTGTGTGATCAGCAGTTGGGCTGCCACCTGTCTTCAGGAGAGAGAGAGATAAGGAAAACAATGGAGCAGCATTTGGAGATGTGTAATGAAGGGACGGGAGAGAGGGTAACAGAAAGAGTGCTGTCAAGAGCGGCTCCCCCCTTTGAACCCTGAACTGTTTGAAGTGATGGACAGGCGATACCCCAGCAGGGGGATAAAAAGGGACAGGTTTGCTAAGGCAGGACACACACGACACCCGAGGTAACAAGACCCTGGAAACGGTGCGCCTCTCACAAGTCGGTGGGAAGTAGCGGGCCATAAACGCACAGGGTGGAAAGGCACGATCGGCGGGAACCTGGTGTGTGTCCACCCTTGCCTGGGTGCCAGGTTCAGTGCAGGGAAACGATCGTATCTGGAAACGGAGGGGTCACGGTCGGTGACCTCAGATGACATCACAAAGGACTCGCCCGAAAGCTGACTACGAAGATCTGTGTGGAAGCTGTGTTGAATATTCATTCGTTTTGCGCTCTCTCCTTCCTTCCCCCCCCACTACTGTCCATCGCCACGGCAACGATTACTGCGAACTGAACTAAATTGAACTGAACTTTGTGTCACTTTGAAACTGGTCATTTGCCCCTAGACAATGATTAGAGCTTGATTGATCCTGTTATCTGAATTCTGTGTACATGTATGCTTATCATTGCTGAACTGTTGCATTCATTATCCTTTTGATTAGAGTACTGTGTTGCTTGTTTCTTTAATAAAACTTTCTTAGTTCTAGTAATCCAGACTCCAACTGAGTGATTCATTTCTGCTGGTTTGGCAACCCAGTTACGGGGTACGTAACAATGGGTACTGAGGGTTGTTGTACTATTCAAGCTGAGAACTAAAGTGTCGGTGGAGCTACAGGTGGTCATCTAGGTGTGGTTGAAATGAAAGTGATGGCTCAAAGCTTTGTCTAGTGATCTGGGGTAGATCAGCACGTCGAGCAGCTTGCCATGCACTGTTTGGAATGCCAACACGTCCAGAAGAAAGGTGTTCAGAGCTGTCAGAACCACTTCCTGCAGTCTCAAAGTCAGCTCCTACAATCGCCACAGAGGAGTCCCCAGACCTGAGATTACTTCACAGCCATCTGCCTCATATGTGAAGCAGAGTAAATCCCCAACCCTCCACTGTCAGAAAAGATGTTATCCTACAAGAGGAACAAACCTTCCACAGCAATTAAATCTTTCTGCCTGAATGGGACCATTTAAAATGTACTAACTGTGTATGTCTATATAATAGTTGTATTATATTAAAAAAGATCTCATGACATACACGAGTGATGATAAACCTGATTCTGATATGGAACTCTATTGTGGACTGAGAGTGGGAAGGGGGCAGGGAGAGGGGAGTCACGGTTGTGAGAAGGGAAAAGGAGAGGGGAGGGAGTGGGAAGCACCAGAGAGACATTTTGTAATAATCAATAAACCAATTGTTTGGAATCAAATGATTTTGCCCAGTTACTCAAGGCTGAGTGTATCTATATCCACACCACTTCCTGCCCCTGTGGCACTCCTCTGCCACCTGGCCCAGTTGAGATGTATTCTATATTAAGTTGGAGTTGACAGCTAAACAAGGAGGAGTGTTGTGTATTTAATATTTCAATAATATTTAAGTAATACTGTAACTATATCATTTGATTAATCATTCTTTGTTTACGTAGATCACAGCAGGTTTTATGTAAAAATATGTAAATGGCATACGTCATCATGCCACAACGTCATATGTAGGTGTCTCGCTGAAGTAAAAATGAAACTAAGACATGTTCTCCCAGGCTCTCATGTTTTTCTTTTTATTAATTTATTGTTCGGAGGTTACAAAACCCAACAATATGGGCATAATGCTTCCACTCTCAGTCACAGAAAAGTGAAGAGTTGGTGGGGGGTGGGGGGGTTCATCACACAATGTATGAAAGTTCATCATAACTCATTTTCTGTTTCTGTCAGTTTTAGCCCCCTTGGATCATTATATTTAAATCCACACTGGCTGGCTGGCTTCTTCTGATAAGTTCATCTGAGAAGCACAATCTCATACAAAATATGCACAGTTACTAATAATATGGTTAAATAATGTCCAGTCTATAAATTCCAATTTATGCCTCTAATTTTTGAACATCAGTCTAACTGCTATTGCCTTTCAGTTTTCATCTGTGACTATTTTATGAAGGAAGCTCTTAAAAAGAGTCCATTTGTTCTTGAACATGAGAAAGTCTGCAGATGTTGGAAATCCAAAGCAACACACACAAAATGCTGGAGGAGATCAGCAGGCCAGTCAATGTCTATGGAAATAAAGAAACAGTCGATATTTTGGGCCAACAGTCTTCTTCAGGATTGAAACGGAAGTGGGGAGGTGGCAGAAGGAGGTTAGCTGGAAGGTTATAGGTTAAGTTAGATGAGTAGGAAAGATAAAGGGCTGGAGAAGAAGGAATCTAATAGAAGAGAGTGAACTATAGGAGAAAGGAAAGGTGGAGGGGACTCAGGGAGAAGTGATGGGCAGGTGAGAAGAGGTAAAAGTTCAGAATGGGGAAATGGGGGTGGGGTGGATTATTTTACCAGAAGGAGAAGTCAATATTCATCCATCAGATTAGAGGCTACCCCAATGGAATATAAGATGTTGCTCTTCCATCCTGAGGGTGGCCTCATCTTGGCACGAGGAGGCTATGGACCGACATGTTGGAACAGGAATGGAAATTGGAACTATAATGTTTGGCTACCAGGAAGTTCTTGCTGTCATTCCATTTGCTGCATGTTATTGGAGCCTTGATATCCTTCAAGATAGAGAAGGCCCAATTCCTCTTTCATCAGAATTTTTACCATTTTAAAAGTTCTGAATCTTTTAAATCCTGACTTCAGCATAGAATCTTGCAATGGCAAATGTTTCTGGAAATAATGCGGAAGGTGCAGGATCAGTTCATTCCAAAGAGGAAGAAGGATCCTAAGGGGAGTAAGGGGAGGCCGTGGCTGACAAGGGAAGTAATGGACAGTATAAAAATAAAAGAGAAGAAGTATAACATAGCAAAGACGAGTGGGAAGCCGGAGGATCGGGAAACTTTTAAATAGCAACAGAAGGTAACAAAAAAGGCAATGCGTGGAGAAAAAATGAGATACGAGGGTAAACTAGCCAAGAATATAAAGGAGGATAGTAAAAGCTTCTTTAGGTATGTGAAAAGGGAAAAAATAGTTAAGACCAAAATTGGGCCCTTGAAGACAGAAGCGGGTGAATTTATTCAGGGGAACAAGGAAATGGCAGATAAGTTGAACAGGTACTTTGGATCTGTCTTCACTAGGGAAGACACAAACAATCTCCCAGATGTAATAGTGGCCAAAGGACCTAGGGTAATGGATGAATTGAAGGAAATTTATATTAGGCACGAAATGGTGTTGGATAGGCTGTTGGGTCTGAAGGCTGATAAGTCCCCGGAACCTGATGGTCTGCATCCCAGGGTACTTAAGGAGGTGGCTTTAGAAATTGTGGATGCATTGGTAATCATTTTCCAATGTTCTATAGATTCAGGATCAGTTCCTGTGGATTGGAGGGTGGCTAATGTTGTCCCTCTCTTCAAGAAGGGAGGAAGAGAGAAAACAGGGAATTATAGACCAGTTAGCCTGATGTCGGTGGTGGGAAAGATGCTGGAGTCAATTATAAAAGATGAAATTACGACACATCTGGATAGTAGTAACAGGATTGGTCCGAGTCAGCATGGATTTACGAAGGGGAAATCACGCTTGACTAATCTTCTGGAATTTTTTGAGGATGTAACTATGAAAATGTACAAGGGAGAGCCAGTAGATGTGGTGTACCTGGACTTTCAGAAAGCCTTTGATAAAATCCCACATAGGAGATTAGTGGGCAAAATTAGGGCACATGGTATTGGGGGCAGAGTACTGACATGGATTGAAAATTGGCTGGCTGACAGAAAACAAAGAGTAGCGATTAATGGGTCCCTTTCCGAATGGCAGGCGGTGACCAGTGGGGTACCGTAGGGTTCAATGCTGGGACCGCAGCTGTTTACAATATATATTAATGATTTAGATATGGGAATTAAAAGTAACATTAGCAAATTTGCTGATGACACAAAGCTGGGTGGCAGTGTGAAATGTGAGGAGGATGTTATGAGAATGCAGGGTGAGTGGGCAGATACATGGCAGATGCAGTTTAATGTGGATAGATGTGAGGTTATCCACTTTGGTGGTAAGAACGGGAAGGCAGATTATTATCTAAATGGAGTCAAGTTAGGAAAAGGGGAAGCACAACGAGATCTAGGTGCTCTTGTACATCAGTCATTGAAAACAAGCATGCAAGTACAACAGGCAGTGAAGAAAGCTAATGGCATGCTGGCCTTCATAACAAGGGGAATTGAGTATAAGAGCAAAGAGGTCCTTCTGCAGCTGTACAGGGCCCTGGTGAGACCACACCTGGAGTACTGTGTGCAGTTTTGATCTCCAAATTTGAGGAAGAACATTCTTGCTATTGAGGGAATACAACGTAGGTTCAGAAGGTTAATTGCCGGGATGGCGGGACTGTCATATGTCGAAAGATTGGAGCGACTGGGCTTGTATACTCTGGAATTTAGAAGGCTGAGAGGGGATCTTATTGAAACATATAAGATTATTAAGGGATTGGACACCCTGGAGGCAGGAAGCACGTTCCCGCTGATGGGTGAGTCCAGAACCAGAGGCCACAGTTTAAGAATAAGGGGTAGGCCATTTGGAACGGAGTTGAGGAAAAACTTTTTCACCCAGAGACTGGTGGATATATGGAATGCTCTGCCCCAGAAGGCTGTGGAGGCCAAGTCTCTGGATGCTTTCAAGAAAGAGATGGATAGAGCTCTTAAGGATAGCGGAATCAAAGGTTATGGGGATAAGTTAGGAACTGGATACTGATTGTGGATGATCAGCCATGATCACAGTGAATGGCGGTGCTGGCTCGAAGGGCCGAATGGCCTACTCCTGCACCTATTGTCTATTGTCTATTACGACACTTCTGACTAATTATTCACATATTTCTGCAATCTCATATTTTGACCCAATTTATCCCTTTATAGTCCTGTCTGATGGGTCATCTACTAAGTTACATTACAATAGCTACTTGGTAAAGATACGGGAGGCTCTCTGATGTGCAACTAATTATGAAGTCAATAGCAGGAAGAGGATTTAGGAAAATATTAGAAGGAATTTGCAGATAATCAAAATTTAAAGTAATGTGTATTATAAATTATAACATATTTACAGTTTCATGAAATTCTGTTGATAACTTCAGGAGAAGATTTTGCTCTGATTCACTTAAGTGGTATCTGCTGCTCTTTGTTCTCAGTCACTGAATCTGTGATTTATAATTGGAGGTACAGTATTCGGTGGCAGGTGGGGGAGGTGGAACTGAGAGGGTTGATTACGCCAGCAGACTAATTCAAAATCTCCAGAGACCCATCCAGATTTCTAGACACACTGGGTTCTCATTTATCTTTCAGGACTATTGAAGTGGCTGCACTGACATTGAAACAAAAACAGAGATCATCTTGAGTAGGAACTATGAACATTTATAAAGAATTATGATTTTAAAATGGCATATGACAGACTTAATGCATCAAGACAAGTTAGTTTTCTAACTGAAGCCATTTCCCAGTTTTGTGCTGCCAGCAGTCATTGGAGAACCTGCAGCTAATGATGAAACTTTGCAGAAAATTTCCTACATTTCTGTTGGCAAAGGTAGATGTTTTGTTTTTGAGAATCATGATCTTTCAATAGTTTCTGCTTCTCTGGGTGTGTTTATTTTGTGACTGTAAAAATTTAAGATCTGTTGGAAGAACTTCAGGATTACTGGAAGATTTTGTTTAAAAAGGGCTTTTCTATCTCAATCTTTCTTTTGGATGTTTTTACATAGAGATTTTATAACTTTTTTGAATATTTTTTAGCCATTGTATTTTTGCAAAATAATATTCACCAGCAAGTTAAGAATTGAATTAAAAATGCTTTCTGGTGCTTTCTTTCATTTTCTTTTTTGCTAGAGTTAATGCATTTTATGAATCAAAAGCTAAAATTACCACCTTGAACACTGCAACGCACACAAAATGCTGAAGGAATTCAGCAGGTCAGGTAGAATCTATGGAGGAGAATAAACAGTTGATGCTTCGGGCCAAGATACTTCATCAGAACACCACAGCCACTTTGTGCACCAAATTAGATGGAGAAGGGAAAAAAAATCATACCACAAAAAATTAATTAACATAATTTAATGATAGTTTTATGTCAATTTTACTTTTAAATGCACAGTAAGATTAAACACAGTTTTGAATTAATTCATTATATGAAATGAAATAGAAATAAATCTTTTAAATCCATGAAGCAGCAAAATTAAAATAGAGATTGAAAATACTTAGAGTACTGCCCTGAATCAATTTAAGTTGTAGCATTGCAGCTTTGATTTGTGTTTTACCTCATTATAAACCTTTAACTCTATATGTAGCTATTCCCATTACTGGGTAATGATGCCATAGAGCTGAGAACGAGAGAAAGAGAGAGAGAGAGAGAGAGGGGAAGAAAGAGATAAAGAAAGTCACACACCTTTATAGACATAGTTGTTTTCATATGGTGATAATATTTTGAAAAGAAAAATTTACTTATTTAAAATAATATTTTTACTTTTTGAATTAGCGGTGAGAGAATGACATCATTGCAGGATAAAAGAACAAGTGTGATCAGGAGTAAATTCTATTTGAGCCAAAAAAAAAAGAGAACTGTAAGTGGAAATAGAACAGCCATTGTGGGAAGGGTCCAGTGTGAGAGTAGTCACGTTTTAGTTCAACAGGCTTCGCCGAGAAGTCTGTGTGTACTTTAATGCCAGGAGCATTATGGGTAAAGGTGAAAAACATAGAGCATGGGTCATGGAACTTTAATGCTGTGGCTATTACAGAAATTTGGTTCAGAGAGGGTCAGGAAATCAGTGCTTAATGTCAGGTTTTGATGTTTTAGAAAACACAGAGAGGGAGTTAGAGTGGGGGAGTTGCATTGTTAATCAGAGACAATATCACAGCTGCACTCGGAGTGGACATATGGATGGCTCATCCACTGAGTCTAAATGGATAGAAACCCAAAGATAGGAAGGGTGCAATCACTCTGGTGGATTGTACTACAACACACCCCCAATAACCACTTGGGACATTGGGGAACAGATATACCTGCAAAATAAACAGTAGGGTTATTGATATTGGGGACTTCAACTTCTACAGTATAGTCCAAATGGTTTAGATGGTGTAGAATTTGTAAGGTGCATTTTCAGAGGGTTTCTTAAATCAATATGTAGATAGCCCAACAAGAGGAAGGGTCTGTACCGTGGACAGCATTCTGACAGGCTGTATCACTGTCTGGTATGGGGAGAGGAGGGCTGTGCTACTACAGAGGGTCATAAATCTAGTCAGCTCCACCTTGGGTACTAGCCTACAAAGTACCCGGGACATCTACAAGGAGCAGTGTCTCAGAAAGGCAGCATCCATTATTAAGGACCCCCAGCACCCAGGGCATGCTCATTTCTCACTGTTACCATCAGGTAGGAGGTACAGAAGCCTGAAGATATACTCAGCGATTCAGGAACAGCTTCTTCCCCTCTGCCATCCAATTTCTAAATGAACATTGAACCCATGAACATTACCTCACTTTTTAAAAATTATTTCTGTTTTTCTACTATTTCTAATTTAACTTTTTAATATACATAATATATACCTACTGTATTTTTTCTCCATATTATCATGTACTGATGCCACTAAGCGAAAAAATTTCACGACATATGCCGGTGATATTAAACTTGATTCTGATTACCGAGAGAGGAAAGTGAAGATTTGCTGGAACCCTGGGCAATGAGTTTTTGTCTGCTCTCTAGCCACAGACGAAGTTCTAGAGGACTGGCAAGTAGCTTATGCTTTTCCACTGTCCAAGAAGGGAACGAGGGAAAATCCTGGGAACTATAGACCGGTGAGTCTCTCATCAGTGGTAGAGAAGTTACTGGAGAGAATTCTTAGGGTTAGGATTTTTGAGCATTTGCAAAACCATGGCTGAATTAGGGAGAGGCAGCATGGCTTTGTGCAGGGCAAGTAATATCTTACTAACTTGATTGAGTTTTTGGAAGAGATGACGGGTGTGCTTCTTGAAGATGGAGCTGTGGCTGTTGTCTACATGGATTTTAGTCAGGCATTTGATGCCTGTTAATGAGCACAGGTATATTGGGGTCCAAGTTCATAGCTCCTTAAAAGTGGCTACACAGGTTGATAAGGTGATTGAAAAGCCATATGGCATGTTTGCCTTTATCATTCAAGGTATTGGGATCAAAATTCAGGAGGTTATGTTTCAAACTTATAAATCTCTAGTTAGGCTATATCTAGAGTATTGTATACAGTTCTGATTGTCCCATTATAGGAAGGATGTGGAGTTTTTGGACGGGGTGCAGAAGAGGTACAGTATACCAGGATGCTGGCTGGATTAGAGATTGGACAAACTGAGTTGTTTTCTCTGAAGTGATGGGAGCTGACAGTAGATATGTTAGAGGTTTATAAGATTATGAGAGGCATAGACAGAGTAGACAGACAGTAATTTTTTTCCCCGGGGGTTGAAGAAGGCATGCATTTAAGGTCAGAGAGGGAAATTTTAAAGAAAATGTGAGGACAAGTTTATTTTTTTTACCATACAGAGTGCTGATATCTGGAATGATCTGCCTCGGGTGGTAGCAGAGGCAGATACATCAGGGATTTTTAAGAGACAGATAGGCACAAGAATGTGTGGCAAATGGAAGAAAAGGAGAAAGACTAGAGTGAGGTTAGAACTGATCAGGGATACAAGAGGAAACATGTGCCCAGAGACATTAGTTAGGAGAGGTCCTTAATGAATACTTTGCTTCACCATTGACCTTGATGAATGTGAGGATAGTGTAGGACAGGCTAATGTATGAGTGAACCAGGATGAGAGGTGGCATGATAGAGATGTATAAGATGCATTGATTGAGACAGGATTGATGGGTATTTGGAGAAGGTTTGTCTGATTAAGGGTAGTCAACAAGACTTTGTGGGTGGTAGGTCATGTCACATGAGCCTGACTGAATTCTTTGGGGATGTCACAAAACAAATTGATGAAGGCAGAGCAGTGGATGTGGTATATATAGATTTTAGTCAGGCATTTGACAAGGCTCCCCATGGTAGGTTCATTGGAAAATCAGGAGGCATGGAACCAGCGAAACTTGGCTGTGCGGGTTCAGAATTGTCTTACCCACATAATGGGCAGAATGTAGGAGTAAATAGAACATATTCTGCTTGGAGTTTGCTGACCAGTGGTGTCCTGCAGGAACCTGTTCTGGGTCTGGAACAGCTACTGTTTGATTTTTTTTTATAAATGACTTGGATAAGGAAGTGGAATTTTGGGTTAGTAAGCTTGCAGATGACATGAAGGTTGGTAGTGTGGTGGATAGGGCAGAAGGTTCCCATATGTTACAATGGGATATTGATAGGATGTAGAGCTGGGCTGAGAAATGGCAGATGGAGTTCAATCCAGAAAAGTGTGAAGTGGAAGGTGAAACTTGAAGGCAGAGTACAGAGTTAAGATCGGGGCAGAGGGATCTTGGATCCATGTCCATAGATCCTCCAAAGTTGCTGCACAAGTTGATAGAATGATTAAGAAGGCGCAGGTTGTGTTGGCCCTCATGGCATGTCGGGGTATTACGTTCAAGAGCTGTGAGGTAATGTTGCAAATGCATAAAACTCTTGTTAGGCCACACTTGCAATATTGTATTTTTTTTCTGGTTGCCTTATTATAGGAGGGATGTAGGAGCTTTAGAGAAGGTGGAGAGAAGATGTACCAGATGCTGCCTGGATTAGAGAGCATGTCTTATGAGGAATGGTTGAGCGAGCTGAGGCCTTTCTCTTTGGAGTGAAGGAGGATGAGAGGTGGCTTGATAGAGATGTATAAGATGATAAGATGCATTGATGGAGTAGGCAGCCGTGTCATTTTCCGGGGTGGAAATTGTTGGAGGAAAGTATCGGGGGGGGGCACGGGATGTCAGAGTTAAGTCTTTTTTTTACACAAAGAGAGGTGGGTGCATGGAATACACTGTTGGGAGTGGTGGTAGAAGCAGATACATTAAGTACACTTAAAGATGCTTAGATGGGCACATGGATGAAAGAAAAATGGAGGGCTCTTTGGGTGGGATGCATTAGGTTGATCTCGGAGTAGGTTAAATTTCAGCACGCCATTGTGGGCCGAAGGGCTCGTTTATAGTCAGAATAGATATGACTTTAAAAATACAAATCATATACAATCTAATCAGCTGAACTTTGTATGGTGCCAATGAATCCAATGACTTGCTGTAGGTATTGTGATCATTCACTTCTACTACCGATTATTATGCGCTCCACCTGCAATGCGTTCCAATTTCTCATTCCCTTCTACCAAACAATAATATACTGTCTCTTTCCATTTTAGCCCTCTTTGTCCTTGCTTTTATTCCATTTTCCAATCTTAAAGCATGTTTTAATCTTGACTTCTGCACATTCCAACATTTTGCATTTCACCAAAATTAATTCCATTGAACGCTATAGAGAAGATTTTGGAAATTTGATGGTGTGCCACCACAAGTGCTTAACACACTTAACAATGCTGTCACTATTTAGCCCAATGGCAGGTTAATTTCCAAATAGTATATGTTTAGTCTAGTAGCAGTTACATCCATTGTGATGAAGTGCTTTGAGAGGTTGGTCATGAAGCATATCAACTCCTGCCTGAGAAGTGACTTGAATCTACTACAATTTTCCTAATGTCACAACAGGTCAAAAGCAGATGCCACTTCATGGGCTCCTTGCTCAGCTCTGGAACATCTGGACAATGAAGATGCGTACATCAGCAAGCTCTTCATTGACTACAGCTCAGCGTTCGATGTTATCATCCCCTTGAAACTGATCAATAAGTTCCAAGAACTAGGCATTGATATCACCTTGTGCTACTGGGGATCCTCGATTTCCTCATTTGTTGACACCAGTCATTTCGGATTCACAACAACATCTCCACCACAATCAGCATCAGCACACAAGTCTCCGTGCTTAACTCACTGCTCTACTCATTTTATTCTTATAGCTTCTGAGGCTAAGTACATCACCGATGCCATATTTATGTTTGCTGACTGTTGGCTGAATCAAAGGTGGCTACAAATCAGCATATAGGAAGGAGATTGCTAATGTGTTTGAATGGTGCCACAATAACCTTTCAATCTATGTCAGTGAAGCCAAGGAGCTGATTATTGAATGCAAAAGGAAGTTGCTGTAGATCCACGAGCCAGAACCCATTAGGTGAAGAGGGTCAGTAACTTTAACATTCCTTGCCGTTAACATATCAGAGGACCTGGTCCTTGGGTTAGCACATAAATGGCATTACAAAAAAGGCATGGAAGCATCTCTACTTAGAGCTGTGCATGAATTCACCATGTGATCTAAAACTTTGACAAACTTCTTTAGGTGCACAGTGGAGAGTATCCAAACAAGGTCATGTTGCATTATGGACTGGTATGGAACCACTGGTGCTCAAGAATGGAAAAAGCCAACAAAAAGTAGTGAATACAGCCCAGCTCATCACAGGAAAAACTCTCCCCACCACTGAGCACACCAATAAGGAATACTGCCACAATCAAGCAGCCTCCATCATCAAGAAACATCACCCCCTAAGCCATACTCTATTCTCAATGTTGCTATTGGAAAGGAGCTAGAGGATGCTTGGGTCCAAAACATCAGGTACAGGAAAAATTCTTCCTCAATCATCAGGCTCATGAACCAGCACTGATAACTTCACTCAATTCAACACTGAATGGATCATTGAACGCAACCTTTGGGTCTCCTTCAAGTACTCTACCACTCATGTTCTCAGTATTAGTTATTTGCTTATTTACTATTATTATTTGTTGTTTTTTATTTGCATAATTTATCTTATTTTAGTTGCTTGACAGTCTTTATGAGTAGTTTTTCATAGTATGTATTATATTTCTTTGTTTTATTGTGAATGCCTGAAAGAACATGTATTTCATGGCAGTATATGGTGACATATATGTACTTTAATGATGAACTTACTTTGAACTTTGAACTGATTCAGATTTATCCTTCCATTCTGCCTGACAAAGAAAAACTTTGACCAAAGCAATCAATAACCACATAACCATATAACAATTACAGCACGGAAACAGGCCACCTCGGCCCTTCTAGTCCATGCCGAACTCTTACTATCACCTAGTCCCACTGACCTGCACTCAGCCCATAACCCTCCATTCCTTTCCTGTCCATATAGCTATCCAATTTGACTTTAAATGACAGCATCGAACCTGCCTCAACCACTTCTGCTGGAAGCTCGTTCCACACAGCTACCACTCTGAGTAAAGAAGTTCCCCCTCATGTTACCCCTAAACTCTTGCCCTTTAACTCTCAACTCATGTCCTCTTGTTTGAATCTCCCCCATTCTCAATGGAAAAAGCCCTATCCACATCAACTCTATCTATCCCCCTCATAATTTTTAAATACCTCTATCAAGTCCCCCCTCAAACTTCTACGCTCCAAAGAATAAAGACCCAACTTGTTCAACCTTTCTCTGTAACTTAGGAGATGAAACCCAGGCAACATTCTAGTAAATCTCCTCTGTACACTGTCAATTTTGTTGACATCTTTCCTATAATTCGGTGACCAGAACTGTACACAATACCTGTACTCCAAATTTGACCTTACCAATGCCTTGTACAATTTCAACGTTGCATCCCAACTCCTATACTGAATGCTCTGATTAATAAAGGCCAGCATACCAAAAGCTTTCTTCACCACCCTATCCACATGAGATTCCACCTTCAGGGAACTATGCACCATTATTCCTAGATCCCTCTGTTCTACAGTATTCTTCAATGCCCTACCATTTACCGCGTATGTCCTATTTTGATTATTCCTCCAAAATGTAGCACCTCACATTTATCAGCATTAAACTCCATCTGCCATCTTTCAGCCCACTCTTCTAACTGGCCTAAGTCTCTCTGCAAGCTTTGGAAACCTACTTCATTATCCACAACTCTACCTATCTTAGTATCATCTGCATTCTTACTAATCCAATTTACCACCCCATCATCCAGATCATTAATATATATGACAAATAACATTGGACTCAGTACAGATCCCTGAGGCACACCACTAGACATTGGCCCCCAGTCTGACAAACAGTTATCCACCACGACTCTCTGGCGTCTCCCATCCAGCCACTGCTGAATCCATTTTACTACTTTGATATTTACACCTAACGATTGAACCTTCCTAACTAACCTTCCATGTGGAACCCTGTCAAAGGCCTTACTGAAGTCCATACAGACAACATTCACCGCTTTACCCTCGTCAACTTTCCTAGTAACCACTTCAAAAAATTCAATAAGATTTGTCAAACATGACCTTCCACGCACAAATCCATGTTGACTGTTCCTAATCAGATCCTGTCTATCCAGATAATTATATATACCATCTCTAAGAATACTTCCATCAATTTACCCACAACTGACATCAAACTCCCAGGCCAATAATTGCTAGGTTTACTCTTAGAACCCTTTTTAAACAATGGAACAACATAAGCAATATGCCAATCCTCCGGCACCATCCCCGTTTCTAATGACATTTGAAATATTTCTGTCAGAGCCCCTGCTATTTCCACACTAACTTCTCTCAAGGTCCTGGGGAATATCCTGTCAGGATCCAGAGACTTATCCACTTTTATATTCCTTAAAAGTGCCAATACTTCCTCTTTTTTAATCATCATACTTTCCATAACTACCCTACCTGCTTCCCTTACCTTACACAATTCAACATCCTTCTGTTTAGTGAATACCAAAGAAAAGAAATTGTTCAAAATCTCCCCCATCTCTTTTGGCTCCACACAGAGCTGTCCACTCTGATTCTCTAAGGGACCAATTTTATCCCTCACTATCCTTTTGCTATTAATATAACTGTAGAAACCCTTTGGATTTATTTTCACCTTACTTGCCAAAGTAGCCTCATATCTTCTTTTAGCTTTTCTAATTTCTTTCTTAAGATTCTTTTTACATTCTTTATATTCCTCGAGCACCTTGTTTACTCCAAGCTGCCTATATTTATTGTAGATCCCTGTCTTTTTCCGAAGCAAGTTTCCAATATCACTTGAAAACCATGGCTGTTTCAAACTTTTAACCTTTCCTTTCAACCTAACAGGAACATAAAGATCCTGTACCCTCAAAATTTCACCTTTATTACATCCTTCCCATAAAACAAATTTTCCCAATCACTCCTCCTAAATCCTTTCGTATCTCCTCAAAGTTAGCCTTTCTCCAATCAAAAATCTCAACCCTCGGTCCAGACCTATCCTTCTCCATAATTATATTGAAACTAATGGCATTGTGATCACTGGACCCGAAGTGCTCCCCAACACATACCTCCGTCACCTGCCCTAACAGGAGATCCAACACTGCCCCTTCTGTACTTGATACCTCTATGTATTGTTGCAAAAAATTATCTTGCACATATCTTACAAACTCCAAAACATCCAGCCGTTTTACAAAATGGGCTTCCCAGTCTATATGTGGAAAATTAAAATCTCCCACAATCACAACCTTGTGCTTACCACAAATAATCTGCTGTCTCCTTATCAATTTGCTCCTCCAATTCTCGCTCCTCATTAGGTGGTCTATAATACACCCCTATAAGCGTTACTACACCTTTCCCATTTCTCAATTCCACCCAAATAGCCTCCCTAGACGAGTCCTCTAATCTATCCTGCCGAAGCACCGCTGTTATATTTTCTCTGACAAGCAATGCAACACCTCCCCCTCTTGCGCACCCCCCCCCCCGATTCTATCACAATTTCACAACTGAAGCAGCAAAATCCAGGAATATTTAGTTGCCAATCACACCCCTCCTGCAACCATGTTTCACCAATAGCTACAACATCATATTTCCAGGTATCAATCCACGCTCTAAGCTCATCCATCTTTCTTACAATGCTCCTAGCATTAAAGTAGATGCATTTAAGAAACTCTCCACCTCTTACTCTGTTTATCCCTAATGGTGCAAACAACTTCGTTATCTTTTTCTTCCTTCTTCCCTACATCTTCGGTCTGAGTGCTCCCGTTCTCTGTCCCCTGCCTATCCTCCCTCACAGACTGTCTACTAGCTTTCTCTATTTGTGAACTAACCTCCTCTCTCCTAGTCTCTTAAATTTGATTCCCACTCCCCAACCATTCTAGTTTAAAGTCTCCTCAGTAGCCTTTGCAAATCTCCCCACCAGGATATTGGTCCCCCTAGGATTCAAGTGCAACCCATCCTTTTTGTACAGGTCACACCTGCGCCAAAAGAGTGTCATAAGGGCAGTGGCTGGGAACGGACCCAAGTGCAAGACACAGACACTGAAGTACTAGGGACAGGACTAGGATACAGGGCAATGGCAAGGACATGGACAGGAAAACCGGGAACCTGGAACAGGACAGAACACAACAGCTAGGAGCCCAGGCTTGGACTCCGAGCCAGAGACTGGACAAGGACCCAGTGCCTGGGTCTTGCCTCTGGCTCAGACCCCAGACTAGGCAAGGACGAGGCTGGAATCTTCAGGCTTGAGGCTAGAGGCTAGAGACTTGGCTTGGCTAGGCAAGAGGCCAGAGGCAGGAGGCTGGAGCCTTCAGGCTCGAGGCGAGGCTGGAGGCAGGGGATGAGGTGAGGCTGGAGGCAGGGGATGAGGCAAGGCTGGAGGCAGGAGATTTGAGGCAAGGCTGGAGGCAGGAGATTTGAGGCGAGGCTGGAGGCAGGAGGCTTGAGGCGAGGCTGGAGGCTGGAGGCAGGAGGCTTGAGGCGAGGCTGGAGGCTGGAGGCAGGAGACTTGAGGCGAGGCTGGAGGCAGGAGACTTGAGGCGAGTGTTGGCAGGCTCCTCCTGGCAGGGCACGGTTCACCTGGGCAGGGCGCGGATCACCACCCGACAGAGGCAAGGGACAGGAAGGGACAGAACCAACCCCAGGTAACGGCAAGGCAGCCTGGCTTACCTGGGCGGAGGCAAGGGACAGGAAGGGAGCTAGGTACAGGGTGGCTCCAGGACAAGATGGCAAGACAAGGCAGGACTTCAGGTGAGGAAACAGAAGGCAGAGCAACGGATACAAGGAGTAAGGACACGAACAATCCAGCAACCACGCCCTGGTCTCTGGAGGTATTTATGCAGCCAGTCCCAATGAGCATCAGCTGCCTCAATTAGAGCTAACAGGAACAGAAATAGGGTAAACAGGAAAACCTGGTGCAAGAGTCAATGGACCGGACCGTGAACCGGAATACGGACTTCACGGACCGGACCATGACAAAGAGGACCCAATGATCCAAAAACTTGAATCCCTGCCCCCTGCTCCAATCCCTCAGCCACGCATTTATCCTCCAGCTCATTCCATTCCTACTCTCACTGTCGTGTGGCATAGGCAGTAACCCCGAGATTACTACCTTTGTGGTCCTTCTTCTCAACTCCCTTTGTAACTCCCTTTATTCTCCTTTCAGGACCTCTTCCCTTTTCCTAACTATGTCTTTGGTACCTATGTGTACCACGACCTCTGCCTCCTCACCCTCCCACTTCAGGATATCTTGGACGCGATCAGAAACATCCCGGACCCTGGCACCAGGGAGGCAAACTACCATCGGGGTCTCTTGACTGCATCCACAGAATCACCTATCTGACCCCCTAACTATCGAGTCCCTTATTACTACTGCCGTCCTCTTCCTTTCTCTACCCTGCTGAGATACAGGGCCAGACTCTGTGCTGGAGGCATGGCCACTGTTGCTTCCCCCAGGTAAGCTGTCCCCCCACCCCAACAGTACTCAAACAGGAGTACTCATTGTCAAGGGGAACAGCTACTGGGGTACTCTCTAGGACCTGACACTTCTCCTTCCCCCTCCTAACCGTGACCCACTTGTCTGCCTCCCGTGGCCCCGGTGTGACCACCTGCCTGTAACTCCTCTCTATAAACTCCTTACTCTCCCTAACCAGATGAAGGTCATCGAGCTGCAGTTCCAGTTCCCTAACACGGTCCTTTAGGAGCTGCAGCTCGGCATACCTGGTGCAGATGTGGACGTCTGGGAGGCTGGGAGACTCCAGGACCTCCCACATCCGACACTGAGAACAACAAGCTGCCCCCACACTCATACCTCCTCCTTTCCTCAAATAACAGGAAAAATTGAAAACCAAACCTACTTCGCCTCGCCCATTTCCGCCTAAGCCCATTGAGCCAAAGCCCTTAGGCCTTCAGTCTGCTCCTGGCTCACTCCACTGCCCGCACCCAACATCACCAGCCTGTGCAGACCTGCCTCTCTTAACTCTGATGAGAAGAAGAAAAATTCAAAATGATTTCCGCAGCATGAATATTTTCTTTAAAAGTCACAATTTGCATCTACTTTTAACCTTTGCTTACGTTACTTTCATAGACTTCCTGTTACTTTTAGTCAAGAAGTAAATTATCAAAGGCAAAACTAATCTTGTATGAAAATTTATTTTAGTTTGTGTTACAACATTCTCAGGATGGAATTGAGGCCTAGATTCTTAGGTAAAATCGAAAGGTTTTTAGTTCACATATTTGCCAAAGATATTGCAATTCTTTTCCAAATCCACCATCAGAAACATCCCATTGAAATTCATTTTGCAACATAAAAGAAGAAATATCTTCTCATAATATATAATTTAAGGCAACTGTATTGATTTTGTATATTTTGGCAGAACACCCCAGGAAAGTATAACATGATGGATAAAGCCATTGAAAAATGTTTAAAAACCTGCAGAATCTCATTCTAGTCTTAGAGAGAATACCACATACTGATAATAAGTACATTATATCAACTGTTTTAAAACAAGCCTATCTATGTAATTGCTCACTTCAGTAAAAGTGGTTGCGAAATATTGTGCATTAATGTCCTTAAAGAAAGTAATAAAAATTTCTTCTCCTCCATGCATGCTTAGCTCATGTATAATATACCATCTGTTACTGCCTGTTACACTGCTGGCACTTAGGGCATCAATGATGGTCCTTCATCTCTGGTGGTTTCTTTATCATGTCAATAGCTTCCTCGTGGTTTTCACCATTGTCAGTCATGTAAGCCCCGGGTGGAAACTCTGGAATAACATCACATTGAGACGTAGAAAGATTCCTCATTGTTTCTTTATCGGTTTTATTTTACCAGTCAGGGCTATTAGCCCTGAAATGAACGCCTGAACCTGGAGGACTAGTGGAATACTCTTAGTCTGACCTCTACCCGTATTGACCTGTCTGGCAGGAGTGAGGCTACCAAGTGCCAAAGCTCAAAGCCCTGACTCCACCCAACATAGTTCTCCAGGTCATTGAGATGTGCAAGCCTCTAAAGAGGTTGTGATCCCCTTGGAGGGTAATATAACATACCAATGCATTTTTGGTCATTTCCTATTTGCGCACCAGCATCACTGCTGTCCAGAGTTTACTTCAGTCATTATCTATTGTCCTCTACAAAACACAGGGATTTTGCTGTAACAGTCTGGCATTGGCCATCATCTGTGTAACAAATCCTTTTGCTCGCTGATACAGAACATTGTGAACTTTAAGAATACATTTAACTGTCCACTGCAATGGAGCTGATGTGAAGTTAACAGTTTCCCGGTCCCACAATAATGGATTCTGTGTTCCTTTAAATGCATATTATTTAATGGATAATTGATATTCTGGCATAGAGGCAAAATCTAAATATCTGCAGTACATTTTTGCTACGTGTCTACTTAGAAATAAATGCAGAAATAAAAAAATACACACACACACACACACACACACCCATAGTCAGCTCTGTAATAAATGAAAACAGAAAATATGAAGTATATAATTCGATAGGTGATTTTCATATTTTCAAAAAATGTTGATAGAAAAATAGGAATTAATGGTAAGTATTTTTGCATTTCATCTATTTTGAATAAAAGATCTCAGCCACAACACAAGAAACTATAGATAATATTAATGCTTTGATAATCTTACATTTACGATAAGAAAAACATTTCTGCACATCACTAGAATGCTAATTAAGCTTTTTTTTTTGCCTCATTTGCCTCAGTGTATGAAATTGAGTTAATCGGCAGTGTAACAAGTTGAAGTAGGCACAGTATTTCAGTACAAATGAGACTTACAGACAAGACAACCGAGCAAGCTTTATTTATCCACAGTAATTTTAGCTTTCCATGCAGTGGTAAGATAATAAGGGTCATTTTCCAATGTACACCTTCTCCACTATTCTCACTTTAATGGAACTATATCTATGCATGCAATCCATGTTGATGGGGAAATGTTCTCAATTCAAAATCATAATTTTTATATTTATTAATTTACAGCCTCTTAGGACCACTGGGAAACTATGATTTATTGTCCATGCTTGGATAAATTGATGATGGTGAACCATATTCTTGAATGTAGAGTTGTACAGAAACAGGTCCATTGATCCAACTTGGCCATGCCAACCAAGATTGGAACCATCTCATTTGCCTGTTTTTACTTTTCCTTTCCATGAACCTGTCCAAATGTATTTTAAACAATGTTATTGTTTAAAGTCCAATGCAGTGGACTTTTAACATTGTAAACCAGCGAGTTGTTTGTTATGTCTCCCCGCTTGCGGGGAAAACAGAGACACTTCTTTCTCCCTTATTAAGGAGAGACAGAACCTGTGGTATGTCGAATACCAGATGAAACACAGTCTTTGGGGTAAATGCAAGTCTGTGTCTTCTCTCTCAGGATGAGGCTTTTCATTCCAGGACAAGGGTAGATATCCTCCTTTTTTAAAGAAAGGGGCTTCCCTTCCTCCACCATCAACTCTGCTCTCAAACGCATCTCCCCCATTTCACGCACATCTGCTCTCACTCTATCCTCCCGCCACCCCACTAGAAATAGGGTTCCCCTTGTCCTCACCTACCACCCCACCAGTCTCCGGGTCCAACATATAATTTTCCGCAACTTCCGCCACCTCCAAAGGGATCCCACTACAAAGCACATCTTCCCCTCTCCCCCCCTCTGCTTTCCACAGGGATCGCTCCCTATGCAACTCCCTTGTCCATTCGTCCCCCCCATCCCTCCCCACCGATCTCCCTCCTGGCACTTATCCTTGTAAGCGGAACAAGTGCTACACATGCCCTTACACTTCCTCCCTTACCACCATTCAGGGCCCCAGACAGTCCTTCCAGGTGAGGCAACACTTCACCTGTGAGTCGGCTGGGGTGATATACTGCGTCCGGTGCTCCCGATGTGGCCTTCTATATATTGGCTAGACCCGACGCAGACTGGGAGATCGTTTTGCTGAACACCTACGCTCTGTCCGCCAGAGAAAGCAGGATCTCCTAGTGGCCACACATTTTAATTCCACATCCCATTCCCATTCTGACATGTCTATCCATGGCCTCCTCTACTGTAAAGATGAAGCCACACTCAGGTTGGAGGAACAACACCTTATATTCCTTCTGAGTAGCCTCCAACCTGATGGCATGAACATTGACTTCTCAAACTTCCGCTAATGCCCCACCTTCCCCCTCGTACCCCATCCGTTATTTATTTATATACACACATTTTTTCTCTCTCTCACCATTTTCTCCTTCTGTCCCTCTCACTATGCCTCTTGCTCATCCTCTGGGTTTTCCCCCCTCCCCCTTTTCTTTCTCCCCGGACCTCCTGTCCCATAATCCTCTCATATCCCTTTTGCCAATCAACTGTCCAGCTCTTGGCTCCATCCCTCCCCCTCCTGTCTTCTCCTGTCATTTTGGATCTCCCCCTCCCCCTCCCACTTTCAAATCTCTTACTAGCTCTTCTTTCAGTTAGTCCTGACGAAGGGTCTCGGCCTGAAACGTCGACTGTACCTCTTCCTAGAGATGCTGCCTGACCTGCTGCGTTCACCAGCAACTTTGATGTGTGTTGTCTGTGTCTTTGCTGTTGCTTTGCTCACGCTTGAGTGCTTGGTGGTAGATGCCGATGTTTTTTTTGCTAGTGGGGGAAGGGGAGATTGTTGCTTGCTGCTGCTTACACACAGGAGGGGGGAGCTGGGGGTGGACTTTGGGGTTTTAACATTTGAGGGTGTCATTCATTCTTCTGTTTTCATGGATGGTTGCGAAGAAAAAGCATTTCAGGATGTATATTGAATACATTTCTCTGACATTAAATTGCACCTTCGAAACCTTTGAAACCTTTGAAACCTTTGTTCCCAAATCTAGCAACTTGGTCCACAACCCTCTGTGTGAAAAATTTGTACCTCATATCTACTTTAAAATCTATTCCCTGTGCCTTCTACTCCCCTACCCTGGGAAAATATTGTCTGTGCCTTTCATAACCTTATAAATTCCTATGAGATCACCATTCTCCTCTGCTCCAAGCAAAACAGTCCCTGTCTATCCAGACTCTCCTTATATCTCAAGCCATTCTGCCCAGACAACATGATTGTGAATCTTTTCTATATCCTCACTAACTTAATCGCAGAAACCCAGCAAGTAGAGTTCGATGTGGGTTAAGGCAAGGTCTTGCATTTCAAATCAAAGGGCAGATTATTAGCTAAATAGAGAGAGACTGCACATATGTGAAGTTCAGAAGGATCTGGGTTTTCTAGTGCTTGAATCACTTAAAGTTAGTGGACAGGTCCAACAAGTAGCTAAGGGGGAAAATCGCATTTTACACTACCCTCCTCCAGTTGGCAGAACTGGTTCTCACACTTAATAACTTCTCTTTTGGCTCTTCCCACTTTCTTCAGACTAAGGGCATAGCTATGGGCACTCGCATGGGCTCTAGCTATGCCTGCCTCTTCGTTGGTTATGTGGAACAGTCTGTGCTCTAAACCCATTCTGGTACTGCTCCCCAACTTTTCCTTCGGTACATTTATGACTACATTGGTGCTGCTTCCTGCACCCATGCTGAGCTCGTCAATTTCAATTACTTTACTTCAAACTTCCATCCAGCCCTCAAATTCACTTGGTCTATCTCGGACACTTCTCTCCCCTTTCTCGAAGTCTCGGTCTCCATCTCTGGAGACAGACTGTCCACTGACATCTTCTACAAGCCTACTGACTCTCATAACTACCTCGACTATACCTCTTCCCACCCCGCCACATGCAAAAATGCCATTCCCTGTTCCCAGTTCCTCAGTCTCTGCCGCATCTGCTCCCTGAATGAGACTTCCCATTTCAGGACATCTCAAATGTCCTCTTTCTTTAAGGATCGTGGTTTCCCTTCTGCCGTCATCAATGATGCCCTCACCTGCATCTACTCCATTTCCCGCACTTCGGCCCTCACTCCATCCTCCCGCCACCACAACAGGGACAGAGTTCCCCTTTTGCTCACCTACCACCCCACCAGCCTCCGGATCCAGCACATTACCCTCCGCAACTTCCGCCACCTTCAACAGAACTCCACCACTAAGCACATCTTTCCCTCTCCACCCCTCTCCACTTTCCGCAGGGATCGGTCCCTCCGCGACTCCCTTATCCACACGTCCCTCCCCACGGATCTCCCACCCGGCACTTATCTGTGTAAGTGTAAGTGCTACACCTGTCCCTACACCTCCTCTCTTGCCACTATTCAGGGCCCCAAACAGTCCTTCCAGGTGAGGCAACACTTCACTTGTGAGTCTGTTGGAGTCATCTATTGCATCCGGTGCTCCTGGTGTGGCCTCCTCTACATCGGTGAATCCCATCGCAAATTGGGGGACCACTTCGTCGAGCACCTTCACTCCATCCGCCACAACAGACAGGATCTCCTGGTAGCCACCCACTTCAACTCTGCTTCCCACTCCCATTCAGATATGTCCATACATGGCCTCCTCTACTGCCATGATGAGGCTAACCTCAGGTTGGAGGAGCAACATCTCATATACCGTCTAGGTAGTCTCCAGTCCCTTGGTATGAACATAGAATTCTCCAACTTCTGGTAATTCCCTCCCCCTCACTTCCTCTATCCCTATTTCACTCTTCCCCCTCCCCCAGCTGCCTATCACCTCCCTCATGGTTCCATCTCCTTCTACTATCCATTGTTTTCCTGCCTATCACCTCCCTGCTTCCCCTCCCCCACCCCTTTGTCTTTCAAATTACTGTTTTTTCAACTGAACCTACCAGCCTTTTCCTTCCCACCCTCCCCCACCTTCTTTATAAGGCCTATGCCCCTTCCCTCTTCAGTCCTGACGAAGGGTTCTGGCCTGAAACGTCGACTCATCTTTTCCACAGATGCTGCCTGACCTGCTGAGTTCCCCCAGCGTGTTGTGAGTGTTGCATTTTACCCTTCATTGTGAAAGGTTTGGAGTTTAAGAATAAAGTGTCCTTATTCCCATTGGTGAGGTCACATGTGAAATATTGTGCAAAACTTTGAACTACTTACCTAAAAATGGGTAATTACATTGGAGGCAGTCCAAAGGAGATTCATTGGGCTCACTTTATGATGAAGGTACTCTCATAGGGAGAGAGTTCCAGAGATAATAAAGGAACATAAATATACTTCCAAGCTGCTTCACCATAAATTATGTTTCTTTATCAGAGGGGTGATCAAAGATGGCAACATCATTAGACATTTAGGGTAGGCAGTCATTAGCCGCACCTCTGTGGCACAAATAGCACATGCTAACTATGCCTGATTGCTGTCGGTGTTTTACTGCATGCCAACATGGAGTGAACGGAATTGATTCTGTGCAGTCATTAATAAACAGTTAATCTTGTTTCTGATGGAAGAAACATTCTTGATGAAGTAGTTGGAATTAGTTGGTCTAAGATATGGCCCTTAGGAACTCTTGTAATGAACTACAGCTCTGGATACACTTAATCACGCCCTTTTCCTTTGCATGAGATAGGTGTTAGAGACTTCAACAACAACTCGTTGATGCCTAATTTTTCCAGGGTTCCTGGATGGCATACTAAGGCAACAGCTACCTTGATGTCAAAGTCAGTCACTTTGACTTCACCTTTCCCAGTTACACATTCTTCATCATAGCTTCTATCTTCCTTTTCTATTATTTCAGATCACCACAGTGTCTGCTTCAGTAAAACAAAGTAGGCACATGCCTACTTTCTGCTTTGATTGACTGAGCACCCCACCAGGAATAACGTCTTTTAGATCCAGTATTTTGCAGTGAGACAATATAAGAAATGGCTTAAACAAACAGTAAAACATCCTAGGAGATTTTCTTCTATACTTTGATCATTACTGATGAAGAAAAATGTTTCTATATATCATAAAATAATGCTACATATTAATTCAGTATTAAAGGTTTCAAAGGTACAATTTAATGTCAGAGAAATGTATACAATATACATCCTGAATAATGTCATGCTTCAAAAAAGACAGATAATCAGGGTCAAATGGCTTAAAACGTGAACCCTATGGCAGCTGAATTCATGACCTTACTGGACAGCCTAGATTTTACCCAGCATGTCACTGAGCACACTTAATTTAGAAATATACTTGATTTAGTAATGACAGAAGGGTTAAATGGTATTAATGTCTCTCTTTCCGATACCACTATCTCTGATCATTTTTGTTTACCTTTTGATACCCCTCCTGCCTGGAACTAAGGCGATAAAAGAAATTACAGTTAAACATGGTCTCTTGATACTACAAAGCAACTTAAATTCTCTGAGCTTGCCAGTTTACCTGACCCACGTGACTTAATCTGCTCAATAAATGAAATGGTTGATTCTTTCAATAGTAACTTGACAAATATATTAAACACAGTGGCTCCATGGGGTTAAAAAGAAATCACTTAGTAAAAATCATCATGGTTAATCAATTCTGTCCGCGAACTCAAGAGCTCACGCAGAGTATGATCAGAGAGAAAATGGAAAAACTAGGCTCCTTTAATGCTGGTGTACGCTCTGCAAAAAGAGCCCTTTTTTACCAAGATTACTACAGAGAATGGTGGTGATTCAAGAATATTGTTCTCAACTATAAACCAGCTGTTGAACCCTGCCCCAACTTATAATATCCTCAGTCAAACATCTGCCAAAGATGAGAGGAAATTGCAGTAATTTTTATCTACAAAATTATTTCCATAGGGAGAGTACAGCTACAGATACTGGTAACCTCTGTAGCCAACCTCTTAAAAAGACAGGAACCATGTCAAAATTGAGAAATATTTCTGATTAAAAAGTCTAAAAGTGCAAACTGTCTACTTGATGTCTTGACTCTGTCCCTATCACACTTTTCAAGGGCTCTTTCAATTGTTCTTTCAATTCTGTTAGGAAAATCCCTTGAAACCGGAATTTTTCCAGAAGCTTTCAAATCAGCGGCTGTCAAACCCCTATTTAAAATAGCCAAACCTTGATAACGAGATACTAGCTAACTACACTACTACTACTATTACTACTTCTATTCAGGCCTAGGGGGCTGGCGTCGGGCACGATGACGGACTCTCCCTCATCAGTGTGTTCAGTTCACCTACATTAGCCGCGCCGCTGTCTTCTAGGAGTGTGTTGACCATAGTCTTGGGAGGGCTCCCAGGGTTCATCCTCCCATGCTTGGGGTCCCATGTGATGACTAGGCTGGCAGGTAGCTCGGGGTGGCTAACTACAGGCGTATATCAAATCTTCCCTTCCTGGGCAAGATTCCTCAGAAAGTCATTTTCAACCAATGTAACAACTTTCTGAATGACAACAATATTCTAGAGACGTTTCTGTCAGGTTTTAGAGCAAACTACAGCATGGAGATGGCAGTGACTAAATTTGTCCGTGACTTTAGGCTCAGCACTGATGCCAACGGAGTCTCAGTTCTAATTCTTCTAGATCTAAGTGCTGCCTTTGACGCAATTGACCACAACATTCTCCCAGATCACCCTGAGAACTGGATTGGCCTCTCTGGAGACATCATTAGAGAGCATAAACTAGATTTCCACAGTAGATGATACACAATATGAACTATTATCCCAGTTCAGCCTGATGATAATAACACACTCTCTTTTCCGACTTCTGGTATTGCTACAATAAAAAAATGGATGAGCACTAATTTACCAAAACTAAATGCAGATAGAACTGAAATACTTTAGATTGGTTCCAAAGCCAAAAGAGATAAACAGAAACTTGGGAATTTGGCTCCTCTTGTAAAATCAGAAGTAACTAGCCTGGATGTTATCCTTGATTCAGATTTGAATTTTGAATCCCACATAAAGGAAGTGACCAAAGAAGCACTTCTACACTAAGAAATATTGCTTAGGTATGTTTATATCTGTCATATAATGACTGATAAACTAATTCAAGCCTTTATATCAAATAAATTAGATTACTTCAATTCACTTTTTACTGGCCTTCCAAAGCAATCTATTGACAAGCTTCAACTCATTCAGAACGCCGCTGCTAGAATTTTAACCAAATCCAGGATGAGAGCACAATCACTCCCATGCTAGTTACTCTGCAATTGGTTCCTGTATCTTTTAGAATTAATTTTAATGTTCTCTTACTTGTGTTAAAAACTCTCAATAGTCTGGAACCAGAGAACATCACAGAATCTGTTTTGTTTTACAATCTTGCTCGAGCTCTGAGGTCTTCTTCCGCCAGTCATTAAATTTAAACAATCTCCCTCAAATGATAATTGACAAGACTGCTTTTTTGAACTATAGTCCTAAACTGTGGAATTCAATACCTAAGAATATACTGTAAGGGATGCAGACTCAGGTGACACATCTTTTATTTTCATGTTTATTTTTTATTTTATTTTCATGTTTGTACTTCTATCCCATTGTGAACCACTTTGAAATACATCATCTGTATGAAAAGTGCTCTATAAATAAAGTGTAATTATTATTGTCATTATTACCAAAAATGGACTCAAAAAGAGTGAGGAAACTTGACCAGATGTGAGAGAATAAGCCGTGAGCAGGCCACAGAAGGGGGAAAGGAGATTATCCCACAAACAATCATAGAGTCAATCTTTGAGCTTTCAAGAAGTAGACTTCGACTGTCATCTTGTTAAGTATTGCTTCTTTGTTTTGAAAGGAATTTGATAACTTCAGCTGTGCTTATAACCAATACATCTGTGCCCATGGTTTTAATTAAACAAAATTGAATTTTGAAAGTTAGATGAATCTGAAATTACAGACTCTTCCAACAGGACTAATGGATAAATCTGAAATAAAGAAATCACTGTGGAAGTGTGATCACAATTTAATAGGTTGTTCTATTAATATTGAGAATGATGTTGTTAAATAAAAACCATGGTCTCGATTCAGACCAGGTTACATGGGAATTGGCTAAAATAGAAAGATAGATAGATAGATATACTTTATTGATCCCGAGGGAAATTGGGTTTCGTTACAGCCGCACCAACCAAGAATAGAGCATAAATATAGCAATACAAAAACTACAAACAATCAAACAACAAAATGCAAACTATGCCAGATGGAAAATAAGTCCAGGACCAGTCTATTGGCTCAGGGTGTCTGACCCTCCACGGGAGGAGCTGCAAGTTTGATGGCCACAGGCAGGAATGACCTCCCGTGCCGCCAAGCGTTGTATCTCAGTGGAATATGGCCAAAGTCCAACTGTAAAAAGTTCAATATCCGGTCTATGAACACGTTCCTCGATTGTAATATGACCCAGATTGCACCATCTGTTGTTAACCAGAGCAGTAAGCATCCAACTCCTTATCGCTTACCACTCTCAGTGCACTTCTGGTCAACCCGAATGGTCTGGAAGCTGTCGATGGAAAAGATTTGATCGGGTATGTCCTTGTACAGCCCCATTCCAGTGAAACACATAACACTGCACTCCCGAAATGTTCTCTGACACCTGGCTAGCGCTGTGAACTCGTCCATTTTATTACCCACCGAACTCCTCTTCTCCATAAGCCTCTGTTGTCTCGACCCGGTTCTCTTTCCTCGACTTTGTGATCCCCCCCTGCATCCTCTGTGTGTTTTCCTCCAGATTTCAGCAGGGGTGTCCGCCGCTCTGCTCGCTAAACCAGCCAGCATAAGCTCAATCAGCTGGTCCCTGGAATAGACAATGCGACCATGCTTCTGCCCCGCTAATGAGACGTGTCGGAATGTAACTATTTCCTGCGTTAAAAACCCAAATAAAACTCTCTCTACCAGCATGTTAGAGAGGGTGCAGCTTCGACGTGTTACCGTGAAAGAAAAATATAAAAAATAGCATAAGTTAAAAAGTAAGAAGAAAAAAGTAAGAATACTGATCGGAATGGCTGTAACAGGCTGCATGCACGACCGGCACATACGCGCACTTACTAGACCAGATTAAAGGTTATGACAATAGATAAACAAAGACGATTGTACTGAAAGCTTAATCAGGGAGTTCATTCAAATCGCAGAATTTTTAATACGAAATGGCAGGGAAGATTACAGGAAAATGAGAGGGAAGCTGCAGTTGAGGTAATACTTTGAAGAAGTGAGTGAGAGTGTGGGATCTGAGCAGAGTGGGAGATATTTAAACACTCAAATTTCATTGGAACTGCATATCACTTCGAAGCGGACGAGTGAGAACACTGGATCTGAGCAGGACAGAAGCCATTTAAAAACAACAAGTTCCATTGGGAGTGAGTTTTATTGGAGCCAATAAAAAGAAGAGAGGTTTAAGTGGAGTGGCCATAGTGTGAGAGGGTGGTGTTAGAGCTCAACAGCCTTAGGCGAGAACAAGAAGAAGCTCTAAGTTTCGAGTAAGCTTTTCCCCTCTTTCTTTGTCTATTAGAACATAATTAATGTGGTGAGAATGGATCCAGGATTAGTGGCATGTTCTTCGTGTGAGATGTGGGACCTCTGGGAGACCTCCAGATAATTACATCTGCATGAAGTGCATCAAGATGCTTCTCCTTAGAGACTGCGTTAAAGAGTTGGAGCTGCAAATCGATGACCATTGGCTCATACAGGAGAATGAGGAAGTGACTGACAGGAGTTACAGGGAGGTAGCAACCCCTAAATTGCAGGAAGCAGGTACCAATGTGACTGTCAGGAGAGGGAAAGGGAATAGGCAGCCAGTGCTGAGTACCCCTGTGGCTGTTCTACTCAATAATAAATATACCGCTTTGGATACTGTAGGGATTACCCACTAGAAGGAAGCCACAGTGACCGGGCTTCTGGCACTGAGTCTGACTCTGTGGCTCAGAAGGGGAGTGGCGAGAAGGGTAATAACAATAGGGGATTCTATAGTAGATTCTGTGGAGGTGAAAGAGACACCCAGATGATATGTTGCTCCTCAGGAGCCAGGGTCAGGCATGTCTCAGATCGGGTCCACAGCATTCTAAAGGAGGAGGGTAAAGAGTCAGAAGTTCACCAGAAGGTACATATTGTTACCAAGAACATAGGCAGGAAAAGGGTTGAGACAGCAAACTGAGAAGCAGGACTTCCGTGATAGAAATCTCTGTATTGCTGCCTGTGCCACACAGCAGTGTGAGTAAGAATAGGATGATTTGGAGGACAAATTATGCAGGGAGCAGGGTTTCAGTATTTTGGATCATTGTGACCTCTGCTGGGGAAGGACAGGTTGAACCTGAACTCAAGGGGGAATCAATATCCTTGTAGGCAGGTTTTCTCAGGCTTTTGGGGGGGGCAGGTTAAACTAATTTGCAAGGGGGGTGGGAACTGGAGTGATACAGTTGAGGATGAGGCAGTTGGTATATAAATAGATGCAGTCTGTAGTGAGACTGTGAAGAAGGACAGACAGATGATAGAGTGAAATTGCAGTTAGTGGGATGAGTTGAAGTGTAAGACAGGGGCAAAAGTGAAAAGGATGCTGAATACAGGACTGATGGTGTTATATTTGAATGTACGCAGTATAAAGAATAAGGTAGATTATCTTATCGTGCAGTTTGAGATTGGCAGGTCTGCAATTATGGATATCACTGAGTTGTGGCTGTAGGATGATCATAGTTAGGAGCTTAACATTCAAGGGTACACATTGTATTGAAAGGACAGACAGGTAGGCAGAAGGGGTGGAGTGGCTCTGTTGGTAAAAAAACAAAATCAAATCCTTAGAGAGAGGTGACAAAGGATCAGAAGGTGTAGAATCCTTGAAGATAGGGTGAAGCTGCAAGTGTAAAATAACCCTGATGGGAGTTATATACAGTTGTCAGAATATGCAGTACAAATTACAATGGGAGATAGAAAGGCATGTAAGAAGGGTAATGCTACAATTGTCAATGGGGGATTTCCTGATTGGAAAAATCAGGTTGATACTGGATCCCAAGAGAGGGAATTTGTAGAGACCCTACAAGATGGCTTTTTTGAGCAATTTGTGGTTGATCCACTAGGGAAAAGGCAATTCTGGATTAGGTGCTGTGTAATGAACCAGATTTGATTAGGGAGTTTAAGGTTAAGGAACTCTTCAGAAGTCAGATGTATCAGTATTACAGTGAAGCAAAGGAAATTACAGAGGCATGAGAGTGGACTGGCCAAAGGAGATACTAGCAGGGATGATGGCAGAACTGCATTAGCTGGAGTTTCTGGGAGCAATTCGGAAGGCACAGGCTAGGTGCATACAAAAGAAGATGATTCTAAACGGTGGATGACGGAACCATGGCTGACAAGTGAAGTCAAAGACAACTAAAAAGCAAATGAGAGGGCATATACTATAGCGAAATTTAGTGGGAAGTTGAAGGATTAGGAAACTCTTAAAAACCAACAGAAGGCAACTATAAAAGCCGTAAGGAGAGAAAAAATGAAAAATTAAGGTAAGCTAACCAATAATATAAAAGAGGATACAAAGGTTATTTCAGATATATGAAGAGTACAAGATAGCTCAGAGTGGATATCAGACCGCTAGAAAATAATGCTTAAGAGATAGTAATGGGGGACAAAGAAATGGTGGACAAACTTAATAAGTATTTTGCTTCAGTCTTCACTGTGGAAGATGTGAGAAGTTCGAGACTATCAGGGGACAGAAGTAAGTGTGCTGCTTTTAATAAGGAGAAGGTGCTTGGGAAGCTGAAAGATCCGAAGGTAGATAAGTCACTTGCATAAGATGGACTACACCTCAGGGTTCTGAAAGAGGTAACAGAAGAGATTGTGGAGGCATTTAGTAGTGACTTTTCAAGAATCTCTAGATTCTGGAGTGGTTTTGGAGCACTGGAAAATTACATATGTTATTCCATTGTTTAAGAAGAGAAGGAGGCAGAAGAAAGAAAAATTATAGTCCAGTCAGCCTGACTTCAGTGTTTGTGAAGATGTTGGAGTCCATTATTAAGAATGAGGTTTCAGGGTAGTTAAGGTTGTCATAGATGATACAGATGTGAGGGTGGGGGGTGGGGTGAGTGGAAATGAGCTCCCAGTACTGATGAAATGCTCTTAATAACATGCATCTCAAATAGCCTCTGGAAATAAGACCAGCTCTTGACCTTGGCCTGTACATTAGCTATAAAGCCTAACAGAGTCATTTCCATCAACAGGAAAAGGAGCAGAAGGCAGGTTACTGGTGCCTTAAGACCAGTCGCTCCAGACAGATGGGGTTCGTCAGCCATAGTTGGCAACTCCTCTTGGAGAAGAAAAACTCTGATCTCAAATCTCCATTGACTTGCAGCTATATCCACTCACGGAGAAGGCTTTGGGAGTAAATCCCGAATAGAAATCCAGAGCTGGAGTACCTAAGGTAGTCCTACATTCAGTTCAATGCTGACTAGAAACTCATGCGGTGCCACTGGTGCCAAACTGTATCAGTCTGCCATTTATTTGGTTTCATCAGTTGCATGGAGAGGGTACTCCTGCTCTGTGGGCAACAGCTTGCCCTTCATATCATCCAATCCTGGCTTATGTATATGTAGACAGCTAGGACAACGCATTCATGGTCAACCCTGTCCAACAGAGGCCTCACTTGGGGTACTTGGAGACACGTGATAAAATAAGCTAAAATCCACATGGCTTCCTTAAGGAGAAATCTTGCCTGACAAATCTGTTGGAATTCTTTGAGGAACAAACAGGCAACATAGACAAAGGAGAATCAATGGATGTTGTTTACTTTGATTTTTCAAAAGGCCTTTGACAAGATGCTGCACATCAGGCAGCTTAACAAGATAAGAGCCCCTGGTATTACAAGAAATATACTAGCATGGATAGAGCACTGGCCGACTGGCAGGAGGCAAAACGTGGGGAAAAAAGGATTCTTTTCTATTTGGTTGCTGATAACTAGTGGTGTTCTGTAGTGGTTGATGTTGAGACCACTTCCTTTCACATTATATGTCAATGATTTGGATGAGATCATTGATGGCTTTATGGCCAAGTTTGCAGATTATATGAAGATAGATGGAAGGGCAAGTAGTGTTGAGGAAGCAGGGTGTCTGCAGGGTGTTAGAAGAATGGGCAAAGAAGTGGCAGATGGGATATAGCACAGGAAGTGCTTGGTCGTACACTTTGGTAGAAGGAATAAAGACAGAGACTATTTTCTAAACAGGAGAACATTCAAGAATCAGAGATGCAATGGGACTTGGGTGTCCTTGTACAGGATTCTCTAAGGGATAACTTGCATATTGGATCAGTGATAAAGAAGCCAAATGCAATGTTGGCATTCATTTAGAATATAAAAGCAGTGATATAGTGCTGAGACTTTATAAGGCATTGCTCAGATCACACGTGGAGTACTGCAATTTGGGCCCCTTTTCGAAGAGTAGATGTGTTGGCATTGGAGAGGATCCAAAGGAGTTTCATGAGAATAATTCCAGGAATGAAAGGGTTAATGTATGAGGAGCTTTCGATGGCTCCAGGCTTGTATTCACTGAGGTTTAGAAGAATGAAACCTGTTGAATATTGAAAGGCCTAGATCAAGTGGATGTGTAAAGGAAGTTTCCAATAGTTGGGCAGCCTAGCACCAAAGAGCAAAGCCGCAGAATAGAAGAACATCCATATAGAAGTGAAATGAGAAGGAATTTCTGAAGCCAGGGGGTGGTGAATCTGTGGAATTCAATGCCACAGACAGTTGTGTTGGTCAAGTCTCTGGTATATTTAAAGGGGAGGCGGATAGGTTCTCAATTAGTCATGGTATCAAAGGTTACAGGGAGAAAGTGGGAATGGGGTTGAGAGGGATAATAAATCAGCCAAGATGGAATGGCAGAGCAGACTCGATGAGCTGAATGGCCTAATTCTTTACCTATGCCTATGGTCTTTTAAAAAAAGTCACTTGTTTTAAAAGCCAACTGGCTTATTCCACCTCTTCTTTATATTGTGTTTTCCTATTTGTGTTTTGTGATCCTTCTTCACATATAGATATTTAGATATAGATTTAGTGGGCACATTATTTAACGGTATTCTCAGATTTTCCACCGTGAATCTGTTTGCCAGCTCATCTCCATGGTTTAACCGCTCCAGCTTCCTACTTATCTCACCCCATTTTGAATTTTGCTTATCCAGCATTCATTTCTTTGTCTCTTTCATGCTCCTTCTAATCTGCACACTGAAAATAGCTGTGCTGAAACCATTTAGCATCAGAGGCTGAGGCAACCTTATACAAATATGTCAGTAAAATTACCTGAGACATGGATAGGATAGATAACAGTCATTTTACTAGGATGGAAATGTCAACTACTCGATGGCATAGGTTTAAGATCAGAGAACAGAAGTATAAACCAGATTTATGAGGCAAGTTTTTTTTACACAGAGCGTGATAAGTGTTTGAATCATGCTGCCAGGGAAGCAGATGTGATGGCAATGTTTAAGAGGCATTTAAATAGACACGTGAACAGTCAGAAGAGAGGGATATGAGCCATGTGCAAACTGGTAGGATTGGGATTGTCATCATGGTAAACATGGTCTGTTCCTGTGCTGTGCTGTTCTATTCTATATTTAATGCTTAAGGGATTTCAACACATCTTACTATGTTTTAAATAGCATATTTTTCAGTTTTTTACTGCCTACACATGGCTTCACAGTACTCAGCCACCTATACTTTTCTTTTCCCAATGCAGAATGACTGACTTGATGCTTCCCATCTGAGTATGATTCCATGAGAATGAAATGGAGAGGACTCCAAGCAGTGACTGGTGCTAAGGGAGCACCTCCCCAGAGCACCCTAAAGTCCATTGACAACTTGCTTCCATTGCAGACATTTGAATTTATTTTAAATATCACTGATTAGAACATTTTCATTTTGTTATTTATTTTGCAGGTGTATAGTTAACTTATGCTAATGTAACTTACGTTTATTCTCATCTAATGATTAATTATTCTCATCTGTCACTATACTGTGCTGCTGCTGTAAAAATGCTAATTTTCAAGGCAGAGATATCGTATGTATGCCTGTGACAACTATAAACTTGAACTTGAACCTGAGGATCATATTGTTTTAAGAATATATTTTGATAATTCATTAAAAAAATTAAAATGTAGAAGTTATTGCTATAAATGAAAACCAGAGAATCAACATTTCAGATTGGAGAGAATTCATCAGAACTCAATTCTGAGTTAGAATTTCCAGCATTTTCCTTTATTATTTTAAATTTCTCGCAGCCCCAGTGCATTTGTTTTTTTATATATTTAGTTTTGTTTACACTTGAATTTGATGCTAATTGAATTTCTTTCCTGTTAGCGTTAAACAAAATTAAGAAACAATTAGATGTGCATTTTAATATTTAATTGTAGAGCAATAGAATAATTATTTTGAGGCAGACAAACTTAACTATCATCACAAAACCTCTTCCTTTGGAAATGTGAACTAAGTCTTCTCTAAGTTCCATTTGTGCTGGTATTGATGCACTATTCATGATCTGCCTCAACAAACAGGATAGTGAAACCTACATGGTTATTTTGTGACTTGTTGTCTAGTATTAACATCAGCCACACATCTACTGAAATGTTGATCTTGTCAGCTCCTCTGATGTTTTTAACCAGAATGTTTTTTCAGTGATGATGCCATTATAGTTTAATTTAAAGCCAAGTGTTTAGGATTTGAATTTAAGTGACAAAACTGATCCTCAAGGCATAAAATGTGACCAGGCTGTGACTAGCATCATGCTATACCTTAAAGCATGCGAACACATGTATTTGGTTATGGAATCTGAAATTATGTTAGATAGAAAAGTTACAACATTTCAACTTGTACAACATATCAAGCTCTACTTGGTAACAAAGAAAAACTGCATGATTATTAAAATCTACAAATTAGTTTGCAGAGCTTCACATTTTTGTACAGTATATGATACATTTATTGTGGAAAATTTATTATGAATGTAAATCAGAGACTCACAGCATGATCTGTATGTATGGATTGTGATATTGTGGGTGTGTGGCAAAAAGATACAGGAACTTTCTGCATGAACAGTGACTCCCAAAAGTGTGCAACGTTTCAACATTTCGAAGTTACTCACAGCTTTTCATTCATGTCAAAGAGCTCCATTCCAGCTGTAGACATCTGATAAAATAGATTTCCAGCATCTTTGAGAGAGGTGTATATCTGTGGTTTAAAAGGGACTATTCTGAGCAGGTCTCAATCCAGTGCCAGAAAGCTGTCTCATATAGGTTCTCTGTAAGATATTTACTAACTGGCTTCTGTTTGATCCTCCACCTCATTCCCTTGATACCAACACCACTTTTGAAGGTCATGATCCTCACTCAGTTTGGTTGTCTACCCACCCACTGAACCAATCAGTCCACTCTACTCTACCCACTGCAATTTGCCACAATAGGTTTATGGCAGACACAATCTCAATGGCTCTTCACACGGCCTTGGATCACCTGCACAATACAAACACCTATGTCAGGATGCTGTTTGTTGAAATGCTCAGAGTTTAACACCATCATTCCAACAGATCGATAAGCTACAGAACCTGGGTTTCTGTACCTCCCTCTGCAATTGGATCTTTGGCTTCCTAAGTGGAAGACCACAATCTGTACGGGCTGGTGATAATTTCTCCTTCTCACTGACGATCAACACTGGCTCACCTCAGGGGTGTGTGTTTAGCCCACTGCTCTATACCCATGACTGTATGGCTAGGTGTAGCTCAAATTCATCTATAAATTTGTCGATGATACAATGATTGTTGGCAGAATCTCAGATGGAGATGAGAGGGTGTACAGGAGTGATATATATATTAGCTACTTGAGTGGTGTCATAGCAACAACCTGGCACTCACCATCAGTCAGATGAAAGTGTTGGTTGTGGACTTCAGAAAGTGTAAGATGAGGGGACACAAATCAGTTTTCATAGAGGAATCAAAAGTGGACAGAGTAAGCAAATTTCAAATTCCTGGGTGTCAAAATCTCTGAGAATCTAACCTGGTCTCAATACATCGATGCAGTTATAAAGAAGTCAAGACAGCGGCTATATTTCATTAGGAGTTTGAAGATATTTGGTTTGTTACCTAAAACAATCGAAACTTTCCGTAGATATACCGTGGAGAGCATTTTACATCATTGACTGGTATGGGTGGGGCTACTGTACAGGACTGAAAGAAGCTACAGAAAGTTGTAAAATTAGTCAGCTTCATTTTAGGTACTAGCCTGCATAGTATCTAGGACATCTTCGAGACACTTTCAGAAAGGCGGTGTTCATTATTAAGGACCTCCATCACCCAGGACATACCTTCTTCTCATTGTTACCGTTAAGAAGGAAGTACAGAAGCCTAAAGGCACACATACAGTGATTTAGGAACAGCTTCTTCCCCTCTGCTATCCAATTCCTAAATGGACATTAAACTCATGAACACTACTTCACTTTTTTAATATTATCTCAGATTGAAAATAGTGCAAAACAGAGATGATATTAAAAAAGTGAGGTAGTATTCATAGGTTCAATGTACATTTAGGAATCAAATCAGGTTTATTATTACAGTGTGTGTCATGAAATGAGTTAACTTAGCAGCTAACTTAACTTATATATACAGACTCACTGTAAGTTATTTACTTACTTACTTTTTCCTTCTATATTATCATGTACAGTATTGCATTGAACTACTGCTGCCAAGTTAACACATTTCACAACACATGCTGTGATAATAAACTGATTCTGACTCTGACTCATCACGCATCTGACCAGACCTCCAACTTCTGAGCAACCAGCCAGATCCCACACCTGATCAAACTCCCAATCGAGTGATCACTGGGTCAGACCCTGTGCCAACTGATCATGTGGCTAAAACCTCTCCCCCACCCACTTATCTCCCAAAGTAACTCCAAACCTACATGCCATCTGACCAGTCCCTGTATTGATTAATCATCTAAGCAGACCTCCGAAACACTGGCATTGGCCAGACTCCACAGCCCCATTATCAGACCAGACTGCACACTTCCAATATCACGAGACAAAACTCTGCACCGAATCAGACCAAACACACACCCATTACCAAACCAGACCTTTACACCCACCATCACCTGATCGGCAAGGGAAAGACCCGACCTAGAATAAAGGATACCAGTGTGTTTTGAAATGTTGGACATTAGAAACAACTGGATGTATATGCAGCAGATGTAGGATTATCATGGAGCTATATACTGATCATTTAGTGTGCTGAAGCTCAATTAGCAGATGGAGAACTTCAAGGCCAAAGTCTTTTCAGAGTAATGTTGTGTCTATGTGATGCCTTAAAAGAGCCCTTTATTGCCTTGAGATTTAAAAAAAACATTTTGCAGAAAAGGTGAGAAATCAGTGATGCACTTGTGCTGCCTTCAGCATTGTGATTCACTTGCACTCAATACCAGCAAGAGCAGGGAATTGAAGAAGAATCCAGGAGAACACATGCTATTGAGGGGGTCAGTGGTAGAAGGGGTGAACATCTTAAAGTCCCTAGGTGTCAACACCTCAGAATCAGGTTTAACATCACTGGCATTTGTCATGAAATTTGTTGTTTAGTGGCAGCAGTGCATTGCAACACATAATAAAGTAACTATAAACTGCAATTAAAAAATGTATAGAAAAATTAAATTAAGTAAGTAGTGCAAAAAGAGCAGATAATTAAAAAAAACAGTGATATAGTGTACGTGGGTACATTGTCCATTCAGAATGGCAGAGTTGAAAAAGCTGTTCCTGAAACATTTAGTGTGTGTCTTCAGGCTCCCTGTTGGTAGTAATGAGAAGAGGGCATGTCCTTGGTGATGGGGTCCTTAATGATGGACGCCACCTTTTTGACATCTCACCTTTTGAAGGTGTCCTCATTGATGGGGAGGCTAGTGTCCATAATGGAACTAACTGAGTTTTCTGATCCTGCGCAGTGGCCCCTCCATACCAGAAGCAGTGGCCCCTCCATACCAGAAGCAACCAGTAAGAATTCACTCCATAATATATCTGTAGAGTCTTTGGTGACATATCAAGTCTCCGCAAACATCTAATGAAATACAGCCACTGTTGTGCCTACTTTGCAACTGTATCAATATGTTGGGCTGAGGATAGATCTTCAGGGATGTCGACACCGAGGAACTTGAAGCGGCTCACCCTTTCCATGCTGATCTCTCAATGAGGGCTGACATGTATTCCCTCAACTTTCCCTTTCCAAAGGCTAAAATCAATTTCTTGGTCTTACTGATGTTGAGTGCAAGCCTATTGCTGCAAAACCACTCAACCAGCTGATCTATTTCACACCTGTACACGTCCTCATCACTATCAGAAATTCTGCCAACAATGGTTATGTCATCATCAAATTTACAAATAGCATTTGAGTTGTGCCTAGCCACACAGGCTTGGGTATAGAGAGAGTAGAGCATTGGGCTAAGCATGCATCCTTGAGTCGTGCCAGTGTTGATTGTCAGTGAGGAGGAGATTTTAATTTGGATCCGCACTGACTGTGGTCTTCCAGTGAGGAAGTCAAGGATCCAGTTGCAGAGGGAGCTACAGAGGCCCAGGTTTTGGAGCTTGTTGATTAGAACTGAGGGTATGATTTTTGTAGGACACTGATCTCTAATGAATAAACAGCAGCCTTACATATGAATTACTATTGTCTCGGTGATCTGAGTGGAGACCGTGTAAGATTGCAGCTGTTGTAAACCTGGTGTGGCAACAGGCAAATTCCCACAGGTCCAGGTCCTAGCTCAGGCAGGAATTGACTCTGGTCATGACCAATCTCTCTACGCACTCCATCAGTGTTGATGTGAGGGCAACTGAGTGATAGTCATTCAAGCAGCTCACTGTGCTTTGCTGGGCACGTGTATGATTGTTGCCCTTTTGAAGCAGGTGGGGACCTCTGACTGCAGCAGTGAGAGATTGAAAATGTTCTTGAGCACTCCCGCCAGTTGGTTAACACAGGCTTTCAGTGCCCTAACAGGTACACCATCGGGGCCTGACAACTTGCAAGGGGAAACCCAGTTGAAAGATGTTCTGAAGTCATCTCCGAGACAGAGATCACAGGATCACGAGATGCTGTAGGGATTCACACAGGTGCAGTTTTATTCTTCTTTTCAATGTGTGCATAAAAGGTGTTGCGCTCATCTGGGAGAGAAGCATCACAATCAGGATGTTAGATTTCACAGTGTGGGAAGTAATAGCCTGCAAACTCTGCCAGGGCTGATGTGAATCCAATTCCATCTCTAAATTCAATCAGAATTGTTTACTCGCTCTTAAAATAGCCTCTCTTAGGTCATCCCTAGACTGTTTGTATAGTTCTGAATCACTGGTCTTAAATGCCACAGGTGTGGCCCTCAACAGACTACGAGTCTCTTGGTTTGTGTATGTCTGGTACATTTTCAAACACACATGCTCAAAGTATCTATCCAGGACACAACACATTGATGCAATCATGAAGATTTCATTCCTGTAGCTCTACTTTATTAGGAGTATGACCTTTGCAAATTTCTATATGTAACATGATGGTTACATATAGATGTACAGTGAAGAGCATTCTGACTGGATGCATCATGGCCTGGTATGGAGCTCCCAATGCCCAGGAGGCTCCAAGAGGCCGCAGAGTGTTGTGTATTTAATAGTTCAGTCATACTTGAGTAATATTGTAAATGCATTATTTTATTAAGCATTCTTTGTTGTAAACATAATGCATTGCAGGTTACTGTTTATGTCAAAGTACATAAATGGCATACGTCATTATGTTGTCACGTCATACGTGCATGTCTCACTAAAGTAAAAATGAGATTATATGCATTATTCCCGGCTCTGTGTTTTTTTACTTTTAATAACCTTTATGTTTGGGAGTTACAAAAAAAAAGCAGTGCAGACGAGGAAGTTGTAAATGAACCCAAGTTGACTACCTATCTATTGAAAAGAGTGCAGCAAGATGGTCAAGTAAAAAACAACGCAGCACATGCTTCTACGGAAGGGAGAGTGGTCAAGTTAAGAAAGGCATAGAACAGATAAATTCACAGATTCATGAACAGTGTTATAATCATAAATTTTTAAAAAAGCAGAAACGGCTGGCTGCATCGGAAAGATTGACATACTCATTTACACAAGAGATAACTGGATTTTATACACTGAGCGAATTGAGCAGTATTTTAAAGCAAATGAAATAGCCAATGAGAAACTGTAGCAGTTTTGCTGAGTGCAGTCCATTTAAAGGTATACAGTTTGCATAGAAATTTGACTGCACAGTTTGTTTATGATGCACTGAGAGGTTGTTTAGCTTGTGGAATCTTACAAGAAAGCAACCAAAAATGACTTCTTACTAAAGCACAGCTTACATTTAGAGGAGCCGTTATAATAGATGTATCAATGGAAACAGCAGGCAGAGACATGATTGAGTTGAAGTCAGGAATGAAAGTGAATGTGAACAAAATTACAACATCTGAATAGAAACCTGCCGAGCCAAAGAAAATGTGTTATTATTGCGGCAGGGGTTCACATACACCAGACCAATGCGGGATTAACGATGAAACTTGCAGAAATGCAACAGAGTAGGATACATCAAATTTGCATGTTGGGCAAACAGAATAAATGGACTGCACAGAGAAGTGAAAAAAAGGTCAAGTTGCAGTTTCAAGTAAAGCACCAATCCACATGCTTTTGCTGAATAACTGGTAATGGTGAGAGTGATGCAGGACTGCGAGCATTGAGATTTACAGTATGTAAACTAACAATGGACAAACAATATGACTTACACCAGAAGAGAATGGCAAATTAATTAAAATGGAACGAGATGAGAAGAATGGATCTGTCAGGATCTGTGGTGATTTTAACATCACTCTCGAATGAGCATGGAAAGTAGATCTATACCCTCAGTCCAGGATAGATGATATCTTCACAAACCTTTCTGGAGGAAAATACTTCAGTAAGGTGGACTTAGCTGAGGCCCAGTTACAGATGGAGGTGGAAGAAGAATACAAAGTGTTTCTCACCATAAACACTCAGAAGGGGCTTTATCACTATAATAGGCTTATTTTTGGAGTGGCATCTACACCTGCACTGTGACAGAAAGCTCTGGACCAGGTACTGCAAAGCTGCTCAGGCACTCAGTGTTACCTGGATAACACCCTTGTTACAGTTGAGGATGACAAGGAACATCTCCAATATCTCAAGACGGCGTTAAATTACTTCAAAGATTATGGGCTCAGAGCACAACAAAACATGTGGAAACTTTTCAAACCAAGTATCACCTACTGTGGTCACATCTTTGATGCACAAAGTTTACACAAATGTGCTGAGAAAATTCAAGCAGTGGTGGATGCCCTAAGACCAAAAGATGTGTTACAATTGTGGTCCTTTTTAGATTTGTCTAGAAGGTTCCTACTAAGCCTCACTATTGTGTTCCTCCCCTAGACCTCATTACTGCAGATCAGGAACAAATGGCAATGGACAAAGCATAATGAAGTAGACAAAGCAGTGTGAGATAGCTTTCCAAAAGGTAAAGGAAGTGGAGACATCGGATACTGTACTCACACATTATGATCCACATTGTCCACTGAAGCTTGCCATGCACTGTTCGGGATGCCAACACGTCTCAGAAGAAAAGTGTCCAGAGCTGTTAAAACCACCTCCTGCAGTCCCAAAGTCAACTCTGATATCAACCACGGAAGAGGCCACAGAACCTGAGATTGTGTCACAGCCACAAGTCTCTCCTGCCAAGAAGAGCAGATTTTCCCACATCATCAGTAGAGCTACTAGGACTTGATGTTTCAATCCCTATGGTAAATTGGCACTCTCGATGTTGGCAGTGGGTTTGGAGTGGTGACAAGGAGGGAGGGTAGGTACGTCATTGGAGTCATCAGGTGGGCACCCTCCTTCTTTGACGTTTCGTTGATAAGCCCACGACATCTCCAGAGGGATCAGCGGTGCTACCTGGTGTCCCAGATACACCCCCCTCAATTCCATACCCTCCTGTCTTCATCTTGCAGCCCAGTTGTTGTCTCTCCTTTTAATCCAAATCCAATTGCTGCTTTCTTCTGCTGCATTTGACAAGGACTTGATTGCTTGTTGGAGGGAGTGACCCCTCACCCCCATCTTCTTCAGTAGACTAGTTGTAGATGTAGCAACGAATCCCCTGCATCCCACTTCTACAGGGAAAATCTTCGTCTTCCAGCCACTCTGGGCAGCTTCAGTTCAGAGTACTTGGTTTTTTTCCTCTCATAAGCTTCTTTGACACCAACTTCCCATGGTACTGTCACGGGCAGCCACAAAGCAAGAAACCCAAAGAATCCAATTTTAATAAAGGTCTAAAAGAGGGGAAAAATACATCAGGCAAACAATAGAAGCAAACAACAGCATTCCAAACCAGACAGAGTCCTTGGATCTGCTCCCCAGAGCAGCCCTAGGAGATCAGCGATCTCAATTCATCATATTAGCAGGCAGAAACATTGCAAAACTCACAGAAACGACAGCCACCAGAGAGAGTTAAGAATTTTGTCGACGAGTGAGTGAAATTAGCCTGATCCTTGCCTCTAATACCGGCACTCAGGCTTTCCAGTCTATCTAGGCTGGCGTTTAAATTGTCTAAGCACAGAGTACTGCCTCGCTCTAGGACCCAGATCCTGGTGCAGCAACACATCGGGGCTGCACAGCCCGAAGCCATTCTCGATATCACCCAATCAGCTCGGCGCTCAGAGTGATCCACCCTCACACCTTATTTGGTGGATAGGCATCAAAACTCTTCGGCGTCAACTCCTCTCTAAATCGTTCATTCCAAAAGCAACAGCAACACAAACTCTGTATGCCAACACATTGCCCCTCGGCTTTCTGATGCATCCTCACGGCCCATTCTTCAAATCAGCTTCACCTCCATTTGCTTCTTCATTATTATTGTTTGGCCACAATTCACTTCAGTAATGTTTTTAGTCGTATTTCTTACCATCTTCAGTAGTGCTATTTTAAACCAGAAGTTATCCTACAAGAGTAAGAAATCATCCACAACGACAATATCTTTAAGCCTGAATGAGACATTTAAAATTTATTTTTCTGTGAATGTCTATATAATATTTGTATTATATAGTATACTGTAATATAAGTTGAGACGCTTTCTATATTGAATTGGATTGCAAGATGCTGCAGAATGCTGTGTATTTAACATTTGAGTAATATTGTAAATATATTGTTTGATTAAGCATTCTTGGTTTTTACATAAAAAATCTCTCCACGCGGCCTCTCCGGTGAAATGATATCATATTTGGAAGTAGGATGCCGTGCATAATTCTGATTTGATGGAGACAGACATGAGAAGCACAAAGGAACATCTGGAGAAACTTCTGAAATGCCCGGTTCGCTGCTGCTGCTACTGTGCGATCAAGAATCTCCAGAGGGGAAGGCCCCAAATCCTCGGCTTTGCCTGTTGCTGGCAGCTGGGGATGGAGTCGAAGTGCTCGGCAGAGATGGTGCTCGGTGCTCGGTGTCGGAGGGCTGGTCGGAGGCTCGAAGTTTTCGGACGGACTGAGAGTCAGACTGTGGTTGGGTGCTTCCAGGATGCTGCATCAGCAAGTTGGCGGCACTGAAAGCTCATGGCAGGGAGATTTTCTTCCTTCTACTGTCTGCATGAGATGGTGGGACTTTCGAGAGACTCTGAGACTTTTTTTTTACTGTGCCCATGGTCTGTTCTTCTATCAAATTACGGTTTTGCTTGCACTGTCGTAACTATATGTTATAATTATGTGGTTTTTGTCAGTTTTTTAGTCTTGGTCTGTCTTGTGTTTCTGTGACATCACACTGGAGGAACATTGTATCATTTCTTAATGCATGCATTACTAAATGACAATAAAAGAGGACCGCGTGTCCTCATAATCTAATCTAATCTAATCTAATCTAATGCATATGTGTTGTGTGTAAAAGTAAGTAAATGGCATATAACACTATGCCACAAAGTAGTGTGCATTTCACTAAAGTAAAAACATAAATAGAAACATTATTCCTGACTCTGTTTCATTTTTGCTTTTAATTAGTTTTATGTTTTGAAATTAGAATCCTAGCTACCATCAAGGACACTTCAAGATGTAGCGTCTCAAAAAACTTGCATCCATCACGAACGACCCTCAGTCATGTCCTCTCATTACTACTTTCAGTAAGGTACTACGGGAGCTTGATGACTTTGACGATCTTCTCTATTGTGTCACAGGTGTGGTTCATTTCTGCCTCTACAGTACAGTTCCAAGTTACTTCTAGTCTCCTGCATTTCCTCCGCCCTTCAGGGGTCCAATGAAGAGCTGTCTTGATGATGGAGTTATCCTGTCTTCTCATCACGTGTCCAATCCACCTTCAATGTTTCCTCATGATGATTGTGGCCATGTCCTCTTGATAACACTGAAGGAGTAGGGTTTGGTTGAAGATCTTGTATGGCCAGAAAATATAGAGGAACCTCTGGAAGCTCATGATGTGGAATGAGGACAGCTTGGCAAAGTCACTCTCTGTCATGCACCAGCATTCTGACCCGTACAGGAGTGTGGACACAGCACGGCTCTGGTACAGCTTCACCTTGGTGTGGATACTGTATTTGGTTGATCCACATATGTTGCTCATTGATCTGAAGATGTTTCTAGTTTTGCTGAGTCTGCACTGGATATCGCCTGCCAAATGATGCTGCCCAGGTAGGTGAATCTGCTGGTGCTGGCCAAATCGATACCATACATCTTAACAAGAGGAGGAGACTCTACATTGAGGGTCATTGTCTCAGTCTTTCTCTGGCTGACTCTGAGTCCAACCTGTCCACCAAAGGTACACAGACGTTAAAGTCTCTCTTGCATGTGCTGGTATGTACATGATAGTAATGCAAGGTCATGGTCTTCTAAACCTGTGTGCAGGCGCATGGAGGTACAGCGAGTTAGGCCGGCAGGAAGAGTTAAAAGGAGATCATTTTTTCTTCAGCAGTTTGATCGAGCACAACTGCGCAGGCGCGTGAACGTCAGTGAGTTAGACTGGTGGGGAAGAGTTTGAAAGGAGGACAGCTTTATAGATCGGGCGATGGAGTAGAAGGATTCGGAGTAGTAGGCCTTTGGCTCAACAGGGCTTCAGCAACAATGGGTTGAGGCGAGTTAAGTTACTTGTGAAGAATAGAAATAGGAAGTATGTCTGTGAGGCCGACGTTCTGTACTGGGTATCGATGTGGGATGTCTGGGAGACTCCCAGCACCCCCGCCCCGCCCCCAAATGAACACATCTGCACCAGGTGTGTTGAGCTACAGCTCCTTAGGGACAGTGTTAGGGAACTGGAGATGCAGCTCGATGACCTTCGTCTGGTCAGGGAAAGTGAGTAGGTGACAGAGAGGAGCTATAGGCAAGTAGTCATACCAGGACCTCAGGAGGCAGATTAGTGGGTAACATTCAGGAGAGGGAAGGGCAAGAGTCAGACACTAGAGAGTACTCCTGTGGCTGTCCCCCATAACAATAAGTACCTCTGTTTGAATACTGTGGGGGGATGGCCTACCTGGGGGAAGCAACGGTGGCCGTGCCTCTTGCACAAAGTCTGGGCCTATAGTTCAGGAAGATAGAGAAAGGAAGAGAATGGCAGCAGTGATGGGGGGCTTTATAATTAGTGAGTCAGACAGGTGATACTGTGGATGCAGGAAAGAAACGAGGATGGTAGATTGCCTCCCAGTTGACAGGGTCTGGGATGTTTCTGATCAAGTCCACAATATCCTGAACATGGAAGTGAACAGCCAGAGGTCGTGGTACATATGGGTACCAATGACATAGGTAGGAAAAGGGAGGAGTTTCTAAAAACAGACTATAGTGAGATATGAAGGAAGTTGAGAAGCAGGACCCCGAAGGTAGTAATCTTGGGATTATTGCCTGTGCCATGCGACAGGGAGTATAGGAATAGAGTGACGTGGAGGATAAATGCATGACTCAGGGTTTGGAGCAGGGGGCAGGAATTCAGATTTCTGGATCATTGGGACCTTTTCTGGGGAAGGAGTGACCTGTACAATAAGGATGGGTTGCACTTGAATCCGAGGGGTACCAATATTCTGGCAGTGAGTTTTGCTAAGGCTATTGGGGAGAGTTTAAACTACAAACGTAGAATTGCTGGGCGTGGGAACTGAACTGAAGAGACAGAGGAAGGGATGGTTGGCTCACAAATCGAGAAAGCTTGTAGACAATGTGAGAGGGAGGATAGGCAGGTGATAGAGAAAGGATACGCTCAGACTGATAGCTTGAAATGTGTCTATTTTAGTGCAAAGCAGTTGAGCTTAGAGCATGGATCAGTACTTGGAGCTATGATGTGGTGGCCATTACAGAGACTTGGATGGCTCAGGGGCAGGAATGGCTACTTAGATTGCCAGACTTTAGATGTTTCAGAAAGGACAGGGAGGGAGGCAAAAGAGGTGGAGGTGTGGCACTGCTGATCAGAGGTAATGTCACGGCTGCAGAAAAGGAGGAAGTCATGAAGGGATTGTCTACTGAGTCTCTGTGGGTGGAAGTTAGAAACAGGAAGGGGTCAATAACTCTACTGGGTGTTTTTTATAGACCACCCAATAGTAACAGGGACATCAAGGAGCAGATAGGGAGACAGATTCTGGAAAGATTAAATAATAATGGGGTTGTCATGGGGAGAAATTTGAATTTCCCCAATAATGACTGGCATCTCCTGGAAGCAAGGGGTTTAGATGGGGTGGAGTTTGTTAGGTGTGTTCAGGAAGGTTTCATGATGCAATATATAGACAAGCCTACAAGAGGAGGGGCTGTACTTGATCTGGCATTGGGAAAAGAACCTGGTCAGGTGTCAGGTCTCTCAGTGGGAGAGCATTTTGGAGATAGTGATCACAATTCTATCTCCTTTACCATAGCATTGGAGAGGACTAGGAACAGACAAGTTAAGAAAATGTTTAATTGGACTAAGGGGAAATATGAAGCTATCAGGCAGGAACTTGGAAGCATAAAGTGGGAAAAGATGTTCTCAGGAAATATGTGGCAAATGTTCAGGGGATATTTGCATGGTGTTCTGCATAGGTACATTCCAATGAGACAGGGAAAGGATGGTAGGGTCCAGGAAGCATGGTGTACGAAGGTTGTTGAAAATCTAGTCAAGAAGAAAAGAAAAGCTTACGGAAGGTTCATAAAACTAGGTAATGATATAGATCTAGAGAATTATAAGGCTAGCAGGAAGGAGCTTAAGAACGAAATTAGGAGAGCCAGAAGGGGCCATGAGAAGGCCTTGGCAAGCAAGATTAAGGAAAACCACAAGGCATTCTGAAGAGCAAGAGGATAAGACGTGAGAGAATAGGACAAATCAAGTGTGACAGTGGAAAAGTGTGTGTGGAACTGGAGGAGATAGTGGAGATACTTAATGAATACTTTACTACAGTTTTCACTACGGAAAAGGACCTTGGCGATTGTAGGGATGACTTACAGCGGACTGAAAAACTTGAGCATATAGACATTAAGAAAGAGGATGTGCTGGAGCTTCTGGACAGCATCAAGTTTGATAAGTCACTGGGACCAGACGAAATATACCCTAGGCTACTGTGAGAGGCAAGGGTGGAGATTGCTGAGCCTCTGGCAATGATCTTTACATCATCAATGGGGATGGGAGAGGTTCCGGAGGATTGGAAGGTTGCAAATGTTGTTCCCTTATTCAAGAAAGGAAGTTTTTGAAAGCCCAGGAAATTATAGACCAATTAGTCTTATTTTAGTGGTTGGTAAGTTGATGGAGAAGATCCTGAGAGGAAGGATTTATGAATATTTGGAGGGGCATAATATGATTAGGAATAGTCAGCATGGCTTAGTTAAAGGAAAGTTGTGCCTTACGAGCCTGATTGAATTTTCTGAGGATGTGACTAAACACATTGATGAAGATAGAGCAGTAGATGTATTGTATATGGAATTCAGCAAGGCATTTGATAAGGTACACTATGCAAGAGTTATTGAGAAACTAAGGAGGCATGGGATCCAAGGAGATGTTGTTTTGTGGATCCAGAATTGGCTTGCCCACAGAAGGTTGTAGATGGTTCTATTCTAGGACCACTTCTCTTTGTGAGTTTTATAAATGACCTAGATGAGGAAGTGGAGGGATGGGTTAGTAAATTTGCTGATGACTCAAAGGTTGGGGTTGTCTTGGATAGTGTGGAGATTACAGCGGGACATCGGTAGGATACAAAACCTGACTGAGAAGTGGCAGATGGAGTTCAACCCAAGTAAGTATGAGGTGGTTCATTTTGGTTGGTCAAATATGATGGCAGAATATAGTATTAATGGTAAGAGTCTTGGCTGTGCGGAGGATCAGAGGGATCTTTGGGTCCATATCCATAGGACACTCAAAGCTGCGGTGCAGGTTGACTCTATGGTTAAGAAGGCATACGGTGTATTGCCCTTCATCAACCATCGGGTTGAGTTTAGGAGCTGAGAGGCAATGTTACAGCTGTATAGGACCCTGGTCAGACCCCACTTGGAGTACTGTGCTCAGTTCTCATCACCTCACTACAGGAAGAATGAGGAAACTATAGAAAGGGTGCAGAGGAGATTTACAAGGATGTTGCCTGGATTGGGGAGCATGCCTTACGAGAATAGTTTGAGCGAACTTGGCCTTTTCTCTTTGGAGCAACAGAGGATGAGAAGTGTCCTGATAGGGGTGTATAAGATGATGAGAGGCATTGATCATGTGAATAGTTGGAGGCTTTTTCCAGGGCTGAAATGGCTGACACAAGAGGGCAGAGTTTTGAGGTGTCTGGAAGTAGGTACAGAGGAGATGTCAGGGATAAGTTTTTACACAGAGAATGGAAAGTGCGTGGAATGGGCTGCCGGCGACTGTGGTGGAGGCGGATACAATAGGGTCTTTTAAGAAATTCCTGGATAGATACACGGAGCTTAGAAAAATAGAGGGCTATGGGTAACCCAAGTTAATTTCTAAAGTTAGTACATGTTCAGCACAGCATTGTGGGCTGAAGGGCTTGTATTGTGCTGTAGGTTTTCTATGTTTCTATGTTAAAGTAGAGGATAGAGTCCACACATTGCCTCTCTACTTGTTTCATGTTGTTTGATTGACATAACCCAGTCAATCACCATGTTAAGCCATATCGCTGATATCACACGGTTTTGCCTGACTCCTCTCTTGACTGCAAAGCTCAGATTGTGATCCCCAACTGTGTGGGTTAAATTAGCATTGAAACTCTGGATAAGCTGGACAAATTTGCAAGGGATCCCATATGATATGAGAATTTACCAGAGGCTATCCCTGTGGATGCTATCAAAAGCCTTTTCAAATTCTACAAAATTTACGTTCAGTTTTCTCTGCCACTCTGTGTACTGCTCTATGATGTTCCACAGCATGAAGATCTGGTCGACACTGTTCCTCCTGAGGCCAGTTTGCTCCCTCCTCAAGCATATCAACAGCATCTGTAATCCATTGGACAACGTCTTGGGTGAGAATTTTGCTGGCCACTGACAAATGTGTGATGCCACACCAATTGTTGCGGTCACTTAGCACTGGTTTCTTGGGGATGCTGACAACAAATCCCTTTTTTTCCAGTCCTTGGTTACTTGTCTCCATTCTCAGATTATAGTAAGCTGTGGTTGCAGGATGGCTGCTGCAACCTTTGGTTCAGCTTTGACCAGTTTGGCGTTCAAATTGTCATGTCCTGGAGCTTTGCTGTTCCTTAACGATTTAAACTGCAGTAACAATCTCTCCTTCCTTGCATTGATGTTGAGGTCCTCTGCTGCCTCTTGTATGTCATCTCCTTGCCTTGGTGGAGGTCTATTCAATAATTCTCTGAAATATTCTGTCCATCGTGTTTCTTGTTCTTTCTCAGTTGTCAAATGCAGACCACCATTCTTATCTCTCACGGGACCACTGGATCTGGTCTGGAACCTTCCACATACTAATTTTGAAGTCTTGTATATATTTCCCTGATCACCTTTATTTGCCCCTTCTTCAGGCTCCTCTGCAAGACCTTCCACGTAGACTCTCTTCTCCTTTCCTACAAGTCTCTTCACTTTCTTGTTAGATTTAGTTTATGCTGATTTAAGTTTCATGCAAGCTTTGCATCTATCACCTTCTTCTTAATTTTCTGTCTTTCTTCTAAGGCCGTCCATTGTCCCTGCTGTATCCATCCTTTGTTCATCTTTCCAGCTCTGTATCCTAGACAAGACTCACTGCTCTCCTTGAGGAATGAGGCAACCTGTTTCCACGTTGCATCAATCATGCCTATTGGCATATCCTCGTCAAGATCTTGCAAGGCCTGAAATCTGATTTTCAGCTGAATGGTGAAGGCAGATCTCACAACGGTGTCCTTGATCTCCTCAGCATCAAAATGTCTTTGTAAACGTGTTCTGGTCCCCATGCTTCTTGGTTTGAGTTTCATCACTATTACAACAAGGTGGTGCTCACTCCCTGTATCTGCTCCTCTCTTCACTTTTACATCCTGCATGGATGGTCTCCATGAACCATTGATCACTAAGTGGTCAATCTGGTCGTTGTTGCATCCATTAGGTGAGCACCATGTTAGTTTGTGGAATTCATGGTGTGGAACCAGTGTCCCTCCCATGACCAGGTTATACATGGGACAAATTTCCACCATCCTTCATTGTTGTTCCACATCCATGCATGCCCATGGCCGTAGTGAAGTGTGAGTTGTTACTTCCCATTTTGGCATTTAGACCTCCCATGATGATAATTATGTCATGGCATTGTGTAAACTCTACCTTCAATTTCAGCTGTTCGTAGACAATATCCTTTTCTCTAATATCACTGTCTTTAGCTGGAGCATAGCACTGGATCACGGTTGTGTTCACTTGCTTCCCATTCAGCCTGACTTTCATCAGCCTACTGCTGATTGGATTCCACTCCAGCAAGCACTTCTCAATGCCTTTATTCAAAATGACAGCTACACCATCATGATGCTAACTGTCTTCCCTTCCTCAGTATAAAACTGCTTCACTAGTTGCTGCCTTTAGTCTGCCAGACCCCTTCCATCTGCTTTCACTGACACCCAGTACATGTAGACAGCAATGACTCATTTCTGCAGTTATTTGTGCTAACTTGCCAGTGTTGTACATAGTTCATACATTCCAAAATCCAATGTTGGTCTTAGTCTTGGTGGTATTCAGGGCTTCCTTCATCATGCCAGTAGCTTCCTCTCTGTTTTGACTACTGTCAGTCATACAAGTCCAGAGTGGAGACTCAGGAATACTGTCGCACAGAGATACAGAAGGAATTTTCATTGATGTGTCCATAACAATTTTTTTGACCAATCAACATTCTTAGTCCTGAGCTAAGACCATGAACCAGGAAGTCTGGCCTCCACCCTTTGACCTGTTTAGCATGAGTGACCCTACCAAGGCCCTGACTCCAGCCAATATACCTGTCTGGGTCATTGAGGCACATGACCATCCAAACCCTACAACAAGGTTGTGGTCCTCTTGGAGGGGTCCATGAACACAAACTTGTTATTCTATTTTTTGTACTATTTATTTATTTCGTAATTTACTGTAATTTTATGTCTTAGCACAGTTCTGCTGCTGCAAGGCAACAAATTACATACCGGACAGTAGTATTAAACCTCATAATGATTCTAATTCAGAAGTTTGAGATTAGGGGCCACTGATTATAATTAAAACTGCAATCACGAGGAAACTTTATAATTAAAACTGCAATGGTTTAGTGCATTATTATTGCTGAATTAAATTTAGGAAGATTTGGGTAATGGGCTCATCAATAGTGTTAAGGAATGGGCAAGAGGAAAATCATGCTGTTCACATCAATGTATTAGCAGTAAAATAGAAAAGATTATGGAAGCAATCAAGAAGTGATACCCTGATTTATTGAAGTCGAGGCACTCAATACAGTTAAGTGTCAATAATTTCTTTTCTTGTCACCTCACTAGCACTGCTGCTTTTTGCGTTATGCAATGTCTTGATTTAACATCTAGTAATAAATTAAGTTAACCAATTAGTGCTGCTTTTGAGTGAAAGACCTAAACAAGCAGGAATGTAAATGCTTGACCCACTGCATCGCTGACAGGTAACTGATGTCAGAAGAGCTAAGCCATAAACAGCATATTGCAGTGGGATAAACAAGAAGGCTCCAGTCGCTGAAAAGGAGAAGATCTTCACTGTAAAGAAATGTTGAACTGTGTATTTTGGAAGCAGGTTCACTGTCCACATACTATGTTAAGGGGAAATCCCTTGACAGCTAAGTACCAATATGCAGAGGACTAAAAATAAATGGACATGATGATATTAAAGAAGCAAATGAAGTAAATTATCCTCATTTAAATGTCAGGAGTTAAGCTTTGCTTTTTTCATGAATTCATTAGGTTTTATTTCTCCAACATTTTGATAATGTATGAAAGCAGCAATGAACATCTATTTCAAGCAATGACTGGGATAATTCACTTTTGTTTCCAAAGATAAGATTTGTTGTTCCTTTTGCTCATGCATATTTTTAAATAGGTCTCTATGGTCCTTTCAGTTGAAATTTATGTCAGCTGCATTGTGCAAACCTGTTCCATGTCCAAGAAACATATCACATAATACATTGAAAGTCTCAGTTCCAAGTGTTAAGTTTTAAAGAGAAAGTAATGGAAGCTGCAAGAAAGCATACTTTTACACTTGGGTTTCACCATCAAAAGCCTTCACTGTTGTCCAGAATGAAAAGAAACTAAATAAAGACGTGTGCTTTAAAAATAACTTCCGTTTTCAAATCACCTAAATGGAAATTAAATGCTTTATGAGTGCTCATTCTTGTAATGAAGGAATTGTGACTGTCAATTTTTGCAGATAGCAAGCTTCAAAAATCTATAATCTGCACATGGCCCTAGTAATTTATTTTGGTCAATAAGAAGTCAAAAATATAACACCAAGGATGCAAGGAAACTGAAATAAAAATAAGCAATTGCTTGAAATTCTCAATAGATTAGACAACAACTAGGGATAGAGAGACCTAACACTTTGGGTTGATGACCCCAGTAGTTTTGATGCTACCTAATCCTTCCAGTTTGTTCTTTTTGAAAGACAAATGTTGGCCAAGACTCAAGGGGAAATTCTTCATCTCTACTGTGTAATTATGCAATGCTCCATTGAGAGGTAGGTAGTCTGGCTCTCCAGCACTCAGAGCTATGCTGGAGTGTGCTCAGTTAACTCCTCGTCTACCATACAAAGGCCCTTATGCTAATAGTAATTGTAGTTTACTCACCCCTCTTTAATGAACAAAGGAAATGTGTTCAATTAGATTTCCAAAGATGCATTGTGATGGTTTTGGGTTTGTTCACTGCAAAATTCAGAACTCAGATGAAGACCTTAAACCAGATTAGATATAAATAGCCAAGGGTACTCCCACTAAAGGGAGATTATACTGCAACTATCAAATTCTCAAAGACTAGTTAATTTCCCTGTTTATTCTCCACAGTGAATTTATCTGCCAGTACCCACTATTAGAGTGGTGAGACCCTCCTCCTTAACAAAAAGAAGGTACTTCCAGCTACCAAAGTAGTTTAAAGCATAGTTCACTTATCTTCAGTGATAAACGTTTAAATCCAAACATTCTTAAAAGCATTTGAAACTCACGGGGGATTTCTATCTTATAAAAAAGTTTCCAAATTACAAACTACTTCTAAAATGCCAAGGTTTTCCAAAAATCAGGTACAATTCCTACCAACTAAGAAGACATACAAACAATGCAAACAAATTGTCCTTGTAGAAATCAAAGCCAGAGGAATGGATTCTAATTTATCCCATTCCTAAAAGCTTGAATTGCTCACTACATTAATACAGTCTCTTTGCCACTTGGGTGACTTCACATGTATTTGATATTTCCTCAGATAACCTTTTTACACAAACAATCTAAAAGATTTTTGGAGACACAGACCACTGCTACCCTCCATTAATGCTCTGAAGCTAACTTCCTTGAGTATATAAAGCTCCCAACTATAAATACATCAGTTTTTTCTTATGCTACTATAAATGATATTATCCATCTGGTCTGCAACCATCCTTGAACTAGCAATTTTGTCAGCTTTTCTACTTTGAAACAAGCCGAATGAAATAACACGGTGTCTTATATTGCACCTCTTAAACAGCAATAAACCAGGTGTTGTGGGCTGGCAGCCAGCTCCATAGATAGAGCTTGTTTGCAAATTTGTGTTTTCAACTTCAAGCTGATTACTGCTTTCCATTTCTATTTTAAGAACTGAAGACTGGCTTCCATAATGACCAGAAGCTAAACAGTGTTAGTTAGAAGTGTACTTCCATCTGTTTGATCTTTACAAGTGTCAGCTGCTGAGTTTAGAAAGCAGAGCTTGGCAAACAACCAAGAAACCCACTGGCCCAGGAACCAAATATCCATCACAGCTTACAAATGTTTACATTTTTCATTCTTGTATCTTCATTTGCAATTTCGCTATTTCATTGCATTTTCCCCGCTTCAACTTTTATCTGCATTAGAAGGATTGTTCTATTCAGATAACAAAGCATTAAAAATAGATTGTCAGAAATGTTCACCATTGTGATTATTGCAGTGGGAATATCAGAGAATAAAAAATCAATGTGATAATTGTGGGTACAGAGTATTGAGAAAGGACAGAGTGGACAAGGAGGATGGATTTGCCTTATGGATTGAGTATGTTGAGGGGCAAATGAATTTAAATACAAACAGGGAAATACATTAAAAGATGCAAGATGAACTACTCCTACTTCAGTAAACATCAATAATAATTAAAAATAGACTAGCACTTGGAATATTCTTCAAGTGACACAGGAGAATGCAAGTGCTGAAATCAGGTGTAAAAAAAAACAAACCACAGGGAGAACTTAGTGGGCCCAGCAACATCCCGAAAAGCAGATGTTCAATATTTCAGATCATGGGCCTATGGCAGCACTGAGTATTCTTCAGGGTCTTTCAGAGTCATGGAGTCACATTGCACGGAAACATAGCTTTTGGCCATGTCAACCAGGTTACTATCTCAGCAGCTCCCATTTGGCCCATATTAATTTAATGAGGTCAAGAAATATTAAGTAGAAAATGTTGTTATTTAATGGGAGTCTTCAACCAAACAAATAGAATCTGAAATCAAGAAGAGTACTTAGAAACAGAACCTGTTGTTTCTTGATCTAAAATGTCAAGTGGAACATAATTTAGTATTTTTAATTTGATATTTGTAAATGACCCAGAAATTATACAAGGAACACCCCCTGGGGGCCAGTGATACCAAGATTATAGAGCAATTAAGTTGCACAGGAACAAACTGGGCTGGCGGTTGGTTGAAATAGATTTCATGCTAGTTTTATATGAAATGCAACACCAAAGAAAATCTAATTCAGAGAGTGAACAAAATGTCAGGCATTTCCCCTCACCTCACTCTCTGGGCCTGTCATAAACATATTATACAGCCAATGTTGTTTCAAATCCTGGAGTTAACCCAATCATTTTGAAGATCTGTTAAAAGTATTACCAACCCAGACAGTGAATGTTTTCATCCTTTCAGCTGTATTGTTTCTTAAGTGAACATGATTTCATTCTTATCAAGGTCATTTCCACATGAAGATACAAAGATGAATGGGGACAATTCTGTATATTCTATAATTTGCTGAAATAGTTTTGATGTTTAACCATACCGTGCAAAATTATTTTAGAAGTTAACAATAATGAGTTAGTGTATATATTGAAATGTAAGTAATAATCTTGAACTCCCTGTGAGAACACAGGATGAAAATAATGGCACTATATAATGGTATTGATTTTCATTCCAGGCTCCCTTTGAGAGTAGCTCCGCACTGGGTTGTTGGAATCTCTGACTTCAATTGAAATACCACTGAACTTGAGCACTCTATCATTACACTATGCAGATACCAAGAGCTATTACATGCACATATCTACATTATTTTGCCAATGTATCTCAATCCAGAACTGAAAATTGTTTTCAAGTGCCTGACATGTTGATCTCAGTCTCTCTATAGGTACTCTCCTATCAATAATGCTGCATTTATAAAAAGAACTAGTGTAGACCCGAAAGATAAATATTTGTTATCCAGTCAAATAGATCTATTGTAACTTTCAGTCAGTTAATCAGACAGAAGTTATCATGAGTTTGACTGGATTTTTCACTTCATCAAAATATCGTAAACGGTTTTCAAAAACTTGTTTTAGAGTTATTTATTTAAACTGTGCGGCTAGCCATGAACGTTCTTCATGTTTCTTAATAACAAGGATACATTTCCTTGATAAACTCCTGGTACAATCAGAAGACTGAATCTTTGAGTAGCAATCCACCTGACCTTAACAATTCACTGTTCAAAAGTCAGTTTACATTCCATCCACGCACAAGGTACTTCACTTATTTTTTGATCTGTTCTGAGCTGTTGGGGGTTTGCATATTTTCCTTTAAGTCAATAATTCTTGGAAGATGCCTGACACAGTGGGAGAGTGAGTCTTGGCTCCTTTTGTATCAAGCCCCTGCCTTTGTAGCTTTCCAGCTGTCCTCATTTAGAATGAACATTTTTCTCAGCAACAACAATGCACCTTTCTTTACTTGGCCACTGGGAATTGAAACATTTAAATAGCCCAGCCAATAGCGTAGAGTGCTCGGGTTTTCTCCCACATTCTAAAGGTGTACGAATTAGTGTTCGTAAGCTTTGGGCTTGCTGTTTTGACGTTGTAGGTATGGTAACACTTGCGGTCAGTCACCGGCATATCTTGGTCGGTGTTGACCATTGACAGAAACATGTATTTCACTGTATTTTTGATATTTCAATGTACACGTGATAAATAAAGCTGATCATTTAAAATCTTAAAATAAGTAATTTTCCGAGGTGTGCCTGGTAGCAGTGATCCTTCATTTTAAAAAGAAGTGACCAGTTGTGCGCTGCAGGGATTGATGCTGAGTCCCAACATTGTTTACCATACATCCTAACAATCTGGATGACAATACTGATAATGCGGTTAGAAAGTTTGAGGATAATACCAAAATTGGTGGCGCAGTGGGTAGCAAAGAAAATTGCAAAAGATACAACAGGATCTAAGTGAACTGGCAAGGTAGGCCGAGGAATAGCAGATCAAATTTAACTCAAATGGATGTGAGGTGTTGTATTTTGATCAGTTAGCCCAGAGTAGGATTTACACAGTATTTGATAGGGCTTCAGAAAGACCCCATTTTGACCCCATCGTTCCTTAAAATGGCGATGTAGATATACAGGGCACTGAAAAGGCCTTTATCGCTTGCCTTCATCAGTTTGGGCACTGAGTACAGAGCTTGGTACATCATGTCATAACTGTACAAGTCAGTGGTGAGACTGCACTTAGAGTGTTGTACATCATTCTGATTGTCAAACTATAGGAAGGACGTCATTAAGCTGGAAAGATTCACGGGGCTGCAACAAGACTGAAGCGCTTAAGTTATGAGGAGAGGCTGGATAAGACGGGACTATTTTCCTTGGAGCATTGGCGGCTGAGGTGGGGGGGTAACCTTATGGAGATATAAAATCATGAGGTGTGTAGATAAAGTGCATGGCCCAGGGTGGGAAGTCTACAACCAGAATATATAGATTTAAGGTGAGAGGGGAAACATTCTCCCACACAGATGGTGATGCATATATGGAACATACTGCCAGACAATGCTGCAGAGACAATTTTAATACATAAAAAACATTTAGTGAAGTACATGAATAGAAATGTTTAGAAGGATATTGGCCAAATGTAGTCAAATGGCTAGAACTCAGACCAATATTTTGGTCGGCATGGACAAGTTAGGCTAAAGGGGATATTTGTGTGCTCTATAACTCTCAGTCCTGCTAATTTTTAGGATCTGTAAATTCAGCACGGATAAGCTTTTGTGTCAGATATTGGATATTTGTTTTGTTCCGATAATTTGACGTCTTAGAAAAATTACTCCTTTATCTCAGAATTTCAACATCAGTGAATTAACAAAATATTCATTTCAGCATATTGCACATATGTTTAAAATGTTATAACCATTATATCATATTGTGGCAAGCATTTGGTCCATAATGACAGATGAGGAAGCTCTTTCACTCAACAATGGTTCTATTGTGATAGACACAAAACAGGCCGGACACCATGACCCGGAGAGTAAACCCAACCAGTCTCACACAGATGGGGGAGGTGACCATCACACACGCCGGTTACAGTTAGGGTGACCCACAAATCCACAAGCAAATAACAGTATAACCCAAACTAAAATGTAACAATGACTGAACTAGAACTTCCCACCATAATCCCATCAAAGCATTTTAACACAAGAACAATAAATAGTGCTGGTCATTAGAAATGCAGGGGCAGGCTGTCAACCATGCCCCCACCCAGAATGTCACACTGCCCCCACCCAAGGGGTCAGCCGTCCCCGGCAACCCCAGAGCCCATAACAAGGTCCAAAAGTTGTGGTGGGCGTTGACACTGCCACTTGTTTGTATGATGCAAGGGCCAGGGCACTCGGAGCGTCATCTCCTTCCTTCAGCCTCGCTGGATTAGTGGTGGCCAAGGGCTGACACGGTGCCAGCTGGTACCAGTGTAGCTCGACAGCCTTCCGCCACTCAGGTAACTGCACCCGATATACCACATCGGAGAGACCGTCGAGCACCTCTCCCAGCCCCTTCCGGTGGCTTCCACACCTGGGGGATAGTCCCTTCTTCCCAGAGGGGCAGTAGACCCATACTGGGGCCCCCACCATGTACTGCTTCATTGGCATCCAAGGATGCAGGATTCTCAGATGTCGACGAGCCACACCTCGTGCTCCACGGTGTTTCTCCCCACCGCGATGCACAGCCTCCTCTTCCCTCGCATCGCTGCACAGTCACCAGTGACCATCGTCAGTTGGACTGCCGTTGTAGTCCACGCAGGCGGGGTTGGCTAGTCCATGTTGGGGAGAACACCGGGACGGTTGATTGCTATGGTTGACCCTGTGTCCACCAACACAGGGCATCCGATGCCCTCCACCACGCAGTCCACGTATAAACCTTGCTCTTCACCCAAACAGCCCACCCAGAGGGGCGACAACAGAGGGGTTCTGCTGGAGGATTCGGGCGGCGCTGCCAGTTTGGCGTTTCCCGATGGCTGCGCTGAGCTGTGGCATGGTGCCAGTGAGGGGCAGTCCCGGGCCAAATGACCTGCCGCATCCCTGTAGCAGACGTCATTTTGTGGCTGGCGGTGGGGTCGGCGCAGTACTGGTTGGACCCATCTCATGGGCTTCTCCTCGTCAGTTTCCTCCTCCACCTCGGTGACACAAACCCAAGCTCACTGCATGCAGGGCAATGCTGGGACACTTTGGGGGCCTAAGATCATTTCTGCTCTCTCTGCCTCAGCCAACGCCTCATCCAGCGATGATGGCGACATCAGATGAACATGCTGCCGAAGGCACTCTGGCATCAGTGCCTTTACAAAGGCGTGGAGGGCAAACTCTTCCTGGGCCACGGGAGGAAACTTCGGGTAACCACACTGAGCAGTGGCAGAAATCTGCTGCAAGCACCCCCAGGTTTTCTCCCGTCTGCTGCACAGTTCTTCCCTCATTGCTTCTGCCCACAGCCTCAGCTCTAAAAGCTGCTCAAGCGCCACTACGAGCGCCCTGTAGTCACGCTGCTCCACCGGTGTTAGGTCAACGAGTGCCAGGGCAAGATGCCACTGTTGTCTCAGTAGGGCTCCACCCGTTGTGCCATGCAGCAGGTTTGACTTGCTCAAGGTACGGATCCAGGCAGCTGGTACTGTCGTATCTGGAGAGCTTCAGGATAGACCTTGAGGTGCAAATCATTGAGGCCCTTTGATCTTACTGTTGCTCCGTGGCGTCTGCCATGGTGCCCATCCTCCCATGGCTACAGCGTCTTAGGTTCCCCGGTGTGGATCACTACAGAGGCGAGTGATGCGCTCCACTCTGTCTCCCGGGTTGCGGAGACTGGGTACACTCGTTCCATTGGGGTTCCCTGAGAAGGCACGATGCTCGGTTCCCAGGTCCTCCCCCCGGGTCCCATGGGTGCAGGGGAGGCATACTTCTCAGTCCCTCGTCTTATTCCCCAGGTCTTAAAGCGCTCTATCTGCCGATGCATCTTTTCAGTCTAGTCCTTGATCTCTTCAATCTCGCATCCCACTCCTGACACCAATGTGGCGAGCATTTGATCTATAATGACAGATGAGGAAGCTCTTTCACCCAACAATGGTTTTCTTGTGATAGACACAAAACAGACCGGGCACCATGACCCAGAGAGTGAACCCCAACCAGTCTCATACCAAAGCTAGAACGAAAAGAAAATTGGCTACAGAACTGAAAGTCCAATACAAACGTACTGCTCTATCGATGCATGTTCAAAAAGAAGACATCTAAACTGCTCTTAGCTACTTCACTAAACCTTACGTGAGTCCATGTCTAATTCTGGTGGGTGTGTTGGCTTGCTCCCAATCAATCCATGGAGATCTACGTTCAAAAAGTTCCACACACAAAGAAGGTCAACACTAAAAGCAGAAAAGTGTAGTACACCTTAGAAATCATAGAATTATAGAAATGCACAGTTCAGAAACATTTGACGGTGCTGGCTATCCATATTAATCCCATTTGCTTGGATTTGTTTCACGTGCTTTTCTATTCAAGTACCTGTCCAATGCATTTGTATCTGCATCCACCAGGCAGTTCACTTTAGATCGTCAGCACCCTGTGTGGGAAAACCTATCCCACAAATACCCTTGAAATTTCTGCTCTCTCACCATAAACCTATGTCCTCTCGTTTTAGACTTCCCTGCCCTGAGGAATCTATCTTAGCCATGCTCCTGTTAATTATGTAAACCTCAATAAAGCCTCACTCAGCATCCTACACTGCAGCGATAATAAACTCAGGCTACACAATCCCTCCTTATAACTGCAGCCCTCCCTTCCAGACTAGAATCTTTTCTGCACTCTCTACTGACACTACATCCTTCCTGCTGTGAAGCAACTGGAAATGTACAGAATACTCAAAGTGTGTTCAAATCAATGTCGTACACAGCTGCAACATTATGTCCCAACTCCTTTCCTGAGTGTTGGACCTATGAAGGCAAGCATGCCAAAATCCTTTTTCTCTACCCAATCCAACTGTGTTGCCATTTTCAGGGAGCTTTGGACCTGTATCCAAGGGTCAGTCTGTACGTCAATGCTCCAAATGTCCCTGTCATTTACTCTGTGTCTGACCAGAAATTGACCTCCCAAACTGCATTCTCCTTCAGTTGTTATGGATTACATTATTTCAGCCATCACTCCACCCAAAGTTGCACCTGACTGATATCTCGCTGTGTTGTAATGGGATTGGGTAAGCTGTCCGTGAAGTTCTGAACTCAGATGAAGATCTTAAGCCTTACCCGATTTATTTAGGTGCAGGTTCCCTCACTAAAGAAAGGTTATGCTGTAGCCTCCTACATACTCTCCAAAGGCTAGATCACTTCCCTGTCTATCCTCCACAGCGAGTTTAGCTGCCAATGCACACTACTAGAGTGGTGTGTCCCCCCACCCCACCAAGGAGGAGATACTTCTATCTACAAAGTAGCTTAAACTCTGTTCAATTATTTTTAGTGATACAATTCCAGTTTAGGCACAATTCTTAAAACACATTTAATCCTCACAGACGATTTCCATCTCAAAAGAGATTTCCAAATTCCAAACAATTTCTAAATCACAAAGGATTTCCAAAACAAAGATACAATTTCAATAAACCAAAAAGACATACCAATTTTGCAGATGAATGAGTCAGTGGAATCAAAGGCAGAGGAATGGATTCTAATCATCCCCTTTTTTTGTCATTCTTCTTATCCTCCCTTGACTATTCATAGCAAGCCTGACTGCCCTCCAATATTTATTAGAAACATAGAAATATAGAAAACCTACATCACAACACAGGTCCTTCGGCCCACAAATCTGTGCTGAACATGTCCTTACTTTAGAAATTACCCACAGCACTCTATTTTTCTAAGCTCCATGTATCTATCCAGGAGTCTCTTAAAAGACCCTATTGTATACACCTCTACCACTGTCGCCAGCAGTCCATTCCACGCTCTCACCACTCTCTGAGTAAAAAACTTACTCCTGGCATCTCCTCTGTAAATACTTCCAAGCATCTTAAAACTGTGCCCTCTCGTGCTAACCATTTCAGTTCTGGGAAAAAAGCCTCTGACTATCCACACGATCAATGTCTCTCATCATCTTATACACCTCTATCAGGTCACTGCTCATCCTTTGTTGCTCCAAGGAGAAAAGGCCGAGTTCACTCAACCTATTCTCATAAAGGATGCTCCCCAAACCAGGAAACATCCTTGTAAATCTACTCTGCACTCTTTCTATAGTTTCCACATACTTCTTGTAGTGAGGCGACCAGAACTGAGCACAGTACTCCAAGTGGGGTCTGACCATGGTCCTATATAGCTGCAACATTACCTCTTGGCTCTTAAACTCAATCCCACAGTTGATGAAGGCCAATGCACCATATGCCTTCTTAACCACAGAGTCAACCCGCGCAGCAGCTTCAAGTGTCCTATGGACTCGGACCCCAAAATCCCTCTGATCCTCCACACTGCCAAGAGTCTTACCATTAATACTATATTCTGCCATCATATTTGACCTACCAAAATGAACCACCTCACATTTATCTGGGTTGAACTCCATCTGCCACTTCTCAGCCCAGTTTCGCATCCTATCGATGTCCCGCTGTAACCTCTGACAGCCCTCCACACTATCCACAACACCCCCAACCTTTGTGGCATCAGCAGGTTTACTAACCCATCCCTCCACTTCTTCATTCAGGTTTTTTATAAAAATCATGAAAAGTAAGGGTCCCAGAACAGATCCCTGAGGCACCTCACTGGTCACCAACCTCTATGAAGAAAATTACCTGTCTGCAGCCTGTCTTTGCCTTCTGTGGGCAAGCCAGTTCTGGATCCACAAAGCAATGTCCCCTTCGATCCCATGCCTCCTTACCTTCTCAATAAGCCTTGCATGGAGTACCTCATCAAATGCCTTACTAAAATCCATATACACTACATCTACTACTCTACCTTCATCAATGTGCTGAGTCACATCCTCAAAAAATTCAATCAGGCTTGTAAGGCATGATCTGCTTTTGACAAATCCATGCTGACTTTTCCTAATCATATTATACCTCTTCAAATGTTCATAAATCCTGCCTCTCAGGATCTTCTCCATCAACTTACCAACCACTGAAGTTATTCTGTGTTTTTTTCACTGATTGGCAACTTTGCACAGATGGTCTAAAGGTTTCTGGGATCAGAGATCCCAGACACCCAAAGTTAATGCTGTGAGGGCAAGTCTCTGAATACACAAATCTCCCAACTATTGTTAGATCAGCTATTTGATATGCTAAGTGATGGTATCATTCTGGTCTGCAAGCTTCGTTGAACTAAATAATTTAGCTGATATTGCCTGGTTTGATGCAGGCCCAATTAACATAACCCCATTGTTTTATACTGCATCTCTTGAGCAGCCAATCCCGTGCTGTGTAGATAGTGCTGTTTGTTTGCAAAGGTGTTCTTTCGACTTCAGACAGGTTATTGTTTGGAATTTATATTAAACACTGAAGACTGGTTCTAGTTCACGACAAGAAGCTGAGAAAAGAATATTGGATGAATGTTCAACTTACTCAAAGACAACTCTTTGATCCCTGCAAGTGCCAGCTGCTATGTTAGAAAGCAAAGCCTGGCCAAAAGAGATGGGCCCTGGATAATGAATATCCTCACAGTTTTCTTGGACAGTTTTCTGCACTATCTTTCACTCCACTGATTTTTATGTTGTCTACAAATTACTAATTAGACCCCCTCTCTCTCTCTCTCTCTCTCTCTCTCTATATATATATATATATATATATATATTACAGACACAAAGATCCCAACATCAATCCCTGCAGTACTCCAGCAGTTACAGATTTTCAATCAGAATAATTTCCATCAATCACTACCACTGCCTCTTATCACTCAGCCAGTTTTGGATGCAGCTTGTCAACTTACCCTGGATCCCTGGTACCTCAAACTTCTTGGAGCAGCCACCATGTGGGTCCAAGTCGAAAACCTTACTAAAGACCATGTAAATCGTGTCTATCACTCTGCCTTCATCCTATCACTCAGCCACTTCCTCAAAAACAACTCAGATTTGAGAGACATGAACTCCCCAGGTACAAAACCATGCCGACTCCTTCCTTTCCAAGCAAATATAAATCCTGTCCATCAGAATCTTCTCCACCTACTTCACCCAGTACCCATTCTGAGCAAGGGTAGCATTAGAATCAGCTTTAATATCACTGGCATATGTTGTGAGATTTGTTGTCTTTGCGACACCTTCCTGATGGTAGTAATGAGAATAAGGCATGACCTGGGTGATGGGAGTTCTTAATTATGGATGCCACCTTTTTGAGGGATTGCTCCTTGAAGATGTCCTGGATACTACAAAGCTAGTACCCATGATGGAGCTGACTGAGTTTACGAATCATTGGAGCTTATTTCAATTCTGTGCTGTGTGCCCCCCAGCCCATGCCAGGTGGCGATGCAGACAGTTAGAATGCTCTCCATGGTACACCTGTAGAAATTTGTGAGTGTCTTCCGTGGCATACCATATCTCCTCAAAGTCCAAATGAAATACAACGTTTGTCATGTTTTCTTTGTAGCTGCATCGATATGTTGGGTCCAGGATAGATTCTCAGAGATATTGACACCCAGGAACTTGAAGTTGCTCACTCTTTCCACTCTGATCACTCATTGAAGTCTAGTGTGTGTTCCCACATCTTACCCTTTCTGAAGTCAACAATCAATTCTTTTGGTCATATTGACACTGACTGCAAGGTTGCTGACACGACATCATTCAAGAAGCTGATCTACCTCGTTCCTGTATGCTTTCTAATTCCCATCTAAAACTCTACCTGTAATAGCTGTCTCATCAGCAAATTTATAGATGGCAGTTGAGTTGTGTCTGGGCACACAGTCACAGGTGTAGAGAGAGTAGAGCAGTGGCTCAGGACACATTCCTGTTGTGCACCAGTGTTGATTGTCAGCAAGATGGAGATGTTACTTCTGATCTGCACAGACTGGTCTTCCAGTTAGGAAGTCAAGGATCCAGTTGCAGAGGGAGGTACAGTGGCTTAAGTTCTGGAGCTTTTTGATCAGAACTGCAAGAATAATTGTGCTAAATGCTGTGCTGTAGTCATTAAGCAGCATCCTGACCTAGGTATTTGTATTCTCCAGGTGATCCAAGGCTGTGTGAAAAGCCAATGAGATCGCATGCATTATAGACCTATTGTGGTGATATGCAATTTGCAGTGGGTTCAGGTCCTTGCTGAGACAGAATTTAAATCTAACCATAACCAACCTCTCAAAGCACTTCACCTTCATAGATGTGAGTGCTACTGGACAATAGTCATTAAGGCAGATTCTTCTTAGGCACTGGTATAATTGTTGCCCTTTTCCAGCAGGTGGGAGATTCAAACCGTAGATTGAAAATGTCTTTGAACACTCCCGCCAGTTGGTTGGCACTGAGCCTGCCAGGTACTCCATCGTGACCGGTCACCTTACGAAGATTCACCTTCTTAAAAGGCAGCCTGACCTCAGCCTCCAAGACAGAAATCTCAGGGTCACCTAGTGCTACAGGGATCCTCATAGCTGCAGTTTTAATCTTCTTTTCAAAAACATGCATAAAAGGTGTTGAGCTCACCTGGAAGTGAAACTTCACTGCCATTCATGCTGTTAGGTTTCGCTTTGTAGGAAGAAATGGCCTGCGAACCCTGTCAAAGTTGATATGCATCCGATTCCACCTCCAGTCTCATTCAGAATTGTACCTTTGTTCTTGAGATAGCCCTTCACAAGTTGTACTTGTTTTTTTTTTGTTCAGACCTGAGTCGGACAATTTCAGTGCCTCAGACCCAGCCCTCAGCAGAATACAAACCTCTTGGTTCATCCACGGCTTTTGATTTGGGTATATGCAATATGTTCTTGTTGGCGCACAGTCATCCACTCAGGTTTTTATGAAGTCAGTGACAGCTGTGATGTTCTCATTCTCACTCAAAGATGAATCCCTGAATATAGTTCAGTCCATCAATTCAAAACAATTCTGTAAGTGCTCCTACACCATACCTTCTTGGTCTTCACTACTGATGCTGCAGTCTTCAGAATCTGCCTCCACTCAGGGAGTAGAAGTACAGCCAGGTGGTCAGACTTTCCAAAGTATGGGTGTTAGTAAACACTCTTGTTTGTGGTGTAACAGTGATCCAGCATGTTGATTCCTTTGATACTACAAGTGATTTGTTGGTGATAAATATTTAGAGACTTTTTCAAGCTGGGTTGGTTAATCCCCCATAATGATAGGGAAGACATCAGGAGGTGCTGTTTCATGCCTGTTGGTTATATCGTTCAATTCGTGTAGCGCCTTGTTTTACACTGCCCTGAGGTGGGATATATGTTGCTACCAAGATAATCGCTGAAATCTCCCTTGGCATACAAAATGGACCATACTTGGTTGTGAGATGTTCCAGATTTGGGGAACATAACTGGGAGAGTACTGCAATGTTTGTACACCACAAAGAGTTGATTATGAATCAAACTGTAGCTCCTCTACCTTTAAAAAACTCAGTAGTCCTACCTTAGCAGTGAATTGTAAAACCATCAAGCTTTATTAGAATGGAAGCAGTTAACCAAGGTTCCGTGAAACAAAAATGCAATGGCTTTTACCGTTGCTCTGGTACAACAATCTAGCTTTGAGATACTCGATTTTATTTACCAGAGACTGTATGTTTGCCAGCAAGATGTACAGTATTGATAGCCGAAAACCACACTTCCTTAAATGAACTTTTAAACCAGCCCAGCATCCTCTCTTCCACCGTCTTAAAAGGGAACTGCGCCAGTGACCAGAGTCTATTTGAGTTCCATCGACTTTAAGTAGTGGTACAATTTTTAACAGCCTTAATTTTACTAGCAATACAGACCCTAAATATAGCTGATGTTCTCAGCTCTAGCAGACTGAAACAGGAGTATTTGATGATGTCCATCAGAGCTGCTGACATGAGTTGCCTTCCCGATGGTGCCTGGTTGTTCTAGCTGGACATCAATCATCCTCCAGCCTTTGGATGATTGATGTTCACCTATGGCCAATGAAGATTCAAAAATCTCTTGCAGAGCCAACCAATCTTCTCCATTGTTTCCCTGAGATAGATTCCAGGGGATTTATTCATCCTCGTGCGCTCCAGTATTTCTAAGGCTACGTCCACACTATGCCAGATAATTTTGAAAACGAAGCTTTTTCTCTTTGTTTTGACCCTCCGTCCACACTAAAGCGGTGTTTTCATCAACCGAAAACGGAGATTTTCAGAAACGGTCTCCAGAGTGAATAAATCTGAAAATGCCTAATATCCATTGTAGTGTATACGGGGTAAACGGAGAGATTTAAAAACGCTGTCATGACAACACCACAACAATAATGCTTTTTCTGCTTTTGCAATCACTGCCGTACGGTTGTTATAAAGTGCAGTCGGTGTGAATGGTGTGAGAGTTAAATTGTAAAGTGAGCTTTTTTGGCTATTTAAAACCGCTGTCATGACGTGCTGGAACAGATGGCGGCAGTGCGGCATTTCATTGTTTTCTTGAATGCACAACCTAACAATTTCAGAACAGATGGCAACGAGACTGAAGCCAGAAGAGTTAGAAATGTACTCACCAAATACTTTGACCCATAGCTTACTGAATAAATAAGTATACTCACTTTGCCCGGTTTTCTGTCCTTGCTTGTATGAAGCTGGTTTACCTATTTATGCAAGTACTTCTCTGACAATAGATGTGTAACAGCCTAATGTAACATTGTATGGAAATACAAGATAACACTGATGCAGACATGTTTTATACATTTAACAAGGTGCTTTATTAATGCAACAGAGTTAGTCAGTTTTTCAATGTTCGTCGTCAGCCAGGTCATACTGTCCGTGAACTCCCTGTCGGTTGCCTCCATATGCTTCAGTATTTGTTTTTTTTAGTTTTAAGTCCTCCTGCGCGAGAGCCAAGAGCAATTCCTTTTAAGTTTTTCTACTCTGTAACTGGACAAACGCGCTCCAAGTATACCGTTTCCTCTTCGCTTGTTTTCTGTGTGTCCTGCGCGTGCCCAGTGGAAGAAATTTGCCCAAATACCCGTGTTAGTGTGGACAGAGATATTTTGAAAAACGCTTAGTGTGGACGCCTGTCGTTTTTACTCGAAACCGACGTTTTCAAAATTATCCAGCGTAGTGTGGACGTAGCCTAACACTCCCTCCTTCCAATTACAAATGTGCTGTAGAATACCATTGTATCACTTCCTTAGCTCTTCACCCTCCATTGCCTCCTGTCTTGTGAATACTGATGAGACATCATCATTCAGGATCCTGCTATAGTCTGCTTGCTCCACACACCCATTACTCCTCTGGCCCCTGAGGAGATATACCTCTTCTTTAGCTACTGTCTTGTCTCTAGTATAAAAAAAAGTTTTAGAATTCTTCTTAATCCTATCTGTAAAGGTCATTTCAGGGCACACTTTTTCCTTCATACTTTCTTTCTCATATTGTCTCAAATATGTCCCAGGCACCTCAAGTGATTTGTTCGATACCAATTTCTTATTTGCTGCCATCTTTCACCTAATCAAGCCTAAAGATTTCTTTGTTAACCAACATCTCCTCAATTTATGATGATTTTTTCTTACCCTTACAGGCATGTGCTGACTTTTAAATCATTTCCACATATCAGACGTTGTTTGCCCCTCCAGCAGCTGTTCCCAGTCTACTCTCACAGATCCTATCTTACACATCAAAATCTACTTTTTTTTCCAGTTTAAGACACTAACTCAAGGGCATGATTTAGCTTCTTCCGTGACTACCTCAAGTTTACTGAACAATGATCACTATCCCAAAAGATTCTTCCACAGATGCTTCATTCACTTGCTCATCTTCATTCCATATGCTGGAGTACAACTACTTCCCCTGGTGAAATTTGCTGCTTCACAAAATCCTCTTGAATGCATTTTATGATTTCTTCTATTCCAAGCCTAAAGCAGTAAGACAATCCAAGTCAATATTGGAAAAGTTAAAATCCCCAACCACTACAATGGTATTGCTCTTACCCTTTCTGTGATACCTGTCCTAATTCCCATGGTCTTTTGGGAAGCATTTAGTATAATCTGATCAAAATGACAGCCCCCTTCTTATTCCTAAAATCGACCCATATAGCCTCATTGGATAATCCCTCCCTGTATACTTTCGAAATGCTCTCTATGATCAGCAATGCAAACACCGCATTTTCTTTTACATCCTCCTTGTCCTTCTTCCAAAACTTCTATAGCCCATAGCGTTGAGTTGCCAGTCCTGCGTTTTCCTCAACTACATTTTTCTGATTGTTACAGTAAGTCCTCCTGGTGATCCATGCTCTTGCTTATCCTTTTTACCTGTGGAGCTCCTTGCATTAAGGTAATGAGGTGAAGCCTACCAGTGTTTACATGCTAATCTTCCTGCTAACTTTCACTCATCCCACTATCCTATTTCTTACATATGAATCACACCTCACCTGCTGCACCCATTTCCTCATCCAACACACACTGTCTTTCTAGTTCAAATCCTGAGTAGCACCAATGAACCTTCCTGCAATGATATTGATCCCCTCCAGTCATTCTGTACAGATTACTCTTGCCCAAGAATCCAAGTGATCCAAAAGCATGAAATTCTCCCTCTAGTTCTTTTGCTGCATATTAATCTTACTTCTAGACACACTTCCTCACAGCACAGGGGGTAGTATTGAGATGTACTGTTTTTCACCCTTCTGCGTATTTTTACCTCACCTGCCAGCTGAGAGTTCCAGGGCACAACTATTGATGTTGAAATGCAGAAGAATCCACTGGCAGAGTTTTTTATTGGGTGTTCAACAACTATATATTTGAATACATACTGAACTCAGTTCATAGACCAGTGGTAATCCTAACTGTTCTACAACTGGGAAACATAGGTGACCTGCAGAAAACACGTGGAACAGCAATAGCAGTGCTTTGGTTAAAAGATCTTCAATCTTAACTGGACAGTAAAATCAATATCAAGGAGTCACAGATTCAAACACCCTAACTTAGGTCCTCATGCCCAGACTATCCATGCTGACCATCAAGTACAGGTTTCCCCCGCCATCTGAAGGTACGGCGTTCTTATGAAACGGTTTGTAAGCCGGAATGTCGCAAAGTGAAGAAGTAGTTACCAGTTATTTATGTGGGAAAAATTTGTAAGCATTCGCAGATCCAAAAAATAAACTACCAAATCATACCAAATAACACATAAAACCTAAAATAACAGTAACATATGATAAAAGCAGGAATGATAGATAAATACACAGCCTATATAAAGTAGAAATACTTTTCTACAATCATTGCCGCACTGTTCTCGGTAGCAAAAATCTCGTGGAAGCGCTCTCAGCAGAAACCCTCTCTCCAGCAACCTTTAAGCTATGAAGCTGCCAAATCATACCATATAACACATAAAAATACACAGCTTATATAAAGTAGAAATAATATATGTACAGTGTAGTATCACTTACCGGAATTGGGAAGACAGTGCCGAGCACACTGATGGTGGTGTGTTAGACTGAGTCGTCACAGGTTGGGGTGGTGCAGTGGTTCCCAACCTCCAGGCCACCGACTGATACCGATCCGCAAAGAATGCAGCGGTACAGCAGTAGCCGGGACGCACTCAGCACATCTTTAAGAAAAAAGCCGAAATAAACAAGCTAGTTAATTAGGTGCCGCCCAGCACGTAAATGTCAGCCCAGATCAGAGGCGACACAATCGGCAATCACCTCTGATCTGGGCCGACATTTACGTGTCGGGCAGCACCTAGTTAATTAACTTGTTTATTTCGGCTTTTTTCTTAAAGATGTGTTGGGTGCACCCCGGCTACCGCTGCGTTCTCCGCGGCAAAGTATCGGTCTGCGGCCCGGGGGTTGAGGTGGTGGGACTCTAGGGTGTCATCTCAATGTCATCTGTTTCCATCAGGGCAGGCAGGTTATCTTCTTCTATGTCTGCCTGCCTTGATGTCGAAGGTCGAGGTTCATCGTCTGCTGTGGCTGATGTGGAAGGCTTGAAAAACGACAGTATGCTTGACTGCTTATCCTCGCATATTTTTCTATCATCTCATGCAGTTGCTTCATGTTCAGTTCTTGGACGACTTCACTTCTGGTCCATTTGCTACTGCATTCGGTTTCGATTATTATCCTTTCCTCTTCCAATTGCATCAGCTCTTCATCTATCAGTTCTTGGTCATGGGATGCCAAAACCTCTTCAACATCATCTTGGTCAACTTCCACAAGCCAAACGCACTTTGTCCTTACTTCGTTCACCACGATCGAAACACTTAATTATGTCTAGTTTTACGCTAAGTGTAAAACCCTTACGAGCTCTTTTAGGCTTTTCCGATACCTTAGAACTCATCTTGCTGACGGCTGCTCACAGGCACGTGTTTAATCAATGCCGGCGAGAATGCAGTTCTGGGGGAGGAGCTTGGCGGCTTAGGGCGCACGGCGTGCTGCTTTTTTTCGTAACAGTGAAAATACCTTCTATTAGTGAAAACAGGTAACTAATGTAGGTCTTTCATAACAGCGAGGTTTTGTAAAGTGAACGTTTGAAAAGCGGAGGACACCTGTACCTACCTATACTAATCTCATTTGCCAAGCCTCAATCAAACCCTCACAGAAGTCACTATCCTTTGGGTTGAGATCCTGATATGGAAATGTACATCTAATTCACAACTATCAGATCAATTGCTACATGTCCAATTTGGAAAACAGGGAAGCCAGAAGAAACGCTCGAACAATTTCCTTACGATAGATATCAAGTGACACAGCATTGACCTCATGAACTGTGAGGCCAGAATAACTTGTTCTGATGAAGCCCAGTATGTAAGTGTCATTACAACGAAGGCACAGCAATGCCTTTACTTTCTTCAGAGTTTGTGAAGATTCAGCAGTCATCTAAGACATCGGCAAACTTCTATAGATGCTCAGTGGAGAGCATACTGACTGGGTACATCATCATCTGGAATGGAAACACACACTGCCCTTGAATTGACAGACCTACAAAAAGTAGTGGATACGGCCCAGTCCATCACGGGTAAAGTCCTCTTCATCACTGAGCATATCTACAATAAGTACTGTTGTAGGAAAGCAGCATCCATCATCAAGGACCAATACCATCCAGAATATGCTCTCTTCTCACTGCTGCTATAAGGAAGGTGATGCAGGAGCCTCAAGACACACACCACCAGTTTCAGGAACAGTTGTTAACCCTCAACGATCAGGCTCTTGAACCAGTGTGTGAAACTTCACTCAACGTCACTCACCCCAGCACTGAACTAATCCCACAATTTACTGACTCACTTTCAAGGGCTCTTCAAGTCATGTTCTTGATATTTATTGGTTATTTATTGTAATTTTTTCTCTTTTTGTATTTGCAGTTTGTTGTCTTTTGCATATTGGCTGTTTGTCTATCTTTGTTGTGTGCTGTTTTTGATTGATTCTATTATGTTTCTTTGTATTTACTGTGAATGGTCGCAAGAAAATGAATCTCAGGTTAGTATATGGCAACCTATATGTACTTCGCCAATAAATTTATTTGAACTTTGACTCCTCAATGAAGCAGTTATCTTTGCAAAGGAGATTTGCCTTGACCTGGCACAGGTAAAGACAAAGAGAAGAAAAAGCGTAAACGAAGATATTGTTGCAAATATGGACTAACCCCACCATTTAAAAAAGAAACAGAGGTACAGGAATAAACTTAAAAACGCAAACAACAGGAATTCTGCAGATGCTGGAAATTCAAGCAACACACATCAAAGTTGCTGGTGAACGCAGCAGGCCAGGCAGCATCTGTAGGAAGAGGTACAGTCAACGTTTCAGGCCGAGACCCTTCGTCAGGACTAACTGAAGGAAGAGTGAGTAAGGGATTTGAAAGTTGGAGGGGGAGGGGGAGATCCAAAATGATAGGAGAAGACAGGAGGGGGAGGGATAGAGCCAAGAGCTGGACAGGTGATTGGCAAAAGGGATACAAGAGGATCATGGGACGGAAGGTCTGGGAAGAAAGACGGGGGGGAGGGCCCAGAGGATGGGCAAGGGGTATATTCAGAGGGACAGAGGGAGAAAAAGGAGAGTGAGAGAAAGAATGTGTGTATAAAAATAAGTAACAGATGGGGTACGAGGGGGAGGTGGGGCATTAGCGGAAGTTAGAGAAGTCGATGTTCATGCCATCAGGTTGGAGGCTACCCAGAAGGAATATAAGGTGTTGTTCCTCCAACCTGAGTGTGGCTTCATCTTTACAGTAGAAGAGGCTGTGGATAGACATGTCAGAATGGGAATGGGATGTGGAATTAAAATGTGTGGCCACTGGGAGATCCTGCTTTCTCTGGCGGACAGAGCGTAGGTGTTCAGCAAAGCGGTCTCCCAGTCTGCGTCGGGTCTCGCCAATATATGAAAGGCCACATCGGGAGCACCGGACGCAGTATATCACCCAAGCCGACTCACAGGTGAAGTGTTGCCTCACCTGGAAGGACTGTTTGGGGCCCTGAATAGTGTAGCTATGGGCACCCGTATGGGTCCAAGCTATGCCTGCCTTTTTGTTGGCTTTGTGGAACAATCTATGTTCCGTGCCTATTCTGGTATCTGTTCCCACTTTTCCTTCGCTACATCGACGACTGCATTGGCGCTGCTTCCTGCACGCATGCAGAGCTCGTTGACTTCATTAACTTTGCCTCCAACTTTCACCCTGCCCTCAAGTTTACCTGGTCCATTTCCGACACCTCCCTCCCCTTTCTAGATCTTTCTGTCTCTGTCTCTGGAGACAGCTTATCCACTGATGTCTACTATAAGCCTACTGACTCTCACAGCTATCTGGACTATTCCTCTTCTCACCCTGTCTCTTGCAAAAACGCCATCCCCTTCTCGCAATTCCTCCGTCTCCGCCGCATCTGCTCTCAGGATGAGGCTTTTCATTCTAGGATGAGGGAGATGTCTTCCTTTTTTAAAGAAAGGGGCTTCCCTTCCTCCACTATCAACTCTGCTCTTAAACGCATCTCCCCCATTTCATGTACATCTGCTCTCACTCCATCCTCCCGCCACCCTACTAGGAATAGGGTTCCCCTGGTCCTCACCTACCACCCCACCAGCCTCCGGGTCCAACATATTATTCTCCATAACTTCCTCCACCTCCAACGGGATCCCACCACTAAGCACATCTTTCCCTCCCCCCCTCTCTCTGCATTCCACAGGGATCGCTCCCTACGCGACTCCCTTGTCTATTCGTCCCCCCCATCCCTCCCCACTGATCTCCCTCCTGGCACTTATCCGTGTAAGCGGAACATGTGCTACACATGCCCTTACACTTTCTCCCTTACCACCATTCAGGGCCCCAAACAGTCCTTCCAGGTGAGGCAACACTTCACCTGTGAGTCGACTGGGGTGATATACTACGTCCGGTGCTCCCGATGTGGCCTTTTATATATTGGCGAGACCCAACGCAGACTGGGAGACCGCTTTGCTGAACACCTACGCTCTGTCCGCCAGAGAAAGCAGGATCTCCCAGTGGCCACAGATTTTAATTCCATATCCCATTTCCATTCTGACATGTCTATCCACGGCCTCCTCTACTGTAAAGGTGAAGCCACACTCAGGTTGGAGGAACAACACCTTATATTCCGCCTGGGTAGCCTCCAATCTGATGGCATGAACATCGACTTCTCTAACTTCTGCTAATGCCCCACCTCCCCCTCGTACCCCATCTGTTACTTATTTTTATACACATATTCTTTCTCTCACTCTCCTTTTTCTCCCTCTGTCCCTCTGAATATACCCCTTGCCCATCCTCTGGGTCCCCCCCCTTGTCTTTCTTCCCGGACCTCCCGTCCCATGATCCTCTCGTATCCCCTTTTGCTTATCACCTGTCCAGCTCTTGGCTCCATCCCTCCCCCTCCTGTCTTCTCCTATCATTTTGGATCTCCCCCTCCCCCTCCAACTTTCAAATCCCTTACTCACTCTTCCTTCAGTTAGTCCTGACGAAGGGTCTCGGCCTGAAACGTCGACTGCACCTCTTCCTAGAGATGCTGCCTGGCCTGCTGCGTTCACCAGCAACTTTTATGTGTGTTACAGGAATAAACTTCACAGAATTCCATAACATCTTCAACTTATTGCCTAATAAACCTATGGCAGTGTCAAAATTCCACATAAGCCCCCTTCCAATTTATGGACAACATTCAGCACGCTGTGCTTGCATGACATGAGTCAGTCTATCCCACGTATATGACTTAGTCACGGCAAAGTTAGGGAATTTTATTCCAACCATGCCACAATGGAGGCCAGGGCTGTAAGGTACAGGGTGACCACAGAGGGCTCATCACAAGCTCATCTGTGTGTGAGTAAAAGGATTTCTCTCTATTGGGCATAGATGTTGCAAGATGCTGCTCCATGCCTCTGATTTATGTATTAAAATGTGATATACAACTGAGCAGATCTCATAAGCTTCATATTTATACCACACACTGTGTAAAGAATTTTTTCCCCACTATGCCTGTTTAATCTGTCAACAACAATCCTAAATTGATGTCTCACAGGTGGAACCAGCTTCTCTATAAAATCTCTTCATCATTTTAAAGACATCAGTGAGATTTTTATTTATCTTTCAATTTCCAGAGAAATGAAAAATAATCCACATATGCTCAGACCTTCCTTATAATTCACACCTTTTTATATCATGTAAAATACTTATAGATTTACTGCATCTTCTTAAGTCATTCAATATCCTTTTCGTAGTACACACAAGCATATGTAGATCTGGATATATGAGCGGGCCAGTGGATCCTTTAATGAGATCAAGCTTCATCTGAATGCAGCCTCAACTTTGCATTACTGTCTACCTATGGTGTTGTGGTGAAGGGATTAATCATACTGTCTGATCTTAAGGTCAAACAGAAACACATCTACTTTGATTGACTTTACACTAGCAGGTGGGAGAAGGTCGTTCATGCACTCTCCCTATTAGTACAGGTCATTACAATTTTGTACACAAGAGGCACAGTACAGCATCTTGCAACATGCAGTGCAGGGGGATCCCTCCCAATGTACAGAGATCCCATTATCAGCCAACAGCCCATCAGCTTAAGATGACCTTGTGACTAGCCCGTTGTTTTCACCCCTGTGCCTTTTATTTAGTTAGGGATACAGTGTGGAATCGGCCCTTCCAGCCCTTCAAGTTGCGCCACCCAGTAACCAACTGATTTGCTCCTAGACTAATCACAGGACAATTTACAATGATCAATTAACCTACTAATCAGTACATCTTTAGATTGCAGGAGAAAACCAGAGCAACTGAAGGAATCCCACATGCACATGAGAAGGACGTACAAACTTGTTTACAGAGGGCTCCAGAACTGAATTCTGAACTCTGATGCATCACTCTAACTGCCTTGTAGTCCAAACCTTCAGCAGGGCAGGAATGGAATTTCCTGCCTTTGCCATGACTAAGTCACATATTTGGGACAATTTGACTATCTTTACACTTACATTTCATCATTGGGATCTTGTTTTGATCATAGGGTTTCTACCTCATTACTCACCGTCACTGGTCTTGCTCCTACCAAGCTCCTTATCTAGATATCCCTGGATCCTTTCTTCTCAGGGTTAGGAAAGAATTTGTATTGCCCTCCATATCTCTAATCTATCATCCTGTTTATTTTCCTACACGTTCTTAAGGCCTAACAATCGACAACCAATTACACCTCACTCTCCTACTCACACAAAGATAAACCTTAATTATGCTCTGCTTAATACCTTTATTATTTCCTCACTTAATCAAGTAATCTTTACCCCATTGCTTTGACAAATGTCTATATACCTCTGCCTGAAACAGTATTGAAAGTCTCTGCTTCTCCTTGCCTTTGAGGAAGCAAGTTTCAAAAACCTGACTCCCTGAGAGAAACAAAAATCAGATCACTTCTATCTTAAATGGTCTAGTCCTTACTTCTAAGCAATGACACCTGCTTCTAGATCCTCTCCACATCCAACCTGTCAGAACCTCTCAGGATTTTAATTGTTTCTATCAAGTTCCTTCTCACCCTTGTAAACCTCAGTGCACAGCATACTAATTGAGGTCTAATCAAGGTTTCATGCAAATTTAACCTTCATGTGGATTTTCAAATCAATGACAATACTCACTATTGATTTAAAAGGTAGTTGTTCATAAAGACTTAGTGATTTCAATGATGTGGACTTGCTCCTTCTTGCTATCAGTCATGATGAAGCATTATATCAAAGAGATTTATGGCATCAGCAACTGTGATACGATTAAATTAGCTGAATAGCCAACCATTTTGGAGATTTCTCACAAACAACAAGGCAAAAAAAATGTATTTTAAGGAGTATTCTACTGAGATTAAAATAATGTTTGTAATGTCCATATGGGGTGATAGTGGAAGTTGAAGTATCATAAGCAAACATTTTAAAAAGGATACTATGTTTGCTTCTAAAGTTCATTGTATTTTATGTATTTAAATGAGGGAATTAGATTCATGTATTCCAATTTATTCTTTTTAAGTATGCAGTAATTAAAACTTAAAATGGCATTAAAATGTCCCTCATACCTCCAGCAACAAAGCATTTTCAAGGAAATTTTGCATTGAGATTACTTTACAAATCCTTTAAATTCTCACAGTTCACTAGTTTCTGCAGATTAGACTAGAAGAATCTGCTAAACAGCCCAGTTTCTGGGAAAGTAGAGAATTACTAATTGCAATTTACAGATTTCCATCTTTAACTGAGTATTTCAAAAGCTGTTAGCAGTTCACAACATAATAATGGCAAATATTGACAAATTTTCCATCATTACAACAACAAATTCTGAAGCTGTTATTCACTAGCTCTTGTTTTACCGATTACTCCAGAAATTGCCTCCTTTGTGTTATACTGGACCAGAAAGATTTTGCTTCCTGAAAACTTCTGAGAATATCTAATGGATGTTGAGCTGGTGATCATGAAAATAACCATAAAATTTCCCTATTGTGCACCATTTTTTTGAAATCACCTAAATCTGTTATTTCAATTCATAATTTCAATTCAATTAAAATGTAGCCTTCAATGAAAGCTGAAAAGTTTTCTCTCTTGCCCAGGCATGCCTGGGCATGCTTAGGCAGGATAGATGCATGTGGCTGGACAGGTTTTAGAGAGGCTATAAATTTCCATAAAGGATTTCGATATTTGAGACAGATGTTTTCCAGGATAACTGATGCCAAGACTAAAGAAAGCACTTTTGTTAGTCCAGAGTCAAACAGGTCATCAATGACAGGCAAGTCTAGGGAAATTGCAGAAAAAACTGCATGGAAGGTATTCAAGGATGTTGCTGAAAATTTTCTTGGCAACTACAAAACACTAAACTACGTGCAGCTGGCTGACAACATGCTTCAAGCATACAAAACCATGAAGTGCAACATGTCACTAAAGATTCTTTCTTTTTCAATCCTCTTTAGACTTTTTCCCTGCAAATCTTGGCGCTGTCAGTGATGAGCACAATGAAAGGTTTCACCATGACACTGCCGTCATGGAGAAACGGTATCAAGGCAACTGGAATCCATCAATGCTGGCTGATTATTGTTGGACACTTAATCAAGAAGCTTCAGACACTGAGTACATACAAAAATCATCAACAAAACATTTTTTTATTTAGTTGAACTATTGCGAAGTGTCAGCACCATTATTCAATTAAACACATTGTATTCAATAAAAGTTAATTTCTTGTTTCTCCAAAATCCTACATGATACAAGTAGTCTGAAAATACCTTTGTTTTCAGCTTCAAGCGGTCTATCATAAGCAAAAAAAAATTCCAAGAAGGCAGAACTTGCTAAAAAATTATTGTTCAGTGTTATTTATCCTGAGTTGCCTATGTAGTTTGAATTGGTTCTTCTGAAGATTTATATATCGGTATTTTCAGACCTCTTTTATAGTCATTCAGTATCTTACCCATCTTCAAATGTAATCTCTGTCTCCATTCCTCTAGAATGAAACATTTCACAATGTACCACATAAGCATCGGATGGGTGAATTGGAAAAGGAGGTTACTCTAGGACATTAACCCTGTTTTTCCGTGGAGAGTTACAATGTTGGCATTTCAGGGTGATGACCTTTCTGCAGAAGTTAGAAAACAAACATGTTTGAAGTTGTACAGAAGGCCAAGGGTTGGAAAGTATAAAAAAAATGTGATAGGGCACTAACAAACAAGTGAACAAGACAAGTGGTGGTGCTGCAGCGGTGTGCTACACACAGCGCTAGAATAACCACACGGAGTCGGTGAGTTGGAATTGCGGTAAAAGAGATTTATTCAAACTTCGCGGCCTGCTTTTAAAGCCTTCCCGTTGCCGCCCTCCCTCGGCGGGATTGCTGTGGGGAATGCATATTCCCAGACCCTTTCCACGCGCGGAATTTTCCCCCTGCTGGTGAAGATGGCCTGGCACCCTTTTCAAGGCCGGCCTCTCTGCCTGTGCGCGCTGTTGTGAGCCGGTTCATGTGTGCTAGAAAGTGGGTCGCCACATAACTCCCCCCCAGAACCGGCGATACCTCCCCCAATGTCCACAGTCTGGATCGGCCTCTGTTTGGGAGGTCTGCCCCTGCGCCGCGGTGTCTGAGCCTGGACCGGCTGCGCCAAGTCCACATGGGCTGGTTTGAGTCGGTCCACCGTGAAAACCTCCTCTCTCCCCCCAATGTCCAGCACGAACGTGGACCCGTTGGTCCTGATCACCTTAAACGGCCCCTCGTAGGGCCGCTGTAGCGGTGCCCGGTGTCCGCCCTGTCGTACAAAAAGAAACTTACAGTTCTGCAGGTCTTTGGGTACGCAGGTCGGGCTCTGTCCGTGCTGTGAAGTGGGGATGGGGGCCAGGTTACCGAGCCTCTCACGTAGTCTGTCCAGGACTGCTGTGGGTTCTTCCTCTTGCCCCCTTGGGGCTGGTATGAACTCTCCTGGGACAACCAGGGGTGCGCCGTACACCAACTCAGCCGACGAGGTGTGCAGATCCTCCTTGGGCGCCGTGCGGATTCCGAGCAGGACCCAGGGAAGTTCGTCCACCCAGTTAGGCCCCTCCAGGCGGGCCATGAGAGCTGATTTCAGGTGACGGTGGAAACGCTCCACTAGTCCGTTCGACTGTGGGTGGTAGGCAGTTGTGTGCTGTAGCTGTGTTCCTAAAAGGCTGGCCATAGCTGACCACAGGCTGGAGGTGAACTGGGCGCCCCTGTCGGAGGTAATGTGGGCCGGTACCCCGAAGCGGGGTACCCAGGTTGCGATCAGTGCTCAGGCGCAGGGTTTGGAGGTGGTGTCGGTGAGCGGGACTGCCTCTGGCCATCTGGTAAACCGGTCTACCATAGTTAGGAGGTACCGCGCTCCTCGCGACACTGGCAGGGGCCCCACGATATCCACATGGATGTGGTCGAACCTCCGGCGGGTGGGTTCGAACCGCTGCGGCGGAGCCTTGGTGTGCCGCTGCACCTTGGCCGTTTGGCACTGCATGCACGTTTTGGCCCATTCACTGACCTGTTTACGAAGCCCATGCCATACGAACCTGTTGGAGACCAGCCGGATGGTTGTCCTGATGGAGGGGTGCGCTAAGTTGTGAATGGACTCGAAAACCCGCTGGTGCCAGGCTGCTGGGACGACAGGGCGGGGTTGGCCGGTAGCTACGTCACACAGTTGGGTCCTCTCACCTGGGCCTACGGGGAGGTCTTGGAGCTGCAAACCGGAGACTGCAGTCCTGTAACTGGGAATCTCAGCGTCTGCCTGCTGTGCCTCTACCAGCGCTGCATAGTCCACCCCCTGGGACAGGGCCTGTATGGTCGGTCTGGAAAGTGCGTCCGTCATGACGTTGTCCTTTCCAGAGACATGCCGGATGTCCGTCATGTACTCGGAGATGTAGGACAGATGTCGCTGCTGGCGGGACGACCAGGAGTCGGACACCTTCGTGAATGCAAAGGTAAGAGGTTTGTGGTCTGTAAACGCGGCGAAGAGTCTACCTTCTAAGAAGTACCTGAAATGCCGGATTTCCAGGTATAGTGCCAATAGCTCCCGGTCGAAAGCACTGTATTTGAGTTCGGGTGGTCGTAGGTGTTTGCTGAAGAACACCAGGGGTTGCCAGCGACCCTCAATGAGTTGTTCCAGCACTCCACCAACCGCTGTGTTGGATGCGTCCACCGTGAGGGCAGTAGGAACGTCCGTTCTGGGGTGCACTAGCATCGCGGTGTTCACCAAGGCTTCTTTGTTTTCAACGAAAGCGGCTACGGCCTCTTCGTCCCAGGTAATGTCCTTGTCCTTACCCGACATCAGGGTGAACAGGGGGCGCATGGTTCGGGCTGCTGAGGGGAGGAAACGGTGGTAGAAATTCACCATACCCACGAATTCCTGCAGGCCTTTGATTGTGTTGGGTCGGGGGAAGTGGCGAACCGCGTCTACCTTGGCGGACAGCAGGGTTGCCCCGCCTTTAATAATCCTGTGGCCCAGGAAGTCGATGGTGTCAAGTGCGAACTGGCAGTTGGCTGGGTTGATGGTAAGGCCGAATTCGCTCAGGCGGGAGTAGAGCTGGCAGAGGTGGGACAGTTGCTCCTGCCGATTACTGCTGGCTATGAGGATGTCGTGCAAATAGATGAATGCAAAGTCCAGGTCACGTCCCACCACATCCATTAGCCGCTGGAACGTCTGTGCGGCATTCTTTAGACCGAACGGCATTCGGAGGAATTCGAAAAGTCGGAACGGGGTGATGAGTGCTGTTTTGGGGATGTCATCCAGATGTACCGGGATTTGATGGCATCCCCGGACAAGGTCTACCTTGGAAAAGATCCTTGCACCGTGTAGGTTTATTGCGAAGTCTTGAATGTTCGGCATGGGGTAGCGGTCTGGCGTTGCAGCCTCGTTCAGTCTGCGGTAATCACCGCATGGTCTCCAGCCCCCCGTTGCCTTGGGCACCATGTGCAGGGGTGAGGCCCATGGGCTGTCGGACCGTCGTATGATCCCCAATTCCTCCATCTTCTTGAACTCCTCCTTCGCCAGTTGGAGCTTGTCCGGGGGAAGCCTTCGAGCACGGGTGTGGAGGGGTGGTCCCTGGGTCGGGATGTGGTGCTGTACTCCGTGTCTGGGCATGGCTGCCGTGAACTGCGGTGTCAGTACTGATGGGAAATCCGCCGGGACCCTGGTGAATTCATCGTCGGACAGCGTGATGAAGTCCAGGTGTGGGGCTGGCAACTTTGCTTCAACCAGGGAGAACGTTTGAAAAGTCTTGGCGTGGACTAACCGCTTCCCTTGCAGGTCGACCAGCAGGCTGTGGGCTCGTAGAAAATCTGCCCCCAGCAGTGGTTGGGCCGTGGCGGCCAGTGTGAAGTCCCACGTGAACCGGCTGGAGCTCAATTGTAGCCGCACTGTGCGGGTGCCGTAGGTTCGTATTGTGCTGCCATTTGCAGCCCTCAGGGTGGGTCCCGGTTCTCTGTTGCGGGTGTCGTAACTCGTTGGAGGTAAGACGCTGATCTCCGCTCAGGTGTCGACCAAAAAGCAGCGTCCCGATTGCTTGTCCCAGACATACAGGAGGCTGTCCTGATGGCTAGCCGCCGTAGCGATCGGCGGCGGCTGGGCCTTGGCGTTTCCCGGGAATTTGCAGGGTGGTCTACAGCGGTGGTCCTCTATGCCCCACCGCTGGTGGTAGAAGCACCATTGTTCGTTGGGCTCTGCTGCCGGGTCTGGTCTGGTCTGCCGTTGGGCACGCGGCTTGGTGATCTGTGCGATGGACGCCCCTCTCTCCTTCTTGGCATTCCACAGCACATCTGCCCGGGCCGCCACCTTCCGGGGGTCGCTGAAATCTGCGTCGGACAGCAGCAGGCATATGTCCTCGGGCAGTTGCTCTAGGAACACCTGCTCAAGCATGAGGAAGGGTTTGCGTCCTTCAGCCAGGGCCAGCATTTCGTTCATTAATGCCAATGGCGGCCTGTCTCCCAAACCATCCAGGTGCAGCAAGCGGGCAGCTTGCTCGCGCCGTGAGAGTCCGAAAGTCCTTATGAGCAGGGCTCTGAATGCTGTGTATTTGCCGTCCTCCAGGAGCGACTGTATAAGCTCCTCAACTTGTGCAGCTGTCTCCTGGTCGAGGGAGCTCAGCACATAGCAGTAACAAGTGGACTCCGAGGTTATCTGCCGAATGTGGAATTGTGCTTCTGTTTGTTCAAACCACAGACGGGGTCGCAGCGTCCAGAAGCTTGGCAGTTTTAACGAAATTGCATGAACAGATGCGGCGTTGGTCATCTCTGGCCCAAATATCATTTGGGCCATCGGGGTCACCAATTGTAGCAGGATGCTACACATGGAGCTAGAATAACCACACGGAGTCGGTGAGTTGGAGTTGCGATAAAAGAGATTTATTCAAACTTCGCGGCCTGCTTTTAAAGCCTTCCCGTTCCCACCATCCCTGGGCGGGACTGCTGTGGGGAATGCATATTCCCAGACCCTTTCCGCGTGCGGGATTTTCCCCCTGCTGGTGAAGACAGCCTGGCGGCCTTTTTGAGGCCAGCCTCTCTGCCTGCGCGCGCTGTTGTGATCCGGTTCGTGTGTGCTAGATAGTGGGTCGCCACAGTGCCATTTAAAAGGTGGTAATTAAGCCTTATTCTTTGAAGATGGAATCTATAACCACCTAGTACAACTACCACTTGTGTTAGTCAAGTTCCTGTCTTATCATAGGTATTATCTTTGTTTCCTTCATCCTTCCTCCATCTTCACAACTTTGATTGATCTCTTTTTGGTCTATTGAATTTTATCTGGCCATTATTTTGTCCAATAGCAGAGTAGTTTCTTATGTCTTGGTGAATTCCTCTGGATAATTAGCCCTATTCCACCATTTGATATTTTCTGCAAATTTCAATAGCTTAATTTCATTTCTTCTCACCAATTTAATTACACATATAGTAAACTGCACTGGTCACTGCATGGATTCAAACAACAAACTTTTCAAATACATCTCACATTCTGCTAATCTCAAAAACTTTAAAGTGTTTTCTTTACATTGGAGGAGGAAATGTGATTAACAATTAAAACCTTTCTCTCATAGCAAAAAAGTAATAGTTGTACATCTTGAAAGCCACTCCTATGCTTAAGAAAACAGTACAGCATATTGGCCTTACTTTTAAAAATTCAGTTTATAAAATGGTAATTGCCTCATAGCACTAAAGTGGCTCATTTTCCATAATAAAGCTGTCAAATTGTGATTCACCATTCTGCTTATTAACTTTTCAAATTGGTATCATTATTCATTAATATGCATCAGCAATGTTCTCCATTTTTGGTGCATTTTGTTTAGTAAGTGCGTATAAGGAAATTGGAAATCTGTCCCTTGGAATCCTCTAATCATTTATTTTGTCACTGACACACACATAGGATTGACACTTATCAGCAAAAAGTGATCTGTTCGAAAGAAAAGCATTAACTTGGATAAACTAACATTCCAGTTTGCCTTTTCTGTATAGTAGGTGGGATAATTAAGCAAAACTAGAGACCACCTCAGCAAGGACAAATGTATCATAAATTGTACCCTGGTGCTTAATAGTATTGCAGAAAGTCTTGAGGAAATTGTACAAGTCTTACAAAAAGTGTTACACATTTCCCCTTACCTAATGTATCCTCAGCCCAGACTACTGCAATAAATAATGATTCATTCTGCATTTCAACCTGCATTCCTATTGAGCAGTTTTATTACTAAGCAATAGCAATGTGTGAAGCTCAATACTTCGCATTTCCTGGTTTGACAGTAGAATAAGCCAGGAAATTGTTGATCCAGTGGATTCATTTTTGATTCAGTTTATGGCGTTCCTAGCTCTAGTGTGCAGGTGGGCAAAGCTGCAATACTATTGGTGATATACTTGGCTAAAGCTGCGATTCCAAAAGTGGAACTCTGAAAACTTTTTTGCAGAGATTTGCCCATTTTGCACGTAGACAAAAAATAAATAGATAAGGATTAAATGAAGGAAAGAAATTTCTGGCCATTTTCTTTCCTGGTAATATTTAAACCATTCCTTCATAAATCACTGGGAAGGTTCCAACAATAAAAGGGGCCATGAAACTTCTCCATTGGTAGCATTACTGGCACTCTATTTACTAGCAAAGTATATATATGTCACTATATATAACCCTGAGGTTCATTTTCTTGCAAGCAATCACAATAACAATAAGAGACACAATAGATTCAATGAAAGATTGCACTCAACAGGACAGACAACCACCAACGTGCAAAAAACAAAGCAACAAACTTGCAAATACAAATAGAAAGAGAAAAATTATATAATAATTAATAAATAAGCAATAAATATCAAGGATATGAGATGAAGAATCTTTGAAAGTGAGTCGTGGGAACATTTCAATGATGGGGAAAGTGAAGTTAGAAACATAGAAAACCTACAGCACAATACAGGTCCTTTGGCCCACAAAGCTGTGCCAAACATGTCCTTACATTTGAACTACCTAGGCTTACCCATAGCCCTCTGTTTTTCTAAACTCCATGTACCATGTTGAGGGAAATATCTCCTTCTTTCTTATGGTAGCAGCAAGAAGAGAGCAAGGCCTGGATGGTGGGGGTCCTTGATGATAGATGCTGCTTTTTAGATGACATGTTGAAACTTTGCTAACCTCTAAGAAAGTAGAGGTGCTGCTGTGCTTTCTTTGTAATGGTACTTAGATGCTGGACTCAGGACAGATCCTCTGCTTCTTGCCGGAGAATTAATAAAATAGTCTAGAGAAGCAAGCAACATAAATCATATGTTGAGCTCCTCAGAGATCTGACTGAAAAAGCTCCTAAGTTATATAAGCTGAAGTACCAAAACATGTACTGAGTTAGTGCTACCCCAAGAGAATAGGGGTTAGGTTATTGGTCTGGTCTCCAGAGGTCTGAAGCATTCTTCTCCAATTTAAATTCAAATCGTACAGAGGTACAACAGGAATTCAAATTAAAGTAACTCAATCTTGAGACTGGAATTAAAAGCTTGATTCAGAATGGTGACTACACAAAATCATTTGGTTCATGAAAGGGAAGGAAAACAGCCATCTTTTGCTCATCTGTGCTTGATTTTTAACTCGCCTCTCAGTTCATTAACTATTAAAGACATGTTGGAGAGGCCATTTTTTTCTGTTGTTTTGGAAATCAACCATCATCTTTTTTAAATGATCATCATGGTACAAGAAGCCCCAATGTTGTGAATGTCATTCGATTTATTTTGAATTGCCTGTATTTTTTTATTTCTAACTATGAAATGAAGATCTGATCATGGTCACCTTTTTAAAGCAAATTAATGCATTGTATTATCCACATATCTGTTTGGCATATTCAGTTTGCATTTGGGAAGAAGATTTCCTTGAGATTTGACACTTTATACCAACATAATTCAGCCTTGCACATGTGGTCCAAATTAAATAAATCTGCTTGCATGTTGGTCATCCGTCACTTGGAACTTTTTAAAACCAGCACAATGCCTATACTTTATAATCCTTTCAGCAATGAAATCAAATCAACTCCTGTGAATGCCCCTTCATAATTTAGTACTGAGCCCTGAAACCATTCATCATGTTCTTTTCAAAACATTCTCAGCATAGTATCAGAGAAGCATGGATCTCAAAGCCACACAGATTGGTTGGAAATTCCATTTTGAATAAGAACAGAAAGAACATTTCTGTTACCATTCAAAATTCTGGAGAGGCCTAAATTAACTAAATTGGAGGAAGCACTCACTTGTACAGTTGTCTGTGCAATCACCCACACAGTTAATGAGACTTTTGAAGCATCTTGAACATTCTTTTTCTAATTGAAGATCCAATAGAAGACCATTGACATGTCATTTCCTATGCAAAATGGCAGCTCTATGTCCTTTTAAATGTCCACCTGAAGTAATTCCCAAGTAGGTGAAATAAAAATAGTCACTCTTTGTTTTCATGCGAATCACAAAAGATGCAGCAAATCAAATGCTTAACTAGATTGTTAATCACTCTGCAGTTTAACTTAGTACTAATGAAACTTCACTACATTGTACAGATTTCACTATTTATTCCTTTGCCTCACCTGTTCTCCTGTTAATTATAAGATGTGGTGGTCTTTTCACAACTCCTTCTTGTGGTCAAGAATTTCATACTCCACATAAGAAACAGTATCCAAGTTTCTTTCATAAATTAGTTTTAGACAGATATCAAATTGCTGATTTTCTATTACCAGTATCTCCATGAGAGGAAATAATCTTTTTTATTCTGTCTGTAAAAAAACACTTCTCAATAACAATATTTATTAAGTCTAACTGAAGCTTTCCCTCTCCATAACTAATCTGCTAGGTGGAATCATGCAGTTGTGCTCCAATAGCTTTTATTTCATAAGGCCTTCAAAAGATTTTCATCCCTCCCTAGTATCCAGGTCCAGACTGAGGTCCTAAATGAACCTAAGGAGAATGGCATTAACTTTAGAAGCAATTAAGTTACAGTATCTCCTCCATAAAACCATAGTCAGAGTCATAGTCATACTTCATTGATCCTGGGGGAAATTGGTTTTCGTTACAGTTGCACCATAAATAATTAAATAGTAATATGTAAATTATGCCAGGAAATAAGTCCAGGACCAGCCTATTGGCACAGGGTGTCTGACCCTCCAAGGGAGGAGTTGTAAAGTTTGATGCCCACAGGCAGGAATGACTTCCTATGACGCTCTGTGTTGCATCTCAGTGGAATGAGTCTCTGGCTGAATGTACTCTGTGCCCAACCAGTACATTATGTAGTGGATGGGAAACATTGACCAAGATGGCATGCAACTTGGACAGCATCCTCTTTCAGACACCACTGTCAGAGGGTCCAGTTCCATCCCCACAACATCACTGGCCTTATGAATGAGTTTGTTGATTCTATTGGTGTCTGTTACCCTCAGCCTGCTGCCCCAGCACACAACAGCAAGCATGATCGCACTGGCTCGTAGAACATCCTCAGCATCATCCGGCAGATGTTAAAGGACCTCAGTCTTCTCAGGAAATAGAGACGGCTCTGACCCTTCTTGTAGACAGCCTCAGTGTTCTTTGATCAGTCCAGTTTATTGTCAATTCATATCCCCAGGTATTTGTAATCCTCCACCATGTCCACACTGACCCCCTGGATGGAAACAGGGGTCACCGGTGCCTTAGCTCTCCTCAGGTCTACCACCAGCTCCTTAGTTTTTTTCACATTAAGCTGCAGATAATTCTGCTCACACCATATGACAAAGTTTCCTACCGTAGCCCTGTACTCAGCCTCATCTCCCTTGCTGATGCATCCAACAATGGCAGAGTCATCAGAAAACTTCTGAAGATGACAAGACTCTGCATCAAAGATGCTAAGAGGCAGCACCCAGTTCACATTGAGACCCAGCCTTGGGCTTACATAATAGAACAGATTACCAGACAAAGTTGAGCAGTATTGCCAAAAGCAGCACATCCCTTCCCAACGAGCTCAACACATTCTATGCACAATTTGGTGAATGGGTATGTCACCACCCACCCTGACAGTCTAAAGTGCATCTGAATGTATAGTCTCCATTGTGGACATAAGATCAGTTTTCCAGAGGGTGAACCTGGATGGTGTCCCCAGCTATGTACTTAGACACTATGCAGATCAGCTGGCGAGATATATATAGGATATGTGTATGTATATATATATATATATATTTATATGATTTGGATATGAATTTTTTTATCGATTCTGAGGACACTCGGTCGTTGTTTCTTGTCATTTAGAAATGCATGCATTAAGAAATGATACAATGTTTCTCCATTATGATATCACAGAAACACAGGACAGACCAAGTCTAAAACTGACAAAACCACATAATTATATCATATAGTTACCACACTGCAAAGCAATGCCATAATTTGATTAAGAGCAGACCATGGGCACAGTAAAAAAGAAGTCTCAAAGTTCCGATAGCCCATCATCTCACGCAGATGGTAGAAGTGAGAAACTCTCCCTGCCATGAACCTCTAGCGCTGCAAACTTGCCAATGCAGCACCCTGGGAGCACCCGACCACAGCCGACTCTGAGTCCGTCCGAAAACTTCGAGCCTCCGACCAGCCCTCCAACACCGAGCACCGAGCACCATCTCTGCCGAGCGCTTTGACCCCACCCCGGCCGCCGAGCAATAAGCAAAGCCGAGGACTCAGGACCTTCTCCTCCGGAGATTCTGGATCACACAGTAGCAGCGGCAGCAAAATAGGTATTTCAGAAGTTTCACCAGATGTTCCTCCGTGCTCTCACGTCTGTCTCCATCAACTCAGGATTGTGCATGGCACCCTACTTGACAGATAACAGATATTCATCACCGGAGTAGTTGCTGCTCACTGCGTCACGCCGCCATCTTCTCCTCTTCTTTGTAAAATTAGTAAGTTTGCAGATGACCAAAGATGATAGGTGGTGTTGTGGATAGTGCACAGTATTGTCAAAGGGTAGAGTGGAATATAGATCAGTTGCAGAAAGGCAGATGGAGTTTAATCCAGCCAAGCCAATGACTGGGCACAAATGCAGACTGAGCAAAGAGTTAGATTGTACCACAGAAGCAAAATTCAAAAGAGTGAAGAACACAGGACAGAAGGTGCTGTATTTAAATGCACGTAACGTTCAGAATAAGGTGGATGAACTCGTGGCGCAATTAGAGATTGGTCTGTATGATGTTTTGGACATCACTGAGTCATGGCCAAAAGAAGGTCATAGTTGGGAGCTTAACATCAAAGGATATATTTTGTATTGAAAGAGCATGCAGGAAGGTATAGGTGGCGGTGTGGTTCTGTTGGTAAGAGGTGGAATTATACCTTTAGAAAGAGATTACATAGGGTCAGAGACTGTTGAATCTTTGTAGGAGGAGTTAAGAAACTGTAAGGGTAAAAAAACCATTACGGGAATTATATATAGGTCTCGAAATAGTAACCAAGATGTAGGGTTGAGATTGTAAAGTGAGTGGAAAAAGGCATGTAATAAGGGTAATGACACAATTGTAATGGAGGACTTCAATATGCAGGAGGACAGGGAAAATCAGGTTGGTGTAGGATCGCAAGAGCGGAAATTTGTTGAATGCCTATGAGATGGCTTTTTAGAGCAGGTTTGGCCTGTGCTTGAGCCCACTTAGGAAAAAATAATCTTAGAGTGGATGCTGTGTAATAACCCAAGTCTCATTAGGGAGCTTAATGTAAAAGAACCCTTAGGAAGCAGTGATCATAATATGATTGAATTCATAATGCAATTTGAGCAGAAGTAGCATAAGTCACATGTAACAGTATTGTAATAGAATAAAGGGAGTTACAGAGGCATGAAAGAGGATCTTGCCTAGGATACTGGCAGGGGTCACAGCAGACAGAGATAGCTGAAGTTTCTGGGTATAATTTACAAGGCGCAGGATAGATATGTCCCACAGAAGAACAAGTTGTCAAACGGCAGGGATAGGCAACTGTGGCTGACAAGAGATATTTAGGTACTGCATAAATTCCAAGGAAATGGCATATAAGGTAGCAAAAGTAAGTGGGAAGTTGGAAGATTGGAAAACTTTCAAAATCCAACAAAAGGCAACTAAAAACCTATAAAATCCTCTCATATCCCTTTTGCCAATCAACTGTCCAGCTCTTGGCTCCATCCCTCCCCCTCCTGTCTTATCCTACCATTTTGGATCTCCCCCTCCCCCTCCCACTTTCAAATCTCTTATTAGCTCTTCTTTCAGTTAGTCCTGACGAAGGGTCTTGGCCCGAAACGTCGACTGTACCTCTTCCTAGAGATGCTGCCTGGCCTGCTGCGTTAATTAGCAATTTTTATGTGTGTTGCTTAAAAACCTATAAGAACAAAAAAGATGATATATGAGGACAAACTAGCCAATAATAAAAAGCAGGATACCAAAATTTTTTCTGTTATATAAAGGGAAAAAGCGGGGATGGTTAGATGTTGGACCACTAGGAAACTATACTGGTGAGGTAGTAATGGGGGACAAATAAATGGCAGATTGAACTTAATGGGTATGTTGTATCTATCTTCACTGTGAAAAACACTAGCAGTGTGCCAGAGGTCTGTAAGTGTCAGGGAGCAGGAGTGAGTGCCATTGCTATTACAAAGGAAAAAGTGCTAGGCAAACTGAAAGGACTTAAGGTGGATAAGTCACCTGGACCAGATGGACTACATCCCAGAGTCCTGAGAGAGGTTGCTGAAGAAATAATGGATGCATTGGTCATGATCTTTCAAGAGTCACTTGATTCTGGCATGGTCCCGGAGAACTGGAAGATTGAAATATCACTACTCTCTTTAAGAAAGGAAATTATAGGCCAGTTAGCCTAACCTCAATGGTTGGGAAAGTGTTGGAGTCTATTATTAAGGATGAGATTTTGGGGTATTTGGAGAAAAATGATAAAATAAGTCAAAATCAGCATGGTTTCTGTGAAGGGAAATCTTGCCTGACAAACCTGTTAGAGTTATTCAAGGAAATAACAAGCAAAGGAGAGGCAGTGGATGTCATTTACTTGAATTTTCAAAAGGCATTTGACAAGGTGCCACACATGAGGCTGCTTAACAAGCTAAAAACCTATGGTGTTACAGGAAAGATACTGGTATGGGATAGACAGGCTGACAGGCATGAGGCAGTGAGTGGGAATAAAAAAGGGCTTTTCCTGATTGGCTGACAGTGATTAGTGATGTTCCTCCAAGGTCAGTGTTGGGACTGCTACTTCTCACGTTGCTTCTCAGTGATTTGGATAACGGAATTGATGGCTTTTTGGCAAAGTTTGCAGATGATACAAGGATAGGTGGGGGGGGGGGGGTAGGTAGTGCTGAGAAAACAATGTGATTCCAGCAAGACTTGGACAAATTAGAAGAATGGGCATAAAAAGTGGCAAACGGAATACAGTATTGGGAAATGTATGATAATACATTTTGATAAAAGGAACAAAAGTGTGGGCTATTATCTAAATGGGGAGAAGGTTCAAACATCAGAAGTGCAAAGGGACTTAGGAGTCCTCATGCAAGACTCCCTGAAGGTTAATTTACATGTTGAGTCTGTGGTAAAGAAGGCAAATGCAATGTTGACATTTATTTTAAGGGGAATAGACTATAAAAGCATGGAGATAATGCTGAGCATTTAAAAGATACTGGTCAGGCCACACTTGGAGTATTGTCAACAGTTTTGGCCCCATATCTCAGAAAGAATGTGTTGTCGTTGGAGAGTGTCCAGGGGAGGTTCATGAGGATAATTCCAGGAATGAAGGCATTAAGATATGAGGAGCACTTGGCAGCTTTGGGCCTGTACTCACTGGAATTTAGAAGTAAGTGGGGGGAATCTCATTTTAAACCTACCAAATGTTGAAAAGACTAGATAGGGTGGATGTGGAAAAGATGTTCCCTATGGTGGGGGTATCCAGAACTAGAGGCACAGCCTCAGAATTGAAGGATAACCTTTTAGAATAGAGTGAAAGAGGAATATTTTTAGCCAGAGAGTAGTGAATCTGTGGAATACTCTGCCACATACTGTGGTGGAGGCTAAGTCCATGGGTATACTTAAAGCAGAAGTTGATCATTTCCCGATCTGTCAGTGCATCAAATGATATGGTAAGAAGGCAGGTGTGCGGAGTTGAGTGGGATCTGGGATCAGCCATGAATGGTGGAGCAGATTCAATGGGCTGAATGGAGTAATCAGCTCCTGTGTCTTATGACCTTATGGTCTGATGGACCAATATCTCTAAGTGGAGCAGGAGCAACCAGAGTGCGCGGAGCTGCCTGTTGAAATCCACAACCTGGCAAGCAGTCCATCTGCTTTATGATAATAAAGATTGTTCATCAAAATGCTGCAAAGCTCTCATATTTATCAGAAGATCCATTGATCTGCTTTTAGTTCAGCATACTAAGTTAAAATCTATGTCAACCAGTATGCCTGAATCACGGATATAATACTTATCTTTGGAACTGATTGTTGGCAAAAAAAAACTGCTGGGATTTATATCAGAGAATTTTTAACTTTAAAGTCAAATCAGTTTTTTTTTCCTGATTCTCCAGCTGAATTACTCCTGGGATATATTTAATTATTTCTTTGAAGGATTCTTCAACATGATAGGTCTGAAAGATTTTTCAGGATGTCAGCCAAGAAAATGAGTGTGGCCAAAGCAGATGGGAAGTCAACAAAGCACTTTCCTTGCACACAGCTCCCTGGCAAACTCAAACTTGATCGAAATTTGACTTTGAACTTTGTTCGAAGTAAACAAGTAAGCCCTGAATACCAATTAAGAGCAATAAGGCAGCTTATGAATTGAACTCTGATGAATTTTCGTCAGCTCTGACACGAAGTTAACCCTAGCTCGACCTTTAGAAGGGAAGCAGAAGGCCAAAACTTGTTGGCAGTAACTTTGCTGAGCCGGAGAAATCCCTGGAAAGGTGTTTAATGGGCTCTTCGAAGACTAGTAGTGGACAATTCAGGGTTATATTGGGTCCAGTTGACGCATGCCAGAAACTTCCCTCTGTCAGTCTGCATGTAGCTGGAAAGATTAGTCACGGTCATACTCTGAAAGATATTGGCATCTGCCTTTCAGATTGTGCTTATGGTTGTCATATGCACTAAGATATAGAGAAATGCTTGTCTTGCATGCTGTTCATAAAGATCAAATCATTGAGGTGTCACAAGGCAAACAAAAACAATGCAAAGTACAGTGTAAAAACTGCAGAGAAAGTGCAGAGCAGGAAAACAATTAAATGCAAGAACATAAAACCTAAAGCAGAATTAGGGCATTTGTCCCATCAAGTCTACTCTGCCATGGCTGATTCATTGACCTTCTCAGCCCTATTTTCCTGCTTTCCCCCTATAAACTTTGACACCCTTACTAATCAAGAACCTATCAACTTTCAATCTAAATATACCTAGTGACTTGGTCTCCACAGCAATTAATTCCACAGATTCACCAGCCTCTGGCTAAAGAAATTTTTTTCCAAATCTCTGTTCTAAATGGATGTCCTTCTATTCTGAGGCAGTGCCCTTTGGTCCTAGACTCCTTCACCATAGGAAACATCCTCTCCATATCCACTCTATCCAGGCCTTTCAATATTTGATACATTTTAATGAGATCCTCTCATTCTTCTAAACTCCAGCAGGTACAGGCCCGAACCATCAAATGCAAATCATACATTAACCTTTTCATTCCCAGGGTCATTCCTGTGAATCTCCTCTGGACCCTTTCCAATCCCAGCACATCTTTTCATAGATATGGGGCTCAAAACTGCTCACAATACTTCAAGTGATGTCTATCTAATGCCTTATAAATTCTCAGTATCACATCCTGGCTTTCATATTATCGTCCTCTCAAAAAGAATGCTAATATTGTGGTTCACACAAAACGCTGGGAGAACCCAGCATGCCAGGCAGCATCTGTAGAAAAAAGTACAGTTGACATTTCAGGCTGAGATCCTTCAGCAGGTGTTGGCCCGAAACATAAACTGTACTTTTTTCCATAGACACTGCCTGGCCTGCTGAGTTCCTCCAGCATTTTGTGTGTGTTGCTCGGATTTCCAGCATCTGCAGATTTTCACTTGTTTATGATTGGATAACACTGCAGTTGCCTTCCTTACCACTGACACTACCCGCGTTACACTCTAGTGAAAACTGCATGAGGACTCCCAAGTCCTCTTGCACCTCTCATTTCTGAATTCACTACCTGTTTCAAAAATAGACTATGTTTATTCCTTCTACCAAAATGCATGAACTGACAATTCCCTCGGCTATATTCCATCTGCCACTTCTTTGCCCATTCTCCCAATCTGTCTAAATCCTTCGGCAGACTCCCTGTTTCCGCAATACAACCTGCCCTTCCATCTATCTTTCTATAAACTTGGCCTCAAAGCCATCAATTGCATTATCCAAATCATTAACATATATCATGAAAAGAAATGGTACCAACTGACACCTGTGACACATAACTAGTCACCGGAAAAGGCCCCCTACATTCCCACTCTCTGCCTTCTGCCAATCTGCCAAGCTTGCATCTATGCTTGATTCTTTCTTGTAATAACATGGGTTTTCAAGCCTTATGTGCTGCATCTTGTCAAAGGTCTTCTGGAAATCCAACGTCTACTGAGTCTCCTTTGTCTATCCTCAAAGAACTCCCAAGAAATTTGTCAGGCAAAATCTTCCCTTAAGGTAGTCATACTGACTTCCCCTGTATTATCATGTGCCTTTATGTACCCCGAAAGCCCACTCTTAAAATCTTTCCAACTACTGCCGTCAGGCTAACTAGCCTTTAGTTTCCTGTCTTTTGTTCTGTTCCATTCTGGAGTGACATTTGCAATTTTCCAGTCCTCCAGGATCATTTCAGAATCTAATGTTTCTTGAAAGATCACTACTAACACCTCTTCAATCTCTTCAGCTACCTCTTTCAGAACCCTAGGGTGAAGTCCATCTGATCTTGGTGACTTACCTACCTTCAAACCTTTTAGCTTCCCAAGCACCTTCTTAGTAACAGCAACTACTCTCACTTATGTCCCCTGACAGGCAGATTGCGAGGTCAAAGGTCTATTGTATTGTTCAAGTGGTCCATTCAGGCATCTGATAACAAGATAGATGCTATCCTGGAGCCCGGTAATACATGCTTTCAGGCATTTGTATCTTCTGCCAATAGAAGAGAGGAGAAGAAAGAAGAGTGATGGATCACTTACAAAGTAATTTTGCAGTGTAAGAAAGGACAGTAAAATCTTGCTAAGTTTTTCCCCATAATGCTTACATCAATGTCTCACATCTAACATCATTCTTCAGGCATTTTACACATTCACATGGAAATGGATTGTCTCAAGGTGACATCTGCATTGCTTTAAATTAAGATGGGCATTCATTTTATAATTAGAGAAAGCTTTCAGTCCAGGGGGTTGTTATTGGTAAATGTAAAGTTTTGTCTTGCTGATTCTTCTACAATAAATAAAAGTGCAGGCAAGAACTGTGATGTTCAAATCACTCCATGGAGATACTCTGTCCCCAGCACATCAGCCTTGATGTCATCATTTTCATTTATAAACTTAGTTCATTTTATTGTTGTGGTTGCTCGATAGTCTTGTGATTTTGTTTTGTAGCTTATCCCCGAAAAAGCTGACTACTTGAGTGATGTTACTGGATAGCTGTTGATTTGGTACACAAAAATTAATGACTCGTGCAGTAATATCTTTACAGCTGATGAGCCTCTGCTGACACTCAAACTATATTTCCTTGGATTATAATCATTTTCACAATAAAAACCCTCAGTTTAAACTTACATATGCCATAAAACCAATTAGAAATTGCCTAGGGTGTGAGATGAAGGGGAATAAATATGATACCCTCAGTATAGACTTGGGACCCCAAGGCATAACTATCCCATGCTTATTGACTGCAAGCTCTAGGTCACATTAGTCATCATAATTAGTAATTGACATCAAGTTAAGTTTCTATCCAGTGCTAACCCACTGGCTGGATGTTCCACTAAGGAGCCCATTTGTGAATAGTTAGCAAGTTGAACATTAAAGTCATGGGAGTCATGGAGTTAGAGAAAAATACAACATGGAAAGAGTTTTTGTCCACAAGCTCCATGTTGACAACCCTCCCCACCACTGAGCAGATCCACACAAAGCGTTGTCACATTAAAGCTGCATCCATCATCAGCGACCTCCCAGGCCATGTTCTCTTCTGTGCTGTCTGGAAGAAAGTACAGGAGCCACTGGGCTCACACCACCAGGATCAGGAACAGCTATCATCCCTCAAAAATCAGGTTCATGAACTCCGTTTCATTTACCCCATCATTGGAATGTTCTCATAACCTATGGACTCACTTTCAAGGACTTTTCATCTCATGGTCTTGATATTAATTAATTAATTTATTTGTTCATTCACCCCTTTTTTTTGTTGTTTTGCATTTGCACAGTTTGCTGTCTTTTAAACTCTGGTTCTACACCCAGTCGGTGTTTCAATTATAGTTTTGTGTCTATTGAGTGTGCACGCAAGAAAATGAATCTCAGGGTTGTATATGTATTTTGATAATAAATTTACTTTGAACTTTGATTTACCCTAATCCTGCAGTAAACTTTCTTAATTCTGTTCCCATTTTCATCAATTACTTCAGGTGCTAGCACTCACCTATGAGGGGCAATGTACAGTGGCCGGTTAACCTACCAGCGCACATGACTTTGGGATTTGGGAATAATGTGGAACACGCAGCGAAAGCCCATGTGATCACACAGAAAGTATGTAAACTCTACACAGGCACCAGCCAAGGAATGAACCCTTTACCTAATGGTGTGAGTCTCTGGCTTTATTAGCTACAGCATGTAACCCTGTGCCCTTTAAAGTGGACACTGCAAGTGCTAGATGATAGAAACATAGAAAATAGGTGCAGGAGTAGGCCATTCGGCCCTTCGAGCCTGCACTGCCATTCAGTACGATCATGGCTGATCATCCAATGCAGAACCCTGCACCTGCCTTCTCTCCATACCTCCTGATCCCTTTAGCCACAAGGGCCATATGACGCTGTGTACAGACGATGACTTGGGAAACAGTAAACTCAGAATGGAACAGTGATGTACTAACTCATGGCTTCAGTGATCCAAGTTCAACCCTGGCTTTGGTGCAATCTATATGGAGTTTGTATCATCATCATCATCATCATCATCAGGTGCCATGCCCAGTTTCAGCTTTGACTGCCATGGCCGACACACTCCTGTTTCGAGTCAAGTGGATCAATTCATTGGTATTCATTTCCAGTTCTCTGGCTGTTATCTCCATCATCATTTGTCTTTGTCTTCCTCTTGCTTTCTTCCCTTTAATCTTTCCCATAATTACCATGCATTCTAACTCCTCTTTCCTAATCACATGTCCAATGAAGTTATGCTGCCTTTTCATGAGCTCATACATTATTTCTCTTTTTGTGTTTGCTCTGTTCATGACATCCTCATTAGATATTTGTTTCGTCCATGATATTCCTTGCATCTTCCTCAAAAACCACATCTCTGCTGCTACAATTCATTTCCTCATGCTACTAAATATTGTCTAACGTTCTGAGCTATATAACATAACTGGAGTTCGTATATTCACCCTATTATCATGTTGGATTAGTGTGTAAAATTGTTATTTTTCTTTGTACTTTAACTTTTCTGTGCTTGCTTGTATTTTTATATAATCAACTATTTATGTGTTTAAGAACATGTTTTATTGTATATCAACTGCTCTGCTCTGAAATATTTTATTTTAGCAGCTTTGCTGCAAAACACAGAGTGTTCTGTTAATTCAGCTTTATGGTCTAATGTTTTGGCTTTGGCTGAATTAAGGAGACATTTGCTCAGCCTTGGAATTTTGTGTCAGCCTATTGGGTTTGTCTTGGTAACTTGCTGTGACATTCTGTCCTGTGGGATGTGATGGAATATTCGAGGGAGCTGGTCGGGATCAGACTTCGGAAGGATAGTGGTCTGGGTTTGTGTTTTGTGTTGGTAGGGGTTGGAAGACAAGGGTCGAATGGAGAGGAGCACAAGGGAGGATTCTTGCAGAATCTTGCCCACAGGAGAGACCCCATTGTAAGAAGTGCTTTGTGCAGACGAATGGTTTCAAGGAAGAAGTGCTAATACTCCTGAGTTAGTCAGTTCGTTTGGAATGTTCTTCGAGGGAAGTTCAAACTGTGGTGTCGTTCACGCAGAATGTGGGTTCAGCACGTGGGTGATCACAGTGAAGCATCCCGACTACTTCAGAAATGAACTCCAACGTTTATGTGCACATTTAGACTCCTTTAACTGTAATGGGCCCTTTTTTTCCCTATTACCTGTTTGTTAAAGTTGAAATACCTGTAAATATACTTCCCCTTTAATTTTATGCAGTATAAAGTCTGTTATTTTCTGGTGAACAATAACTTTGAATGGAACAGTATTTATACAGCATTCGCCACAATTTCCATTCTCTTATCAGAACAGTCCAACATTCCTGTTTGGTTGAGCCCCAGTCGTACTGACCCTGGAGGTGTGTTGCTTAATGAAGGTGGCCTCCTCACCATTACCCAAGCAATGCAGAGTCACATGGCTATTAGCCAGAGTTAGCTAACAAGCCAAGTTTGTTGCCACCCACGGAGAGAGGGTTACATATGTAATTATTCTGTGAATTTTCCAGCAATTACAGTACAGTTGTTTCTGTACCTTTTATAAGCATTGTAGTTTTTGTAGCAGCTGCCACACACTTGAATCTGGCTATTTTATAGCTGAATTATTATTACTGTCATTTTATTATCTCCACCCCACTCTGAGTATGAGATAACCATGACTGTTTCTTTCCCCTTGTTCCCTCAGCTTGTCTTTCTTTGTTCTTGTATCACTTAGTAAATTTGATAGCAATATTTTTTATGCCTCATTCTTGACTTCTGAAGAACTTTTGGATAGCAAAATAATCAGGATCCAACAAGCACGTGGATTCCTCCTACATCCCAAGCACATATTAAGTTGTTAATTTTCAGGTGTAAATTGGCACTAGTGTGGATGACTGGGAGCAGAATCAGGGTGGAGGAGGGGGAAGATGGTAGGTATTTGAGAGAGAATAGATTGCAGGTAAGTAAATGGGAAAGGGAGTTGATGTGATTACTCATGGTGGAATCTACTCAATGGGTCAAATGGCTTCCTCTGTCAGAACAAAATATGAATCGTGAGAAGTGGTGCAGTGTACCCGGCTGTTAATCATGCTGGAGACCTTGGTGGAGGAGAAGGAAATGAACAGAGAAAACTATTCACAATCTCAATATTTCCTGATGCATGTTACACCTGAGGTCCAAGTGAAGTAACTATGATAAGTTTCATTCATCCACTTGATGCATTTCAGACACATGTGCAGCTGATGTGGGATCTGAAAAGTCTGGAAGTCAATGGCAGAATTCAGGGTCCAATATCTTGGAGGCAGTACCATAAGAAGTCATGTCTTAGATGAAGGTGTATCAGATGATGAGAGGCATTGATCATGTGGATAGCCAAAGGCTTTTTTCCAGGGCTGAAATGGTTAACACAAGGGGGATGTCAGAAGTGAGTTTTTCCACACAGAGAGTAGAGGGTGAATTGCCTGCACTGCCAGCACAGTGGCACAGACGGATACAACAGGGTCTTTAAGAGACTCGTTGATAAGTACATGGAGCTTAGAAAAATAGAGGGCTATGCAGTATGGAAATTCTAGGCTGTTTCTAGGGTGGGTTACATGGTTGGCACCACATTATGGACTGAAGGGTCTGCAATGTGCTGTAGGTTTCTATGTTTCTAAAACAAAGTTGTTAGTGTTACTGAATTCTTCTTCAATTGCAACATCTTAACAACAGAAACAATAAGGCAAGGTGCTGCTTAATTCACCATAGTTACTTCATTTGGATGGATTGCTGAAAAGAATCAGCACTCATAAGTCACATTCCATTTGGCGTCAAGAATCCCTGGTAAAACTGAAATCAATTGAGTAAACACTCCAGTGGTCAGACTCACATCTCACACGAAGGACAATTATTGTGCTTGTCAGAGCTCAATCACCTCACCAGGAGAATTGCAGTGATTCAAAGGCATAACATCAGGTCCTAAAACATTTATAAACACAAAATAAATTATTATTCATATGCCTCATTAAGGCATTGCTTTTCTTGAGAACTATATTAGGAACTACCAATCTGAATTTCAAACCAATTAAAGTATGATCAATCATTAAAGCATTTATGATATTATGATATGGAGTGTTGTCAACAGTTTTAGACCCTTTATCTCAGAAAGGATGTATTGTCATTGGACAGAGTTCAGAGGAGGTTCACAAGATTCTGCGAATGAAGTGGTTAACATTTCAGGAGCATTTGGAGATTTGGGCCTGTACTCAATGGAATTTAGAAGAATACTTGGGGATCTCATTGAAACCTACCAAATATTGAAAAGATCAGATAAGGTGGATGTGGAGAGCATGTTTCCTCTGGTAGGGGTATCCAGAACTGGAGGGCACAGGCTCAAAATTGAGGGGTGACCTCTTCAAACAAAAGTAAGGAGGAATTATTTTTAGGCAAAGAGTGGTGAATCTGTGGAATGCTCTGCCACAGGCTACAGTTGAGGTCAAATCCGTGGGTATATTTAAAGTGGAAGTTGATAGATTCCTGCTTGGTCAGGACATCAAGGGATATGGGGAGAGGGCAGGTGTATGGGGTTGAATGGGATCTGGGATCAGCCATGATGAAATGGTGCAGCGGGCTCAATGGGCTAAATTGCCTAATTTTGCTTCTATGTCTTATCATGGTCTTATAACACAAAAATGCAAAAGGTAGAAACACAAGTAGACTATCGATCCTTCTGTGCCTGTTCTACCATTCAACAACAATCTCAGCAATACATTTTTGCATATATTTTGTGTCCTTTAACTCCTTCAGTATCTAAAAATTAATCAGATAATTTGCATTTCTGGTCATTTAAATTTCATTATTTCTGGTGATTATTTATTCTGATTGGATGAATTTGTGATCAAGGATATTATGTCTCTTAATTTCTGTCTCCGTTTGCATCTTTTTCCTCTCCTCTCACTGTCTTTTTCTCTCTCCCTCTCTCACTCTCTCTCTCATTCTTTATATTGATCCAAAAATTACAAATTGTAGCAAAAAAGACTTCTATTGCCTTGTATGGCTGGACAATCATTCAGAGGGGCCATAAAATTGGCATGCCTGAAATAACATGTTAGAAGCCATTGAGAAAGGTGGCACACATATGCTGTACATTTATGCACTGATATCCAGCAGGTGAAAGGAAACAGTTTGCTAAGGCTAGTGGGGAGAGTTTAAACTAGGATTGTTGCGGTGTGGGAACCGAACTGAAGAGACGGAGGAAGAGGACGTTGACTCACAAATAGAGAGTGCAGAGACAGTGTGAGAGGGAGGATAGGCAGGTGATAGAGAAGAGACGTGCTCAGACCAATGGTTTGAGATGTGTCTATTTTAATGCAAGGAGTATTATGAACAAAGTGGATGAGATTAGAGCGTGGATCAGTACTTGGAGTTATTATATTGTGGCCATGACAGAGACTTGGATGGCTCAGGGGCAGGAATGGTTACTTCGAATGTCAGACTTTAGATGTTTCAGAAAGGACAGGGAGGGAGGCAAAAGAGGTGGAGGCATGGGACTGTTGATCAGAGACAGTGTCACGGCTGCAGAAAAGGAGGAAGACATGGAGGGATTGTCTACAGAGTCTGTGTGGGTGGAATTAGGAACAGGAAGAGGTCAATAACTTGACTGGATGTTTTTTATAGACCACCCAATAGTAACAGGGACAGCGAGGAGCAGATAAGGAGACAGACTCTGGAAAAGTGTAGGAATAACAAGGTTGTCGTGGTGGGAGGTTTTAATTTCCCAAATATCAATTGACATATCCCTATAGCAAGGGGTTCAGATGGGGTTGAGTTTGTTAGGTGTGTTCAGGAAGGTTCCTTAACACAATAAGCCTACAAGAGCAGAGGCTGTACTTGATCTGGTATTGGGAAATGAACCTAGTCAGCTGTCAGGTCTCTCAGTAGGAGAGCATTTGAGATGGTGATCGCAATTCTATCTCCTTTACCATAGCATTGGAGAGGGATAGGAACAGACAAGAGTAAGGGAAAATAGGAGGCTCTCAGGCAGGAACTTGGAAACATAAGTTAGAAACAGATGTTTTCAGCGAAACGTACGGAAGAAATGTGGCAAATGTTCAAGGGATATTTGCGTGGGGTTCTGCGTTCCAATGAGACAGGGAAAGGATGGTAGGGGCCATGAGAAGGCCTTCGCAGACAGGATTAAGGAAACCCCCAAGGCATTCTACAAGTATGTGAAGTGCAAGAGGATAAGATGTGAGAGAATAGCACCAATCAAGTGTGACAGCGGAGAAGTGTGTATGGAACCGGAGAAGATAGCAGAGATACTTAATGAGTACTTTGCTTCAGTATTCATTACGGAAAAGGATCTTGGCAATTGTAGGGATGACTTACAGTGGACTGAAAAGCTTGAGCATGTAGATATTAAGGAAGAGGATGTGCTGGAGCTTTTAGACGCATCAAGTTGGATAAGTCACTGGGACTGGACGAGATGTACTCCAGACTATTGGGAGGTGAGGAAAGAGATTCCTGAGCTTCTGGCGATGATCTTTGCATCATCAATGGGGATGGGAGAGGTTCTGGAGGACTGAAGGGTGAGGATGTTTTTCCATTATTCAAGAAAGGGAGTAGAGATAGCCCAGGAAATTATAGACCATTGAGTCCTACTTCAGTGATTGGTAAGTTGATGGAGAAGTTCCTGAGAGGCAGGATTTATGAACATTTGGAGAGGCATAATATGATTAAGAATAGTCAGCATGGCTTTGTCATAGGCAGGTCGTGCCTTACGAGCCCGATTGAATTTTTTGAGGAAGTGACTAAACACATTGATGAAGGTAGAGCAGTAAATGTGGTGTATGTGGATTTCAGCTAGGCATTTGATAAGGTACCCCAGGCAAGGCTCATTGAGAAAGTAAGGAAGAATGGGATCCAAGGAGAGCTTACTTTGTTGATCCAGAATTGGCTTGCCCGCAGAAGGCAAAGTGTGGTTGTAGATGGGTCATATTCTGCATGCAGGTTGGTGACCAGTGGTGTGCCTTAGGGTTCTGTTCTGAAACCCGTCTCTTCGTAATTTTTATAAATGACCATGATTAGGAAGTGGAGGGATGGGGTAGTAAATTTGCTGATGACATAAAGATTGGGGGTGTTGTGGATAGTGTGGAGGGCTGTCAGATGTTACAACAGGACATTGATAGGATGCAAAACTGGGCTCAGAAGTGGCAGATGCAGTTCAATCAAAGTAAGTGTGAGGTGGTTCATTTTGGTAAGTCAAATATGATAGCAGAATATAGTATTAATGGTAAGACTCTTGGCAGTGTGGAGAATCAGAGGGATCTTGGGGTCCATAGGTGTCAAATTGGGGATGCTGGGAGCGGACCCAAATGCAAGACACAGACACTGAAGTACTAGGAACAGGACTAAGTGTGTCAGGCAAGCAAGGGAAGTGGGAAAGAAATGACACTGGACAAGACACAGGCTCTGGACGAGACTAGGGTACAGGGCCTGGGCTAGCACTAGACTAGGAAAGCGGGACCTGGACGAGGAACTAGGAACTTGGAACCTGGACAAGGACTCCGAGCCAGAGTCTGGACAGGGACCCGGAACCTGGGTCTTGAATCGGGCTCGGACCCCAGATCCAGGCAAGGACAAGTTGTGGCAACAGGACTGGACATGAGGCTCCTGGACAGGACAAGGGAACCCCAGTACAGGGCCAGGGAACCCCAGCACAGGGCCAGGGAACCCCAGCACTGGGCTGGACGAGGCACCTGGACAGGATGAGAACGTGAAGCCTTGACTTGGTCGAGGGAGAACAGGAATGTAGAGCCTTGGTTGAGGGAGAACAGGAATGCAGAGCCTTGGTCGAGGGAGAACAGGAATTTGGAACACAGAGCCAGGACCCCTCCTTGGGAACAGGACATAGGGCTGGGACTCATACACAAAACACTGAGAGACAGATCTTCACTCAAGGTAGCGGCAAACGGCCAGACGTGCCCAGCGGAGGCAAGGGCACAAAGAGACGGTTCCTAACAAAAGGTAGTGGCAAACGGCTGGAACTACCTAACAAAGGCAAGGACACAAAGAGACAGTTCCAAACAACGAAAGACAGTTCCTTATCTAGACACAGCAAGGCCCTGGTCTCGCCCTGGCAGTTGAACCTGACGGCATTACAGGCGAGGACACAGGCGAATGTAGTGGCGAGGCTTCAGGCGAAGGTAGCAGGCAAGGCTTCAGAAGGACAGGAAAGGGGATGGAACAGTCCGGCAACCGAAGCTGAACTCAGGAGCTGTTTATGCAGCCAGCCCAAAATGAGAATCATATGCCTCAATTAAGGCACACAACAGGACAAGGGAAAACCAGAAAACCTAGAGTAAGGATCGATGGACCGGTCTGTGAACCGAAATGCAGACTTCACACACCGGACCATGGCAATAGGACACTCAAAGCTGCTGCACAGGTTGGCTCTGTGGTTAAGAAAGCATACGGTGCATTGACCTTCATCAATCATGGGATTGCATTTAGGAGCCGAGAGGTAATGTTGCAGCTATATAGGACCCTGGTCAGACCACACTTGGAGTACTGTGCTCAGTTCTGGTCACCTCACTACAGGAAGGATGTGGATACCATAGAAAGGGTGTAGAGGAGACTTGCAAGGATGTTGCCCAGATTGGGGAGCATGCCTTATGAGAATAGGTTGAGTGAATTCGGCCTTTATTCCTTGGAGCGACAGAGGATGAGAGGTGACTTGATAGAGGTGTATAAGATGATGAGAGGCATTGATTCCCTGGGCTGAAATGGCTAACATGACAGGGCACAGTTTTAAGGTGCTTGGAAGTAGGTATAGAGGAGATGTCAGGGGTAAGTTTTTTTTTAATGCAGTAAGCAGTGAGTGCATGGAATGGACTGCTGCCGACGGTGGTGGAGGCGGATACAATAGGGTCTTTTAAGAGACTTCTGGACAGATATATGGAGCTCAGAAAAATAGAAGGCTATCGGTAACCCTAGGTAATTTCAAAGGTAAGGACATGTTTGCAAAGCTTTGGGGGCCAAAAGGCCTGTATTGCGCTGTAGGTTTTCTATGTTAGTTGCAAAAGGCAGGGGACAGAGGAGGCATCAATTCAATGCCTTGAGGACTGCTGCCTGACTGAACCACAGCAAGAAGAAAAAAAAAGGTTGGAGAATCTGATGTGATAAATTGAATTAAAAATTAAACATGGTCCCAATGCATTTCTTATTCCTTGCATGGTTCCAAGGTCCTACTACACAAATGGCTTAACTCAATATAATCATATAGATTCTGACTCGTTACATTCACATCTTTTCTGCTGCTCCCAATGAGTACTAATGAATTCTGCAAAAATAAAATCAAACTCAGTGCTTATTGAGTATACTCCAGAAGAATTTTCCGCTTTGTCCCATATTTCCCTTCGGGCCTCTGCATAAGATGTGAGTCCACAACGTATTATTTTTCTCCCCTCAATTCTATCTTTTTAACTTAATATAGTAAAGTATGTACTGGCTAAACATCAGTAGAAATGTTCAGAAGTGTGAAGTCACTCTAACACATTCTCCAGGTACCCAAGATGATTGTTATTGCTTGCTTTTTATCCTGAGAAGTTTACATCTGCCTCCCGCCTGGCTGAGTGGAACTATTGGCCTTAACATTTAGAACGCTTTGTCTTCAAAATTCCAGCACACTCATCCTGGTGGTAATCAGAGCACAAGTCTGCAGTAAACTGGACATGGGCGCATAACAAAATATTAAAACTTCCAGCCAACACCAAAGTAGCTCGGGAGAAGTGTGCAGTTGGCTTCAGAGCAGCACAAAGACATTCATACATAGTGATCCCTCAAAGAGGACTGGAGTATCACCCCTCAACTTCCCCTTCCTGAAGTCTACAGACAATTCCTTTGCCTTACTGACATTGAGTCCAAGGCTGTTGTTGCGACACCACTCAACCAGCTGATCTATTTCCCTCCTGATGCCTCAGATTTTGCCAAACATAGTTGTGTCATTGGCATTTATGCATTTAGAGAGAGTAGAGCAATGGGATAATCATACATCCTTGAGGTGTGCCAGTGTTGATTGTCAGCAAGGAGGATTTGTTATTTTTTCCGATCTGTACTGACTGTGGCCTCACGATGAGGAAGTCAAGGGTCCAGTTGCAGAGGAAGGTACAGAGGCCCAGGTTTTGGAGTTTGTGGATTGGTACTGAGGGTATCATGTGTTCAATGCTGAGCTGTACTCTACAAACAGCAGGCTGACATAGGTATTGCTATTGTCTCTGTGATCCAAGGCTGAGTGGAAAGCCAGTGAGATTGCATTGCAGTAGACCTATTGGTGTAGGTCCAGGTCATTGCTTCGGCTGGAGTTGAATTTGGCCATGGCCAGCCTCTCAGAGCACTTGCTGACAGTAGATGAGAGATAGTCATTGAGACAGCTTGCCCTGATCTCCTTGAGCATTTTTATGATTATCACCCTTTTGAAGCAGGTGGGAACTTCCGAATGCAGCAGTGAGAGAGTGAAGATGTCGTTGAACACCCCCAGTAGTTGGTTGGCACAGATTTTCAGTGCCCTACCAGATACACTATCAGGGTCTGACTGAAGCCTTGTGAGCATTCACTCTCTCAAAAGATGTTCCGACATCAGCTTATGAGACAGAGAGTTGTTCACATGTTTAAATCTTTGAAAGAAATCATGTTAATTAAGATATGAAAAAGTACTTATGTTCAAGTTCAAATCTGCTGTCATTTGACTGTATCATATATGACCAAATGAAACAACCTTCCATGATGCAGACACGTGGCATAGTGTCTAGCACAACACTTTACAGTCCCATCTGTCCGTGACACGAGGGTTTCCTCTAGGTGCTCCAGTTTCCTCCCACAGTCTAAAGTTGTACCCTCTGATAGGTTGACTGTTCATTTTAACCAGCCATTGTAAATTGTCCCATGGTTATGTTAGGATTAAATCAGGGGTTTACTGGGTTCAAAAGGTCCAAGGGGCCTATTCCACATGATACCTCAATAAATAATGTTTTAAACATTTAGATATCACACACAACACCTAAACTAAAATCTTATACTAGAAATAAATTAATAGATTATAATTCAAAATGCATGTATTAAAGTGCATCACAGGTAAACAGTAAGCAGTAAACAGCATAATAAACAGCTCACCGTCATAGTGATGAGACGTTGGTGGCAGTAGGGTATTTATTAGTCTCACAGCCTGAGGAAAGAAGCGTTACCCAGTCTGGCAGTCCTAGTCCTGGTGTGTCTATATCTCCTTCCTGACAGCAGTGGGTCAAAGAATTTGTGAAATGGATGGTCTGAATCCTCAACAATGCTTTGGGCTCTTGTCTGCAATGCTCCTGGTAAATGTTACAAATGGTCAGGGGGGCAGGGAGCGATACCTAGATGATCCTGGCAGCAGTTTTACTGTCCTCTGTCGGGTCTTGTGGTCCGAGGTCTTGCAACTTCCATACCACATAAAGATGCAGCCAGACAGGACACTGTCGATGGTGCTCCTGTAGGAAGTTGTTAGAATGGGGTCAAGGAGCCTTGCATGCTTCAATCTGCTCAGAAAATGCAGAGGCTGCTTTGCATTCTCGACTAGTGAGGTGGTGTTGTGCGTCCATTTTAGATTGTCCATTATGTACACACCAAGGAACTTTCTGCTCTTCCGTTGATGTGCAATGGAGAGTGGTCAATCTGTGCCTTCCTGGAGTCCACCATCATCTCTTTTATCCTGTCCACAATGAGACTCAAATTGTTGTTCTTGTACCATTTGTCACGCCCCTCTGCCTCCTCTTTGTGTGCTGACTTATCATTATTGCTGATGAGACCAACCATTGTTGTGTTGTCAACGAACTGGATGATGTGATTTGAGGTGAACCTGGCAGTGCAGTCATGAGTCAGCAGCACCAAACGCAGCAGGCTGACTACACAGCCCTGGGGGTCACGAGCGATCCGCGTGATGGAGGTAGAGATGTTGCTGCTAACTTGGACTGGCTGTCAAGAAGACCAAGATCCAGTTACAGAGAGGGGTGTTGAGTCCCAGTGAGGACAGTTTACCCTCCAGCCTCTGAGGGATGATCATGCTAAATGCTGAACTGAAGTCAATAAACAAAATCCTGGAGTACAAGGCATCATTTTCTAAGTGAGACATGATTGAGTGGCAGGCCGAAGCTACAACATTATCAGTAGACTAAATTGATTGGTAGGTGAACTGGAAAGGGTCCACTGTAGCTTGAAGGTGGGATTTCAGACAATCTATTACTAGCCACTCAAAGCACCTCATGATTGTTGAAGCCAGTGCTACTGAGAAGTTTAGTCCAGTTACCGTTGCTCTTGGCCATGGGAATAATGGTGGCTGCCTTGAAGCCTGCAGGGACTGTGGACTATTTCAGGGAGATATTAAAGATGTCTGTTAAGTATCCTTTTTATTGAGAAGACAGTATTAATGAAAAGAGAAAACCTTTACCATCATCATCCTCAACTAGTACAGAATGGATGGCTGATCGTGACCCAGATTCTCCTATTAGCCACATATTATGAGGACAAAGAAACATAATTATTCTGTAACTGACCCCATTCATGTGTTTGATCAGACATATGATCCCCAGAGCATAAAGCTACTGTATTTATCTCTCATTCCCAATACATAAACATTAAGTCTGTTTTATTTTCTACAGATACTGCATGAAGCCCCGAGTATTTCTGTCAGTATCTGATTTTATTTCAGATCACCACCATTTGCAATTTTTTAAAATTTTCTGAGTGTACTTACTATGAAGAAGACATTTTAAGTAAGAAATATAAATGAGCAAATCTTTTCCTAATAGTGATGCCTAAAATTCTGATAATATCCAAGAGTAGTGAAAATATGGATCAGAACCTGGCTCACCTACACTCTGCCCTGTTTAGGTGAATAACTTATGGCTGAAGAGTGCCATGGTCAACAAATTACCAGTGAATGGAAAGTGCAATGGTCTAGGAACACACAGGTAATTTACTCTGGGTAACTTTTTTCAGCTAAGCCCCTGGTAAGCAGTCATCAAAGGTTAGGATATTTGAAGTATTTTAATTGACATAAAACCTTACCTGAATATCTTCTTCTTCAAGTTACTTGCGCATTACATGCTTGTGCGATCTTGGCTCTCCACATCAAATGATCCCTCGCAGCGTCAATGATATCTCACACACTTAGATCTGTTAGTCCTTTCACAGTGTCCATATATTTTCTTCTTTGCCTTCCTCTTCCACATTTCCCAGGCATACAGCCTTGTAATGTAAGGCATTCTATTTCTCCCTTTCTGTTGACATGACCCAGGAATATAAGTTTCCTCTCATTTAATGTCCTCATTAAAGATCTTTTTGTATGGACACGTTGGAGTACTGTCTCATTAGTTACCCTATATAATATTACTCTATATGATATTTTCAACATTCTTCTAAGAAACCACATTTCTGTTGCTTCTAAGTTTCTTCAGAGTTCTGGTGTTATAGTGCATGTTTCGGAAGCATACAGCAAGATTGACCAGATGTAACATTTTAGTAGCCTAAGCCTTGTTGTGATAGAAATGTGTCTGTTGGTAAAAATGTGTTTCATTTTTTGGAAGTTGGTTTTGGCAATGGCAATTCTTCTTTTTATTTTTACTTTACTTCTAGCATCTTGTGATATAAAGCTATCAAGGTAATTAAAGCTGGTATTTTGTTCAATCTCTTGGTTACCGATGTACAATTGACAGTTGGGAGTATCCTGCTGTCTTGATATTATCATACATTTGCGTTCTTCTTCAGTTGATGGTAAGACCAAAATCTGCACTTGTTTGTACTACTTTGTCTGGGAGGATTTGTAGGTCTTCCGTAGCACTTGCTATTAGGGTGGTATCATTTGCATATCTTATATTGTTGATGTTAGCACCTCCAATTTTCATCCCATCTAGGTCTTCTATTTCTCTGAGAATCATTTCACTGTAGATATTCAATAATTCCGGTGAGGCAACACATCCCTGCCTAACTCCTCTTTGAATTTTAGTCCAACTGCTTATATTATCATCAATTTTTACTGCTGCCGTTTGATTCCAATATAAACTTTGAAGCAATTGTTGGTCCCTTCCGTCAATGTTTAGTTTAGCGAGAATTTGAAATAATTTTTCATGTTGCACTTTGTCGAATGCTTTAGTGAAATCAATAAAACATAAAAAGACATCATTTTGATATTCAATTGCCCTTCCTGAAAGCATTCGTAGTATGAAAATTGCATTCCTAGTTCCTCTATCCTCAATAAATCCCATATTGCAGTTTAGTTGTTTCTGGTCTTAACTTTTTTTTAATTCGATTCAGAACAATTCTCAACAAAATCTTTATTATGTGACTCATAAGACCGATTGTTCTATAGTTTTTGCATTCAATAGTTCCAGGAATTTTTGGCAGAGTTATAAATACTGATTTCAAGAGATCGTCAGGCAATACACTAGACTCATATGCAATTAAACTGTTCAAAAGGTATATCTATGCCCAGATCTTCTAGGGCTTGTATCATTTTCACTGAAATTTCATCAGGTCCAGTGGCTTTACCATAGTTCATGCTTTTCTTTGCTTTAGTTATTTCTTCTTTGGTAATAGGTGGGCCAGAATTAGGGTGTTTAATATTTGGGGGTTCCCCTCTATTATCTTCAAAAAGCTGCTCTATATACTGAATCCACCTCTCACGTACTTTATCTGGATCTGTTAGTATGGACCCGTCTGCTGATCTTATGCATCCTGTAGAGGAGGTTTTCTTAATTCCAGTAATTTCCTTAATCTTCTTGTGCATCTTTGCTGTTGTTAATATGGCCTTCTATTTCATTGCATTTTTGATTCAGCCATTCTTCCTTCGCAATATTGTCTGGTCTGCCTGTCTAGCTCTCTGTATTGCACTTCATCATTCTTCACTAACCTTCTTTGTTCCATCATATCTAGAATTTCTTGGGTTATCCATCCCTTGTTGGTGTGTTGGATTTCTTGTACTGGGATTATCTCCTCTGCTGATTGCGGTATAGCATATTTACATCTGTCCCAAATAGGCATTGTTTCATTTTTGTTGAGGTGTTCCTCTACAGGCTGTTTTGAATTGTTGCTTAAGTATGCTATCATTTTTAAGTTCTCCCAACATATGCTTCTTTCTCTTTTTTCCATGTTTCAGTTTCTTTAATTTTGTTTTGATGGTAACTATTACTGGATGGTGATCTGAACCACAATCTGCTCCTGGGTAGGCTTTAGAATTTGTGATATTGTTTCTAAATCATTCATTGATGGTAATGAAATCTATTTGATTCCTTGTTCTACCTCCAGGGCTAATCCAAGCACACAATCTGTATGGATGGTTTTTATACCAAGTATTGGTGATCACTTTGTTGTTTCTGACACACCAATCAGTAAACCTTTCTCCATTTTCATTTTTCTCCTCTAGTCCAAAAGGTCCTATGATGTTATCAACCCTTTCCTGTCCAACTTTGGAGTTAAAATCTGCTATGACTAGTTTTATATCCTGAGATTTACATTGCTCATAAGCACTGTTGAGATCTTCATAAAACTTGTTGATATCCTCTTCATCCGCATCATTTGTTGGCGCTTATGCTTGGATTATGCTAATGTTAAAAGGGTTACCCCTTAATTTAACTAAAAGCAGCTGGTGGGATATTGCCCAAAATCCCATAAGACATTTTGATACTTGTTTGTTTAAAATAATTCCAACATACATATGCTGTTGACCTCCAAAATGCATTATCAGAGAAATATTCCTGGTGAATTTGCCACTGTCGGTCCATCTAATTTCTGACAGGCCTAAGATATCAGCTTCCAACCTTCTCATTTCATTTAATGTGCTGTCCAATTTTCCTTTCTGGTAAAGTGTATGTATGTTCCATGTTACTATCCTTAGCCTTTCCCTATTGTTTATAGTCACTGGATGACAGTCTGGTGTCACCTGCAGCACATGACTACCCCTACTGAGCGAGGTGTTGTTCTGTTGATTAGAATCAACCCCATTCACTCTGTTGTCTGGTTTCCTTTTGTTTCTTTCCATGATTGACTAGGAAGAAATTTCAACAGTGGTTTGCCATTGCCTTCTGTTGCTGCAGTGCTTATCTAACTAGAACATTTGACCTCTACTGGTGTTCCCAGTTGGGAATCATACACTAGACGTCGCCCAACCTTTGCTGTTGTTGTACAAAGACAATCCTCCACCAAAGCTTGGACTCCATCTCCCTGCTGCCGAAGACTTCAGTGACTTTAGGTGACACCACCACCATTGGTCTGGTTATTTTTCTTGCGCCAAACACTTGCCATAGACAGAGCTGAATATACTAGTCAGTTTCAGAGTGGACCTATTGTCTTGAATTATAAGTTCAGTGAGGGCCCAAAAACTGGAAGTCCTAGGTCACAATTGGATTCTTGTTGGAGGGACCACTTTGGAGTTGGAAGCATGTGCAGATGTTCTCAACTGAATGCTCTGCATCCTCTATTCCCATTGACTCCCTCTCTTTTCTTCCAGTGACTGTGAAATAATCACATCCTTACAAAATGTGGCAGATCTCTTGCCTTGACAAAACAGGCACAAATGACAACTTACTTCACAGAAAGTTCAACATTTTCAGAACTGTGCCACCTCATCACAGAACAGATTGTCGTCGTATTGCCCATGGCACAGCTAGCATTTAGGCCAGCAATGAAGGTCCTCCTTCTCTGGCAGTGTACAGGGCTTCCTTTATCATGTCAGTAGCTTTCTCAGAGCAAATTGAGATATGGCAAAAAGGATGTATTGCTTTGACATGATTCATATAAATGCTGAATCTACTCATCACTAGGAGTCTAAGAGACTAGGAATCATAAATTTAAGATAACTGCTGCAAGATCAAGAGGGGTGGGTGTTTTTTGTTTACTCTATGGTATTAGAATTGGAACCTCCAACTGCACAGATCGCAAGAAACAGAGTTCATAATTACTTTAGAAACAAAGGGATTATATGACATTGAGCACCTTGTTCATGGGTGTTCAATTTCGAGGACAACAAATTTCAAATTAGAGCATTTAGATCCTTGCCAGATCAATGTTGCAAATGTTTTTGACAAATGAAAATGACCAATTATTGGCAAGTGGGAAGTTTTCTTATTTCTGAAGTGTCGTTCATCAGAAAACCCAGGGAACTGACTCTTTTGCTGGTCTCATAGGGGAATTGAGTAATAACAGTACTCTGTCACTCAAACGCACCCTTGTATTCAGTCAATGATAAAAATACTGGAAAAATCTTGTATCAAGTTTAATGAGTTCTCCTCCAACAGATCTAGGAGGATTCTATACAAGTTTGCATTAAGTGAGGAACATGGTGACAAGCATTTCTCTATCCTTTTCCCTTGAACATCTATGTAAATTCCATTTCAAATTGATGAAATACCAACAAATATCAATTGGAAGGCACATACCATTCCTCAAAAATTTACATTTTTACTTGGTATTTAACTGATCATTCATATCTGAGAAAACTTCCAGCTTGTTGAATTGATGAATAACCCACCAGCTTGTTTGGTTATCTATACTCCAGAGGAGAGGAGAAACAGTATGCAACTTCTCATTGGAAATGTATTGGAAAGCCCATTAAGGCCAATGGATGGGGAATGGGGAATGGGGTAGTTGTCACCAGGCTTTTCACATAATCACAATTCTCCAAATAGGCCAAGGAAATTTCCTGTGTTCAAACACTGGCTGACATATTTTAGAAGTTGTAGTCACTCTCTGCTGCCTACGACTCTTTGTGGACTCCAAGAAGGCGCTTGTTAAGGAGAGTACACAGAATTTTGCATCCTTTTCAAACAGCAGCTTAGGAGTAAATGTTCATTTCTAGGGCAACTCAAAAGGAAAATCCAACCTTTCATGCTTATTTGTTCCAGGAGCTCGAATGGGATTCTGAAGCACAGCAGGAGACTTCTCAGAAAATCTGTCAGCATTAATTCAAGAAATTTTCTCAGGACCTTACCTCAGTAGAAGTGCTTTGCCACTTTATGAGGGTCATTAGGAGAAAGGAAGTTCTTGGGCATGGATAACATGGTTGTCCCAAAATCAGGAAGAACACCACCAGATCCTGCAGGGAAGATGCAGATGGATTCAATGAGACTAATTGGCTTTCTTTCCTCAGTGCTGAATCAGTGAACCTGCATACCCTTTCCCATGTCCACTAAACCACCCATAAACTTTGGGTTGCATAGAAAACTGTGGACTCCATGGATATGAATTTCACTTTGGTAGAACCTATGTTTTTGGGAGATAGCTAAAAGCTCCAAAATGATATTCATAGAATGTGTTTATAGTTGTGCAAGTTGTGCAGAATAGAATAGTAATATGGATGTAAGGGCATGTGCATGCATTTTACTTACTTATAATAATAGAGGGAGAGCAGTCAGCCTTATTGATCTGCTCCAGCTTTAAATCCATTCACTTCCATTTGCCCCTCTCTATGTCCCAGAAGCTGCAACTTCTTATTTTTCATTGGCTGATTAACCCTCCTTTGACTCTTCTGTTCCTTACCTACACTAAAGATTAATAACATCATCCGATTAACCAATCAGGCCATTTTTTGGATGTGTGAGGAAGTCAGCATACTCTGAAAACCCATGCCATAGTGAAAAGAATGTGCAATTTCTACATTGACAGCACCAAATGTCAGGATTGAGCTCCCTGTGTCACAATGGGGCGGGGGGGGGGGTGCGGGGAGCGGCAGGAACAGACCCAAATGCAAGACACAGACACTGAAGTACGGGAACAGGACTTGACATGAGACTCCCGGACGGGACAAGGGAACCCCTGCACCAGGCTGGGCAAGGTATTCCTGGGCTGGGTGACACACATGGACTAGACAAGAACAGAAAGCCATGGCTTGGACAGGACAAGGTTCTTGGACGTGGCTGGGACTGGCCAAGACCCCAAAGCCATGACTAGGTCAAGGGAGAGACAGGAACAGAGCCTTGGTCAAGGGAGAGACAAGAACATGAAACACAGAACCAGGACCCTTTCTTAGAAACAGGACATAGGGCCCAGACTCATACACAGAACCCAGAGCCAGGAGCCCTCCTTGGGTACAGGACATAGGGCTGGGACTCATTACACAGAATGCAGAATACAACAAGACAGTTCCCAACACAAGGCAGCAGCAGACAGCCAGATCTACCTAGCAAAGGCATGGACATAGACAGTTCCCAACACTAGGTAGCAGCAACCAGCCAGACCAACCTAGCAAAGGCAAGGACACAAACAGATCCCAACACTAGGTAGCAGCAAACAGCCAGACCTACCTAGTGAAAGCATGGACACAGAGACAATTCAAAACAACAATAGACAGTTCCTTATCTTGCTCCAGCAATTGGACTTGACAGCAGATCAGGCAAGGCAACAGAAGGGAAGGAATTCAGAGAGGGGGTATGGACAGGAACAATCCTGCAACCAGAGGCTGTCTGTCTGTATCTTGCTTTACGGCGGTTGGCATCCAGCTTAATGGTGCATTACCGCCAGCAGCCAGAGGCTGAATCCTGAAGGTATTGATGAAGCCAGCCCAAACAAGAATCAGCTGCCTCAACAGAAACTGGGGAAAACCGGAAAACCTGGAATAAAGAACATGGACCGGACAGTAAACTGGAATGAGGATTTCACGGACTGGACCATGACACCCTGAAGCTGTGAGTTAGCTTATAAGTTGAGGTAGACCAAAATGTCAATTGGAATACAATGCTGATTTGATGCCATACCTCCCATACCGGAACTCAGAAGTCCTGCTATCAAGATGTCTTGGACCTGCAGAGCTAAGCTCACATGAATCAGCAAGAAGTAGGCCTCACAAGTGTAGGATTACACTATTGGCTGTAAGTAATGACTGTTATTTCTTCAAGGGTTGCATCGTAATTAACGCTAGGCATGAAAACCTTGATTTGACTTATTGTCTCTCATATTTATTTGCCTGCTCAAGTTGAAAATGGACTTTGTTGACTGTAAGACAGAGAAGGCACATCAAACAATCATTGATACATTAAGTGGTCATCTACTGCTCAACCATTCTTTGTTGATTAATTTCTTCTGGCTATTGCTGTGACTTGACGTTGTTGTTTTCCATTTGGTTCAGGCTCTAACAGAGTAATGTGTAATCTTACAAATGCTGATTACAGTTACGTTTTACTGATTTCAAGCTTCTGTGCCCATAGTTGTTTCCAAATATGGGTTCTTCATACGTATTCCCCTTACCGTACAACATGGACTGACAGAAGAAATTAAGGCACACAGAGTAAATGTAGTAACAAAGAAAGGAGAGGTTATATTTAGCCAAAATATGCAATCTCAAGTTTATTGTTGGCATAGACATAGGCAGGATATAATTGCCATGGAAATTAGCTTTTAGCAACAATAGCACAGTACATTACAATACGAGAACAAACATAAGTTAACATTAATTATACATAACTGACATGGGTGCAAAGTAAGAAGTCACTAGTGCAAGTCTGAGAGAAGAGAAGAACTTTCTGTCTGACATAGTGTGAAGTTTTTCATGTCAGTTCAATAACTTATGCTAGTGGGGAAGAAGCTATTGTTGAACATTGATGTGTGGGTCTTCAGCCTCCTATATCCCTTGCCTGATGGCAGCATCAAGAAGAGGGCATGGCCCAAAGGGATGCTGTCTTCCTGAGGCATCTTGTAGATATATAGAATTGTACCTATGATAGAATGGACTGAGCCCATCACTTTTGGTGGCCTCTTGTTTTCCCGTGCACTGGACTTTCCATTCCAGACTATGATGCAGTCAGAATGCTTTCCAGGGAGCAAGTCCAAATGAAATTCCACAAGGAACATTTGTGAACTAATTGCATGTTTTTAAGGTTATCCTTGCCATACTCTGCCACCATGCATCTGCTATCAAACAATTAAGAACTGCAAGCTGGCTTTAACTAAAGCTATCTAGCCTGTTAAGCAGTAAGCAGTTTGGACATTGGTGGAAATAATTTGGGTGGACAAGTTGAACTGCTGTTGGCTGTCTCCTGAATAGGCAGGCATTGGTTCCTTGTTGTTATCCACACACTTGTTTTGAAAGGCCATTGAACTTTATCGCACACATGCTTGATTGGAGTGGGTACCAGCGATCCAGATTATGCTACACTATGTAAATTGTATATATTCTGTACTTGAGCAGGAAATTTGAAGTCATCACACAGCACTAACTTCAAGCCTGTTTTCACCCATTGGACAAAATAATCACTGATATATTCATGGGAGAAAACGGTTTATCAGTAATTCAAGCTTAAATGAATTACTGATAAACTGAAGGAGGAGGAGAAGATGGCGGCGCGACGCAGCTTGCAGTGGCCACTCCGGTGAATGATACCTGTTATCTGTCAAATAGGATGCCATGCACAATCCTGATTTGATGGAGACAGACGCGAGAGAACGGAGGAACATCTGGAGAAACTTCTGAAATGCCTTTTTCGCTGCCACTGTTACTGTGTGATCCTGAATCTCTTGAGGAGAAGGCCCTAAGTCCTTGGCTTTGCTTGTTGCTTGGCGGCCGGGGCGGGGTCGAAGCGCTCGGCAGAGATGGTGCTCGGTGTCGAAGGGCTGGTCGGAGGCTCGAAGTTTTCAGATGAACTCTGTGCCGGCTGTGGTCGGGTGCTTCCAATGCATCAACAGTTGTCGGTGCCTGGAAGTTTATGGCAGAGAGGGTTTCTCCCTTTATCAGAGAGAGTTTCTGCTCTTTATCAAATTGTGATATTGTTTTGCACTGCTGTAACTATATGTTATAATTATGTGGACTTGTCAGTGTTAGTCTTTGGTTTGTCCTTTTTTTTGTGATATCGCTACGGAGGAACATTGTATCATTTCTTGATGCATGCATGCATTTCTAAATGACAATAAATGAGGACCGAGTGTCCTCATAATCTAAAATCTAAAAATGCTAGAAAAAAATACACTATATCTCCCTTTTTAAAAGCTTTGAAGGTATATGGGGCAGGTGGTATTTAAAAAGCAGTGGTAAGCATTTGAATACAAGTTTTGACCACCTTTGCAGATGTGTATTAAAATTATCTGCACTAATTTCAAGAAACAGGTCTGATTGCCTGGCTGTTTGGAGTGGAGACCAAGATGTAAATATCACCGATAAATTGCACAAGTTTAGCCACATAGACACTATGGCCAATAATAACACAAGCATCCCTGTTTCCCATTGTTATTATAGGCTAAGGAAATTCAGCCTATCCCAATGACTCTCATCAATTTTTACAGGTGCACCATAGAAAGCATCCTTGCTAGATGCATCACAGCTTGGTATTGTAAGTAAAATATTGCAGAATTGTGAAAGCAGCTCAGTCTGACATGGAAACCAACCTCCTCTTTATTGACAGTTGACACTTCCTATTGCCTCAGAAAAGCAGCCAACATAACAAACTACCCTTCACACCTCTGACATTTTTGCTTCTCTTTATCTCCAGCAAGCAACAGATTCAAAAGCTGTGTACCATCAAGTCCAAGAACAACTCCAATCCCATTACGATAAGATTCTTGAATGACCCTCTTGCACGATAAAGATGAGCTCTTGACCTCTCAATCCACCTTGTCATGGCTCTTGAAGCTTACTTTTCTCCCTGCTTTGCACTTCCTCCACAACAGTAAATATAAGACTATATTCTGCATTGTTATTATTATCTTTCTGTACTACTTCAGTGAACATATTGGCATGGCCTGATGTAGGCAAATAAAAGCTTTTACTGTTTCTTGGTACTGTGTCAATGATAAACTGATTACCAGTGACCAATTAATGTGCTGAGGATTATAGAGCAAGTGCGGAGGAGATGCAAGCCTTAGTGCATGCCCATATTTCTCAATAAATTATATTTTAAAAATAATTTGGAAGCAAACCCAAATGAACAATACCAATCATAGGCTTCTGATCAAAATCTTGGACACTTACAAAGTCTGACAGAGTTGGGATTTATTTGGATCTGGCTCAAAACCCTACTGATAGACTAGAATGTTCTATGTCCTAATCACACAGCTTTCAATACAATTACAGTATATCATTCATATATAGTGGTATGCACGGATTCATTTGCAGTCCTTATATTGAAGGAACATCTTCATTTGAGACACTTGGATACAGAATTTTTGCAACTTCATTTCCATGCAAGCAACTGATTCAGCTTTGATTTCCAGTCCTTGAATCAAGGTACTTGTCTATTTCAACAGTAACATTTAATTCCCAGCAAGATTATCTTGCAATATTATAAAAATCTGAAGTGTATTTCTCTTAGGATTGTGACCTTAAACAGAATTAGACGAGCTCCAATGAAGAAATTTTTTTTTGATCTGTGAGGAGAGTTGCTAATGAATACAGCAGTCTGAGGCTCCTTAAGGAATGTGCATTGTGTCTCTATAAAAATAGCAAGGACTTTTAATGCAATGAAATAAAAGGAAAAGACTGTTTTATACTGTATTCATTTTCAAGAAATAGATTAATATATATTTATATTATACTAATGTTTGTATTTTCATGTTCAAGACTCATCTGTTTTAAGATGAATTTATTGTTGTCATATTTATTCTTCTCTTTCTAGTTGTCAAGCGTATATTTATTCTTGATGATATTCTTGATTACAAAAGGATAAAGACTAGAATTGATCTACTGGACTGAATATCCAGTGATATAATCTCTAAGTAAAAGACACCATTTGAAGTTTGTATTTTGATCGCATTCTGCTCCACCTCACCAATTTTTCTTCTGACTTCTCCACTGCCTATCATTATACTGCTTGTTTCATATCAAGTCTTAATTGTCAAACAAATACAATTTCCAAACTATCCATTCTCTTCCTTGGTCATCACCTTGACCTTCACCAATTCTGGAATGGTTCTGAGCCAAGTCACTTCAGCTATGGAGCTAGACTGAAAGCTGGGAATTTTCTCCTTGGATCAAGCTAAGCTGAAGGAAGATATAGGGTCATTTACTGGATCATGACTGGTTTAGACAGGGTTAATAAAGAAGGCACATTAATAGAATCATTTGAACATTGTTTTAGAGATTGATTGTTATGATTAATTATAAAGATTTTCAAGAAAGCACTGCATAAATGTAATGGCTGCTATCTTTATTAGGGACAAGCTCAGAACTGGCTACAGTCTGGAAAAGGAAATATACAAAGTGGTCAAAGTTACAACTGAACAACCCAAGGCGAAAGGAACACAGATTACACATGGCAGACAAAAGATACAGAAGAACTTTGAGTGTGGAGACAAAGTATACGGCGAGAGGTGTGGAAATTGTGAGGAACAGCTATTTTATGTCAAGAGTAGTTACAGACCGGAATCCAATGCCTGTAAAAGTGATGCTAGCGGAGTTAATTAAGTCTTTTAAAAAAGATCTCGAAGAAGAATTGAGGAGAAATAATTTGAAAGCGATGAGGAAAGATGAGGAAATGGAAATCACAATGTTCACAGAACTCATACTGTATGAAAAGAGGCCATTTGACCCACTGAATCCACTCTCACTATCAAGCACACATATCCCACTGATTCCATTTTATTCCTCCCACATTCCCCTCAAGTCACTTGAGATTCTACCACCTACTTACATTAGGAGTAATTTACAGCGGCTAATGAACTAACCAATCCATGTATCTTTATGACATGGGAGGAAAGTGGTGCACTCAAAGGTAACCCACACAATCACAGGGAAAACATGCAAATTCCACACAGACAGGACTGAACGCATGTCCTTGGAGTGGCGAGGCAACATCTCTGCAGGCTGGGCTATATGCCAGCCATTCTGAAGAGGCAGCTAAACATGAAACCAGTAAAGAGTCAATAAGCTGGGGGTTCTTCTGTAGCGTGGTTCTGTACAAGCTTGGTCACCTGTTTGACCCTGTTCTGAGCTTTAACCTATTAGTCTGTCTATCATGAAAATAACTTTTCTCCTGGCTTTATAATGTTGCCAACTCATTTCATCTGTTGCCGGGCCCTCAGATATTCATTTGTTGCCTCAAATGAATACTGTTGCCTCAGTATATGATTATTCAAAAGTTCTCTTGGTTGGCCTGTTATCTTCCACACTGTTAGCTGATCCAAACTTCCAACATCATTTCTAATTCATCCATTAATCTGTTGTGTGGTGACCTGACAAAAAAGGAATCAAGTAACATTACTTAAGCTCTTAGCTACAAATTGTTTAAAGAAATGTCCAAGGTTTCTAATTATGACAGTGTAATTGTTCTATTTGATAGAGCAATTTGCTCTGTTCTCTTTGGGGTAATTGATTTGACTTTCTGTGACTCATGATTGCAATTGCTAAATATTGGAAAGTAAGTAGAATTAAGGAAAATTACTCAATACTTCCATTGTGGAATCTGCAAACAATCTGCAAATGTTCTACCCTGACAATTACTCTGGAGACCAACACTAACTATTTACAGAGGACTCACAAAGAGTGGCTGGCTGGTGGCGTAGTGGCATCAATGCCAGACTTCGGAACGAAGGCTCCTGAGTTCGAATCCAACCGGCTCCCTTGCACTCCTTCCATCTGTGCTGGGTTGAGCATCGAGCTAGCAACTGGGCTTCGTAAAAATTAAAAAGCCTGCTAAAAAAAATACCGTCATGACGGTGTCCCGGTGACTCCACTCGGAGTTAAGGGCTTTCTTCTTCTCCTCACAAAGAAATATATGAAAACAGTGGTCATTTGCAGATCCAAAGTGTAAAAAAGCATAGCTCACTCAGGTTTACTGACTGATTACATAAAGCATTGACTTGTGACAATTTGGTGTTTTTGAGCAGTGGCCAATCAGCAATCACAATTGATTGGCAAAAACAAATTAAGACAGGGCAAGCAGGATGGCAGTTGTTGGAGTGACCGTTATTGGAGTGGACAGTGTTAGAATGAGGATTTTGAGGCTCAAGCTCTGTCTGGCTTCAGTGAGGAGAGGCTGGATTAAGAGAAAGCAAAAAGCTGTAGGTTGATTTTTTCCTATATCTATTGTTTTTTCCTTCTTTATATTTGGTTAATTAGAGCAATAGGGATTCCAGGCAGGATAGTTGAATGCTCATCTTGCAGAATGTGGGAAGGTAAGAGAACTCCAGTGTCCCTGACAACTACACCTGCAAGAAGTGCATTCTGCTGCAGATTCTAACACTTGGCATTAAGGAGCTGGAGCTGGAACTGGATGAACTCTGGATCATTCGGGAGGCTGAGGGGGTGATGGGTAGGACTTATGGAAATGTAGTTATATCCAAGGCTCAGGGCACAGGAGACTGAGTGACAGTAAGAAAGAGGAAAGGGGTTATACAGCCAGTGCCGAGTACCCTTGTGGCTATCCCCCTCAACAACAGGAACACCACTTTGGAAAGTCAGAGCGGTCAAGAAATAAGAAAATTATACTGTGTAGCATGTGGCTGAGGAGTTGGTGAAGTAGGGAGGGCATCAGATTTTTGAGTCATTGGGCACTCTTCCAAGGAAGTTGGGACCTGTACAGAAGAGAATCACCTGAACTGGAGGGTGACAAATATCCTTGCGAGAAGATTTGCTAATGCTGGATGACAGGCTTTAAAGTAGAGTTGTAGGGAGATGGGAACCAACTTGCAAGAACACAAAGTGGAGAGGTTGTGGTGACAGATGTCATTAAGACCTCAGACAAAGACAGGAATCAAAAGGTTCAGCATGGTGTGACTAACGCCCTCAGCTGCGTAGATTTCAATGGAAGAATTATCGTAGGAAAGTCAGATGAGCTCAAGGCATGGATGAAAACATGGAATTATTATATTGTAGCTATTAGAGAGACGTGGTTACAGGAGGGGCAGGACAGGCAACTCAATATTCTGGCGTTCCTTTGTTTCAGGCGCAACAAAGCAGGAGGAATTAAAGGAGAGGGGTGGCATTACTAGTCAGGGAAAATGTCACAGCAGTGCTTAATCAGGACGGAGTGGAGAACTCGTCTAGTGAGGCATTATGTGTGGAACTGAGAGATAAGAAAGGTGTGACCATGTAACACCTGTGTAATGCTAGTCTTGACTGGTGTGACTAGTCACCACACTCTTTTTGAGAAAATCAAGTTACATAATACTACATGAGGTACTGGAGGGCCATCAGAAGCTCTAGGTAGCAGAAGGTGGCAGCAAATAGAAAACATCCACGTCTGGAGATATTTTTATATACAAAACCTAGCAATATATACAAAATATTTACATGAGTGAGAACAATTCACAATTCCACCATTCTGTCTTCGGTTCCAAGTCTCAGATAGCAATGAAAACCAAATTGTTTTTAATTAAAATCGGTGAGATTCATTGGAATAAACTTTATTACTTTGATTTCTCACTAATTAGATCTAGTGTTATTCCCTATTTAAAGGCTTACAGACTAACATTTGCCTTTTTATTTATCCCTAGTTAGTTAGGAAACTAATTGAATTCCTGTTTTTAAATATTATGGTTAGCTTCAGTTTCAATTTTATGTTACTATGTCTACAAATTCACCACACCCAAAATTATATTTTGACGGCTTAACACCTTTCACGACAAATCTCCAAATCACAATTTTTAAACAAAATAAATCTCATTCAGTCCCTTAACAAAGTTCTTGCAAAATAATCAGTTCTTCCAGAAAGTCAAATTCAGATCCTTTGAATGAGAAATAAACTCATAAATCCAGTCATATTAAATCCTCTACCTCTTGAAACATATTGTTCCTGCGCTGGTTCTTCGATCTTGGGTGGCTTGCCATCTTGTTACTTGGTTCGTTGAATGAAGTGATGGGCCATCCATGGAAAATTGGTTCACAGTATTTACACACAAAAAAAAGTGACCTGTATACAACAGGATTACAGGCTGTAAGTTCTTATACACATTCTATTTCCTATTTCAAAGTAGCACAATATCATTTTCTAAACATATCTCAATTACAACACTACTGAATGTATTTCAAATGTCAAATTTAATGTCAGAGAAATGTATACAATATACATCCTGAAATGTTTTGACTTCACAAACATCCACGAAAACAGAGAAGTGCCCCAAAGAATGAGCGACAGTTAAACAGAAGAACCCCAGTTCCTCCCTCTCGCACATAAGTGGCAGCAAGCAATGATCCCCCTTCCCCCCACCAGCAAAAAAAAGCGCTCATCGGTACTGTCACCGAGACCAAGCGTGTGCTAAGCACTAGCAAAGACATAGACCAAAGTTACCCTAAAGGCTTTGCATTTCATCCGACATTTGACAAACCACAGGTTCTCTCTCTGGGGCAAGGGAGAGGGAGGTGTCCCCCATTTTCACAACGAGCAGCAGACATAATAAAAACCAGCTGGTTTACGATGTTAAAGTCCATTTTGTTGCTTTTTTCGAGCTCTGTGTCCGAAGATCGCAAAGACCTTGGGTCTTCGGGCCCACAGTGCAAGATTTTCCAACTTCCCTGAGTCCCCACGAGTCTCCTGCCGTAACATCGACCCTCAATCCGCCCGTCTCCAGAGCCCCGAGATCTTAGGCTTCCGAATACGATCGAGATTCTCAGGCCAAACCGTTGGCACATCCAATAATAGCCAGTCGTGGAACCCCGAGAACGGGTCCCATTCCCGTGAAGAACTCATGTTACTCCAGGTCAGTCTTCAAAAGAACCCTGAAAGGGAAAAATAAATATATTGAAGGTGGAAATAAAGCTGTTTCCAAAGATACAAGCAAAGGAGCCACCATTAGGCGCCATTATCCCTCCTAAGCTCTGCTGAATTTAAAAAAACAAAAAAAATAGCTATGCGTGAATGAGCTATGGCTGACATTTCGCATCCGGTAATCACAAAGCCAGTAGTTTCAAAGTAAATGTGGAAAAACGTAGATCTGGTCCGTGGGTTGGTATTCTAAATTGGAGAAAGACCAACTTTGATGGTATCAGAAAGGATCTGGCAATAGTAGTTTGAGACAGGCTTTTTTTCCAGCAAAGGTGTGCTTGGTAAGTGGAAGACATTCAAAAGTAAAATTTTGAGTGTACAAAACTTGTACGTGCCTGCCAGAATAAAAGGTAAAGATAATAGGTTTAGGGAACCTTGGTTTTCAAGAGAAGTTGAGGCCGTGGTTAAGAAAAAAAAGGAGGTACATAGCTGGTTCTGGTGTTGGGCCCCACTGTTGTTTGTCATCTATATTAATAATCTGGACAATCATTATATCTATATCAGCAAGTATGACAACAATACTGGGGAGTAATTGACAGCAAGGAAAACTATCAGAGCTTACAGCAGGATTTAGACCAGCTGTGAAAGTAGGCTGAAGAATGGCAAATGAAATTTAAACAGACAAGTATGAGGTGTGGCACTTTGGTACGACCAACCAGGGTAGGTCTTACATAGTGAATAGTAGGGCTGTACAGAATTCTGTAGAATGAAAGGATCTGGGAATGCAGGCCCATAATTCATTGAAAGTGGCATTACAGGTAGATAGGGTCATAAAACTTTGGCACATTGGCCTTCATAAATCAAACTATTGAGTACCACCTTTGTCACGACTTTGAGCTCTTTTTCCAACACCTCCATCTCTAAGCCCACTTCTTGGGAATGATTCCACACCCCACACAGATCACCCCTTCTCCATCTTCAACCCTCCTCATCTTCCTGGACACCCCACTCTGATTCTCTGCTCACTCTAGAACCATCTCAAATTACCAACAAGTCATCAAATTCTCTCCTCCTTGAATCTTACCCCCTCTGAATGCACTGCTCTCCAGTCTCTCTGCACCAATCTCAACCTTACTGTCAAACCCACAGACAAACAGGATACTATTGTAGTGTGGCACACTGATCTCCACTCTGGACCAGCAGAAAACCATCTCCAACACCATCACTGACCTCATCAACTCTGGAGAACTCCCATCCAATGGCACCAAACTCATAGTTCTCTTGCCCTGCAATGCTTGCTTCTACATCCTACCCAAGGTCCACAAGCCTGACTGGCTGGGTATGTTGCACAGGGCAACTGAGGAGAAGCCAAGTGCAGGACACCGGCACATCAGCTGAGTTTGGGATGCTGGCATAGACATGAATGTAGAACAGCAAACCAGAAGAATCTTGACAAGGAGATAGGATCTAAAGGGACTATCTTGAAACTAGAGCAGAACTTGGAACTAAACTTAGAACTAACTGTTCTAAGCAGACCAAAAGAACAAAGTATCACACCAGAATAGACCAACAAACTGGCAACCTGGGTAGTGACGCCATCGTATTTATTTCACAGTCTCTATGCAAACCAGGTGTACCATAATTTAGTAAACTAGCAGCAATTGGAAATCTAATGGCTGAAATTAGGGCATAATCAGGGAGAAAGGAGCGTTAAAGGGGAACAACCAAATGGAAGCATGACAGGGTAGGCCTATTGTCTCCGCCTGCTCCTGCCCCACTGAACCCGTGTCCTCATACCTCAATTCCATTCTATCCCCCTTGGTTCAGTCCCTCCCCACCCACATCCACAACACTTCTCATGCCCTCGATTACTCACAATTACCTGGCCCTGACAACCTCCTTTTCACCTTGGATGTTCTGGTCTTATAGACTTCTATCCCCCATCAAGAAGTCCTCAAAGCTCTCTACTTGTTTCTTGACAACAGCACCAACCAATTCCCCTCCACCACCACCCTCCTTCATCTGGCAGAACTGGTCCTTGCCCTCAATAATTGTTCTTTCAGCTCCTTCCACTTTCTCCAATCTCGATTTTTTATAGCCGTACTGATCCTCACAGCTATCTTGACTATGCCTCTTCCTGCCCTGTCTCCTGTAAAAATGCTATTCCCTATATTCAGTTTCTTCGGCTCCACTAAATCTGTTCTCAGGATGTGGCTTTCTGTTCCCCCTTCAAAGACCGGTGTTTCCCTCCCTTCATTATTGATGCTGCCCTCGCCAGCATCTCCTCCATTTCCCGAACATCGGTACTCACCCCATCTTCCTGTCACTTTAACAGTGATAGAGCTCCTCTGTCCTTCCTTATGAGCCTCTGCATCTAACACATCATCCTCCACAACTTTCACCATCTCCAAAGGGATCCCACCACTAAACATAACGTTATGCCCCCCCCCTTCTGCTTTCCCCGGGGATTGTTTTGTCCATGATTCCCTTGTCCATTCATCCCTCACCACTAATCTCCCTCCCGACACTTATCCCTGAAGCAGCCTAAGTGCTACACCTGTCTATACACCATCCCCCCCACCCCCGTCACCTCCATTCAGGACCTGAAACAGTCCTTCCAGGTGAGACAACACTTCACCTGTGAATCTGCTGGGATCGTGTATTGTGTCCAGTGCTCCTGATGTGGCTTTCACAACATTGCTGAGACCCACTTGGAGAACCACTTCCTCGAGCACCTCCACTCTATCCACCACAAGTGGAACTTCCCAGTGGCCAAACAATTTAATTCCACTTCCCATTCCTACTCTGACATGTTGGGCCATAGCATGCTCTTGTGCCAAGATGAGGCTACCCTCAGGGTGGAGGAGCAACACCTTATATTTCATCTGGGTAGCCTCCAGCCTGTAGCATGAATATCCATTTCTCCTTCCAGTAAAAAAAAACTCCCCCCACCACCAGTCAAAAACTCTGAGCTTTCACCTCTTCTCACCTGCCTATCAGCTCCCCCCGGGTCCCATCCTTCTTCCCTTTCTCCAATGGTCCACTCTCTTCTCATATCAGATTCCTTCTTCTCCAGGCCTTTATCTTTCCCACCCACCTGGCTTCACTTATCAACTTCCAGCAAGCCTCCTTCCCCTCTCCCCACCATTTTATTTTGATGCCTTCCTCCTTCCTTCTCAGTCCTGAAGAAGTCTTGGCCTGAATCGTCGATTATTTATTCATTTCCATAGATGCTGCCTGACCTGCTGAGTTCCTCCAGCATTTTTTTGTGTTTTGCTTTGGATTTCCAGCATCTGCAGCCTTTCTCATGTTTATTCATTACAGGAGATGCGATGTTATGTTGAAATTGTACAAGTCATTGGTGAGACCTCATTTGGAGTATCGTATGCGGTTTTGGTCACCCAACTGCAGGAAAGATTAAAAAAGGCTGAAAGAGTATAGAAAAAATTTATGAGGATGTTGTGAGGACTGGAAAGATTTAATAGGTTAGGACTTTATTCCTTGGAACACAAAAGATTGAGGGGGGATTTGAAAGAGGTATACAAAATTATGAGGGGTATAGATAGGGTAAATGCAAGCAGGCTTTTTCCACCAAGGTAGGGTGGGACTACAACTGGGTTAAAGGAGAAAGGTAAAAGGTTTGAGGGGAACATGAGGGGAAACTTCTTCACTTAGGGGGTCATGAGCATGTGGAACGAGCTGTCAGCGCAAGTGGTGGATGCAAGCTCGATTTCAACGTTTAAGAGAAGTTTGGATAGGTACGTGGATGGGAGGAGGCAATTTAAATGGTCTAGCATGGACTGGATGGGGAGAGAGGCCTGTTTCTGTGCTGTGCTTTTCTACGACTCTATTACAAAGCTGACATACTTTTTTGTAAATACAAAAGTGTAATGTTGCTTTGCGTTTGTATGTTACATAACAAATGTAATGAGTGATATTCCTTCTTATCAGGCTGGATATGTTGGAAATTATTAACAAATGTCGATTATTAGCTGGTGCAATGAAGCCAAACAGATTTACTGCAATAATATCTATTCAGAATAGTGCAAATCTGTATTTCCTTTGGGTGCTATAGTGTGTTAATTCGAGCCTCCCTACTGTATTGATTTTAACTGAATGCAGTTAACACCTACTCATACTTCAGTGAGAGAGTGAAGATGTCATAAAAATGTGCTTTGCACATTTTCACTCAGAATGTACCTTCATGTTTAAAATTGAATGTACTTTATTTTATATGATGATTCCTCTGTTGAATTGATAGACTTTTCCTCGTTATACCCTCAGTGGCCCCTTTATTATTCTTGTTAATACCATCTATAAATGTACTGATGATACAACCATTGTTGGTAGAATCTCGGTTAGAGACATGAGGGCACACAGGAGCGAGACATGCCAACTAGTGGAGTGGCGTTGCAGCAACAACCTTGCACTTGAAGAGCTGATTGTGGACTTCAGGAAGGGTAACACAGACCAATCCTATTAGAGGGATCAGAAGTGGAGAGAGTGAGCAGTTCCTGGGTGTCAAGATCTCTGAGGACCTAACCTGGTCCCAAGATATCGATTCAGTTATAAAGAAGGCAAGACAGTGACTATCCTTCATTAGGAGTTTGAAGAGATTTAATATGTCAACGAATACACTTAAAAACTTCTATAGTTGTACTGTGGAGAGCATTCTGACAGGCTGCATCACTGTCTGGTATGGAAGGGCTACTGCACAGGACCAAAAGAAGCTGCAGAGAGTTGTAAATTTAGTCAGCTCTATCTTGGGTACTATCCTACAAAGTACTCAGGGCACCTTCAAGCACGAGTGTCTCAGAAAGGCAGCGTCTACTATTAAAGACCTCCAACACCCAAGGCATGCCCGTTTCTCACTGTAACCATCAGGTAGGAGGTACAGAAGCCTGAAGGCACACACTCAGTGATTCAGGAACAGCTTCTTCCCCTCTGCCATCTGATACCTAAATGGACATTGAAACAATGAACACTACCTCACTTTTTAAATATATATTATTTCTATTTTTTGCATGATTTTTAATCTATCCAATAAACTTATACTGTAATTGATTTACTTATTTTTTTTCTTCTTCTGTGTTATGTATTGCATTGAACTGCTGCTGCTAAGTTAACAAATTTAATGACACATACGGTGATAATAAACCTGATTAAGATTCTGATTCTGAAATATCTAATCAGCCTATCATATGGCAGCAACTCAATGCATAAAAGCATACAGACATGGTTGGGAAGTTCAGTTGTTGTTCAGAACAAACTTCAGAATGTAATCTAAGTGACTTTGGTGACTGTGGAATAATTGTCGGTGCCAAACCGGATATCTTGGAAACTGCTGATCTCCTGGGATTTTCACACACAACGGTCTCCAGAGCTTACAGAAAATGGTGTGAAAAACTAAAACAAAACAACATCCAGTGAACAGCTGTTCTGTGGGCAAAAATATCTTACTAATGAGAGAAGTTAGAGGATATTGACCAGATTAGTTCAAGCTGACGGGAGTGCAACAGTAACTCAAATAACCACACTTTACAACAGTGGTCTTCAGAAGAGCATCCCTGAATGCACCACATGTCAGACCTTGAAGCGTATGGGTTACAGCAGTAGAAGACCACAAACATATTGTCATTTTGTTAAGTGCAGAGGTATCTCATAAAGTGGCCATTTAGCATTTACCTGTGAGTCGGCTGGGAGATATACTGCGTCCGGTTCTCCTGATGTGGCCTTTTATATATTGGCGAGACCCGACGCAGACTGGGAGACCGCTTTGCTGAACACCTACGTTCTGTCTGCCAGAGAAAGCAGGATCTCCCAGTGGCCACACATTTTAATTCCACATCCCATTCCCATTCTGACATGTCTATCCACAGCCTCCTCTACTGTAAAGATGAAGCCACACTCAGGTTGGAGGAACAACACCTTATATTCCGTCTGGGTAGCCTCCAACCTGATGGCATGAACATCGACTTCTCTAACTTCCGCTAATGCCCGACCTCCCCCTTGTACCCCATCTGTTACTTATTTTTATACACACATTCTTTCTCTCACTCTCCTTTTTCTCCCTATGTCCCTCTGAATATACCCCTTGCCCATCCTCTGGGTCCCCCCCCACCCTCCTTGTCTTTCTTCCCGGTCCTCCTGTCCCATGATCCTCTCGTATCCCTTTTGCCTATCACCTGTCCAGCTCTTGGCTCCATCCCTCCCCCTCCTGTCTTCTCCTATCATTTTGGATCTCCCCCTCCCCCTCCAACTTTCAAATCCCTTACTCACTCTTCCTTCAGTTAGTCCTGAAGAAGGGTCTTGGCCTGAAACGTTGACTGCACCTCTTCCTAGAGATGCTGCCTGGCCTGCTGCGTTCACCAGCAACTTTTATGTGTGTTGCTTGAATTTCCAGCATCTGCAGAATTCCTGTTGTTTGCGTTTTTAAATTCACTACTGCGAAGCCTCTTCCGCTGATGCCTACACCAAAGAAGTTTAGATCCTCTCTTCGACGGGAGTTCAGTGAAACCACCTCTCACTGCTCCCCATCTGTAATTTCTTCAGCTCTTCAACTTTTCGACCACACTTTGACTCAGACTCGCTATCACAGCCATATATCCTTTCTTGGAACGTGCCTTCGTCGCCAACTTACTCCAGTTGGCTTTAGGATTCGTTTAGGACTCTGCCTCTCGCTGCTTCTCCCGTCAAGCTCTGAAGGCGACTCTCTCCGCCATGAGGAGGTACTTGGTGTCCCTATCCCAGACCCTTCCACACCTTTGGGACACCTTCTTCGCCGTCTGTAATAGTCCCACCCGTTATTTCATCCTCCATCGGATTCACACCTGCAATTGTCGTTTTTTTGACTTTGTCATGTTAGGCAAAGATCGCAAGATCCTACATCTACGGACTCCAGAGCCTGCTGGCCATGAAACTAGCAGGCATGAACTTCAGATTGCGGCTACTGCCATTGATCTCGCCGGCTCCAACACCTCAGGGCATATTCAAAACCCGGACTCCAGCAACGACCATGGACACTTTCACAGCGATTGCGCAACCACCAACTGCGACTCCAGCCTTGAACTTCAGGCCGGGTCTTTATGTGCTGCTATTGTGACTCCCGTCTCCCCTTCCCCCACCAATACTCTGCACTCCCATCTCCTTCAGATCCCATCGTCAGCTCCTGGGTCCTCAGAGGCTCCATCTTCCTCTCACCCCAACCCTCCCCTCTCCATTGACACCCCCAGCCTCCCCCCTCTCCCCTCCGATCCCAGCTCTCATCCGTGCCGGGTCTTTACCATCCCCTCCGACCTTCAACTGTCGGAGGCAGAACGCTCTGTCCTCAGTAAGGGCCTCACCTTTGTCCCCCTTCGCCCACACCTCAGCGACTTCCATGTTCGCCATGATGCGGAACTTTTCTTCCGCCGCCTCAGTCTCCGAGCCTACTTCTTCGGCAAGGACTCTTCTACCCCCACCGATGACCCCTTCTCCCGTCTTCAACCCTCCTCTTCTTCATGGACACTCCGCTCTGATCTTCTGCCTGCTCTGGATCTCTTTATCGCTAACTGCCAACGGGACATCAACCGTCTCGACTTCACCGCCCCTTGTCCCCATTCCAACCTCACTCCTTCGGAAGCTCTGCTCTCCACTCCCTCCGCACTAATCCTAACCTTATAATAAGGTTATAATAATTATCGGCGGGTTTAATAATAAGGGGGATGCTGTTGTAGTCTGGCGTACTGACCTCTACCTTGCTGAGGCACAGCGACAACTCGCGGATACCTCCTCTGATTTACCCCTCGATCGTGACCCCACTAAGGAACACCAGGCCATTGTCTCCCACACCATCACCGACTTTATCCGCTCAGGGGATCTCCCATCCACTGCTGCCAACCTTATAGTTCCCACACCTCGCAATTCCCGTTTCTACCTCCTACCCAAGATCCACAAACCTGCCTGTCCTGGCCGACCTATTGTCTCAGCTTGCTCCTGCCCCACCAAACTCGTTTCTGCATACCTCAACATGGTTTTATCCACTCTTGTTCAATCCCTTCCTACCTATATTCGTGACACTTCTCACGCTCTTAAACTTTTCGACGATTTTAAGTTCCCTGGCCCCCACCGCTTTATTTTCACCATGGATGTCCAGTCCCTATATACTTCCATCCCTCATCAGGAAGGTCTCAAAGCTCTACGCTTCTTTTTGGATTCCAGACCTAATCAGTTCCCCTCTACCACCACTCTGCTCCGTCTAGCAGAATTAGTCCTTACTCTTAATAATTTCTCCTTTGGCTCCTCCCACTTCTTCCAATCTAAAGGTGTAGCTATGGGCACCCGTATGGGTCCAAGCTATGCCTGCCTTTTTGTTGGCTTTGTTGAACAATCTATGTTCCGTGCCTATTCTGGTATCTGTCCCCCACTTTTCCTTCGCTACATCGATGACTGCATTGGCGCTGCTTCCTGCACGCATGCAGAACTCGTTAACTTTATTAGCTTTGCCTCCAACTTTCATCCTGCCCTCAAGTTTACCTGGTCCATTTCCAACACCTCCCTCCCCTTTCTAGATCTTTCTGTCTCTGTCTCTGGAGACAGCTTATCCACTGATGTCTACTATAAGCCTACTGTCTCTCACAGCTATCTGGACTATACCTCTTCTCACCCTGTCTCTTGCAAAAATGCTATCCCCTTCTTGCAATTCCTCCATCTCCGCCGCATCTGCTCTCAGGATGAGGCTTTTCATTCTAGGACGAGAGAGATGTCTTCCTTTTTTAAAGAAAGGGGCTTCCCTTCCTCCACCATCAACTCTGCTCTCAAACGCATCTCACCCATTTCACATACATCTGCTCTCACTCCATCCTCCCGCCAACCCACTAGGAATAGGGTTCCCCTGGTCCTCACCTACCACCCCACCAGCCTCCGGGTCCAACATATTATTCTCCGTAACTTCCGCCACCTCCAACGGGATCCCACCACTAATCACATCTTTCCCTCCCCCCGCCCCCTGCATTCCGCAGGGATCGCTCCCTACGCGACTCCCTTGTCCATTTGTCCCCCCCATCACTCCCCACTGATCTCCCTCCTGGCACTTATCCGTGTAAGCGGAACAAGTGCTATACATGCCCTTACACTTCCTCCCTTACCACCATTCAGGGCCCCAAACAGTCCTTCCAGGTGAGGCAACACTTCACCTGTGAGGTGGCTGGGGTGATATACTGCGTCCGGTGCTCCCGATGTGGCCTTTTATATATTGGCGAGACCCGACACAGACTGGGAGACCGCTTTGCTGAACACCTAGGCTCTGTCCGCCAGAGAAAGCAGGATCTCCCAGTGGCCACACATTTTAATTCCACATCCCATTCCCATTCTGACATGTCTATCCACGGCCTGCTCTACTGTAAGGATGAAGCCACACTCAGGTTGGAGGAACAACACCTTATATTCCGTCTGGGTAGCCTCCAACCTGATGGCATGAACATCGACTTCTCTAACTTCCGCTAATGCCCCACCTCCCCCTCGTACCCCGTCTGTTACTTATTTTTATGCACACATTCTTTCTCTCACTCTCCTTTTTCTCCCTCTGTCCCTCTGAATATACCCCTTGCCCATCCTCTGGGTCCCTCCCCCACCCTCCTTGTCTTTCTTCCCGGACCTCCTGTCCCATGATCCTCTCGTATCCCCTTTTGCCTATCACCTGTCCAGCTCTTGGCTCCATCCCTCCCCCTCCTGTCTTCTCCTATCATTTTGGATCTCGCCCTCCCCCTCCAACTTTCAAAACCCTTACTCACTCTTCCTTCAGTTAGTCCTGACGAAGGGTCTTGGCCTGAAACGTCGACTGCACCTCTTCCTAGGGATGCTGCCTGGCCTGCTGCGTTCACCAGCAACTTTTATATGTGTTGCTTGAATTTCCAGCATCTGCAGAATTCCTGTTATTTAGCATAGATTAATGTTTTGGAAGCAAATATACGTGCCATGATTAGTAAGCATGCAGGTGACATCAAAATTGGTGGTGTTGTGGGCAATGAGGAAGGTCAACTAGGAAAATAGGCAAAGGGATGGCAGATGGAATTTAACTCAGACAATTGCAACGTGATGTATTTTGGGAAGTTAGTACACGCCAGAACATACACAATGAAAGGAGGAATCTTGGGAAGTACAACTGAATGGTAAAAACCTAAGGTGTAGGTATATATTGCCTTGAACGTAGTGACATGGTTTGAGAGAGTGGTGAAACACAGTGACAGAGACACTTGCAGCTTTCCTTCATCATCTGAGGCACTGAATTGGCATGTCATGTTGCAGTCGTACAAATCGTTGGTCGGGCCACACTTGATGTATTGTGTGCAGTTCCGACTATCACACGAGAGCAAGAATCAAATTATGCCGGGAAGGCTGCAGGAATGATTCACAGGAATGTTGCTTGGGCTGGACAGCTTGAGTTATACTGTAAGAGCTTAGATAGAATGTTTCCCTGGATTGCTTCCAGTTTGCTTATCATTCAAATCAGTCCTCTGGTAATGCCATTGTCTCTGCACTCCACTCCATCCTGTGCCACCTGGAAGATTGTGTATTATATACCAGGATGCTGTTTGTCCACTTCAGCTCAGCATTTAATACAATCATCCCTGAGAAGATGGTGGGTAAACTGTCCTTGTTGGATCTCAACAACTGTCTCTGTAACAAGACCTCTTGAGGGGAAGGTCACAATCAATCCATGCTAGCAGAAACATCTCTTGATCCATCATGCTGAACACAGTGCTCCCAGGGCTCTGTGCTTAAACCACAGCTGTTCACATTGTTGTTGCATGACTTACTGCTAGATCCGTTTCAAACCAAGTCATCACGTTTGCTGGGGAAACAACAGTAGTAGGCCGCTTCAACTACGACAGACGACGTTCAGAGATGGCACGTGGCGCAGAGGTAGAGCTGCTGGTAGAATGGTGTGAGCACAACTATTTGAGTCTAGGTATGGACAAAACCAAAGAGATGGGTTGGGTGATTGGGAAGCTTTTAAAATCCACCAAAAGGCAACTAAAAACGCTATAAGAAGGGAAAATATGAAATATGAGGGCAAATTAGCCAATAATGTAAAGCAGAATACTAAAAGTTTTTTCAGTTATATAAAGAGTAAAAGGGAGATGAGAGTTGAGGTTGGACCACTGGAAAATGATGTTGGTGAGGTAGTAATGGACGACAAAGAAATGGCAGATAAACTTATGGGTACTTGGCATCAGCCTTCACTGTGGAAGACACTAGCAGTGTGCCAGAGGTCTGTAAGTGTCAGGGAGCAGGAGTGAGTGTCATTGCTATTACAAAGGAAAAAGTGCTTGGCAAACTCAAGGTCTTAAGGTGGATAAGTCACCTGGACCAGATGGACTACATCCCAGAGTCCTGAGAGAAGTTGTTGAAGAGATAACAGATACATTGGTCATGATCTTTTTAGAATCTCTTGATTCTGGCGTGGTCTGGGAGGACTGGAAAATTGCAAATGTCACTCCACTTTTTAAGAAAGGAGAAAGGCAAAAGCAAGGAAATGATGGGCCAGTTAGCCTCATCTCAGTGGCTGGGAAAGTTTTGGAGTCTATTATTAAAGATGAGGTTTCAAGTTATTTGGAGACTAATGATAAAATAAGTCAAAGTCAGCATGCTCGCTGTGAAGGGAAAACTTGCCTGACAAATCTGTTAGAGTTCATCGAGGAAGTAACAAGCAGGGTTGACAAAGGAGAAGTAATGGATGTCATTTACTTGGAATTTCAGAAGGCATTTGATAAGGTGAATGCTTAACAAGATAGAAACCTACGGCATTACAGGAAAGATGCTGGCATGGAGAGAGTAATGGCTGACAGACTGGAGGTGGTGTGTGGGAACAAAGGGGGCCATTTCTTGTTAGGTACCAGTGACTAGTGGTGTTCCTCAGCAGTGAGTATTGGGACCAATACTTTTCACATTGGTTGTCAATGATTTAGATAATGGAATTGATGGCTTTGTGGCAAAGTTTTGGAGATGATACAAAGATAAGTGAATACAAGAGTAGGTACTGCTGAGGAACTAATGTGATTGCAGCAGGACTTAGACAAATTGGAAGAATGGGCAAAAAAGTGTCAGATGGAATACATTCTTGGGAAATCTATGATAATCTATTTTTGGTAAAAGGAACAATAATGCAGAGTATTATCTAAATGGGTAGAAAATTCAAATATTAGAGGTGCAGAGGGATTTAGGAGTTCTCCTGCAAGAATCCCAGAAGGTTAATTCACAGGTTGAATCAGTGGTAAAGATCAGAGGAATAGAATATAAAAGGAAGGAGATTTTGCTGAGGCTTTATAAGACACTAGTTAGGCTGCATCTGGAGTATTATCTACAGTTTAGGGACCAATATCTCAGAAAGGATATGTTGCCACTGAAGAGAGTCCAGAGGAGGTTCACAAGGATGATTCTGGGAACGAAAGGGTTAACATAGGAGGAGCATTTGACAACTTTGGATCTGTACTCACTGGAATTTAGAAGAACGCGCGGGGGTTGGGGGGGGCGCGTTCTCATTGAAGCCTGCCGAATGTTGAAAGGACTAGGCAGAGTGGATGTGGAGAAGATGTTTCCTATGGTGGGGGTATCCAGAACCAGAGGGCACAGCCTCAAAATTGAAGGGCGACCTTTTAGAACAGAGATAAGGAGGAATTTTTTTAGCCAAAGAGTGGTGAATCAGGGAATGCTGTATCAAAGACTGTAGTGGAGACTGAATCCATGGGTATATTTAAAGCAGAACTTGATAGTTTTCTGATTGGTTAGGGCATCAAATGATATGGTGAGAAGGCAGAAGTATGGGGTTGAGTGCGATACAGGATCAGCCATGATGGAACGATGGAGCAGACTCGAGGGGCTGAATAGCCTAATTCTGCTCCTATGTCTTACAGTCTTATATTTGTGGACTTTAAGAACGCACAGGCTGACCACTCCTCAGTGCACATACATGGCTCCTCCATATAACCATATAACCATGTAACAATTACAGCACAGAAACAGGCCATCTCGGCCCTTCTAGTCTGTGCTGAACTGTTACTCTCACCTAGTCCCACCGACCTGCACTCAGCCCATAACCCTCCATTCCTTTCCTGTCCATATAGCTGTCCAATTTAACTTTAACCGACAACATCGAACCTGCCTCAGCCACTTCTGCTGGAAACTCATTCCACACAGCCACCACTCTCTGAGTAAAGAAGTTCCCCCTCATGTTACCCCTAAACTTTTGCCCTTTAACTCTCAACTCATGTCCTCTTGTTTGAATCTCCCCCACTCTCAATGGAAAAAGCCTATCCACGTCAACCCTATCCATCTCTCTCACAATTTTAAATATCTCTACCAAGTCCCCCCTCAACCTTCTACGTTCCAAAGAATAAAGACCCAACTTGTTCAACCTTCCTCTGTAACTTAGGTGATGAAACCCAGGTAACATTCTAGTAACCCTTCTCTGTACCCTCTCTATTTTGTTGACATCTTTCCTATAATTTGGTGACCAGAACTGTACACAATACTCCAAATTTGGCCTCACCAATGCCTTGTACAATTTCAACATTACATCCCAACTCCTATACTCAATGCTCTGATTTATAAAGGCCAGGATACCAAAAGCTTTCTTCACCACCCTATCCACATGGCTCCTCCATGGAGAGAGTTAGGATCACAAAGTTTCTGGTGGGGGGGGGGCACATAACGGACGATCTCACCTGGTCTCTTAACACCACCTCTTTAGTCAAAAAAGCATAGGAGCATCTCTACTTCCTGATGAGATTGAGCTGAGTAAGGCTCTCCCCAACCATCCTAACCAATTTTCATAGGAGCACTATTGAGAGTGTTCAGACTAGCTGCTTCACCATCTGGTACAAGAATTGCAAGGCATCTAACAGCAAGTCCCTACAAAGGATTGCGAGGACTGTTGAGTGGATCATCGGGGTCTCTCTTCCACCCATCAGAGATAGTTATCAGGAGCACTGCATAAGCACGGCTCTTAGCATTGTCGATGATCCCTCCTATCCACCCAACAGTCTCTTTGACTCCCTCCCATTGGACATGAGATACATAACATTAGGACAAGAACTGTTAGGAAGGGAAACAGCTTCTTCCCCCAGGCTGTAAGACTACTGAGCTCCCTGCTAGGACTCACCACGTATGAAGCGCCAGTAGCGTTATTCTGTTTACTTTTGAACGTGCCGTAAAAGCACCTTATTATCTGTTACTTTACTTGTGACTATATGACTATGTATGTTATGTATGTGAGTTATATGTAATATGTGGTGCTGCTTGGTCCAGAGGAATGTTGTTTTGTTTGGCAGTATACATGCGCATGGCTGAATGACAATAAACTGAACTTGAACTTGGAGTGAAGGAAGCTAAGGTTTCAATAAGTTTCAATAAGTACATTTAATGTCAGAGAAATGTATGCAATATACATCCTGAAATTCTTATTCTTCGCAAGCATCCATGAAAACAAAGTACCCCAAAGAATGAATGACAGTTAAGTGTTAGAACCCCAAAGCTCCCCCACAAGCTCCCCCTCCCACGTACAAGCAGCAGCAAGACAATGACCCCACTCTCTCACCAGCAAAAAAGGGCACCCTCCACTGAGCACTCAAGCATGCAGCAAAGCATCAATAACAACACAGACATGCAGTACCCCAAAGACTACTCGTTCACCCGGTAATTCGACATACCACAGGCTCTCTCTTTCCCTAATAAAGGAAGAAGAGATGTCCCAGTTTCACAGTGAGAGTGGAGACATAACAAACAGCTCGCCGGTTTATGGTGTTAAAAGTCTGTTGCGTCACTTCTTCCAAGCTCTGTGCCCGGAGAACTCAGGTCTCTGAGCACACAGCCAGCAGACAGCTCACTGCTTTCAATTTTCTGTTTCCCATGACGCACCAGGCAGCGGCACCAACCTCGAGTCTGCCCGCCTCCACTGCCACAAAAAAACAGCACCCTGAAGGTGTGCTAGTCTCCTAGACTGCGTCCTTGGCATATCGAATAGCGGCCAGTTGTGAGACCCCGAGAGCAGGTCCCATTCCAGCAAAGAACCGAACTCAATCTGTAGCTCTAGGTCTTCAAAAGAACCTTGAAAAGGAGAAAAAGAGATATTAAAGCTAGAAATAGAGCTGTTTCTGAAGATGCAAGCAAAGGAGTCGCTGTTAGGCGCCATCGTCCTCCTAAGCTCCTAAGGGATGGCCTTATAGACATTTATTAAATTATGAGCGGCATGACAGGATAAATAATCACATTTTCCCCAGAGTAGGAGAGTTTAAAACTTGAGGGCATAGCTTTAAATTGAGAATGGAAAAGTTTAAAGTAGATCTGAGGGGTATTTTTTTTACACAGAGGGTGGTGTGTATATCGAACAAGCCTCCAGAGAAAGTAATAGAAGCAGGTACAATTACAGTGTTTGAAAAGCATTTGGACAGGTACACAGATAGAAAAAGCTGAGAGGGATATGAGCCAAACACAGGCAACCGGAATTAGCGTTGATAGGCACCTGCTCAGCAGGGGTGAATTGGGCCTAAAGGACTGTTTTCCTGCTGTTTGACACTATGAATCTCTAAGTATTATCTAGCCATCCATTTTTAAAGCAGTGGAAGACAGATAGCAAGCAGGTTGAAAGTTACACTGGATAGATGGGAATGAAGAGTTAAGTTTACAATCAGATCAGCTGTGATCTTATTAAATGGTGAAACAGGTTTTTGGGACCAGGTGGGTTGATTCTATTTCTGAGACATAGGCTTGTATTTTTCAGTAACAGACAGAAATAATATAAGTGAATCTCTGCAACTCCTGGTAATTGGATAAGCTGTGAGAACTCATCGGTCAGATCTCAAAGGAACAAACGCACATCATAACCAGCCCTCTTCCAGCTCCTGGGAGTTGGTGGATTACATCAGCAGCTGGAGGTGTGTTAAAGAGGGCTATAGAGATCCTCTAGGACCACAGTAAGGCTTATCTAGCAGATCATATCCAGGGATGACCCATCAAGGATATGAGATGAAGTCCTTATTCTGAGGATGTGGATTGGTGAAGAAATAAGATCAGTCATGTCTCATTAAGCAGAGAAAGTCAAAGGTGTCCTGAATATACCACGATCAGCAAGCTATGTGACGTGACATAAATTATCAGATGCAGGCTAGACTGATTCTAAGGCTAAGAAATGGACAGAGGGGGTGACATTGACTTCCACTGTAGAAGTAATCCAACCAGATCTCTAAGCTTCTGCTTGAGATTTTTTGACAGCACAGATGTGACTGAAGTCAACATAATAGACATTGGCCCAGTACCTGCTATCTGCGGAGAATGTTGTTCCTCTGGGGTATAAGTAAGGGCATGGTGTCCTTTAAATTCCTTGACGTTAACATATTAGGGGATCTGTCCTGAGACTAATACATGAGTGTTATTGCAAAAAAACAGAACAATGAATTTGTTTTCTTAGAAGGTTCACCGTATCACTAAAAACTTTGACTGTTTTCTTTAGATGCACAGTGGAGAATATCCCAGCTGGTTGCATCGTGGTCTGGTATGGAAACACCAATATATCTTCCAGTAAGACGGTGGCATGCTCAGACACAGTGGCTTCTATGGGGTGTGTTAATGGTTTTTTCAAACAATTTTTTTTATGAATGCAAGACCTTACAGGATATTATGTTAAAGTACTGCAGTCTACCCCATCAGTGACTTGTTTGTTGGTTGAGAAACTGAAGGAGCTGGACTTGGTGCAGACTGTGATGATGCCTGCAACATAGAGGCATTGGTGCGTGAAGGAAGTGTGCAGTCCAACAGCAAGTGATCATCTTAGTTGTTTTTCTTGTGATCGTGAGGCTCTGCTGGACATTGGTGGTGTGCAATGCTGCAAGTCCAATTCTTTAGTTCATTGACAAAAGGCGGGGGTTACAGCGGGGCAGCTGCTTTACCTCATTTCAGGGAGGATTAGGTCTCGAGCCACAGTGTCACCTGTTTGCGGCTGCCCAGCGGGCAGCATCAGACTCGGACACTCCACCAGAGTGCCAGAGGTGGTGTGGCATGGCATCCATGTTGGAGTCCATGCTCCATGTTGGAGTGTTCGCTCAACAGAAGACAAACTATTGACTGCTGCAACATTCTTGGACTCAGGGATTTGGATTATTTTTTGTGTAACTGTATTTTACGGCTATCTTATATGAGCCTTGTGCTGTGTATGACTGTTGTAACTGTGTTTTGCACGTTGAACCCGGAGTAATGCTGTTTCATTTGGTTGGGATCATGGGCATTCATGCATGCTTGAATGACAATTAAACTTAAACTTGAACTTGAATGCCCAGGAATCTAGAAGTCTCTAGAAAATGGTGTATACAGCCCAATCCATCACAGGCAAAGCCTCCAGACTATTGAGAACAATTATACGGAGTGCTGCCACAAGTAAGCAACATCCATCTTCAAAGATCCTCAGCATCCAGGACGTGCCCTCTTACCATCGAGAAGGACATACGAGAGCTTTAAGTCCCACAACAACAGGTTCAGCAACGATTATTATCCTACAATCATCATGCTTCTGAACTGGTGTGGATAACTTCAAATGCCACTACTCCAAACTGATTCTATGACCTACAGACTCACTTTCAAGGACTCTTTACAACTCATGTTCTTAGTTTTCTTTTTTATTTGCAAAGTTTGTCTTCTTCTGCACGTTGTTTGTTTGTCAATATTTGTCTGTTGATGCATAGTTTTTTCATAAAATTGTATTGTACTTCCTTTTTTGCTGTAAATTCCTGCAGGAAAATGAATCTCAAGGTAGATTATGGTAATATACTGAGCATGCTCTTTGATACTAAATTTACTTTGAACTTTGAACTTTCAAGCCCAGGTGGACAGATGTACTGAACCCTTATAAGTCCAGTGAATTGTTCACTCTGGGTGCCTGTACTCTGCGAGTTGCCTTTTTAAAAGTCATCCATTCTGAGGAGGGTTAGGTCATGTTGAGTGGTTGTTAGAAAAAAACATTGTTGCAGCAAAGTAGTTAAAGATGCAAGAACAACATGAGGTGCAGTGTAGAGCCATGAGAGCATTGATAGTGTTTCAAAAGTTTGATTAATGACTGCAGGTGTGAGTATCCTTTTAAGTAACATGAGTTTTGAACATTCAGAGTGAAAAACAGCTGGTTGTTCTGTGAGTGAATAATTACTGTTCAGACAAATATGACGAAAACCTCACTTATGACAAATTTTGGCCACTGCACTACTGCATACGTTATTTGGACATATTTGAAGGTGAAGATAAAATGTGAATGAAAACAAAAAAAAAAAAATCGCCCAAAAATAAATATACAACGGTTGCATTTGGTGAAAAGATACATAGCATCAGTCGACATTAATGCGATTTTTAACTTGGCGTTGCACAGATGACTTTCTCGCCAGAAGTATCAGCATCTGCTGGTCAATTGGTAAACTCCAGCGACTCCTCATTGCAGGACATTCTTTTAAAATGTACAGTATGTCTAGAAGGTCAGTGGCAGGGTTTGCATTATTTCCTGATATGTGCTCCCAATCGCATAGCTAGCAATAAATCAGAGTAACTAGAAAGAAGTAATTTGGGATTATAAAGTGCCTTTCATATGTGCAATATCTCCCCAGTACTTGTCTACTAGGCAGGTAAACAAATTCTGAACCCAGTTTATACAAATATAGAACATATAACATAGAATAGTACAGCACAGTACAGGCCCTTCGGCCCACAATGTTTTGCGGACTCTTAAACCCTGTCTCCCATATGGCCCCCCCCCCACCTTAAATTCCTCCATATACCTGTCTAGTAGTCTCTTAAATTTCACTAGTGTATCTGCCTCCACCACTGACTCAGGCAGTGCATTCCACGCACCAACCACTCTCTGAGTAAAAAACCTTCCTCTAATATCCCCCTTGAACTTCCCACCCCTTACCTTAAAGCCATGTCCTCTTGTATTGAGCAGTGGTGCCCTGGGGAAGAGGCGCTGGCTATCCACTCTATCTATTCCTCTTAATATTTTGCATACCTCTATCATGTCTCCTTTCATCCTCCTTCTCTCCAAGGAGTAAAGCCCTAGCTCCCTTAATCTCTGATCATAATGCATACTCTCTAAACCAGGCAGCATCCTGGTAAATCTCCTCTGTACCCTTTCCAATGCTTCCACATCCTTCCTATAGTGAGGCAACCAGAACTGGACACAATACTCCAAGTGTAGCCTAACTAGAGTTTTATAAAGCTGCATCATTACCTCGTGACTCTTAAAATCTATCCCTCGACTTATGAAAGCTAACATCCCATAAGCTTTCTTAACTATCCTATCTACCTATGAGACAACTTTCAGAGAACTGTGGACATGTAACCCAGATCCTTCTGCTCCTCCACACTACCAAGTATCCTGACATTTACTTTGTACTCTGCCTTGGAGTTTGTCCTTCCAAAGTGTACCACCTCACACTTCTCCGGATTGAACTCCATCTGCCACTTCTCAGCTCACTCCTGCATCCTATCAATATCTCTCTGCAATCTTTGACAATCCTCTACACTATCCACAACACCACCAACCTTTGTGTCATCTGCAAACTTGCCAACCCACCCTTCTACCCCAACATCCAGGTCGTTAATAAAAATCACAAAAAGTAGAGGTCCCAGAACCGATCCTTGTGGGACACCACAGGTCACAACCCTCCAATCTGAATGTACTCCCTCCACCACCACCCTCTGCTTTCTACAGGCAAGCTAATTCTGAATCAACCTGGCCAAACTTCCCTGGATCTCATGTCTTTTGACTTTCTGAATAAGCCTACCATGTGGAACCTTATCAAATGCCTTACTAAAACCCATGTAGATCACAACCACTACACTACGCTCATCCTTATGCCTGGTCACCTCCTCAAAGAACTCTATCATGCTTGTTAGACATGATCTGCCCTTCACAAAGTCATGCTAACTGTCCCTGATCAGACCATGATTCTCTAAATGCCCAGAGATCCTATCTCTAAGAATCTTTTCCAACAGCTTTCCCACCACAGACGTACGGCTCACTGGTCTATAATTACCCGGACTATCCCTACTATCTTTTTTGAACAAGGGGACAACATTCGCCTCCCTCCAATCCTCTGGTACCATTCCCGTGGACACCGAGGACATAAAGATCCTCGCCAGAGGCTCAGCATTCTCTTCCCTCACCTCGTGGAGCAGCCTGGGGAATATTCTGCCAGGCCCCGGGGACTTATCTGTCCTAATGCATTTGACAACTCCAACACCTCCTCTCCCTTAATATCAGCATGCTCCAGAGCATCAACCTCACTCATATTGTCCTCATTGTCATCAAGTTCCCTCTCATTGGTGAATACCGAAGAGTAGTATTCATTAAGGACCTCACTCACTTCCACAGCCTCCAGGCACATCTTCCCACCTTTATCTCTAATATGCCTGGCCAGCAGCACTGATATGACACTAAATCAGTTTTCATGTTTTAGTTTGTGGGGGATCAAAATCAGAATCAGGTTTACTATTACTTTCTTACGTGACATGAAATATGTTGTTTTGCAGCAGCAGCATAGTGCAAAGGCATAATTGCTGTGGTGATAGGGGATTCTTTAGTTAGGGGAATGAGTAAGAGGATTTGTTGTCGAGAACAAAATTCCAGAATGGTATGATGATTCCCAGGTGCCAGGGTCTGGGATATCTCAGAATGAGTCCTCAGCATTCTTCAGTGAGTGGGTGAACAGACAGAAGTCGTGGTTCATGTAGATACCAATGACATGGGTAAGATGAGGGATGATGTTCTGCACAGGGAGTTCAGTGAGTTAGGTCCTAAATTAAAGGGTAGAACCTCCAGGGTTATGATCTCAGAATTGCTACCCATGCCACATGCTAGTGAGGTCATAACTAGGAAGATTATACAGTTTAATTCATGGCCAAGGAGGTAGTGTAGGAAGGAGGTCATAAGATTTTTGGATCACTGGGCTCTCTTCCAGGGAAGGTGGGATGTACAGAAGGAACTGCTTACACCTGAGATGGAGGGAGACTAATATCCTAGTGGGGAAGGATTATTAATTCTGCATGGCGGGGTATAAACTAGAGTTACAGGGGGATGGGAACCAGAGTGCCAGAACAGTTACTAGGCTTATACTCTCTGGAATTTAGAAGATTGAGGGGGGATCTGATTGAAACGTATAAAATTCTAAAGGGATTGGACAGGCTAGATGCAGGAAGATTGTTCCCGATGTTGGGGAAGTCCAGAACGAGGGGTCACAGTTTGAGGATAAAGGGGAAGCCTTTTAGGACCGAGATGAGGAAAAACTTGTTTACACAGAGAATGGTGAATCTGTGGAATTCTCTGCCACAGGAAACAGTTGAGGCCAGTTCATTGGCTATATTTAAGAGGGAGTTAGATATGGCCCTTGTGGCTAAAGGGATCAGGGGGTGTAGAGAGAAGGCCGGTATAGAGTTCTGAGTTGGGTGATCAGCCATGATCGTAATGAATGGCGGTGTAGGCTTGAAGGGCTGAAAGGCCTACCCCTGAACCTATTTTCTATGTTTCTATGTTTCTATGAGAGATTGTGGAGGCAGATGTCGGTAAGACCTCAGACAAAGTTAGGAATCAAAAGGTTGATTGGTCAAATGGTGTGACTAGTGTCCTGATCTGCGTGTATTTCAAAGCAAGAAGTATTGTAGGAAAGGCAGATAATAGTGCTGAAGATGAGGTAGCTGATTTGCAAACAGAGGCAATATGTCGTGTGGAGAGGGTGTTGATAGGGTAGAATTGCAGTCAATAGGATGAGTTGCAATGTAAAAGGTGGACAAAATCAATAAAGGTATATACAGGACTGAAGGTGTTGTATTTGAATGTGCACAGTATAGGGAATAAGGTAGATGAACTTGCAGCACAGTTGCAGATTGGCAGGTATGATGTTGTAGGCATCCCTGAATTATGGCTGAAAGAATTATAGCTGGGAGCTTAATGTCCAAGGATTTTATTGAAAGGACAGACAGGAAGGCAGATGGGGTGGTGTTTCTCTGTTGGTAAAAAATGACATCAAATCATTAGAAAGAGGTGACATAGGATCGGAATTTGTTGAATCATTGTGACTAGAGCTGAGGAACTGCAAGAGTGAAAAGACCCTGATGGGAGTTGTATACAGACCCAAAACACAAGGAAGGATGTGGCCTTCAAATTAAAACAAGAGATAGAAAATGTATGCCAAAAAGGCAATGTTACAATAGTCATGGGGAACTTCAATATGCAGGTAGATTGGGAAAATCAGATGGTTCCGGATTCCAGGAAGGGGAGTCTCTAGAGTGCATACAAGATGGCTTTTTAGAGCAGCTTGTTATTGAGCCCAGTGGAAGATCAGCTACTCTGGATTGGGTGTTGTGCAATGAACTAGAATTGATTAGAGAACTTAAAGTAAAAGAACACCTAGGGGAAAGTGATCACATTATAATCAAATTCACCTTGAAATATGAGAAGGAGAAGCCAAAATCAGATGTATCAGTGGAGTAAAGGAAATTACAAAGGCACGAGAGAGGAGTTGGCTAGAATTGATTGGAAAAGAACACTGGCAGGGATAAAGGCAGAGCAATGGCTGGAATTTCAGAAAGCACTTTGGAAGGCACAGAACATATACAGTATGGTTATGCACTTTCGTAGAAGAAATGAAAGGGTTGACTATTTTCTAAATGGAGAGAAAATACAAATAAATTGAGGTGCAAAGGGACTTGGGAGACCTTGTGCAAGATTCCCTAAAGGTTAATTTGCAGGTTTCATCTGTGGTGAAGAAGGCAAATACAATGTTAGCATTCATTTCAAGAGGACCAGAATATAAAAGCAAGTATGTAATGTTGAGGCTTTCTAAAGCACTGGTGAGGCCTCACTTGGAGTATTATGAGCAGGTTTGGGCCCCTTATCTTAGAAAGAATGTGCTGAAACTGGAGAGGAATTAAAAGAGCTTCATGCAAATGATTCCAGGATTGAATGGGTTGTCATATGAACAGTGTTTGATGGCTCTGGGACTGTACTCTCTGGCATTCAGAAGAATACAGGGTGACCTCATTGAAAACTATTGAATGGTGAAAGGACATGACAGAGTGGATGTGGAAAGGATGTTTCCTGTGGTGGGAGAGTCTAAGACTAGAGGACACAGCCTGAAAACAGAGGAGTGTCCTTTTAGAATGGGGAGATAAGGAAGAATTTCTTTAGCCAGAGAGTGGTGAATCTGTGGAATTCTTTGTCACAGGCACTTGTGGACTCCAGGTCTTTTTGTATATTTAAGGCAGATGGTGATAGATTCTTGATTGGTCAGAGCATGAAGGGATACGGGGAGAAGATAGGTGATGGGGGCTGAGAGGAAAATTGGATCATCCATGATGAAACAGTGGAGCAGGCTCAATGGACCAAATGGCCTAATTCTGCTCCTGTATCTTATAGTCTTATAAAATTACTATAAATTAATAAATAAATAAATACAGGTTTCCCCCGTCATCCGAAGGTAGAGCGTTACTATGAAACGGTTCGTAAGCCGGAATGTTGTAAAGCGAAGAAGTAATTACCATTTATTTATATGGGAAAATTCTGTGAGCATTCGCAGACCCAAAAATAACCTACCAAATCATGCCAAATAACACATAAAACCTAAAATAACAGTAACATATAGTAAAAGTAGGAATGACATGATAAATACACAGCCTATGTAATGTAGAAATACTTTTCCACAATCATTGCCTGCACTGTCCACCATAGTGAAAATCTCACGCAAGCGCCGTCGGCAAATACATGGCGCAAGCACTCTCAGCAGAAAATCTCATACAAGCGCTGTTGGCAAAAACACGGCTCGAGCGCTCTCCAATAGCCTTTAAGCTATGAAGCTGCCAAATCATACCAAATAACACGTAAAAATACACAGCCTATATAAAGTAGAAATAATGTATGTACGGTGTAGTATCACTTACGGGAATCAGGAAGACATCGAGCATACTGATGATGGTGTGTTAGGCTGAGTCATCGGAGGTTGGGGTGGTGCAGTGGCCCCCACCCTCTGAGCAGCGAACCGATACCAATCCGCGAAGCATGCAGTGGTAGCCAGGAGGCACACAGCACATATTTAAGAAAAAAGCCGAAATAAACATGCTAATTAATTAGGTGCCGCCTGGCATGTAATTGTTGGCCCAGATCACAGGCGATTGCTGATTGCTCACAGACACGTGTTTAAGCAATGCTGGCTAGAATGCCGTTCTGAATCCCGGGGAGAGCGGCTGCTTGGGGCGCGCGCTGCTTTTTATCGGCCGCTGATTTTTCCGTGCACCTGCTTTTTTTCACACGCTGCTTTTTTTCATAAACACCTTCTGTTAGCGAAAACAGGGAACTAATGTAGGTCTTTCATAACAGTCAGGTTTTGTAAAGCGAACGTTCGAAAAGCAGGGGACACTTGTAGGTCAAAAACAAGGAATAATGACGTGGGACAATTCAAAAGCTAATGGCAAAGGGGAAGGAGCTGTTTCTGGATCATGGAGTGTGGGTCTTCAGCTTCCTGTCCCTCCTTCCTGCAATAGATGAGGGCATATCTGGAGACGGTGAGGGACCTCTATAATGGACACTGCCAGTGCATGTACTCCCAACTTGCTTTTCCTTAAGTCCATAATCAATTCATTTGTCTTGCTGCCACTGAGTGCAAGGTTGCTGTTGCGACTCCACTCAACCAGCAGGTCTATCTCATTCCTGTATAGCTCTTTGTCACTGTTATTGTGTACTTAATATTTCAATAATGCTTGAATAATCTTGTGTGTGTGTGTGTGTGTGTGTGTGTGTATACTTATAGGTTGATTAAGTACTCTTGTTCATTTAAGTAATTCATTACAGTCTGTATGTGTAAATACGTGAATTGCATATGTCACCACACTACCATGTGATACATGCATGCCTTGCTTAAAGGAAACCTTAAGTTCGATTCCCGTGTTTTCCTTTGAATCAGTTAAATGTTTTGAAGTTATAAAACATAACAGTAGCGACGAGGTATTTTTAAAACTAACCTGAGATAGGTACTAGTCTGTTTTAGTGCAGCGAGACATTTGAATTTTAAAATAGCGCAACAAGAAGCAGCGAGTAAAAGTGCATCCCAACACATGCAGAGACAGTCGAGTTAAAATAAAGGCAGAAAATGGAAGAATTCACGGTTCATAAAGAGTGAGTACTGGATGAAAATAATCATTTAAAAAAGCAGAAATGGGTGGCTACATCTGGAAGATTGATATGTTTGATTACAAAACAGATAAGTGCATTATATATAATGAATGGAATGAACAGTATTTTCATGTAAGTGAAATAGCCAGTGAGAAACAAGTAACAATTTTGCTGAGTACATTGGGTTGAAAGGCATACAGTTTGCTCTGAAGTTCAATTCCTCCAACTAAACCAGCAGAATTTAGCTTTGTTTGTATCATGAAATTAATGCAAGAACATTTAGAACAAAAGCCATTGTTGATTGCTAAACACTTAATGTTTCAAAAACAAAGGGAGTCAAAAACAAAGAGAGTCCATTTCTGCATACATGACTGAATAGGAGAGATTATCTGAGTATTGTCAGTTCAATGGTAGGCTTATTGATGTACCAAGAGATCATTTATTTTGCAGAATCTTAAAAGAAAGCATTTAAAAATAGATCCTACAGATATTTTGAGGAATTATTCCAAAAAGCACAGTTAATTTGTTAGGTTGTAAATTAATTTTTAGTGCTTTAGAAATTGTCGAAAAAACTGACTTCCAGAACTGCTCCAGTATAGAACAAGACCAAAACATGTGTGCCACTGTAGATGTCTCAATTTTACATCTATCACAATAACTATCAACATTAGGGAATATTTTAGAGAATCTCCCCTTCGTCAAATGGTAACGATGTACAATTTTAAATTGAATCAATGAATGACTAGCGCAGATTCGAAGAAGTGACATGGTCCGGATCGGGGTCCCTTTAAATTTACTTTGTTTATGTTACGATCCGGACTGTTGACTCCCTGTTTCCCTTTGGTTCCCTGTTTTCCCGTGTCCCTCAGCTTTGGTGATTGGAGGTAATTTACTCTCGATTGAACCGGTAGTTTATAGTCTCCGCCTTTCAGCCGTTCCGGGCGAGAGCATCTGCAAAGTTACCAAAGGTATGGCATGCCAATGTCATCTAGCCGGAGCAAGCCTAGTCTCCACTTGAAGCAAGTGACGGTAACTCGCCTTTCCTCACTGGAGCAACCCTGTCAAGTTACCTTGCCAAAGTGAGCCTGCAAAGTTTCCTCACCAAGGTGCGTCCGTCAGTTAACCCGCCGGAGGGAATCAAGAACCGCTGTCTACTGTTCCCGGGCCAAGTCGAGAGCTCACCACTACCAGGAGGCTCCAAGTCAAGTCCTGGCTCCGGGGGCATTCAAGTACCAAGTCAAGTCCAGACCCTGGCGGCATCCAAGTTCTGAGTCAAGTTCTGAGTCAAGTCCCGTCCCTGGCAGCATCCAAATACCGAGTCAAGACCTGGCCCTGGTGGCATCCAAGTACCGAGTCAAGTCCCGGCCCTGGTGGCATCCAAGTTCCAAGTCAAGTCCTGGCCCCGGCGGCATCCAAGTACCGAGTCAAGTCCCGGCCCTGGCGGCATCCAAGTTCTGAGTCAAGTCCCGGCCCCGGCGGCATCCAAGTACTGAGTCAAGTCTCGGCCCTGGTGGCATCCAAGTTCCGCGTCAAGTCCCGGCCCCGGCGGCATCCAAGTTCCGCGTCAAGTCCCGACCCTGGCGGCATCCAAATACCAAGTCAAGTCCTGGCCCTGGCAGCATCCAAGTTCCGAGTCAAGTCCTGGCCCCGGCGGCATCCAAGTTCCGAGTCAAGTCCTGGCCCTGGCGGTCTGTGATTCCTGTCCTACCCCGCTGTCTGAATCCCTTCTCTGCCCCTCTCGTCTCTAGCCCTCATCTGCAGCCCTCGCCTGCACCTTGGTCTAGTTCTATCGTCGGAGCTAGATAGGTACTGTCTGGTGTTCTTTCCTGTTGGTCTTGTATTGTCCTCGCCTCCGTGGGGTAAGCCAGGCCGCCTTGCCATTGCCTGATGGGGGGTCCTGTCTTGTCTTGTCCTCGCCTCCGTGGGGTAAGTCAGGCCGTCTTGCCGTTACCCTGCAGGGGGGTCATGAATCCTGGCCCTATGTCCTGTGCCCAAGAAGGGATCCCGACTCTGTGTTCTGTGTATGTGTCCATGGTTGCATGTACCTGCTCTCCCGAGACCGAGGCTCCGTTTTTCCATGTTCTTCCTCTCCCTAGCCCATGTCATGTCCATGCCTGGTTCTGGATTCGAGCCCAAGGCAAGACCCAGGTACTGGGTCCTTGCCCAGTCCCTGGCTCGGAGTCCATAACGTAGCCTCTTCATGCCGCCTCTACTGGGATCCAATTCCAAGTCCTAGCCCAGACCTTTGTCCCAGCCTAGTCGTAGTCCTGAGTCCTTGTCCAGTTCAATATTCCTGCTTTTGCTTTGCTCTCCTGGTATCAAACAATAAACTCAATTTACTTAACCTCACAAGATGTGTCTTGCATTTGGGTCCACCCTTGCTCCATATGCCCCACCAATGTGACAAGAAGAGTTAACCAGCTACAGAATCTGCGTCCAATCCTCCATCATAAAAGTCAAATTAAGTTCCTTTTCCTAATCTTGTTTAATTTTAAATAAAGGACACCTATCCCATTGTAAAAGTAAATTATAAATTCTTCCAATGGAACCCTTCATTGAAGGGCTCATACTTATAATACTATCTAACAGGTCAGCATCCAATATGTAAGGAAAATTACTTAAATATCTCTTTGTGTGACCAACATGTTATTGCATTTGTTACATTGATAGCTAGGAGGGCCATTTCATTGAAGTGGAAGGATACATCGGCTCCCACTTTGTCACAATGGTTCTCTCAAGTGATGCTATGTCTTAGTTTGGAGAAAATTAGAAGTCGAACCTTTGAACCTATGTTTGATTTTGAGAAAAGTTGGGTGCATTTGCTCGTTATTATCATCTGATATTGATGAGGGTGACACAGAATTATGTAGCCTTGAGGTTTACACTGTGAAAACTAAGTAAAGAAGCAATGTGGCTTATCCCAGAAGTAAATGGGAAATGAATTAAAATGGATTTGGACACTGGCTCAGCTGTTTCAGTCATTTCACAAAATGAGTTTGAACAGCATTTCAAAGAAACTAATCTGAAGCCTGCGGATATCAAACTAAGAACTTTTACTGGAAAAACGATAACTCCCGTGGGAATGACATTCATGACAGTGAAATACATCAACCAACAAGCCACATTGAGTTTCTGTGGAGTAAAAAACAGAAGGACCAGTATTGTGGGAGCATAATTAGCTGGGACAACTACAACTTGATTAGAGATCCATCTGCCATCTGCATGCCACATTCCCTGCAATGAAACCAACTGAAACTGAATTAAGAAGGGTACTGGATGATGCCACAGCAGTCTTCAGGGATGGCATTGGAAAATTCAAACATATCAAGGGTAGAATAATGTTAAATGAAAATGCTGAACCTTAGTTTTGCAAGGCCCATCCAGTTCCTTGTACCATCCACGATTAAGTAGCCAGTGAGCTGATTACATGTAGGCTGAAGAAATTGCTTCCAAGTTTGAGTAGATCCATCGACAATGCCAGTTGGCCCAGTAGCTAAAAAGAATATGTCTGTCATAATCCGTGGTGATTTTAATGTCACGCTCAACCCAGTATTGAAAGTAGATCAATACCCTCTGCCAGGATTGAGAATATCTTTGCAAACCTTTCTGGAGGAAAACACTTCAGCAAAGTAGACTTAGCTGAGGCCACCTATAGATAGAGATGGAAGAAGAGTCCAAAGTGTTTCTTACCATGAATACTCACAGAGGGCTTTGTTACTATAATAGACTTACTTTTGGAGTAGAATCTACACCTGCACTCTGGCTGAAAGCTATGGCCTGCAAGGTTGCCCAGGCACTCAGTGTTACCTGAATGACATCTTTGTTACCAGCAAGGATGACAAGGAATATCTCAAAACTTAGTTCTAAAAAAATTAAAAGTTATTGTGCTCAGAGCACAATGTGACAAGTATGAATTCTTTCAACCAAGCGTCATATAACATGGTCACACTATTGACACATGAGTATTATACAAGTGTGCTGAGAAAATTCAAACAATGGTGGATGCCCTTAGGCCAAAGGACATGTCACAGTTGTTAACTACTATAACAGATCTAAAGTTTCATTTATTATCAAAGCATGGATCCATCACAACTCTGAAATTTGTCTTCTCCAGATAGCCACAAAACAAAGACAGAAAGAGCACAAAAGTTGTTCAGAGAGAAACATCAAACTCACCCACCCTGCACAAAAAAGAACAGCATCCCAATCATCAACCACCAGGACCCCTCTCCCCCAGCATAAAATGGAACAGGAACATCGACTCCCCAAAAGCAAGAACTCCTCTGCACAAAAAAAACAGAACTCAAAAGAACATCAACCCCCAAACAACCCTTCACACAACAAAACAGAAAAGGAACAGGCAATTAAAACTAAACATGGAATATAAAAACCATGTCTGAAAATTTTCACAGTCCAAAACCCAATAATATAAATGCAAAACCACTAAACCATTCTCCAGTGTCACTGACATCTATCTAAAGAGAGGGACACCACATGAGGCAGAGAAGCCTACCCACCTGCCACAGCGAATCACACAGTAATAGGCCGCTCACAGACTCCTTCTCAGCAGCGATGAAAAGGAAGGCAGTCAGCACTCACTGAACTTGCGCTCACCTTCCACCTTCGCCTCAATGTCTTTATAACTGTTGATGCTTTATTGCCAATTAATGGATGCTTTAGTCGGTGAAATGGTTGCATCAAGGCCATCTGAGTGCATGTTCACTTCCCAGAAAGTTCTTGGAGACAGCAAAGCGCAAGATCACTCAAACGACCTCCAGATGGAAAACCACAGGCTCCCACAGTCCCAAAACACATCTTTTTTTTTAATCAAAGTACTTTTATTAACGAAGAAAATTAGCAGAACTTATGTTACAATACAACCAACCATTTTATACCAGTTAAAAAAGAAACTCCCCCACCCCTCAAATAAACAAGAACAAATAGAACCAGCCAGACCAGTCAAAAATAGAGACAAAGGCCTAGTGTATTTATAAAGATGGAGAACCTGACACATTCAAATAATTTTTTCAGCATCCATATTTTTGACAAAACTTAGAAAAGGTTGCCAAGTGGTGTTAAATCTTGCAGACTGCCCCCTGACTGAATTGCGGATCTTCTCAAATTTTATAAAGTACATGATATCTTTGATCCAATGTCCATATGTTGGAGGGGAAGAGTCTTTCCATTTGCACAAGATGAGCCTTCTGGCAAGAAGTGAACAAAAAGCGATGAGATCGGTTTGGAATTTGCTGAGGTTAACATTCTGAGAAGGCACTCCAAATAGTGCTATTGACCAAGATAGTGTAATTAATTGTCCAAAAATTTTTGAAAAAGTTTCAAAAATCAAACCCCAGAAATTTACTAATTTTGGACATGACCAAAACATATGGCAGAGTGTAGCCAGGAATTGTTTACATGTGTCACACATTGGGTCAAGATCTTTAGTAACCTTAGCCAACCTAACTTTAGACCAATGACAACGGGGCACGATTTTAAACTGAACAATGACATGTCTAAGACACACAGAGGATGAATAAATTCTATGAATTGTTTTTTGCCATATGTCATCTGGAATTTGTTCCTCAATATCCTCTTCCCATTTATGTTTTAATAAATCCAAATTCTCAGGATTAACTACATTAAGTAGCTCATAGATTTTGCTTACAGATTGTTTCACATCAATTTTGCACTTAAAGACTGAATCTAAGAGTGATGAAGGGGGGCAGTAGGGAAAGCACTCAAGATGAGAGGCCATAAAGCTTCCAAGTTGTAAATATCTATAGAAGTATGTCCTAGGGATCCCAAATTTCTTAACTAGCTGTTCAAAAGAGGCAAAATTGCTGTCAACGTAGAGATTACACAATGAAGTGATATCATGTTTAGACCAAATATCAAACGCTGTATCCATTATTAATGGGGTGAACATGTAAATTTTTGCTACTGGTGCAGTGAGTGAGAGGTTATTAAGAGCAAAATGACGTCTAAATTGGAACCAAATTTTAATAGAGTACATCGCAACTGGATTCAGTGTGAAACTAGATACAGGTTGTGACAGTGGTAGTTTAGCATATACTGTATTACCGACAGAGGTAAATTGTAAGGATGACTTCTCCACAATCACCCAGCTAGGAGCAGCAATATCATCACTTGTTCAATATAAAATTGTTCTTATATTAGCTGACCAGTAGTAATATAGAAAATTTGGAAGTGCCAAACCCCCATCTTACAAGGCTTCTGTAGTACTTTTTTCCTTTACTCTGGGCTGTTTTTCATTCCAAATAAAACTTGAAATTTGACTATATAGGTTATTGAAGAAAGTCTTTGTTAGAAAAATTGGGAGGCTTTGGAACATGTATAAGAATTTGGGCAGGACAGTCATTTTAATTACATTAATCCTCGCATTAAGGTAAAGAGATAAATAATTCCAACATTCAAATTCCTGTTTAAGATTGAAGAGGAGATGTTGACTCCTTTATAAAGGTCCTTGTAATTATGTGTTATCCAGACCCCCAGATATTTAAATTTCCTATAGTTGATTCTCAAGAGGGTCATGGAAAAAGAAATGTCCGAACATATGGTCCCAATGGGCATTAGTTCACTCTTTTGAAAGTTAACTTTATAACCAGATATTTGACCGGATTTAGTGAGCAATATTGATAGATTTGGGAGACTTCAAGTTGGATCTGAGATATACAATATCATATCATCCACGTACAGTGACACTTTATTTTCCAAAGCTCCCCTCTGGATACCTTTGATGCTAACTGATGTCCTCAGGGCTCAATTGCCACAGCAAAAAGAAGTGGAGATAAAGGGCATCCTTGTCTTGTGCCACGCTGCAGTTCAAAAAAGGACAATATACAGTTATTAGTACGCACTGCTGCCAGTGGGGACGAGTAAATTTAATTCAATCCATGAGATGAATATAGAATCAAAACCAAATTTTTGGAGAGTATAGAAAGGAAAGTCCCATTTCACCCGGTCAAGTTCCTTTTCAGTATCAAGGGAGACAATAATCTCTGGCCTACTAGATGCAGAGGAATCATATAGTATATTTAGAAGACGTCTTATATTAAGAAAAGAGTACCGATTTTTTATAAAACCTGTTTGATCGGGTGAGATAATTAATGGTAAAATCTTCTCCATTCGGTGTGCCAGAACTTTGCAAAGATTTTGGTATCCGTATTTAAAAGGGAGATTGGTTGGTATGAACCACATTCAAGGGAGTCTTTGCCCTTTTTCAAAATTAATGAAATAACTGCTTGACGCATTGTGGGAGGCTGGGAATAGGATAAAAAAAGACTCTTCAAAAACAGGTAATAGTAATGGGGAAGTTGAGTGGAAAATCTGTTAAAACATTCAGAAGGATATCCATCTGGGCCTGGAGATTTTCCACTCTATATACTCCTGCTTGCAGAGTCTATCTCCAGAGTGGTGATTGCCTTCTCCAGATCAGCAGCTATATGCTGATCTATATATGGGATGTTTAGCTTTTTAAAGAAATCATCTAGATGTGATGGGGTGGTGGATGAATCTGAGGAGTACAATGATTGGTAAAAGCCGTGGAAGCATGAGTTAATTTCTACATTATCTGTTTGTTTTATGCCCTGTGCATCCCGTATCTCAGGTATACCGTGACAAGCCATTTTGTGATGCAGTTGATGGACTAGCAGCCCCCTGCTTTTTCTCCATGTTTTAAAGCTCACATTGCAACTTGGAGACAAGATATTCAGTTGTGAATAGATTGTATTCGGTCTGAACTAGTAAACGCTGTTTGAGTAAAGCCGCTGAGAGCGCTTGGCTATGCAAGAGGTCTAATTCCAGTATCTGATCTGTCAGTTGTTTAATACGTTCAGTCCTTATTTTTCTCCGATGCACGCAGAATGAGATTATTTGGCCTCTTAAATATATCTTTAGCGCCTCCTGCACAATTGATGGAGACATCCCTGGTGGTTGATTAATTCTCAGAAAAGATTCTATTTTGGAATAAATATACTTCACAAAACATTCATCTGAAAGGGGAGTAGGATTTAGCCTACAAGGACAGTAACCTGGTTGTGTAGTAGGCACACGTAATATTAAAGTCAGTGGACTATGATGGGATATAATTATGGCTTCATAATCACACTCTGTTACAGAAGAGAGAAGGCTGATGTCCATAAAAAAATAATGTATACACGAATAGGAACCGTGTACTGAGGAGCAAAAAAGAGTAACTCCGAGAGGTAGGGTTACGAAACCGCCATACATCAGCCCACTCCATATGTTTTAAGAAAACGTCCGATAGACTGTACTGACCTAGAGATAGAGACATTCCTCCCAGCACTGCCGTCCAAAATTGGAGACAGGACACAATTAAAATCGCCTCCAAGGACGAGCTTATGTGTGACCATGCTTGGCAACTTGGAGAAGAAATCACTGAAAAACATATGGTCATCCCAATTCAGTGTATAAACACTGGCAAGAATAACGGACAGCCCATATAGCCGCCCAGTTACAATTAGAAACCATCCAGCTGGATCAGATTCAACACTCGTTGCCACGGACTGCGTAATTTAATTATTATCATAGCGGCTCCTCTGGCCTTTGAATTAAAATTAGAGTGAAATGCTTGACCAACCCATCCCCCCTTAGTTGACAATGATTAGAGATACGCAAGTGGGTCTCCTGTAAGAATGCTATATCAATCTTAAGGTGTTTCAAATGAGTTAAATACTTTTTACGTTTTATAGGGTGATTAAGAGATTTAACATTCCAACTCACTAATTTAACAGAGCAACCGTTTGTCTAAGATGAAATATTATTATTAACCATATGGAACTGAAGGAGGTAGAATATCGCAGAGGTATCTCCCAATATACATAGATAGAAACAATGATAGGCCTAAGTATGAAACAAAAAGAAATCAATTTCCCCACCCTCATCACCTATACAAACACAGTGAAGCCAAAACACTTTATTACCATATCCACATACTAAGTGTTTACTTGTAAACAACAGGAATTCTGCAGATGCTGGAAATTCAAGCAACACACATCAAAGTTGCTGGTGAACGCAGCAGGCCAGGCAGCATCTCTAGGAAGAGGTACAGTCGATGTTTCAGGCCAAGACCCTTCGTCAGGACTAACTGAAGGAAGAGTGAGTAAGGGATTTGAAAGTTGGAGGGGGAGGGGGAGATCCAAAATGATAGGAGAAGACAGGAGGGGGAGGGATGGAGCCAAGAGCTGGACAGGTGATTGGCAAAAGGGGATACGAGAGGATCATGGGACAGGAGGTCTGGGAAGAAAGACAAGGGGGGGGACCCAGAGGATGGGCAAGAGGTATATTCAGAGGGACAGAGGGAGAAAAAGGAGAGTGAGAGAAAGAATGTGTGCATAAAAATAAGTAACAGATGGGGTACGAGGGGGAGGTGGGGCCTAGCGGAAGTTAGAGAAGTCGATGTTCATGCCATCAGGTTGGAGGCTACCCAGACGGAATATAAGGTGTTGTTCCTCCAACCTGAGTGTGGCTTCATCCTTACAGTAGAGGAGGCCGTGGATAGACATGTCAGAATGGGAATGGGATGTGGAATTAAAATGTGTGGCCACTGGGAGATCCTGCTTTCTCTGGCGGACAGAGCGTAGATGTTCAGCAAAGCGGTCTCCCAGTCTGCGTCGGGTCTCGCCAATATATAAAAGGCCACATCGGGAGCACCGGACGTAGTATATCACCCCAGTCGACTCACAGGTGAAGTGTTGCCTCACCTGGAAGGACTGTTTGGGGCCCTGAATGGTGGTAAGGGAGGAAGTGTAAGGGCATGTGTAGCACTTGTTCCGCTTACACGGATAAGTGCCAGGAGGGAGATCAGTGGGGAGGGATGGGGGGGACGAATGGACAAGGGAGTCGTGTAGGGAGCAATCCCTGCGGAATGCAGAGAGAGGGGGGGAGGGAAAGACGTGCTTAGTGGTGGGATCCCGTTGGAGGTGGCGGAAGTTACGGAGAATAATATGTTGGACCCAGAGGCTGCTGGGGTGGTAGGTGAGGACCAGGGGAACCCTATTCCTAGTGGGGTGGCGGGAGGATGGAGTGAGAGCAGATGTACGTGAAATGGGGGAGATGCGTTTAAGAGCAGAGTTGATAGTGGAGGAAGGGAAGCCCCTTTCTTTAAAAAAGGAAGACATCTCCCTCGTCCTAGAATGAAAAGCCTCATCCTGAGAGCAGATGCTGCGGAGACGAAGGAATTGCGAGAAGGGGATGGCGTTTTTGCAAGAGACAGGGTGAGAAGAGGAATAGTCCAGATAGCTGTGAGTGTCAGTAGGCTTATAGTAGACATCAGTGGATAAGCTGTCTCCAGAGACAGAGACAGAAAGATCTAGAAAGGGGAGGGAGGTGTCGGAAATGGACCAGGTAAACTTGAGGGCAGGGTGAAAGTTGGAGGCAAAGTTAATAAAGTCAACGAGTTCTGCATGCATGCAGGAAACAGCGCCAATGCAGTCGTCGATGTAGCGAAGGAAAAGTGGGGGACAGATACCAGAATAGGCACGGAACATAGATTGTTCCACAAACCCAACAAAAAGGCAGGCATAGCTAGGACCCATACGGGTGCCCATAGCTACACCTTTAGTTTGGAGGAAGTGGGAGGAGCCCCTGGTCCTCACTTACCACCCCACCAGCCTCCGGGTCCAACATATTATTCTCCATAACTTCCGCCACCTCCAACGGGATCCCACCACTAAGCACATCTTTCCCTCCCCCCTCTCTCTGCATTCCGCAGGGATCGCATCCTACACAACTCCCTTGTCCATTCGTCCCCCCCATCCATCCCCACTGATCTCCCTCCTGGCACTTATCCGTGTAAGCGGAACAAGTGCTACACATGCCCTTACACTTCCTCCCTTACCACCATTCAGGGCCCCAAACAGTCCTTCCAGGTGAGGCAACACTTCACCTGTGAGTCGACTGGGGTGATATACTGCGTCCGGTGCTCCCGATGTGGCCTTTTATATATTGGCGAGACCCGACGCAGACTGGGAGACCGCTTTGCTGAACACCTACGCTCTGTCCGCCAGAGAAAGCAGGATCTCCCAGTGGCCACACATTTTAATTCCACATCCCATTCCCATTCAGACATGTCTTTCCACAGCCTCCTCTACTGTAAAGATGAAGCCACACTCAGGTTGGAGGAACAACACCTTATATTCCGTCTGGGTAGCCTCCAACCTGATGGCATGAACATCGACTTCTCTAACTTCCGCTAGGCCCCACCTCCCCCTCGTACCCCATCTGTTACTTATTTTTATACACACATTCTTTCTCTCACTCTCCTTTTTCTCCCTCTGTCCCTCTGAATATACCCCTTGCCCATCCCCTGGGTCCCCCCCCCCCGTCTTTCTTCTCGGACCTCCTGTCCCATGATCCTCTCGTATCCCCTTTTGCCAATCACCTGTCCAGCTCTTGGCTCCATCCCTCCCCCTCCTTTCTTCTCCTATCATTTTGGATCTCCCCCTCCCCCTCCAACTTTCAAATCCCTTACTCACTCTTCTTTCAGTTAGTCCTGACGAAGGGTCTCGGCCTGAAACGTCGACTGCACCTCTTCCTACAGATGCTGCCTGGCCTGCTGCATTCACCAGCAACTTTGATGTGTGTTGCAAGTGTTTACTTGTGTGCCTTCTGAGCTAACTCAGGTTGAGTTCCTGCCCAACCCACCCGAAATTAAGAAGTAAGAAGAAAAAAAGAATAGCACTAGAAATTCCCCCAGCTTATAAACATCAACATTGTTTGGGATTTTAACACAGTATATATATATATATATATAAGTAAATATATATAAATAAATATATATATATACTTACAGCTGGTATTATGAATTTGCTAATTAACGAGAGATGAATCCGATTTGGTTTAAACATATTGAAGGATTCAAAATTAAACCTGATCTTGAAAAGATCTCCCCCCCAAAAAAAAGCTTTAACATCTCAACGACAGTGACCACAGAGAAAACATATTTCCCTGTCAAAAGACTAGGACAATCATAATACTTTTTCTGGGCACTGTAGGGAATTGTCGATTCTGCAACTGCTTATAGAAACATAGAAACATAGAAAATAGGTGCAGGAGTAGGCCATTCGGCCCTTCGAGCCTGCACCGCCATTTATTATGATCATGGCTGATCATCCAACTCAGAACACCGCCCCAGCCTTCCCTCCATACCCCCTGACCCCCGTAGCCACAAGGGCCATATCTAACTCCCTCTTAAATATAGCCAATGAACTGGCCTCAACTGTTTCCTGTGGCAGAGAATTCCACAGATTCACCACTCTCTGTGTGAAGAAGTTTTTCCTAATCTTGGTCCTAAAAGGCTTCCCCTCTATCCTCAAACTGTGACCCCTCGTTCTGGACAACCCCAACATCGGGAACAATCTTCCTGCATCTAGCCTGTCCAATCCCTTTAGGATCTTATACGTTTCAATCAGATCTCCCCTCAATCTTCTAAATTCCAACGAGTACAAGCCCAGTTCATCCATTCTTTCTTCATATGAAAGTCCTGCCATCCCAGGAATCAATCTGGTGAACCTTCTCTGTACTCCCTCTATGGCAAGGATGTCTTTCCTCAGATTAGGGGACCAAAACTGCACACAATACTCCAGGTGCGGTCTCACCAAGGCCTTGTACAACTGCAGTAGTACCTCCCGGCTCCTGTACTCAAATCCTCTCGCTATAAATGCCAGCATACCATTCGCCTTTTTCTCCGCCTGCTGTACCTGCATGCCCACTTTCAATGACTGGTGTATAATGACACCCAGGTCACGTTGCACCTCCCCTTTTCCTAATCGGCCACCATTCAGATAATAATCTGTTTTCCTATTTTTGCCACCAAAGTGGATAACTTCACATTTATCCACATTAAATTGCATCTGCCATGAATTTGCCCACTCACCCAACCTATCCAAGTCACCCTGCATCCTCTTAGCATCCTCCTCACAGCTAACACTGCCACCCAGCTTCGTGTCATCCGCAAACTTGGAGATGCTGCATTTAATTCCCTCATCCAAGTCATTAATATATATTGTAAACAACTGGGGTCCCAGCACTGAGCCTTGCGGTACCCCACTAGTCACCGCCTGCCATTCTGAAAAGGTCCCGTTTATTCCCACTCTTTGCTTCCTGTCTGCTAACCAACTCTCCACCCACACCAATACCTTACCCCCAATACCGTGTGCTTTAAGTTTGCACACTAATCTCCTGTGTGGGACCTTGTCAAAAGCCTTCTGAAAATCCAAATATACCACATCCACTGGTTCTCCCCTATCCACTCTACTAGTTACATCCTCAAAAAATTCTATGAGATTCGTCAGACATGATTTTCCTTTCACAAATCCATGCTGACTTTGTCCGATCATTTCACCACTTTCCAAATGTGCTGTTATCACATCCTTGATAACTGACTCCAGCAGTTTCCCCACCACCGACGTTAGGCTAACCAGTCTATAATTCCCCGGTTTCTCTCTCCCTCCTTTTTTAAAAAGTGGAGTTACATTAGCCACCCTCCAATCCTCAGGAACTAGTCCAGAATCTAACGAGTTTTGAAAAATTATCACTAATGCATCCACTATTTCTTGGGCTACTTCCTTAAGCACCCTGGGATGCAGACCATCTGGCCCTGGGGATTTATCTGCCTTCAATCCCTTCAATTTACCAAACACCACTTCCCTACTAACATGTATTTCGCTCAGTTCCTCCATCTCACTAGACCCTCTGTCCCCTACTATTTCTGGAAGATTATTTATGTCCTCCTTAGTGAAGACAGAACCAAAGTAATTATTCAATTGGTCTGCCATGTCCTTGCTCCCCATAATCAATTCACCTGTTTCTGCCTGCAGGGGACCTACATTTGTCTTTACCAGTCTTTTCCTTTTTACATATCTATAAAAGCTTTTACAGTCCTTTTTTATGTTGCCTGCCAGTTTTCTCTCATAATCTTTTTTCCCCTTCCTAATTAAGCCCTTTGTCCTCCTCTGCTGAACTCTGAATTTCTCCCAGTCCTCAGGTGAGTCACTTTCTCTGGCTAATTTGTATGCTGCTTCTTTGGAATTGATACTACCCCTAATTTCTCTTATCAGCCACGGGTGCACTACCTTCCTTGATTTATTCTTTTGCCAAACTGGGATGAACATTTGTTGCAGTTCATCCATGCAACCTTTAAATGCTTGCCATTGCATATCCACCGTCAATCCTTTAAGTGTCATTTGCCAGTCTATCTTAGCTAATTCACGTCTCATACCTTCAAAGTTACCCCTCTTTAAGTTCAGAACCTTTGTTTCTGAATTAACTATGTCACTCTCCATCTTAATGAAGAATTCCACCATATTATGGTCACTCTTACCCAAGGGGCCTCTCACGACAAGATTGCTAATTAACCCTTCCTCGTTGCTCAAAACCCAGTCCAGAATAGCCTGCTCTCTAGTCGGTTCCTCGACATGTTGGTTCAAAAAACCATCCCGCATACATTCCAAGAAATCCTCTTCCTCAGCACCTTTACCAATTTGGTTCACCCAATCTACATGTAGATTGAAGTCACCCATTATAACTGCTGTTCCTTTATTGCACACATTTCTAATTTCCTGTTTAATACCATCTCCGACCTCACTACTACTGTTAGGTGGCCTGTACACAACTCCCACCAGTGTCTTCTGCCCCTTAGTGTTACGCAGCTCTACCCATATCGATTCCACATCTTCCCGGCTGATGTCCTTCCTTTCTATTGCGTTAATCTCTTCTTTAACCAGCAACGCCACCCCACCTCCCCTTCCTTCATGTCTATCCCTCCTGAATATTGAATATCCCTGAACGTTGAGCTCCCATCCCTGGTCACCCTGGAGCCATGTCTCTGTGATCCCAACTATATCATAATCATTAATAACAATCTGCACTTTCAATTCATCCACCTTATTACGAATGCTCCTTGCATTGACACACAAAGCCTTCAGGTGCTCTTTTACAACTCTCTTAGCCCTTATACAATTATGCTGAAAAGTGGCCCTTTTTAATGCTTGCCCTGGATTTGTCGGCCTGCCACTTTTACTTTTCTCCATAGTACTTTTTGTTTCTACCCTCACTTTACACCCCTCTGCCTCTCTGCACTGGTTCCCATCCCCCTGTAGTGAACTAACCTCCTCACGCCTAGCCTCTTTAATTTGATTCCCACCCCCCAACCATTCTAGTTTAAAGTCACCTCAGTAGCCCCCGCTAATCTCCCTGCCAGGATATTGGTCCCCCTAGGATTCAAGTGCAACCCGTCCTTTTTGTACAGGTCACGCCTGCGCCAAAAGAGGTCCCAATGATCCAAAAACTTGAATCCCTGCCCCCTGCTCCAATCCCTCAGCCACGCATTTATCCTCCACCTCATCGCATTCCTACTCTCACTGTCGCGTGGCACAGGCAGTAATCCTGAGATTACTACCTTTGCGGTCCTTTTTCTCAACTCCCTTCCTAGCTCCCTATATTCTCCTTTCAGGACCTCATCCCTTTTCCTACCTATGTCATTGGTACCTATATGTACCACGACCTCTGGCTCCTCACCCTCCCACTTCAGGATATCTTGGACACGATCAGAAATATCCCAGACCCTGGCACCAGGGAGGCAAACTACCATCCGGGTCTCTGGACTGCGTCCACAGAATCGCCTATCTGACCCCCTTACTATCGAGTCCCCTATCACAACTGCCCTCCTCTTCCTTGCCCTACCCTTCTGAGCTACAGGGCCGGACTCTGTGCCGGAGGCACGGCCACTGCCGCTTCTCCCGGGTAAGCTGTCCCCCCCAACAGTACTCAAACAGGAGTACCTGTTGTTAAGGGGCACAGCCACCGGGGTACTCCCTATTACCTGACCTTTCCCCTTCCCCCTCCTAACCGTAACCCACTTGTCTGCCTCCCATGGCCCCGGCATGACCACCTGCCTGCAGCTCCTCTCTATCACCTCCTCACTCTCCCTGACCAGACGAAGGTCATCGAGCTGCAGCTCCAGTTCCATAACGTGGTCCCTAAGGAGCTGCATCTCGAATATGAATAGTCCATCGGAGTTCCACATATGAAAAATGCATTACTGGTCCGTGATCATGTTCTGTGTTTTGCTGCTGTGACGATATGCTCTGTTATGTAGGCCATGGCTTTCTCTGGATCCAGAAATTCTTTCTCCGTCCCATTGTGTGTAATGCGGAGTCGAGCAGGGAACAGTATACCATATCAGGTATCCAGCTGGTCACGCAGCAGTTTCCTGATGTCTGTGAATGCTGCTCGAGCTTTGGTGACTCTTGTGGTGTAGTCTGGAAAAATAGCGATGGATTTCCTATTGTAGTTAAGCGGAGCCTAATTTCAAGCTCGACGTAAAACCTCGACACAGTCCTGATAATAATGTAGTTTAACTACAATTACACGCGGTTTACTGCTGGGTTTTTTGATGTGAGACTCCTATGTGAGCGGTCAATAAGAATGTCTTTGTCCAGTTTAAGCACCTCTGACAGTAATTTAGAAATGGATTTCACGGAACTTGACCTACGCCCCTCAGCAACCTCCAAAATATGGATATTACACCTCTGCATTCTTCTCTTCATATCTTCACATTTATCACTTAAGTCCTTCAGCTCCGACTTCAGGGCATTTATGATGGATGAAGCGATACCATTTCATCTGACCACAATGATATGCCATCTTCCATGTCTTTCATATTGGCCTTTACTTGGTCAATCTCAACTTGGGTCCGTGCCACGTTGTTTGCTAACTTGGTTCTTACTACCTGCAGTTCGTTTTCATGTAGTTGAAATCTTCAGCAAGGACGTTTTTCAGCTGTGCTGTTATCACCGCAGATATGTCCATTTTTAGCTCTGAGAGGAGCTGAATCTTTAGGTCTTCCGTGTGCATTTTGCCTGAGTTCGTGCTGGGTAGAGTACTTGCACAGTCATGGTCAGCACTTAAACTCTGCACCAGGGAGTCAGTCATCTTGGTGTTTGTGGACCCAGTGTGTTTATATTTTCGAAGCTTATATGCCATTACCACATGTCAGAGAACAAAGTAACTCTCGCTATATGTACTTAAATGACTTATTTACTTAGTTTGATAAAATTTGAAAGAATGCGCTATTCTAAATATAAAATAAGTAAAGGTTAGGCAGGAGCTCAGCCAAACACACCTTACTCCATTGCTTACTCACATGGTCCCATCCCCCCCCCAAAACATATGTAAGGTGAGAAACAGATGTAAAAGAAGTGCAACAGACATTTTCGTGGGCCAACTGAAAGATGTCGACCACGGGAGCATTGTACGCTGCCACCATCTTGATCGGAATCTGCCAGACCTGGCTGTTATGCTCTACCCTTGAACTCATTACAACGGATCAAGAAGAAATGGCAATGAACAAAGCAGTGTGAGGTGGCTTTCCAAAAGGGAAAGGAAATGGTGATGTCAGACACTATACTCACATATTGTGGTCCACATCGTTCACTAAAGCTTCCCTGTGACATCTTATCTTATAGTATATTGTAGCTACAGTCACGTCACGTGTCATGGAACTGAATGCCCCATAGCCTTTGCTTCATGTTCCTGTACCACTGCAGAGAAAAATTATGCACTGATTGATAGAGTACAATTGTCTGGTTTGGAGTGTAAAACATTTTAACCAGTACCTGTGTGAGAGAGAGCTTACTCTCATTACTGATCAGTACCACTAGTGTCCATTTTCATTGCATGGAAGGATATTCAACTAAAAACAACAGCTTGAATGAAGAGATGGGGCCTGTTTCCTAGAGGACACAATTACAAGACTGAATTCAAGAGGACAACTAATTATGGAAAACCTGATGGATTATCCCATTTACTCTTGGAAAAGGAACTACCAGAAAAATTTACAAAAATAGACACTCCTCTTGACATATGCTCCTAAACACGAATCAAATGTTTGTCTATTATGACAGAGATGATCATGAGAGATACTTAAACATAAGGCCACCCAAAATGGCTGGAATGTGCAGTAGAACCTTCAGATCCTCCATTTTCACCCTTGACGGAGATTGCTTTATGTGGGGATTGAGAGCTGTTGTACCATCCAAGTTGAGAGCTGAAGTGTTGGAGGAGCTACATGCTGGTCATCTAGGTGTGGTTAAGACAAAAGCGTTGGCTCAAAGCTTTGTCTGGTGGCCTCGAGTAGATCAGCAGATTGACCTGCTGGCCATGCACTATGTGGGATGCCAGCACATCCAGAAATGCCAAGAGCAGCACCTCTCCATACCTGGGAATGGTCAGCATTGTCCTGTTAAAGGATTCATGGGGTTTTTGCCTCATAACTCATGGTCATAACCTTCTTGGTGGTAGCAGGTGCAGCTACAATGTGGCCTGAAGTGTTCCAAATAGCCTCCACTTCAGACTCGCTGTATGTGTTGAGAAGCCTCTTCTCAAAGACTGGTGTTCCAGAACACTTAGGCAGTGACAACAGAGGACAGTTTGTGGCTGAACAGTTTGTCCTTCCTAAAAATGAAATGAAAGACATATTACATCTGCACTGTACTCAGTTACAAATGGCTTGGTGGAAATGTTTGCCCAGAGGCTAAAGAACATACTAAGAGAGGTATCAGCAGAATGCACTACACTGACACTGAATCAGTTGTGCTGTTCGCACTTGGATCTCCTCAAACCCAATCTCAGAAGGAGTACGCACAACAAACAGTTGAGACAAATTGAGGGGTCCTCAAACAAGGAAGTCTGATTTTCCACTCCTGGACAAACTGTCTGGGAGAGGGACTACAGACGTGATTAAAAGTGGATACTCGGAAAGATTAAGGACAGAACTGGACCACTTACCTACACAATGGAGATTTTGTCTGATATCATCTGACATGTTGATCAGTTGAGGAGAGCAGAGTTAATTGTTTGAGAAGAAATGTATCCAGAGCTGTCAGAACCACTTCCTGCAGTCTCAGAATCAACTCCTACAACCACCATGGAGGAAGCGCCAGAACCTGATATTGTTTCAGAGCCACAAGTCTCACCTGCCAAACAGAGTAATTCCCCTTGTCAGGAAAGACGCTATTCCAATAGAGTAAGGAAGCCACCACAATGATTAAATCTTTAGGCCTGAATGTGACAATTTAAAATTTACTATGCTGTGAATGTCTGTATATAGTAGTTGTATTATATAAAAAACTGTGTATATAGTTGAGATACATTGTCTATTAAGTTAGAGTTCGTAGCTAAGCAGGGATGAATGCTGTGTATTTAATAATTCAATAATATTTGAGTCATCTTTTCTGTACAGAATATTGGTTGATTAAGCATGCTTGTTCATTTAAGTAATTAATTATGGGTTGCATGTATAAATATGTAAATTGCATATGTCATCATCCATACTTTAAGTAAGTATGAGTTAGGCTTCCATTTTGGACTCCTGTGTCTACCTTTTGGATTAGTCTAATGTTTTAAAATGCCAAAAATAATAGCCATCTGAGGTGTTATCAACGACAGTGTTATTAGGAAAACTTGGTGTTTTCCACAGATAACTTTACAGAATCTTAATTCTGCTTTAATGGACTGCCCAATGTTTTAATCTTATAACAGGCAGCAGGAAGGTAGGAGAGGGCCAGCTAGTATCTTTATTGAATACGGGGCTAGGGTTCCTCATGGGAATCAGAAACCAAATTTAAATAAGATTTCCCTTGTCTCCTTTCTACCAACCTTTACATCTGCTTCATGTAATGAAAAAAATGCAGAATGCCAGATTGCCATAGTATGAAGACAATATGATGGTTACTGGGTAACCTGCTTCAAACCTGCATAAATCTCCTTTTATTCCTTCTCAAGAACTACACATTGATGGAATAATGTCCTTTGAGACTAATGGAGTCTCCTGGATTCTTGGGTTGTAGTGATTCTTGGGGTGGGAGATGTTGACAGCAAATGACACGCTACATCTGTGGGAATCTAACCAGGGAGGCACTCACAAGTGTCTGCTCTGGTAGCTGGTATCACTGGGAATTATAGTAAAAGCCAGCTCTAGTTGCCTCTCAAAGTCCAACCCTATGTCCTTGTTGTGAGAGGTAGAAACAGGAAAATCAGGCCAACAGGGCTCTGGTGAAGGTGTATAGACCAATCTGCTGTACAGTGGATGCAACGGATTGTAGAAGTGTTGCTGAACTCCAACCAGACTGTTGACTTCAGAGGACAGTGGAGACGGGAGGTCATCGATGTCCTGTGCTCCACTGGGAGAAAAAGGCCCAAGTGAGTAAGTAAGCCAAGTCAGGTTTATTGTAATTTAACCATATAATTTGTACCATCAAATGAGACACCGTTTCTCTGTTCTAGGTGTAAAGCACAGTAGTACACAAAACACACAATAACTTTTAGGATAAAATCTACATATAAATTATGCATAAATAAAGAAAATAAAGTGCATAAATTAAATGTTGACAGGTACAGAATGGATTAACCGATGACACCTCGAGTGCGATGCGGCAGGGAGTTCAGAGGCCTAATGGCCTGAGGGAAGAAACTGTTTCTCATCCTGACCAGACTTGCTTTTATGCATCGTAGTCTCCTGCCTGATGGTAGAAAGTCAAAGAGGATGCCGGATGGATGGGTGGGATCCTTAATAATCCTAAGGGACCTGTGTACACAATGCTCCTGATAAATGTCCCCGATGGATGGCAGGGAGATTCCTATGATCCTCTCAGCTGTTCCTACAGTCATTTGGAGAGACTTTTAGTCTGATGCTAGGCTGTTTGAGCGGAACCCTCCGATACAGTTGTGCGTCAACAGTGTGAACAGTAGGGAAAAATGGACTGTTCCAGAAAGGTGTTGGAATATATCCATCAGCACCTCAGTTAGTTGGGCGGCGCTGCCTTTCAGAACCCGACCTGGTATATTATCGGACCCACAGCTTTGCATGGGTTGGCTCTAGCCGGGATTTTGCTCACCTCAGCTTCAGCCAAAGTACCTGCTCCTCTGGGGGAGGGTGGTGTCTTCCGGAACAGAACTTTGTTTTGTGTATCAAACCAAGCATAGAAGACATTCAGCCTCCCAAGGACTGAAGCATCCTGGTTACTGACATACAGGGTAGACTTGAAGTCTGTAATCCTCTGAATTCCCTGCCACATGCACCTCATGTCTCTGGTATCGCAGAAGTGGTTGTATATTCTCTGAGAATGCTCCTGTTCCACCTTCCTGATGGAGCAGGAAAGCACAGTTCTTGTTTCCCTGAGAGCTGTCATGTCAGCCAGCTCCAGTAAACAGTGCATCTGTCATGTGCCTTGATGGTTTATTGTGCAGTGGATAGAAGGGAGAATAAGATGGGTTAGTGTGAATGGGGCCTGGTTGTCGCTTAGACTCAGTGGACTGAAGCATTTACTTCTGGGCCACATGATTCTATGACTCCATGATTATGACCATGGGACTTTATATAACACTGTGGGAAACTGAAGGCAAATGATTCCAAGGTGGCCAGGATTTGCACAGTCTCTGGTAATGGGTGGCTATTGAGCTTAGCAGGTGGCACGCATACTTGCAGGAGGTGGTGTGTTTCAGCACTGACTGACATGACAGATTCGGCCTACAGAAATTTTGCTCATCCGAATGGCTTGTGAAGCTAGACTTCTGCACTTGCACCTCAAGAGAGACAAGGAAGCTGCACCTCCTTCAACCTTGGCTCCTCTGTTAGTCTCCTCTCCCCTGCATATCTGCTGATCCCATGATCACATATTCATACTGCTCTGAATGGTCTTTGATTATCAGCTTCAGTCATGTGATAATTGCCCACCATCCTGTGTTAATGAACTTGTACACTGACACATAGGCTACGTCTACACTACGCCGGATAATTTTGAAAACGCCGGTTTCAAGTAAAAACGACAGGCGTCCCACTAAGCGTTTTTCAAAATATCTCCGTCCACATTAGGTGGATATTTGGGCAAGTCTCCTCCTACTGGGCATGTGCGGGATGCACACAAAACAAGCGAAGAGGAAACGGTATACTTGGTGCGTGTTTGTTCAGTTACAGACTAGAAAAACTTTAAAGGAATTGCTCTTGGCTCTCGCACGGGAGGACTTAAAACTAAAAAAAAAACAAATACTGGAGCTTATGGAGGCCACCGACAGGGAGTTCACGGACAGTGTGACCCGGCTGACGACGAACATTGAAAAACTGACTAACTCTGTCGCATTAATAAAGCACCTTGTTAGATGTATAAACATGTCTGCATCAGTGTTATCTTGTATTTCCATACGATGTTACATTAGGCTGTTACACATCTATTGTCAGAGAAGTACTTGCATAAATGAGTAAACCACCTTCATACAAGTAAGGGCAGAAAACGGGGCAAAGTGCGTATACTTATTTATTCAGTAAGCTATGGGTCAAAGTATTTGGTGAGTACATTTCTAACTCTTCAGGCTTCAGTCTTGTTGCTGTCTGTTCTGAAATTGTTAGGTTATGTGGGGGGGTTGCGTTCAAGAAAACAATGAAATGCCGCGCTGCCGCCATCTGTTCCGGCACGTCATGACAGCGTTTTTAAATAGTCAAAAAAGCTCACTTTACAATTTAACTCTCACACCGTTCACACCGACTGCACTTTATAACAACCGTACAGCAGTGCTTGCGCAGTACCAAGCAGACGCAGAAAAAGCATTGTTGTTGTGGTGTTGTCATGACAGTGTTTTTACATCTCTCCGTTTACCCCGTACACACTACAATGGATATTAGGTGTTTTCAGATTTATTCACTCTGGAGACCGTTTCTGAAAATCTCCGTTTTTGGGGGATGAAAATGCCGTTTTAGTGTAGACAGAGGGTCAAAACGAAGAGAAAAAACTTTGTTTTCAAAATTATCCGGCGTAGTGTGGACGTAGCCATATCCTCAGTTAAACCTGGAAGGAGGCATGTTGGAGCATGTTAGATCACATTGTTTCTCCTGCAAATTAAACTAAGCACTCAGACCTAGCTTTTTCATTTTTATTTTATCAAATCTCCTTTCTAGTTCTCCAACAATCATTAGGGCTTTTCCTGAAATTTCTGTAATTTACCACAGGTTTGCTTGGCCCCCATCACAACAATTGCCACAATGCTGCATTCAGTTTTCATCTGAGCTCCATGCGAAATGGTAAGAGATGTTAATTACAGGAGTCTAAGCAGCCCCAGATAATACAGCCTACGTCAAATATTCCCAGGGCAGGTAAGGGAATCCACCGGATATCTGGTTTGTGTGGCATTAGGAGGATATTACTGCTCTACTTTCTCTACACACACGACTGTATGGCTGAGCACAGGTCGCAATGCCATCTTCAAGTTTGCTGACAGCACCACTGTTGTGGGATGAATCAGAGGCGTCAACGAGTCAACTTCTCAGAGCAAGCTAACCTGGTTAAGTGGAGCTGCAACGACAGTCACTCAACGTCAGCAAAACCAAAGAGCTGAATTTTGGCTTCAGGACGAGGAAGGATGGCAAACATGCAGCAGTCTACAATGGGGGGCGGGGTGGGGGGGGGTCCATGCTGGAGAGAATCAGAAGGGTTAAATGTTTGGGCATATTGGGTGACCTTTCCCGGGCTGTGTACATAGAGGGAATCATAAGGAAAGTGCACGAGCATCCTTGCTTTCTTACGAGGTTAATGAAGTTCAGTTTGTTACCACAATCTCTAAGAAACCTCCGGAGATAAACTGTTGAAAGTATCCCGACAGGTTGCATCATGGTCTGGTACATCAATCCCAATGTGCAGAGGAAGTCGGACTTAGGAAATTGCAGAGAGTAGCAGGCTCAATCCAATGCATTGGATTGTCGTATTGGGGCCAAACAAACCTTTACAAAGTTACAGAAATGTCAGTAAAGGAGGAGGTCATTTAATTTTGTATTGCATGTGTCAGTTGCACATCCAAATCTCCAATCAGCTCCCAGTAACCTCAAGGCTTCACTGCCATAACCATTCGTTGGAGCAGCAATATGCAGCAGTTCATGTAGAAAAACTATGAACGGATTGCAACATTACTAAGGATGCATCATGGGCACATCCCTCCCCACCACTGGTAGTTTCTATAGGAGATGTTGCCTTAAGAAAGCAACAACCACCATTTAAGATCCCTACCATCTGGACCATGCCATCTTTTTGGTAGCTACCATTGGACAGGAGGTATAGAATCCCCAAGTCCCTCACCACCAGGTTCGATGACAGATACTTTCCTTTAACTATTTTAGTTTTTGGGTTCTAATTATGTTCTTTCTTGTAAAAAAAAATGTGTATAATTTATGTTTAAAATTTGTCTTTTTCTTGTGAATGCTGCTTATATGATGCTATGTGACTGTGATGCCTCAGCAAGTTTTTCATTGCATCCATGCATACATGTCCTTATACATGTGACAATGAACTTGACTTTGACTAATAATGGTACATACAGGTGTGGGAAATTATTTTGATCAAAGGTACTGCAATGGGTAGAGCACCAAATTGAACCACTTTCATTATAGGAACTTCCTTGATGAGCTTTTAATGAGCATTGAAATAGAAAATGGTTTGGGCTGTAAATTCTGGATTGAAATAGTCTAATCCCAAGTCAAATGGGAGCACTGTACTGCAAAATAGAAGAAGATTTTATTCTAGAGTGCGTGGACTTTCAAACTAGAGGTTTAAAGTGTCCATATGTAAGCTGTAGTGCCACAGTTTGCTTGAAGTAAGCTGTGCAGAGACTTTAAATACCATTTGAATGTGCAATGCTTTAGTTAGTTGCCTCCTTGGTTTTTGCTTTTGACATGAACAAACCAGAGGGTGAATGAGGTTTTTGCATCAGCTGTTTACCATAATTATTCACAGAGCTATAAGTTACATGAATATGTCTATTAGAAAGTTCAGTGTTGCTGCAAAATAATCTGTGCCAGTTAATTGCACTTTATTAGGAAAATGTGAGTGTGAAGAATTAGCATATATACTTAGATAACTTTAGATGAGTACTTGGTCTATAAAGGTCTCTGAGAGATACCCAAACCACACAGAGACCAGCTGGACTCGTTACCATACCTATTTGTTTGGCACATATCACATTAACCTGTTGCTTTATTCCTCCTGGGAAGACTTGATGTTGGCTACATCATATGGGACAGCTTCGTCCTCTGCAATTAATATCTTTCATCATTCCATATGGAACTCAGTCGAAAATTTATGTAGCATTGTCGTATTGGGGCCAAACAAACCTTTACAAAGTTACAGAAATGTCAGTAAAGGAGGAGGTCATTTAATTTTGTATTGCATGTGTCAGTTGCACATCCAAATCTCCAATCAGCTCCCAGTAACCTCAAGGCTTCACTGCCATAACCAATCGTTGGAGCAGCAATATGCAGCAGTTCATGTAGAAAAACTATGAACGGATTGCAACATTACTAAGGCAGAATGTAAAATTGGAAAGGTTAAATTAAAAATTAATGCTCAACATGAACAGATTAAATTGTCAGCTTATTATTCTGACAGATCATTAATCACTGATATTAACATCACCAGAAAAATATTGTAGTAGATATATCTGGTGAAAGATCAATGACCTGAACTGTTAACTCTGCCTGTCTCTGTCCTTGCAGAGGTTACCTGGCCTGTTGGGTATTTCCAGCACTTTCTGGTTTCTCTTAGATACTTAGAAGTAACTTTCTTGTGAAATCTACATTAATGTTTATTGTAGGTAACTCTGAAAAAGTGCATTGTCAAAATCGGGTCATCTAATATTTCCAATCTGCCTAGTAACAAAGAAAAAGTTTTAAATTGAGTTCAGCTTTCTGATGTGCTTCTGGAAGTGACTGAAGTTAAAATTCAGATGACAATTTGGTGACTGTCACAATCCGCTACTGTAGGCACCAGGACAGTATGGCAATAATATTCTTAACTTAATTTGAACACAGATTTATAAATATATACATTCCAATTATTAGTACCTGGAAAATCATTGATTTTTCCAAGATGTTTTATTGTCGTAAATAGTTATGAGGATAGGGATTTGAAAGACCAATGAAAACTGATAGCAATTTGTTTCATACATATCAGATTGTGAACTCCAGCTCCGGAAGAAGATGGCACCAGCGATCAACATGACCGAGCACGACATCTTTCAGATGGTTCATGAGGCTACATCTTTCACTACTTTTATTTCTTTTTCTTTCAGATGTGGTTCTGCTATTGTTGGAACCTGTGATTTACATTTTGGTGGGTTTTTTTTTAAGTCCGATTGAGCGATCTGGTGCTTTGCTTTCTCCGATGAGGTTCAGTGAGATTTTGAGGGAGGTGTGCGGCCTGAAGGCCGAGAAGCCTTGAGACTCTGCACGAGCCTATGATTGACTCCATTTCTCATCAATCTCGCCCATTAAAACATCAAGGGAGATTGAACTGAAGGAGGATGAGAGCAGAAGGCGGATGGGTGTTCAGCATCTTCTACCTGCGTGTCACTGGCCTCTCTCTCCCCTTCGCCCTCTGCTCCTGGAGGAAGGTTCCTGCATACAAATGGTCCCTCTTTCCCTCTCGCTTGATGATGTCAGAGTCCTGGGTCTTGGGCAAGGTCTAATCAATGCAGTTTAGTGGATTAGGCTCTGTGGTTCACGTTATGATGTGCTTCTGGATCCTGGTCACTCCTTTTTTGTTGCTATTTTGATGGAGATGGACTTCACCCTGAAGAAAATAAACACCACAGTGCTAGACTGAGCTGAACTGAGGCGAAATGAATATGTCTGGATTTTTTCAATGACTTTCGGTGACTTAAATTCTGTGCTTTTCACTCATGTTTTTGCCACTTGCAATATTTCTTTTTTTTTTGCACTTTGGGGGTTTGGTGTTTTTCTTTGAACTAGTTCCATGGTTTTTCTGTCTCATGGCTATCTGTGGGAAGATGAATCTCAGGGTTGTGTACTGCATACATACTTCGATAATAAATTTACTTTGAATTTTAGAATCCTTGAATCTTGAAATAAGAAAAAGTGTACATTACTGGAAGGAGAAATTGTCAATGTTTTGTTGCCCCTTTCTGAATCTGTACTAGTGACCACTTTCAGGCATATGGATTGCAGCTTGGATTCACATTCTTTGTATTTATTTTTCTCAGGTCTTACTGAAAAGAATAATAGATTTTCCTGCTCATAATTGTGTGTCAGGTCTTTTGTTTTGGGTAATGGTTGCTGTTAACTGGTAACTTGATTTTGCTGAATCCACATTAAGTTAAACAAAACTAAATGTGATTTTATTAAATAATCTATTTGTCAGATGTGAAGCCAACAATTAATTGACCATATCTCAGTAATATCACTTTGTTTTGTGCCTTTCCTCATTTCAGCTGGCAACATTACCAGTTTAATCATCATTAAATAATATGAGAGCTATAAATCACGATATTTACTAATGGAGGAACGTTCCATAGAATTGCTTAGAACTGTAAACCGGTCTGCGTTGGTGTTTATCCTCTATGTTTGGAATTCGATATGATCTGCATTTTATTTTCTTTCGTCACCTTTAACAATGTCTTAAATATTGATGTTGCCTCTGTCTCAATCACTAATCATAGCAAACAGTTCTAGAGACTTATAATGCTGTAGATAAAAAAAATGTTTCCTTGCTCTCTGTTCTCTATCTCTCACACTTCATTGTTTATCTGTGTTCTCTTATTCTAGTGCCTTCAGTCACTGTAAACAATCTTTTCTCCCCTTTTTCTGCATTTCATCCCTACTTTATTTTAAACCCCATAACTTCTGAATAAAAGCAACCCAGATTTACAAGTCCTTCTTGACAAATGTTTTCTCTCAGATCAGGTAGAATCCAAGTGTATCTGCTCTCTGCTCTTTCTATTAACTAAACATCTGTCTTAAAATGTAGAGTCTAAACATGGCCCAGTGCATCAGCCTTAGTTTTACTATGGTTTAATCGATTCAACAATGAATTTTTATATCTATATTTTTGCCATCAAATGCAATAAGCATGAAATTAGATTTGGTTGTACCTGATTTTGTTACAGAGTAAGGTGTATAGAAATCCAATTTAAGAGCCATCCTTCCCCGCCTGCACAGACTCAATTGTTATGTTAATCCAAACACTTAGAGTGCGATCCTGGTGTGAATCTGGAAGACAGTTGATAGTTGGTGCTTTCAGCCTGAGAAGGGGAGGCCTAAAGCCTGCATTCAGGAGTGCAGTTTGTGTTGGGCAGAAGAGCTATCAGTCCTCTCCTGGATGGGATTACTTCCATTGATTTAGACCAACGTTTATTCAGGATTGCAGCTAAATAAATTTTTCATTTTAAGAGAAATGCTATCATCATCCATAGAGGCTGCTCTCATGCAATGCTGCTACCCTGGCTGTGGATCTCCCTGTCAATACCACCCACTCCAAGAAGGCACATGAGGGATGCTGCCAGTGTCACAGTAGCTTGATATCTCATGAGTTTGGCGTGATTTGGGAGTGTCTTCCCTAGACTTATGTAGCCAAGGAAACCAGGTGTTTCACTTTACATTCCAATTCTCATAGAAGAAGGAGGAGCTTAGTTATGATGGCGCTAAACGGTGACTCCTTTGCATGCATCTTCGGAAACAGCTCTATTTCTATCTTTAATGTCCTATTTTTCCCTGTCAGGATTCTTTTGGGGACCCTGACCTGGAGTTACACACTGACTTTGTGGGAATGGGACCTACTCTCAAGATTTCATGACTGGTCGTTATTCGACATGCTAAGGACGTGGTATAAGATCTTAGCTCGCCTTCGGAGGTCCAAGATCTTGTGGCTCTGGGATGGGCGGATTGAAGGTTGGTGTCCCGGCAGGAGATCCGTGTGTCGTTGGAGTCAAAAGATCTTTGGCTGTGTGCTCAGAGACCTGACATCTTTGGGCGCAGAGCTCAGAAAAAGCGACACAATGGATTTTTAACATCGTAAACCAGCGAGTTGTTTGTTATGTCTCCCCTCTTGCTGTGAAACGAAGACACCTCTTTCTTTCTTATTAGGGAGAGATAGAGCCTGTGGTATGTCGAATACTGGGTAGTCTTTGGGGTACTGGAAATCTGTGTCTACGCTGCTGCTTTGCTGCACGCTTGAGTGCTCGGTGGTGGGTGCCAATGCCTTTTTTTGCTGGTGGGAGAGGGGGGGTTGTCGCTTGCTGCCACTTACGTGCAGGAGGGAGGGAAGCTGTGGGAGGCTTTGGGGTTCTAACATTTAGCTGTCATTCATTTTTAGGGGCACTCCTCTGTTTTTGTGGATGGTTGCGAAGAGGAAACATTTCAGGATGTATGTTGTATACATTTCTCTAACATTAAATGTACCTTTGAAACCTTTCAAAATTATGCAGAATAATAAAATGGCAAGAACTGCACCCCACCTCACACTGCTGCTGATATAATTGTGCTGTTATTTTAGGTAATGCCGTCAGTATGTTTCAGATGACTTTCTAGCCCAGAATATTACTTCACCTAATGAAATGTGAGATTTACATTTAGTTAGCAACTGTCAGCTTCTCAGAGTCTTTCTCCAGAGATTCACAACCAATGACTCTGAATTGTAGTTATGTAATAAAAAAATTATGCATGGAAAGATGAATGAAAGAGGAACATTGCTTAGGGGTAAAGTATAGAAGTTGAACGTCTGCCTCTGCAGATGTAGAACGCCACAACACCTTTTATGTTCAACTCAAAAATCTCCATTTAATAACTTCTTCAGAAGGCGGGTTCTAAATTCCAGATAACTGAAAGTCAGTGCTGCACTGAACAAGCAGACAGAATGGTGCGTTCAACCCTAAATGAGGGCAATACTCAAGGGGACAAGTTAAACTAAATGGTACAATACAGAACCCATGACCTCAGTCTGAAGGCAGTTCTTGGTCAGATCCTTCAATATGGTTGAGGATTTGGTGTACTTAGTATGAATTCCTTCTGTTATTTCAGCGCAATGGAAGAATCTGCAGAGAAATGATGTAAGCCCTTGATAGGTCCCACTCTCAAGCCCTTATTTTGCACAAATACTCTCTTCCCCATTAGGAACATGATCATTATGAAATAACTACTGTTGAGGTACTTGGGTAGCAAACTGAGCTAAATATGCGATATGTAGCACTGTGTGGAAGTAATTGATTGACATTTTTCTATTCTGAAATTTACAAAAATCAGTTAGATGTTTGAGTATGATATGTTGCATGTTTCATACTCATCCAAGATGCTACACTTGTGTACTACGTCCTTAGTCTCATACAATGCAGGCAGTACACAAAACCATGGAGTTGTTGGTAGTGTGGAGGGTAGACTTGGGCTACAAACTGATACTGATGTGTTTGTGCAATTACCAATAAAATGCAGTTAAATCCAGATAAATATGAGGTGATGCTTTTGGGGACAACTAACAAGGGCAGGACATGCACTACAAGTGCCAGGGTAGCGTAGAGATTAGTTCAATCTTGGAGTGTCAGAGTTCAGAGTTCATTTTTGATATCTTCTGTAAGGAGTCTATTTGTCCTCTCTGTGGAATGTGTGGGTTTTCTCTGGGTCCTCCGGTTTCCTGCCACAGTCCAAAGGCATACTGTTTGGTAGATTTATTGGTCATTGTAAATTGTTCCATGATTAGCCAAGGGCTAAGTCAGGGGTTGTTGAGCGGTGCAACTCAGAGAGCAGGGAGAGCCTATTCCGTGATGCGTCACAATAAATAAATAAAATGGCTAGATCCTAAGGAGTACTGAGAAACAGAGTGACATTAGTGTACAAGTCCAAAGATCTTTTAAGCTGCCAATACAGGTAAATAACATGGTTAACAAGGCATGTAGGGTCCTGATCTTTATTAGTGAGGGCAGTGGATTGGCACTGAGTGCGCTAAGCTGGGAGATAGTGCTCCAACTTTATAAAACATTGGTCGGACACTTCCACCAGAGTACTGCATGCATCTTCTGTCACCATGCTAAAGCAAGTATGTAGCATCACTGGGGAAGGTACAGAGGATATTTCACCAGGATGTTGCCAGGAACATAGCAATTCAGTTATGAAGGGAGATTGGAAAGGATAGGTCTGCTGTCTCTGGAGTGAAGGAGGTTAAGAAAGGACAAGCTTGATATATACAAAATCATGAGGGGTGCACACGGAGTAGACTGCAGGAAACATTTACTCCTATCACAGTAAAAGTGGATGGTATCATACACTAAAATTTGCTTCACAGAGAAGAATCAGATTTTAAAATATGGAAAGGTCATTTGAAAGGTCCTGATAGCCTGTAACGTAGGAAATCTGCTGCCCCAGAGCTTGCTGGTAATTAGAGAAGGGAGTACTTCAGAAACTGAGGACTGCAGAGAGAACCTGCTTTAGCACTGTGCCTGTTTTTTCAAGGGCTGCAAACACAAAATAGAGAACTCTGAAAGGCACCACAGTATTAAACACCAAATAAGCCATGAGGGATTTTATTCTTTCAATGGCCAGATTCAATGCAACCAGTACATAACAATACAGGTGACTGACTGCATCCTGGGAGTTTGCAGGATGCCTGGGCTTTTTGGCTGTCCTCTATGCTACACTTACATAAAGGGCAAAGAAAAGTGAACAAAAGGTCCCCAGGTGATTAAGGGACAATATTCAAAATGAATTCTTTGCCGAATTGCTCATTACAGTCTTTGCAGCTTTACTGCTCATTCCACACTCAGTTTAAGACTGAGCCCTCTTTGCATACTTAATGAATTTTATTCATGGACTCAAAACAGATTCAAGATGAGCATTTTATCAGTACCTAACAACTCTCCTACTGGATGGCATGGAGGTGCACCACTGGCACTCAGGATATCACAGACAGCCATGAAAACCACATGAGAGGAGAAAGAAAGAACTCATTACCTAGGACCCTTTGGATCAACAGTTTATAGAAATCCACATTCATAGCTAGGCCTCTTTAATGGGAAATGCCTATACAGCCTAGGCTTTATTGAGACCATCCTCAATGAAATCTGCAACTGACTTTAATACAATATATGACTTTTGAAAATATGTTTGGATGCTGTCGGCTGAAGTTATGATAAGTTTCTGCTTTCCTGACCGTAGATCATTTGAGGCCTTTCCTGTTAAACTCTCTCACAACATAAAGTTTGCTGCCAACTGTGAGAATAGAAAGTCATCTATATTCAATATTCAAGGGAAAAAGACTGCATCTATTTTCCCTTAATCTCACAGAAAGCTAGGTAGGCAACAGTACTTGCTACCGTTGCAGACATCTCCAAAGTTCAGGAATTCATAGACTAAACTTACACCATTACCCTTTACTGAGATTTCCCTGACAGCCTCCCTCTTGGGCACCATGGTGTGGCTCTAGAAGGTTCTCTGTCCCCTTGGAGAAAGAACCTGCTTTGTGTGGGTAATGATCTCCACCAACTTGTCCAAGTCCCTGCTTGCGAGACTGGGAACAATACTCCTTCTCCTCCACCACTACAGCAGCCATTCTTGAAGCAGCAGCGATCTTCGATGGTTAAAACGTTGCCACTTCTATTGCACATGTATCCCACAGACGTGGTTGGAGGCTGTGCTGACAGAAAGATGATATCGCAGTTTCTGCAATGAAATTTAGCATATTGTAGCACACCAGTATCTGTCTTCCAGTTCAAGACCATGAGTGACCTATATGAGAATTACTGTAACAGTGTACTTGTGGCACACTGTGCTATTTCAGTCACAGTAAAAATATTTAACCACGGTTTTATATTTAACTCACTATAATCAAACTTACTGAACCTAGGGTTATATCTATCTGTCGATTGAGTTTTACTTTAAAATTGAAATTGTTATAACTAGATCTTAGAATCTTTTCATTACTTTCACCCAACTGATCCTGACATTAAACATTAGTCTAAGTGAATGGATCTAGATCCCAGTTTTGATTACTATTAAGTTGGAATGCTTTGTTTAGTGCTGGTGTTACTGGTAAGGTCATTTGTAATTACCCCTGAGAAGGTAGTAATTCGTCACCTACTTGAATGACTGCAGTTTTTATGTTGAAGGTATTGTGACATGGCTATTGGATATGTAGTTCTCAGATTCAGAGCCAGTGCCAGTGAAGGATAAACAATATAGATGTTCATACGAGGATGGTGCTCGTCTTGGAGGAGAACCTGCAGATGACAGTATTCTCATACACTGGTTTGCTTTTTCTTCCTGCTGGTGAAAGACACAGATCTGAGAGGTGCTATAACAGTAGGCTGAGCAAGTATGTGCAGTGCATTTTATAGATGGTGTACACTTCTCTCAATGGTATTACTGTATGCCAATGGTGAGAAATTGATACCTCAGTTGATAGATGGAGTGCCAAGAAAGTGGGTTACTTTGTATAGAGCTTCTGAGAGTTGTTTTCACAACACTCATCCAGACAAATGAAGAGTATTCTATCACGGTCCTGACTATAGACATGGGGAAGGCCTTGGAGTAAAAGGAGATGAGTTACTTGCTTCAAGGTGCCCAGATTCTGAGCTCATCTTGACTTTATTGTATTTTTTTGCTGGTCCAGTTGAGCTTTCGGCTGATGGCCTCCCCTCCTGATTGTTGTTGTGGTCATGGAGAGAACATACAAACTCATTACAAACAGTAGTGGGGATTAAACCCCCATCTCCCAATTGCTGCACTGTGAAGCATTACCCTAACAGTTACGCTACCATGGTGGTGGATAAAGAGGCAGTTCATGTTGAAAATAGTCATAACTTAAAACAAAGGAAACTGAAGGCATTTGAGGCCTGATTTGGTTGTGATGGACTTAGGAGTTTCATGGAAAAGCATAACAGTGGATAGGGGTTTCAAGAACAAATACCAAAACTGCAACAGTTACTGTATTAATTCCTTTCTGGACCAAAAACACACAAAAAAAGCAATTCAAAAAGCTACATCAAAATTGGATCGTTATAGTGTGACCAAATAAAGCAGCTGGAAAAAAAAGACCAAACATTCAATTAAGAAGAAAATAAAGTATTAAAGTAAGCTTGGAGACATAGAAGTGGTCTGTAAAAGCTTCTACTATTGTTTAAGTAGTACATGGGAGACACAATGATGCAACAGTTAATGTCAATGCTTCACAGCTCCAGAAACTGCGAATCCATCCTGACTGCAAATGCTCATTTTGCATGTTCATTCCATGACTCTGTGGATTTTCTCCAGATACCACGATTTCCTCCCTCATTCCAAAGGTGTGAATAGATAAAGTCCATTTACAGAAGTCAGCATGGTTTTCTGCATTATTCCTTGGAATATAGAAGATGGAGAGGAGATTTGATAAAGGTAAACAAAATTATGAGTGGTATAGATAGAGTAAATGCAAGCAGGCTTTTTCCATTGACTACAGATAGATGTCATGGGTTAAGGGTGAAAGGTGAAAAGTTTAAGGGGAACATGAGGTTACCATCACATAGGAGGTACAGAAGCCTGAAGGTACACACTCAGTCATTCAGGAACAGCTTCTTCCCTTCTGCCTTCAGATTCCTAAATGGACATTAAACCCTTGGACACTTTCTCACGTTTTTTAATATATAGTGTTTCTGTTTTTTGCATGATTTTAATCTATTCAATATATGTATACTGTAGAAAGTATACTGAATAAGATCGAGTTATTTGTTTTTTTTCCTTCTATACTATGTATTGCATTGACCTGCTGCTACTAAGTTAACAAATTTCACGTCACCTGCCAGTGATAATAAGCCTGATTCTGAACTTCTTCACTCAGAGGGTCAGAAAGTGTGAAATGAGCTGATAGCGCAAGTTCAACATTTAAGAGAAGTTTGGATAGGTACATTGATGATAGGCATGTGGAATGCTATGGTCCCATTGTAGATCAATGGGAGGAAGCAGTTTAGATGGATCAGCATGGACTAGATGGGCCAGAGGGCCTGTTTCTGAGCTGTACTTTACTGTGACTCTATGATCTCTATGCATGGAAAGTCACACTTAATGAATCATTTAGACTTTCTGAAGAGATAACCAAAAGGTTAGTTGAGGATAGCGTAGTCGATGTTTGCTGTTTGGTCTTTACACAAAGCCTTGCATGGTACTGTAGGCTGATCTGGAAGGTTACATACCATTAATCCAGGGAGACTTCGTTAGGTGGATTCAAAATTGACACAGAGGTAGGAGTCAGAGGATGGTGGTTAAAGGTTGCTTCTCAGAATGGAGGCCAGTGACTCGTCATGCACCACACAGATTAGTTTTGGGCCTCCTGTTATTCATCACTTACATAAATCATTTGGATGCAAATGCACAAGGCTTGATCAGTAAGTCTGCAGAGATACGAAATTAGGAGGGATTGTTGATAGTGAAAGTTAGCATTGATCACAGAAGGATTTTGATCAGTTAACGATGTGGGTTAAGAAGGGACAAATGGACTTCAATACAGTGGCAGTGTGTAAGTTGCTATTGAAGCCACATCTGGAGTACAGTGTACAATTTTGGTTACCCTATTATAGGAAGATGCGGGTAAACTGGAAAAAAATGCAGTAAAGATTTACAAAGATATTAGCAAAATTAGAGACCTGACTTATAGGGAGAAGTTGGCTGGGCTAAGTCTTTATTCCTTGGAATGTAGAAGAATGAGGTGTGACCTCATAGAAATATTTAAAATGTTGAGAGTCATAGATAAGGTGAAGGGTAACAGTCTTTTTTCCCAGTTTTAGGGTGTTAGAGGATAAATTGAAATAGGACTTGAGGGCAACTTTTTCACACAGAGGGTGGTGACTCTATGGAACAAGTTGCCATAGAAAGTCGTTGATGCAAATACAATTTGATATGTAAACCATGGGGCAGGGCTTGGAAGGATCTAGGTCAAATCACTAACATAGAACATAGTACAGGCCATCCAGTCCACAATGTTGTGCTGAACTAATTAAACCATTGACTCCCAATTAATGTAACCCTCTTTCCCACACTTTGATTGCCTTCACTGCATTCTCACGTGTCAATCTAAAGACCTCTGAAAGACTCCTATTTGATTCATTTGAACTTGAAACAATATAGACCCACCCAGTTTAGGCTCTGAAAAAAAAGCTAACTGCTTCACGTAGAATATTAGCGAGCATGACTTTGGTATATAAAACACTGCTGAAAAGGAAATCTGTCTCCCTGTCAGCAAATGATGATTTTAGTGTTACACTTCATTGGGGATTGCAATACAGTGGAATTATTTTGTTGAGAAACCTGACGTATCAAATGTATTTTAGCAGTAAGTGCCAGAATGTTTAACCAAATATAATTTGCATTCATGAAACCTGCTAAAGATAATAAATTTATTGGATTCCAAATGAAAGGACAATGGCAAAGAAGAAACATGACTGGGGAAAATGTCTCATATCGCACTGTTTAAAACGGGTTTCTTCTTTAAAACAAAATAGAAATTCATTTAATATTACAAAAACAGATGATTTCCAACTCTGGCCAATTATTTACATAGAGTATTTCTGACTTCTCTGGACGTGGCTTGACTTTGATATGTACATTACTTGTACATAACAATTAGTATTCAGATCACAAATCGTGTTCATCCCAGGGGCTATTGCAATAAGAATATTTTATGGATATCATCAAAAAAATGATTGTGTTAAAGAATTGGTTAAATAATTATGCAGTTAAAAACATTGTGATTCAAATTATTTAATTTTGTTTAAATCAAAGAAAAATACCATTGAAAATAATTATTTGCAATTTGTTATTGTTATTTTTAGCTCAAAAATTAATTGGTTTGTGTATTTTAAATTGTTAACAGAAGGTTTCTTGTTACATACAACCTGTTAGGGTGCATTCTCCAGATACCTTTTTAGGCAACCGTAGCCTTCAGCCAGGAGAAGATGTTATCAGGTGGTTCCCAATCTTCACCGAGTGTTTTGACCCTTAACCACGACACTCTCCAGTTGGTGGGCTGGCAGTGGTGGCCAAATCACTGCCCAGCTCCCCTCCTCTCGCCTACTCCAAATCCAACAAGAGGCTCATTCTGCCTCTTCCCCCATCCTACAAGCTGCTTGTTTTTCACTCCTTTCGTCCAGGTCCAGAGCTGACAACAACCGCCATGCTGATTTGGCTGAGAAACCTCTGCAGCCGATCTCCACAGGGAACAACCATGCCTGCCATCCCTTGTCTTTGCACTCTTGCACTAAGGGCTGGTTTCTCTCATGGGCCTCTTCCCATCCCTCCTCCCACAGCACAGTCAGCTCAACCAGAATTATTTTCCTGTCTTCAGTTGACCACAGTACAATGTCCGGATGTAGAGTTGTGTGCGCCACATCCGGGATCTGCAACCTCCTTCCCACATCGACCCTCATCTCCCTGGACCTGGCCATTAGCAGCAGATTGGGCTTTGGTTGTTTGGTTACGAAAGGCCTGGCTCCCTCTTTGATGAAGGTGATGGCCTTCCTCAAATCTGTGTCAGCCGTCCTCTTCTTGCATCTCTCTCGCTCTGATGTGTCAGCAAGAGCCAGAAGCACCTTATCATGGTGCCACCTATACCGTCCTTGAGTTAGAGCTGTTTTACACCCAGACAGTATATGAGCCAGTGTCTCCTTTTGACCACAGAGCTTACGGTTTGGGTCCTCTCTCATCCCCCATATGTACAGATGTAATGGTGAAGGAAGGGTGTCATACACGGATCGCAAGAGGAAGGAAATACGGAAGGGCTCCAGTCTCCATAACTCTACCCATGAGATCTTACACTTAGGCAGATCCTATTTTGTCCAGGCACCCTGGCACCCTTGTTCCACTGTTTTTGAAATCTGCTTCTCTTCCTCACGGATCCGTACTTCTGCCTGAACCATGTCTCGCCTGTTCCTTATGTTTGTGTTTCACATCTGCTGAATAATGAACTGAGCTGAGGCCTTGCCGCCCAACACAGAGATTGCCGATGATATCTCGCATCTTCAGAGAACACACTGCCTTTTCCACAGCTGCGTTGGCTGCCCACTTGCGCCTAGAACTGGTTGTAACATCTGCTTGCTTTACCAAGACGTCACTGGAATCTCTCAAGCTGAATAAGGCTCTGCATTTTGCCACCTTGAATTCCTCCACAACAGATGACAAGGGAAGCTGTAGTTGCCCAGAACGAATGTAGGGGCCCACTGAAGAGAAGCTTGGGGGAACTCCCAACCATCTCCGCAGGTGCTTGTTGGTTTTCCTCTCGATGCCCTCTACGACAGTCATGGGGAACTCATAAAGTGTGAAGAGCCAGAGAAGCCTGGGCAGAAGGCCGTATTGGTACAGCTAGGTCTTGAATTTACCAGGAAGTCCGGATTTGTCGATCTTCTTCAGCCGTTTGTCTGTCTGCTTCACAGCATTGGTGACATTGGCCCCATCTGACAGTGACATTGGAAAAGTGTGTATGGAACTGGAGGAGATAGCAGAGGTACTTCATGAGTACTTTGTTTCAGTATTCACTACGGAAAAGGATCTTGGTGATTGTAGGGATGATTTATAGTGGACTGAAAAGCTTGAGCATGTAGGTATTAAGAAAAAGGATGGGCTGGAGCTTTGCCAAAACATCAAGTTGGATAAGTCACTGGGTCCGGACAAGAAGTACCCCCAGGCTACTGTGGGACAGAAAGGGAGGAGATTGCTGAGCCTCTGGCGATGATCTTTGCATTGTCAATGGGGATGGGAGAGGTTCTGGAGCATTGGTGGGTTGCGGATGTTGTTCCATTATTCAAGAAAGGGAGTAGACATAGCCCAGGAAATTATAGACCAGTGAGTCTTACTTCAGTGGTTGGTAAATTGATGGAGAAAATCCTGAGAGGCAGGATTTATGAGCATTTGGAGAGGCATAATATGATCAGGAGTAGTCAACATGGCTTTGTCAAAGGCAGGTTGTGCATTATGAGCCTGATGGAATTTTTTGAGGATGTGACTAAACACATTGATGAAGGTAGAGCCGTAGATGTAGAGTATATGAATTTCAGCAAGGATTTGACAAGATACCCCATGCAAGGATTATTGAGAAAGTAAGGAAGCATGGGATCCAAGGGGACATTGCTTTGTGGATCCAGAACTGGGTTACCCACAGAAGGCAAAGAATGGTTCTAGACTGGTCATATTCTGCATGGAGTTCGGTCACCAGTAGTGTGCTCAGGGCACTATTCTGGGACCCATACTCTCCCTTCTTTTTAAAAAAAGGAGGGAGAGAGAAACCGGGGAATTTTAGACTGGTAAGCCTGACATCGGTGTTGGGGAAAATGCTAGAGTCAGTTATCAAAGATGTGATAACAGCACATTTGGAAAGCAGTGAAATCATCGGACAAAGTCAGCATGGATTTGTGAAAGGAAAATCATGTCTGACGAATCTCATAGAATTTTTTGAGGATGTAACTAGTAGAGTGGATAGGGCAGAACCAGTGGATGTGGTATATTTGGATTTTCAAAAGGCTTTTGAGAAGGTCCCACGAAGGAGATTAGTGTGCAAACTTAAAGCACATGGTATTGGGGGTATGGTATTGATGTGGATAGAGAATTGGTTAGCAGACAGGAAGTAAAGGGTGGGAATAAACAGGACCTTTTCAGAATGGCAGGCAGTGGCTAGTGGGGTACCGCAAGGCTCAATACTGGGACCCCAGTTGTTTACAATATGTATTAATGACTTAGACGAGGGAATTAAATGCAGCATCTCCAAGTTTGCGGATGACATGAAGCTGGGTGGCAGTGTTAGCTGTGAGGAGGATGCTGAGAGGATGCAGGGTGACTTGGATAGGTTAGGTGAGTGGGCAAATTCATGGCAGATGCAATTTAATGTGGATAAACGTGAGGTTATCCACTTTGGTGGCAAGAACAGGAAAGCAGATTATTATCTGAATGGTGGCCAATTAGGAAAAGGGAAGGTGCAACGAGACCTGGGTGTCATTATACACCAGTCATTGAAAGTGGGCATGCAGGTACAGCAGGCGGCGAAAAAGGCGAATGGTATGCTGGCATTCATAGCAAGAGGATTTGAGTACAGGAGCAGGGAGGCAGTACTGCAGTTGTACAAGGCCTTGGTGAGACCACACCTGGAGAATTGTGTGCAGTTTTGCTCCCCTAATCTGAGGAAAGACATTCTTGCCATAGAGGGAGTACAAAGAAGGTTCACCAGATTGATTCCTGGGATGGCAGGACTTTCATATGATGAAAGACTGGATCAATTAGGCTTATACTCTCTGGAATTTAGAAGATTGAGAGGGGGATCTTATTGAAACGTATTGTTACGTACCCCGTAACTGGGTTGCCAAACCAGCAGAAATGGACCACTCGTTGGAGTCTGGATTACTAGAAACTAATAAAGTTTTATTAAAGAAATAAGTAACACAGTACTCTAATCGTAAGGATATAAATGCAAAAGGTTAGCAATGGTAATACACACATGTACACAGAACTGGGGTAATAGGAATCAAACCAAGCTCTATCGCAGTCTAGGGTTAAAGTGATTAGTCTTAAGTGACGCAGAGCTCAGTTCAGCTTAGTACAGTTTGCAGTAATCGCTGTTGTGCCGTTGGGGAGGGAGAGAGAGAGAGAGAGAGAGAGAGACGGGGGTGCAATTTGACTCAGGCAGACCTTTGATATCTTCGCAGTTGGTTTTCGGGTGGACCCTTTTATGTCTTCTATCCCGCTGTGGTCACCGACTGTGACCTCTCTGTTCCGGATACGATCGTTCTTCCGTGGTGAACCCAGCACCCAGGCAAGGGCGGACACACACATCAGGTTCCCATCGATCGTACCTTTACACCCTGTGAGTCTATGGTCGGTTCCTGCGAACCGAACCTCCAAACTCCTACCAACTTGTGGGGGCACACCGCTCTTCCAGGGTCTCGTTATCTCCTGATCTCGTGGTGTGTCCCGTGCCTTAGCGAACCTGTTCTTTTTATCCCCCTGATGGGGTATTGCCTGTCCATCAAAATTCAAACAGTTCAGGTTCAATGTAACCGGTCTGTCAATATTCTGAATTGTGTTTCTTTTCCGTTAATCTCTCTCTCCTCTCTCATTAACATTTTGAACGTTTCTCCATTGTCTCTCTTATCTCTCTCATTAGTATCAATCGTCTGATAATTTGGTTTGATGTCACAGTATAAAATTCAAAAGGGTTTGGACAGGCTGGATGCAGGAAGATTCTTCCCAACGCTGGGGAAGTCCAGAATGAGGGGTCACAGTTTAAGGATAAAGGGGAAGCCTTTTAGGACCGAGATGAGGAAAAACCTCTTCACACAGAGAGTGGTGAATCTGTGGAATTTTCTGCCACAGGAAACAGTTGAGGCCAGTTCATTGGCTATATTTAAGAGGGAGTTAGATATGGCCCTTGTGGCTAAAGGGATCAGGGGGTATGGAGAGAAGGCAGGTACAGGGTTCTGAGTTGGATGATCAGCCATGATTATACTGAATGGCGGTGCAGGCTTGAAGGGCTGCTCCTGCACCTATTTTCTACGCTTCTAAAAGCTATTTAAACTTGTCTGTTCCTATCTCTCTCTCTAATGCTATTGTAAAGGAGATAGAATTATGGTCACTATCTCCAAAATTTATCTATATCCTCATTTGTTCCATCTGTTTTTGGTGCATATACCTGTATAACTGCTAAATCAAATGGTTGTCCCCTGAATCCAACAAGGAGCACTCTTTCTGATATTGCCCAATGTCCTAAAACATTTTTTGCCATGTTTTCATCCGTAAGGACTCCTACTCCATTAGTATGGGATGTTCCACAGGAATAAATCAGTGTTTCATTTCTATTCTGACATGTTCCAGCACCTGTCCAATGAACTTCGCTAATTCCCATGATAATCTTTCCATTTCATTTATCACATTGTCCATTTCTATTCTGACATTTTCCAGCACCTGTCCAACGAACTTCGCTAATTCCCATGATAGTCTTTCCATTTCATTTATCACACTGTCCAATCTTGGAGAGCTTGAACAAGCAAAGAATGGATGCAAATCTCAAGATATTGTTATTGACATGGGAGATCTAAATGCTAAAGTAGGACAAGGTGCTGATGAAAATACCATAGGGAAATTTGGATGAAGGGAAAGAAATGAAAGAGGCGAGAAATGGGTAGAATGGTGCAAGATGAATAATCAGGTCATTATGAACACCTACTTTAAAAACCATTCAAGATGCTTATGGACCTGGAAAAGTCCAGGTGCTAACACCAGAAATCAAATTAATTTTATTATTATAAACCAAAGATTCAGAAACTCAGTGACTCAATGCAAAACATATCCAGATGCAGGTTGTAATGGTGACCATAACCCAGTGACATGTCATGTAAAAGTAAAACTTAAAGAACTAAAGAAGCAAAAACCCGAACAATCCCTTGACTACTCGCGATAAATTAAAGAAGAAAACTTAAGACAAGAATTTACAATTGAAGTAAGGAATAGATTTCAAAGTCTAGAAATAGAGTCTATTGAAGTTGATAGCAATCATGTAGAAATAAAGTTTAACTCTCTAAAGGATGCCTTGATAGAATCAGCAAAGTCAGTGATTCCTAAAAGAGAAAAAAACACGAAGAATAAATGAATGACAGGTGAAATCAAGAATCTAATGGAAGAAAGCAAATCATATGGAATATGTCCTTAGATTAAAAAAAAGTTAAAGCTTATGTCAAAAAGCCAAAGAAGAATGGCTAAACCAGGAATGTGAGCAATTAGAAAGAATCCCTATTACTGATCCAAAAAGGTTACATCAACAAATCAAAAATATCTCTGTAAAACTCTCCTCTGTTCGTCAGGTGGATGTTTGAAAGCAAAGGACGGTACCATTATCATGGAAAAAGATCAGATTATGAACGGATGGACTGAGTATATTCAGGAATTGTTTGAAGATGATCGAGGTGAAAAACCAGAAATTAAGAAGAACATTGAAGGTCCAAGTATTTTAAAATCAGAAGTTCGTAATGCAATAAATAAGATGAAGAAAGGAAAGACACCAGGTCCTGATGAATTAGTAATAGAACAAATTATCGCCCTTGAAGATTATGGAATTGAAAAACTTACTGATTTAATCAATGACATTTATGAGACTGGAATAATACCAGAAGAGATGAAAAAATCAGTATTTACCACTCTTCCTAAGAAACCTAGAACAATAGAATGTGAATTACATAGGACCATAAGTTTAATGAGTCATATCACTAAGATACTTCTAAGAATTTTGATGACAAGAGCTAAAAGTAAGATACAAGCTGAAATAGGTAAAGAACAATGTGGTTTTGGAATATAAGGTGTTGTTCCTCCAACCTGAGTGTGGCTTCATCTTTACAGTAGAGGAGGCCGTGGATAGACATGTCAGAATGGGAATGGGATGTGGAATTAAAATGTGTGGCCACTGGGAGATCCTGCTTTCTCTGGCGGACAGAGCGTAGGTGTTCAGCAAAATGATCTCCCAGTCTGCGTCAGGTCTCGCCAATATATAGAAGGCCACATCGGGAGCACTGGACGCAGTATATCACCCCAGCCGACTCCCAGATGAAGTACCACCTCACCTGGAAGGACAATCTGGGGCCCTGAATGGTGGTAAGGGAGGAAGTGTAAGGGCATGTGTAGCACTTGTTCCGCTTACAAGGATAAGTGCTAGGAGGGAGATCGGTGGGTTGGGATGGGGGGGGACGAATAGACAAGGGAGTCGCGTAGGCAGTGATCCCTGAGGAAAGCAGAGGCAGGGGGAGGGAAAGATGTGCTTAGTGGTGGGATCCCTTTGGAGGTGGCGGAAGTTACGGAGAATAATATGTTGGACCCGGAGGCTGGTGAGGTGGTAGGTGAGGACCAGGGGAACCCTATTCCTAGTGGGGTGGCGGGAGGATGGAGTGAGAGCGGATGTGCGTGAAATGCATTTCATTGGCTTTGTATCTGTACTCGGCACAATGACAATAAATTTGAATCTAATCTAATCTAAATCTAATCTAACATGAGGAAATGAATTGAACCAGCAGAGATGTGGTTTTTGAGGAGGATGCAAAGAATATCGTGGATGAAACAAATATCTAATGAGGATATCATGAACAGAGCAAACACAAAAAGAGAAATAATGTATGAGATCATGAAAAGGTAACGTGACTTCATTGGACATATGATTAGGAAAGAGGAGTTAGAAAGCATGGTAATTATGGGAAAGTTTGAAGGGAAGAAAGCAAGAGGAAGGCAAAAACCAATGATGACAGAGACAGCAGCCAGAGAACTGAAAATGAATACCAATGAATTGATCCACTTGACCCGAAACAGGAGTGTGGGGGCCATGGCAGTCAAAGCTCAAACTGGGCATGGCACCTGATGATGATGATGATCTCTAAAATGCTCTCCCACTGAGAGATCTGACACCTGACCAGGTTCATTTCTCAATACCAAATCAAGTACAGTCTCTCCTCTTGTAGGCTTAGCTACTTATTATGTCAAGAAACCTTCCTGAACACAGCTAACAAACTCCACCCCATCTAAACCCTTTGCTCTAGGGAGATGCCAATCAATATTCAGGAAATTAAAATCTCCCATCACGACACTCAGTTATTATTACACCTTTCCAGGATCTGTTTCCTTATCTGCTCCTCGATACCCTTGTTATTATTCGGTGGCCTATAAAAAACACCCAGTAAAATTATTGACCCCTTCCTGTTCCTAACTTCCACCCACAGAGACTCCGTAGACAATCCCTCCACGCCATCCAGCTGTGACACTATCTCTGATCAACAGTAAACACAAAATAATCTGCAGATGCTGGGGTCAAAGCAACACTCACAACAAGCCGGAGGAACGCAGCAGGTCGGGCAGCATTCGTGGAAAAAATCGGTCGACGTTTCGGGCCAGAACCCTTCGTCAGGACTGTAGGGGGAAGGGGCAGAGGCCCTATAAAGAAGGTGCGGGGAGGGTGGGAAGGAGAAGGCTGGTAGGTTCCAGGAGAAAAACCAGTAAGGGGAAAGATAAAGGGGTGGAGGAGGGGAAGCAGGGAGGTGATAGGCAGGAAAGGTCAAGAAAGAATAGGGGAAAACACAATGGGTGGTAGAAGGAGGCGGAACCAAGAGGGAGGAGGTAGGCAGCTGAGGGAGGGGGCAGAGTGACATATGGATAGGGGTAGGGAGGGAGAGGGAAATACCGGAAGTTGGAGAATTCTATGTTCATACCAAGGGGCTGGAGACTACCTAGATGATATATGAGGTGTTGCTCCTCCAACCTGAGTTTAGCCTCATCATGGCAGTAGAGGAGGCCATGTATGGACATATCTGAATGGGAGTGGGAAGCAGAGTTGAAGTGGGTGGCTACTGGGAAATCCTGTCTGTTTTGGCAGACGGAGCAGAGGTGCTCGAAGAAGCGGTCCCCCAATCTGCGTCAGGTTTCACCGATGTAGAGGAGGCCGCACCGGGAGCACTGGATCAACAGTGCCTTTCTATTGAATCAGATTCAGGGGTCTGGCAAGTGATATAGAAAACACTGACTGCAAATAGGTATATTAAACATTTATTTACAAAGAGTAAATATTCAACTAAACATTTATATTCCCCAAGTTGCAGGAACTACAAAGTTGAATATTCAACAAGCATACATTCAATAAACATACTTAATTAAAACTGTGTGCAAAGCATACCTTTCCAATGGTCATGTGCACCACTTGCCTTAAACAATGGAAGAGAGAGAAAACCTCCGACACATGCTGTCTGTATACCTAGGATATTTGAAACTGGACACGAGGCAGCTATACAATGGGAAAAGCAGCTGAAGTTCCTGAACTAACCAATCATGATGGAAATGACTTTTGATAATCAGAATAAGCCACTCCCTCACAGGACAGGCTGGAAGACTGTAGTGTGCGTAAACAGAAAACGGCAGTAGTGGGAAAGTTATTGGAAGGGATTCTGAAAGATAGGATTTATCTGCATTTGGAAGGGTGATGCTGATTGTGAGTGAGAATTCACAGTTCATGAATAAAGTTAATCCATCTATAAGTTTTTAGATGACACCACTGTTGTGGTAAAATCTTGGATGGTGACGACGAGGTGTACAAGAGTGACATACGTAGATCAGCTGGTTGCATCTTGTTACAACAACAACCTCGCACTCAACATCTGTAAGAGCAAAGAATCAATTGTGGACCAGGAAGGGGAAATCAGGAAGACACGACCCAGTCCTCATTAAGGGGTTAGCAGTGGAAAGGAGGAGCAGCCTTAAGTTCTTGGGCATCAACATCTCCGATCATGAGAAGGCATGCCAGTGCTCTACTTCATTAAGAGTTTGAGAAGATTTGGCATGTCACCAAAGAATTGTGTAAATTTCTCAGAATGTATGGTGGAGCACATTCTGATTGGTTACTTCACAGCCTGGTATGGAGGCTCTGGATCTCAAGAGGCTTAAGAAGATTGTAGTCTCCGCTAGCTTCACTAAAAATACAACCCTCCGTTTATTAAGGACATCTTCAAGAGACGTTTTGAAGTGTTTCAAAACAGCAGCATCCCTCACTAAAAACTCTTGCCATCTGGGACGTGCCCATTTTTCACTATTATCATCAATGAGTTGTCATGGTCCAGTCCATGAAGTCCGCGTTCCTGTTCACAGACCGGACCGTGGATTCCAGACTCCGGGTCTTCCGGCTGTCACTTGTTTCATTTGGGCATAATCATAGGTACCTGGTGCTCGTCTTGGGACTGGAAATATAAGTGGCCCTGAGTTCCAGTGTGGTTGCTGGTTTATCTCATCAGTATTCTGTCCTCACCTCTGTGGGGTAAGTCAGAATGTCTTTGCTGTTACCCTGCGGTTGGATCTGTCCCTTCCTGTCCTTGCCTCTGTTGGGTAAGCCAAGCTGTCTTTGCTGTTACCCTGATGCTGGACTGTTCCCTTCCCGTCCTCTTCCTTCTGGAGCCTTGCCCAGCAACCTGCGTCCGGAGCATTGCCCAGCAACCTGCGTCTGGAGCCTTGTCAAGTTCTACCACTGGAGTGAGACTGGAGTCTTGCTGTGTCAAGATATGGAACTGTCTATTGTTGAGTTGGAACTGCCTCTGTATCCGTGCCTTCGCCAGGTAGGTCTGGCCGTTTGCCGCTACCTAGTGTTGGGAACTGTCTCTGTATCCACGCCTTGGCTTGGTAGGTCCAGCCGTTTGCTGCTACCTAGTGTTAGGAACCATCTCATCATGTTCAGCATTCTGTGTAGAGACCTGGTCCCAAGTTCTGTTCCCAAGGAGAGGTCCTGGTTCTGTGTACGAGTCCTGCCCCCTAGTCCTGTTCCCAAGGAGGGGTCCTGGCTCTGTGTTCCATGTCCCTGTGTTCCTGTCTCTCTCAAGTCCAAGGTTCTGTGTTCCTGTGCTCTAGACCAAGCCTCTGTGTTCCTGTCCTCCCCAAGACCAAGGCTCTGTGTTCTGTGTTCCTGTTGTCCCAAGTCCAAGGTTCCAAGATTCCTGTCATCCCAAGTCCAAGACTCAGCTGTTCCTGAGTACCAAGGCTTCATGTTCTCGTCCTGTCCATGTGCTCCGTCCTGTGTTGGAGTTCCCTCATCTTGCCCAGGAGTCTCTTGTTCTATCCTGCAGCCTTGCCAAGTCCTGTCTCCCAAGACCACGTCATTTCTTCGCCTAGTTCTGGAGTCCGAGCCAGAGTCAAGACCCAGGTTCCGGGTCCTTGCCCAGCCTCTGGCTTCGAGTCCGAACCCGAGCCTCGTCATGTCCTCACCTCGAAGAACCCGAGCCATGTCCAATCCTTTAGCCATATCATGACCTCTTCTATTTCCGGGGTCCGAGCCCAAGTCAAGATCCAGGTTCTGGGTCCTTGTCAGTCTCCGGCTCGGAGTTCAAGCCCAGGCTCCTAGTTCCCAGTTCCTTCTCCTGGTCCCGCTTGCCTAGCAAATGTCCTAGCCCAAGTCTGTGTTGTTGTCCCAGCTCTCCAGTCAAGTCTTGATCCTAGTACTTCAGTGTCTGTGTCTCGCACTTGGGTCCTCTCAATGATGCCCCCTAGATAGGTTTAAGAACCTGAAGACTCACATTCAATGATTCAGAAAGAGCTTCTTCCTCACCACCATCAGATTTCTGAATTGTCTATGATCCCAGGAAGACTTACCAATTATTCCTTTTTGGCACTATTATTTATTTTGTAATTTAAAGGAATTTTATGTCTTTGCACTGTACTGCTGCCACAAAACACACATGTCATATCATATAAGACAGGACAAATAAATTCAATTCTGATTCTGAATTTGATTGTTTTGTAAAGAGGCGACTAAGGGAATTGACCAAGGGCATTGGCTATGTGGACTTTAGTAAGGTGTTTGTTGGGATTCTACATGTTAGGCTGATCTGGAAGGTCAAAGCACTCTCGATCCAAGTTAAGTCTGGAGATAGGAGGAAAAGGGTGATAGTGATTGGCTGTTTCTCAGATCACAAAAATGGGTGCTCTGTTCTTTGTTTTTGTCATATTTATTAATGGTTTGTATGAAAATGTAGGTAGTATTGATAGTATATTGCAGGTGACAACACAATTGTTGGTATAGTGGATAATGAGGAATGTAGTCTAAGTTTACAACCGGAGAAGAGAAAAGTCAACAAAAATGGCAGATGGAATTAACAGCGGCAAATGCAGACTGTTTCATTTTGGGAAGTTAAACAAATCAGGGAATACATGGGGCATATTGTAAAATAGAAAGACCTTGGAGTTGTAAATACATTGCTCCATGAATGTGGCAACACAGGTAGATAGGGCAGTTATATCATAGTTTTATAAACACAAGAGATTCTGAAGATGCTGGAAGTCTTGAGCAACACACACAAAATGCTGTAGGACTTCCATAGATGCTGCCTGACTTGAATGAGTTTCTCCAGCATTTTGTGTTTTGTATGGCATATCAGTCATCAAAGCACTGAGTATATGGGTTAGGCTTCTCCCCTGTAGAGGAAATTACACTGTGAACACCAAATGTACGTTTGTAGATTCAAAAAGGGGCAGGTAGGTCACTGCTTCCCCTGGAAAGTCTGTATTCCTGGATGGTTAGAAGGAAAGATGTTTAAGTTTAGGTGGTGCATCTGCTTCACTAATGAAAATGTAGTCTAGAAGTTTATTGACAACATAAAAGAAGGGAGTTGGCAATCAATGCAGTGGTTGTAGGACAATAATACACAAGCATGATGATAGAGTGGGAATTGACAACCGACGAAGGGTCTCAGCCCAAAACATCGCCTGTACTCTTTTCCATAGATGCTGCCTGGCCTGCTGAGTTCCTCCTGCATTTTGTGTCTACACACCAGACCTGATGCCACTTCACAGGCCCAGAGGTGCAATGAGAACTTTATCGTTGATAAGACACCTGCCAAACCTGATGCCACTCCACAGGTCCAGAAGTCCTATCCTGAAAGAAACACAGCACCACCTAAAAGACTGAACCTATAGGACTGTGAAGTTAGTTATGGACTGTTTTTGTAAAAGCATGTTCATTTGGAATATGGGTTTATGAAAGGGAAAATGAATGTTTTGTACATATTCGGTTTTATGTTGCATTAATCTAAAGGGGTAGGAAGTATACTATATGGATCTATCTCCTCTAGAGTGTCCACCCCCCACCCCACCGGCCTTAGCACTGCATATTGATCTGTTATCTGCACATGCGCTTTGTTCTCCCTTTCTCTCTCTCTCTCTCGCTGCAATGTGAATACACCAGTTAAAACCATCTCCCACGTGTGTGTTTTTATTTAATTGATATGTAATTGTGCACAGACACAATAATGTTAAAGATCCTGGAGCACAGTTGTGAGTTTTCCATCTTTCGCACAAAAACCGTGAAAGTGCAAAATTCAAAATGTTTGGGTAATGTTAGATGGAAAATTAGCATTTTATCATTTTCATCAATTATAGTGCAGGGCTAAACTGACCTATTTAGTCCTTCTCTGTCACTCCTTCTCTACCACTCAGCAATTAAAACAGAATCTCTGAAAATCTGCAGACAGTAGGAATCTGAAATACAACTAAAAATGTTGCACATGCTCACAAGGCCAGGCTACATCTGTGGAAGGAGAAATAACAGAACAAATATTCCATGTCAAATGTCCTTCGGCAGAACTGGGAAAGAATCAAAAAGAATCAAAAAGCTAAAACTGCAAACAAGAGAAAATCTGCAGATGCTGGAAATCGAAGCAACACAACACAAAATGCTTGAGGAACTCAACAGGCCAGGCAGTATCTACGGAAAAGAGTACAGTCGACGTTTCAGGCCAAGACCCTTCAGCAAGACCCTTCATGCCAAAGGGTTTCAGCCTGAAATGTCGACAGTACTCTTTTCCATAGATACTACCTGGCCTGCTGAGTTCCTCCAGCATTTTGTGATGTGTTGCTTACTAAACTGCAATGTGGGTGGGAGAAGAAGGTGTCTCTGATAGGGTAAAACCCAGGTGACCAGTGGTATAATCAGGAAACAAGATTTGCTGGTCAGTGAGTGAATAGGTGCAGTTACAGAGTGAGAAATCTCAGAGGGGAAAAAAGGAGAGCAAAACAAATATTGGGGTTGGGCTGGCATTGATCTGTGACTTCTGGTTTAATGAAATGTAAAGCAAGTAAGAATATCGCTGAGATATTTTACAAAATGCATACCATTTTCTGTCCTTTCATACTTTCATCAACATTAAATACAAATATCAGAAAATATGCAATTAATCAGGAATTAATTTAAATAACAGTGTTTAATAACTTCTCTAGAAATGAGTCCAAGGTAAAAATTACTATATACTCATGTTTGTTGCCATAAATTATAATATATTTTAGCTATAAGATTAACAGTTTTGCAGAGTGGTCATAAAATGTCTAATTGCATGCATATGACCATCTTGAATGCTATAAACGTACAAGCAATTTGGGAAGTCGAGCTGTGTACAACTCTAATAATAAGGAATGTATTGCAACGATTGGCTCAAAAAAACTGCATATATTACCACGTCTGAACATGTACAGAAATATCATGCAAGAAACAAGCAGCACCTCTTTATAGCTCAGATTTAAATTATGTAGACATCTGGCATGCCAGTTGTGCACAGAGACTACAAGTACTGCAAATCTAGAGGTGGTTGGACCCCATAGCCATGCTAGTTTTCTGGTTATTTGAACATGGAATATGGGTGTTGCTTTCATTCATTATCCATCCTTTCAAGAGGAGTTCTGTTTCAGCTGGACAGCCATTTGGAGGTTAGAGCTGAGATTGGTCAGACAGGCTCGAGTGAGAGGCCAATGACATTGGTTGTCTTGTAACTAGCCCTCATTAACTCATCTGCATGCACCCTCTCAGAGATCTTCTCTTTGCTCTACCAATCCTCCCTCAAACATCTCTGCTGCTGAGATGGATTTGTTTTTCTCTCTATCCCAAATCTGATGAAAAGCAATGGGCCTGAAATATTATGTCTACTTGTCCATCTTTGAATAATATCTGACCTGCTGAATCTCCAGAATTTTATGTATTTTACACCAAGAAGATTTAAGTAAAGTAGGAAAAGGCTATAGCTCCATCAAATATGCCTAATTAATGCCATAAACTTATTTCACAAGTGAGTTAAAATGTGTGTGATAATCAGAATACTGCTGATACATCAATCATTTGGTTTTGGACCAACCATCAAAACTCTAATCAACACCACAGCTCAGCAAAACTACAACCACTCTAATCACTTTGCACTAAATAGATTTTGGGTTTTTTTTGTTCTCATTGAGTGTTCTTTCCCTTCTAAAAATTGCGTATAATCTGTGTTTAATGTTTTTCATGTGAATGCTGCTTCTATGACGTTATGTGCTTCTGATGAAAATAAACAACTTTTATTAAAAAATCAAAAACAAAAACAGAAAATGCTGCAGACTCTCAACAAGTGGGGCAGCCTCAATGGAAAGAGAAATCAAGTTACTTTTTTTTCAGGATATACAGTAAATCTCTTGTTCAAAATATACCTTTGTTTGGTTAAGCACTCTTGATTGTCTGACCAGCTCTTCAGAAGACACAGTACTGGAAATTATTTTTCTGCATTCATTTTGGTTAATATAAAAGTTAACATGGGTGTTTTTGTCTGTGTGAATTGTTTTTGCACATTTTTGCATAGTAGGGGAATTAAGGGTTATGGGAAAAAGGCAGTTTGGTGGAGATGAGTTCAAGGCCAGATCAGCCACGATCTTATTGAATGGCAGAGCAGGCTCAACAGGCCAGATGCTCTTATGTTCTTATGTTCAACACTACTGTTATGCAGATTGCAATGCAACTAAAATAAAGGATAACAAATGGCAAATTATGTCATTCCCAAACTTTCAGTTTCTGTCACTCCCAAACTTTAAGTTTCAATTTGGAAATCTATTCCACGTCTCTATTATTTTTCCAGGGGCATGCCAATAACTAAAATGTTGTTTTAAGCTATTCACTTTAGCCCTCATATCCTCAATTTCAGAATCAGGGTTATAATTGCTGTTTTATATGAAGTGAAATTTGTTGTTTTGTAGCAGTAGTTCAGTGCAAGGACATAAAATTGCTTTAAATCAATCAATAAATTAATTAATAAAAAGTGATGTTGCGATAGTGTTCATAGGTTTGTGGATTGTTCAGAAATCTGGTGGTGGAGGGGAAGAAGCTATTCCTGGTGGATTCTGCAATGCTCTTCAGATTCCAGTTCTGCATGGGGTCTTAACGTGGAAGAAAAATAATTATATTTCATACAATTCACAAGACTTCTATAGATAACGAACTGCAGATAATTAAATTTAATTTGTAAACCAAAACAATTAGAAATTACAATTAGCTGGGGAATTTCTTCAGCCAGAGGGTAGAGAATCTGTGGGATTTGTTGCCATGGGGGAGGGGTGGCAGCAGCCAAGTCATTTTGGTGTATTTAAAGCAGGAATTGATAAATTCTTGATTGGTAAGGGGTTATTGGGAGAAGGGGTTGAAAAAAAATCATCCATAGCAACACACACAAAATGCTGGTGGAGCTCAGCAAGTCAGGCAGCATCAATGGAAATGAATAAACACTCGACATTTCGGGCTGAGTACCTTCTTCAGGACTGACAAGGAAGGAGGAAGATGCCAGAATAAAAAGGTAGAGGGATGGGAAGGAGGTTAACTGGAAGGTGATAGGTGAAGCCAGGTGGGCTGGAAATGTGAAGGGCTGGAGAAAAAGGAATTTGATGGTAAAAGGGGAGTGGACCATAGGAGGAGGGGACCCAGGGGATGTAAGTGGCAGGTAAGAGGTAAAAGGTCCGGGGGAAGGGCGGAAATTGTTTATGAGGAGAAATCAAATTTCATGCCATCAGGTTGGAGGCTACCCAGACGGAATGTAAGAGTTGCACCTTCACTCTGAGAATGGCCTAATCTTAGCACAAGAGGATGGATGGCAAATGAGACTCAATAACCAAGATGCTTAATTTTGATCCTATATCTTATGGTCCAACATGAATTTTTTTCTGATTGGTTAATTTCATTCACCTTGTGTATAAGGAATCACTGACATTACCATGTGTCTGGTGCAAACACAAAGGCAACACCTTGCAAAGTTTACAAGGCTAGTTATATAGTAAAAGATGCAAAGGTTAAAGTAACTCAAAATACAGTGCGCATTACAGTGGATTGACCCTAGTACAGGAATGCAGAGGTCACGGAGTAAAGACAACTTTGCTTCTCCTAAGAGGAAATGATTTTATACTTTTCAAAAGAAGTACTTTTAATTTTCCTGGCCCATTTTTTGGTTTGTATGAATTATTTCATGCTGAGCTAAAGCTAACATACATCAACCCCTTCACTTCATTTTTTTAATTAACTGTTCTTTACTGCATTCTTGTTTAGAAGTTGCAGATCCAGGTAATCATGTGAACATGGCAGCAAAGCTGATAATTACTCTATAATTCAATGGTTAATAGCTGAAGCAAAATCTGATCCATTCCAATACACCAAGCTAATAATTTTGTTCTATTGATCACACTCCCTGTCGAAAATAGACTGAATTAGGCCATGATCAATAAAGTTATTAAAAATTCCACTGTCAGCATGTCCAATCTGTAATATTTGAATATTTTTCTCTGAAATAAAAGTGTTATCTATGAAAATTACTGCTATCCTTCATTGCATTTCAAATTGAAAACTCCAGATATCCAATCTATATTTAACAAAGCCATTAAAGAAATTATTCAGATGGATTTTGAGCAAGTCCAACATGAAACAAAGTCAGAAATTATGCTTTCTTCTTGTCACCCTCTGAGAAAAATATTCTTATGACTGATGTTTATTAGAAATTTATTTTAAACCTGAACTGAAGCAATTATTTGATTGTAGTGATCATGAGCATTGTGGAACAAAGCGTGACCTTGCAGTTAACACATAAGCTATTATTTCTAACATCCACGATGTTTAATCAAGAAGGAAAGTTGTAATTTTGAAATGAAGTATGTTCTTACCTCCATATGTATCCTACCATGGTTCTTATTAAAATGGCATTAGTTTGTAATCCTTCTATCACTATGTATAGCAGGACAAGATTTGTGTTAAAGCACAATCTCTCTGTTTCATGAATAGTGAATTAAATAATAACTCGAATTCTCTTATTACCACAATTATTGACCTTTTCTCTGTTACATTTTTTCTACTGTAATGGAGCATAAAAATAAAACTAGCTGTTATATGCCACAATGGATATTTTTTTCTCTCTAACAAAAGCACTAATGCAATATTCCATTGCAATTAAGAGCATCATTTAGTAATCTGATCATTTCAATACATTCCCTGAATAGGATGCTTGTAACGGTCTATAATTCAGGCAGAGCAGAATTTGTTGTATTTATCATAAACTGTGTATGGTTGTTGTTGCAGTATTTAGACTAAAGAAGGAGATCCCTCCATCAAGCCAATGTATTCATCTTGCATTTGCTACAGGTCTGATCAAAGAATTGATTGTGGACTTCAGAAAACGTAAGACAAGGGAACACACACCAGACTCATGCAGGAATCAGAAGTGGAAGGGGTGAGCAATTTCAAGTTCCTGGGTGTCAACATTTCTGAGGATCTATCCTGGGCCCAACATATTGATGCAGTTACAAACAAGGCATGATAGTGGTTATATTTCATTAGGAGTTCTACAGATGCACCATGGAGAGCATTCTGACACAGCTGCATCACTGCTTGGTATGTGGGCTGGGGGTGGGGGGAGCTACTGCACAGGACCGAAAGAAGCTACAGAGGGTCATAAGTTTAGTCGGCTCCATCTTGGGTGCTAGCTTGCAAAGTACCCAGGGCACCTTCAAGGAGCGGTGTCTCAGAAATGCAGCATCTATTATTAAGGACCTCCAACACCCAAAGCATGCCCTTTTCTCATTGTTACCAATGTTACACAACCTTCTGTGTAAAAAACTTACCCCTGATGTCTCCCCTAAACTTCCCTCCCTTTACTTTGTACATATGCCCTCTGGTGTTTGCTATTCATGCCCTGGGAAAGAGGTACTGGCTATCCACCCTATCTATACCTCTCATAATCTTGTAGACCTCTATCAAGTCCCCTTTCACCCTTCTATGCTCCAAAGAGATAAGTCCCAGCTCTGCTAACCTTGCCTCATAAGACTTGTTTTCCCATCCAAGCAACATCCTGGTAAATCTCCTCTGCACCCTCTCCATAGCTTCCACATCCTTCCTATAACGAGGTGAGCAGAACTGAACACAATACTTTGGTCTCACCAGAGATTTGTAGAGTTGCAACGTGACCTCTCTACTCTTTAACTCCATCCCTCCATTAATGAAGCCTAGCATCCCATAGGCCTTCTTAACTATCCTATCAACCTGTGCAGCGACTTTGAGGGATATATGTCTGTTCATCCACACTCTCAAATAACCAACCATTAACCCTGTGCTCGGCCTTCTGGTTTGTCCTTCCAAAATGCATCACCTCACACTTATCCGGATTGAACTCCATCTGCCACTTTTCCAACTCTGCATCCTGTCTATATCCTCTTGTAACCTTCGACAACCTACAGCTCCATCCACAACTCCTCCAATCTTCGTGTTGTCCACAAACTTACTCACCCATCCTTCCGCCTCTTCATCCAGGTCATTTATAAAAATCACAAAGAGCAGGGGTCCCAGGACAGATCCTTGCAGTACTCCACTAGTCACTGACTCCGGGCAGAATACTTTCCTTCCACTACTACCCTCTGCTTTCTTCCTTTAAGCCAATTTTTTATCCAAACAGCCAAAGTTCCACTGATCCTATGCCTCATGACTTTCTGGATGAGACTCTCTTGGGGGACCTTGTCAAATGCCTTGCTAAAATCCATGTAGACCACGTCTACCACCCTACCCTCATCAATTTCTTTTGTTACTACTTCAAAAAACTCAATTAGGCTCGTGAGGCATGACCTTCCCTTCATAAAGCCATTTTGACTATACTTGAGTAGACTGTACTTCTGTAAGTGCTCGTAGATCCTGTTCTTAAGAATCCTTTCCAATAGTTTGCAGACCACCGACGTAAGACTCACCAGTCTATAGTTCCCTGGATTCTCATTATTACCTTTGTTAAACAAGGGAACTACATTTGCCATTCTCCAGTCCTCCGGCACCTCCCCTGCAGCCAAAGAGGGTTCAAAGTGCATAGCTACTGCTCCAGCGATCTCTTCTCTCACTTCCTACAGCAATCTGGGGTATATCACATCCGGAGACTTATCAATCTTGATGTTTTTAAGAAGATCCAACACTCCTTCTTCTTTAATCTCTACATTGTCCAGCACACGGGCCTGTTCTATTTCGTCCTCACCCTGATCAAGGTCCTTTTCACTTGTGAATACTGAAGCAAAGTATTCATTTAGGACCTTCCCAACCTCCTCCGCCTCCAGGCACATGTTGCCTTCTTTATCCTTTAGCGGCCTCGCCTTCATTCTTGTCATTCTTCTGTTCTTCACACACGCATAGAATGCCTTCAGGTTCTCCTTAATCCTACATGTCAAGGCCTTCTCATGCCACTTTGAACTCTCCTAAATCCTTTCTTAAGCTCCTTCCTGGCTACCCTATATTTCTCATGAGCCCCTCCTGCTTCCTGCTTCTTATATCTAACATATGCTTCCTTCTTCCTCTTGACAAGTTGCCTCACATGTTTCGTCAGCCACAATTCCCTTTTCCTACCATTTTTTCCTTGTCTCAGTGGGACAAACCTATCCTGAACCCAGCACAAGTGGTTCTCCTCCACAATACTTCTGTGCTTTCACCCTTGAACATCTGTTTCCAATTTACTCTCGCTAGTTCCTGCCTCATCCCTTCATAGTTAGCCCTTCCACAGTTAAGCACTTTCCCCTTTTGTCTGTTTTTATCCTTTTCTATGGCTATGCTGAAGCTAAGGGAGTTGTGGTCACTCTCACCAAAATGCTCCCCCACTAAGAGGTCTGCCACCTGACCAGGTTCATTACCCAGAACTAGATCCAGTATAGCCTCTCCTCTCGTCCGCTGGTCCACATACTGTGTCAGGAATCCTTCTTGAACACACCTGACAAATTCAGCCCCATCTATCCCCCTTGCAGTCAGGAGGTGCCAGTCAATACAAGGAATGTTGAAATCACCTATAACTACAACCTTGTATTTCCTGCATGATTCTAAAACTTGCCTGTGCCCCCAATTACACCCAATGAGCCTGTTCCCACAATTACAATCAACGAGCCTGTACCCACAGTTAGAACCAATGAGCCTGTGCCCCCCCAATTACAACCAATCAGCCTGTGGCCACAATTACAACAATGTATCTGTCCCCCCTGCCCCAAATTACAATGAATGAGCCAATTGAGTCCATACCGCCCATATATATAGGCATCCGTTAGTCTCATGAGACCATGGATTTGCACCTTGGAAGGTTTCCAGGGTGCAGGCCTGGGCAAGGTTGTATGGAAGACCAGCAGTTGCCCATGCTGCAAGTCTCCCCTCTCCACGATGTTGTCCAAGGGAAGGGCATTAGGACCCATACAGCTTGACACCAGTGTCGTTGCAGAGCAATATGTGGTTAAGTGCCTTGCTCAAGGACATACACGCTGCCTCAGCCAAGGCTCGAACTAGCGACCTTCAGGTCACTAGACGAATGCCCTAACCACTTCGCCACACGCCAACAGTGACTAATTAACTTACTAACCCATGCGTCTTTAGAATGTGGGAGAAACCCCAGCAGTCATGGAGAGAACGTACAAATTTCTTACAGATTGCTATGAAATTTGCTTCATTGGAATAGATTCTGCTCCTGAAGTTGATATTGTGTATAATAAGAATAGTACAAGGAAGCTCAAAACAGAAAGGTGAGAGTGGGTGTGGTGTGGAGAACGAAGGTAACAATTAGAAACTCATTGTTGGCCTTGTGGACTGACAGCTTGTGTTCTGTAATGCAGTCACCCTATCTGCACTTGGTTCCTCCTGTGCTGACCAGACCATTCTGTGAGCACTTGATGCGGTACAGCAGCATGGAAGAAGTGCAAGTGATTGCTGCTTCACCTGGAAAGAGTATTTGGGGATGTCTTTTTGTGCAATGGGAAGAGGTAATAGGTTAGGTGTTTTCTGTTACATCGGAGGTGTCATAAGAAGAAGAGTGGATGTCAGTGTAAAAGGAAGAGAGAATCAGAGAGTTGTAGATGAATGGTTTTTTGGAATACTGAAAGGGAAGAGGTAAGAGGTGGTGTGATCTCATTGAAGGTGATCCACTGAATGTGATAATTATGTGGTGGAATGTAAGGATGAGAGGAGTGTTATCATTGTTCTCGGTAAACTCGAATGCATTCGAAAACTCAAATGATTTTACTATATTTTATGTCAGAGTTTAAAGAGTTGCTTTTTTAACACTGTTTTCTGCGAATAAATTAAATTCTGTCCATGACTGGATAAACAATATTACAGTTGGTTATGGAGTAAATTGATAGGGCAATGACAGATGATGTAAATAATGCATATTAACACCATTGACAGATTGACTAATTTTAGCAACATCAGTAAATTGCTGATCTAATAAAACCTGCTAATTAAACTTTATACTGCATTTCTCTGGGCTCTGAAACTGGCCAGATGAACTTTTTTGAAAATGATACCACATTCAGGGTGGTTAAATTAGCAGGTAACCTTGGTGATTCTTGTTAAGGAGATGAACAAATCAAGAAGCACAAGTAAATAACAAGCAAGAGAAAATTTGCAGATGCTGGAAATACAAGCAACACACACAAAACGCTGGAGGAACTCAGCAGGCCAGGCAGCATCTATGGAAACAAGTACAGTCTATGTTTTGAGCCGAAACCCTTCAGCAGGACTGGAGAAAAAAAGCTGAGGAGTAGATTTGAAAGGTGGGGGGAGGGGAGAGAGAAATGCCAGGTGATAGGTGGAAGTTGGAAGGGGAGGGATGAAGCAAAGAGCCAAGACGTTGATTGGTGAAAGAGACAGAAGGCCATGGAAGAAAGAAAAGGGGGAAGGAGCACCTGAAGGAGGCGATGGGCAGGCAAGAAGATAATATGAGAGAGGGAAAGGAGATGGAAAATGGTGAAGGGGAGGGGGAGACATTACTGCAAATTTGAGAAATTGGTGTTCATGCCATTAGGTAGGAGGCTACCCAAACGGAATATAAGGTGTTGTTGCTCCAACCTAAGTGTGGTCTTATCCCAACAGTGGAGGAGGCCATGGACGGACATATCAGAATGGGAATGGGAAGTGGAATTAAAATGAGTGGCCACTGGGAGATTCCGCTTGTTCTGGCAGATGGAGCATAGAAGCTCAGTGAAGCGGACTTCCAATCTACGTCGGGTCTCAACAATATACAAGAGGCCACACTGGGAGCACCAAACACATTATCAGACTCCAACAGACTCACAGGTGGAGTGTCGCCTCACCTGGAAAGACTGTTTGGGGTCCTGAATGGTAGTGAGAAAGAAGATATAGGGGCAGGTGTAGCACTTGTTCCACTTGCAAGGATTAGTGCCGGGGGGAGATCAGTGGGGAGGGACGAATGGACAAGGGAGTCATGTAGGGAGCGATCCCTGCGGAAAGCAAAAAGTGGTGGGGGGGGGAGGAAGAAGCGTTTTGTGGTGGGATCCATTTGGAGGTGGCGGAAGGTTTGGAGAATTATGTGCTGGAAGTGGAGGCTGGTGGGCTGGTAGGTGAGTACAAGAGGAACTTTATCCCTGGTAGCTTGGCTGGAGGGTAGGGGAAAGGCAGACGTGCGTGAAATGGCAAGGATGTGGTTGAAGGCAGTGTTGATACTTTACTAATACTTTATACTAAATGCTAAATACTTTACTAATAACACTTCTTCTGTATAAAAAAATTATTGTAAACAATCACTGCAAAAAATGGAGAGACAAGTGAATGTGAGACTGAGTCAAGGTTCAAGGCGAAGTCGGAGCAAGGTTGGGGCCTGTTTGATGCGAAGTTGAGGCAAGATCGAGGTGTATTCAAGTCAAAGTCAGCATGAGCAGAGTGGAGGAGAGGAAGATTCGGGGCCTGTCCGTCTAAGCTAAGAGCGAGGTTTGATTAATCTAAGTGCCAGGCTGATTTAGAAAGTTCAAGTCGAGCCAAACCGCGGCAGAGGAGTCCAGGCCCAAAGTGTATTGATGCAACAGGCCCCAGGTCTTAGAACAAGGGATGATCCAATGCTTAGACAATTTAAACACCAGGCCAGATGGGTTGAAAATGCAAGGTGTCAGGGACAGAGAGGATGATCAGGCCAGTTCCCCTTGTTGCTCTGCAACATTTTCTTCACTCTTCACTTCACTGTGACCAGTTCCAACAGCACCAGGCTCCATGATGTTTACACCACCATGCACTGAGGCTCAGGTTCTGGCTGTGGCCTGCTCCACCTACTCTGGGGTTTCGCATCTGAGGACTCACTTTAGTTCTGCTTTTTTTATTTGCATGATTTATTTTGATCTCGTTCTCTCTCTCTCTCCTCTCTCTCTCCTCTCTCCCTCTCCCTCTCCTCTCTCTCTCTCCTCTCTCTCTCTCCCTCCCCTCTCTCTCTCTCCCCTCTCTCTCTCTCCCCTCTCTCTCTCCCCCCCTCTCTCTCTCACCACCCCCCCACACATTGAGTGCTTGCTACTTTTTTGGGGGGTGGTTCTTTGTTTTGTGGCTACTAATTAGGGGACGAATCTCAAGGTTGTATAATGTATACATGATTTGATAATTAATGTACCTTGAACTTTGATCATCTTGAGAGGATATTGGTGGCTTATGTTCTTGAATCAGGATCATCCTTTTGTGTCGAATTTTACAGAACTTACAATACAGAAACATCATTTGATCCCTCACATCATATTTCAACTTCACTTTCATCTCATTTCCATTATAACTTTGTAGTGATGGTGGTCCCACATGGCTTTAGATAGGGAGTTCCTGGAAATGTTAGGAGGTTCGGAAAATGCACCAGAAAAGATCTCATGGTACTAGGGAAACGGTTTGTGTGTGAAATGAAGATTGGATTGATATATCTAGAAGAGTACTTTACTTAACCCTCAACTAGAAACCAAGAATATTTGTAACAATTACACAGGGTATTGGTGAGGGCACACGTGGTGTAGTGCGCACAGTTCTGGTTCTTAATTAAAGAAAGGATACATTATTAGCACTTGGAGGTTGTTCAAGAAGAATTCAGCAGCCTGGTAATAAAGCTTTTGTCGTTTATGAGGGGCTTGAGATGTTAGGAGTTTAGAAGAACAAGGGTAATTTTATTGGAACATATAGGAATGACACAATCGATGGAGAGGTGTTTCTGCTAGGGGGAGAATCTCAAACAAGGGGAAATAGTTATAAGTCACTTACAACTAAGTCATGCTTTCTTTCACTCTAGAATTTTCTACTTCAGAGGGTAGTAGTGCATGGTTCATTTCAGGGATTTACAGAGGAGGTAGATTAATATTTTGAGTATTTGAGAATCAAGAGCTGTCTATAACCAGCAAAAATGAGGGATGAGGACTAGAGGAGGGGTTTAAGGTATGTGGCCTACTCTTACTCCTCTGGTCTTGTGTGTGCCCTAAGGCCCTAACTCAGTTCAGTTAATAGTTGGAGGGTGCGTGTTTTGACCAGTGTTGAGTTTATAGACCCTGCTCCAGATAGACCCCGCTCCAGAGCTTGGGTTGTGGAGTAATGGGTGCTGGAGGGATGGGGTGGAGGGCCCAGGGCTGCTAACTTGAATGTAACTCAATTCTGACCATTAATATAGCCACTGCTATATAGCACTATTTCCAATAATATTGATGATTCAATAATATACACTAATTTAGAAATATGAGGACAAAATTCTGCATGCTTTGAATTTTACCAACAGTAATTGATTCCCGAAATGTGATGTATGTTATACTTTTGCATTCATAGGGGCAGGGTGAGCAAAGTGTCTGTTCCCAGCATCTAAATGGACTGGAGAATATGTTCGGAATAAATGAAACTCATTAGTGGAGGCAGAGTTTTACCCAGCTAATTATGCTATCTTGTTGGACTTGACAAAATTTAAGCAACAGTGGACAAGTCGTTCTTAAAGCAGCTCAAAGCTATGACTGAAGAGAACAACAACACATTGATGCTGAATCTTACCCCATCAACCTGTCATGTATTAAGTGAGAACAATGGGAAAAAATGTTCCCCATCTATTTCAATTAAGAGAATCTACCATGCCAAAGTAATTAATATTGTGTACTGTTCTCGCTGATAGCAAAGCACAAATATTAATCCATCAAAATAATTTAACATATTGGAAATATTAAGGGCACAGAATGCAGTCAGTCACCAACTATAGTTAAGCCTATCTTTCTTATTTTAATGCTGCTTCTAGTACATGAACCAATTCCTAAACAGAACTATATGTAATGGAGGAGTTATAAACAGGGAGGTGATGTAAACAAATCTGCTGCATTCCTTGGATGAGTGCAATTTGTTCCCACTTATAATCTCTTGTGTGTGAATTAAATACATTTTATTTCATGTCTTTAATGCAAGCATAATATTTTCCTTCCAGTTGAATGGAAATTAGATACCAGATGGGATTATCCTTGCATATTTAAGTAATTGAAAATCCTGATTGAACATCAATATTTTTAAATTTAGCATTATTTTGTGTCACTTATGGGTTCTATGATATCTTGCAAAACAATAGGTTCAAATGACATTGAGGAATTTGAGATTATTTTCAAAATATCATTTTCTCTGACATTTTATCTTTTAAAATATTGATAATCTGTGCGAGTCTGTGATGTTGGACTTAAATAAAACCCTCATTAAATTTTACTTAAATGTTACTTTATATATCACACTTTAACATTCACCATGTTTAGTCGGCCAGTTGACAATTTCGAAGGAAGTAAGCTCATGTATATTTAGTTTATGTGCATTTCAATGGATTTAGCAACTCCGAACTCTAATGCAAATGGGCCATGTGGCTGTTTGGCTCTTCAATTGGCACTGAACTCAATTGTATGCTTGTCTATACAGCTTGTATCCTGGACTCACTGGAATTTAGAAGATTGCAGAAGGAACTCATTGAAACCTACTGAATGTTGAAAGAACTAGCTAAGGTGGATATGGAGAGGATGTTTCCAATGGTGGGGGTATCCAGAACTAGAGGGCATACCCTCAAAATTGAGGAGTGACCTTTTAGAGCAGAGGTAAGGAGGAATATTTTTAGCGAGCGAGATCTGTGGAATGCTCTGCCACAGACTGCAGTGGAGGCCAAGTCCGTGAGTATATCTAAGGAAGTTTATAGTTTCCTGATTGGTCAGGGCAGTGAAGGATATGGCAAGGAGACAGGTGTATGGGGTTGAGTGGGATTCGGGATCAGCCATGACGGAATGGCAAAGCAGACTCGATGGGCTGAATGGCATAATTCAGCTCCTATGTCTTATGCCCTTATGGTGTACGCTGTAAGTCTAAATGAATTGCAGATTTTTTAAAAAATTCCTTCACCAAAATATTCACTGGCTTCACTGCTACTGTCCCTTTATCTGAAATGAAAGCACCAAAGCTAATTCCAAAATCATCATTGTGCAATAGAAAGCAAGCAAGTCTGATGAAAATGTCCCCTGTCATGCACAAAGATATCTCAAAACAGTTAGAACTTGGCTCAAAGGTATCCCAGATGTCCAAAGCAATTAGCCAAAGATTTACCATTACAAAGGTCTAATATCTGACTACACTTAAGGAGAATTCCCTTCATCGAAAAAATATATTTTAGACATGTAAAAATATCAATTTTTGCTGAAAAGTGGAATTAATTGTGGCCTAAAACCCTGATTAACAGAACAGGAGAGGCCTATTGAGCACTTTTTCAGGCACAATTCCAAACACTAGTGCCAACATTCTAGGGCAAAATGTAACTTATGGTACACATCTTGAGTCCAGAATAGTTGAGAAATGCACAGCACTTCTCATCCAGTTAAAATATTTTTACTTCTCCCAAGCACATATATTTGCAGATGTTTATATTTAGAGCCTACCGATTTGTAATCCTGAGAATAAAATTTCTCTGCCTTTATTGATGAAGGCAATTTAAGAAGAAATTAATGGACATTGCTGCCTTTTTAATTTGGACTTCAATTAATCATGAAAAGACTGCCTTGGGCACTGAGCAAGAACTTTCACTACCCTAGGGTCATGTCCATTTGCCCTTGGGCTCCTCTGCTTGTTTTAATACAGCTCTGCACAGTCTTCTGCTGAGAGCCTGACTTGCAACACTCTGACATTATAGAGCGAACTGAGGGAGCCACCTCAACACAGGCAGCTGGCTGCCATCACTGAACGGCTTTAACACAGTGATAGACCCTGCAGCAAGTCTTACTGGCTTTCAAAACTGTCACTGTTCCTGAATGTTTGAGAACAATCAAAATTACTGGCTGCTGTTAAGAAATAATAACAAATAATAATTATTGAAAAAGATAGTTGAAGTTAGAAAAAAACTAAACAGCACACACTTAAATCGATTGAAAACATTTAAATGACTGTAATTAAATCAAAGAACATTTTTTTTAATGCAACCATTTATTTTATTCACTGACAACTGTACTTGTGACAGGTTAAACCTGATGGATATTCATTGGGGAGATATCCCACACTACTGATTTGGAAAGTCTGTGGAGGCTCACGTTACCTCAGGGGTAACTTGAGCAATCCATCAGTGATACACATGGGCAGGTAGTACCTCAGGCAGCATGGCAAAAAAAGCCAATACGAGAATAAGCTCCCACCATACTGGACTTCAGAATGCTGGCCCTAACAATTACTAAGATTACTGAAAATCAAAGAACTGCAGTTGCTGGATGCATGAAATAGACAATAGACAATAGATGAAATTATAACAGAAAATTCTGGAAATGCTCATCTAGTCAGGCAGCATCTATAAAAGTAAAACCAAGTAAACATTTCATATCGATTGTTTAAATTTGGAAAGAGAGAAAATTGCAGAAAGAATGAAGAAGGGCTGCATCAACTAAAGGGAATATCTCTGGTAGGGTTGTCACGGGGATTGACTGAGAATGAAGTAATCTGGTTGAGAGTTTAGTGGGAGAAGTTAGAGAGAGGTAATGTGAGGATAGAATTTAAAAACTGTGGATGAGGACACTCAGAGAGAAAAATCCGCAAACAAAGGGAGGTGTAAACATTAAGAAATGTAGAGGTGTAGAAGTTACCTAGCGTGTCAGGCCATACCTGAGGAAAGAGAAAAACCTGTGACAATGTTCTGGATAGATGACCCTCAGCAGGTATAATCCAAACAAGGTAATTTATTTAACTGAAGGTGTTAAATTCAATACGGGGTTGAAAAAGCTACACGGTGACCAGACAAGATGTTGTTTCTTAAGCTGATGGTGTATTTCATTAGCACAGTGCAGGGCTCACAAACATATACAACAAAGTGGTTTGAGAATGACATTGACAACAGGAACCTCCATGTCACCCTCATGGACTGTACTTAGTTTCCCCAATATAGAGGAGAACAGATTGTGAGAACTGAGTTCAGTTCACTAGATGGAGAAATTGCAACTGCTTCATGTAGAAAGACTCTTTCTGTCCCTACGTAAAGGGAAGGGGAAGGTAAAAGGAACACCAGAAAGCTAAGGATGCTGGAAGTCTGCAAAAAACATCAATGCTGGAAACACAGAGCATCTTAGGCAGTATCTGAGGAAAGGGAAACAGGTTCAAGTCTGGGACCCTTCATTAGAACTGGGATAAGGAGAAAAATTAATTTTAGGTTGCAGCAAAAGTAGGAGTAGAACAAAGGGACTATCACTATTATGGTGAAACCAAATAACTTAATTTATGGTATTTAAGCAGTTGTTAAGATTGGATTAAGGCTTTCTTGTGTGTGGTATCGGTGGGGTTGTGGGATATGCCCAGCAGAGAAGACTATTCAAATAAGAGGCAAATGCATTGCCAAATCTTGACCAGCAGAAATGGACAGTTCTATTACAGAAACAAAGACAGAGTGAGTTACCTAAAATAGACAAGTTTAGTACTGATTCCTGAAGGCTACAACATGCTCAGTTGTGAGATGAGGTGTTATTCCTCAAGATTTCCCTTTACAAGATCCTGTTGCATATAAATGTTGCCTTCCTGGGTTTTTGTCTAGATGAAAATGAAATTAAATCCTGTGTAAACATTAGCAATATACCCATATCTGACCTTATAATGGAAAGAAAGTCATTGTTGAGGAAAGTAAAACTTCCTGGTTCACAGACATTGCCTTGGGAACAGCTGATCGCATGAGTAATCTTGTATCCTGCATAGTAACACTAGATGGTAATTCAGAGTAAACCAGTGTTTAAACTACTCTGTAGCTTGTCACTCCAGGAGAAATGATCCTGGCAATAGATCTGGAGAGAAACTAAAGGAAAATTATGGTGCAAAGTCTGTTGCTCTGGGTCTTGTTAATGTCAAACTGCAAATGACTGCACTTGAGGAATGATACCTATTCTCTGCTGGTGTTTCTGCTTTACAAATGCTGAAATGTTGAGTCACTTGGGATTTGAATTTATGGGGCTTTCTACTGCTGTCACTATGCTAGCTACATGAAGTAATTCAAGCAAGAGTCATCTGTGTAAACATTCTGAGGTTTAAGTTCCCAGCTGTTACTTATGGTTGCTTAACACCTGATTGTTATGAACAATACCGTACTTTGCAGGGAGCATACAATAAATCACAATCACTTTAATTCTTGACAAGGCTGCAATATGAGATGAAGTACTTTTTATAATTCTTGCCACTGTCCTGACTGAAATAATGGATGACCTGAAGATTCAGCTATTTCAGCAATGACCAGTGATGGGATTCGCTGGAGTTTATTTTTCTTTCAAACAGAGGAGCCTGAGGGGAGATGTCATAGAAGTGAATAACATTTTGAGATAAACCAGAAAGATCTATTTTTCTTGAGGAAGGATTCAAAGGTCAAGGGTCCTGGGTTCAAAGTAGTTAAGAGAAGGAAAAGGAGGATGGTGAGGAAACATATCTTTCACCCTGAAGGCGATCCAATCTGGAACTCCCAATCTGAAAAGGTAGTAAAGGCATAAACCATCATGATAGTTAAACAAGATGTGAGCCTGTACTTGAGGAGCATTGGCTTACAAGGCTACGGAACTAGCCTTGATTAGGTTGGGTGGAATACTTTTTCACAACATGTTTACTATACCCAATTGCTTTTCTCAGCATCTTAATCTTAATTCATAGCCCTGAAAAAAAGGGAAATCTACATTAGACCATTACATGATCTGGCCTAAACCTGTGTTTGATCACCTCCTACATCTCCCTCTGTTAACCTGTTTAAGCACATTAAAATTTACAGTCCTAAAGGATAAATCAAGTTCCAGGCTTCCGTTGAGGTAGACCATTCAGAGATCAGCAACCTGATCTCCAATGGTAGGTACTCAGGCACTGTCCTATGAATACCCTTCTGGTTTTTAGAACATACGTGAAGCCCAAAGACCAGATACAAAGTGACCATGCCCCTCAGCTCAGGATGTTTGTGTTCCATTCGAAGATTTGATTCCATATTCAGTAGGGAGAACGATTGGGCAGCTGTCCTGGCATCTAGGTTCCACAATGTTCCTGTTTCTGTGTCTAGACATTGTCTGGATGCAGAAGCCAAGACTGTGTTGAGCCAGACTATAGCCGTTAGCTAAATGTACTCCATAGATTAAATGGCTGCCGTTCAGTGTAATCCAATGGCACCTATAGGAAAGGAGCTGTGATTGACAGGAGGACATTAATGAAACTGGTGCATCATGAATTGATCCCTCTCTCTCCTGCAAAAATCAGAAACTTTCTAAAAAGAAATTTGCACCAGACTCTCCTATAATCTCAGCAATAGTTGTAGATCATAGGCAACCAGAATAGGTATTGAGATCTGTAAATTATTTAGCAATGAACGGTTATTTTATCAGGTCCAGCAGCTGTATCTTTTTAAAGAAGTATTCTGTTATTAACAAATGGCTTTACAGGTTTATTTCTGAGGGTGGTATTTTGATTATATCAGTCTGACAGACTGTGTGACAATCAAACCTAAAATGCATTTCCAACATTTCAGCAATACATTGTTGAGAATCTTAGAAGGAATAATTTTCTCCAAGTTTAATGAAACTCTGAAGATCTATTATACAATGTTTATAGATCTTTTGTTAACATAAAACAGGTGGATTTTGACTTTTTGCGTTATAAAGCAAACTGGGTTTAAATAAATGGTTTAAAGTTCTAGAGTCATGTTGTCTTTCTGTCAAATTAACTTTTAAAAAAAATACAATGCTTCTTTAGTCCTGATGAAGGGTCTCGGCCCAAACGTCATCTGTTTATTCTTTCCCATAGTTGCTGTCTGACCCGATGAGTTCCTCCAGCTTTTTGTGTGTTGCTTTGAATTTCCAGCATCAGCAGATTTTCTCATGTTTTTCAATGCTTCTCTAAGACGATGTACATTTCTGAGCCTGCCCATGGAATGAAAGAAAACACACATGACTTTATATTGTCCTTACCAGTGATCTTACCTAATGAATCTTACGTGGGCTCCAAAACCAAAACTGTTGCAGTTTACACTGGAAATGGGGATGAAGAGCCTATAAGTGAGTCTGAAAATTCAATGTTTGTATGCAGCTTATTTCTGTATGTCGGGTAAGCAAGTTAGACCGTCAGTTAAATCTGTTGCTGAGGGTCAATAAGTTTTCACACCCAATCTAATTAAACTGAATCTGAGCAATTCAATGTCATATCCAGACATTTAAATAAACAGTAACACTTAGTTCACTTAATTTACAAGTACTGCATATGATTGTATTGAGACTGTACTAACGACATGCTCTTAAATGTGCATGCGAAAACATCCTTAGTCCTATTCTGCAGGGTAAAGTGTCAACGGCAGCATTTGGCATCACTGGTGATGAAGGACAAAAGCACTGGTGTGGAGAGGGGAGGTGGGAACGTCGACTCAGACCATGCATGAGAGGCCTGCATCAGGCACTTTCATGCCTTACAAGGTGCAGATTGGAAGTCTGTGTGGGGAGCCACTCCTCACACAGACACTAGAGCAATGTGTGGTGCCTTGCTCAAGGACACAAACACGTTGCCACAGCTGAGGCTCGAACTAGCGACCTTCAGATCACTAGACGAACACCTTAACTACTTGGCCACATGCCCATCCGTTCTTCTGGTGGCAAAGAATTGTTATCACCTACAATTTTTAGTTATTTAGAAGCAAGAATATGTTACTGCATATTTTATTCCATCGCTGACTGCAATAGATGAGGGTATTGTGTTACAAGTCACAAAATCCAAGGAATTAATTGATCAATATTGCACAAACTTGAACTTTCTGATTTTGAGTGAAATGTTAGAATGCAGACTTTTGGAGAATGAATATCAAAGCAAATTCAGTGGAAAGCCCTCAAAAAGGATATCAAGCTGTCTAAGCTGTTTGTGTTTCCAGCAGCATTGTCATTTTCAGAGAATGGAGAAAGCCCACACAATACTGCTGTGAATGAAATAAGAAGGAAAAAATAAACAACAGGACAGAACTTTTTGCTTAAAATTTTCAGTGAGATAAATAGAACTCAAAAAGTGTTATTATTGTGTTGACAGCCACTCCCACAAAACTGACTATTCTTCTAAGAGGAAACAGCCAACATCATGTGAAAAAAATAACAGCTTCATGAACGTCTGTTCTTTGAGGCATCAGAACCCATCAAAGCTGTGTTGAAGCCAATGGGGAGATTAAGGGTTCTGAAGATCCTTGTACACATTTGTTATTCGCTATATTCATCAGACAACTCAGCCATGGAAGAAATAAACAGACTATTGGTTGATACTAGCACAAATGCTAAACAAACCAACGATCTTGACTGTCGCCCTACTCAGTGAGGAAATGCTAAGATAATTCTTTAAAATTGAATTAGATCATGACAGTTCTGGGAACATTTTCATTGCAAATGATGTTCAGATTCAAGAGGGCCAATATGACAATTTGTGTAATCTCAGGCAACAGTGAGAGTTTTCTAATCTTTGACATTGTCATCTCTTCACATTGTAGTGAGCATATACATAATACCTACAACCAACCCTGCTAATCGCAAGGAAATGTTTTCAGAATAGCATAATAGTTATGTGTGTAAAATTGATGTGACTCGGACACTGCTGTAGATTGAACAACCATGTTTATTCACCAGACTTCCATTTTTTACTTCTCCACGTCCTGACGTCGTATGCACTCTGACACTACGAATACTCACACAATACATTACATCTCCCTTCTCAAGATTTTATTTTCTTTCTACAACACTGTGAATTACCAAGACAATGCCTCTAGGTACGCCCTTCTTACAGTGCAACAACCATGACATAAACCAAAAAAATCTTACCTTGTACTGTATTCTGCATTGTATCTTACAGTACTAACAGCAGTGTACTTTCTTTTACTAATGTAGACTAATAAACCTTTTATTTCACACCTTGGAACTTATGACATGTGTGACTTTGCCTCAAACTGTGTGTCTAGTCTCTGTATCTAGCTGGAAGTTTGACTTGTCTCCCAGACCGTGTGTGTTACAACTGTGACTGTGCTTGGCCTTCATCCCTGTCAGTCTCTCGAGTGACCTCTGTGTCTTTGCGGTCTGCATCACTCTTGCTGTCATTTGTTTCCATGTCTGTATCTGTGGAAATGTCCTGTACATCTGTACGTGGAAACTACCTCTCGCCTGTCTTCAGCAGATGCTTCCTGTTCCTCCTGTAGACTCTTCCATCCGGCATGTGAACTATGAAGGATCTTGGTTGCTGATGTCTGTTCACAACCACAGCTGGTTGCCAAGTGTCTCCTCTCTGTATTCTGACATATTCACCTGTATGCAGATCTGGCAACTGTATTGTATGTCTGTCATAGTAGCTCTTTTGCTTTATTTGCTTGTACCTTTGCTTGTCATGTACTTGAGCATTACCTTCAGGAGTCAGTAGAGTTGTGGATGTCGGCAGTTTGGACTTCAGACGACGTCCCATCAACAGCTGCGCAGGAGAGAACCCCACACCCTCAATCGGTGTCTTGCGGTATTCAAGCAGAGCAATGTAAGGGTCACCGTTGCTGATATGTGCCTTCTTGAGCATGTTCTTGACAGTTTGTACAGTTATCTCTGCTTGTCCATTAGACTGAGCGTACCCTGGACTGGAAGTAACATGTTGAAATTCCCAGCTTTCTGAACTCACCACTGGCATATTGTGGACCATTGTCACTAACGACGATATCAGGAATCCCATGTCTTGCGAATGTCGACTTCATTGCGTAATGACATCTCGACTGGACGTGTCACTTAACTTGGTGATCTCCAGATATTTTGAATAGTAGTCCACACAAAGCAGATATTCTGCAAAATTGTAGTGAAAGAGATCTGTGCTAATCTTCTCCCGTGGTCTTCCTGGTAGTGGGTGGGGAAGCAGAGGCTCTCTTGGATTGCTGTTTTTGTTTTCATTACAGACAGCACACTGAGACACAATGTCCTCCATCTGAGTTGACATGCCTGGCCAATAGAGAATGTCCCTTGCCCCTTCTTTACGTTTCACTAACCCCAGGTGTGATTCATGAATTCTGTTGAGTATTTCCTGTCTCATTTGGTTTGGTACGATGAGTTTTGCCGTTTTGAACATTAGTCCTGATGCATAGCTGATTTCCTCTTTAAATGTCCAGTATTTCTGCATTTCCTTTGGAACATCTTTTCTTTCTGTTGGCCATCCATTCATTGTAATGTCTCTTAGCATTTGCATTTCAGGATCATCTGTAGTCACTTTCCCGAACATGTTCAACTTCTTCTCAGAGATGGGTAGCTGAGGTGTAACCCAGTTGACCTCCAGCTCTCTTCCTAGCAACTCTTCCTTTTGCTCTTTGAGGTAAGCACGGCTGAAAGCATCAGCGATGTACAGTTCTTTTCCTGGCTTATAGGCGACTGTGAGAGTGTACCTCTGTAGCCTGAGAAGCATCCTTTGCAGCCTCATAGGAGCTTGGTGGAGTGGCTTTTTGAAGATGCTGTCAAGTGGTTTGTGATCACTCTCAACCTGGATTTCTTTGCCATATACATATTGGTGGAACTTCTCACACTCATAAACTATGGCGAGTAATTCCTTCTCGATTTGAGCATTTCGATGTTGACGGTCCATAAGTGCTCGTGATCCGTATGCCACAGGCCTCCTATCCTGCAGTATAACAGCTCCTATTCCCTCCGAACTGGCATCCACAGACATCGTCACCGGTTTATCATAGAACTTGAGTGCTGGTGCATTGATAACCAACTGCTTCAATGTGTCAAAACTTTTCTTTTGTTCGTCTTCCCAATGTCATAGTCATAGTCATAGTCATACTTTATTGATCCCGGGGGAAATTGGTTTTTGTTACAGTTGCACCATATATAATAAATAGTAATAGAACCATAAATAGTTAAATAGTAATATGTAAATTATGCCAGTAAATTATGAAATAAGTCCAGGACCAGCCTATTGACTCAGGGTGTCTGACCCTCCAAGGGAGGAGTTGTAAAGTTTGATGGCCACAGGCAGGAATGACTTCCTGTGACGCTCTGTGCTGCATCTCGGAGGAATAAGTCTCTGGCTGAATGTACTCCTGTACCCACCCAGTACATCATGTAGTGGATGGGAGACATTGACCAAGATGGCATGCAACTTAGACAGCATCCTCTTTTCAGGCACCACCGTGAGAGAGTCCAGTTCCATTCCCACAACATCACTGGCCTTACAAATGAGTTTGTTGATTCTGTTGGTGTCTGCTACCCTCACCTGCTACCCCAGCACAAAACAGCAAACATGATAACACTGGCCACCACAGACTCGTAGGACATCCTCAGCATCGTCCGGCAGATGTTAGAGGACCTCAGTCTCCTCAGGAAATAGAGACGGCTCTGACCCTTCTTGTAGACAGCCTCAGTGTTCTTTGACCAGTCCAGTTTATTGTCAATTCGTATCCCCAGGTATTTGCAATCCTCCACCATGTCCACACTGACCCCCTGGATGGAAACAGGGGTCACTGGTATCTTAGCTCTCCTCAGGTCTACCACCAGCTCCTTAGTCTTTTTCACATTAAGCTGCAGATAATTCTGCTCACACCATGTGACAAAGTTTCCTACCGTAGCCCTGTACTCAGCCTCATCTCCCTTGCTGATGCATCCAACTATGGGCAGAGTCATCCGAAAACTTCTGTAGATGACAAGACTCTGTGCAGTAGTTGAAGTCCGAGGTGTAAATGGTGAAGAGAAAGGGAGACAAGACAGTCCCCTGTGGAGCCCCAGTGCTGCTGATCACTCTGTTGGACACATAGTGTTGCAAGCACACGTACTGTGGTCTGCCAGTCAGGTAATCAAGAATCCATGATACCAGGGAAGCATCCACCTGCATCGCTGTTGGCTTCTCCCCCAGGAGAGCAGGGCGGATGGTGTTGAACGCACTAGAGAAGTCAAAAAACATGACCCTCACAGTGCTCACTGGCTTGTCCAGGTGGGCGTAGACACGGTTCAGCAGGTCGACGATGGCATCTTCAACTCCTAGTCGGGGCTGGTAGGGGAACTGGAGGGGATCTAAGTGTGGCCTGACCATAGGCCGGAGCAGTTTCAGAACAAGTCTCTCCAGGGTCTTCATGATGTGGGAGGTCAATGCCACCGGTCTGTAGTCATTGAAGCCGCTGGGGCGCAGCGTCTTCGGCACAGGGACAAGGCAGGACGTCTTCCACGGCACAGGAACCCTCCAGAGACTCAGGCTCAGGTTGAATACATGGCGAAGTACTCCACATAGCTGACGGGCACAGGCTTTGAGCACCCTGGAACTGACACCATCCGGACCAGCAGCCTTGCTTGGGTTGAGACGTTTCAGCTGTCTTCTCACCTATTCAGCCGTGAAGCCCAACGTGGTGGTTTCATGTGGGGGAGGGGTATAGTCATGAGAGCAGAGTGGGGGACTGTGAGGAGGGGTAGGAGGGGAGAGTGGAATATGTGTTGGTTGGGGGCTGACAACAGATGGCTCATGTGGGGGATGGGCAGGGGTCACAATGTCAAATCTGTTAAAGAACAGGTTAATTTCATTGGCCCTGTCTACACTGCCTTCAGCTCCTCTGTTGCTAGTTTGCCGGAACCCAGTGATGGTCCTCATCCCCCTCCAGACCTCTCCCATGTTGTTCTGCTGGAGTTTCCACTCAAGCTTCCTCCTGTACCTGTCTTTAGCCTCCCCGATCCTGGCTTTCAGGTCCCTCTGTATTGCCCTCAGCTGCTCCCAATTTCCATCTCTAAACGCCCTCTTCAGCATTCAGGATGGCTTGTTATTTGAATAACAAAGGACAGTTCTTGTCGGAACATTGCAGTCCACACAGAAGTTGATGTAATCAGTGATGCACTCTGTGAGCCCATCAGTATCTTCTCCAAGTGGCTCACAGAGTGCCTGCCAGTCTGTCACCTCAAAACAACCCTGGAGCGCCTCATAAGCCTCCTCCGACCGTTTCCTCACTGTCCTCGAGATTGCAGGTTTACTCTTCACCAGAGGCACATAGCAGGGTTTTAGATGCACCAGGTCGTGATCTGACCTTCCCAGTGGGGGGAGGGGAGAGGAGCTGTATGCATCCTTAACATTAGCGTGCTCGCTAGTAGCTTTCGGAGTGGAGCGTTGACCTCTGATAAGTTAGGAATGAATTTGGCAAGATACTGTACCATGCCCATGAACCTCAATAGTTCTTGCCTGTCTTTGCATGGTGGTAGCTGTACCACAGCTCTGACCTTTTCATCATCTGGTTTTAGCCCATCAGCACTGAGTACATGACCTATGTATTTGATCTCTGTAGTTCTGAGCTTACATTTACTTTTGTTCAGTTTTAGGTTGTACTCACGTGCGCTCTTCAGGAGCTTCCTCAGTCTCTGATCATGTTCCTCAATTGTGTCACCCCATATCAGCAAATCATCAATGATTTTGACCACCCCGTCCAGGCCTTCAATCATTTGTGCCACGGATCTCTGGAATACCTCTGATGCAGAAGAAATCCCAAAGGGTAGACGCAAGAAACGATATCTCCCTATGGGAGTGTTGAAAGTGCATAATTTGGAACTTTCTTCATCCAGCTTGATCTGCCAGAAACCTTGATTTGCGTCTAATACTGAAAAGTATTTTGCATTAGGCATGCGGAAGACAACCTCTTCAACTTTGAGCAAAGGATATTGCCCTCTCTTGATGGCTTGGTTGAGATCTTGTGGATCCATGCAAATCCTCGTCTTTTTTTCTGTGACCATTGTCACCGTACTATTCACCCAGTCGGTCGGTTCTATCTGTCTTGTTATGACTCCCATCTGTTCCATTCTGTGTAGCTCCTCCACTACTTGATCCATGAGAGCTACTGGAATCTTTCTCGGGGATACACGACTGATGCAATAGTTGGATCAATCTGGATATGTTGTTTCCCTGGTAAAGAATTGTCAAGGATGAGGTTACAGAGTACCTGGAGGCATATGACAAGATAGGCAGAACTCAGCATGGATTCCTTAAAGGAAAATCCTACCTGACAAACCTATTACAATTTTTTGAGGAAATTACCAATAGGCTAGACAAGGGAGATGCAATGGATGTTGTATATTTGGATTTTCAGAAGGCCTTTGACTAGGTGCCACACATGAGGCTACTTAACAAGATAAGAGCCCATGGAATTACAGGAAAGTTACATACATGGGTAGAGCGTTAGCTGATTGGCAGGAAACAGAGAGTGGGAATAAAGGGATCCTATTCTGGTTGGCTGCCGGTTACCAGTGGTTTTCCACAGGGGTCCGTGTTGGGGCCGCTTCTTTTTACGTTGTACATCAACGATTTGGAATATGGAATAGATGGCTTTGTGGCTAAGTTTGCTGATGATACGAAAATAGGTGGAGTGGCCGATAGTGCTGAGGAAACGGAGAGTGTGCAGAGAGACTTGGATAGATTGGAAGAATGGGCAGAGAAGTGACAAATGAAGTACAACGTTAGAAAGTGTATGGTTATGCACTTTGGCAGAAGAAATAAACGGTCAGACTATTATTTAAATGGGGAAAAATTTCAAAGTTCTGAGATGCAATGGGATTTGGGAGTCCTCGAAAAGGATAACCTTAAGGTTAACCTCCAGGTTCAGTCGGTAGTGAAGAAGGCGAATGCAATGTTGGCATTCATTTCTAGAGGAATAGAGTATAGGAGCAGGGATGTGGTGTTGAGGCTCTATATACTGGTGAGACCTCACTTGGAGTACTGTGGGCAGTTTTGGTCTCCTTATTTAAGAAAGGGTGTGCTGACGTTGGAGAGGGTACAGAGAAGATTCACTAGAATGATTCCGGGAATGAGAGGGTTAACATATGAGGAACGTTTGTCCGCTCTTGGACTGTATTCCTTGGAGTTTAAAAGAATGAGGGGAGACCTTATAGAAACATTTCGAATGTTGAAAGGCATGGACAGAGTGGATGTGGCAAAGTTGTTACCCATGATAGGGAAGTCTAGTACGAGAGGGCATGACTTAAGGATTGAAGGGCGCCCATTCAGAACAGAAATGCGAAGAAATTTTTTTAGTCAGAGGGTGGTGAATCTATGGAATTTGTTGCCACGGGCAGCAGAAGAGGCCAAGTCATTGGGTGTATTTAAGGCAGAGATTGATAGGTATCTGAGTAGCCAGGGCATCAAAGGTTATGGTGAGAAGGTGGGGGAGTGGGACTAAATGGGAGAATGGATCAGCTCATGATAAAATGGCGGAGCAGACTCGATGGGCCGAATGGCCAACTTCTGCTCCTTTGTCTTATGGTTTTATGGTCTAAACATCCTAATCCAGAAAACAAGTCATCAAAGTCTTTGAGAATGTCATTTTCTTTTTCAACACGATAGATTCGCTTCACCAGGTCTAGCTTTGTGCATGTTGCTTTGCCCAGTATTGCTGGAACATGTTGCTGTACTATTTCAAACTCAATCTTGTATCATTGACCTTTGTACATACAGGTGAGTACTTTTTTGCCCAGTGGCGTTGTCTTGTGGCTGAAACATGCAACAAGCTTGCAGGTGGATTTTCTCAGTCTTCCTTTGATGTCCAGTGAATTGAATGTTTCTGCTGACATTACATTGCACTTTGCCCCCGTGTCAAGCTTAAATGTCACATTCCTCCTGTCATGGTGCGGTCCGTGAGGTCTGCATTCTGGTTCACAGTCCGGTCTGTGGACTCGGGACTCCGGGTTTTCCAGCTGTCCCTTGTTTGAGTTAATCATAGACACCTGATTCCCATCTTTGGGCTTGCAATATAAGTAGCCTTGGAACTTAGTGTGGGCTGCTGGTTTGTCTTGTCAGTCTCTCTTAGAGCAACCTGCTGATGGAAAGTTAGTAAAACCATTTGTGATCTCTAGACCTGGTTGTAGGACAACTGCTTCATGGAGCTTTGTTGCCACTTGTTGGAGTAGTCTTTGTGGTATGGATTTGGTTGTTTCCTGGGCCAGTTGAGTGGCTATTAGCCACGCTGAGCTAGGTGGGGATCTGGTGATTTCTGTAGCCAGTGGAGGTTGCTGGCTGTAACTGTAACCTGGAGCAACACTGAAGCAGAGATGGATCTGTCTGTTGTTCTTTGGTGTTTGTCTCTTGTCCTTGCCTCTGTGGGGTAAGTCAGGCTGTTTTGCTGTTGCCCTGTGGGTGGTCATGTCATGTCTTGTCTTGTCTTGTCCTTGCCTCTGGGGTAAAACAGGCTGTCTTGCCCTTGCCTTGTGGAGGAACATGTCTTGTCTTTGCTTCTGTTGGGTCAGTCTGGTCATCCTGCTGTTACCCAATAGATGGACCAGTCCCACCTTGGTGTGGAGAAGTTCAGTCCTGGCTTGTCTTAGGATAAGTCCTGGCTCTGTCTATGTTCTGTCCTGTCTCATGTTAGTGTCATGTTAAGGATGAGACCCAGCTTGTTGAAGGATAAGTCCTGGCTCTATGTTGATGTTTAGTTCCTAGTCTGTCTCTGAGCTCCAAGAAGCCAAGCCTTGGGGATCCTGCAGCCAAGCTCCAAGAAGCCAAGCCTTGGGGATCCTGCAGCCAAGCTCCAAGAAGCCCAGCCTCAAGCCATGTCGTGTCCTTGCCTGGTTCTGGGGTCTGAGCCCAAGGCAAGGCTCAGGTTCTCAGGCTCGGAGTCCAAGCCTTGTCCATGGTTCCTAGACCTAGTCCTGCTTTTCCAAGCCCAAGTCTGTGTTCTTGTCCCTGCTCTTTGCCTGAATCCTGTCACATCCCTACTCTAGTCAAGTCCTATTCCTTGTACTTCAGTGTCTGTGTGTTGCATTTGGGTCTGTTTGCAGCACCCCCTTGTGACACCTCCTGCTTATTATCAGATCTTGAGTCCAATCATCTTTGTCCTCCATCTCTGCATTGTCAATATTCTTGATGCATACCTCCTGTTCCACTTCAACTGTGCCAATGAACATGTCACTGTTGCCCTCACTCTGTTCCACAGCATGCATTTTCCTTGCGTGTTCCTTCCATTTGCACATCTTTGCAAAGTGATTTCTTTTATGGCATAACATGCATGTCTGACCAAAGGCTGGACATTTTCTGTATCCATGTTTATAACCACACCTGTTGCAGTTAACTTCCTTTTGATCATCCTGTGGAGCTGGCTTTGTCCTACTCTTGTCAGTTTTTATTTTGTGCACTTCAATCTCTTCATTGAGCACTCTAACTTGACGTGATCTTGCTGGCATAGCAAACATCAATCGCCTTTTCTAATGCAAGATCTGTGTCTCTCAATAGCCTGCCGCTCACTTGATCATCTCGTATGCCGCATACAATCCTGTCATGTATTAAAGAGTCATGCAGTTGTCCGAACTCAGTTTTTTGCTTTCTCTTCAAATCTGCTACATAGGCGTCTATGGTCTCTATTGGTCCTTGAGCCCTCGTGAAAAACCTGTGTCGGATGTATGGTAAGTTTTTTCTCCGTTGCCAGTAATCTTGAAACCTTTTCTTCACTTCAATTTTATCTTGCTCATCATCTTGGAAGACAAATGTGTTGCAAACCTTTATTGCCTCTTCCCCAGCTACATGCAGAAACGTAGCACATTGCACTTCCTCCATCCTTTCAGCTATGCCGTTAGCAGTGTAAAACAGCTCAGACTTCTGGATCCATATTTTCCAGTTCTCAGCAAGATTACCTTGTAGGCTTAAACTTGACGCTGGCTGTAACTGTGACATCTTTTACCTGTCTTTGCTTCCTTTTTTTCGCGATTTCTTCTGACACCATGTAATATTGATGTGACTTGGACACTGGTGTAGATTGAACAACCACGTTTATCCACCAGACTTCCATTTTTTTTACTTCTCCACACCCTGACATCATATGCACTCTGACGTTACAAATACTCACATAATACATTACAATGTGAATGAGTTCCTAAAATGATGACAGAGTGAAATCAAAGCTACAACAACCAATATGTTGCTCTGTCATTGTGTATGGCAGCAACCTAGTCCTTAAAAAAAAAAAAAAAAAATCAAACCTCCATCTTCTCAAGGAATTGCACATATTTTGAAAAATTTGCAATGTGAACTTATGAATGCATTTACCTCAGAAGTCGTGGTGGCATGTTTTTCAATTTTTTTTTTTTTTTTTTTTTTTTTTTAAAAAAGAACACATACACCAAGCTGGCAGGACCAGGATTCATGGCCCATCCTTCTCTTTGAGAAGATGGTGATGAGCACCCTGTTGAACTGCTGTAGTTCTTCTGTTGAAGATGTTTTCACAATTCAGTTATGTTGAGACTCTCAGGATTTATACTTAGTTACAATGAAATATACTGTCTATTTCCAAGTCAAGATGGTGTTCTACTTGGAGAGAGACTTCAGAAACATTGTTCCATGAGCCCAATATCCTTATCCTTGAATGTCAAGGGTAGATAGTCAGTCAATTTCAGTGTGGAATTATCAACTACTAGAGGACAAAGATTTAGGTGAGAGGAAGGAAGTTTAAAGGATGTGTGAGGCAAGTTTGCTTTACAGAGTGGGAGGTGCTTGGCAGGGTGTAGTGGGGGTGGGTGGGGTGGATGAATGGGAGCAATGAAAACAGATATGATTATGACATTTGAGACTTTTCCAGTCCCTAGTGCACCTCCTATGTTTCTTTTTGCTCTCCTTCTGATCCATCCAGTCTCTCTCAACCCTGCCCTCCATTTACAAGGCCTTGCCCCAGCTTAGCATAAACCAGACGAGAAAAGCTGCAGATGCTGAAAATCAAAGTAACACACACAAAATGCTGGAGGAACTCAGCAGGCCAGGTACATCTATGGAAAAGAGCAAACAGTCAGCCTGAGGTGGAATGTAAACTGCTACCAATATGACCCTGGAGAACTCCTGTGATAGGTAAAAAGGATGGCACTTAACTGCTAGATATTCCAGGTCTGATGAGCAGAATTGGGACAGCACAGATATATTTGTGCACCAAGAAGAGTTGATCATGAGGTGTACTCCTTCTCTGCTTTTGAGAGACTCTATAGATCTATCCTGATGGTGTATAGTAAACTCGTTGATCTGAATCACTGCATCCAGTACGGAAGAGGTTAATGATAAGAGGTATAGGTCGAGTGGACAGCTGAAGCCTTTTTTTCCAGGGTAGAAATGGCTGATATAAGAGGGCATAATTTTAAGCTGATTGGTGGAATGTATAGGGGGGATGTTAGTGGTAATTTTTTTTTAGGGGTGGGGGTGTAGAATGTGCTCTCAGTGGAGCTGTTAGAGGCAGATACATTAATGACTTTTAAGAAACTCAAGTAGGCACATGTATGAAAGCAAAATGAGGGGGATGCTATGTGGGAGGGAAAAGTTAACCTACTCTGAGATTGGTTTAAAAGGGGTGCCACAATAGCATAGCAGCTCACGCAATACTATTATAGCTCAGGGCATTGGTGTTCAGAGTTCAATTCCAGTGTCATAAGTACGTTCTCCCTGCGACTGTGTTGGTTTCCTTTGGGTACTCCACATTCCAAAGATGTACCGTTAGCTGGTTGGCCAGTCATTGTAAATTGTCCTGTGATTAGGCAAGGGTTGAGTGGGTGGGTTGTTGGGCTGCGTGGCTCGTTGGACCGGAAAATCCTGTTCTGTGCTGATTCTCTAAATAAATGAAAATAATAAATAAAATGTCAGCACAACATTGTGGGCTGAATGGCCTGTGCTGTAATGTTCTATACACAGTCTCAATCCTGATGCAGAGTCTTCACCCTAAATATCCTCCCATGCTGCCTAACCTGCTGACATTCCCCAGCAGACTGTTTCTTTTCTCTCTTTGAGATCATTTCTGCTGGCTGGGTGCATCATTAGCATGTTTGAATTTGATGCCTGTCATTTTGTCCATTTTTATCCTTCATAAGAGTAGAGTGTCTGGCTCAGATATTTCAGAGGGCAAGTAAACATGAATCACACTGTTGCAGATTTGGAGTCCCACCCAGCTCTAGCTAGGCAAGGATAGCACTTTCTTTCCCTGAAGGCTAATAGTAAACCTGATAGCTCATTATCATATGGTTGTTAAGCACATCCCATTACAGTAAACAAGTGTTTTCTGGAAAAAAAAATAAGCAAATTATGTTGTTTGTCTCCCCACTCACTGTGAAATGGAAACACCTCTTTTCCCTTGTTAGGGAGAGAGAGAGCCTGTGGTATGTCAAATTACCGGGTGAATGAGTACTGGGTGAGACTTGGGGTAGTGCAAGTCTGTGTCTTTATTGATGTTTTGCTGCACGCTCAAATGCTCAGTGGGGGTGGGGGGCGCCCAAGCATTTTTTGCTGGTGGGAGAAGGTGGATCGTTGCTTTGCTGCTGCTTATGCATGGGTGGGGGGACTTTAGGCTTCTAACACTTAACTGTCATTTTTTGGGACACTCTGTGGGTGGTTGCAAAGAAAAAGAATTTCACGATGTATATTGTATACATTTCTCTGACATTAGATGTACTTTTCACCTTTGAACCTTGAGGTTATCAATTAAATTGAAATTTGACAGCTGTTTTTCTGGAATTAGAGCTCATGTCTATGGATTGTTGGCCTAGGTCTCCATGTTATGGACAAACATGGTTACGAGTTATTGTTAGATTTGTCTTCCATCTGTGGTCTGTTTTCCTCCACCATTTCAGGTTGCTAGCTGGAATAGCCACTTGACGTGCTGAAGGACTGTTTCTGTGCTACTTCTCTGTTATTTATCTTGGATAACTGTTAAATTTGTCTCTTTCATAAGCATGAGGATTGGGAGAATTTCAAACACCAGGAACAAATGGCCAAACCATTGATAAGAAAAAGAAAGCTGCACTATCAGAGGAAACCTCCCTTAAGAGGAAACAATGTTTTAAAAAAAATGTGAGAAGAAAGTAGCAGAAATAAACATAAATCCCTTTTCAGCAAAGGTCTGAAAATTAATACAAGAATCACGAAGGCACTCAACAGATCTTCCTCATCAGCTTCACTGTGAAAGACAGAATATATAAACACCAGGGGACCAGGGCTGAAATAATAGTGGGAAATTATAAATAATTAATATCAATAACAAGAAAGTGATGAAGAAATTCAGAGGACTAAAAATTGACAAATTCCCTGATATTGATGGATTCTATTCTTTGATTTTAAGAAGTGCTTGCAGATATAATGGGTGCCTTAAAGAAAACATTCCCAAAATTCCAAAGATTCTGGAACAGTTTGCAAGTTCCAAACTCCCACTGCTGTCTATAGGAGTTTGTGTGTTCTCCCCATGACCGCGAGGGTTTCCTCTGGGTGCTCTGGTTTTCTTCCCACAGTCCAAAGACTTACCAGTTGGTAGGTTAATTGGACACTTTAAATTGTCCTGTGATTAGGCTAGGGTTACTGGGTAGTGCAGCTCAAAGGGCCAGAGGGGCCTATTTTGTGCTGTATCTTGATAAATAAATGAATAAATAAACAACTAAACAAATAGAACTATTACACAAGGGGGTTGGGAGAAATCCAAAACTGGAATCCACAGTCCATCATCAAATGTCTGAGGAATGCTGGAATTCATCAGTGAGGTTGTTTCATTTGAGGCTTCTTTCATAAGACAGGTATATCTATGAAAATTAATATCCAGCACCCTACAACAGTAGTTTTTAGCTGAATATCATGTAGCCTTCCCACTAAAGAATAGCGAGCAGTCAATCCTGATGTGCTCGACTGTTTGCGCTTGATGATTGAACGCAGGTTTTGCCTCATTGTGTATTTCAGTGGGGTTTGTCCCATTGCCCATGAGAAATCCTCATGCCTTATCGACCACATCATTTTTTCCTCAAGAGATCAAAGTCTGCTGAATATATAATAGAATCAATGTTGAGGTTTTTTCAACCCATTAAATGCTCTATAAAGCCCTTCATTGCTCCTTAGTGTTAAAATTTAGATTTCAGTGGCTGGGGTGGTTGGTCTTCAAATGGAATTTTCATGTTTGTCCAGATGAAGGGTTTCCTCTCAAAATATTGACTGTTCATTCCTCTCCATAGATGCTGCCTGACCTCTTGATTTCCTCCAGTACTTGTATTCCTCAAGATTTCCAGCATCTGAAGAATCTCTTGTGATCATGCTTGTTTTGACCTGGTTGAGAAAGTAAGATGTCTGGAGAGACCCCTCTGAAACATTAAGGTCTGGTATGTGTTTGGTTCACTCTGTTAAGTAGAGGTAATTGACTGGCCCTGGGATGGTGCATTATGTTATTGAATTATGGATCAAGAGATTTATTGTAAGAGAACATTGGTACAATGTTGTGAATATCACTGCAATTTCAGAGCCCCTTGAAGTTCCTGTCATCTTTCTAATATGCACAACTTAAGTTCTAGCACCATTATGGGTGTTCGAGCTATCACTGGAAAATCCAGCTCCTGTTTAATTAACAAACAAGAAAAGATAGGCAGATGCTGGGAGTTCAAGCAACGCACACACAAAATGCAGGAGGAACTCAGCAGGTCAGGCAGCATCTAAGGAAAAGAGTACAGTCGACGTTTCAGGCCGAGACACTTTAGCTGAAACATCGACTGTACTCTTTTCCATAGATGATGCCTGGCCTGCTGAGTTCCTACAGCATTGTGTGTGTTTTGCTCTTGTTCTGTTGATGCTGATTTCATCAGCAATAGCTTCATGATTGATTCTCTTGCTCCAGAATATCACATCAGGTTTGTTGTTCAGGTGGAAGGAGGTCAAAGGGTTTTGATTTTGGATTAGATCTATATTTGCATCACATACATTTGTGTTGTTTGGATTTCCAGCATCTTCAGATTTTCTCCTGTTTGTCTTTTTTTTCATCATAAATAATTAAATGTTAAATTCTCAAGTTAAAGTGCAATGATATGATCAGATGCTTAAAAGCTTGCACATTGACTGCAGGGCAATTCCACTTGCACACATAACCATCCCTAACTTCTTTGTCGGAACGGCAAGCACCAGGATTTGGGAGGAGTTCTGAGGGATGCCTGACCAAGAATACTACAGTTGATCTGTAGCACCATAAACTGGATCTTAAAGCACTGATTATTCATTACCATTGCTAAAAGCCATATTTAATATAAGAGTGGGGGTACCTTGAGACTAAGGGCAACTTTAAGAACTGACTTTACATGTTGTATGGCCTTAAGATATTGTCGTACTTAACACTTGAGAGCCCAGGGTACAACTTGTTGAAAACCAGTTGATGTTGGTGGAAGGATTTGAGGAGCTGCTTGCATGGAAATATTAGTACATAATGCAGTAATAGTGGCTTAAATATTGTGATTCAGGAGAACATTGTGTAAAGAAAGAAGCAATAAAAGATAATGAAGCAGCATTACTTAATTTCAAACTTTCTATTGATGGTTTGAGCAGAATTTTCAAAGCAACGGTTGAACTCTTGATATCCGGGTTACATTTCCTTTGGGTGAAAAGAACACACGTTATTTAACTGGAGGTCGGATAAGGGAAGGAAAGACATTGATATTAATTCCCTTAGGCAAACAAAACAATGGAGTGAATTGAGATTTGTACCATCAGAGTGGTCTGAGCAGGAGATTTCTAAACAGAGTGTAACTGTGGACACTTGAACAAAGCAATAGACAAAGAAGGGTTACAGCCACATTAGCTAATCAAGGAGGAGGTAATTGTTTATGAATGGTTTATTAATGAACTAAAGTAATTGGAGAGGTGAACCCCAACCCCTTGAAACTCAGGCATCCAATGAATTGAAAGTTCTTTGAGGTGTACCTAATGCTGGCTTACATATAGAATTACCGTGGAAGATGATGACCAAGATGGATGACAGCATTGACATAGCTTTTATCATTTGACTCACCACTCAGTTTGAGAAAATCATTGAATCTATTCCAGGTTTTATGTTTGTTTTTTATTATAATATTTACTGTAATTCACACTTTGAGAACTGTCCTGTTATTTCTCCCTTGTGGAAACCTGTAATTTTTAGAAAGCAACTTTTACACTGCCATTTGATTAAAAATTACTTCAGTAAATAGTGTTGTTTTTTATATGACTGCCCCTAATTGCCTGTACTTATAAAAGAAATAAAGCCAAATACTCCACGTAGGAAGAGATCCCATCTCCTCATAGCCATAGCCTAAAGTCAAGTGAATAAAGGGGATCTCCATTTTCCACTTGCACAGAAACTATGTCAATGTGGCTGGTGAGAAAGGACAGCATTGATTTACATGTGCTTTGTGGTAGTTGTATTGTGGTTTATTCCGGTAAAATGCTATTAACTGACTTGGCCTGGTCTTTAAGTCATTAGTCTTGGCCTTTGAATTAGTAGATAATGGCAATTTAGCCATTATGTCAGCTGTGGTGAAATCATGTGTCATGTGTAAGAACGTGATTGGACAGAGTTCGGAGCATGTGCAGAAATGATAGAAACATCGAAGCATGGCACTGTAAGACATGTGTAGTTGTTGTTGTAAATAAAAGTTCTAGTTCTATTCTTCCAGAATATGTTTTGTTATTAGAAACCCACAGTATGTATAAAGAACACAACATGATGTCAGAAGTCGGTCTGGAAGAATAATACGTTTCGCTAACACGGGAGAAGCAAAGATAATCCAGAAAAAAAGAGTGCAAACTTTTTCGTTGTTTGCTAACAGCTTTAAAAATGGAAGTTTTGCAACCCCCATCGACGCTTCAGCTGACTGGAAATGTAGCTGAAAACTGGAAAAGATTTAAACAGTGTTTTGAAATTTATTGGTGATCCGAGCAGATAATAAAACGGAAAAAATGAAAGCTGAAATTCTACTCCACATAATGGGTGATGACGCAATTGAGGTATATAACCACTTTACTTTTGAAAATGGAGATAATTTGAATCTAAAAGCGATAATGGACAAATTTGATGCATTTTGTATACCGAAGCGCAATGTGACATATGAGTGATATAAATTTTTCACATATAAGCAGAAAGCGGGCCAAATGATTGATCAATTTGTTACAGGGTTGAGAAACCACAGTAAAACATGCGAGTTTGCAGAACTGACACTCTCATTAAAGACAGAATTGTTTGTGGCATTTGGGATAATGGTCTGAGAGAAAAACGGTTAAAAGAACAAGATGTAAATTTGGAAAAAGCTTTGATTCTCTGCAAAGCTTCAGAAACTGTGACCTTGCAGGCTAAGGAGCTTTTCATTCAGAACTGCAATGTAGACATTGTAAAGCGCAAACATATTAGAAAAAAAAATGAAGCATCATAAGGAAAGGTTGAACAGGTTAGAACTTTATTCCCTGGAGTGTAGGAGAATGAGGGGAGATTTGATAGAGATGTGCTAAATTATTGAGGGCTACAAAAGTGTAAAGATATACAGGCTCTTTCCCCAAAGTTAGGTGAGACTAGAATTAGATTCAAGTGTGAAGGGTGGAAGGTGAGATATTTAAAGGGGACCTGAGGGCTTCTTCACACAGGGTGGTGTGAATGTGGAACCAGCTCCCAGCGGAAATGGTGGATATGGGTTCAAGAGAAGTTTGGGTAAGTCCATATATGGGAGGGGTATGGAGGACTATGGTCCAGATACGGGTCAATGGGACTATGGATAATAACAATTCAGCACAGACCAGCTGGACTGAAGTGCCTGTTTCCTTGTTGTAGTGCTATATGGCACCACTACAAAGTCCCTGTAATCAACATGTATACATTTGCCTTTTCGAGAGATATCGTTAAGTGCCAAGTGATGCAACATCCTTGATCTGCAGGATTTCTATTGCGAGCAAGTTGGGTTCGATTCCTGCTGCTGCCTGTAAGGAGTTTGTTCACTTACAGCCAGAACATCCTCCGACTGTGTTGGTTGTTGATGTAAGTGATGCAATTCCTGGTGTGTTTTGTTGTACAGGTGTCATATAAAGCTAAGCCTTTCAGAATTTAGACAATAAGACCATAAGACATAGGAACAGAATTAGGCCATTCAGCCCATTGAGTCTTCTCTGCCATTCCATCATGGCTGATCCTGGATCCCACTCAACCCCCTACACCTGCCTTCTCGCCATATCATTTGATGCCCTAGGTGATCAGAAAATGATCAACATCTGCTTTAAACATACCCATAGAGTTGGCCTCCACCACAGTCTATGGCAGAGCATTCCACAGATTTACTACCCTCTGGCTTAAAAAAAAAATCCTCCTTGCCTCTGTTCTGAAGGGTCACCCCTTAATTTTGAGACCCTGCTCTCTAGTACTGGATACTCCCACCAGAGGAATCTATCTAATCCACCCTATCTAGTCCTTTCAACATACAGTAGGTTTCAATGAGGACTCTTTCCCCCCCGCCCCACATTCTTTTAAATTTCAGTGAGTACAGGCCCAAAGCTGCCAAATGTTCCTCATATGTTAACCCCTTCATTCCCAGAATTTGGAAGTTCTCAATATGGCTAAGTTAAATAATTGCTTCTCAGATACATGTATGCGGGTTCTTTATATCTTTTCATTGCTTGTAATAACAACATGAAATAATTTGATCAAAAAGACTTGGCAGAAAGCTCTTCACTTTTATGCCTTTGGATACCATGGTTAGATTGTATCATCTATTGTAAGTTGTTGTTACAAATGTTGACGGACAAGATGACTTAAAGTTCAAAGTAAATTTATTATCAAAGTAGATATATGTCAACAGAAACAACCCTTAGAATTGTTTTCTTGCGGGCATACTCAGTAAAGCCAAGAAGCAATCAAGATGGTGCCAGTGAACCATGGCGACTTCCTGCAGGCTGCTTACAAAACTTTTAAATATACCTCGTTCACGTTACTCGCACTGAAACTCTCTGTGGTGCTCTGATGTGTCAGTTCTGTCACAGTCATGTTCCCCCAACCTGGAATGCCAAATGATCAATTCCAAATTTTCTGTTTACCAAGGGAGTTCTCCTCAGTGATCATGACTGCAGCTTACATACATCCACTGGCTAATTTTATTCAGGCAGCTGATATACTGCATGTTGCCATCACTAAACAAGAAATAGTCCACCCCGACACATTTCAGAATGTAGTCAGGGACTTCAATCAGACTTGGTTGAAGAACTCTCTGCCCATTTACCATCAGCATATAACTAGAGGTCCCAACACACCAGACCACTGCTATACTATGATAAAAAATGCCTACCATTCCACGTCCAGATTGCGGTTTTGGAAATGTAATCACTTGGCTGTCCTTCTCTACCTGCATACAGACAGAGGCTAAAGAGCAAGGATCTGGAGATAAGGACAACATGGAGGTGGTGGCAGGAGGCAGAGCAGCAGCCACAGGATTGCTTTGAGTTGGTAGCTGGGTGTGTTCAAGGACTCATCAGTGGATCTTAATCAACACACCACAGTTCTTATAGACTTTATAATAACAGTCATAGACAAGTGTGTCCCCACAAAATCATTCAGAGTTTTTCCTCAACTAGAATCTCTGGATGAACCATGAGATCCACAATCTGCTGAGGGGCAGATCAGAGCTAATCAGATTTGGAGACCAAGTAAGATACAAGAGGACCAAGTACCATCTTCAGAAAGCCATCTCACAGGCCAAGTGGCAGTTCCGGACTAAACTTGAATCAATGATGGATGTTCATCAGGGTTTGAATGCAATTACATCTTACAAAGTGAAACCAAATGACATGGGTAAAAACAGGGCTTCGCTTCAACTGAGTGCAATGTCTTCTATGCTTGCTTTGACTATCAAAGCATGGAGGAACTCTCACATCACCCGATGACACTGATTTCAGTCTCTGAGGCCAACGTGGGCGCATCCTTCAGAAGGGTGAACCCATGGAAAGCATTTGGTCTAGCTGGGGTAACTAGCTGAGTGCCAAAGAGCTGTGCTGATCAACTGGCTGGAGTGTTCACTGAGATTCAATTATACCCATGCCCAGGAAGATTGTGGTAATGTGCTTCAGTGATTATCATCCAGTAGCACCTACGTCCACCGTGATGAAGTGTTTTGAGAAGTTGGTGATGAAACACAGCATCTCCTGCCTGAAAAGTGACATAGATCCACTTCAATCTGCCTACCAGCACAACAGGTCCACAGCAGATGCCATTTCATCAGCTCGTTACTCAACCCTGGAACATCTTGACAGCAAAGGTGCATACATCAAGATGCTCTTTATCGACTACAGCTCAGCATTCAATACTAACGTTCCCTCAAAACTATGAAATCCATGCACCAGTCCTCAATGGGGATCAAAGGTGAAGAGAGTCAGCAACTTTGAATTCCTCAGTGTTACCATTTCAGTGGATCTGTCCTGGGCCCAGCATGTAAGTGCAATTATGAAGACAGCACAGCATTGTCTCTATTTCCTTAGGAGACTGTGAAGATTTGGCATAACATCTAAAACTTCAAAAAACTTCTGTATGGAAAAGAGTAAACAGTCAACATTTTGGGCTGAGACCCTTCATCATGAGTTCTGATGAAGGGTCTTGGCCCAAAATGTTGACCTTACTTCTTTCCATGGATGCTGCCTGCTGAGTTCCTCCAGTATTTTGTAAGTGATGCTTGGATTTCTAGCATCTGCAGATTTTCTCTTGTTTGTGATTCAAAACCTTCTATAGATGTGTGGTGGAGAGTATATTAACTGCTTGTATCAGAGCCTGGTATGGAAACCCCAATGCTCTTGAATGGAAAATCCAGGATGGGTAAATGGCCAGTGTGCAAAAGGCAACAACTGTGCAAATACAAAGAAAAATAATAATATTATTAAATAAATAAGCAACACATAACGGGAACAGGAGATGAAGAGTCCATGAAAGTGAGTTCATAGATTGTGGGAACTATTCAATGTACGGGGCACATGAAGTTGAGAGAAGTTATCCCCTTTGGTTCAAGAGCCTGATGGTTGAGGGGTAACAGCTTCCTGAACCTGGTGGCGTGAGTCCTGAGATTCCTGTACCTTCATGCTGATGGCAGCAGCAAGAAAACAGCATGGGCTGGGTGGTGGTGGTCCCTGAAGATGGATGCTGTTTTCTTATGACAGCGCTCTGCGTAGATGTGCTCAATGATGGTGAGGGCTTTACCCGTGGTGGACTGTGCCATATCCACTATTTTCTGTTCCAGGGCATTGGTTTTTCCATACCAGGCTGTGTGGCAACCAGTCAATATATTCCCCACCACACATCTACATCAGTCTGTCAAAATTTCAGATGTCATACTGAATCTTTGCAAGCTCCCAAGAAAGTAGAGGCACTACCGTGTTTTCTTCATAATTGTACATACAGTATGTGCTGGGGTCAGGACAGATCTTCTGAAATTATAACACCAAGGAAGTTAAAGTTGCTGGCCCTTTTCTCCCTCAGATGCCCTGATGAGGACTACCTGATGAACTTTTGGTTTCCCCCTCCTATAGTCAGTAATCAGATCCTTGGTCATGCTGATGTTGAGTGAGAGGTGGTTGTTGTGGCACAGTTCAGCCAGATTTTCAATCACCCTCCTATATACTGATTACTCACCACCTTTGATTCGACCAGCAATACTGGACTTAAATATAGTGTTGGACCTGTACCTAGTCTCACAGTCATAAGTGCAAAGCGAGCAGAGCAGGGGGCTAAGCATTGGGTGTTATGGCACCTGTGTTGATGGAGATTGTGGAGATGTTGTTGCCAGTCAGAAATGACTGTGGTCTGCAAGTGAGGAAATCGAGGGACCAATTGCACAAGGATGTATTGAAGCCATGGTCTTGAAGCTCATCGGTTAGTCTTGAGGGGATGATAATATTGAATGCTGAGCTGCAGTCAATTGAAAAGCATCTTTACTGTCCAGATGTTCCAGGTCTGTGTGAAGAGCCAATGAAATGGCAGCTGGCATGGAGCTGTTATGCCTTGAGGTAAATTGGATCAGATCCAAGTCACTTCTCATGCAGGAGTTGATATGCTTCATCACAGATGATGTAAGTGCAACTGGATGATGTTCATTGAAACAGGTTACCACGATCTTCTTAGGCACCAGTATAATTGAAGCCTGCTTGAAGCATGTAGGTACTGAAATGAGGGGTTAAAGATCTCAGTGAACATTACAATCAGGTGATCAACACAGGTCTTTAGAACTTGCAGGTACCCCATATGGGCCAGATGCTTTCCATGGGTTCACCCTCCTGAAAGATGCACTCATGTGGGCCTCAGAGATTAAAGTCACAGGGTTGCCAGGGGCTGTGGGACTTTGTGCAGGTTCCTCCATGTTTTGATGGCAAAACAAACATAGAAAACGTTCAGCTCATCTGGGAGAGAATCTTTGTTGTCACTTTTGTCACTTGGTTTCAGTTTTTATGATGTAATAACACTGAATCCCTGCCAAAGCTGTCAAGCCTCCTTCAGTGATTCAAGTTTGGTCTGGAGTTACCACTTCACACGTGAGATAGTTTTTCAGACATCATAACTGGACCTCTTGTATCTTACTTGGCTGCCAGACCTAAATGCTGCTGACCCCGCTCTCAGTAGATTGCGGATCTCATGTTGCATCCAGGGTTTCTGGTTTGAGAAAACTCTGAATGATTTTATGGGGACAAACTCATCTCAGAATCAGAACCAGGTTTATTATCACCGGCATGTGATGTGAAATTTGTTAACTTAGCAGCAGCAGTTCAATGCAATACATAATTGAGCAAAGAAAAAATAAATAAAATAAAAATAATAATGATAATAAACAAGTAAATCAATTACGTATATTGAATAGATTTAAAAAACATGCAAAAACAGAAATAATGTATATTAAAGAAAAGTGAGGTAGTGTCCAAAGATTCAATGTCCCATTTAGGAATCGGATGGCAGAGGGGAAGAAACTGTTCCTGAATCACTGAGTGTGTGCCTTCAGGCTTCCGTACCTCCTACCTGATGGTAACAGTGAGAAAAGGGCATTCCCTGGGTGCTGGAGGTCCTTAATAATGGACGCTACCTTTCTGAGACACCAATCCCTGAAGTTGTCCTGGGTACTTTGTAGGCTAGTACCCAAGATGGAGCTGACTAGATTTACAACCGTCTGCAGCTTCTTTCAGTCCTATGCAGTAGCCCCTCCTCATAGCAGATAGTGATGCAGCCTGTCAGGATGCTCTCCACAACATAATTATAGAAGTTTTTGAGTGTATTTGTTGACATGCCAAATCTCTTCAAACTCCTAATAAAGTATAGCTGCTGTCTTGCCTTCTTTATAAATACATTGATATGGTGAGACCAAGTTAGATCCCCAGAGCTGTTGACACCCAGGAACTTGAAACTGCACACTCTCTCCACTTCTGATCCCTCTATGAGGATTGGTATGAGTTCCTTCATCTTACACTTCCTGAACTCCACAATCAGCTCTTTCGTCTTAAGGCTGATTTATACTTCTGCGTCAAATGGACGCTGTAATCTACGCAAGTGGCCTACACACATTGTGAGCATTTATACTTGTGCGTTGGTGTGTCTGCATTGCTCTGCAATTCGCGCACATTGCACATGTGCACACACTTGTCCATGCAAGGCTTCATGGTCATGGTAGTCTTTCTCGGGGTAAACAAGTTTAAAGCAAGCATCTTTTTCCGTAAAAATGAAATGTGTCCTCCATAATTTCAGAGGTCTGTAAAGCTTTTTGGAAAGCATTGCAGCCAGAGTTCCTTCCCTGCCCCTCAGTCGGCCAATGGGAAGCTATTGCAGCGTAGGAGGAAATGCGATGCTACCAAGTGGACCATTCACAGTTGTTGCGGTCTGTGTTGCTGCGACGCATAGTTACATTTTGGGAGAGGTGCGTGTCAGGGTACGGCATAGGGATACAAGTAGGCTCTGCATAGGGTTCGCAGCTATGCCGTATCTACAGCATGGATTTGACGCACAAGTATAAATCAGCCTCTACTGAGGTTGAGTGCCAGGTTGTTGCTGTGGCACCACTCCACTAATTGGCATATCTCACTCCTGTATGCCCTCTCATCACCATCTGAGATTCTACCAACAATGGTTTTATCATCAGCAAATTTATTGATGGTATTTGAGCTCTGCCTAGCCACACAGTCATGGGTATATAGAGACTAAGCAGTAAGCTAAGCACACACCCTGAGGTGCACCAGTGTTGATCGTCAGTGAGGACAATTTTTATAAAGTCTCTGACAACCGTGGCATATTCATTCAGATCCTCTGAGTCCCATCAACTTGAAGCAATCCTGTAGCTACTCCTCTGCCTGTGGCCACCTCTTTGTTGTCCATATCTCTGGAGTCTTCAACTTTTGCCTTTGCTTGTATGCAGGTAGAAGGACAACCATATGATCAGATTTCCTAAAATGTGGTCTAAGCATGGAGCAGTAGGCATTCCTTATCCTAGTATTGCCTGCTCTAGTATGTTGGGACATTTGGTACTGGATGTTATAGGCAGAGTTCAGCAGAGATTTCTTCGAACAAGCCTGACTGATGTCGCTGACCATGATTTGAACTGTTTCAGGGTGGACAGTTTCTTGTTTTGTGATGCCAGCATTCAATATCTTGAGTGCCTGATTTACATCGGCATTTTCTGGTATGTAAACTGCAGCCAGGATCATGGAAGAGAACTCCCTTACAAAGTAGAATGGTCAGCACAATCATTAGATGCTCCTGGTCAGGGGGAACAAGAGTACAACAAGACTGCCACACACAAGCACCAAAAAGTTTATCATGAAACACACACATACACACACACACACACACACACACACACACACACACACCCCCATCTTTTTCCTTCTCTGAATCAGCAGTTCAGTCTTACCTCTGTGTCGAGAAGACTTTGGGTCTTACTGAAGCATCTGGCATGTCCAGAGTAAGCCATGTCTCCGTGAAACACAGAACACAACAATTCCTCATTTCCCACCAATACAGCAATCTTGCCCTTAGGTCTTCCACCTTGTTCTCCAATGACTGTACATTTGCTAACAAAGTATTGGATAAAGGGAGTCTCATTCCTCTGTATTTCAGTCTGGCTTTAAGTCCAGTCCTCATCCCTAAATTCTGACCGTGGCATTGTACCGTCATCCAGTTAAAGGTGCTGTACCAGCAAGCTTCAGAGTTAAATCTGTTGAGGCTTTCGGAAGATCATGACATTGATAGCTCATTAAGATAGTTTGAAGCTATGTTGCTAGAAGGAAAATTACAGGCTGAAGATTGTAATTCAAAAGAGATTAAGAGGTTCTTCTTTCATGTTACTTGCTAAGGCTAATAAAATGGCTTCCCTGTAGTGTCATAATAAAATGGCTTCTCTGTAATATTAACTGCTGAGGCTAGGGCTTCTCTGTAGCAACATGTTTGGGTTATAATTACTGATAACGGGACGTATTCATTTACTAACCAATTGGGATAGATGTTATTCTTTCTCGTGTGTCTGTAAGCTGTTGTTTGCATGGGATTTGGGCAGAACGCGCCATGGGGAAGAAGAGAGAAGACGCACCCAAAGAGATTCTGTGACCCAGTGAGTGGAGCGAACCCTGAGTAGGGGGCTCGGGACCCGGCAGAGTTTGGAGGAAATTGACTGGTGGAAAAAGGATACTGTATTGCGTGAGCTCCAACTATTGTGCACAGGACTGAGTAAAGATATAGTGGCGCCTTTTTATTTTATATTTTGGTTCTCTACTAACCCCATAGTTTAAGTAAGAGTCACAAAGTGTAATCATTTAATTGCATTGTGGAGTACATCACACAGCATCTACACAAACTTGATCACACAGTTTGGCGGGGCCAAAGGCTGCTCCCCCAGACCAATGCAAGCTGAGTGAGCCTGAGGCTTACAGAGATATATTCTGTTTTGTAACCAGCCAGCAGCACATCACTGTGGTTCACTTATTTAAAACAGATTAGATCTTATATTAAAAGTCAAACAATTGCAAATAAATGTGAATGTTTAATTTCGAATTTTAATTACATGTGTCATGCAACTTTAAAACAATTTTTAAAAGAATAAATCAGCATCTTAAATATTAATCAAAAAATCAACATCAAAGACATTTAAAATAATTGAATGTTGAAATCCTGCAGGTACTGAAAATCAGAAACAAAACCTGAAAATGCTGGAAATATACTGCAGGCCAGGCAGCAGCAATGGAGAGAGAAACAGTAAATGCTTTCATATAACGTCCTTGAGAATTGAGGAACTTTGGAAATGAGGAAAATGTTAAGTTATAGTGGAAAGAGAGAAGGGAAGGAACAAAGGGCGAGCTTTGGAATAGAGAAGAATGGGAGAGATGGAAAGACACAATTGGTAGTGACAGCCGAAGAAGGTGGTGACAACTCACATAATAAGAAATTACGTCTGATGGAGAGTGTGTAGGTGCTGTAATTAGGAGGATATGAACGAAATCTCCAATTATTCAGGAAAATAAAATAAACAGAATGCTGGAAACAAGAGATACAAAGCTGGAATGGCTATTTCTGAAACTGTTGAAATCATTGCTGACTTCTGATTGTTGTAATGTGCTATGTTGGGAAAGAGATACTGTTTCTTGAGCTGAAATTAAGATTTATTGGAACTGTGCAGAAAGCTAAAGACAGAGGGCAAAGAAAGTTCAACGGGAATTAAAGTGACACACAATGGTCAGATATAATTTGCCTGCCACTTTAATTCCCCACCTTACAATCTGTATGGAGATCTGCATAATAGTCACTTAGTTTTGTGCTTAACTTTTCAAGTGTGGTGTTGAGACCACGTTATGAGCACTGAATGAATTCTACTAAATTTGGAGAAGTACAATTAAGCCACTGGTTTACGTGAAAAGAGCATTTTGGGCCCTTAACAGTGGAGACAGAGGAGGAAAAACAGCAAGTGTTGTATTGAAATGCAGAAACGGTTTGCAGCAAGATATAGACAACATTCAGGCATGGGGTGAAAAATGGAAAGTAACATTACAGCCATACAAATTCCAGTCAATGGTCACCTCCAACAAAGGAGGATTTAATCAACTGCCATTGGGATTCGCAATGGGTTGTCTCTGAGTCTCTTCCAGATATATATTTAAGGGTGCTGCTGAAAAATATATAACAGAACAAACCAGAAAAACACGTGGGTTACTAAAGCAGATCAGAGACGGGGTCATCTGTGCACTAACACTCCAAATCCTTTCTACCATATACAATTCTGATAGTGGAATGCACTTGCCTGGATGAGTACAGATCCAACAAGGCTTAATAAGTTCTGTGTTACAGCACGTGATTGGCATCCCATTCACTCCATCCACCATTGGCTCAGCATGGAAGCTGTTACTTGCCTAGTCTAGTCCAAAAACATAAAGCAAATCCATAGTCTCTTCCAACAAAAAAGACCTTGGCATGAAGCTATGATATCTGCTGGTTTCTGCAAATCATATAACTATCCTAATATCCTGTATTGTCAACATCATTATGTGTTAATTCTGGAAGTCAACAACACTGTGTGAGACTATCTTCACCAGAAGAATTATTCGGGACCTTGTTCAGCAAGCAAAGCAAGCAACTTTTCCACCACTGGTAGTGTGTGGCTGCAGTGAATAACATCTGCAAATGTAGTTGCCCGAGTTTCCTTGCCAGCATCTCACAAACTTGGGATCTCCACCTGCAAGAGGGACATGGGTAGTAAATGCACGGAAACTCCACATTCCATTAGTTCTCTGCCAAAATCACCCAATACCTTAACTTGAAAATGGACCACTGTTCCTGCATTGCTGGTGGTTTTAAAGCCCAGAAACACTCTCCCCAACTGCACTGTGGAAATGCTTTCACCAGACAGGCTATAGTAGTTCAAAAGATATATTGGCATTAACTTTTCAAGTATAATTAGGCTTGGTTCATAAATTCCAGCCTTGCCAGTGACATCTACATCCAGTAAATGAACTAAAAAAAAGACACTTCCTTCATGTTTTCCTTGCTTGTTCATCAGATTGATTTCCAAGGGGATATTTCATGAAATTGTGCATTGGAGCAGACCTTCGCCAAGTGCATACATTAAAAATTTGAGTCAATGAATTTCATAATGTTTTTCAGAAACTGCTGTAGAACCCTTTTCTTCGTGGTCAAATTCCAGACCTGCATTTTGAGTAGGTGAAGCTTCTTACCAGCAATGAATATTCATTAAAACGTGTGTTAAGCATAACAACTTTGAATTAGCTTGGTGCCCTAAGATCTATCAATTTCTACCTGAGATCATCTTTAAAAGTAAGTATCTACAGTGGAGAATTCAAAACATTTACAATCCATTAGCAAAACTATTTTCTCCTCATTTCAATTCTCAATACCCTCCCTATTATTCTAAAAATATGACCTTTAACTTCAGCCTAGCAGCTGAAGTAAACAGCTTTACACTGCTCGATTGTTAGTTATTGCCCTGGGTCTACTTTGTTTTCTAGGTTTTATTGGCACCATAGTGGGCTGTGGCACTACAAAGGTTAACGTCTCTCTCACTAGCATGACATATGTATGTCAGTCCATTGATAACATTGTCCCTTCAGCTGGTTCTTCCTTCCTTCAGAAGATGTGGTAGATCCTAAATTATTCAGTGTCTGGACGTGAATTGAGTGATATTATTAATCCTGTACCAGCTTGACTGTAATCTCTATTGCCTAATACGTGTCTGATGGGCTTTGTGTAAAGGTCCTTTTCAGTGTTGACAAGCTTTAGTCTGTGAAGTGAAAAAACGTCTATGATAGTTTTGCACTTGGAACTTTTTGATTTTCATTAGCCACTTATTCCATGCAGGTCACCTGAGCCAGGGTTCAGAGATGGGCATTAATATTGTTTGCATGTGACTTTGTTCTGAAGTGAATGGTTGCTCAGACTCACTGCCCATTGGTGCAACAGTAGTGGTGCTGAGGCTCTACTGCTAGGTGAGATGTTGTTACAGGTGGAAGAGATGGATAGTGCCTCAGCCACAATTCAGCAGCTTACTGCAGTGAGAGAATGTGATTCCACTTGCTCACAATGTACAAACACGTCCACCATAGATGAGAAGGGCAATGTGAAGATGACATGCTGTTTCCACTCTATAAAGACATAAGCAAAAAGTAAAATGTTGGAAGAACTCATTGGGTCAAGTGGCACCTGAACAGGCAAAGGGAGAATACGTTGCAAAAATTAGCATTGCTGTAATTAGGAGAAGTTCCTGTGGATGGGTCTACAAACTCAATCAATAATTTCAAGCTCCAGAATGATCTTCACTAAACATGGATTCTCAGAGCTACTCACAATGTACTCATGCTGATTTGCTTAATTCCTCAGCAGAGATGGAGTACATGTGCACACTCTATTGTACCAGCTCCAAATGGCTTGGTGGAAAGATCAGTTAAGGCTACGAAAGATGGACTGAACAATATGACAGGAGCTAAGGCTTCATGCTTCCTAGTCCAGTACTGTACACACTCAATCACAGGACAGGTATCTGCTGTATCACGAATGGACAGGTATGTCAGAACAGACTTGGATTTGGTGAAGACAGACCTTGTATCACCATATGCTTAAAAATGATGAATCAGAAGGAGCAGTATAATTCTAGAGCTCCTTCTCACCTCAACAGATAGTCCAGTGCTGGAATAAAAATACACACAAACTATCTTGGCATTGTTGGTCACTTGGGCAAATATCTTTTCTAGTTTATCTGGATGATGGTCATCTTTTGGAATGCCAAGGCTACGTAAGATATTGCATCAGCAGCTCAATGAAGGTGAGGAATATGTGTTTCCTTACCTTCAATTGGACTATCATAATTAAAGCCCGGAGATCAGATGCCACTGCCAATTGACCAAGATCCAGTGCTGCATCATTCTCAATTTATGGGAAAACTTAAACTTATGAATGGGAAGCATATGGATTTATGTTTATGAATCTCAGAATAATCCCAGTTCAGTAATGACAATTAATAGGTTTTAGTCCATTTCAGGTTTTACAGCTGTTGGCTTTATAGTTTTACACTTAACATGTTTCTTGACCTTTCCTTAACCGTTATTTGCATTTATTAAATCATCAAGGAAAAATCTGATAATCTTAGGGCACCTGGTACCCGTGAATACTGTTTTACTGACATTGATTATGCCAATGTAGTTGAAAAAAAAATCTAGTGTATGGAGGGCCATTCAATAATGATAATAACTTTGGCTGTATATATAGCTTACACAACTTCATGATGAACTGGGACTCGGTGTTGTTTAGATCAATTGAATGGTTTTGCTATGATAATCCTATTGCCTTGAAATTGATTCATGATTAGTGGTGGTAAATGGGCTATACTGTAGTCACAGCGCTTTCTGCAATGCTTCTGTAATTGAGTTCAATGGAGATATAGTTCAGAAGCAGGGTGGACCCCACAGATGCTACTATGCAGCAAGTTTAACATCATTAGCTGGGGTTGAATTCCTTCCCCGTTGCTGGTATCTCACATATTCAGTGAATCCAGAAATGGGAAATAGTTGAGGCATGTTTGCCATGCGAACATTCAAAGCAAGCTGTCCTACCAACTTAACCCTGGATCTTGGGAAATCCAACTGCCCTATAAAACTGGATGTGCGAATCTTGAAGCTCTTTCCAGGATATCAAATTTAATGAATTCCTAGCTTGCCAGTAAGTGAGTCAATTTAATAAATGCATATTTGCACTGCAGCCTAGCTGATGTTGAAAATGTTCCATTCATTGCCTGAAATAAGAGTGTGATAAAAGTTGAGTAGTCATGTTGCAGAGCTTACAAATGACCACAGTTCCAAGTCCTTCCGAAGTTGAAATGTGCAATTTTGATACTCTTCACTAAGTTCTTGATGGAATCTGTGCTGTTGTGTATCCTTTGAGGCTGAAGATCAAGTCAAGTGTATCCTTTCTAAATGCTGCTTCACTCTCCTTTTGCTCATCTTCTGCTCCTTGTTCTCCTCCCCCTCCAACATACAAAGTGCTGAAATTGCAATGCGGAGAATTGAGAAGCTCTTAGGCTAGGAGGCTTAGGTTGTAATGACGGTGAAACAAATGGTGAAATCACACCGTGAAATTAAAGCAGCTTTAGGATTTCTATGCATGCGTTGTTTAAGGTGTCAATCCCAAATATGCTGTCAGTGATTCGGTGCACCTCTTCAGATGGATTCACAGGATCTCAGTTGAAATGAATAGGATCTAAAACTAATTACAAGCTATCCTGAGCATCTTGTGTTTTGTAACCTGTGAGCTTTTGATAGCATATCAAATTGTAATTAATACAGTATATACTGTAGCCTCTGATTCTAAGGGGAAAAGATTGCAAATGTAGTTTGTAATTATTTGTAAAATGATTTCAATAAGGTTTTTACATTTTAAGTTTTTGTTTGATATTTAAATTCTGCTTGTGTTCATGTGTATATTTGAATCTTGATTTTACAATATGTACAATCTTTAAAAAGTTCACTAAAAAGTTCTGTGGTGGCCAGTGCTATCATGTTTGCTGTTGTGTGCTGGGGCAGCAGGCTGAGGGTAGCAGACACCAACAGAATAAACAAACTCATTTGTAAGGCCAGTGATGTTGTGGGGATGGAACTGGATTCTCTGATGGTGGTGTCTGAAAAGAGGATGCTGTCCAAGTTGCATGCCATCTTGGACAATGTCTCCCATCCACTACATAATGTACTAGGTGGGCACAGGAGTACATTCAGCCAGAGACTCATTCCATCGAGATGCAACACAGAGCGTCATAGGAAGTCATTCCTGCCTGTGGCCATCAAACTTTACAATTCCTCCCTTGGAGGGTCAGACACCCTGAGCCAATAGGCTGGTCCTGGACTTAATTCCTGGCATATTACTATTTAACCATTTATGGTTTTATTACTATTTATTATTTATGGTGCAACTGTAATGAAAACCAGTTTCTCCCGGGATCAATAAAGTATGACTATGACTATAAGAATTGAGCTTTTCAACTTAATTTTCTATGAGAGCACTTTCATGTGATTAGCTGCTTGGCCAACTTGATGTCATTACTGCTGGACACTAGAGAACCCCTTTAAAATAATGCCTGACAGCATTAGGAATCAGCAAGGGCAAAGTTCACACGATAGAGCCTGCTAGATTTTTATAGGGGCCTTCCTTCAAGTTCACTAGCAAGTGCTTTTACATTGTTGCTGACTGTAAATTCAAGGATGCACCATGAGTTGGAGAAGGCAGACAGCCAAAAGCCTTCAGTTCTAGTAATCATTTTTTTTCAAATCTCTGCTTGCTCACACAGAGAAACCATACATTTCTGCCAATATCTTTTAATCCCAAGTTGAGAACTGCAATGATGTTGGATGTCATTATCATATATTACAACAAACAGACTCAGGACTCAACAGAAGAAGCCCAAAGGGACCACTTCTTGATCACTTCAATGGCTGAAAATCAGCAGAAAAAGTTTATGCCTGCCTGTTTTCCCAAATAAAGAGATGTACTGATTGTGCACACAAATATTGCTGAAAACTACACTGAAATTTGAATCTTGTTCTGCAGCAAAATTTAGAAAATATATAACTTCATTAATTGAAGTTAAGTCAGTTGCCAGTGGGAGTGCAGCAGAATAGAAGAAAACATGGGGTGAGCTGAATCATTTTTCTCTACAAACCAGCGACAAATGGTTGATTACATCTGTACATCATTACAACATTGGATTTCTTATTCTGCCCAATGATTCATATTGTTGAGATACAAGATTCAGCAACTATTTGCCTTTAAAATAAAACCTTCTTTAGTTGTGTCTCTGCTACAGTCTAGTCTGGGATTAGACTTCCACACAGTAGTTACTCTTTCTTGGTCTTGCTTATACATACAGTATTGTTCTAGTCAAGTCACCCCATCTCACTTACTTGATATCTTTCTTTGTGCTCTGCAGTCAATTCCATGCGGTTGCATTGCTTCCTCATCACGTACGTTTCTGTCACTGCTCGGAAGCTTTAATCTGTTCCAGTTTCAGTTAAAGCTGGAGATTGTAACAGGATTCTCAGCCGATAGCAGGTTTTTTTCCCAGTTAGATTGAAATAAAACTAAGTTTTTAAGTACATCTTTACACTTGGAGAATATTTCTCACAATTTTTAGACTGATAAACCATCTCATTATGGAATGTTACATACTACAACTTTTAATCCAACAATTGTACACAACTTTTGCTCATGATAAGGGTTTTTTTAAATTACACATTGTATATATACACATTTAATTTTTTTAATTTTAAAATATGTTTTGCATTTGCATTTTAAAGTTGTCTTGCCTCTCTCCCTTATTGCTTAATGATGTTTTCTCTTGAATTAAAATAGAAAATGCTGGAGACCCTTGATAGGTCAGGAGCACCTACGGAGAAAGAAACAGTTAACCTATAGGTTAATGCCCTGACATCAGGTTTGCAACCCGAACCATTTCTTTTGTTTCTCTCTCCACAGATGCTGCCTAACCTACTGAGCATCTCCAAAAGTTTCAATTTCTATTAGATTTCTGGCAATGGCAATCATGAGCTTTTTGATAAGTATTTCTGCATGGGCTAAGTATTCACATGGTTTTAATTAGTTCATCTTCTGTACTAATAAAGAAATTCAAAGCTTTCTTAGTGTTTTCCGTGTTAAACAGTGGGATAAACTATTGATTAAATTTGAAAGATCATTGTAAAGTAGGGTTCATGCACTTTGCAACTATGGTAAAGATGTGCCCAATTTCTTTGTCTATTTTTGAGTCGGCAAGTGTTAACATCGTCAGTGCCTTCAGAACTGAATTGTTGCATAATTTTAAACATTCTAGACAAGCTTGTTTACATGAACAATGCAGGATGAAAAATAGACAGGGCTGAAAGAAATCACCTTGCTTCTTACTAAATTCAGTCAATAACTGATCAGTCACAAATCTGAACCAAGCCTAATAAGTGTCTGTGTTTGGCTTTGCACTCAGTGGCCAATCAAACAGCCATCATTTTATTATACCAGGGGCATGATTTATGAATGAAGTCAGTTCTAACTCTTCACAGCCAATGTCAGAATGCAATTCCAGGTTATATCTAGCTCAGAAATGTTTCATCAAGCCAGATCGTATTTCAAGCCATGTGTCATGATTGTGGCCTGCGATAGACCTATGCTTAAACTAAGTTTTTGCAGATGAGCAAATAATTGGATGCATGCAGCAGAAAGCAACATCCTGGCCATGAACTGGGCCCGTGGCCTCCTGAAAGCTCAAGTCTAGCCCAGCTGTGTCCAAGGGCAACACGAGAGATGAGATGCACATACTCACAACAACAAGTCATCTGTCCCCTCCAGGCCCAGAAGGTCGGTCTTATTATCATTAAATGTACTTCCTTATACAGCAACCCTGGATTACAAAGAAATTATGATCTTGATTGACCGCCCAGTCTTTCTTGTTATACCGGAAATCAACTTGTACGCTGTTGCCAGCCTCAATTTTAAACTCTGTCTACTTTTTAAAGGATATAGTTTTTTTCTTAACCTTGTTTATCCTTTCCAGTAACATTGATGACATTTTGATATACTGAGCTGCTCCCCTATAGATTTCTGCTCCTGTGGTATCTCCAGTCCTCTCCTTCATTTCTTCCTCAAATGATGTTTTTTCCCCAGTCTTTATTGTCGCCAAACAATTGATACTAGAGAGTACAATCATCTCAGCGATATTTGATTCTGCGCTTCACGCTCCCTGGAGTACAAATCGATAGCAAATAGTAAAAATTTAAATTATAAATCATAAATAGAAAACAGAAAAGGGAAAGTGCAAAAAACTGAGAAGCGGGTCTGGATATTTGGTGGGTACGGCCCAGATCCGGGTCAGGATCCACTCAGCAGTCTTATCACAGTTGGAAAGAAACTGTTCCCAAATCTGGCCGTACGAGTCTTCATGCTCCTGAGCCTTCTCCCGGAGGGAAGAAGGACGAAAAGTGTGTTGGCTGGGTGGGTCATGTCCTTGATTATCCTGGCAGCTCTGATCCGACAGCGTGCGGTGTAAAGTGAGTCCAAGGACGGAAGATTGGTTTGTGTGATGTGCTGCGCTGTGTTCACGATCTTCTGCAGCTTCTTCCGGTCTTGGACAGGACAACTTCCATACAGTCTGCTGTACTTTAGCACTTTGTCAATGACCCAATATTTTCTCACTCTATCAGATGCACTAAAAAAACTATACTGTTAGTTTACATTGCTTTGTTTTGTCTCGTTTTGAGTTGTTGCATTATCTGAACTGTGGAAACTGACTCTAACCTTTCAGTCTTTTAGTTTGTTTCTTTACTAAAGTATGATGACAAATCAATTTGCCCTGCAGAGAAGCAGAGAGATAGTGTTTAACTATTGAATTGAAATGAAATTGTAATGAAACTGTTGTGGGTGCTATTTATTTCTTTTGTTCTTGCAAATATCAGAGTTTAGCTGGGAGTGGCAGGAATACGGTGAGCATCTGCAGACCTGTTACAATTTTCTTCTCAGATTTAGCATGCAATCAAATGAGATACACACACGTCATATCTATTGTTTAAAATCAGTACCAATAGCTGAAAGATGAAAGACTTTCATCATTATTGTTAAAGAACTGCAAGTATAAAAGTCTTTGCCCCATTTCAGTGCTGCCTCCACGTTGATGAGACTGGAGCCTGTGAGGAATAGGGGAAGTCATCAGCTTATCTCCAGAAATGGGAGGAAGAGGCCTGAAGCTGAGGCAGAGTGTATGGATGGAAGATGCGGAGTGGAGTGTGCGGTCTGCTCTTGATCAAGTGCAGGATGACATTTCCCCAGGGAAATGTGAATGTCGCAGCACAACAGTAATCAATGCACAGCAGTAAATATTGCCAAGTTCCTCACTTACCTTCTGTTTTTGCATTGCTCCTCATAAAGTACCTGGCAAGTTCATTGATCTTTTCAAATCCCTTTTTACATATCTTTTTCTATCCATCCAGCACTGCAACCTGCTCTTATCCTGATGCACTGTAATGCCCCCCATAAGCACCGTCACCAATTGGACTACATCCTTTGGATATTATACTGGCATATGGATATGGTCTTATCCTCCCTGAGCGACCACCAGAGGGAGAGAAATACCCAGAGGTAGCTACTTGCAATTCACAAAGTAACAATTGATGTGGAGAGATCCCAGCAGGTCTATTTGTTATGTACTGGGGAGAAAAATAGCAATTCTCTGTACATACTGTAGTACATGTTAGAAACTTTAAATAGAGCTGTTCATGTTCATATCCTGCAAGTTGTTGCTGAGTTTGTACCCACTGACTTTTAAGGTTTTTTAAAATTACTATTTTCAGTAGTTCATGTAGCAGAAACAATACTGACACCTCTTAATCCAGTGTGTCATCTATACCTATTTCACAAGAATATAACAGTATGCTGTTACATTTTAGCTCTTTTTAACATTCCTCTGGGCTTTCACATTAGAGCGAAGAAGTAAGATGATCGGAGTGGGATTGCAATTCAAATGATTTCTGCCATTGGATATCAATTCATCCTATTGATTAAAACCCCCCATTAGGCTGCTTAGGACTATTGAGTTATGCAGTGGTACATAGATTTTCCAAAAGACAATTGCTTGCAAGGATCATAGCCAAAGAGGCCTTTATGTCACATGCAAGTTTCTGAATCAGAATAATTATATACATGGAGAAAATTTACAAATGAGGATAATGAAGGTAGCAGTTAATTTTAACTTTTACTTGATGGACTAATTTGAAATGACTATCAAGATCTTTGCAAATTGAATAGTTCTCATTGCATAATTCCAATAATGTATATAAAATTATGAAAGGCATAGATTAGGTACATAGTCAAGGTTTATTTTCCCTGGGAAGTCAAATATGAGAGAGCATAACTTTAAAACGATAGGGGAAGGTTTAAAGGAGATTTACAAGGAATTTTTTTTATATACTTAGTGTTAGTTGCCTGGAGCATGTTGCCAGGGGAGGTGACAGAAGCAGAGACATCTTGACCGACATATAAGCAGGCTGGGAACAGATGATACATTTTATGTGCAGCAAATATAATTAGCTTAGGTTGGCTTTGTGGTCAGAGCAGGCATGGTGGACCATGTGATGTATTCAATATCTCGGTACTATTTTAGTAATATTGTAAATATATTGTTTGATTAAGCATTTGTTGTTTGCTTAGGGGTTACAGGTAAGAAGTATGTGAATGGCACATGTCATTACATTGTCACATCACGTGAGCACCTCACTGAAGTAAAGAAGCTATGGTAAATACACAAGTTATCCCGGGCTCCCGTGTTTTTCTTTCAATTCGCTTCTGGAGTTACATAACATAACAACACAAGGGTGAAGTCTTTCAACCAGGCATCACTTACTGTGGTCAAACCATTGACACACAAGATTTACACAAGTGTGCTGACAAAAATCATGTAACTAATGATGTGTCACAGTTGCAGTCCTTTTTTGTATTTGTCAATTTCTGTAACAGGATCCTGCCAAACCTGGCTGATATGGTCTGCCCCTTGAACTCATGACTGCAGATTGGGAAGAAATGGCAAAGGACAAAGCAGTATGTGGTGGCTTTCCAAAAGGCAAAGGAAATGGTGGCTTCAGACAGTGTACTCACATCTTATGATCCACATCATCTGGCGAAGCTTGCCTGTAACACCTCACCTTATGGTATAGGTGCAGTCGTGTCACATGTTATCAGTGATGGAAGTGAATGCCGGATAGCCTTTGCATCACGTTCCCTTATCGCTGCAGAGAAATATTATGCACAGATTGACAGAGATTTTAAGTCTGGTTTGCAACATAAAATGCTTCAACCGGTACTTGAATGGGAGAGAGTTTGTCGTCATTACTGATCATCAGTCGCTGGTGTCCATTTTCAATCCACAGAAACGTGTTCCACTAACAGCAGCAGCACGAATACTGAGATGGGCTCTGTTTCTTGGAGGACACAATTACAAGATTGAATTCAAGAGGACAACTAATCATGCAACTGCTGATACATTGTCCAATTTCCCTTGGAAAAGGAAATAGCTGAAAAACATACGAAAGAGGGCACTCCTTTTGACATATTCTCCCTAATGCAAATCAGAAGTCTCCTTATGCGGCAGAGATGATCCAAAGGAAAACCAGAAAAGACCCTGCACTGTATCATGTCTATATAGCAAACCAAAATGGCTGGAACGTGCAGCAAAAACTCCAGTTCCCCCAGTTTTATCAGTGCTGGGATGAACTTGCCCTTGATGGGGTTTGCCTTGTCTGGGGATTGAGAGTTGTTGTACATAGAAACATAGAAAATAGGTGCAGGAGTAGGCCATTCAGCCCTTCGAGCCTGCACCGCCATTCAGTATGATCATGGCTGATCACCCAACTCAGAACCCTGTACCAGCCTTCCCTCCATACCCCCGGATCCCTTTAGCCACAAGGGCCATATCTAACTCCCTCTTAAATATAGCCAATGAACTGGCCTCAACTGTTTCCTGTGGCAGAATTCCACAGATTCACCACTCTCTGTGTGAAGAAGTTTTTCCTAATCTCGGTCCTAAAAGGCTTCCCCTTTATCCTCAAACTGTGACCCCTCGTCCTGGACTTCCCCAACATCCGGATCACCCTTCCTGCATCTAGCCTGTCCAATCCCTTTAGGATTTTATACGTTTCAATAAGATCCCCCCTCAATCTTCTAAATTCCAACAAGTATAAGCCTAGTTGATCCAGTCTTTCATCATATGAAAGTCCTGCCATCCCAGGAATCAATCTGGTGAACCTTCTTTGTACTCCCTCTATGGCAAGGATGTCTTTCCTCAGATTAGGCGACCAAAACTGCACACAATACTCCAGGTGTGGTCTCACCAAGGCCTTGTACAACTGCAGTAGTACCTCCCTGCTCCTGTACTCGAATCCTCATGTTATGAATGCCAGCATACCACTCGCCTTTTTCACCAACTGCTGTACCTGCATGCCCACTTTCAATGACTGGTGTATAATGACACCCAGGTCTCGTTGCACCTCCCCTTTTCCTAATCAGCCACCATTCAGATAATCTGTTTTCCTGTTTTTGCCACCAACGTGGATAACCTCACATTTATCCACATTAAATTGCATCTGCCATGAATTTGCCCACTCACCTAACCTATCCAAGTCACCCTGCATCCTCTTAGTATCCTCCTCACAGCTAACACTGCCGCCCAGCTTTGTGTCATCCGCAAACTTGGAAATGCTGCATTTAATTCCCTTATCTAAGTCATTAATATATATTGTAAACAACTGGGGTCCCAGCACTGAGCCTTGCGGTACCCCACTAGTCACTGTCTGCCATTCTGAAAAGGTCCCGTTTATTCCCACTCTTTGCTTCCTGTCTGCCAACCAATTCTCTATTCACATCAATACCATACCCCCAATACCATGTGCTTTAAGTTTGCACACTATCTCCTGTGTGGGACCTTGTCAAAAGCATTTTGAAAATCCAAGTCCACTGGTTCTCCCCTATCCACTCTACTAGTTACATCCTCAAAAAATTCTGTGAGATTCGTCAGACATGATTTTCCTTTCACAAATCCATGCTGACTTTGTCCGATGATTTCACTGCTTTCCAAATGTGCTGTTATCACATCTTTGATAACTGACTCTAGCATTTTCCCCACCACCGATGTTAGGCTAACCGGTCTATAATTCCCCAGTTTCTCTCTCCCTCCTTTTTTAAAAAGCGGGGTTACATTAGCCTCCCTCCAATCCTCAGGAACTAGTCCAGAATCTAAAGAGCTTTGAAAAATTATCACTAATGTATCCATTATTTCTTGGGCTACTTCCTTAAGCACTCTGGGGTGCAGACCATCTGGCCCTGGGGATTTATCTGCCTTTAATCCCTTCAATTTACCTAACACCACTTCCCTACTAACATGTATTTCGCTCAGTTCCTCCATCTCACTGGACCCTCTGTCCCCTACTATTTCCGGAAGATTATTTATGTCCTCCTTAGTGAAGACAGAGCCAAAGTAGTTATTCAATTGGTCTGCCATGTCCTTGTTCCCCATAATCAATTCACCTGTTTCTGTCTGTAGGGGATCTACATTTGTCTTAACCAATCTTTTTCTTTTCACATATCTATAAAAGCTTTTACACTCAGTTTTACCATCCAAGTTGAGAGCTAAAGTGTTGGAGGAGCAAAATGCCAGTCATCTAGGTGTGGTCAAAATGAAAGCATTGGCTTGAAGCTTTGTCTGGTGGTTTGGGATAGATCAGCAGATCGAACAGTTTGCTATGCACTGTGTGGGATGCCAACACATCCAGAAGATGCTGAGGGCAGCATTTCTCCATCCCTGGGAATGGCCTGTATTGCCCTGGCAGAGGATTCATGTGGATTTTGGTGGACCATTCATGGTCACAAATTTCTTGGTGCAATCACAAAGTGGCCAATAGCCTTCACTACAACCTTGCACACTGTTGATATGTGGAGAACCCTCTTCTCAATAACTGGTGTTCCAGAAGACTTAATCACTGACAATAGATCACAGTTTGCGGTGGAACAGTTTCAGTCATTCCTAATATTGAATGGAATAAGACATATTACATCTGCATGATACCGCGGAGCTGCAAATGGCTTGGTGGACAGGTTTGTCCAGAGTCTAAAGAATGCACTGCAAGCAATGTCAGCAGAACATACTCATCAGAAGCTCGCCAAATTCCACTGCATATTCTGATGCAGCACACTCCACAACTAACAACGCACTGGCCATGTTGTTCCTACGTCATCCCTTGCACTCATGCCTGGATCTCTTTAAGCACAATCTCAGAAGGAGTATGCAGGAAGAACAGCTCAGACAAACTGAGGGCTCCTCAAACAAGGAGGTCTGATGTTTCACTTCTGGACAAGTAGTCCTGGTGAGGAACTACAGAGATGATCAAAAGGTGGCATTTAAAATGATTAAGGGCAGAAATAGACCTCTCTCCTACACAGTGGAGAATGCATCTGATGTCATCTGGAGACAACTCATTGATCTGTTGAGGAGACCAAAGTCGTAAGAGAAGAAAGGTATTCAGGTCTGACAGAACCACTTCTTGCAGTCGCAGAATCCACTCCCACAATCACCAAGGAGAGGGTCCCAGAGCCTGAGATTGCTTCACAGCCCCAACTCTCACTTGCCAACTTGAGTGATTCCCTTTCTCAGGAAAGACATTATCCCACAAGAGTAAGACATCATCCAGAGTGATTAAATCTTTTGGCTTGAATAGAACAATTTAAGATTTACTATGCTGTGGATGTCAATATAGTAGTTGTATTATATGGTATACTGTGTTTACAAGCTGACTAGAGAGCAATATATTGCATATCTGAGTTGAGATATATTCTATATTGAGTTGGAGTTTCTAGTTAAGCAGGGAGGAGTGCAGTGTATTAAACAGTTCAGTAATATCTGAGTAATATTGTAAAAATATTATTTGATTAAGCATTCTTTGTTTGCTTACATAATTCATTATAGATTGCATATAAGAAGTAGGTGAATGGCATATGTCTTTATTCTGCCCTGTCATATGTGAGCGCCTCACCAAAGGAAAAATAACTAAGTTGACCAGTATCCTGGCTCTTGTGCTTTTCTTTCGATTAGTTTCTGGAGTTACAAAACATGACATGCCAAAGAGCCTATTCCTTTGCTTTACTGTTCTACATTCTATGTTCTGTATTTCTTTAAACATTCTGCAGAGGTGAAAGTAATGAAGTAGGTAAGCATGAAAATTTGACCTTGATCAAGAAAAAGAGGCTCATGTAGAGATAAAATTGTTAATGAATGCAGAATTATATAGTTGTGTCTGACTGATGACAGATTTTACACACACTCTAGATTGGACGGTTCTATAAAGCATTTCTTGAAGTAAAAGGACAAAAATAATATATTAACATTGAATTTGTAAATCCTAGCCTTTAGGTAATTGCCTGGAATATCTATCGGTCTTCTGCACATCTGCCAAATACAGCTGATATATCAAGTGTCCCTCTTTGATCCACCAGTGCACAGTAATATACCGCCTCAATTACTCTAATCAGACTCGTACCATCGAACTAGCTTCTATTTTTATAAGGTGTAAATGCACTCATCATTATTACTACATTGCTTTCCTTTAATACATTAAGGATTTGGTTTGTGGGGCTTGTAGCAGTAGAAAACTCTATAGACATCATTGGAACTTGAAGTGAATGTGATCACTTCTACATTTATGATGAATCGGTAGCTGTTGAAATAAGACACTAGGTATTTTGCAGTTAGAGATACTTGTATTACCTCTGCCAGCTCCTGTCATTCTACAGATGCAAGAACTCTATCATCAGGGCCAGGGATTAGTGTGACAGCAGAATGCTGGACAGGAATAAAGTTACTACATCTCCCAGTTTGTCATTCCCTAACTGAAAGCAGTAAAGCAGGATAGCCGTAGGTGGGAGATCAGGGACACATTTATTAAGAAACCAAAGCTGTATACAAGACAGTAGTCTTAAAGGCTCTCACTTTCTAAATTTGTCTACATTTCTGCTAGTCTGCAACACAACAGCACCTGGTTTTCGGATTGCAGGTCTAGCTTTCTAGACAGCAACTTTACAGCTCCTCCAATTCTATTTAAACTTGTTCCTTTCTAACTAATCCTCACCCCCCGTCCAACCATTCACATCTCCACAAATAGAAGAAGCACATATTCCGGAATGGTGGCACCGGACACCTTTTGTAAAATACACCAAGGTAAAGCAAAGAGTTCCACTGAGCACTCTAGTTTTTAATCTGGAGACAGTTTCCGACCAGGGAGATTGTTGTACTATCTGCAAACCCTAAACAATTGGTTTTCTGAAGGGCTCACAGATTTTAGACCTGTTATGGTTGCTTTCCTCCACAAAGGCATTCTGATTGAGAAACTAAAAGCCTGAAGCAAGGCCTGTAATGCAATTAGTTCTCAGTAGGGGAGTTAGTAGGTCATGGACATAGAGCTGGTTGAGTTTGCAGTCATCATAAGGGATACCCAATCTAACCAACCCGATGGTTGAATAGAAGTGGAGGCAGTAGTGCAGAAAGGGAGAAACTGCTGACAAGCATATTATTGTAGGAAATAATGTAGCTCTTCTGCTGATCAAAAGGTGGCTGAGTTTCCTGATGATACTCAGAAGGATCCACCATTGATGGGGTGGAGAGAGATTGGAAGATAAATGATTTGCAGAATTGTTCACTGAACTGGATGGAAACTTGCCCCCTTCTCCTGGTCCACAGACATACAGGTTCATCCATTCTCACCTCCAATGAGAGTCCCAAGGCCTGCACAGCTTAGTATTTATGAGTCATCAGTGAAGCAGACAGAAAGTGAAGGTAGCATGACTTGTTACAATACGTAAGTCACTCATCCGCTTCCTGTCAAACAAAATGATATCTTGTCTCTGTTAAAACCAGAGATTAATGGCTTCAAAGAAGGTTAGGATCCTGTTGTAAAATTTTTGAATTTTAAACTTTGATTAAAGTTCAGTCCAAAGAGTAATGGTAAAATAAAATGGGAAATACTGAAGTAATTAAAATCAGACTGATCACTTAGACCATTAGTCCTGCTCTTCCATTCAATTACATTTATAGCTGATTTGATCTACGTCCTTTGATAAAAGTACCAATCAAGTTCAATTTCACGTTTAATTGTCATTCAACCATGCACACGATTATAGCCAAACAAAGCGGGTGCAAAATACAGTACCAACAGTCACACAAAGCACACAGCACATAAGGCATATACGTCCTAAAAATTTTCATTTGATCCAACATCCATAACTTGGGAGGAATGAGTTGTAGACCTTGGTTATTCTTGGCAAAGGAGAGATGTGTTTCCATTTTACTCACAAACTCACAATTGATCATTTTAAGATCAAACCTTTTGTTAAGGATCCTCTCACCAATGGAAGTAGTTTCTCTGTTTCTACCCCACATGTATCAATCTGGGGCAATATTTTCTTAATTTCTAGGTTACGATTATCTTGGGATGAATGAACTTTGATGATAGCCATGTGTTGAGACATGCCTTTGACCAGTGCTTGAATCAGGTCAGGATCATGGCTTGGAAGGCCAGAGAAGTGGATTTTATCAGGCGGCTTACAATAGACTTTGTTGGGAAGGAAAATAGTTAGCCCAGATGACATTCCATCTTAAGCTAGTGGTTGACTGGCTATGTTTTAGGTGTTTAAGACTTCAGTCAATAGAAAGTCCTTAGCATATCATGAAACAAAAGATGTTCCAGGAGATTCTGTCACCCAGCTATGTTTATCTACATCTAGTTGACAGATGTTATAGAGTTATACAGCATGGCAATGGGCCCTTTGGCCTAACTAGTCCATGGCAACCAAGGTACCCCATACAATTTAGACCAGTTTCCCAGCATTTCCACCATAACCTTCTAAACCTTTCCTTTCCATGTACGTGTCCAACTATCTTTTAAAAATTGTTATTGTATCTGCCTCAAACACTTCTGGCATTTTGTCTGTAAAGAAAAAAGTCACCTCTCAAGTTCCCATTAAATCTTTTCCATTTCACATTAACCAATGACCTTCTGTTCTTGATTTCCCCTACTCTAAAGAAAAAAACTGAGTGCACTCATCCTGTTAATGCCCTTCATGATTTTATATGCCTCTATAAGATCACTTCTCTGTCTCCTCCACTTGAAGGAATAATATCCTAGTCTGTCCAACATCTCTCCATAACTCAGTCCATTAAATCCTGGCAAAAGCCTTATAAATCTTTTCTATATTCTTGCCCATTTACTACATCTTTTCTAGAACAGGATGAGCTAAAACTGAGCACAATACTCTCTCATAAGCATCCAATACCTCTGCACCATGACCTGCCAACTTATTTTCTCAGTACCCTGACTGATGAAGGCCAGAATGTCAAAAGCCTTCTTCACTGCTTTGTCTATCAGTGACTCCACTTTCAAGGAACCATACACTAAAGCCCCTTTATTCTACAACACTCCTCATGGCCCTGCCATTCACTGTGAAAGCCCTACCTGAATTTAATTAGTGCAACTTCTTGCATGTTTCCAAATTAAACTCCATTTCCCATTCCTCAGCCCACATGCTTGGCTGATCAAGATCTCCCTGTAATTTTTGATAACTTCATTCATTGTCCACTACACCACCTATTTTAGTTTCATCTACAAACTTACCTATCATTCCTTGTACATTCTTATTGAGATCATTGACATACTGTAAATGATAAACCACAAAGTGTCGAATACTGACTCCTGAGGCACACCATTAGTCATAGGTCTCCAATCTGAGAAACACCCTCTGCTTTCTGCCATTGAGCCAATTGTGTAGCCAGTTAAGTTTGATTGTCATTCAGTCGTACACATGAAAACAGCCAAGTGAAACAGCGTTCCCCCAGGGTCAAAGTGCAAAACACTGTACATACACTCACACACATCACACATATCACTGGTACATTTCATGAAATTTGTCATAATGTGGCAGCAGTACATAATAATAAACGTTGTGAATTTCAGTAAGTATATATATATTTTTAAAAGTTAAGTAAGTAGTGCAAAAAGAGAAAAAAAAGTAGCGGCCATGTTCATGGGTTCGATCTCCATTCAGAGATCAGATGGCAGAGGAGATGAAGCAATTCCTGAATCATTGTGTATGTGCCTTCAGGCTCTTGTGCCTCCTCCCTGGTGGTAGCAATGAGAAGAGGGCATATCCTGGGTGATGGGGATCCTTAGTGATGGATGCCTCTTTTTGAGGCACTGCTGCTTGAAGATGTCCTGGATGCTGGGGAGGCTAGTGCCCATGACGGAGCTAACTAATTCTATACAGTGCACCAATCCAAATACCAGACAGTGATGCAGCCAGTTGGAATGCTCTCCACGGTATATCAGGAGAAATTTGTGAGTGTCTTTGGTGACATACCAAATCTGCTCAAACTCCTAATGAAGTATAGTTGCTATCAAGCCTTCTTTGTAACTGCATCAATATGTTGGATAGGACAAAGATGAGAAAATATGCAGATGCTGAAAATCCAAGCAACACACACAAAATCCTGGAGGAACTCAGTAGGTTAGATAGCATTTATGAAAAAGAGTAAACAGGCTGTTTCAGGCTGAGACCCTTCATCAGGATTGGAAAAAAAAAGATGAGGTTAGAGCAAGAAGGTGGGGAGGGGAGGTGATAGGTGATAGGGGGATGGGTGAGGTAAAGAGCTGGGAAGCTGTTAAGCGGAAGAGATAAAGGGCTGGAGAAAGGAGAATCTGATAGGAGAGGGTAGAAGACCATAGAAGATAGGGAAGGGGAAGGAGATGAGCTGAGAGAGGGAAACAGGAATGGGAATGGAGAAAGGGGAGCAATTACCTGAAGTTCAAGAAATCATTGTTCATGCCATCAGGTTGGACATTACCCCGATGCAATATAAGGTGTTGCTCCTCCAACCTGAGTGTGGCCTCATTGCGGCTGTAGAGGTGGCCAAGGATGACATGTCAGCCAAGGTGCTCCTCCCACTTCCCTTTCTTCCATCTTCCAACTTCTCATTTTTTTTTCCAGTTCCAATGAATGGTCTCAGCCCAAAACGTTGACCGTTTCCTCTTTTCCACAGATGCTGCCTGGCCTTCTGAGTTCCTCCAGCATTTTGTGTGTGTTGCTTCGATATGTTGGGCTCAGGTTAGATCCTCCGAGGTATTGACATCCAGGAATTTGAAACTGCTCACCCTTCCCATTTATGATTCCCCGATGAAGACTGGTGTGTGTTTTTGTCTTACCCTTTCTGAACTCCACATTCAATTCTTTGGTCCTAGTGACAATGAGTGCAAGGTTGTTGTTAGGGCACCACTCAATCAGCTGATCTACCTCACTCCTGTATGCCTACTCGTCACCATCTGAAATGCTGTCATCAGCAAATTTATGGATGGCATTTGACCTGCGCCTAGCAACACAGTAATGAATGAAAAGAGAGTAGAGCAGTGGCCTAAGCACACATCCTTGAAGTGCACCAGTGTTGACTATCAGCAAGATGGAAATGGTGTTTCCAATCCACACATGTTTTCCAGTGCGAAAGTCAAGGGTCCAGTTGCACAGGGAGGTATAGATGCCCAGGTTTGGACATTTTTAATCAGAACAGTAGGAACAACTGTGTTAAGCACCAAGCTGTAGTGATTAAACAGCAGCTTGACATAAGTATCAGTCTTGTCCAGGTGATCCAAGGGCATGAAGAGCCAATGAAATCACATCTACTGTAGACCTATTGTGGTGATAGGAAAATTGCAGTGGGTCCAGGTTCTTGCTTAAGCAGAAGTTAACTCTAACCAACCTTTCAAAGCATTTCGTCACCATAGACGTGAGTGTTACTGGATGATGGCCATTAAGGTGGCCCACACTACTCTTCTTGGCACTGGTATGATTGTTTCCCCCTTTGAAGCAGGGGTGGGAACTTCCATCTATAGCAATGAGAGATTGAAAATGTCTTTGAACACGCCCTCCAGTTGATGGGCTCAGTTTTCGGAGCTCTACCAGGTTTACCCTCCTGAAAGATGTATATAGCACATATAATTATGATAGCAGAAAAATATAGTTACAAATAATAATGTAAAAAATAATGATATAGTTTAAGCTCCTGGCCATCAAAGCCTGTAGATTGATGTTGCATGGATGTTGTCCTGGAGCCACGTTTCTGCAAGAACAACCCCACAGCAGTTCCTCATCTCACACAAGAGCAGCCGCAGACAAATGCAGTTCAGCTTGTCTTCCATCGAGCAAACACTGGAGACCAGCTCTGATGGGAAGGGCCATCCCCAAGTCATTACGGAATCCAGCAACACACAGCCAGCTCCGGTGTCTCCTCCAGGGATGAAGGGCCTCAGCCTGAAACATCGGCTCATTGTTCTTCTCCATAGATGCTGCCTGACCTGCTGAATTCCTCCAGCATTCTATGTGTGTTACTCTGCATTTCCAGCATCTGCAGAATCTCATGTGCTCATAAAATTGGAGGGCATGCAATTACGGTGAGTGGTTAAGTTCAAAGCAGATGTCCGGTTCAAATTTTTTTTACTCAAAGTGGTGGGTGCCTTGAATGCACTGCCAGGCTTAACAATGGAGGCAAATACAATAGAGTTGCTTAATAGCTTCTTAGATTGTCACATTAATATGTAAAGAATGAAGGGATATGGACTATGTGGAACAGGAGTTTTGGCATTCAGAGCTGAATAAATGCCTGTTTTAATGTTCCAGTAACTTGTCCATCTAGAACATGATTCATTCATTTCAACAAGTTAAGAAGCAAATCCTAATTCAGTGTGGTTGCAGAAATGTGCCAGTCGCAGCATCAAGAATAGGACAAGTTGCTGACATACTGAAGTTACAGCAAAGAGGCTAACCATTCGCTGTACATAAAATGACGTAGGTCATAAGCGGATCCAAATAGGCTCACAGCTGATGGATTCGAGAGACATTCTGTAGCTCCAGTACATTCACAGATAGTAGGAACAAGAGATGAATCATTGAATCATGGAATTGTTAGAGCCAAAGTGAAGTTAGTTGTCCTATCAGGTCCCATCTGACTCTCTGCAAGGGCAAATACATTGGCCCCTTTCCTCATTCCTTTCTTGGACAGCTCTAACCTTGACCACAGTGCTACTCACCTCACAAGGCTTTGAGACATGACAGAATTGTTTGCAAAAGCCCTCAGCCAAAAATACTGCATGGATTGCCCTATTTGGCTTCCTACAATCCTCTATTTAATTTATTTTGCTCCAGTGATGTTGAGAAGTGATTGGATGTCACTTCATAGCATAGCTTTCGATCCATGAAAGCATCCAGCTGTCATCCACATGAACTGACAGCATAAGTAAACATGCTGCATTGCCATTGCTGAAAATGGCTGAGGTATACTTTCTGATTAAAAATTGCCAAAATTTAGCTGACAAAATGTTACTTCCCAATAATTAATTCAATGATGAAAAGAGTCATTAATAGTATTATTATGGAATATCTTTTACTTTCTTCAATAACACTCTGTCTGAGGCACCGCCATAGCCTAGACCCAAATATGGACACATATGAATACTTCCACATCAAAGGTACTCATGGTCAGTTTACCTCTCAAGATTTCGCCATGAAATTAACTTCAATTTTTTCACGGCGGTTCTCTCTAATTTTGCTTCCTTGGCTCAGGGTACATCATATGTAAAATACCTTAGCACTTTTCTCCCGTACAACTACAAGGTATTGTTGTTAGTGGTGTGTTTCTGTTGCTTGGTTAATTTACAGTGAGCCAAAGATTAAGGATAAACTGTCATTACTTCATTTTGGATCTTTATGATCTTAGTGTAAAAATATTACTTTATTGATCCAATGTTAGGCTATAGGCTGCCAAACAGATTTACAAAATTTGAAGTTACTGAGTCAATCAAAGTAAATCCATTCTGCAAATATATTTCAAGCTTACGAATCATTCCTCATTGTTGTTAGAACATTAACAATTTGATGACTTTGGGCTAAATTGAGACATTATATGAACCAGATTCAAGGTCTGTAAATATAATCATTCTATGGTTGATTGGTGACCATGAAAACAGACATTTCCTTAACCCTCTCTTGTGGAAACTTGCTCAAGTCTGCCAAGAGATAAAGTTGTGTGTTCTATTCTGGCTCGCCAGCAACTATCTGAGCAAGTGACTGAGGCAGGCATTAGAAATACCAGGCTCCTTCTGTAAACATTCAGGTGGGGCCCAATATCATCAATTTTAATTGCTGACCAGACAGGGGAAACCATTTTGATCAATGAATGATGAAGGCACAAAAGGGAACCAGGTTCAAGTATGCAACTTGTTTTAACTTTCATGTAGGGCAACAGGAGTAGGGATGCTTTTCTGAATCCCATCATTGCGTCTCCCCACCCCAACAACCAAAGATCCCTTGGTCAGAATAAGCTGCCTCTACTCACTTGATGTTCCACTCCCATTCACTGGCCAGATGTCCTGGGGCAGGTAACTCAGATGAAGAATTTAAAACCACTCAAGTTGAATTCAAGTGGACAACACATTCTGAACCTCCCCGTTACCACTTCAGCCTAAAATTATGCTTAAATTCTCACATTGGTCCATCTGTTTCTCACTGATGCTTACTGAGATAGGCTGATAAGGCCAAGGAAAAATCAGGCTGTAGTTTTCTTCTCTTGTGGCAACACCATCAGAATGTTAACATAACAGAATATTCAAGAGAAGGGCAACTGCTTGTCTCCCTATGGTGTATTTAGCTCATCGGCAATTCTGAAAGGAAAAGGCAAGGCAGTGGCAGAGTGCTGCAGGATGGAAGTACCTGCAGGTAATTACAGACTTCATGGAGTCAGGAGTGAAAGGTGACCAAATCAGTGCCAATGTCACCTGACATGTTATCCTTACTCAGGGATGTTGGAGAAATCTGTGCAGTGGGCTATGATACCGTTTGTAATTCCTGGTCAGATGGTTTGTGAACATATAGCACTTCAGAGCAGAAGCAGTGATAATCTAGTTCTTCAAAACTTATACATATCAGAGGACTGTCTAGTGTAACAGATGCAATACTGATGCTGAAATATAGCAGGCTGCAGATGGCTATCCCAGTATATGTGCGAAATACCTAACAATACAATATTGTAAATAGTGGGTTTGCCAAGTCAAAAGACAGTTTTTCCCTACAATGTAAGAAAACAACAGCAAGTCAGCTGAAGAGATTTAATCAGGTAGTGCCCTTTATAAATTTGAAAAGAAGCTACACTTATAAAACACCTTTCATGGCTGTGGGATGCCCTAAGGCACTTAACAGCTAATATAGTATTTCTGAAGTGTAAGCAATGTTATAATGTAGCAAGTGACACAGAGTTATGGTTTTATTAGCATACTTTGTGGCCTTTTAGAGATTTGAATGTGTTATTATATAACCAGTCATCATTAAAAGTTCTACTTCACTTTATTACCAACTATATAATACCAACAAACATTTAGCGATCATCAGAATTTAAGAGTGCCCGCACTATAACACATTTGGTAGATCCCTTCTTTTGGCATCAAATGTTGCAGAATGGATTGTGTTAGCTTTTAGGACTTATCAAAATGTCAATCCAAAAGAGGCCATCACCCCTGCTTCATCAACTAGAGAATCACAAACCAGAAAAACAACGTTGGATTGTTTCACAAAAGTGAAGCGTTAGATTTGAGTCATTTGTCATCTAAACTAGATGGTAAGAATATGTGCAGCTCATACTTTCAGGTGAAGAAATCTGGAAATAAAATCTATCCACAGAGATATTGTAATCATATTTGGCAATATCCTATTTAGTCTAATGATATGATGTCATGACAACAACCTGTCTCTCAATGTCAACAGGAAAGAGAGCAGTTCACATGCTCCAGGTTATATTAATTATGCTAAGGTCAAGAGGATTGAGAGTTTCAAGATCCTTGGAGTGAACGTCTCCAATAGCCTGCCCTATTTCAACCACATGCACACTACATTACTCCTACTTTCTTAGGAGGCTGAAGAAATTTGCCAATTCCCATTTAATCCTCATAACTTATATTGATACACAAGAGAAAGCACCCTAACTGGATGCATCATGGCTTGATATGGCAGCTGCTCTGGCCAAGCCTGCAAAAAACTGAAGAGACTTGTGGACACTGCTTAGATTATCATGGAAACCAGTCTCCTCTCCATGGACTCTGTTTACACTTCTTGCTGCCTCAGCAAATCAGCCAGCTTAATCAGAGCCCACCCGCCCTGGATATTCTTTCTTCTCTCCTTTCCATCGAATATAAAATAAAAATGATTAAACTCACCTTCAGTGTTTAAGAGCAGCTTCTATTTCACTGTTAGTTAATATTGAATGTCCCCTAGTACGCTAAGATGGACTCTTAACCTCACAGTCTACCTTGTTATGACCTTGCACTTTACTGTCCACCTGCACCATGATTTCTCTGTAACTGTAACACTTTATTCAGCATTTTGCTATTGTTTTCCTCAATGCACTGTTGTAGTGAATGGGTGGTGTGCAAAACTAAGTTTTTCACTGTGCCTTGGAACATATAGCAATAATCAGAATAAGTTTAATATCACTAGCACTTGTTGTGAAATAATTACCAATTTAGCCATTGGTATAAGTCTCTTCTTTTACTTATTTTTGTTCAGATCAGTTTGGATTAAAAATATGAGCAGTCATACACAAAAATATTTTCCTTGGAGATCATTATTAATTTTGTTATAGAGCATTCTTGTTTTCTTCAAGATCGTTTTAATTATTCAGTTAGATTTACATTTCATTTTTCCTTTAAAACAAACAAAACTGAAAATATTCAGCAGGTCAGACAGCAAGTGAGAATAGACACTAGTCAATGACCTTTCATTAGAACTTTATTAGGAACAGAGTGTCTCCAAATCTCCTCTACCTCATTGAAGTTAACTTTGTGGTTTACTGGACAGTTGACTAGAATCTCTTAACAAATTAACTTTATTGGGTGATGTGTTATAACTTTACAAATACTGTCAATGCTATTACCATCATCAAAAATTGCTAGAAGCTTAAGAAACTGCAGGTGCAAGAACCTGGAGCCAAACAACAAAACACTGGATAAATGCAGCATCTGGAGGCAAAAGGATAGTTGATGTTTTGGATCAAGACCGATCAGGACCAATCACTGCTTTCGCACATCCTGCTTGACCAGCTGATTTCCTACAACAATTTGTCTTTTTTTAAATATGACATATCGCTATTCGCCTTTCAAAACACTTGAACTATTCTACTTTTGTGTCTCAAACTTAGCTGATAATTGCTATGTATATAATCTGTGCTGAATGCAATTTCTCGGTTGACTGACTCCACAGACTGCAACTTGTCAGCTTTCAATTGCAATCTGAAGTGCCAGCAGCTGTGGGAGTCCCAAAATCTGCATGTCCCTGCAGTTTTTATCATTGTCCACTGTTGTGGGTATTTGAATAACCACATTCTATTCCTACTCGGCCACCAAAGCAATTCTCTTCTGGTACAGATTAATGTCACACTCATGGACAACTAATACAAAGATCGAGAGAAATAAACTTACATTGCAGCTAAAAGATGCAGTTGGAAGAAGATTTGATTTAGTCAGTTGATTCAAAAAAGTACATTTACCCCAGATTGTTTAGCCAAGGGGCAGACAAACATGGAAACTACAATCCAAAAATACAATAGTTTAAATGATTGGAAAGTAGAACAGTGACTTACAGAAATGGGAAGAATATTGATTGCGTTTGTGGAAGGTCTGACACACATCCTCAATAACATTATCTTATTATGGGATCCTAGACATTTGTCTTGCTATAAACTGAAAAATCAAACTCCTATAATGGACAATGGTTAAAAAGATTCCTCCTGATTTTGGTGACACAGTCGGGACTTTTATGTTTCAAAGCAATTCGTGGCAAACAGAAGTGAAGGTACAGTGAACTTGTGGTCAAGTTATTGGAGCAGTAGCTAGTTCAAATCCCACTAAGCAATTAAATACATTGCAATCAAATCTACTTTCAGTAATAGCAACTATGAGTCAAGTGGATTGTTGTAACAGCCTACCTGGTTTGCTAACATCCTTTATGAAATGAAATCTTCCTCCTTCTCCAATTTTTATAATATGTGTCTATCATGGATGGTTTTTAACTTCCTCTTCAGTTCAGAGACAATTTTGAATGAATAACTGATTGCTTTCCTCTGCTTTTAATGCAACAGAGAGCTCTTAATGAGGGGGCTGGATCTGAAATAATTAGCAGTATGTACACTTTCTGTGCTGCTGGAAACCAGTTTAGGAACTGATGGTTTTCTAGCCAAGTTTGCAAACAATACAGATAAGTGGAGGGACAAGTAGTGCTGAGGAAGCAAGGAGCCTACAGATGGGCTTAGTCTAATTAGGAGAATGGGAAAAGAAGTAGGGAGTGTATGATCATGCATTTTGGTGGAAGAAATAAAGGCATAATCTATTTTCTACATGGGGGGAGTTCAGAAAACGGAGGTGTAAAGGGACTTGGAGTCCTCATGCAGGATTCCCTAAAGGTTAACTTGTAGGTTGAGACAGAGGTAAGGAAGGCAATTGCAATGCTAGCATTCATTTCAAGATGACTGGAATATAAGAGGAAGGATGTCAAGCTGAGACTTTAGAAGGAATTGGTCTGATCACACTTGGAGTCTTGTGAGCAGTTTGAGGTTCCATATCTTAGAAAGGATGTGCTGGCATTGAAGAGCACCCAGAGGAGTTTCATAAGAATGATCTTGGGAATGAAAGGAGGAGTGTTTGATAGCCTTGGGCCTGTACTCGCTGGAATTTAGGAGAATTAATTCGGATTTCATTGAAACCCATTGAATATTGAAAGTTGAAAGACCTAGATAAGATGGATGTGGAGAGGTTGTTTCCCATAGTATGGGAGTCTAGGACGAGAAATCACAACCTCAGAATAGAAAATCATCTCTTTAGAACAGAAATGAAAAAGAATGTATTTAGCCAGAGGGTAGAAAATCTATGGAATTAATTGCCACAGGTGGCTGTGAAGGCCAAGTCATTGAGTTTATTTAAAGCAGTGGTTGATTGTTTCTTGATTAGTAAGAGTATCAAACTTTATAGGGAGAATCCAGGAGAATGGAGCTGAGGGGAATAATAAATTAGCCATGATGGAATGGTGGAGCAGACATGATGGGTCAAATAGCCTAATTCTGTTTCTATGTCTTATGGTCTTATGGTCTTATGGTCCAATAGCAAATGCTGGTATTGCAATGACAACAATATCACAATAAATCAATAAAGGAAAACAGGGCTGGTAAATAAAATAAATGCAGAAGAATGGACACAAAGTATTTGCAAAGAGGAAGAAAATGCAGTAATTAATTGTTCAAAGTAAATTTATTATCAAAGTACATGTAGGTCACTACATACAACCCTGAGATTCATTTCCTTGCAGGCATACTCAATAAATCCAATAACCATAATAGAATCGATGTAGGACCGTACCAACAGGACAAACAATCAGTGTGCAAAAGCCAACAAGCTGTGCAAGTACAAAGAGAAAAAAAAAATAAAAACAGTAATAGTAGCTAGAGAAGCAATAAATATCAAGAACATGAGATGAAGAGTCCTTGAAAGTGAGTCTATACGTTATGGGAACTTTTTATTGATAAATTTAGCAGAGAGATTTGTGGCACCAAGAAAAAAAGGTCAAAAGTACTGTCTGCGTTTCCAGTGTGTGGTAACAGTGATTATCTGATGTTGCAGGAGCAGCAGAGAGGACATGATAGATGGACAGTCAAGATAGAAAACACCAAGTTTCAACCTTATTGATTGCTGCACACTCATTTCAAATAGCAATATTTTCCCAATGTGTTTTATGCTGTATTAATGTTTTGAATTATTTATGTGTTTTTGGCTAATTTTATCATGTCTCAGGCCATGATACTGGAAGCTGAGACGTTTGGGTCAATAAATAGACCCTCCACATCCAGGAGAGTTAAATATGTGTATAGATGAGGATGGACGGATACTGATTGTGGGCAGTGGGTCTATCACAGCGAGGTCTTTTGGGAAGATTTATTTTCAGTTTGAACATGCTGTATGGAAATTAGGATTGAAGTTTTCCTTAAGTATTAGGCTTAACATTTGGACAAAATCTCTGGAAGTTATATAAGGAACTGTCGGAATTTACTTTTGTTAGTGGGTTCCCACAGAAGTGTGTGTGAGCACAGGGATCCTAAGCTTGCTCATAGCTAATCATCACAGTTAGCCCAACAATGGAGTGCAAATGATCTGCAGTTTCCTCATAGTTACATGTAGTAGGCCAGTCCTGACTCAGGCTACGTCCACACTACGCCGGATAATTTTGAAAATGAAGCTAGTTCTCTTCGTTTTGACCCTCTGTCCACACTAAAACGGCATTGTCATCCCCTAAAAACAGTGATTTTCAGAAACAGTCTCCAGAGTGAATAAATCTGAAAACACCTAATATCCGTTGCAGTGTTTACAGGGTAACCGGAGCTTTTTAAAACCGCTGTCATGACGTGCCGGAACAGATGGCGGCAGCGCGGTATTTCATTGTTTTATTATTATTATTATTACTTTATTGTCGCCAAACAATTGATGATAGAGCATATATTTGATCCTGCACTTCGCAGAACCTAACAATTTCAGAACAGACAGCAACGAGACTGAAGCCAGAAGAGTTAGAAATGTACTCACCAAATACTTTGACCCATAGCTTACTGAATAAATAAGTATACTCACTTTGCCCTGTTTTCTGTCCTTGCTTGTATGAAGCTGGTTTACCTATTTCTGCAAGTACTTCTCTGACAATAGATGTGTAACAGCCTAATGTAACATTGTATGGAAATACAAGATAACACTGATGCAGACATGTTTGATACATTTAACAAGGTGCTTTATTAGTGCAACACAGTTAGTCAGTTTTTCAATGTTCGTCCTCAACCGAATCATACTGTCCATGAACTCCCTGTCGGTTGCCTCCATACGCTCCAGTATTTGTTTTTTTTTAGTTTTAAGTCCTCCTGCGCGAGAGCCAAGAGCAATTCCTTTTAAGTTTTTCTACTCTGTAACTGGACAAACGCGCACTAAGTATACCGTTTCCTCTTCGCTTATTTTCTGTGGGTCCTGCGTGTGCCCAGTAGAGAAGATTCACCCAAATATCTGTGTTAGTGTGGACAGAGATATTTTGAAAAACGCTTGGTATGTACGCCTGTTGTTTTTACTTGAAACTGGTGTTTTCAAAATTATCCGGCGTAATGTGGGCGTAGCCTCAGGTTCAGAGATTCATTCATTTCAAAGGCAATGGAGAAATGCAAGTTTTATGTGACTTATAGCTTTTGCTGATATATTTAATTTCTAGTGATTATACAGTCTAGTGATCAGTGTCATTCCCCATCATACACTGCAAAATTCACTTCTTGCAAGTGCTGATGCAGATCCCTTTCAAAGACCACCACAATTCTGTGTCTATTACCACTGCAATGGATTCTAGATTATAGCCACCTCCAGTATTAAAAAGGTTTTCTTCGGGCCATTTTTGTGTTTTTCTTCAGCCACAAAATCATACCTTTCAGCACACCAATTCCACACTGACCATCAATAACATGTCAACACCCCCACCTGCTGGTTGTTGACCCTTCAATTTATGAAAATAGTTTTTCTCTATTTACTCTTTTTTTTCTTTATTATGTCTGTCAGTCTTCTCTCAATCATCTTCAGGCACCGATTCCAAGGAAAGAAAACTCCCAGTGTCAGTCCTATGCGCTCGAACTATCAATGCAACTGAAGTCCCCCCATCACTGGAATCCTTACAGTGAATCCCTACTACACTATATCTGAGGCCTTCACATTTCATCTAAAGTATGGCACACAGAAATGGCCACAATGACTTGGGTGTGGCAGAAACAGTGTGAGAGAGTTGTTGAGTAGAGATGAGAAGGTTGTTTGAACTAAGCCACAAATTATGTTATTAAATGAGAGTCTTCAGCTCAGTGTCCAATTTAATCAAAAAAGCACATCTCACACCACTTACACAAAGACTTTCTTTTCTTCACGATTGAATTCATGACTCATTTATAGTTGTACCCTGTCTCACTAGGCCAAATTTGCTGCCGACAGACCCCTATTTCTCTAACTCTGCCAAATAAACCCAGAACTTCGCTACCTTGTGACCTCCTTTCTGTCCTGCACTGCAATATTCTCCTCCATCAGTACCATCACCAATACAGCGCAGTCCCCATTTCTTCTCTTTTCTGAACACATACGATATCCGGAAATATTTGGTGCACAATCCTGCATTTGTTTTAAGTCAGATCTAAGAAACTGCCACAAATCATAATCCCATGTAGCTCATGCACCTGCAGCTGTCCAGTTGATTCAATAAGACCTTTTTATATTCAATCTTAGTAATATGAATCTTAATCATGCAATCCATCTCCCAATATTTTGTGCAATTATATTCTCTTTCCTATTGGTATCCTAGTCCTATTTCCTTGTACCTAAATGTATCAAGATCTGCAGGACTTAAAATATTTTATTTAAAATAAGTTAATTATTTTAACAATATTTTAATTGCATATCGTTTCATAGTTTTTGATTGCTTGGAAAAATAAATGTTTACAAGTATTCAAACAGAATGATAACTATGGCAGTCAGATCAGCCTAGATGTGAGGTTCCACCACTTTTTACCAAATCTTGGTGCATTGTCTTGGCAATGAAGGGGGCACTGGGGACCAAGGTAAAACAGGAAATTCCATTCAAAATGACAGTTTGCTAATCAGTAAGGAATGCACCAGAGACCAAAGGCAGCTAGCCACAGCTCTGAAGAAGTTCCACGCTTTTCAAGGCTATCCCATCAAAAGTTATCTTTGTCTCTGTTCTATCTCACAGTAACATCAGACATCTAACAATTAGCAATTACTGCAATCACTTCACAGTGCCCGCAATCAGCAACTCAATTCCCATCGTTGTCTGTAAGGAGTTTATATCTTCTGTCCATGACTGCATGGGTACTTCGGTTTCCTCCTTCATTCTAAGTGTGTATGGTTAGGATGGGGGAATTAATATATATGATTAGGGTGAGGGAACGAATGTGTATGGTTAGGGAGAGGGAACTAATGTGTATGGTTAAGTTTGGGGAACAAATGTGTATGGTTAGGGTTGGGGAATGAATATGTGTGGTTAGGGCGAGGGAACAAATGTGTATGGTTAGGGTTGGGGAACTAACGTGTATGGTTAGGGTGAGGGAACTAATGTGTATGGTTAGCGTGAGGGAACTAATGTGTATGGTTCAGGTTGGGGAACTAATGTGTATGGTTAGCGTGAGGGAACTAATGTGTATGGTTCAGGTTGGGGAACTAATGTGTATGATTAGGGTGGTATGGAGGTCAAATGTGGACATTAGTATGGTCCAATTATGGAAAGTATTGCAGCCAGAGTTTCTTCCCTGCCCTTCAGTCGCACACTGGGAAGCAATTGCAGCATAGGAGGAGATATGATGCTACCAAACGGACCAATCACAGTTGTTGCGGTCCGTGTCACCGCGACACGTAGTTACATTTTTGGGGAGGTGGGCGTCAGGCTAAGGCGTAGGAAATGTGGCTACACCGTACCTACGGCGTAGATTTGACGCAGAAGTATAAATTGCCCTTAATTAAACCTCACTATTGATATAGTATTATTCTAAAATCACAAACCAAGTCAAGAATTTGAAAACCAAGTGAAGGTTTTGTACTCGTCTCTGCTGCGGGATCTAAACTGATAATCTTCTATTGAAGAGCTTAGAAGATTGTTTGAACTGAACCACAACTGATGTTATTAAATGAGAGGCTTCAGCTCAGTGTCCAGTTTAATAATAAAAGTCTTTGTACTACTTACAGAAAGATTTTCTTCTCTTCACCATTTAATTCCCAATTCTCATTGTTTTCAAGTTTCGCATGTTGCATGGAATTACATGAAATTACATGGAATATATGCAATGTGGAAAACAGAGCACATACAGTATATGGCATTAGAGCTATTTTTAATCTAAGTCCATCACCTCAATACTAGCTTTCCCCTCTTATATTCACACCTTTATCTTGTCCTGTTCCCACCTCACTGCCTTGCCGTCCCACTGTCTCTGATAACACAAGGAGTGACTTTAAACCAACCTAAAGTGACTTTTTTCCTTTCTGCATAATGTTAATCTATTACAAACGTAGTTTCATTCAGTTCATTTGCTCACACAGTCAAACACACTGGTTGCTTTGATGTTCCTTTGGGAAATTTCCCAAGGATCTTTATTGCTTGATTTCTGAAATCATCATTACTTTTTCAAGGTATGGCCTACTTTTAAATGGAGGTCAAATGTGGACATTAGTCTGGTCCAGTTATGTTGGCACTGATTGAGCATGTGATGATATGGAGTATGCCTCTGCAGAAAGTGTAAGAGGTTCATTCAAACAGCAGTTTTTTAAATGGAAAAACAAATAATGTACAGTAAATATTCCCACTGGGTCATCCTAATTTTGCCAGTGACATACTGTGCACTAATGGACCTATAGTTCCGCATTTTACCTGAATAGAACCATAAAACCATGGAACATTACAACACAGAAACAGGCCTTTTGGCCCTTCTTGGCTGTGCCTAGTCCCACTGACCTGCACCTGGACCATATCCTTCCATACACCTCATATCCATGTACCTGTCCAAGTTTTTCTTAAATGTTAAAGATGAGCCCATATTTACCACTTCATCTGGCAGCTCATTCCACACTCCCACCACTCTCTGTGTGAAGGAGCTCCCCCTAATGTTCCGTTTAAACTTTTTCCCCTGCACCCTTAACCCATGTCCTCTGGTTTTTTTCTCCCCTAGCCTCAGTGGAAAAAGCCTGCTTGCATTCACTCTATCTATACCCATCAGAATTTTATATACCTCTATCAAATCTCCCCTCATTCTTCTAAGCTCCAAGGAATAAAGTACTAACCTATCCAACCTTTCTCTGTAACTCAGTTTCTCAAGTCCCGGCAACATCCTTGTAAACCTTCTCTGCACCCTTTCAACCTTATTAATATCCTTCCTGTAATTTGGCGACCAATACTGCACACAATACTCCAAATTCGGCCTCACCAATGCTTTATACAACCTCACCATAACATTCCAGCTCTTATACTCAATACTTTGATTTATAAAGGCCAATGTACCAAAAGCTCTCTTTACGACCCTATCTACCTGTGACCCCACTTTTAGGGAATTTTGTATCTGTATTCCCAGATCCCTCTGTTCTACTGCACTCCTCAGTGCCCTACCATTTACCTTGAATGTTATACGTTGGTTTGTCCTTCCACAGTGCAATACCTCACACTTGTCTGTATTAAACTCCATCTGCCATTTTTTAGCCCATTTTTCCAGCCGTTCCAAATCCCTCTTCAAGCTTTGAAAACCTTCCTCACTGTCCACTACGTCTCCAAAGTTTGTATCATCAGCAAATTTGCTGATACAACTTACCACATTATCATCATTGATAGAGATGACAAATAACAGTGGACCCAGCACTGATCCCTATGATACACCACTGGTCAAGGCCTCCACACAGAGAAGCAATCCTCCACTAACACTCTCTGGCTTCTTCCATTGAGCCAATGTCTAATCCAATTTACTACCTCTCCATGTATACCTAGCGACTGAATCTTCCTAACTAACCTCCCATGCGGGACCTTGTCAAAGGCCTTACTGAAGTCCATGTAGACAACATCCACTGCCTTCCCTTCATCCACTTTCCTGGTAACCTCCTTGAAAACTCTAATAGATTGGTCAAATATGACCTACCACACACAAAGCCATGTTGACTCTCTCTAATAAGTCCCTGTCTATCCAAATACATGTAGACCCTATCTCTTAGTACTCCTTCCAATAATTTTCCTACTACCGATGTCAAACGTACCGGCCTATAATTTCCCAGATTACTTTTAGAGCCTTTTTTAAACAACAGAACAACATGAGCTATCCTCCGATCCTCCGGCACCTCACCCGTAGATACCAACATTTTAAATATATCTGCCAGGGCCCCTGCAAATTCAACACTAGTCTCCTTCAAGGACCGAGGGAATACCCTGTCAGGTCCTGAGGATTTATCTACTCTGATTTGCCTCAGGATAGCAAGCACCTCCTCCTCCTCCTCAATCTGTATAGGTTCCATGACCTCACTACTTGTTCGCCTTATTTCCATTGACTCCATGCCAGTTTCCTCAGTAAATACAGATGCAAAAAACCCATTTAAGATCTCTACCATTTCTTTTGGTTCCATACATAGCCAACCACTCTGATCTTCAAGAGGACCAATTTTATCCCTTACTATCCTTTTGCCCTTAATATACCTGTAAAAGCTCTTTGGATTATCCTTCAGCTTGACTGCCAAAGCAACCTTATGTCTTCTTTTAGCCCTCCTGATTTCTTTCTCAAGTATTTTTTTGCGCGTTTTATACTTCTCAAGCACCTTATTTGCTCCCTGTTTCCTATACATGTCATACATCCCTCTCTTCTTCTTTATCAGAGTTCCAATAACCCTTGAGAACCAAGGTTCCTTATTCTTATTCACTTTGCCTTTAATCCTGACAGGAACATGCAAACTCTGCACTCTCAAAATTTCTCCTTTGAAGGCCTCCCACTTACCAATCACATCCTTGCCGGAGAACAACCTGTCCCAATCCATGCTTTTTAGATCCTTTCTCATTCCTTCAAATTTGGCCTTTTTCCAGAATAGAACCTCAACCCGAGGACCAGATCTATCTTTATCCATGATCAAGCTGAAACTAATCGTGTTATGATCACTGGAACCAAAGTGTTCCCCTACACACACTTCTGTCACCTGTCCTAACTCATTTCCTAATAGAAGATCTAATATTGCATCCTCTCTAGTTGGTACATCTATACATTGATTTCAAAAACCTTCCTGAACACATTTTACAAACTCTAACCTATCTAGACCTTTAACAGTATGGGAGTCCCAATCAATATTTTATACTTTATACTTTATTGTCGCCAAACAATTGATACTAGAGCGTACAATCATCACAGCGATATTTGATTCTGCTAGCGATATGTGGAAAATTAAAATCCCCTACTATCACAACTTTATGTTTCCTACAGTTGTCTGCTATCTCTCTGCAGATTTGCTCCTCCAATTTTCACTGACTATTGGGTGGTCTATAATACAACCCCATTAATGTGGCCATACCTTTCCTGTTTCTCAGCTCCACCCATATGGCCTCGGTAGACAAGCCCCCTAATCTGTCCTGTCTGAGCGCTGCTGTAACATTATCCCTGACTAGTAATGCCACCCGCCCCCCCCCCACCCTTCATTCCTCTGTCTCTATCACGTCTGAAACATCGGAACCCTGGAACATTAAGCTGCCAGTCCTGCCCTTCCTGCAGCCAAGTTTCACTAATGGCTATAATATCGTAATTCCATGTGTCAATCCATGCCCTCAGCTCATCAGCCTTCCCCACAATACTGCTTGCATTGAAATAGACACACCTCAATATTATTACCACCACACACAATCCTTCTAATTGTGACTTTGCATGAACTTTTAACATCATTTATTTTTACCCCCGCTCCGCTATCTGCTCTGGCACTCTGGTTCCCATCCCCCTGCAAATCTAGATTAAACCCTCCCTAATAGCACCAACAAACCTCCCTGCAAGGAAATTGGTCCCCCTGTAGTTCAGGTGTAACCTGTCTCTCTTGTACAGGTCCCACCTACTCCAGAAGAGGTCCCAATGATCCTGAAATCTGAAACCCTGCCCCCTACACCAGTTCCCCAGCCATGTGTTCATCCTCCAGAGCATCCTATTCTTACCCTTTCTGGCATGTGGCACAGGTAGCAATCCTGAGATTACCACCCTCGAGGTCCTGCTTTTTAACTTCCTACCAAGCTTTCTATACTCACTCTTCAGGACCTCCTCACTCTTTCTTCCTACTTCATTGGTACCGATGTGTACCATGACATCTGGCTGATCACCCTCCCACTTCAGAATGCTGTGCACGTGATCAGAGACATCCCTGACCCTGGCACCTGGGAGGCAACAAACCATCCGAGAGTCTCTGTCACGACCACAGAACCTCCTTTCTGTACCTCTAACTATCGAGTCCCCTGTCACTACCGCTCTCCTCTTCCTCCACCCTCCCTAATTCACTGTAAAACCAGACTCAGTGCCAGAAATCTGGCTGCCGCATCTTGTCCCAGGTAAGTCATCTCCCACAACAGTATCCAAATCGGAATACTTGTTGAGGGGAATGGCCACAGGGGAACCTTGCTCTGCCTGCCCTTTCCCCTTCCCTCGCCTGACAGTAACCTAATTACCTGTGTGCTGCTACTTTGGCGTAACTACCTCCCTGAAGCTACTATCTATAAACACTTCATTCTCACGAATGATCTGGAGGTCATCCAGCTCCTGCTCCAGGTCCCTAACGTGGTTTGTTAGGAGCTGCAGCTGGATGGTAGTAAAGGGAAGGTAACATGGAGCAATCAAGGTTAGTGAATGTGTCTCTTTTAATAATGCTGCTATGAAAAGATATGAGCACTGTTTTACAATCTCTTATGTTTTAAGCAGATAGTGAACAAAATGCTATTTCAACTTCACTTTGCTTGGCAGTAGACACCCTCAAGTTTACCCATGATAAGCATAGTTGAATCTACCTGGGAATTTATGACACTGCGTGCTTTTACAGTTTATTTGTGCAGGCATGGTTTTAAGGCGCCAGGACCTGCCTTCTGTGCCAGTGCTGGACAGAGGGAGCAGTGATGCAAGACATGAGAGACTGCAACATTGTCACCCTATATAAGAACAAAAAGGACAGAAGCGACTGTAACAGCTACAGGGGAAACAACAGGAATTCTACAGATGCTGGAAATTCAAGCAACACACATCAAAGTTGCTGGTGAACGCAGCAGGCCAGGCAGCACGGGAATCTCCTTGCTGAGCATCGTTGGGAAGGTCTTCGTCCACGTGGTCCTGAACAGACTGCAGAAAATAGCCGAAAGGGTATATCCCGAGACTGAGTGCGGTTTCAGGTCAGAATGTTCCACAATTGACATGATCTTCTCCCTTCGACAGCTACAAAAGAAATGTAGAGAGCAAAGACAACCACGCTACGTTGCTTTCATTGACCTTACGAAGGCCTTCGACCTTGTGAGCAGAGGCAGCTGTTCAAAATCCTCGCCAGGATTGTTTGTCCCCTGAGGCTCCTCAGGATAGTTCAGTCATTCCACACAGACATGAAGGGCGTCGTTTAGTTCGACAGCTCTTCTTCGGAGGCCTTCAGCATCCGCAGCGGTGTGGAGCAGGGCCCCCACCCTGTTCGGCATCTTCTTCGCAGTCATGCTGAAGCACACCTTTGGAACATCAACTGATGGTGTCTACCTCCACACCAGATCGGACGGGAGGCTGTTCAGTCTGTCCCGACTGAGGGCAAAAACCAAGATTTATGAAGTACTCATCAGGGACATGTTGTTTGCAGACGATGCGGCACTGGCAACACACTCTGAAAAACAACTGCAACGCTTCTCAAGAGCCTGCCAGGACTTCAGCTTGACCATCAGTCTGAAGAAGACCAACGTGTTGGGCCCAGGCATTGAGCACCCCCCTGCCATTACCATCAACAACTACGAGCTGGAGGTAGTTCACGAGTTTACATACCTTGGCTCCACCATCACGGACAGCCTCTCCCGAGACCCCAAGATTAACAGACGGATTGGAAGAGCAGTCTCAACATTCGCCAGACTGACAAAGAGAGTCTGGGAGAACAGAAAGCTGATGACGCACACCAAGGTTGCAGTCTACAGGGCCTGTGTCCTCAGCACACTGCTTTATAGCAGCGAGACCTGGAGCCTCTACTACAGACAAGAGCGGCATCTCAATGCCTTCCACCTTCACAGCCTGAGACGCATCCTGGACATCAGGTGGGTTGACCGAGTCACCGACAATGAGGTTCTGGCCCGTGCCCAGATACCCAGCCTCTTCACCCCGCTCCAACAACGCCGTCTCCGCTGGCTGGGCCACGTACACCGCATGTCAGACGGGAGGATCCTGAAAGACCTGCTGTATGGGGAACTGGCCTCCGGCAAGAGAGCACAGGGGCGGCCCCATCTTGAGGTCACTGAACATGAACATCGAGAGGTGGGAGGGCATCGCATGCGATCGCTCTCGCTGGAGACTGGAACTATGCAGAGGTCTAAAAAGAGGATAAGAGAAGCTGAGGCTTGCTGCTGAAGAAAAGCACACTCATCGTGAAAACAACACCAAGACGACACTGGAGGACAGCACCTTCAGGTGCAGTCGCTGCAGCCGAGACTGTCACTCCCGCGTGGGCCTCTACAGCCACCACAGACGCTGCTCTACCAACACAGACTGAAGCAAGACTTTTCAGGCGCAGATCCATGGTCTCACAAGACTAACGGATGCCACAACATGAACAGGCATTCAATTATTGTGTTCTGCTGCCTCTTCAAATTATGAACTGTAGGGAAAATTGACAACAGAAATAGGAACCAGTAGCTAAGCTGCCGTACTGAACTGTTTGCCTCCAGTTTCCTTCACAGCAACAGTTGATCTTCAATACACAGAGGCATCAGGCATTGAAATGTTCCATGAAAGGGGAAAGACCCTTAACACAAACCCAATATAAAAGTTGCAGCAGTATGTTGTGGCACTGATCAGCCAGTCCCTGAAGAGTAACATAAAGCATGGCAGATCCACAATATCCATGGTTTGTCAGAATTAGCACCAGGGGTACAGGTACATACTGTTTCTTCAGTGTCTTTCCCAGCTGAAGGAGACTCCAAGAATATTTAATCATCAGAATTTTGAGGAAATAAATCTAAACAGATTTGCAAAATCACTTCAGATCCTTGGATAGATAATTAGTCGATTCATGATGAATAATTTGAAATAAATTCAAAATAATCAATGTGAATAACATAGCAAAGTAAACAACACAACATTCTAAAAGCAGGTAATCAATGTTAAACATCCTCTAATTTTCTCTCCTCAGATGCAATCTGATCTGCTAGCATTTCCAGCACATTTACTAATTTACTGCCTTCATAAACATGAGAAAGTCTGAAGATGCTGGAAATCCATAGCAACACACACAAAATGCTGGAGGAACTCAGCAGTTCAGGCAGCAGCTCCAGAAATGAATAAACAATCGACGTTTCGGGCCGAGCCCCTTCATCAGTGGGGTCTCAGCCCAAAACATTGACTGTTCATTCATTTCCATAGATGGTGCCTGACCTGCTGAGTTCCTCCAGCATTTTGTGTGTCTTACAACTTTTTTCAGATAACTTAACTGATCCTGGGCAGAGGAAATTGCATTATATTACAACTCAGCAGGGAGTCTAAGAGCTATGTGTGTTGCCAAAATTCCTTTATAGTCCTATCCCTTGAAGGAACTAGACTGAGAAATTTACAAGGTAGATAACAAGGAAAATAAAGAAATTGGTTGTCATTTGGTGTCTTTTTATTTAGCTACACATACATATATTTATTTATTTGTTCTTATTTGTTACTCACCCGTGCCACCTCGCTGATGTTGCTTGAACGAGTCTCAAATTCCCACTCTTAAAGTGGCCCATTCACACGATGGCTGGTTCAAACTGTCCCATAATGGGACAGCCAGAATTAAATGCAATACTCCAGATGCAGCCTAACCAGAGTTTTCTAATCATGCAACATTACTTCTTGACTCTTGAACTCAATGTCTCATTTAATAAAAGCAAGAATGCCATGTGCCTCTTTACCACTTGATCTGCTTGTGTGACTACTTTCAGGGAGGTATGGCCTTTGGCCCCAGGGTTTCTCTGTATATCAAGGCTTTACTATTGACTATACTTTTCCTTTACATATGACATTCCAAGATGCAACATCTCACAGTTACCTAGATTGTGTTCCGTATGCCACTTCTCCACCCATAACTGTAACTGGTCTATATGGTGCATCCTTTGATAACTGTCCACGGCTCCTCCAACTTTTGTGTTGCCTACAAACTTATTAATGAGCCCATCAACATTTTCATCCAAGTAATTTTATATGTATATCTCAAAGAGCAGAGGTCTCAACACTGATCCATGCAGTGAACCACTGCTCCTGGACTAACCGGGGAGGTACTCTTCTGCACAATCCCGCTACCTTCTTTAGGAAAGCCAATTCGAATTCAAACTATTGGTTCACTGCAGATTGTCCTGATCAGACTGCCATCAGTGATACTGTCAGTTGCCTTGCTGGTGTCCACTGCCCTGCCCTCGTTGATGTAATCGGTTACCTCTCAGATGGACCCTTACCATTTGTGGGACATGACCTGCTCCACATGGGGGCACGCTGTCCTTGGTTAGATCACATCCTTCAAGTCTGAGTAGGTTCTGTCCCTGGTAATCCTCTTCAGTTGCTTCCCTACTGTAGGCATGGGACTTGCCAGCTGATAATTTCTTGGATTAACCCTATTTCTCTTCTTGGACAAAGAAACAGCTCTAGCTGCTCTCTAGTCTGCCAGAACCTCCTGTACGACTGGAGGATGCAGGCCTGTGTCAGGGCCCCAATAAGGGCTGCTGTCTAGTCTGCCCTCCACTGGCTATCTTCCCAACTCTGTGAGGTCCACTCCAGTACTATGTTCTCAGTCCCTGGTGTAACATGTCTCTGGTCCTCTTGAGGTGCTGCACAGGCCTATGGATCTCTGGAGGAAGTATGGTGGACTGTGGATACTGGAATCTAGAGCAAGATAACAATGCTGTAACCCCTACTACACTCCACCCTATCACTGTACATTCCCCTGACACATCTCCCTCTGAAATTAGAACATAGAATCAGAATCAGGTTTATTATCACTGCCATGTGTCGTGAAATTTGTTAACTTAGCAGCAGCAGTTCAATGCAATATGTAATATGTAAGGAAAAATGTAAGAATGTGTATTGAATAGATTAAAAATCATGCAAAAACTGAAATAATATACAGGGTATATTAAAAAAGTAAGGTAGTTCATGGGTTCAATGTCCATTTAGGAAACAGATGGCAGAGAGGAAGAAGCTGTTCCTGAGTTGCTGAGTGTGTGCCTTCAGGCTTCTGTACCTCCTACCTGATGGTAAGAATGAGAAAAGAGTATGCCCTGGGTGCTGGAGGTCCTTAATAATGGACACCACCTTTCTGAGACTATGCTCCTTGAAGATGTCCTGGGTACTTTGTAGGGTTGTACGCAAGATGGAGCTGAATAGATTTACAACCTTCTGCAGCATCTTTCAGTCCTGTGCAGTAGCAGCCTCCCCACCCCCATACCAGACAGTCATGCAGTCCATCAGAATGCTGTCCACAGTACTTCTATGGAAATTTTTGAGTGTTTCTGTTCACATACCAAATCTCTTCAAACTCCTAATGAAGTATAGTCGCTGTCTTGCCTTCTTTATAGTTGCATCGATATGTTGGAACCAGGTTAGGTCCTCAAAGATCTTGACACCCAGGAACTTGAAAATCCTCATGCTCTCCACTTCTGATCTCTCTATGAGGATGGAATGTGTTCCTTCACCTTACCCTTTCTGAAGTCCTCAATCAGCTCTTTCATCTTACTGACGTAGTGCAAGGTTGTTGCTGTGACACCACTCCACTAGTTGGTATATCTCGCTCCTGTACACCCTCTCATCTCCGTGTGAGATCCTACCAACAATGGTTGTATAATCAGCAAATTTATAGATGGTATTTGAGCTACACCTAGCCACACAGTCATGGAAATAGAGAGAATAGAGCAGTGGGCTAAGCACACACCCCTGAGGTGCACCAGTGTTGATCGTCAGCAAGAAGGAGATATTATCACTAATCCACACAGATTGTGGTCTTCCAGTTAGGAAGTTGAGGATCCAATTGCAGAAGGAGGTACAGAGGCCCAGGTTCTGTAGCTTATCAATCACGATTGTGAACATAGAACATAGAACATAGAAATCTACAGCACATTACAGGCCCTTCGGCCCACAATGTTGTGCCGACCATGTAACCTACTCTAGAAACTGCCTAGAATTTCCCTACCATATAGCCCTCTATTTTTCTAAGCTCCATGTACCTAACTAAGAGTCTCTTAAAAGACCCTGTTGTATCCGCCTCCACCACCTTCGCTGACAGTGCATTCCACGCACCCACCACTCTCTGTGTGAACTAATTGTAACTAATTTCATTGTTACAGATTGGAAAAAAATCATTAAAGGAAGTCAATATTTGAGATTTCATTCTGATTGTGTCAAATTATTTCCCAAAATGGTCATTCAAAATACACCAGACTTCCGAAGGATTAACAGCTTTCAAAAGCTGGGCAGAACAGTGGCTGATACTGAACACAAGCAGCAGGGATATTTAAAAAATGTATTTTTTCTCAAGGAGGGTCCAGGCAAATATTCATATGCACTCTCACACAAACTGAACCTAGGTGATTCTTACTCGCACATCTTTAGGTTTAATTTGCTTTGCATCAGTAGTTTCTTTGCCAGATTCAAATTTAAGTATTTTGTGTAATCTGTTTAGATATACTCCCACCTCACTCCTTCACAATAACAGAGTTTGTGTAGAAGTAGATGCTCCCTATACCGTTACTCCCTCAGTCAGAATTCTCTCCATGTGTTTTGTTTTACTATGGGCATCATTAAACACAATGTTGCCTTCTATTGGCAGGACTGCCATTTTTATTCTGCCATTTGATTCATACAAATCGAGTGACCCGCCATTCATGCTTTGGTTTGGTTAGTCCTACTTGCAAGTCGAAGACAAAGTCACGCTTATTATCATACACACAAGTACGTGTATGCACAGGTACAATGAAAACCTTCCTTGCAGCAGCATCATACACACATGACATCAGAGGAGCAGCATTCACAAGGTAAATATAAATTACACACAATTTTTGCAATTATAGAGTACATGTATTGACAGAATTGCTTAGTGTAAATACCAAGAAACCTTAGTAAGTCAAAGCCTCATTACTGTCAATTATGCAGAGTCCTGAGATGGAGCAAAGTGACAGAAGTTGACTCAAAGCTGTCAGAAATCTCAAAATTTTAAAGTTTGGCTTAGCTTAGCTTAGTTTATACAGATGTTTCAGTATTTAACAAATCAGATCTAGGCCATTCTTTCATATGCAAAACACTATTTCTAAAATGGTTCAAGTACTCAACCCTGTTCTGTCCTTTTCCTCCCTCATTTGTATTTGAGATCTATGGGCATAAAGGGTGATTTTCCATTAATTGTTTTAGTTTGTTTTGTACCTGCCCACTATATTAAAGTCAAAAGTAAAAGATCACATCAAATTGAAATAAAAACAGAAAATGTTGGGAATTCACACAAGCTCGAGCAGCATTTGTGTAGAGACATTTCAAGTCAATGACCTATCATGAAAATGATATTTTTTGATTGATCTGTGTACATGGAACCCTAAATCTCTTTGAGTCTCCACTGTTCCTAACTTTTCAAAACAGAAGTGGGTCTCTTTTAGTCGCCCTCACTTAAATATATTGAAATCAATCTGCAACAGATTTGCCTTCTTACTTAATCTATCAATGTCTACAAGACCAACAATATCCACTAATCTTAGTGACATCCACAAACGTAGATACATGACTCTGTATCACATTAGTTAAGTCAATAATAAATGTAGTTTAAACCCCAGCACTGATCCCTTTGGGACACCAATTCATTTTTCCAATCTTAGTATGTTATCTCTGCTAGCTGTCTTCAACTATTAAACCAGTATCCCGACTAAGTCAGTAATCTGCCACTAAGTCCATGAGCATTGAACTTAGCTGATAGAATCGTATGTGCAGCTTTATCAAATGGTTATTGGAAGTTCATATAAACTACAATTAAAGACATTTCCTCACAAATTTAGATACTTTTTTCAGAAAATGAATGGGTTCAGTCAATATAATTAAGCTTTTGCAAATCCATGACAGTTTTGCCCTCATTTGCTTCAAATGATTTGTTTTTTTTTATCAGATTCTGGACATTGATGGCAAGGGCAGAATTGATTGCCTTTCCCTCTTTGTTCTTTAGAATATATGCTGACTTATGAGCTACACAGTCTTACAGTGCAGTTTCTCCCAGCAACAATGAATTCAGATTCAGATTCAGATTATCACATGTACATCAAAATGTACAGTGCAGTATTTGCATAAATAACCAACATACCCAATGTTATGCTAGGAGCAGCCAACAAGCATCACCACACATTCTGCCGCCAACATAGATGCCCACAATCCTTGACAGAACAACACAGAACACAACAAAACAGAACATACCAAAGCAAAAGCAGTGAAACATCCGCCCACCCATGCACATTCACCATCCTGTAACCCCAGGACAGGCTATTTTCTTCAACCTCCAGCAGACCCATGGATTTACAGACACTGGATGCTGACTTCCTCAGTGGACTTGCAGAGATTCACAGACCCAGGCTTCGGCTATCCGGTCTTGACTCCTTGACATCTGATCAACTTTTGGTCTTTGATCTAGACCTCCTAACAAGCTTTCGGCTTTGATCCGGGCTTCAATCCAGACTTTCAATTGACCCTTAAGCTTTGACCTTCAGTATCGACCTAGGACTTGCAGATGCTAATGAGGACCCTGGATGAGGTCTCAAACTCCAGGCCTTGAATAGCAGACTTGGCAACAATAGGGTCCCTAAAACTAGGCCTCAAATTTGTGCCTCACCAATGACGGGATCCCAAATGTCCTCATGTTCAAAGAATGGTGAATAGAAGCTGGGTAAACCACGGAGTATGATTCAGCTCCTGATGCTGTGAACAATTTCCACCATTTACAAGGTGCAAGTCGGGATTCTGGTGAAGTATTCTTTACTTGCCTAGATGGGTACAGTTTCAAAAGCACTGAAGAAATCAATAGTTCCAGGTTGATTTGTATCCCATCATCCACCCCTATCATCCATTCCTTCCACCGCAGGCTCAACATTGCTACACAATGAAACATCTACGAAATGTACTGCAGTTAGTCACCCAGGCAATTTCTAAACCAATTAACTCTACCACATTACTGGAATGTTATTTAGTCCTGTTCCATGGATCATGGACTCATCAGCAGGCATTCCCACCTCTAACCTCAATATGAAGCAACTTAAGATGGTTGGACCTAGGATACAGCCCTAAGGAATTCCAATACTGATGTCCTGAGGCTAGAATAATTGACCTCCAACATTTGCAACCATTTTCTTTTCTTGCAAAATATAACTCAAACCACTGGAGGCTTTTCCTCGTGATGTTTACTTTTTAGAAGAGCTCCATGAAGCCGTACTTAATCAATTGCAGTTTTAGAAGGTGTTTCCAAGAGCCTAAAGCCATTGTCTTTCTTGTAGGTAAAGGTAACTGGTTTAGTAATCATTTGGGTAAGTAACAGCAGTGCACTTTTTAGATGCTTCAGGATAAAGTATCATTGAGTCAGTGCTGGAGAGAATGAATGATTAGGGTGGTTAATGAGATGCCAATCAGACTGGATACTATTGACTTTCTCAGTGTTGTTGAAGCTGCACCGATCTAATCATGTGCAGAATATGTCATCAAACCCCTGGTTTGTATCTTGTAGCTGGTGGAAATCCTTGTGGCCTGAGTCAATCACCATGGGTTGCCCAGCTTCTGATGTGCCTTTATAGCTATGGTATTTATTTGGCTGATCCAGCTGAATTTCAGGTAACTTGTACCCTCACTCCCCTCAGATCTAGATGTAGAATGTAGGAGGAGCAAACATCTATATTCAAGCATCTGTAAACTCTTGGTTTCCTCACTCTTGTTGGAGATGAGCGTGGTCAGGGATATTGTGCCACAAGTGTTACTTGTCACTGACTAGCCCAGACTGGGCTGTTGTTCAGGTCTCATGCAGGCAGGGTTTCATTATATGAGGAGCTGTGAATAGAACTGGCATCTTCAGCAAGTACTTTAGAACCTATAGCGAAGAAACTGAAGATGATTGCATCTGTGACACAGCAATCAGGGATATCAGCAGTGAAGTCCTGCTAGTACAATAATTGATTTCCAAAGATTACAACTACCTTACTTTGTGCAAGGTTCCAAGGTTGTCAAGCCGAGGAGTGGTAGTGGCGACAAGCTCCCACTACCTAAAAGTTCTCCTCACGGCATGTGCCTCAAATAGCCTCTGACAACTAAGTCCAACTCCTGGCCTCCTCGTGTGGCTTAGCCTCTAAGCCCGGCGGAACTGTTTCTACAGACAGGAGAAGGGGCGAAGGCGGGTCCTGGCCCCTTAAAACCAGTGCTTTGGGTAGATGGAGCTCGTCAGCCTGGGAAGACAGTCCATCTAAGAGAGGGAAACTCTGATTTCAAACCTCCGCTGCCGTGCGGCCATACCCACTGATGGGAAAGGCTTCGGGAGTAAACCCTGAGGACAAGTCCGGAGCTGGAGTACCTAAGGCAGTCGGACGTTGCCTTCAGCCTTGTTCCAGCAACTCCTGCAATGACACTGGTGCCAAGCTGTATCGGCCTTTGTCCTTCCCTTGGACAACATCGGTGTTGTGGAGAGGGGAGACTTGCAGCATGGGCAACTGCCGATCTTCCATACAACCTTGCCCAGGCCTGCGCCCTGCAGAGGACACTCCAGCATCGGCACAACACGGAAAGCAGCAGTCTACCAGTTATGAGCCTGCGCTTGACTGGCGTAGAGCAAGGCGCCAGGGGTTGCTTTCGACGGAGGGAGAGATCATCGTGTCTCACTGGACAGCTACTGCCCGCCTCAAGCTGGGCAGCCCCCCGCCAATTAGGTGCTGTCCCACCCCAGTCCGCCCACTCCACTGGGTGCACGGGGCTTAGGGGTACAGGTAGCCCGAACTGTGGACTGTAAACACTGCACAACTAGAAGACAAAGCAAGAAGCCAGCACTCAGACTAGGATGCTGGAATATACGGACCATGACAACTGGTGTATCAGATGACCTTCGGGAGATCAGCGACACACGCAAGACAGCAGTGATTAACAATGAACTGTTGAGACTCCAAGTGGACATCGCAACGCTCCAAGAGACACGTCTCGCAGAATCGGGAACCCTACGTGGAAGGGGAAGGGCTCAGACGAGACCAGGGAGCATGATGTCAGCTTTGCCGTGAAGAACTCGCTGCTGAAGATGGTAGAGCCGAGCGAGAAAGGGACAGAATGAATTTTCTCACTTCAACTCCACACATCCAACGGGCCTGTCAACCTCGTCAGCGTTTATGCCCCAACCCTCTACTCTACACAAGACACAAAGGGTGAGTTCTACGACCAGCTCTCAATAATGATACAGGAAATCCCAAGTCGGGAACAGTTGCTGCTACTTGGTGACTTCAATGCCAGAGTGAGTGCTGACCACCACTCCTGGCCAAGCTGCCTGGGGCAGTATGGGATTGGCAACATGAATGACAACGGGCAACGACTGCTCGAGCTTTGCATGCTCCACGAATTGTGTGCCCCCAACACCTACGTCCAGACCAAAGCTCAGCACAAAGTGTCTTGGCCGCATCCCCGCTCCAAACACTGGCACCAGCTAGACCTGATAATCACAAGACGCCGTCACCCGAGAAACGTGCTCATGACTCGCTCCTTTCAGAGTGCTGACTGCGACACGGACCACTCTCTGGTTTGCTGCAACATCAGACTTCGGCTGAAGATGCGCTGCGCCAAGCCTTCAAGCAAGCAGCGCATCGATGCCAGTAAGACACAACACCCAGACAAAGCTGCAGAGTTCATCAAGTCACTGGAGGATGCTCTCCTTGCAGACCCACCAGAAGGAGATGCTCAGCGGAGATGGGACTCTCTCAGGGACACTATCCACAGCACTGCACTCAAGGCCATCGGGAAGAAACGGGGTAAGACACAGGACTGGCTTGAAGTGAGCTCAAGTAAGCTCACTGCTGTCATCGAGGTGAAGCGTGTTGCACTACAGCACAAACGCCACCCCACCCGGGCAGCACTGCAAGCGCTAAGGACAGCAAGAAGCAAGGCCCAGGAAACAGCCAGACGCTGTGCAAGTGACTACTGGCTACAACTATGCGAAAGCATTCAGTCATCATTTGACACAGGCAACATCCGTGGAGTGTTCGAGGGGATCAAGAAAGCCATCGGGCCAACCCAGAGCAAGACAGCACCATTGAAAACCATAACAGGCGAGACCATCAATGACAAAAGCAAGCAGATGGAGAGATGGGTGCAGCGTTACTCTGACCTCTTCTCCAGAGAAAACAACATCCCGGACAGCGCGCTAGACACCGTGGAATGCCTGCCTCCAGTTCCTCCATGCATTGCCGACTGCCGAAGAGCTGAGTAAAGCCATCGACAGCCTGCCCACTGGGAAGGCACCAGGATTGGATGACATTCCACCAGAGGCCATCAAATGCGCAAAGGGTGTCCTGCTAAACCACCTTCACAAACTACTGTGCCAGTGCTGGATAGAGGGAGCAGTGCCGCAAGACATGAGAGACTGCAACATTGTCACCCTATATAAGAACAAAGGGGACAGAAGCGACTGTAACAGCTACAGGGGAAACAACAGGAATTCTACAGATGCTGGAAATTCAAGCAACACACATCAAAGTTGCTGGTGAACGCAGCAGGCCAGGCAGCACGGGAATCTCCTTGCTGAGCATCGTTGGGAAGGTCTTCGCCCACGTGGTCCTGAACAGACTGCAGAAAATAGCCGAAAGGGTATATCCCGAGACTGAGTGCGGTTTCAGGTCAGAATGTTCCACAATCGACATGATCTTCTCCCTTCGACAGCTACAAAAGAAATGTAGAGAGTAAAGACAACCACGCTACGTTGCTTTCATTGACCTTACGAAGGCCTTCGACCTTGTGAGCAGAGGCGGCTGTTCAAAATCCTCGCCAGGATTGTTTGTCCCCCGAGGCTCCTCAGGATAGTTCAGTCATTCCACACAGACATGAAGGGCGTCGTTTAGTTCGACAGCTCTTCTTCGGAGGCCTTCAGCATCCGCAGCGGTGTGGAGCAGGGCCCCCACCCTGTTCGGCATCTTCTTCGCAGTCATGCTGAAGCACACCTTTGGAACATCAACTGATGGTGTCTACCTCCACACCAGATCGGACGGGAGGCTGTTCAGTCTGACCCGGCTGAGGGCGAAAACCAAGGTTCATCCAGTACTCATCAGGGACATGTTGTTTGCAGACAACACGGCACTGGCAACACACTCTGAAGGGCAACTGCAACGCCTCATGGACAGCTTCTCAAGAGCCTGCCTGGACTTCAGCGTGACCATCAGCCTGAAGAAGACCAACATGTTGGGCCAAGGCATTGAGCACCCCTCCTGCCATTACCATGAACAACTACGAGCTGGAGGTAGTTCACCAGTTTACATACCTTGGCTCCACCATCATGGACAGTCTCTCCCTAGACTCCGAGATCAACAGACGGGTCGGACGAGCAGCCTCAACATTCGCCAGGCTGACAAAGACAGTCTGGGAGAACAGAAAGCTGATGACGCACACCAAAGTTGCAATCTACAGGGTCTGCGTCCTCAGCACACTGCTTTACGGCAGCGAGACCTGGAGCCTCTACTACAGACAAGAGCGGCGTCTCAACGCCTTCCACCTTCGCAGCCTGAGACGCATCCTGGACATCACTTGGAACTGACCGAGTCACCAACAATGAGGTCCTGGCCTGCGCCCAAATACCCAGCCTCTTCACCCTGCTCCAACAATGCCGTCTACGCTGGCTGGGCCATATACACCACATGTCAGACGGGAGGATCCCAAAAGACCTGCTGTACGGGAACCGGCCTCCGGCAAGAGAGCAAAAGGGCGGCCCCATCTTCGTTTCAAAGATGTTTGCAAGACAGACATGAAGTCACTGAACATGAACGTCAAGAGGTGGGAGGACATTGCAAGTGATCACTCTCGCTGGAGGCTGGAACTACGCAGAGGTCTAAAAAGAGGAGAAGAGAAGCTGAGGCTTGCTGCTGAAGAAAAGCACACTCGCCGGAAAAACAGCACCAAGACAACACTGGAGGACAGTGCCTTCAAGTGCAGTCCCTGCAGCCAAGACTGTCACTCCCGTGTGGGCCCCTACAGCCACCACAGACGCTGCTCTAACACAGACTGAAGCAAGACTTTCCAGGTCTCGCGAGACTAACGGATGCCACCACCACCACCAATTCTAACCACAGGGGTCTTTTCCTTAGATGATTATTGTTTTAGAAAAACACCTCGATGCCAGACTTGGTCAAATACTATTTTCTTGTCATCACCTCACCTCTGTAAGTCAGTTCTTTGGACCAAAGTTATGTTCTGCTTTCAAACCAAAGCATCCAGGCAAAAATATGCAGTTTTATCTGTATATGTACAACATTTGATATCTGTCAATAATGTCACTAGTAAGAAAATTATTGGAAAAATTCTGCTGTATAAGATCAATCTTCATTTGGATGGTTAGGGATAGATACCATGGCTTCACTGATGAAAGTTCCTGTTTTAACTTGATGGAATTTTTCAAAAAGGTAACTAGGAGTATATATGAAGGCAATAATTATTGATATATGTTATATGGACTTCAATTAATCCTTTGATAAATTCATGGGATCCTGGGTACTTTTGCAAATTAGCTTACAGACCGGCTTGATGATAAAGCAACAAGACAAGAAGATAATGAGATACAGGTATGGAATTGGGCCATTCGGCCTATCGGGACTGCTTTGCCATTCAATCATGACTGATATATTTTCCTTCTCAACTCCATTCTCTTGCCTTCTCCTAATATTCTTTGACTAATCAATAACCTATTAACTTCCACTTTAAATATGCCCAATGATTTTGCCTCCACAGCTATCTGTGGCAATGAATTCCACAGGTTTACCAGCCTCTGGCTAAAAAAAGGAGTATCTCCTCATCTCTGTTTTAAGGAGAAATCCTCCTATTCTGAGGCTGTGCCCTCTGATCATGGACTCTCTCACTATTAGAAACATCCTCTTCACATCCATTCTATCTAGGCATTTTAATATGAGAATCCTTCTTCATTCTTCTGAGTTCTAATGAGAACAAGCCCAGAGCTAACAGATGCTCCGCATATGTTAACCCTCTATTTCCAAGGAACGTACTCATAAACCTCCTCTGGGCACTCTCCAATGACAGCACATTATTTCTTATATATGAGGCCCGAAGCTGCTTACAATAGTCTGTGTAGTCTGACCGATGTCTCAGCTCTGCATTCGCACTTTTGTATTCTAGTCCTCTCAAGATGAATTCTAACATTATATTTACCTTTCTTACTACTCAGTCAACCTGCAAATTAACCTTTAGGGAACCCTGCACTAGGGCTCCCAAGACCCTTTGCACCTCTCTGAATTTACTCCCTGTTTATAAAATAGTCTACACCTTTATTCCTTCTATCTACGTGTGTGACCATTCACTTCCCTACACTATATTCTATCTGCCACAATTTTGCCTATTCTCCTAATCTGTCCAAGTCCTTCTGCATCTCCCCTTTTCCTCTACACTACTTGCCCCTCCAATTATGTTTCTATCATTTCAAACTTTGCCACAAAACCATTTATTCACCAACCCCTGCAAACTAGTCACCTAGTCTATGACGAAGGGTCCTGACGAAGGGTCTCAGCCCAAAACATCGACAGTACCTCTTCCTATAGATGCTGCCTGGCCTGCTGCGTTCCACCAGCATTTTGTGTGTGTCACCTAGTCTATCCTTGGTTTAGCTGACAATATCTAGATCACTAACATATAATATGAAAAGCAGTGGATGCAACATCAACCCCTGCAGAACAACACTAGTCACCAGCACCCAACCAGAAAATGCCCCCTTTACTCCCACTCCTTGTCTCTGCCAGTCAGCCAATCTTCTGCCATGCTAATATCTTTCTTGTAATATTATGAGCTCTTATCTTGTCTAGTGTTGGCACGCGGCCAAGTGGTTAAGGCGTTGTCCAGTGATTTGAAGGCCGCTAGTTCGAGCCTTGGCTAAGGCAGCATGTGTGTCCTTGAGCAAGGCATTTAACCACACATTGCTCTGCGATGACACTGGTGCCAAGCTGTGTGGGTCCTAATGCCCTTCCCTTGGACAACATCGGTGGTGTGGAGAGGGGAGACTTGCAGCATGGGCTGCTGCTGCTGTTCCATACAACCTTACCCAGGCCTGCACCCTGGTAACCTTCCAAGGCTCAAATCCATGGTCTCATAAGACTAATAGATGCCTATGAATTATTAACTTGTCTAGCAGCATCACATGTGGCATATTAGCAAAGGCCTTCTGAAAATCCAAATAAACAACATCTGCTGATTCTCCTTTGTCTATCCTGCCTGGTATTTCCTCAAAGAATTCCATCAGATTTTTTATGTGAGATGCTGACTTTGTCCTAATTTATTGTGTGTCTCCAAGTACCCCAATGCTTCATTCTTAATTATTGACTCTACCATCTTGTCAACCACTGAAGTTGGGCTAACTGGCCTATAATTTCCTTTATTTTGCCTCCCTTCCTTCTTAAGGAGTGGAGTGACATTTGCAAGTTTCCAGAACTATTCCAGAATCTAGTGTTCTTGAAAGATCACTACTAATGCTTCCACAGTCTCTTCGGATACCTCTTTCAGAACCCTGGGGTGTACTCCATCTGTTCCAGGTGACTGATCTACCTTCAGACCTTTTAGTTTCTTAAGCACCTGCTCCTTAGTAATTGTAAGCACACTCACTTCTGCTCCTGACACCCTTGGAATTTCTGGCATACTGCTAGTGTTTACCACAGTGAATACTGACACAAACTATTTCTTAAGTTCATCTACCTTTACTTGTCCCCCATTACTACATCTCCAGTGACATTTGCTAGTCATCTGATATCCATTCTCACCTCTCTCGTACTTTTTATATACTGTATCTGAAAAACGTTTGGCATTCTTTTTTACATTATTGGCTAGCTTACTCTCAGCTTTTATTTCAGCTTATATTTCAGCTTTGCTCTCATCGCTTTTTAGTTACTTTCTGCTGGTTTTTAAAAGCTTCCCAATCCTCTAACTTCTCAATATTTTTTGCTATGTTGTATTCCTTCTCTTTAGCTTTTATGCTGTCATTGGCTTCCCTTGTCAGCCACTGTTCCCTCAACCTCTTGTACAGGAGTTCCCAAACTGGGGTCCACAGACACCTTGGTTAATACTAAAGTTTCACGGCATAAAAAAGGTTGGGAACGCCTGCTTTAGAATGGTTCTTCTTTTTGGGATGAACTGATTCTGTGTTTTCCGTATTATTCCCAGAAAATCCGGCAATAGTTGCTCTACTGTCATCTTTGTAGTGTTCACCATTCAATTAACTTTGGCCAGCTACTCTCTCATGCCTCTGTAGTTACTTTTAATCAACTATAATAGAAACGACTCGATGGCACTCAACAGCAACAGTAACATTAACAATCTAGATGTGAACCTGAGAGCTATTATTAGTAACAATAGATGAGACAAGCATTTGTGGTGTTGCTGATGGTGAGGATGGTGGATTTTTTTTTGAATTGGTAAGTAAGGTGGGCACAATATTTGGTGTTTGAATTTATTCTTAAAGGATGTGAGGTAATGGTTTTTCTGGGGGACTAATAAAAGCAGAGTTTTTGCAATGATTATTAGGACCCCAGTGAGCATGATGAAGCAAGGAGACCTTGGTGTAGAAGTTCAAAGATGCCTGGTGACAGTAGTACAGAAAAATACGTGATAGACTTGATAGAGGTATTTTAAATTATGAGGGGGATAGATAGAGTTGACGTGGATAGGCTTTTTCCATTAAGAGTAGGGGAGATTCAAACAAGAGGACATGAGTTGAGAGTTAAGGGACAGAAGTTTGGGGGTAACATGAGGGGGAACTTCTTTACTCAGAGATTGGTAGCTGTGTGGAACGAGCTTCCAGTAGATGTGGTAGAGGCAGGTTCAATTTTGTCATTAAAAAAAAATTTGGATAGGTATATGGGCAGGAAAGGAATGAAGGGTTACGGGCTGAGTGCAGGTAGATGGGACTAGGTGACGGTAAGCGTTCGGCACAGACTAGAAGGGCCGAGATGGCCTGTTTCCATGCTGTAGTTATTATATGGTTATACAGATGCCCCGCGCCTTTCGAACGTTCGCTTTATGAAACCTCACTGTTATGAAAGACCTACGTTAGTACCCTGTTTTCGCTTTCAGAATGTGTTTTCACTGTTACGAAAAAAAAGCAGCACACGATAAAAAATCAGCGGGCAAAAAAATCAGTGCGCAATAAAAGGCAGCGTGCACCCCGAGCAGCCGCTCTGCCCCGGATTCGAAACAGCATTGCGTTAACACCAGCCTGTGAGCAGCCATTTGCAAGATGAGTTCTACGGTATCGGAAAAGCCTAAAAGAGCTCGTAAGGGTGTTACACTTAGCATAAAACTAGACATAATTAAGCGTTTTGATCATGGTGAACAAAGTAAGGACAAAGTGAGTTTGGCTTCTGGAAGCTGATGAACGTGATGTTGAAGAGGTTTTGGCATCCCAGGACCAAGAACTGACAGATGAAGAGCTGATGCAATTGGAAGAAAAAAGGATAACAATCGAAACTGAATGAGTAATGATAAAGTACGACTTTAATTTTGAAAGGGTATGTCGGTTTAGGGGATATTTGCAGGATGGTTTGAGTGTTTACAAAGAACTGTATGATAGAAAAATGCGCGAGGCTCAGCAGTCAAGCAAGCCTTCCACATCAGTCACAGCAGATGACGAACCTCGATCTTTGACATCGAGGCGGGCAGTCATAGGAGAAGATGAGCTGCCTGCTCTAATGGAAACAGACGACGAGATGACACCCTAGTGTCCCACCACCCCAAACCCCAGGCCACGGTCAGATACCGATTCACGGAGAATGCAACGGTAGCCGGGAGGCACACAGAACACCTTTAAGAAAAAAGCCGAAATAAACATGCTAATTAATTAGGTGCTGCCGACATGTAATTGTCGGCCCAGATCAAAGGCGGTGCAATCGGCAATCGGCACTGATCTGGGCCGACAATTACGTGCTGGGCAGCACCTAATTAATTAGCATGTTAATTTCGGCTTTTTTCTTAAAGGTATGCTGTGTGCCTCCCGGCTACCGTTGGACCCCCTGCATGCTTCGCAGCAATGTATCGGGGCGGCGGCCCAGAGGGTGGGAACCACTGCACCACCCAACCTGCGACAACTCAGTCTAACACACCATCATCAGTGTGCTCTGCGCTGTCTTCCCAATTCCAGTAAGTGATACTACACTGTACATACATTATTTCTACATTATATCGGCTGTGTATGTTTACGTGTTATTTGGTATGATTTGGCAGCTTCATAGCTTAAAGGTTACTGGAGAGCGCTTGCGCCGTGTTTTTGCCGACGGCGCTTGCGTGAGATTTTCGCTACAGAGAACAGTTCAGTAATGTTTGTGGAAAAGTATTTCTACTTTATATAGGCTGTGTATTTATCATATCATTCCTGCTTTTACTATATGTTACTGTTATTTTAGGTTTTATGTGTTATTTGGCATGATTTGGTAGGTTATTTTTGGGTCTGCGAATGCTCACAAAATTTTCCCATATAAATAAATGGTAATTGCTTCTTTGCTTTACGACATTTCGGCTTACGAACCATTTCATAGGAACACTCTACCTTCGGATGGCGGGGGAAACCTGTATGTAATATTGTGTTTACCATGGCATTTAGGATACTTGCTTTCCTTGATTGGGCCATAGAATATAACAATAGGGAGGTTATGGCATAGCTAAATAAAATATTGATTAGGTTGCATTCAAGTACTGTGTGTAATTTTGTTCTCCAAATTATAGTTAGTTTAGTTCTCCATCCTGACAAAGTTGGAGAGGCTGGAGAGGTTGAGTTATTTTACTTTAAAAATTGATGGCTATGGGAGAACCTGACAGAGATATCCAAAATTATGAAGGTGAGGATGGGGTAGCTTTCCTCTTGGTAGAGGTATAGGTTCAGGATAAGGGGTAGGAGACCTTGAGAGGATTTGAGAAAAGTATTTTTCTTCACCCGGTCACTGCCCCTCTGGTAGAGACAGAGACTTTCAGGGCATTTATCAAGTATTTGGATGAAAACCTTAAATACCATGGCATAGAAGGCTGGAGGTAGTGTACCAGAGAATGTGATTAGTATATAGATAGATACTTGGAGACTAGCCTGGTTATGTTGCATGAAGGGACTGTTTTCCTGCTATGTGACTATGGCTCTATGACAACTGTCAACACCTTGCTGATGGTAGAGAATAGTCTAAATGGATGATAATTAGCTGGTTTAGATTTATTCTGGTTCCCATGGACAGAATAAACCTCCGCAATTTTCCACATTGCCAAATTAAGCCTGGTATTTTAACTATCTGAGAATAATTTGTCTAGATATGTAGCTAGCTCTGGAGTACAGATATTCAGCACCACAGCCAGGAAGTTGACTGGTCCCATAGTCTTTGCAATATCCAGTGTTTGCTGCTTTTGCCTATTGTCAATTGGCGTGAATCAAACTGTCGAAACACTGTCTTCTTTAATGGCAGGGATCTCAGGATGAAGTTCAGAAGGATCATCCACACCATGCGTTCGGTTAAAAACATTGAGTATGCCGTAGTTGAGGACAGGGATGATTTTGGTTCCTCCTTTCTTGAGCCCTATAATGATCCCACTGCTGATTGAGAAGGACTTCAGAGCTTTATACTTTATACTTTATTGTTGCCAAACAATTGGTACTAAAACGTACAATCATCACAGGGATATTTGATTGTGCGCTTCACACTCCCTGGACTACAGATATTAAATATTAAAAATAGTTAAACTTAGTAAATATTAAAAATTTAAATTATAAATCATAAATAGAAAATAGAAAAATGGGAAGTAAGGTTGTGCAAAAAAAAAACCGAGAGGCAGGTCCGGATATTTGGAGGTACGGCCCAGATCCAGGTCAGGATCCGTTCAGCAGTCTTATCACAGTTGGAAAGAAGCTGTTCCCAAATCTGGCCGTTCGAGTCTTCAAGCTCCTGAACCTCCTCCCAGAGGGAAGAGGGACAAAAAGTGTGTTGGCTGGGTGGGTCATGTCCTTGCTTATCCTGGCAGCACTGCTCCGACAGCGTGCCGTGTAAAGTGAGTCCACGGATGAAAGATTGGTTTGTGTGATGTGCTGCACCATGTTCACGATCTTCTGTAGCTTCTTTCGGTCTTGGACAGGACAACTTCCATACCAGGTTGCGATGCACCCTAGAAGAATGCTTTCTGCGGTGCATCTATAAAAATTAGTGAGGGTTTTAGGGGACAGGCCAAATTTCTTTAGTTTTCTCAGGAAGTAAAGATTGATCTTATTTGTTGGTTGTGGGATAGGTTAATTGTGCTTATATCTAACTTCGCTGTTTAGTATACATGCAGTCCGGTGAATAAGAGGGTGGCACCTCATTTTTAGGTATGCCTGAAGCTGCTCCCAGCATGCCCTTCCACACTCCCCAGTGGATTAGAGTTATTGGCCTGGATTCATATTAACGATAGACTGAGGAAAATGCCAGGTTACGTGTTGTGTTGGTGTCCAATTATGCTGTTGTTACTGATAGTACACAGAGCCCCAGGATACCTGGGTTTTATACTTGCACCTTTGCGCTGAGTCTCTCCCACTTGTCACTCACATGGTGCCAAAAAGCCACAATGAACGATGTGGAGGCCTCTGGATTAGAAATCTAGTAGGATGTGATGGTGCAGGATAGGGTGCAGAGAAGATTCACTGGGATGCTGTCTGGAATGGAGCAGTTCAGATTATGAGGAGAGACTGGAGAAGCTAGGTCTGTTTTTCTTGGAGTGGAGAAGGATAAATGCAACATGATTGAAATATTTAAATTAATGAAAGGTATAGATGGAGTGCAGGAAACTGTTTCCCATATCAGTCATCAATAGGACTAATAAACTGCGCAGGCTTAGGGAAGAAGGAAGAGTTTCAGAGGGGATAGAGAGTTCCAGGGAGATCTTTGTCACTTACACAGTGGCAAATATCTGGAATACACTGCCCAGGTGAATGATTAAAGCCTGGATAATTGATGGCATTTGCCCAGATAAGCACCTGAATCATAGAAACATAGAAAACATACAGCACAATACAGGTTCTTCGGCATACAAAGTTGTGCCAAACATGTCCATACCTTAGAAATTACTAAACTTACCCATAGCCCTCTATTTTTCTAAGCTCCATGTACCTATCCAAAAGTCTCTTAAAAGACCCTATCGTATCTGCCTCCACCACCGTTGCCAGCAGCTCATCCCACACACTCACCACTCTATGTGTAGAAAACTTACCCCTGATATCTCCTCTGTACCTACTCCCCAGCACCTTAAACCTGTGCCTTCTTGTGGCAACCATTTCAGCCCTGGGAAAAGCCTCCGACTATCCGACTACCCTCCGACTATTTAAGAGAGTAGTAGACAGGCCTGTACTGTGCTGTACTATTCTATGTTCTATGTTTATCCACATGATCAATGCCTCTCATCATCTTATACACCTCTATCAGGTCACCTCTCATCCTCCGTCGCTCCAAGGAGAAAAGGTTGAGTTCACTCAATCTGTTTTCATAAGGCATGCTCCCCAACCCAGGCATCATCCTTTTAAATCTCCTCTGCACCAGTTCTATGGCTTCCACATCCTTCCTGTAGTGAGGCGACCAGAACTGAGCATAGTACTCCAAGTGGGGTCTGACCAGGGTCCTATATAGCTGCAACATTAACGCCCGGCTCCTAAATTCATTTCCACAATTAATGAAGGCCAATACACCGCATGCCTTCTTAACCACAGTGTCAACCTGCACAGCTGCTTTGAACGTCCTATGGTCTCGGACCCCAAGATCCCTCTGATCCTCCACACTGTCAAGAGTCTTACCATTAATACTATATTTTGCCATCATATTTGACCTACGAAAATGAACCACTTCACACGTATCTGGGTTGAAATCCATCTGCCAATTCTCAGCCAGTTATGCATCCTATCAATGTCCCGCTGTAACCTCTGACAGCCTTCCAGACTATCCACAACACCTCTAACCTTTGTGTCATCAGCAAACTTACTAACCCATCCCGCCACTTCCTCATCCAGGTCATTTATAAAAATCATGAAGAGTAAGGGTCCCAGAACAGATCCCTGAGGCACACCACTGGTCACCAACCTCCATGCAGGACATGACCTGTCTACAACCACTCTGCCTTCTGTAGGCAAGCCAGTTCTGGATCCACAAAGCAATGTCCCCTTGGATCCCATGCCTCCTTACTTTCTCAATAAGCCTTGCATGGGGTACCTCATCAAATGGCTTGCTAAAATCTATATACACTACATCTATGGCTCTACCTTCATCAATGTGCTTAGTCACATCCTCAAAAAAATTCAATGAGGCTGGTAAGGCACAACCTGCCTCTGGCAAAGCCATGCTGACTATTCCTAATCATATTATGCCTCTCCAAATGTTCATAAATTCTGCCTCTCAAGATCTTCTCCATCAACTTACCAACCACTGAGGTAAGACTCACTGGTCTATAATTTCCTGGGCTATCTCTACTCCCTTTCTTGAATAAAGGAAGAATATCTGCAACCCTCCAATCCTCCGGAACCTCTCCCATCCCCATTGATGATGCAAGCATCATCGCCAGAGGCTCAGCAATCTCCTCCCTCACCTCCCACAGTAGCCTAGGGTACATCTCATCTGGTCCCGTAGGTATACAGAGAGCTGTGAACCAAACAGTAGGAAATTGAATTCTAATGCAACCCACTGGCAGGTTGATGAGTTGGGCCAAATGCTGTACAATTTTTTGATCCTATACCCAACGTACCATTACAACACACAAGTATCAGCAGTACCAGCAACATAAAGGATTGGATTTTGCAGAAAAAAAATTAAATTGAATTTGTCATCATTATCTGGTGCTAATGACAATTTCCTCACATCTATATAAATAGTAAAAAGCCAATTTGTATTCAATAACTCATTACTAGGAAGCAAACTGAAAAAAAAATCAGTATTGGAGAGGGCATCTAACAAAAATCCAATGCCTGCATTTTTTACTTGCCTAAGAATTCTTTGTCTATTCCAAGAAGGCACAAATATTTTCTAGGCCCATGAAATGAAAGCAGGTGAACTGCTTCTAGACCTCAGATAAAATTTTGATACTTCTAACAAGCACTTAGGTGAAATAATCATTAAAAATGCACATTTAAGTCTGCTAAATGTTATTTTAAAATCTGGTTTGTTCATTAATTAATTCTTTTCAAAGTATGCAGGTGTTTGGAAGTCTTAAGAACTGAAATAAGTTTTTAAAAATAATTTGTTGTTTATAAGTCTTTTAAATATTTTGGAAGTTTATGATGTTTGTGATTGGCTCAGAAAGATTTTGAAAAAAATTTTAAGTGTTCAGCAGTTTTAGATAAGTGTGGGACTATGACAGTCAGGTGTCAAACCTAAGGATGCATCTCATCTCATAGTGAACAATGGTTAACATACTAAACAAAATCAATTTAGACAGAAAGCACAGTTTCTTAAAGGGCAGTGAAAATAAGATTTATGACAGGAACTATAATAACCTCCCAATAAGATTTAAGTTAATTCTCCAGGTAATGAGTGGAAGATAGTTACAGAGAATTTATGTGCGCAAAATGAATATAGTCTGCAATCCGTCACTAAATCCTCCGCTTCTTCTAAACTACTTTGGGTGTTTCTTATTACCAGCTCCATTGATACTAATAATGAAGAGGCATGGAAAATGTGAATAATTACAGAAAGAAAGTGTTGTGTTTTCTGGTGTCCTTAATGATCTCAATTTAAAGTTAATGAGATATATTATAAATGCAAGTACTCTTGTGACGTGAGCAATGTAATTTATATGCTCTGTGAATGTAAGATCAGTAGAATAATGTTGACTCCTACAACAAATCACTGAACAACATACCAAAATAGAAGTTAGTTGCTTAACCATTCCTTGCAATCTTTAGTGAAGTATGTTATACATGAATTACCCAAGTATGTAAAATTCAGCAACACTTTCAAGAATGCAGAAAAACTAACTGATTTAATGCCAGAATTTGCCTAATCTGCCTAAGTTCACCAGACCACTGGAGAGATATGATGGAAATGTTTACACATGCAGGTATTCTCACACGAACATGGACATTTGAAAATAACTGTCAGCGATTTTCTCCTTTGATTACAACTCATTTCCAATGCTGGGTTTCACATGAAGATCAATATAGCAGTAGAAATTTGGACAAAATAGGCCATTAATCCTGTATTAGGAGACACTCAGGTGCATTCTTATTTACTCTGAATAATCATGCATTGTTAAATATATGGCGCATAAAAATACAAGGAGTTAGGCCTAATGGCACAACTGTGACATTTGTCTCCACAGTATCTGTACCTAAATCCTTTGTAACCTACAAAATGGTGTTCTGGTCTTAATTCTAGTGGAATCCACAAATAAATAGGCCAACCTCAAAGGATGAAATGCAAACAGCATATGTCCATATAAAATACATCATTCATCATATCAGTTTAAAGCTTGGTAATAATGAAAATTCCACCTTAGGATAATGAAAGTATTATGGTTATTATGCAAGGCACATGAGCTTTAAATTAGATTCTTTTCCCGTGCAACTTCTCAGGGTAAGATGTTGATATTAAAGATCTACATAAATTTTGACTCTTACCATTTTCACATCCTTCATTAAAACCTGTGTGGATGAATGTGTGCTTACAAGAACATACTGCACATACCTAAATCAAAAACCATGGATTAATCAGGAGGTTCGTAGTCTGCTGAGGGCTAGATCTGTCACATTCAAATCTGACAATCCAGGATGATACAAGAAGACCCGATATGATTTACAGAGGTCTACCTCAAGAGCAAAGGAACAATTCCAAACAAGTTTGGAGCCGGAATCAGATGCATGTCAACTCTGGCAAAGTTTGCAGGCGATTACTTCCTACAAAGCAAAACCTAACATCATGAATGGCAGTGATATTTCAATCCCAGATGAGTACAATGCCTTTTCGACACACTTTGAAAGGGAGAATAAAAGTAAATCTTTGAAGATCCCTGCAGCACCCAGTGACCGTGTGATCTCTGTATCTGTCAGATTGTCTTTCAAGAGAGTGAACCCTTGCAAGGTGACAGGTCCCAATGGGATACCTGGTAGGGCTCTGAAAATCTGTACCAACCAACTGGCAGGTGTGTTCAAAGACATTTTTCAATCTGTCATTGCTATAGATGCAAGTTCCCACCTGGCTCAAAAGGGCAACAATTATATCAGTGCCAAGAAGATCAAGGTAAGCTTCCTTATCGACTGTTGTGCACTAGCACTCATGTCTATAGTGATGAAGGGCTTTGAGAGGTTGGTTATTGCTAGAATTAATTTTTGTCTCAGCAAGAACTCAGACCCACTGCAATTTGCCTATCACCACATTAGGTCTACAGCAGACACAATCTCAATGGTTCTCCACGCAGCCTGAGATCACCTGGACAATACAGATACTTATGTCAGGATGCCGTTTATTGACTACAGCTCAGCATTTTACACAATCGTTCCGACAGCTCTGAATCTGGGCCTCTGTACCTCCCTCTGCAACTGGGTCTTTGACTACCTAACCGGAAGGCCACAACCTGTGTGGATTGGTAATAATATCTTCTCCTCGTTGACAATCAAAACTGGCGCATCACAGGGGTGTGTGTTTAGCCCGCTGTTCTACTCATTCTACATCCATGACTATGTGGCTAGTCAAATGCCATCTATAACTTTGCCAACGTAACTACTGTTGGCAGAATTTCAGATGGTGATGAGAAGGCATACAGGAGTGAGATATATCAGCTAGCTGAGTGGTGTCATAGCGACAACCTTGCATTCAGTGTCAGTAAGACCAAAGAATTGATTGTGGACTTTAGAAAGGGTAAGATGAGAGAACACACAACAGCATCACAGAGGGGTCAGAAGTGGAAAGTGTGAGTAATTTCACATTCCTGGTCATCAGCATCTATGAGGATCTACCCTGGGCCCAACATATCAATGCAATTACAAGGAAGGCACGACAGTGGATATACTTCTGGCATGTCACCAAAGACACACACAAATTTTTACAGATGTACTGTGGAGAGCTGCATCACCATCTGCTATGGGGGTGGGGGGTGGCTACAGCACAGGACTGAAAGAAGCTGCAGAAATTTGTGAACTCAGTCAGCTCCATCACTGGCACTACCCTCCACAGCATCCAGGACATCTTTCTGAGCGATGCCTCAAAAAGGTGGTATCCATCATTTGGGACCCTCATCACCCAGGTCATGCCCTCTTCTCATTGCTACCATCAGGAAGAAGGTACAGAAGCCTGAAAGCACACAGTCAAAGATTCAGGGACAGCTTTTTTTCCTCTGCCATGAGATTTCTGAATGGACGTTCAACACATGAACACAACCTCACTACTTTTTATGCACTGCTTATTTAACTATTACTTGCTGCAATTCACAGTTTTTATTACTATGTATTGCAATATACTAATGCCACAAAAACAACATTTTTCATGACATATGCCAGTAATATTAAACCTGATTCTAATTCTTTACAAGGCTGTTGTCATAATTATACATAGAGTCATACTCTATGTGTCTTTGCTCAGTTGAGATGAAGGGTCATCAACATCCCGTTTCTCTCAGGAGATGCTGTCTGACCGGTTGAGTTCCTCCAGCATTTTATTTGTAGCTGCAGAAACAAATCATTTTGTCCATCTTGACAATGCTGATTATTATGTACCCATCTAAACTACACCAATCTCTGATTTGGCAATTCAAGTGCTCTTTTCAATAGTTCTGAAGTGTCTGACAGTATTTGCCTTTGCCATATTCTTGGACAATGTGTTCCAGATTGCAACCACTTCCAGTGAAAAATATTTTCCTCAGGTTCACTCTAACCCTCTTACTCCTCAATTTAAACATACACCTTCTCATTTTAAATGTCTCTATGGTGATGAAAATTCCACACTGTCCAACTATCTCTGCCCTCTGTTGGCCTTCTTCACTCTGAGGTAAACCAACACAACCTAACCAGTCTCTCCTCATAACTGAAACACTCCATCCCAAACAACATCCAGATAAATTCCCAATTCATCTTCATCCATCATATCCTCTTATAATGCAACAACCAGAAATACATGCAGTATTTCCAGTATGATCTATTCATGCTTTTAACAAGGTCTCCACTTTGTCCACATGCAGCCACATTTAGGGTATCTACAGACTTACACAGTACATCAAGGCCTCTCTGTTCCTCAGTACTCCCTATCATTTATGCCTTATCCTTATTAAATGAGCCGAAAACTTACCATCTCACATTTACTGTATCATTATAAAATTATATCGGACATTGCTCGATCTAATCTCCTAGCCTATCCAATATCATTCTATAACTAAGACTATCCTCTAGACTATTAACAATACCACCAATTTCTATATTATCTACAAACTTACAACTATCAAAATTGCAAGAGTAGCATGTTGATTTTCTGTCCTCATGGAGATCCTTGCTTTCCAGGAAATTAAGATTTGCACTGCATGATTTTATGACAATTTAATTGAATCTGTGGCTGTGAACACCAACATATCAAATATATTTCTTCCCACTGGTTCTGCATATGAGAAAATAACTGTTTAGGATTATTATATCATAACTACAACCCAATGTGCTTTCATATTTCACATTCTTTAAATTACAAGGTTATTTAGTCTGAATAGGTATTCATCTGAGCGTCTGCTACTATCAAGAGATGTGCGACCTTGCTTTTGGTTAGTGACAGCAATTTTCAGTGTCAACACCCTCCCATTCTCCAATATGTTTCTAACTATACTTATGGGTAAGCTTCTCCCCTGTGGCTCTCTTCGTGACCTTACCATTTATCTTGGTGATAGAAATCTTCATGTCTGTGGCTATTTTCATCCAGGCAGCATAATACACAGGAGGCTTAGATTCCTGTTTAGTGATGCCAGAGGTGACCTCCTTAGTACTCAGAACTTCCTTTCCAAGCAGGTCAAGCATTACTTTTATTGTCCATTACAGAAACAGAAATAAGACCAGGAGATACTGTAAAACTTCCAATTTGGGTGGTCACATCAGAATAATCTAAAGTTGCTTGAAATTAGTTCCACCAAAACCAATTGCAGAACCACAACTGTAAAATCTTCCATAAACCAACACAATCAATCAGTGTAATAGAATATAATCTTTTTTTACAATAAGAAGTATTTTCTTTGTTTGTTCCCGTTCCATTAATATCATACAGAAAATGGTTTTGTCATAAAAAGATCATGTACCTGTCTAAATATTGTTTAAATATTGCTATCATATCTGCTTCCTCCATATCCCCTGGCAACACATTCTAGTCATCCACTACCCTCTAAAATAACTATGTTTTACACATCTCCTGTAAACCTTTCCTAAAACTTTCCTTAACCTAAACTTATGTACTCTGTAATTTGCCATTCCCACACTGGAAAAAAGATTATCTAAATTAACTATGCCCCTCAAAATTTTATACGTTTCTATCAAGTCTTGCCCCCAGCTTCCAGTGCTACAGAGAAAACAATCCAAGTCTGTCCAACCTCTCTTATAGATCAAAGGTCAAAGGTTCATTTTATTATCAAAGTATGTATGCAGAATACAACTCTGAGATTCATCTTCTCCAGATAGCCATGAGATACAGAAAAACCATGGAAGTCTTTAAAGGAAAGACATCAATCCCCCTCTACTCGCATGAGAGAAAAAAAAAGAAACAAAACTCACAAACCCCAAACCCCCAACCCCTTCCTCACACAAAAATTAACAGATTGCCCACCAGGAAAACAGCAGCTAAAACATTAAACTCCCAACCCTCTTTCTTGCAAACACAAAAAAAAACAGATCACCCACATGGAAAAACACAAACAAGAATATCAGATCCCAAATCCCCAACCTCTCTGTTGCTCAGAAAAGTAACATTTCACCTACCTGCCAATCAAAAACACAGAAAACTGAAGAAGTCAATTGGAGGGCGGAGCTTAGTCATGATGGCGCTGAACAGTGGCACCCTTGCTTGCATCTTCAGAACCAGGTCTATTTCCATCTTTAATATCCCTATTTTTCCCTTTCAGGGTTCTTTTGAAGACCCTGACCTAGAGTTACATGGTAACTTTGGTTCCTGGTGGGAATGGGACCCACTCTCGGAGTTCCACTATTGACCATTATTCGACGTGCCAAGGATGCAGCCAAAGAGCTTAGCTCACCTTCAGAGGTCCAAGATCTCATGGCTCTGGAGACGGGCGGATTGAAGGTCGGTGTCGTAGCAGAAGAGCGGTGTGTCGTGGGAGTCAGAAGATCTATGGCTGTGTGCCCAGAGCCTTGAGATCTTTGGACTTTTAACATCGTAAACCAATGAGTTGTTTGTTATGTCTCCCCCTTGCTGTGAAATGGTGACATCTCTTTCTCCCTTATTAGGGAAAGAGAGAGCCTGTGGTATGTCGAAGTGGTGAACGAGTAGTTTTTGGGGTACTACAGGTCTGTGTCTTTGCTGTGTCTTTGCTGCACGGTGGTGGGTGCCGATGCTGTTTTTTTGCTGGTGGATGGAGAGGGGTGGGGATCATTGCTTGCTGCTGCTTATGTGCAGGAGAGAAGGGAGCGGGGGGACTTTGGAGTTCTAACATTTAACTGTCATTCATTCTTTGGAGGCACTCCTCTGTTTTTGTGGATGGTTGCGAAGAAAAAGCATTTTGACATGTATATTGTATACATTTCTCTGACATTAAATGTACCTTTGAAACTTTTGAAGTCCATATAAACTACCCTATTTTGCTGAAACATAACCTCTCTATGAATGAAGTCCACTAGATTAGTTTAAATCACACAAGAAAATTGGAGAACAATGTTTCTTTGGCCTTGGTCCTTTTCTGTAGTCCTTGCCTCCCCTTAGCTGCAAGTTTGGGGAAGATGTGGAAGTGGCAGGTACAAAGAGCAGTTGCGGGCATCTTGGGAATACGGAGTTTAGTGATAACACAGGGTATGTAGTCAAGATCCCTCGGGCACTAGATTTCATAGACCAGACGTCTTGGTCCTTCCCACCTTTTTTTAACACGTTTTTCTCTGCAACAGAAGCAGATCCCACCCAGCTTCAGTACAATTAGCTGTGAAGTTTGATCTATATTAGCTTGTTGAATTTAATCTTATCTGAGTTATAGTTGAAGATATGTTGAAAAGAATGCTGTTGGTAAATATCTAAAATGCTTCTTAAATCATCTACTCACTTCCACCAAAACACATTCTCTCGCACAATGGATGCCAATGTCACAAGGGTCTCCTTTAGAATTAATGACTTGTAAACTCAAACATCAGTGAATGAAGGGGAGGACATGACACTCTGTTAAGTACATAATTAAGTGAAGTACCCATCTGCTGAAGTGAACACGTTATCATGATGCTCCCTGCCAATTATGCCAAATTTCAAAGTAGTGAGATTTTTGGTTGCCCAGTTCATGATATGTTACTGCAATGGGCAGCTTGTAACAGAAAATCTAAGCTCAAGTGTTGTATTATAATTTCTATGTAATTCTTCGTAAGTGTCTACAGTTAGCCCCATTTAGCAATGTGGTATAAACAGATTTGCTGAAAACATTAAATGCTGTGAAAAAAGCCGACTAAAATTACAAGCATAGGGTTTTCATTGAAATTTGATTTGCCCTATCATTTTTATTCCTATCAGTCAGAGCAGTCAAATATCTTCAAAAGCAATTGAGGTGGGATGAGACAGAACAAGTTCAATGGTTTTATAAAGTGATACATAATGAAATCAGGCCTTTTGAAGCACCAAGTCTGCCAGTCACTTACTTACATTTTGTTTTGCTGGGCATCTCGTGGAAATGAAGCTCATTAGCCCCTCGCTAACAGCCACTGGAGTTAGTAAAGAAAAGAAAGGGAAAAAAAACAAAATGGCCCGTTATAATTAAACAGTCAAATATGCACAGGATGGAGCTCAAATCTTCTAAAAGCTATATTCACCGATCCCTGGCAGACCTCCGTGCCTGGGCTCCATTGAATCATGTTTCCCCACCGGATCAAATCGTATGACTGTCTCTCTCCGGCATATTCTCTCTTCATTTCCCACTGAACAAAGACAAAGACCCTCTCTCCTGGTTGGATAGCCCACATCCCTAAGCATCCCTTATCTTCAACAGTAATCCAAACACTGCTTCTCCAGAAAGACCATTACATGAATACATGAAATATCCTGCAACATTAGCTAAAAAACCTTTACCAGGGCATAACACACATCAAAAAAGAAACTGGAGGAACAGATAGACAATTGATGTTTCGAGTCAAAACTCTTCATCAGGGTTACATGAAGGGTCGTTACACGAAACTTCAACGGTCCACTCCCTCCACATCCTGGCAACTTACCCTTGCAGTTTCTTAACTCTACCCACAAGAATTCTACATCTTAGAATCCTATGCTGCTTTTTCCTTTTGTCTAGGGTACAGAACTGTGTGTGAATCTGCATTAGACACTGGTATGATGGAGGCATTACAAAAGGAAGCAAGAGGACCAGAGCTTCTTCCCCTCTGCCATCTGATTCCTAAATGGACATCGAACCCTTGAACACTACCTCACTTTTTAAATATATATTATTTCAGTTTTTTGCATGATTTTTAATCTATTCAACATACGTATACTGTAATTGATTTATTATTATTATGTGTTGCATAACTTAGCTGCAGCTGTTAACAAATTTCATGACAAATACCAGTGATAATAAACCTGATTCTGATTTTGATATCTGTACCATGTCTTTCTGGAACAACAATTGCAGGGAACACCAAGGAATGTGGTGAATTATATCACTAACCAGAAGACCCAGTTTCACTGGTTCACTTACACCAATAGTCCTTCTGAAGTATAGGACCAATAATTTTCCAGAAGCAACACAGATGAGAACGACAAGGTTTAGGAACCTAGGGTAATGTGAAATGTTGCTATTTTAGTTAAAAGTATAAGACAACCTGTATAGTTTAGGGAGCTGAAATTATATAGTGCCCTTGAGTCATGTTAAAAAAAAAGCAGAAAAGGACTTAAGCACAGAATCAGGAGGGCTAAATTGGATCATGAAATGCCTTTGGTGGATAGGATTAAGGAAAATCTAATGTTCCCTCTATTGCTTTTACAAGTGTGCAAATCAATCAGTGCTCTGAGCAGGAAATTTTTAAATGGTCTGAAAACTGCATGGCACTTTTTTTGTAATATGTGAACTATGTGCATTTAGAATGAAAATTGAAAATCACATACATTTGATTTTATTTATTCATTGAAGGGTATAATAAAAATACCATCGTTTTTATTACAACAAAAAAAGTTTTTCACATTTTGTACACTTCTAAACTTAGACAGCATCAGCATTCAGCAAGCTGGTGGTTTATTAACATTGAGTTACTACTTCCATTCTGGGTTTATTGTTAAAATTTGTAACAGTGTTGTAACTTGAAACACTGACAACGTATCTACATCGAAGCTCTAAAATGTTTCAATGTAAAGGTTGTGGTACATTTATTATTTAGAAAACTTATGGATTATGCTCATTAGTACATAATTAATTCCAGGGCATTTCACAATTATATTAGATTTCAAAATTATATTTGCATAATTTCAAAATTGCATTTACATGTTTCTTTATTAAAAGAAAAATCCAGCTGTGTAACAACAAAGGCTATGTGCATGGGCGCACCAGTTACTTCACAGCCACACACACACACACACACACACACACACACACACACACACACACCTTAGCTGGAACAGTGGGAGACTCTCAAGGCATTTTAAATATACAATAAAAGCAAGAAGGTAGCTAGGAAGAGGGTAGGACCACTCAAGAGCAAGGAAGAGGACTTATGCCCAGAACCATAGAAATTAGCAGGATACTAAATGAGTAATTTGTATTAGTATTCACTGAGAAGAAGATGTCAATGCAGACTGATCATGAATAACAAGGCAGCAAGAATGGCAGTGAAGAGTGTAAAGGAGACACATTGCCTTTGAAAACTGATGAGGAAGGAACATTCAAGCGATGGATAAGTGTAATGTGGATAGTGGTGGAAGCTGGTGGTGACATGGAATCTGAATTTGTGACCATCAAATATCAGAATCAGAATCAGGTTTAATATCACCAGCATATGTCCTGAAATGTGTTAACTTTGCAGCAGCAGTAGAATGCAAAGAAAAAAGAAAAAAACTGAACTACAGTTTTTACTTAAAATAGGTAGCACAGTTTTTAAGTTAAAATAAGTAGCGCAAAAACAAAAAAAAATGTAGTGAGGTAGTGTTCATGGATTTAATGTCCATTTCAAAACTGGATGGCAGAGGGGAGGAAGCTGCTCCTGAATCACTGAGCGTGTGCCTTCAGGCTTCTGTACCTCCTGCCTGATACTCATAGTCATAGTCATAGTCATACTTTATTGATCCCGGGCAAAATTGGTTTTCGTTACAGTTGCGCCATAAATAATAAATAGTAATAGAAATAGTAATAGTAATACTACTATTAGTAAATAGTAAATAGTAATAGAAAATAGTAATAAATAGTTAAATAGTAATATGTCAATTATGCCAGTAAATTATGAAATAAGTCCAGGACCAGCCTATCGGCTCAGGGTGTCTGACCCTCCAAGGGAGGAATTGTGAAGTTTGATGGCCACAGGCAGGAATGACTTCCTATGACGCTCTGTGCTGCATCTCGGTGGAATGAATCTCTGGCTGAATGTACTCCTGTGCCCACTCAGTACATCATGTAGTGGATGGGAGACATTGACCAAGATGGCATGCAACTTGGACAGAATCCTCTTTTCAGACACCACCGTCAGAGAGTCCAGTTCCATCCCCACATCACTGGCCTTACAAATGAGCTTGTTGATTCTGTTGGTGTCTGCTACCCTCAGCCTGCCACCCCAGCACACAACAGCAAACATGATAGCACTGGCCACCACAGACTCGTAGAACATCCTCAGCATCATCCGGCAGATGTTAAAGGACCTCAGTCTCCTCAGGAAATAAAGACGCCTCTGACCCTTCTTGTAGACAGCCTCAGTGTTCTTAGACCAGTCCAGTTTATTGTCAATTCGTATCCCCAGGTATTTGCAATCCTCCACCATGTCCACACTGACCCCCTGGATGGAAACAGGGGTCACCGGTACCCTAGCCCTCCTCAGGTCTACCACCAGCTCCTTAGTCTTTTTCACATTAAACTGCAGATAATTCTGCTCACACCATGTGACAAAGTTTCCTACCGTAGCCCTGTACTCAACCTCATCTCCCTTGCTGATGTATCCAACTATGGCAGAGTCATCCGAAAACTTCTGAAGATGACAAGACTCTGTGCAGTAGTTGAAGTCCGAGGTATAAATGGTGAAGAGAAATGGAGACAAGCCAGTCCCCTGTGGAGCCCCAGTGCTGCTGATCACTCTGTCAGACACACCACAGTGTTGCAGGCACATGTACTGTGGTCTGCCAGTCAGGTAATCAAGAATCTATGATACCAGGGAAGCATCCACCTGCATCACTGTCAGCTTCTCCCCCAGCAGAGCAGGGCAGATGGTGTTGAACGCACTGGAGAAGTCAAAAAACATGACCCTCACAGTGCTCGCTGGCTTGTCCAGGTGGGTGTAGACATGGTTCAGAAGGTAGATGATGGCATCCTCAACTCCTAGTCGAGGCTGGTAGGCGAACTGGAGGGGATCTAAGTGTGGCCTGAACATAGGCCGGAGCAGCTCCAGAACAAGTTTCTCCAGGGTCTTCATGATGTGGGAGGTCAATGCCACTGGTCTGTATTCATTGAGGCGCTGGGGCGCGGCGCCTTCGGCACAGGGACGAGGCAGGACGTCTTCCACAGTACAGGAACCCTCCAGAGCCCCAGGCTCAGGTTGAAGACATGGCGAAGTGCTCCACATAGCTGAGGGGCACAGACTTTGAGCACCCTGGTACTGACACCATCTGGTCCTGCAGCCTTGCTTGGGTTGAGACGTTTCAGCTGTCTTCTCACCTGTTCAGCCGTGAAGCCCACCATGGTGGTTTTGTGTGGGGGAGGGGTATAGTCATGAGAGCAGGGTGGGGGACTGTGAGGAGGGGAGAGTGGAATATGTGTTGGTTGGGGGCTGACAACAAATGGCTCATGTGGTGGGTGGGCAGGGGTCACAATGTCAAATCTGTTAAAGAACAGGTTAAGTTCGTTGGCCCTGTCCACACTGCCTTCAGCTCCTCTGTTGCTAGTTTGCCGGCACCCAGTGATGGTCCTCATCCCCCTCCAGACCTCTCTCATGTTGTTCTGCTGGAGTTTCCACTCAAGCTTCCTCCTGTACCTGTCTTTAGCCTCCCTGATCCTGGCTTTCAGGTCCCTCTGTATTGTCCTCAGATCCTCCCTATTTCCATCTATAAATGCCCTCTTTTTAGCATTCAGGATGTCCTTCATGTCCTTTGTCACCCATGGCTTGTTATTTGAATAACAAAGTACAGTTCTTGTCGGAACATTGCAGTCCACACAGAAGTTAATGTAATCAATGATGCACTCTGAGCCCATCAATATCCTCTCCATGTGGCTCACAGAGTGCCTGCCAGTCTGTCACCTCAAAACAACCCTGGAGCGCCTCATAAGCCTCCTCCGCCCATTTCCTCACTGTCCTCGAGGTTGTAGGTTTACTCTTCACCAGAGGCACGTAGCAGGGTTTTAGATTCACCAGGTTGTGATCTGACCTCCCAGTGGGGGGAGGGGAGAGGAGCTGTATGCATCCTTAACGTTAGCGTACATCAAATCCAGAGTCCTCTCCCCTCTGGTTGTACAGCTCACATCCTGCGTGAAGTTGGACAGTGTTCTAGCCATGGTAACATGATTGAAGTCACCCGAGATGGTAATGACGGCACTCGGGTGCTGGGTTTGTAGTCTGGCTATGACGGTGTAAATGACGTTACACGCCGACGTCGGGTTGGCAGAGGGAGGGATGTACACCACAACCACAATTGCATGCGAGGTTTCCCTTGACAAATAATATGGCCGGAGTCCAACAGCAAAAAGTTCAATATCCAGGCTACAGACACGTTCCTTGATCGTAATATGCCCAGGATTGCACCATCCGTTGTTTACCAGTGCAATTCCGATCAGCTCGAACAGTTTGGAAGCCCTCTATGGAAACGCTTTGATCGGGTATGTCCTCGTGCAGCCATGTCTCAGTGGAGCACATCAAGAGGAGTGCATGATAAGGGTAGAGCAATGGATGTAGTGTATATGGATTTCAGTTAGGCATTTGATAAGGTGATCTATGCAAAGCTCTTTCAGAAAGTAAGGAGGCATGTGATCCAAGAAGACCTTTTTTTGTGTACCCAGACTTGACTTGCCAACAGACAACAAAGTGTGGTTGTAGATGGTTCATATCCTGCATGGAGGTCGGTGACCAGTGGTGTTCTACAGGGATCTGCTCTGGGGACCCTCCTCTTTGTGATTTTTATAAATGACCTGGATGAAGAACTCAAAGGGTGGGTTAGTAAGTTTGCTGATGACACAAAGGTTGGGGGTGTTGTGGATAGTCTGGTGGGTTGTGAAAGATTACAAGAGGACATCAATAGGATGCGGAACTGGGCTGAGAAGTGGCAGATGGACTTCATCCCAGGTAAGTGTGAAGTGGTACATTTTGGTAGGTCCAATTTGAATACAGAATATAATATAAATGGTAAGACTCTTGGCAGTGTGGAGGATCTGAGATATCATGGGGTCTGTGTCGATCGGACACCGAAAGCCACTGCACAGGTTGATAATGTTGTTAAGAAGTCGTATGGTGTGTTGGCATTCATCAGCCATGGAATTGAGTTCAAAAGCCGTGAGGTAATGTTACAGCTATATAAGACATTGGTCACACCCCACTTGGAGTACTGTGTTCAGTTCTGGTCACCTCACTACAAGAAGGATGTGGATACTATAGAGAGTACAGAGGAGATTTACAAGGATGTTGCCTGGATTGGAGGGCATACCTTATGACAGCGGCCCCCAACCACCGGGCTGTGGACCGGTACCGGGCCGCAAACCATGCGCAACCGGGCCGCAAGGAAACGATATGATTTGGCGATATGAGTCAGCTGCACCTTTCCTCATTCCCTGTTATGCCCACTGTTGAGCTTGAACGCATGCAAGGTCATTACCCACGCGTCATCCGTGTCAGCGTGGGAAGGAGATCAACTCCTTAAGTTTGCAAATGACAGCAGGCTGAAAAGTATGTTTGACATAACATCTCTGCTGGCATTCCGGATCAAAGTCCAGGCTAAATATCCTGAGATAGCCATGAGAGCACTGAAAACGTTGCTTCCATTTCCAACATTTTTCTGCGAAGCGGAGTTTTCTGCAATGAATGCAACGAAAACTAAATTGCGGAATAGACTGGACATAGGGAACCCCCTTCGAGTATTGCTGTCTCCCGGCAACCCTCGATAGGACCGTCTTGTTGCAGGAAAACAAGCCCAGGGCTCCCACTGATTCAGCGATATTGGTGTGTTGCAATGATTTTATATGTTCATACAGGGAAAATATGTGCTGCGTGTTTAATATCCAAATGTTACTTAAAATGTTATGATGCTATTGACTTATATAACCATATAACAATTACAGCATGGAAGCAGGCCATCTCGGCCCTTCTAGTCCATGCCGAACGCTACTCTCACCTAGTCCCACTGACCTGCACTCAGCCCACAACCCTCCATTCCTTTCCTGTCCATGTACCTATCCAGTTTTTCTTTAAGTGATAATATCGAACCTGCCTCTACCACTTCTACTGGAAGTTCGTTCAACACTTACTTCAAGCTCCCCTGTCCTCCCCTGATAATTGATTTATCATTATATTCATGCGAGGAAAATACGCGCTGTGTGTTTAAAATTAAATTCATCAGATAAACCCTTTTAGAAACGAAATTTAGTGTATTAGCCACTTATCACTTATATTCCGGTTCTGATTAACACCCCCCGCCCCCCCCCCCCCCGGCCCCGAACAGGATCGCCAAAAACGGATTGTGGAAAAAGAAATCGGCACGTACACGCATGCGCACGGGTGCCCACGCAAGGCTTCATGGTCATTGTAGTCTTTCTTGGGGTAAATATAACGTACTTGACTGCTACTCTTTTCCGTTGGCAACCCTACCCACCCCCCCCACCGGGTCGGCCGGTCCGCAAGAATATTGTCAATATTAAACCGGTCCGCAGTGCAAAAAAGGCCCTGCCTTATGAGAATAAGTTGATTGTACTTGGCTTTTTCTCCTTGAAGCAATGGAGGATGAGAGATGACCTGATAGAGGTGTATAAGATGATGAGAGGCAATGATAGTGTGGATAGCCAGAGGCGTTTTCACAGAGCTGAAATGGATAATATGAGGGGACATAATTTTAAGGTGCTTGGAAATAGATACCAAAGGGTTGTCAGGGGTATGTTTTTCACACAGAGAGTGGTGGCTGCATGGAATGCACTGCCAGTGGCAGTGGTGGAAGCAGATGCAATAGGGTCTTTTAAGAGCCTCTTAGATAGGTATGTAGAGCTTAGAAAAGTAGAGGGCTATGCGCTAGGGAAATTCTAAGCAGTTTCTAGAGTAGGTTACATGGTTGGCACAACATTGTGGGCCGAAGGACCTGTACTGTGCTGTAAAATTTCTATGTTTTATCTTTCTAATTTCTATGCCCTGGGTGGTGGCTGTCCTTAATGATGGGCACTGCCTTCCAGAGGCACCACTCCTTGAAGATGTTTTGGATACTATAGAGACTAATACCCATGATGGAGATGACTAATTTTACATTTTTCTGCAACTTACTTCGATCTTGTGCAGTAGCCACACCCCGTACTCCATACCAGTCAGTGATGCAGCCAGTCAGAATGCTCTCCATGGTACATCTGTGGATGTTTTTGAGCACTTTAGGTGACAAACCAAATCTCCTCAAACCTCTAATGAAATATGGCTGCTTCCTTGCCGTCTTTGTAACTGCATCAATATGCGGTAACCAGGTTAGGTCCTCAGAGATATTGACACACAGGAGCTTGAAATTGCTCACTCTTTCCACTTCTGATCCCTCTGTGAGGATTGGTTTGTGTTCCCCCATCTTACCCTCTCTGAAGTCCACAATCAGCTCTTTGGTCTTGCTAACGTTGTGTTATGGGACTGAATCTCTGGGAACCCAGATACTTATTGCTCAGTTAAGAATGCTGATGTCTGGTTTGATGGAACCCAATTTCCATAACTCCATTGTCTGTACATTTGGTCAATATGTACGAGAATATTTTGTGATCATGTCAGGTAACAAAAACTACATCTCATCTGCAGCCTCCTAGTGGCAAACAGTAGCCAGCTTTCATCAGACAAAGGTGCTGATTCATGAAACTATTTTTAATTTCATAACTGATTACCTTTGGTAATTTACATTTCAAAGTAGCTCATGAAGAACGGTTCTCATTTGCAGGAATGCCTCAAACTTCATACAGTACTTTGACAGTGGCTATTTTGCCCTCAATTGAAATTTATAAATTTTGAAACTGAGGAGTCATTGGAAAGGACATTGGAGTTCACTAGCAGTAAAATGACAAGAAATGTTTTGGCATTCATTTCAAGGGGAATAGAATATAAAAGCAAGGTGATAATGCTGAGCCTTTCCAGGACACTGGTCAGGCCACATTTGGAGTATTGTCAACAGATTTGAGCCTGACATCTCAGAAAAGACATGTTATCATTGGAGAGAGTCCAGAGGAGGTTCACAAAAATAATTCTGGCAATGAAGGAGTTAACACATGAGGTGTGTTTGGCAGCTTTGGGCCTGTACTCACTGGAATTTATAAGAATGCGTGGGGATCCCATTGAAACCTACTGAGTGTTGAAAGGACTAGATAAAGTGCATGCTTCCTATGGTGGGGGTGTCCAGAATTAGAGGGCACAGCCTCAAAATTGAAGGGTGACCTTTTAGAACAGAGGTAAGGCGAAATGCTTTTAGCCAGGGAGTAGTGAATCTGTGGAATGCTCTGTCACAGTCTGCGGTGGAGGTCAAGACTATGGGTATATTTAAAGTGAAAATTGATTGTTTCCTGATTGGTCAATGATTATGCCGAGAAGGCAGGTGTATGGGATTCAGTGGGATCCAGGATCAGCCATGATGGAATGGCGGACAAGACTCGAAGGGCTGGAAGGCCTAATTCAGCTCCCATGTCTTAGCTTCTTGTATATACAGGCTAAAGCAACATTAGAAATGACGCTGAATTGAGAACAATCCAGGTAGAAAGGAAATCTTAGAGTAAAGGGAAGGAATGAAAGATGATGATTTGATTTGTGACTCCTTTTGCTCCAATAATAGGGATTATCATTTGAAATGTCTGGGTGATAAGTGTCAGATGATTCCACCTCAAATTTCTTTCTTTGGGAAAGAAAAAGAAAGACAACCAAAGCCCAGCAGTCTTCTTTAAGATTAGAAGCATAGGAAATCCAGGTGCAAACCAATAGCAGGGTTAAATCAACTCCAGATTTTATGTAAACCATCTACTACTGGGCATGTAGGTTCGGAGTCCAAGAATCTGTGCTGGGTTACAATGTCAGAATTCCTGAATGGAGTCAACCAAACACTCAGATAAAGGCTGTGAACCAAGTAGAAGGCAGTGCCAACTGTCCATGAAGCAGCTGATGTGATGCCAGGTGAACCCATGTAAATCTGTGGGGCCTGATACGTACCTCGGTTAACAGAGGTCTAACAGACATCTTCAACATTTCTCTGGAACAGCCCATTGTCCACTCAGGCTTCAAGACGGCCACCATCATCCTGGTGCCTAAGGGCTGACAGTAACCTACCCAAATGACTATTATCCAGTGGCTCTGTCCTCAACAACAATGAAGTGCTTTGAGCAGCTGGTTATGGAGAACATGAAATCCCAACTTCCTGCTGTATTGGACTCTTTTCAAATCAAGTTTAAGTGCCATTCAAACGAAACATGGATACAACTGAATGAGACAGCATTCCTCTGGGTCCAAGGTGCGAAAACATACCCGCGCTTTCAAAATAATGAGAAAGGAAAAAAAACATAGTCATGTAAGGAAACACACTTTTAGTTCAAGTCCCTGAGTGACAAGTCCTGGTAATTGATGGTTCCTGGCAGACTAGCTTGTAATTCCACCAATCCAACACTGAAGGGAGACACCAACAGGAGAGGGCACCTCCCAGATGCCATGCTACAATGCAAGCCCAAGAATTGAGGCTTAGACCTCACCACAACTGCCTTGCCACCTGTCTTACCACCTCACAAGGGAAGCAGGCCTGTGGCAAGCAGGCGGGAGGAGAAGATGGCGGCGCGACACAACGCGCATAGACTCTCCGGTGAAATGATATCATATTTGTTAAATAGGAGCCGTGCACAATTCTGATTTGATGGAGACAGCCGTGAGAGGACGGAGGAATTCACGGAGGACATTCTGAAATGCCCGGTTTGCTGCCGCTGATACTGTGCAATCGAGAATCTCCGGAGGGAAGGCCCCAAAATCCTCGGCTTTGCCTGCTGCTGGCGACCGAGGCTGGGGTCGAAGTGTTCAGCAGAGATGGTGCTCGGTGCTCGGTGTCAGAGGGCTGGTTGGAGCTCTAAGTTTTTGGACGACTCAGAGTCGGACTGTGGTCGGGTATGGCAGGGAGAGTTTTCTTCCTTCTCCTGTCTGCATGAGATGTGGGACTTTCTAGAGACTTTGAACTTTTTACCGTGCTCATGGCCTGTTCTTCATCAAGTTACGGTATTGCTTGCACTGTTGTAACTATATGTTATAATTATCTGGTTTTTGTCAGTTTTTCAGTCTTGGTCTGTCCTGTGTTTCTGTGATATCACACCGGAGGAATATTGTATCATTTCTTACTGCATGCATTACTAAATGACAATAAAATAAGACTACGTGTCCTCATAATCTAATCTAATCAATGTCCAACAGGGTCTTGTGATCACAAAAGACAGTCACTCACGGTTTCACAAACGTATGCAATCACATTTTCTTTTCCGTTTTCTGATGTGGACGGTGTTAGTTAACAAGGTGGAGTTTGTGATGATTTGTCTGCAGATTTTAGAACAGGTTTATTCACCCTGTGTTTATTGAAGAAAATGATTGATTCACCTTGTTGAATTCCAAAGAAGCAAAGGGCATGAAGTGCAAAAGAACTGCTAATTCATTTAAAGTAGAATGGCTTAACGAAACAGTAAATCTGCTACACTGAAAGCTCATGAGGTCAGGAACGTGCAGCTGTGAGAAATATTAATGAACAATACAGAAAATGGTATTACCAGCATGATTTGTCGTAGTGCAAAAGTTGCTGGAGAATTTGCAAGTGGGAAGAAGTGGAGTGATACTTGGAAACTTGACATTTGAAAGCGTCATTTACCAAGCAAATCACATATGGATGGTGGGCAAAAGCTCCAGCGAAAAAATCCTTCATTACCCACTTTCGGCCTGCTACACATGTTTTGTGAGAGTGCAGATGAACAAGAGCGACAACAATCAAACCCAGAGGAGATCGAAGTTCTTTTTGACAGTGTTTTGTGAGCTGTTAAAATGATTACCTCTATATATAAAATTCCGTGCCCACATATTGTTGTTACTGGGCAAAGCATTGCACAGCACAAGATTTTAATGCAATCTGGTCATTACAAATTAGAGGGGACATTGCTCCCCAGAACTGTGAGTTCAGCCTGTTGCTGGCACATGTCCGTACTGCTAGATACAGTTCAAACCAAATCATCAAGTTCACTGATAATACAACAGTCGTTGGACTCATCAACGACAACAATGAGACGGTAAACATAGAGAAGGTACAGCGGCTGGTTGAGCACAACAACTTGAGTCTCAATGTGGGCAAAACCAAAGAGATGATTGTGGACTTTAGTAAGGTACAGTCTGACTACTCCTTACTGTTCATAAACGTCTCCTCTATGGAGAGAGTCAGGAGCACCAAGTTTGTGGGAGTGCAGATAACAGACTGTTTCACCTGGTCCGTCTCACCACCTGTTTGGTCAAGGCAGCACAGCAGTGCCTCCACTTCCTGAGGAGATTGAAGTGAATGAGACTCCCCCCAGCAAATTCAAATCAATTATTACAGGAATACCGTCAAGAGTGTCCTGACCAGCTGCATCACCATCTGGTACGGGAATTACAAGGCATCTGACCACAAAGGATTACGACGACTGCTGAGTGGATCACTGGGGTATCTCTTTCACCCATCAGAGATATTTATCAGGACCGCTGCCTACGCAGGGCCCTTAGCATATTTAATGATCCCTCCCATTTGTCCAACAAGTTCCTTGACTCCTCTACAATCAGATAGGAGGTACTGTAGCATTAGGTCAAGAACCGTTAGGATGGGAAACAGCTCTACCATAGGCCGTAAGATGACACCCAAATCTCATCAGGCATGAAGCGCCAATGGTGTTAAGCTGTTTTCTTTTTAACTTGTGTTGTAAGTGCGCCAGATTATTTATTAATGATAGTATCACCTTATGTGTTACATGTGTGAGCTTTATGTTCAGTGGTGTGCACCTTGGTGCGGAGGAACGTTATTTTGTTCAGCTATATGCATGTGTACGGCTGAATGACAATAAACTGAAGTTGAACACAAAGGACGCGTAAACTGTTGCTTTTAAGCGGTTCAAGCTGATCAGTTAGGAGAATGATCATAAATCCATTCTTGTAAATATGTCCCCTTGTTCGTAACAATATTGTTCATTTCCTTTACTTTTAGAAAGGGAAGCAGTGGAGTATATGCAATTTAAGTTGTAAAGTTAATTGTTACTTTGTGAAGCTACTGCTTTAGAATGGTGTCACATGGTCAGCTGTTCTCTGAGCTGTAATTATGCATGCAGAAGCCTCCTAAGCAAAGTACTTGCCACTGTAGGTCAGATTTTCCCCGGTTGTTTACATATAAGCTCTTCTCAAAGCAACTTAAACAGAAATTTGGTCCAGCCCTTCTATTTCTCATGTTGCTACAAGATGAATTCCCAATATTATCAGCTTTTAAATATTCTATCCAATATTCTCCTATTCTTGGAAACGAACAGTCAACGTCTTGGCCCGAAATGTTGACTGTTCGTTTCCACAGATGTTGCCCGACCTGCTGAGTTCCTCCAGCGTGTTGTGCATATTGCTTTGACCCCAGCATCTGCAGAGAATTTTGTGTTCTCCTATTCTTGATAGGACTGATCTACTCATATCCCTCCTTTCCTATTAACTGATCCAAAGTCGTAATGCCATCTTATCGTCTTATTTAAAACCTTCAGTGAGATGCATATTTACTAACCCAGATTCAAGAGTTAATAGTTTCTGGAATGCCTCATTATGTTTGACATTTGTTTATCCTGTGGAATCTGCTTTCTTAATATATTCACGTGGAGAATGCCTTCGCTTATGACAGCTGAAGCACAGAAATGGTTCACTTCATCCATCTCTCCATAGTAATTTGTGAGGAACTAATCAATGTTGATGAACATTTTACACAAATATTTTATAGGCTGTCAAATATTTAAAAAGTAATTTGAATCATATTAAACTGTTTGTGACAATAAAGGCCTATCAAGTATGATTCATGACACTGGGGGAGTAGACCAATTTACTGTCCGGATTACAATCCATAACTTCATATAATAAGATCTACCTCATATAATTGGTTCATTTGTATTTTTAATCAGGGATACAAAACATTTACTCTTATGTTAACTTAGCTAAGTATGCACTCTGTCACTTAAGTTCCAAACAATGGTCTTCATTTCATTTTCCACATGGTAGTAAATCAGTGAAAGTAGAAAATAATTACTTTTGTGGTTAATACCTGTACATATAATCCCCTGAAGTGATGATGGGGATGGAAGGTGGTAGTGGTAAAAGAACGAAATAGTGTTAGAGACAATTTCCTGCCTGCCAATTCAATTATGTTCCTTTCGAGAAGAAACGAATTTCCTGCAAGTGGTGACACAATTAAGCCCAGTGGTGGAGAAGGCATAAGGCATGCCTGGTTTCATCATTTGGGGCATTAAGTTGGAATGGAATATTACAGCAGTACAAGGCACTGATGGAAGAATGCATGCTATTCTGGTTTTTTAGCTGTAGGAAGGATGTGATTAAGCTAGAAATGATGCGGAAAAGATTCATAAGGATGATGCCATGGCTGGAGGCCTAGAGGTATAAAACAAAACTGGATAGAATGAGGGGTTTTCCTCTGATGTGTAGAAGAATGAGGGATGAACTTATCAAGCTTTATAAAATCATGTGAATTGGTAAGGTAGATGGCCATGGTCTTTTTCCTAAAACAGAGTCTAAAAATCGAGGACTTACATTTAAGAAGAGAGGGGAAACACTTGTAGGTGACTAGAGGAGCAGGTTTTTCATAAAGAAGGTGATAGGTATATGAAATGAGCCCCTAGTGGAAGTGATAGATGCAGGAACTATGTTCAAAAGACATTGGGAATGGTTCATGAAGGGAACTTGACTGGTATGACGAGTTGGCCAAAAGGGCCTGTTTCTGCGCTATTTAACTCTGACTATAAATAAAGCCTCCAGTGGCTCTGGAAATCGAGGCAGGTACCCTTTCAGCATTTAAGGAGCATCAAGGCAAGCACATGGTATGTGGTCCAACTTCTGGAAAATGGAATTGTTGCGCATAGCTTGTCAACATGGGCTTACAAGTTGGTTTGAGATTGTGTGACTCCATGATTCCATGGCCTTCAGTATTGCCTGAATAAAAGAATAATGAGAATACTGTTGATCTTTGAGCATCATTTAAGTGTTGTGCTTGAAAGTTTTGTATTTAAAACTTTAACATCAACTCACAATTGTTATTTCGATTTTTTTTTAATTAATACAATTCATTTTCCTCAGTGAGCTCCAGAATTGCTTTTTCAGAAGACGTGAATACATTATGGTTTGGAGAAATAAGTTGGAGCAACATCCCAGGTGAATGTTTGGTTGTGGACAAAGCAGTGATTTCAATGTAACTCAGCTCATAAATGATTAAAACAAAAATCTCTCTCCACTGGATTGTGAACATTTAAATGTACTAATTGGGAACTACAATGCCAGTATTCAATTAAAGTTGGCATTACACTAGAGGTACAATTATATGTAATTTGTAAATATTTGTGAGAAAAGAAAACTTACGATATTCTGAATTTCAAGAAGTATAATAATGTATTTTCAAAAATAATGTTTACATGTTAATCATTTAGGAAGCTCAACTCGACCAGCTGTGATTAGTGTCTGCACAGTATTCAACATTATCATTTTCTACATATAATTTTCCAATGTTCTTTGCCTGTAGGTATGGTGACAAAGGAGTGGAACGTTGTTGATGTTGTAACAATGTTTATAAAAAAGAATATAGTGATGAGGTAATTTCTGAGCTTTGCATTGGGAAATCCGTTGGGGAAGGTTCTGAATGACAGAATATATCAGCATTTAGAGAAATATGGGTTAATTAAGAACAGTCAGCATGGATTTGCTGAATGAAGGATTATCTGACTAACCTTAACTGCATTTGTTGAAACGTTAGCAATGTTCTGACCATGAAGATAGAGCCTTTGTTCAGAATGAAGTACAGAAGACTCTAAACGTTTCTCTGAAGCAAGAAATGCTAGCAGACAGGGCTAAAAATTGTTTAAAAGGCAGAAATTATATTTGCCTTTATCAGAAGGGTTGGAGTTCAGAAATAGTTATGATTGTCCAGGTTGCTGATGAGTCAGCAGTTGGAGTACTAAACACAATTTTGATTACCTTAATTTTAAAATAGAAATAATAACATTGGAACAGTCTGTAAGAGATCTATGAGGCTAATTCCAGGAATGAGACAATTGTCCATGACAGGCTAAAGAAGATAGTCTTGTAATCTCTTGAGTTTAGAAGACTGAGGGATGATCTCAATGAAACATAGGAGATCCCAAGGATATGTAACAGGGCAGATGTTTAGATGTTTCTATAAACAGAAGAACCGCAAATAAAAAGATACAGATACATGATAGGAGAAAAGTCACTTAAAGCTGAGATGTGTAGAAAACTTCTCAGAGTTTCCACACAAATCAAAATCCATACAAGTTGTTAAGGTTAGACCACTGGAAGTATTTAAAGTTGGGGGGGGGGTAAATACATTTTTCAAAGATCAGTGAATTGAGAGCTATGGGAAACTGACATAGAAGAGCACCATGACCGTATTGAATGGAGGGACAGGCCTGAGGGCCAGGTAGCTTATTGTTGTGCTGTTGTGATCTGGATTGTGGAGAAATAAATTGTGAAAGAATTAACCAGGATAATCAGTCAAAATATATTGTTCAATAGAAGGATCAGTATCTACAGAAATGGGTTCAATTTAATTGGTAGGATTGAAAGAGACATTAGAAAGACAACAATAAAATAGCAATGGTCTGGAACTTATTGCTTAAGATGGTAATAGAAGCAGAAAACACCATCATATTTAAAGAGTATCTGGATGAGTACTTCATTCAGGGTAATGGACAAGGGTCTGGGAAATGGGATTAAGCCAAAACCCAATTGTGACACAACGGACTAGATAATAAGACCATAAAACATAGGAGCAGAATTAGGCCATTCAGCCCATTGAGTCTGCTCCACCATTCCATCATGGCTGATTTACTTCCCCTCTCAACTCCACTCTGTTGCCTTTTCCATGTAACTGTTCATGCCCTTACAAATCAACAACCCATCAAACTGCACTTTAAGTATACCCAATGACTAGGTCTCCATTGCCTTCCCTGGCAATGAATTCCACAGATTCACCACTCTCTGGCTAAAGTAATTTCTCCTTATCCCTGTTCTAAAGGAACCTGCTTCTATTCTGAGGCTGTTCCACCTGGTCCAAGACCGATCCTGGTGGAACACTACTGGCAGCCAATCAGAAAAGGACTCCTTTATTCCCACTCTTTGCCTTCTGCCAGTCAGCCAACCTTCTGTGCATGTCAGTTCCTTTCCTGTAATACCATGTGTTCTTATCTTGTTTAGCAACCTTGTGTGAAGCACCTTGTCAAAAGCCTTCTGAAAATCCATATAAACAACATTCAGTAACTCTTCTTTCTCTATCCTACCTGTTATTTGCTCAAATAATTCCAAGAGATTTGTCAGGCAAGATTTCCCTTTAAGGAAACTATGCTGACTTCAGACTATTTTATTGTGTGCCCTAGGTATCCCTAAAAAATCATACTTAATAATGGACTCTAAAATCTTGCCAACTACTGAAGTCAAGCTGACTGAATTACCTGCCTTTTACCGTCCTACCTTCTTAAAGAATACAATTACATTTTCAATGTTCTAGTACTCTGGAATCATTACAGAAACCAATGATTCTTAAAAGATCACTACTAGTGGCACCACATTTTTTTCAGCTACCTCTTTCAGAACCCTGGGATGTAGTCCAGTAGGTCCAGATGACTTAGAGTTCTTCGAGGAAGTAACAAGTAGGGTGGACAAAGGAGAGGCATTTACTTGGATTTCCAAAAGGCATTTAATAAGGTGCCAAACACGAGGCTGCTTAACAAGGTAAACCCTCATGGCATTACAAGAAAGATACTGGCATGGATAGAGGAATGGCTGACAGGCTTGAGGTAGGAGGCAGTGAGTGGGAATGTTTTGCAATGTTCCAGTTGGCTGCCAGCGACTGGTGGTTTTCCTCAAGGGTCAGTATTAGGACTGCTACTTTTCACATTATTTGTCAATGTTTTGGATAATGGAACTAATGGTTTTGTAGCAAAGTTTGCAGATGATACAAAGATAGATGGAGGGGTAGGTAAGGCTGAGGAAGCAATGTGATTGCAGCAGCACAAATCGGAAGAATGGGCAAAAAGGTGTCTGATAGAATACCGCGTTGGGAAATGTTTGATAATGCATCTTGGTAAAAGTAACAATAGTGCAGACTATTATCTAAATGGAGAGAAGGTTCAAGCATTAGAGGTGCAGAGGGACTTTGGAGTCCTTGTGCAAGACTCCCAGGAAGTTAATTTATAGGTTGAGTCTGTGTAAAGAAGGCAAATGCAATGATGACATTTATTTCAAGGGGAATAGAATATAAAAGCAAAGAGATAATGCTGAAGCTTTATAAGACACTAGTCAGGTTGCACTTGAAAGATTGTCAACAGTTTTGTGCCCCATGTCTCGGAAAGGATCTGTTGTCATTGGAGAGAGTCCAGTGGAGGTTCACGAGGATGATTCTGGGAATGAAGGGGTTAACATATGACGAACGTAAGGCTTTGGCCCTGTACTCAGTGGAATTTAGGAGAATGCATGGGGATCTCATTGAAACCTACCAACTGTTGAAAGGACTAGATAAAGTGGATGTGGAAAGGATGTTTCCTTTGTTGGGAGTGTCCAGAACTAGAGGGCACAGCCTCAAAATTGAGGAGTGACCCTTTAGATCAGAGGTAAGGAAGAATTTTTTTTAGCCAGAGAGTAGTGAATCTGTGGAAAACTCTGTCACACAGGGCTGTGGAGGTCAGGACTGTGGGTATATTTAAAGCGATAATTGATAGCTTCCTGATTGGTCAGGGCATCAAAGGCTATGGCGAGAAGTCTGGTGTAGAGGGTTTGAGTGGGATTCAGGACGGAATGGCAAAGCAGGCTTGGTGGGCTGAATGACCTAATTCTACTCCTATATCTTATGGTCTTGTGGTCATATGGACTTATCCACCTACAGTCCTTTCAGCTTCCCAAGCACCATCTCTTTAGTAGTAGCAATTACATTCACTTCTACCAGCTGACACTCTTGAAAGCCTGGCTGGTGTCTTCCACAGTCAAGACTGATGCAAAAAACTGAGTCAGTTTATCCACTATTTCCTTGTCCTCCATCACTACCTCTCCAGTGCCATTTTCCAGCTTTCAAACATTCACTCTTGCCCCTCTGTTACTCTTTATATTTCTGAAAAACTTCTGGCATCCTCTTTGAGAATGTTAGCTGGCTTACCTTCAGATTTCACCTTTTCTCCTCTTATTGTTTTTTTCAGTTATCTCTGTTGGTTTTTAAAAGTTTGCCAATCCTCTTTTCCTGGTATGCTCTCTTTGACATCCCCTTCAGCTACAGTTGTCTCATCCTCCTTTTAGAAGCCTCTTCTTCTTCTTTAGGTTGAACCTATCTTGTATCTTCCAAATCACTCCCAGAAATTCCAGCCATTGCTGCTTGACCGTCATCCCCGCCAGTGTCCCTTCCAATCAGCTTTGGCCAGCTCCTCTCTCATGCCACTTCAGTTAGCTTTACTCCACTGTAATACCAATACGTCCAATTTTAGCTTCTCCCTTTCAAACTGCAGGGTGAATTCTATCATATTATGATCACTGCCTATCATTACACAACTCGCAATCCTAAATGGCCTTTTTCCTAGTAGACTCAATCACAAGCAGCTGTAGAAAGCCATCTTGTAGACATTCTACAAGTTCCTTCCCTTGCAATCTAGCACCAACCTGATTTTACCAATCCACCCGCATATTGAAATTGCCCCATGAACATTGTAACATTGCCCTTTTTTATACATTTCTTTCTATCTCCCATTATAATTTGTACCCCACATCCTTGCTTCTATTCAAAGGCCTGCATATAAGTCCCATCAGTCTCACTGTGATGAGTGGTTTAAATATCAAGTTACAATTAATATTTAACCTGCATGCATGTCTTTGTGAAGTGATAGATGTTCCTGTGATAATACTCAATGAGATTAAGTCGTGAAAGATCCCATTTTAGGGAAGCTCCCAAACAGACAAAAAAATGGCTTTGCATTTTTAAAACAACACACATCGAAGTTGCTGGTGAACGCAGCAGGCCAGGCAGCATCTCTAGGAAGAGGTACAGTCGACGTTTCCAGCCAAGACCCTTTATCAGGACTAACTGAAGGAAGAGCTAGTAAGAGATTTGAAAGTGGGAGGGGGAGATCCAAAATGATAGGAGAAGACAGGAGGGGGAGGTCAAGCAAGGGGTATGGTCAGAGGGACAGAGGGAGAAAAAGGAGACAGAGAGGAAGAATGTGTGTATATAAATAAATAATGGATGGGGTATGAGGGGGAGGTGGGGCATTCGCAGAAGTTAGAGAAGTCAATGTTCATGCCATCAGGTTGGAGACTACCCAGATCTCCCCCTCCTGTCTTCTCCTATTATTCTGGATCTCCCCCTCCCACTTTCAAATCTCTTACTAACTCTTCTTTCAGTTAGTCCTGACGAAGGGTCTCGGCCCGAAACATCGACTGTACCTCTTCCTAGAGATGCTGCCTGGCCTGCTGCATTCACCAGCAACTTTTATGTGTGCTGCTTGAATTTCCAGCATCTGCAGAATTCCTCGTGTTTGTATTTTTTAAATTTTAGTTTGATACAATTACATTTTTCTTGCCATTGCTACTCCAGTACTGAGCGGTCAGTTTGCTCTTCTGCCGGTACTATGCTTGAAATTGCCATTGGAAGCACCTTCCAGGAGTTCTGACAATCCTATACCAGTTTTATGCCTCAGTGATATTTTTGATGTGTAGATATCACCTCCCAGAGGGATGTAGACCAGGCACTTTACCCCCCTTTACCGACCCCCACCCCCCACAAACAACAGTGAAACAAAGGCTTAGGCCATTTGATCTAAGGAATAAATTTTAGTGAGAGGATTTTGTTTGTTTTGCAATTTACTAAAGTGATTATATAAGACAGACCGGTAAACTGAAGGTCCCTTATTGACTTCTAACCACAGCCATAAAAATAGCATTGATATGGTATATACAGTTCATAAAGTTCTACTGTAATACTTGTGAGAACACCCCTGCTCATTTTCAAATAACATCATAGGATCTTTCGATTTAGTAATAAACAGGTCATATTCGAAAGACAGAACAATTAGTGTTGTTTTTCTTTCATTTCTTGTGTTCATGACTTTGGAATATTTTGAACTTTTGGCTTCGTAGTTGGCCTAATTCTTATATGCATTCTGCATTTTCTGGTCAGGAAAGCAAGTAAGTCATGTGCCTTTGTGGTCAGAGATGGGCAATAAACAAAGGCTCAGATTCAGAGGTAATTGAACATGATATCTGCATATCATATGGTCTCACTTTGTTTCGGTATTTTGGAATGAACAGTTTCTGCTTATTAGTCTTCCTTTTTCATGATGCATTTCACTTGTTCAAATGTTCTTTTCTTATTTCTGATTTTACCTTCCCGGTCGGTTAAAGTTGTTGATCACTGTCAGTGAGAGAAATACTTCCCAATGCTCTTTCAACTTGCTCTTCATAACCTGAACTTGCTGCTCTGGTGTATCCAAGAGAATTGTTCTGGGTTTATATTCCCTATTCTGTTATGTGTCTTGAATAACTCAATAATTTTTTTCTCTAAAATAACCCTTGGCAAGCTGATCGAGTTGTATCACACACCTCATCCCTCTTACACTAGGGATCAACCTTGTTCTGCTCTGCTGCTCTGTTGCAATATGTTTCCTTATGTTGCTATGGCGAAAGCTTTATACCCTGTGGGTACAGCATTACCACTGCATCCTAGAACTTCATCGTGACTTCTGATGATTTTGAACACTAATTTAGGATCTAGTTTCCTGCTGTTTTACCTAGGATGTGCATGCACAGCTAGTTAACTTCCCAAGCACTTTACCCTGTCAGAGAGGATGTGGGGTCATAAAGGACAGGTTTCTGTGCTGAATTTTGTTTATCACTGGTTATTTTGATCAAAAACTCATTCATGTTCTAGGTTTCCTCACAGACAGGTACCATCTATAAGTACTTGAATTGAGTTCATACCATTAATGCACTACTGAATTCAACAGATAAGTAGCCTTTCCTACTTGTGCTGATTTATCACCATCCACCTACCTGTAACATTAATTCAGTTTTTCTCTCTTCACAGATGCTGTTTGATCTGATGAATATTTCTAGCATTATCTAAGAACTGATGCATTTCACAGTTCCATTGTGTGCTCAAAATCGTGGAGCACTACAGCACAGAAACAAGTTTTTCGGCCCATCTAGTCTATGCCGAGTTGTTATTCTGCCTAGTACCCCTCCCATCCAGGTACCTGTCTGAACTTATCCTAAGTGTTGCATTTGAAGCTGCATCCGCCAATTACACTGGCAGTTCGTTCTACACTCTCACCACCTTCTGAGCAAAGACGATTCCCCTCAGATTCCCCTTCAATATTTCAACTTCGACATCCAGTTCTAGTCTCACCCATCCTCGGTGGAAAAAGCCTGCTTGCATTTACTCTATCTATACCCCTCATAATTTTGTATACCTCAATCAAATCACCCTTCACTCTTCTGTGCTCCAGGGCATAAAGATATAATTGTTCAGCTTTTCCCTATAACTCAGGTCCTCAAATAGTAATATCTCTTGTTTCTCTTTTTTTCTAGCAGTCAGCACTGAAAACAATTACATTATCCAGAAAATCTTTGTCTCTGCTAAGTGAGAGATATTTTCTTTCCAACTTTCCCGCTCTCTACAAATTAAAACGTACTTTTTTTATCGCATTTATGCAATTTTGATAAATTTGTTAGGTCATTCACCGTTCAAGACAATTTTCTCAGTTGACCTAAATGTTTCCTCTGTTTCTGATTCTATAGGTGTTCCCTAATCCATTGACTTTTGCTGACATTTTCTGCTTGCCTTTCTTGGTAACATGCTAACAAAATCTTGGATTTAGATGTGAGAGAATCAATCCACAATTTGGACAAATTACCCTTAAATCTACTCTTTTTGTTCATTTCCTTTTAGGCCCTACAATGTTAAACAAGTAGAACTGGGAACCTACTCAGGAAGGAGCAATCTCAGGCCTGTCCTTAGGGAATGGGGTGGCAATTGTGGAGCACCTCAGGTCTAGTGACCACAATCCTATCAGTTTCATAATAGTTCAGGGAAAAGATGGATCAGGTTGGGCACATCTGGATAAGTTTTGAATCCAATAGGTGGTTTCCTTGCTCATATTCTAAAAATAAATGTTCCACTTAGACCAATTCAAAAAATGTTTCTTGTAATTCAATTTATATAGTTTTTTTTTAATTAATTCTTTTGGAATTTTCACGATTTTTGCATTCTAACTTAACCTTCAATGATTAGTTTCACATTTTGGCATCAAGTTTAATACTGCTCTGTTCATTTCTGCTTGTGAAATTATCACATAAATCCAATGTAAATTGCATGGAAAACTACCACAAAACACAACGTACTGGTGTTCTTCAGCTGCAGCACATCAAAAGCAGCATGCAACAGACAGTGCTAAGCAACTACCAGATCAGATCAAAGTCGTACAGTCCTGCTGCATCTTGTCATGAATTGTGGTGAACAATTAAACTATTTCTAGGTAAGAAAAGGCTTGGTTGGTATTTCCTTCTCAGAACTGGCTGTACCTCTGGCTAAACTATTCCAGTGTAGTTACAACATTGACATCTAACCAGTATTGTAGAATATTGCCCATGTCTGTCCTGCTCACAAAGAAGCAGGTCAAAGCCAATCCTACTAATTAATGCCCAATCATTCTACTTTCAGCCACCGGACTCCATGATATAGGAAGCACATAGTTGCACTGGACAGAGTGCAGAGGAGATTCACCAGGATGATGACTGAATTGGAGGACTTTAGTTATGGGGAGAGATTAGTTAGGATCAGCCTGTTTTCAATGGAGCAAAGGAGGATGAGTGGTAATGTGATGGAAATATATAAGATTATGATTAGGGTGAATATGTAAAAACTTTTCACCCTCCTGATAGGGGAATCAAAAACAAGAGGGCTTAGGTTTAAGGTAAGAGATAGGAGCCTTAATGAAATCTGAATAAGTTTGTTACACAACAAGTCTTTGATATCTGAAATGTGCTGCTAGAGGAAGGGGTTGAATTGAATACATTCACCATTTTTAAAAAAGTATTTAGAGGGATCCTTGAATAGGCAATGCACAGAAGGGTGTGGGCCTAATATGGACATATGTGATTAGTGTAGATGGGCCAATGGATCTGCATAAAATGGTGAGCTAAAGGACTCAGTTCCACGCTGTCGAAATCTATGATTCAAAGTGATGGAATGTGACATTGACAGTGCAATCAAGTGGAACTCGCTCGCCAATAACGTGTTCATCGATGCCACATTTTATCATAGCCTTGACTCAGACATGGATCAAAAAGCTGATTTCCAGAGCTAAGCTGAAAGTAAATGTTCTTGACATCAATGGCAGCTCTTAACTGAGTGTGGTGTTAAGGCATCCTGTTAAAAATGAAATCAATGTGCATCAAACATTCCAATAGATAGAGTAATTTCTCACATCAAGGCAGATGTTGTAGTTGTTGGAAGTCAATTATCCTAGCCCCAAGACATCACTACAGAACTTTCTCAGAATATCCAAGGCCTTTTCATTTTCTGCCACTTTCCTCTGTCATAAGGTCAGAATTGTGAATATTAGCTGATGATTGTGCAGTATTCAATGCCATCTGCAGCTCCTCAGCAAGGTATACAGCCCACAGCTACAAGCAGCAAGATCTAAGTAATACATTTGGACTAATAAATGGTATGCTACTAAAGTACCTGGTAATCATTACTTCCAACAAAAGAGAATTTAACATTCAATAGCATTACTATCCCTAAGCCATCACCATCAACATCCCAGAAGTCAGAGTCAACTCAAAACTCAGCTGAACTACTGTGGCTGAACATCCAGCGGTGAGTGACTATCTAAATCTCCAAAGTCTTTCCAGAACAGCAATGAGATAAAAGTTCTCTGCATCCCTGAGAGTGCACCTCCAACAGCACTCAAGTAGCTTATAACAGCCAAGACAAAGCAGCCAACTAGATTGTCACCCTATCTATAACCATAAACAATTTTGCCTCCATCATTAATGCACCGCAGTTGAAGTATACGCCATCTACAAAAGGCATCATTGATACTCACCTAAGGAACTCCATCAACACCTCCTAAACCCTGATCTCTATCACCAAGGACAAGAGTAACAGCACATAGGAACACCATTATGTCCTGATTTCCCTCCAAGTCATACACCATCTGGGCCTTAGGAGGGTTAATGTCACCTAATGGCGACTCCTTTGCTTGCATCTTTGGAAACAGCTCTATTTCCATCTTTAATGTCTTTATTTTTCCCTTTAAGGGTTCTTTTGAGGATTCTGACCTGGAGTTACACACTGACTATGGTTCTTTGTGGGAATGGGACCCGCTCTTGGGGGTTCCATGACTGGCCATTGTTCGGCACACCAAAGGCTCGGCCTAATAGTCCCGCTCAGATTTGAAGCCTAGAATCTCGGGGCTCTGGAGACGGGCGGATCGAGGGTCAGTGTCATGACAGGAGGCTCATTTGTCATCGGGGAAGTCGAAATATATGTGGCTGTGTGCCTGGAGACCCAGGATCTTTGCGATCTTCAGGCACAGAGCTCAAGAAAAGCGATGTAATGGACTTATAACGTCATTGTTTTGTGACCACAAGTTTCGTTCACTGTGGACTGTCACTTTAAGAGACGCCTGAATGAGGCAGGACTATGATATCAGTATAACAATCTGTGACAGACCATTGAGATTTTCAGTGGTGTAAGGAGAGAGAGAGAGAGACAGGCTTTGGACTGCAAGCTGCCAGTAGGAGCCTGGTTAAAATGGGAAAGGTCTGATACTTTCCCATGCCCCAAAAGATTGGGGTGCTCAACAGAACACGATGCATTGGATGTGGGACTGTCACTTTGTATAATCCACACGTGGATTTTTGTTGGAATATTCTGTGGGACCACTGTTGTTAACCTTTACCTGGATTTGGGTGTGTTATGTGGTAACCACTTGGAAGAAGGGATATTCTGTGACTGTTCTCCTGTGATGTTTTACGTGGATTTCGGAACAACTCGACGGATAAGATCTTCGGCGGCTGTAACTTTGTTTTCCCAGTGTGGAAGCTGTGGAGTTTCTTCATAATCACCTTCTCTCTACAATTTACAAATCTCTCCCCTCACTCATTTATTCCGTGGATTACTGAACCTTTTCTACTTTGCCATCTTCAGACTTTAAGAACTGTTCCTAAACTTGACTGTTCGGGAACCACACACACAGTTACACGCATAACACTGTTAACTTCTGTTTACTTCGTTTAATCTTCTATATTTTGAGTAGATACTAATAAAGATAGTGGTTCTAACATTAAAACCTGACTCAATTTGTGATCTATTGCAGCTGGTACGTAACAATCATAAACTAGCGAGTTGTTTGTTATGTCTCCCCGCTTGCTGGGAAAATGGAGGCATCTCTTTCTCCCTTATTATAGAGAGAGAGAACCTGAGGTATGTTGAATACTGGGTGAAATGCGAAATATTTGGGATAACTGCAAGTCTGTGTCTTTGCTGTTGCTTTGCTCACGCTTGAGTGCTTGGTGGCAGGGCCGATGCTTTTTTTTTGCTGGTGGGAGGAAGGGAGATTGTGCTTGCTGCCAGTTACGTAAGGAAGGGAGGGGAGTTGGGGTTCTAACGTTTAACTATCGTATATTCTTTGGGGCACTCCTCTGTTTTCGTGGATGGTTGCGAAGAAAAAGCATTTCAAGATGTATATTGTATACATTTCTCTGACATTAAATTGTACCTTTGAACTTTCAAAACTTTTGAACCTCTGCAATTGGATCCTCGACTTTCTAAACGGAAGACACAGTCTATAGGGATTGGTAATAACATTTCCTCTTCGATGATGATCAACACTGGTGCACCTCAGGGATGTGCGCTTAGCCTATTGCTCTACTCTTTCTATACCTATGACTGTGTGGCTAGGTATAGTTCAAATGTCATCTATAAATTTGCTGATGATACAACCATTGTTGACAGAATGTCAGATGGAAACAAGAGGGCATACAGGAGCAAGATATACGAACTAAATGAGAGTTGTCGCAGTAATAACCTTGCACGCAACGTCAGTAAGGCCAAAGAATTGATTGTGGATTTCAGGAAGGGTAAGACGAGGGCACATGAACCAATCCTCACAGAGGGATCGGAACTGGACAGATTGAACAATTTCAAGTTCCTTGGTGTCAATATCTCTAAGGATTTACCCTGGTCCCAACATATCGATGCAGCTACGGAGAAGGCAAGACAGAGGTTATTTTTAATTAGGAGTTTGAGGAGACTTGATTTGTCACCAAAAGACTCAAAAACTTCTGCAGAAGTACCGTGGAAAGTATTCTGACAGGCTGCATCATTGTCTGGTATGGTGGGGGGGACTGCCCAGGATCAAAAGAAGCTACAGAAAGTTGTAAAATTAGTCAGCTCCATCATACCTATTAGCCTTCATTGTATCAAAGACATCTTCAAGAAACGGTGCCTCAGAAAGGTGGTGTCCATTATTAAGGACCCACATCACCCAGAACATGCCCTCTTCTCATTATTACCATCAGAAAGGAGATACAGAAACCTGAAGGCACACACGCAGCAATCCAGGAACAGTTTCTTCCCCTCTGCTGTTTGATGTCTAAATGGATACTTAGCCCATGAACACTACCTCACATTTTTAATATTTCTGTTTTTGCACTACTACTTTTAATTTAACTGGTACAGTGCTTATAAAAAGTATTCACCCCCACATGGAAGTTTTCATGTTTTATTGTTTTACAACATTGAATGGCAATGGATTTAAGTTGACATTTTAATTTGACATTTTTTGATATTCATCAACAAAAAAAGATTATTTTGTGTCAAAGTGAAACAGATCTCTACAAAGTGACCTAAATTAGTTACAAATATAACACACAAAATAATTGATTACATAAGTGTTCACCCCCTTTAATATGACACAGCAAATCATCACCGGTGCAGCCATTTGGTTTTAGAAGTCACATAATTAGTAGAGGTGACCAAGCTATATACAGTACAAGCCTGTGTGCAGTCAAGATGTTTCTATTGATTGTAGTAAAAATACACCTGTGTCTGGAAGGTCCTGAGAAACACAGAAACATAGAAAACCTACAACATAATACAGACCCTTCGGCCCACAAAGCTGTGCCAAACATGTCCTTACTTTAGAAATTACCTAGGGTTACCCACAGCCCTCTATTTTTCGAAGCTTCATGCACCTTCATGAAGCTTCATGACTCTTAAAAGACCCTATCATTTCCATCTCCACTACTGGCGCCAGCAGCCCATTCCACGCACTCACCACTCTCTGCGTAAAAAAACTTACCCTTGACATCTCTGTACCTACTTCCAAGCACCTTAAAGCTGTGCCCTCTCGTGCTAGTCAACTGAGCGCTGAGAAAAATCCTCTGACTATCCACATGATCAATGCTTCTCATCATCTTGTACACCTCTATCAGGTCACCTCTCATACTTCATCACTCCAAAGAGAAAAAAGTGAGTTCACTCAATCTATTCTCATAAGGCACGGTCCCCAATCCAGGCAACATCCTTGTAAATCTCCTCTGCATCCTTTCTGTGGTTTCCACATCCTTCCTGCACAGTACTCCAAGTGGGGTCTGACAACGCTCCCATATAGCTGCAACATTAGCTGAACCACCTCACACTTATCTGGGTTAAACTCACTTCTCAGCCCAGTTTTGCATCCTATCAATGTCCCACTGTAACCTCTGACAGCCCTCCACACTATCCACAACACACCCAACCTTTGTGTCTTCAGCAAATTTACTAACCCATCCCTCCACTTCCTCATCCAGGATATTTATATAAATCACAAAGAGTAGGGGTTGCAGAACAGGTCCCTGAGGCACACCACTAGTCACTGAGCTGCATGCAGAATATGACCCGTCTACAACCACTCTTTGCCTTCTGTGGGCAACACAGTCCTGGGACCACAAAGCAATGTCCCCTTGGATCCCATGCCTCCTTACCTTCTCAATAAGCCTTGCATGGGGTATCTTGTCAAATGCCTTACTGAAATCCATATACACTACATCTACTGTTCTACCTTCATCAACGTGTTTAGTCACATTCTCAAAAAATTCTATCAGGCCCGTAAGGCATGACTTGGGGAAATCTCATCCAGTCTCGGTGACTTATCCAACTTGATGCTTTCCAAAAGCTCCAGCACATCCTCTCCCTTAACATTCACATGCTCGAGCTTTTCAGTCCACTGTAAGTCATCCCTACAATCGCCAAGATCATTTTCTGTAGTGAAGACTGAAGCAAAGTATTCATTAAGTACCTCTGCTAACTCCTCTGGTTCCATACACGCTTTTCCACTGTCACACATGATTGGTCCTATTCTCTCACGTTTTATCCTCTTGCTCTTCACGTATTTGTAGGATGTCTTGGGGGTTTCCTTAATCTTGTCTGCCAAGACCTTCTCAAGGCCCCTTCTGGCTCTCCTAATTTCATTCTTAAACTCCTTCCTGCTAGCCTTATAATCTTCTAGATCTCTATCATTACCTAGTTTTTTGAACCTTTCATAAGCTCTTCTTTTCTTCTTGACTAGATTTACAACAGCCTTTCTACGCCATGGTTCCTGTACCCCACGATCCTTTCCCTGTCTCGTTAGAACGTACCTGTGCAGAACTCCACGCAAATATCCCCTGAACATTTGCCACATGTCTTCCATATATTTCCCTGAGAACATCTGTTCCCAATTTATGTTTGCAAGTTCCTGCCTGATAGCCTCATATTTCCCTTTGCTCCAATTAAACACTTTACTAACTCATCTGTTCCTACCCCTCTCCAAAGCTATGGTAAAGGAGATAGAATTGTGATCACTATCTCCAAAATGCTCTCCCACTGAGAGATCTGACACCTGACCAGGTTCATTTCCCAATACCAGATCAAGAACAGCCCCTCCTCTTGTAGGCTTATCTACATACTGTGTCAAGAAACCTTCCTGAACACACCTAACAAACCCCAACCCATCTAAACCACTTGCTCTAAGGAGATGCTAATCAATATTCGGGAAATTAAAATCTCCCACCACAACAACCCTGTTATTATTACACCTTTCCAGAAGCTATCTCCTTATCTGCTCCTTGATGTCCCTGTTACTATTGGGTGGTCTATAAAAAACACCCAGTGGAATTATTGACCCCTTCCTATTCCTAACTTCCACCCACAGAGACTCCGTAGACAATCAGTCCATGACTTCCTCCTTTTCTGCAGCCACGACACTATCTTTGATCAACAGTGCCATGCCTCCACCTCTTTTGCTTCCCTCTCTGTCCTTTCTGAAACATCTAAAGCCTGGCACTCAAATAACCATCCCTGCCCCTGAGTCATCCAAGTCTCTGTAATGCCCACAACATCATAGCTCCAAGTATTGATCCACACTCTAAGCTCATCTGCTTTGTTCATAATACTCCTTGCATTAAAATAGACACATCTCAAACCATCGGTCTAAGCACGTCCCTTCTCTATCACCTGCCCATCCTCCCTCTCACACTGTCTCCAAGCTTTCTCTATTTGTGAGCCAACCTCCTCTTCCTCCGTCTCTTCAGTTCAGTTCCCACCCCCCAGCAATTCTCGTTTAAACTCTCCCCAATAGGCTTTGCAAACCTCCCCACCAGGATATTGGTCCCCCTGGGATTCAAGTGCAACCCATTCTTTTTGTACAGGTCACTCCTGCCCCAAAAGAGGTCCCAATGATCCTGAAATCTGAATCCCTGCCCTCTGCTCCAATCTCTCAGCCATACATTTATCCTCCACCTCACTCTACTCCTATACTCACTGTCGCTTGGCACAGGCAATAATCCCAAGATTACTACCTTTGAGGTCCTGCTTCTCAACTTCCTTCCTACATCCCTGTAGTCTGTTTTCAGGACCTCGTCCCTTTTCCTACCTATGTCATTGGTACCAAAATGTACCAAGACTTCTGGTTGTTCTCCTTCCCACTTCAGGATATCATGGATGTGATCAGAAACATCCTGGACCCTGGCACCTGGGAGGCAAACAACCATCTGTGGTTCTTTCCTGCATCCACATAATTGCCTGTCTGACCCCCTAACTATAGAGTTCCCTATCACTGCTGCCATCCACTTCCTTTCCATATCCTTCTGAGCTACAGGGCCAGGTTCTGTGCCAAAAGAGCGGCCACTGTTGCTTCCCTCAGTTAGGCTGTTCCTCCCAACAGTACTCCAACAGGAGTACTTATTGTTACGCAGGACATCCACGGGGCACTCGCTGGCATCTGACTCTTGCTCTTCCCTCTCCAACTGCAGGTAAGACAGTATCCTGGCAAAAACTACACCATGAAGCCAAAAGAACACTCCAAGCAACACCACACAAATGTTATTAAAAAGCACAAGTCAGGAGATAGATACAGAATAATTTCCAAGACACTTAATATCCCTTGGAGTACAGTTCAATTAGTCATCAAGAAATGGAAAGAATATGGCACAGCTGTAAATCTGCCTAGAGCAGATCTGTTCTCAAAAACTGTGACCGTGCAAGAAGGGGACTAGGGAGGCCACCAAAAGACCCATGACAACGTTGGAGGAGCTTCAGTAGCTGAGATGGGTTGAGACTGCACATGGCAAAAAGAAAAAAACCTTACTCGAAATCTCTGCTAAAGTTTGCCAGAAGGCTTGTGGGAGACTCTGAAGTCAGCTGGAAGAATGTTCTACAGTCTGATGAAACTAAAATTGAACTTTTTAGCCATCAGAATAAATGCTATATTTGCACCATGCTGTGCAGGTCCTGGAAGGTTTGTGAAGGTAGAAGGTAAAACCAATGCAGCAAAATACAGGGAAATCCTGGAGGAAAACCTGATGGTGTCTACAAGAGAACTGTAACCTGGGAGAAGATTTGTTTTCCAGTGAAATTTCACCCCAAGCATAAAACCAAAGTTACACAATAATCGCTTAAAACAACAAAGTTAATGTTCTGGTGTGGCCAAGGCAGAGTCCAGACCTCAATCCAGTTAAGAATTTGTGGCTGGACTTGAAAAGAGCTTGAGCAGCTTTGTAAAGAAAAATGGGGAAAAATTGCAGTGTCCTGATATGCAAAGCTTTCCACACAGATTCAAGGCTCTAATTGCTACCAAAGCTGCATCTACCAAATAGTGACTTGGAGGGGATAAGTAATTATGCAATCGATTATTCCGTGTTTAATAATTGTAATAAATTTAGACCAATTTATAGAAATTTGTTTTCACTTTGACACGAAAGAGTCTTTTCTTTTTATCAGCGTCAAAAAGCCAAATTAAATACACTGTGATTTAATGTTGCAAAACAATAAAACATGAAAACTTCCGGGCGGTGGGGGTTAATACTTTCTATAGGAACTGTATATATTTACCATAATTCATTTATTTATTTATAGGCATCCGTTAGTCTCGTGAGACTATGGATAAAGGCGCAGGCCTGGGCAAGGTTGTATGGAAGACCGGAAGTTGCCCATGCTGCAAGTCTCCCCTCTCCACGCCACCGATGTTGTCCAAGGGAAGGGCATTAGAACCCATACATCTTGGCACCGGTGTCATCACAGAGCAATGTGTGGTTAAGTGCCTTGCTCAAGGACACAACACGTTGCCTCAGCCAAGGCTCGAACTAGCGACCTTCAGATCACTAGACAAATGCCTTAACCACTTGGCCACGCGCCAACACATTTATTTATTTATTTTCTATATTTATCATGAATTGCTTTGTACCACTGCCACTGTGTTAACAAATTTCACAACATATGCCAATTATATTAAACCTGATTCTGATTCCTTCTTGACATAGAAATACATTGTTGGTCCTACATGATCGCTGGATCTATATCCTGCAAGTACTCCCATGGCAACACAGTGGAACTACCTTCAAAACAAGCACTGCAGCAACTCAAGAAGATAGTTCAACACCTTCACAAAGGCGGTTTGAGAGGAAGAATAAACGCTGGTCTTCCCAGAGCTTCTGAAAACTCTACAAATAAATAAAAATACATCATAAACCAAAATAAATTTACTTTTCCTTCAGCAAGGAAGCAAAAGAATAAATAAGTTAGAAGTTGGCTCTCATAATATTTTTATGCAGTTTGTAAAGCATGAATCATGATTTGTAAAAGTTGAAAATCTCCATCTTTTGCATATCAGAGTTTTAGGTTTTGTTTCAGTGTCTGCAAAATGTGAATCTCTGTGAAGCCAAAAGCCAAAGGTTGATCTTGTCTTTTTGATCTAAGAGAACAGTGAACATCAAAATAGCTTCCTGTTATTCTGCAAAGAATACAGATTTATTCTAAGCTTTTATGCTGCTGAATGCCAGCTTCAGTCACTACTATAACAAAGCTACAGGGTGAGAACTGCAGATAATGTCAATGGTTCTGAGCAGAATGTCTCATCTGTTTAAGGGATGGTAATTCCCATGTTGATGCCTACATATTGATAAGCATGAAAGTGTTGTACAAACTGACCAATTCAGAAGGCTCAGTTTGTCGGTTTGCTCTTCCACATGTTTGTAGCTTTAGCATCGCTCCTATCTATCCGTAACAACACCCTGGGGCGTGGTTCCTGTAAGCCTTCAGGAATAGGGTCTTTTCCTTTCGGAGGTTCCTTGGTACATTGCTGGGAATGTGCTCCCCCAGAGACCTCAAGCCATTCCTCCACTGGGCCTCCACTAAGTTTCCCGACACCTCTCTGATTAGCTGAACAACTGAGGGAGGGGCTGATCCCCTGAAATGATCCTCCTGGCACTGCAAGCAAATTAGCTGCCCTCCTAGCCAGAGAAGATGCACTGAAAACTTTTCCCCCTCTTTCAGATAACTGGCAGCTGTCACTACGGTGTAATTGAACATGACAGTTCTAACACTGTCAACAGCCCGCCTACTCAAACTTTCAACCAATCCCTGTCGCTCTCCCTCAACCGAGCACTGCCACTCATCTAACAACTGGGAGATCTGCTCCACCCACGTCTCGCACGCCTCCGCCCCTCTTAGGGTGGACACTATCCCAAACGCCAGGCGGAGCCTGCCAGAGCTAGAACATTTATTCGCTGATACTACCTCCGAATCAGACCACTCTTTCCTCTCTCTCTTTCAACGGTATGGACAGCCTCAAGCCCCACCATCATCTTGTCAGCGCTAGTCTGAACTCGAACACACACCTCACCCAACATGCATGCAGCAATAACCAGCAAATAACCCACAGAGACACACATTACTGATTTAAACAGGGCAACCACACAGCACACCATTGAATCCAATCCCAGACGAGCCCCCAAACGTAGCCGCCCTGGCAAGCCTCAGGGTCGCTCAACTCGCTGTCGTCTAAGGAAACAGCCCTCGGCCCCGCCAAACTGGGTAATTAAGTTTGTGTGGATGCTGTGTGATGTACCCCACCCCGCCCAAATAACAGACAATACACCATATACAATTAAATAAATTACAGTTTATAGATATTACTGGAACTATATAATTAATAGAGATAAAATATAAAAGGAAAATAAAAGGCACCACACTTATCAAAGTTCAATCTCTTCGTGCACAAACAGTTGGAACTCTAGTAACGATCCTCTCTTCACCATTCAATCCCCTCTGACCACCTCGACCTGCTGCTTGGGACCAACTACGGTGGTCGACCAGATGCTCCCCATGAGTCTGTTTCCGTCTCCTCTCCTCGCCGAAACCCAGACCCTGGAGTCCTGCTTGGGGTCCGACCCCGTTAGTTGGCTCACAGCACCTTGTCCATTCTGTCTCTCTCTCTTGCGCCTTCTGCCCAAAAACCGGAGCATCACAATAACTTACAGACACACTAGAAAGAATAACACCAATCCCAATTGGTTTGTTCTCTCTGTTATCAATAATATAACCCAAACAAGCTACTAGCAAGAGACTTTCTCAGAATTTAACATAACAAAGAAGCCATTTTAATTAGCCTACGCGGTAACATAAAAGAAGAAACCCCTTACATGTTCGAACCTTATCTTGTTGAAATTCCTCATCATTGCTTCTGCATCTTGTCCCACTTTAGAATCCGACACCGAATCCAATACCCCATCAATTTCAAGGGATATTTTACTGTTTCAAATAAGGAGATAAAGAGTTCAGTAAATTAACAGCAAATTGTTTTTTAATTGTTTAATTTTTATTTATTATTGATATCCTTTTTGGGTCTTTAGTTAACTTTTTAAGGCATAGATCTGGGCTACTTAGTAACTGGAGCTCACTCCACCATCAAATGGTTGATCTGATTATCAATAACACTATATCCATTTGCTTATCAAGAATCAAGGATCATATAAAACTCAAAGGCTTTGCTTTCAACAACTTTTAAGGAAGAGGGTTCTAAAGAATATTGTCTTTCTGAGAGAAACATTTCTGTCAAATCCTTCTTAAATGATTTATCTCTTACTTTTAAACAGTGACCACAAGTTCTAGATTCTTCCACAAGAGGGAACATCTTCTGCACGTCTCCCCTCTCAAGATCCATCAGAATCCAATATGCTTCGATCGGAACCCCTCTTATTCTCCTACATTCCAGCAGATAAAATTGCACTTTGTCAGCCTTTCATCTTCAGATAACCAGCCCATTCAGGCAAGAGTCTAGTGAACTCTCGCTGAACCGCTTTGTATGTGTATGCATCGTTCCTTAAATACGTTCAAGTTCCAGTTCGAGTTTATTGTCATTCAACCATACACATGGTACACTGGAAAAATAAACAACGTTCCTCTGGACCAAGGTGCACAAAACTGTACATATAACTCACACATGTAACACATAAGTAATATTACCAGAAATAAATCAACAAATAATAATGTGTATTTACGAAACAGATAAAAATGTAAACAGTATAATGTAAATGAGATTATGTGAGGGAAACCGAACAGGAGAAATAAATAAGAAGACTAAACAATGCACACAGTCCTCCGAGTGCTCTTTGTAACTTAAACATGGCATTCTCATTTTTGCATTCAATGCTCCCAGGAATACAGAATAATATTTTGTTAGTTGTTTAAATGTTGATATTTAATTAGAACATTGGACATAGAATAGTGCAGCACAGGAACAGGCCCTTCAGCTCACGGTATTGCATTCAGCAAATTGCGTAGTGAATCAAATGGCCAACAAAACTAAACCCTTCTGCCGACACAATGTCCATATCCTCCCATTTCTTGCACATCCATGTGCCTACCTCAGAGCCTCTTGATTTTTCCCTGTATCAGTACACTACCAATAATGTTCTGTACTAGGACACCCTTTGTTTCTCAGAAATCTGCAATCTCCCACAATTTAGATCATATGTTTATATTTTACTTCTTCCAGCCAAAATGGACATTTTCATATTTCCGTCAGTTCTTTGCCCATTCTCTCTGTCTATATCTCTTTGTAATCTCCTTGTGTTCCTTTCACAGCTTACTTTCCTGTTTTGAATGTCATCAGCAAATTTAGTAACCGTGTCATAGATTTAATAATCCAAATCATCTATATAACTTGAAAAAAGTTGAAGCTCCAGCGTTGATCCCTGTGACACATCATTTGTTACACCTGAAAGAGACCCATTTATGACTAGTGTATGTTTGTTGTCGAACAAGCAATATTCTATCCATGTTGTTGTGTTGCCACCTCCTCCATGAATTTTTATATTCTACAGTAAACCTTGATGTGACACCTTATCAAATGGCATCCAAAAATTTAAGCATCAAGGCATCTACCTGTTTCTTTTTATCACTTGTGAATGTTACTTCTTCAAATAACCCTGATAAGCAATACTCACCTGTAATGATTTTCTTCAATTCGAAGGTTCAAAGGTTCAAAGGTCAAAGTTAATGTCAGAGAAATGTATACAATATACATCCGGAAATGCTTTTTCTTTGCAAGCATCCACGAGAACAGAGAAGTGCCCCAAAGAATGAACAACAGTTAAACATGAGAACCCCAAGATACTCCCCCCCAGCTCCCCCCTCCCACGTGTAAGCAGCAGCAAGCAACGATCCTGCCCCAGCAAAAAAGAGTGCACCCACTACCAAGCACAAGCATGAGCTAGGCGATAGCAAAAACACAGACTTACAGTTACCCCAAAGACTATCGCATTTCATGCGGCATTCGACAAACCACAGGTTCTCTCTGTCCCTAATAAGGGAGAAGGAGGTGTCCCCCATTTTCACAGCGAGCGGGAGATATAACAACAACCCGCTGGTTTACATTGTTAAAAAGTCCATTTTGTAGCTTTTTATGAGCTCTGTACCTGAAGATTGCAAAGATCTCAGGTCTTCGAGCCCACAGGGCAAGATTTTCTGGCCTCCACAACAACAAACTAGACTCCTGCCGTGACACTGACCCTGGATCCACTCATCTCCAGAGTCCTGAGATCTTAGGCTTCCCAGGCATTCTCAGGCCAAACCTTTGGCATGCCGAACAACAACAGCTGGTCCTGAAACCCTGAGAACGGGTCCCATTCCTGCAAAGAACTGAAGTCAGCGTGTAACTCCAGGTCAGGGTCTTCAAAAGAACTCTGAAAGGGAAAAATAAAGATATTAAAGATGGAAATAGAGCTGTTTTCGAAGATGCAAACAAAGGAGTCCCAACTTAGTGCCATCTTAACTCTGCCTCCAACTCCAATTTTAATAGTTGTTAGATGTGATTTTAGTGTTTGTTGAGACTGTGCATTGGAATCCAGATTCTTGAGTCAGCAAGGTTGTCTTCTGCATTTGCACTGGGTATACAGAGGCATAGAAAGAACATGGGAGCAATTCCATATGGAAATGGGAGATGACCAGGCTGGCAGGAACACCTCCATAGATTAAGATTAAACAGATCAGTGAGCAGAGAAGACCCAACATGGAAATGGTTGCTCAATATTCTCCTGATTGTTGACGGAAATGCCCTTTCACTGCTACACAATGCAATAGAACAAAAATCTCTCATAATTGCCTGGGTTTCAGCTGAAGGTGAAGGAATCATTTTTTTCTTGCAACATTATATGAAGGAAGTTACAATTTAAGACTTGTGGCTGGGTCATTTGAGATATTTGTTCTCCTGCCATTGATCCCATGGTACAAAACACAATCTGCTGGAATAACTAGTGGGTCAAGCAGCATCTGTAGGAGGAAAGAATTTTTCAACATTATGGGCTGAAACCCTGGATCTGGATACCTGATTGTTTGGTGCTCCAGATTCCAGCATTTACTGTCCCTTGTATCTTCATTGACTTCATGGTGTTAATCTTCTCTCAGCTAGGTTCTGTTTTAAGACCTCAGAGTGGTCCCTGGATCTTCATATGCAAAGATTGTTCTATTACATGCTACACCTTGACAAAGAATATTTTGTTAGTGGGTAATGCAGACCTCCTGCACTAAAGTCATTTTAACAGGACTCTTGAGGTGCTACCAATTACTACACTAAGAAACCATGATCAGGTATATGACGTGTCATGAACATTTGAATCATGCAAAATAGATTGTCATGGGGTCCTGTGAAAATCATAACAGATCTTTACTTCAAGTAGTTTACTTATTCAGTAGCCTCTTAGATCATTTCTAATAAATCTGAATTCCTAATCGGCATTACGCAGAAATCTTTATATTCTACTTCAACTATAGCCTGAACTTGTAGCCTCATTTTTTCAGTTGATGCTTAAATCATTTTCTTCTCTGCTGAAATGAAAAGTTCTCACAGCATTATTTTAAATAAGAGCAGAAGGATTAACCCCAGAATCTCTCAGTTTATTCAATGCTGCATACTGCTATTGTCCAGTAGATTATGTATTTGGTTACTATTGCATTGACATTTATAGTGCAGATGTTGTTGCATTTCCTACTTTGCATCAGTGACTACACTTCAAAAGTTTACAGTTGGAAATAAAATGCCTAGGGACATACTAATAGAGCACTGAAGGATGCTAAATTAACAGGAGTTCTCCCTTTAATATCCTTACCACGAAAGATTTCTGCTTTGTCACAAAACTTTATTGCTTAAGATTTGTCTTTCTTTATTTAATACTCATAAAATGTAAGCAATAACTTCTATTGATTCTGAACACATAAGTATGTCTCACACCTATATTTCATTTGGTATGCTGCAAAGAATGCTTAATGTATCTTTAGTTAAACATCCAAGCTTTGGTAGTTATTATTACTCACTTTTACTATTGCATCTGTGGGAGCAATATGATATTGGACTTATAGGGAAATGGCTCAATGTATGTCACATGCTGTATGTTTCAATGACCCTTGGAAAATCATTTGTGTCTATGAGAAACAGCATAATAATTAAGGTGTGCTTGATATAATGATTGGGAATGCCATATCACATATTCTGGGAATGCAATAAAGATACTTTATATATATTTTCTTGTGCACAGGTTTTGATGCTTTAGACAGTGTTTGCTGGGTCAATGCTGCAGGAAGATCCCCTCACTTTCTTTTCATGACTATATATGACAAGTGAACAGTTGTCACAGTGAAATTTCTATGGAATGTTTAGTTATAACATTAAACTTGCATGATGAACGTACTCTTCTACTTTTTGAAGGAGGTGGCATTAGAATCTCAATGTTCTTGTTTCTCAAGAGAATCAATTTTTCTGGAGTGAAATAGAGTATTGATTGCTTCTGGCTTATAGTATCCTCACTGTGGAAACCACCCCAGCACTGCTGACATAATTTCTACCATAGGGAGAGATAGATGTATATAATACCACCATGTGAATTTTGGAGCATTGAAAGGGTGCTTGGGCCATGTTATCCTGAGGATGCCCATTGTTGGGTATTTCCAGGTCAACACTATCTTGCTATCAAAACATAATGTGTGTTTATCATGGTTTTCCATCGATAAAGGTTAATTCAAAATGTTCTTGTGTCTGAAAATTAATAGCAAAGGAAATATCATTGGGTATGACATCAAGTTCCAATTTTCATATATGGTCACACCAGTGCCATTTTCCCAGCCTCAAGACAACAGTCATGCTGGGGAAATAATACATTTGAAGAATTTCTGTAGCAGTCACTCTATCTCACCATTTGATAAGAATGTGTGGAGTGAGCAGCAAAAACGAAAACTGTATCACCTTTGCACTTGATGTACATAAATTGTACACATTTCCCCATTGGACATAAGAGTGCTAATGCATGAGCTTTCCTTAGGGGCACTCTAGTGAGCTTGGAGTTTTTCCCGAAAATGGTTGTGGTTTTTCTGATGAGAACGTGAAGCTCTTCATCCTATCAATGGTGTAACCTGCATGGCGGAAGTTTTGATTGCTTTGAACGAGTTCTCATTTTGATCAATGGATCATCAGGAAACCTAAATCCCAAATATATCACGCAAACACAAGAAAATCTGCAGATGCTGGAATTTCAAGCAACACACGTAAAAGTTGCTGGTGAATGCGGCAGACCAGGCAGCATCTCTAGGAAGAGGTGCAGTCAACGTTTTGGGCTGAAACTCTTCGTCAGGACTAACTGAAAAGAGAGCTAGTAAGAGATCTGAAAGTGGGAGGGGGAGGGGGAGATCCAAAATGACAGGAGAAGACAGGAGGGGGAGAGATGGAGCCAAGAGCTGGACAGCTGTTTGGCAAGAGGGATATGAGAGGATCATGGGACAGGAGGCCTAGGGAGAAAGAAAAGGTGGGGGGGAAGCCCAGAGAATGGGCAAGGGTATAGTGACGGGGACAGAAGGAGAAAAAGGAGAGAGAGAAAAAGAATGTGTGTATATAAATAAATAACGGATGGAGTATGAGGGGGAGGTGGGGCATTAACAGAAGTCAATGTTCATGCCATCAGGTTGGAAGCTACCCAGACGGAATATAAGGTGTTGTTCCTCCAACCAGAGTGTGGCTTCATCTTTACAGTAGAGGAGGCCGTGGATAGACATGTCAGAATGGGAATGGGATGTGGAATTAAAATGTGTGGTCACTGGGAGATCCTGCTTTCTCTGGCAGACGGAGTGTAGGTGTTCAGCGAAACAATCTCCCACTTTGTGTTGGGTCTCGCCAATATTTAGAAGGCCGCATCGGGAGCAATGGACGCAGTATATCACCCCAGCCAACTCACAGGTGAAGTGTCGCCTCACCTGGAAAGACTGTCTGGGGCCCTGAATGGTAGTGAGGGAGGAAGAGCATGTGTAGCACTTTTCCGCTTACAAGGATAAGTGCCAGGAGGGAGATCAGTGGGGGGGGATGGGGGAGGAGGAATGGACAAGGGAGTTGTGTAGGGAGTGATCCCAGTAGAAAGGTGGGGGGGAGGAGGAGGGAAAGATGTGCTTAGTGGTGGGATCCTGTTGGAGGTGGCGGAAATTACAGAGGCTGGTGGGGTAGTAGGTGAGGACAAGGGAAACCCTATTCCTAGTGGGGTGGCGTGAGGATGGAGTGAGAGCAGATGTGCATGAAATGGGGGAGGTGTGTTTGAGAGCAGAGTTGATAGTGGAGGAAGGGAAGCCCCTTTCTTTAAAAAAGGAGGACATCTTCTTCTTCCTGGAATAAAAAGCCTCATCCTGAGAGCAGATGCAGCGGAGACAGATGAATTGCAAGAAGGGGATGGCATTTTTGCAAGAGACAGGGTGAGAAGAGGAATAGTCCAGATAGCTGTGAGAGTCAGTAGGCTTATAGTAGACATCAGTGGATAAGCTGTCTCCAGAGATAGAGACAGAAAGATCAAGAAAGAGGAGGGAGGT